>NC_066856.1:9657930-12057930 GCF_001640805.2 Lates calcarifer | reverse complement strand
GGTTTTCTTCAGATGTTTTTATGATATACATTCCTCCTGACCTGCCCCTGCTAATTTTGTGATAAAACTCACTGCAGCTCTCCTATCAGGAGACTTCAAGGTGACTGGTATCAATGGCTTTGCTTCTTCAAGATCCTCTCGTGGACAAAAACATGATACTGGAGCCATTGAGGAACTGAGGGAAATTATATACCGAGGAAATCTTTAAAAGCCTCCTGGGTTTGAGCCAGGTCTAAATATGTCCCTAGTTGTTTTTTTTCAGTATCTTTCTCCCTATTTCTGTCATAGAAAGAGAGAGAGGGAAGCTGGCTAAGATGGATCAGTTTGTTTACCATCTAGACACAGGTGTGAGCATTACCACAGCGCTGTTATCTGGATATGGGCCAGATAGGGAGGTTTGGGAATAAATGAGAGAGGGATGGAGCGTAAGGAGCAGAGCCCGGGACCGGAGCCAACCAGACCTCTCAGGGTGGCAGCGTGGACTTATTACCCCTCCCCGATGAGCTAACCTCACTGACACTGCTCAAAGGCACGAAGCCAGCCTCTCATTAAAGTTACCATCTCTTCTGTGTAGTTTCTCTCTCTGTTAGTTGTGTTAAAAGCTATTTGCAGGAAGGAAGGGGATACATTTGAAAGGCTGACTGGAACCATCATAAATACATTGCAATGTCGATGAAGTTTGCTGTTAAGAGCATTAATTTCTGCTGAGTCTTTACAGAGCTGATTGACTCTATAGGAGCCGTAGAGCTCCCATTTTTCATTCAGCAGGAAAACTGAAACACTTATGCCAGTGTGCAGCAAAGAGCAGTGATGTAGAGCAAGAAATATTACTGCTGGGATGTGTTTAAACCGTTTTATTTAGAAGTTCATCTAACTACTGTTGCTAGGAGCCAGGAGATGTTTCCCAGTAGGCCTCTGACCTGAAATGATGCTGCCACCATCATCGGATGGCTAATACACTGCACTTTCATCTGACTAATGAGAAGTGAGAAATGTTACATCTGCGTTTGCATGAGAATCCAAAACAGAGGTGATGTGATGGATGGGTAAACACCAAACTATGCTCTTTTCCTTTGGCAGGTCTGCCGAACATATCACCTCCCATGTCACCGGGGCATCTCCATGGCGATGTTTAGCAGCGCAGAACGGCTCTGGAATGAGTCAGACCGCCACGGGTGGGACGAGAGGAATGAGAGCTCGGAGGCGTCAGGGCAGGTCGAGGGAGATCGTAACTACTACGCCATGCTGTATTCCCTGCTCATCCTGGCCATTGTGTTTGGAAACGTGCTGGTGTGTCTGGCTGTGCTGAGGGAACGCTCCCTACAGACCACCACCAACTACCTGGTGGTCAGCCTGGCTGTGGCCGACCTGCTGGTGGCTTCACTGGTCATGCCTTGGGCTGTATACCTGGAGGTGAGGAGGTCAAAGTGTGTATTTACAGAATGTCAGCACACAGGAGCATTGGTCTAAAGCTGAGGTTTCCAGCCTCTTTTTGGTCTGACGTACCCCCTCAACCCCTTTATAAGCTCAAGTACCCCGTCCTGACACCACCCTTCATGTATTTCAACTGTTAATTATTTATTACTTATATTTTTATCTTACTTTTAGCTATGTATTATTTCACTACTTACTATATGTATTTCAACTGTTAATTAATTACCTTTAGCTAATTATCTTAATTGTTTATCTGTTACTTTTAGCTAATGTGATTATTTCAACTATTTTTATTTTTTAACTGTTTATCTATTTACTTTAGCTATCTATTTCAATTGTTAATTACTTTAAGTTAATTAATTTAATTATTCATTGTTACTTTTAGCTAACGCATTATTTCAACTGCTTACTTTTTTCAGCGAATTATTTCAACTATTTTTCAGTACTTTTAACTAATTATTCACTGTTATCATTAATTTGAAGTATTAAATGTTATCATTAACTTGCTGACATCAGTTACTTTTAGCAAACGATGTCCAGTTCTCTACTCGCTAACCAGTCTTTATTTATTTATTTATTTATTTATTTGAGCTACCCCACAATCTTTCCATTTACCCCCTGGCAACTGCAGATGTATCCCTTGTGGTACATGTACTAGGGAGTCACTGATTAAGAGCTCTGAGGGGAAAAAAGTGGAGAGGGAGTATCAGAGCTCCAGAGGATGTGAAAGAGATTGAAATACAGATGCGTGGCAGTGAATGAGGAGCTGACACTGGAGAGGAGAAGAGAGAGGAAGAGAAAGGACGGAGGGCTGCATGGGAGACAGAGTAGACTTTTGCAACCAAAAAAGAAGGCAGAGTCAGAGAGAAAAAGGATGAGGGTCGTTTGGAGCTTATTACATAGTGACAACTGTGTGGGTGACAGGAAGACAGTAATGATGATGAAAGACAGCGTAGATAGCAATTCACTATTCATGTAGATTATACATAATTGGTGAAGGACGTATTGAATATTAACAAATTATGACTTCATCTGCTGGAGGTAATCGGCTTCACATTACAATGAAGCAACTGCAAACCTGTGAATTTCATTTTAATCTGACCTTTAAGGCAAATTGCTATTTATGCTTGGTGTTAATTTTTATTTGCACTTCACAGATTGTTCACTACTGAAACATGGTTTGTCTGCTAATTGTTAATTTCCTCCGCCTCCCTCTTCATGCCACTTGCTGTTCTCCATTAACAGTACCAGCACACATGGCCCTCAGGCATCCACATTTCATAAAAGCAATGCGGTGTCACACTGAAAATCCACGGCAGTGGTGCACTGTTTGTATGAGCACGTGGACACAGGCGTGTGTGTTTGTAAAATAGCATCCTTGAAGTTTTGGGGAGGCCAAGTTTGTTGCTCAAGGACAGGTGTTTACCTGCAGGAGGTCTAAAAATCATCTGGTTGAAGTCCAGTTATGTTTAACAAGCAGCGACCCTGCCGCACAAAGTTTGCTCACTGTCAGCAGAATACAGCGTTCCTCACAGTATGCAGAGGATTCAACAGCAGGTCAACCAGGAAAAAAAAAACACTCAGTGTGCAGAAGAAGACAAATTAAGGATGATTATATCCCATGAAAGGTAAATTAAGGTAGCCAGGAACCTCGACGGGATTCAGTCATGAGTTCAACTTCCATGCAGGCAGTCATGCTGTAAGAGCATGTGCTACATTTTTCATATCAGAGTGGAACTCTTCATTCCAGATTTAATGGGGAGACTTACAATCTCATTAGGAAAGGGTCATTAAAAGATAACATGACATAAAAGTACAATACTCATTAATTTAGCGAGAAGGCAAAGGTCAGTAATGTCTTGGATAAGGCTGGGTAAAAAACATATTAGTTCAAGAGTTAGAGGCAAAGACTTTTAACTCCCAGGACTGGCACTGCGAGCTCCATCACCCTGCGTGCTGTAATCTGAAGGACAGGGGATTAGCTTGTTGTGACCAGAGGGTGGCTGGTTTGCTTCTACAGGCGTGTCTTGGCAGGAAAAATGACTCGATCTTTCCGCCCTCAGTAGGTAGCAATCATGTGCCCTTGAGCAAGCCACCTTACCTCTGGATGGTTGATCTATGACTTACACTTGAAGAAAGTGGTTGTATTGGCAGCGGTGACTGAACACTCACCCTCCGCAATCCATTTTAAATGTTGATGTTGCTCAGCCTCAGTAAATGTATGACCTGACTATGGGAATAAGCTCCATTTGTAGTGCAGACGTTACCTCTCTTTCAGGGCTAAGATTTTATCAGGGGTGTTTTTCACAGAATAGAGAAGAATCTGACAGAATACAACTTTTGTCGAGGCAAGTGTCTTAGTCCTGCTGTGTCTTTTTATTGAGATATCCAGCACACATAGATTACATATGTTCAAACCCATACAAAGTTTCTGCAGAGCCCCACTGAGTCACCATTATGTTCCCACACTGCTCACAGATATTCAATATGTACCCACATGTGTCCCCCAGTCCTTTTGTGTGACTGAGTACAAACAAGTGCTGTGTGCATACTGCATGATGCTGTGTTTAAGATGGAGTTTAAATGGGTATGGCAGGGACTCAGTATTGAGCTTTCATCAAGTGCTACAGAGGCTGATATATGCTGATCATTATCCCTGAAAACTGAGTGTTTACAATTTTGTATTACTTGTCATAGTATTGCAATTAGTATACAATAATCAACAGTTTTACAATGCCCCACCAGATGTCAATCAAACTGTCACTTGTGAGTACTTTAGAACAATGTTTTTCTGAAGATATAATACTGATTTTCCTGACTCCTGTAGCTCTCTCAAACCACCTGCCATTTCTTATAATTTTTTTCTCCAGCTGTGAGGCTCCACTCTTTCCTTTTTGCAGAGGATTGTGGATCAATAGAGTGAATCAACAGAACACTCATAAACCACACATTTTTAGTATGCATATTGACTTTTTAAAAAAATATATACTTATTTTTGTCTCTTCTCCTGTGTGAACACACTACAGACTCAGATCCTACTCAGAAATAATTTGAGGTATAGAATAGGGACAGGATGCTGGTGGGTTCAGCTCCAAAAATACTGGTTCCTTCAGCTCCTGGGTTTGATTCCCTACATTTCCTGTCTCTCTCCACTATCACTGCCAACTAAACGCATAAAATGACCAAAAGATAATCTTAAAAAAAGAAAACGCCCACATCTTTCAAAACTTCATCCTTGATTTTGCTTCAGGCTTGCAGACTACAGATGTTTTCTCTGAGACGAATTAACAAAATAACCCTGACTATGGTACTAACCATGATATGTTTACACATTTTTATGTGTTAAATTTGCAGAGAAAATTGCTATATATGGGTATGGGTTAAGGCTGAGATTAAGATTAGGATCTGAGTTGAGGTTGTGGAGGGTTTATTCCAAGTTAGGAAAAGACAGTGACTGTTTCCACATTAGTATGTATAAGAAAACAAATGTGCTTGTGTATTTTTTTTTTCTCTGTGTATGTGTAACATCTCTCTCTGGTCTATGAGAGAGAGAGAGAGAGACTTCTGTCTGTTTACATCTTTGTACGTGTGTGTGTGCCCGTGCATATTCCCATGTGTGCCTGCCGCCTCTCTGTGCAGGTAGGCGTATATTCCCACCCCAGATTTAAGAGTCTCAGTAGTCAGGCAATGGAGCCTGGGTCCCATTTATCTTTGTCAGACAGTTATTATCGAGCATTATGTGGCCTAAGTGAAAGCCTGTCAGTCTGAGCAGGACTCTTGCTGGAGAGGGGGGTAGAGGTGGAGATGTGGGAGTTTGTGGTGTTGTTGGTTTTAGCTCGGGGTTAATGTCCTTTCTGAGAAATGGAAATTCCCTTGAGAATAATGAGACCCTCTGTTTGACACGGTCCCTCGATTCGACGCTTTCTCATTACATGCTTACAACGTTGTGTTTGTCGTCCATCATGGTGCCATCATCACTTCTTAACTTGACCACTTCAACATATTTGCTAATTAATGTATAAATTAGCCTAATCATTATCCCTATTAGCATAAATGCTTAAGTTTAATACATAGGGTTTAATATGAAAGTTCATTTTTTTATGTTTTAAGGTGAGAAAAACCACCTCTTATGTTCACATTTTTCCTACTTCTTTGCCTTTCCATCACATGTACGAGTGTGTGCGTTCATGTGTGCGCTTGCTAGGTGCTTCACACTTCATGGTGAAGAAGGGGAAGAGAAACGTGTGCGTTGTTAATCTGCCTGTCTGTCCTGTGCAGGTGGTCGGCGGCGCCTGGCTTTTCAGCCGGCTCTACTGTAACATCTTTGTCACGCTGGATGTGATGATGTGCACCGCCAGTATCCTCAACCTGTGTGCGATCAGCATTGACAGGTGAGTGTGCTGTGTGTGTGTGTGTGTGTGTGTGTGTGTGTGTGTGTGTGTATGTGTGTGTGTGTTTCTTCCTCGCTGCAGTTATTGTGTATGACTACAGACGTTGCCATGACATCCCTAGCATAAATGTCATCCATAAGATTTCCATATTTCCAAGTCGTCTTCTTTTCTTCACCTCAGCTCATAGATATTTCAAAACTTCCTGGAGAAAGACAATGTTTTCCCATCTTGCTTGTATCCTCTTGATAGATGCAAGTCTCTGTGCATGTGTGACAAAATGTTGACCTTGAGGAATATAACAATGAGCAGATTTCATGCATAGTGTGGAGGTACATAGAGGTTTACTGTTTTAGGTTTAGGCGTTTACATCTAACTGCCGTGCATCATGTTTTCATTAAAGCAGGATGGGCAGCATCAGTGCGAACATTTCCTGTAGATGTGCATCAAGTATTTACATTATTTATTTGCTTAGTTTTCTTCTTGTGTCACAGTTAATATTTAATAGTTCTCCAGGGTCTTTGAACTTACAACCCGCAGGCATGGAGAGTTCAACTCCACACGATGAATAAAGTACATAAGAACCAGAGGGATCTATTTGTTCAGCATGTATGGAGGAGGAGTATTTGTCTTCCTCTGCAGTTAGTAAGACTTTGCATTTGTTATTCCATAAGATAATAGTGTTATAATGTGTAAAGTTGGATTACCAACCAGGCAAAGGCCTTGAAAGTTCCAGGTTCACCCCCTAACAGGTTAATACAGCTAAGGCTGTGTCCTGTAAAAGATTCCCAAACCCAGTGTTTTCTTATTTCTATCAGTCTGAAGGCCTTCTACTCCTCAGCAGTTTAAGAAAATATTAAAACTTTGGCTTCTTCAGAACCTTTCAAACTCTTATAGGGATGTTTTCTAAAATACTTGTCAGCGGCTCATTTATTTGACTTTGCAGCAACAGTATAATTTTTACAAGTCTTATTGGCCGACAAGTGCTTCATGAACACTTTTAGTGTGTTTTGTATCTTTAACTGCATTTGGATACACACCTGCTGGCATATGTGTTTATCCTGCAGTTATTTGTGTACAATACATAATTTGTTTTCAGAGAGATGATGTTTTTTAGAGCCCCCGTGGTTCTCTGTGATTGATTATTAGACAAGTCAACAACATCAGTACAGTATCACATGCTTTGTGAGGTGTTAAATTAATGCAAGGCACCGGGGGCATTGATAGTGTACAGCACACCTGCATTACCTTTGTGACAGCGCTGTTTATTTATAAGTTCATAGCAAACGTTGCTTTGATAACAGGGAAGATTTGTCGCCTGTTTAGAGGAAGAGTCAAACCAAAGTCAGCATAAATACACAGGAGAGGAAGTTGTTGCATCAAACTTCAAGGTGAAGTGTCTTTTGTGGGAGCGCTCACAGTAGAGGTTGTGTTTTAAGTGGCGACTGGAGCCGAAGAGCCTTGTTTTTATCCTTAACTCGAGACTGTAACTTAAAACAGCACTTGATCAATAATCCATGTGCAGAGAATTATTTTATACCACTCCGCTTTCTCATCTCAGCTTTTATTTAACCAGACAATGGTATGGGAGGAGGGTAAAGATGTAGTAAGCGAGCAAGGGAGGAATATTTTTAGTGAACGTCTGTGTCTGTTTGGCTCCGGGTTTTGCCCTGCGTTTTGCCCAGAGAGGAACTGGAGTAATTAGTCTGATGAGGATAAACAATCCTGGCAGTTATCTGGCTCTAAACAACACAACATCACATCCATTTTGGGGGTCCAGCATAATTGCTGCTTCTTCTGAGCCAATACAGAACCCAGTTTTCCCGGGCTCATTATACACCCTTGGTATATAGAGTGCTGATTAACTCTTAAATCAAAGCTCCTCTAGGTTTATTGCTGAATGCCCAAATTGTTTCTAAATAAAAATGCCTGGTTTGCTGCTCCATTGTTGGTCTTTATCATGTCCACTCTCTCTCAGCAGTGCATTTCTTGGCATCCCCAAAGCCCTATTCCTTTCAGGGAATTGGGCTCTCTTCCTCCCTCTAATTATTCCCTTCTACTGTACTATATCAGCACTTTCCTCTTCATTCAAATGTCACCACCTGTCCCCTGTAGACACACATTTTCAAAGCTGGACAGACTCTAATCGGTGTGTGTGTCCGCAGGTACACAGCAGTGGTGATGCCCGTCTTGTATAACACCACCCATCGCTCCAGGAAGAGGGTTTTTGCGATGATTGCCACCGTGTGGGTCCTGGCCTTTGCCGTCTCCTGTCCCCTGCTGTTTGGCTTCAACACCACAGGTCAGCTCAATAACGTTCAGACTTCTTCCTCCTGTCCAGATGTATTCCAGTGAAGTTGTGCAAGCTGCAAAGTTGAGTGCAAGGCACGGAGGCACCGTGTTGCTCTGAAATTCAGGGTCAAAATTCAGTCTACTTGTCATTTAGGGTCAGCAGTGAGACATGAAATTAACCTAAAATTGGATTTAAAGGTGCACTCCACCAATTTAGTATGTCAGGGTCAATTTACAAGACATGGGGAGTGCTACTCTGCCTGTGAAAATGTTGTATAATGTTTGCTGTGGCCTTCTCTGTCTGAGAAAATAACTACTCATAATGTTTTTGGGGTTATCTTAACTTGGACCTGGTAATTAAGATTTTAAACAGGGAGCCTGGGGATGTTGATTTTAAAAGACATGGGCTTTTAACAAGGCAGACTAATACTTATAACCTTTCAGTTGATACTAAAAGCAGCCGAGCAGGGTCCATTCACAGTCTCAGAGTCGTATATGAATTGGCAATTTCAACTTCTTCTTTCTATTTCTGCTACTTGTCAATAACCCATTGGCAAAATGGGCACAGAGCCACCATTGCTGTCAATTACAGCCTGATAAGATCAATACTAACACTAATACATTCATTTCAGCTATTTTAAAAAGGAGCTATACCCAATTTGTATGCATGTGGGTTCACTTAGTAGGGAGCTGTTGCAAATAAGTAACACAACAAAGGGAGCTAATTTAGACACATGGCTGGAAACAGTGATGAACAGTGATGGAAACCCTGTTTACTGCAGCATAACACGAGACATTATTGAGCTCTAGTGCAGGAAATGTAAGCTACAGTGCTCTTAGACCTTGATGCGTATGGAGACTAGAAGTTAGGACAACTTGTCCAATACTCCTTAAATTTCAATAGTTTTTGTAAATCTATCTATTTTAAGTCCCCAAACTTTATTGAGGCACAATAATAAATTGTTGGAACCCCCATATAAAAGACACGACAGTTTGTGATTCTATAGAAACAGATATTGAAATTTAGAAATATACGTTATGTAAAGGTGGAGGGGGTAGAGGTGGAGGAGGACTGGAAGGGGAGTCAGGAGAAAGAGTGTCTCCCTTTTTTCATTTTCAAATATTGCTTGCATTGAAATATGATTAAATGAGGTGACTGTGGGTGGAGAGATGGCGTCATCTCCCACAAGTGTCTCTAATGATTCTGAGGGATACTATAGGGATTATTCATTTTCTGCACAACTGAAAATTTGCTGACACGTCCTCCATATTTAGCCTTTGTGATGTGGGAACACTAATAATTCACCACTAAATGAAAAAATGGACAGAGAAATGTGAGAGACACTACCAGTAGCTATTTTAATTTCAGCAGCCAGCAGCACGGATGCATGACTGCTCACACACAATTAAGAGCATTAGTCAGACACAATGTAAAGCTATTTACTGAGATACAAGCATTTGGTTTAGTCCACTTACAATCATTGCAAAACAATGGCTGGTGATTGCTGGAATCCCACTGTTTTGTCAGTATGCAACCATGCATCAGCATTGGAAGAAGGGATCAATGGGTTCACTTTAGGTCCAGCATATCTTCAAAGTAATGGATTGAAAAAGAGCTGCTCGACAATACAAATGCTGTGTAAGTGCCCCACAGTCTAAAAACTGAAGGTGGTGTGGAGAGGTGATAGAATATAATGTATCTGTCCGTCCTTGTTTCCATCTCTCTGTGTATTGAGGTATGTGGTATTGATCTAGGGGAACATCCAGGGGGAGGCAAATCACTTCGGTTTGTTCATGCCACTGACATGCAGCATGCATTTCACAGCTGCGGTCAGACCCTGTGTCACTTCAATTTACAGCACCATTAGCTCCTCTGATAGATGTTTAACTCTGGAATTATGATTGAAAAATCGGTCTCTGTGCTATTATTATTATGTCAAATGGTCTCAAATTTATGGTGCAATTATTGTCAAATCAATCATACCCCCATCTCGTAGTCATGCCTGTTATATGTATGTATGCGTGCCCTACTGTACAGATGAGTATGTACACAGAATATGAAAGAGGACAAGCCATGTCCATGGAGGTCATTTTCAAGATGGAGGGCATGCGTCAGGGTCAGAGGTTGTCTCTTTTATTTGGCCATGCTGTTTTGCATAATGATGTTTTCCTTTTTATCTCAGATGACCCCATGGTGTGCTCCATCTCCAACCCCGACTTTGTGATCTACTCCTCGGTGGTGTCCTTCTACCTGCCTTTTATCGTCACTTTGCTGGTCTACATCCGCATCTACGTCTTCCTCAGGATGAGGCGGAAGAGGATCGCCTTCGGCCAAGCCAGCGGAAAGATCCAGCCGGGCTCGACCCCGCCGTCTGTGGTGAGCCCATTATCTTAATTCCCTATCCTTCTATTTTTATTTATGGTACGACTCTCTAATGAGGCATCTATAATAAAGATTGATACATTGTGACTAATGCTTTTTAATGGTTAATAAATAATTAGCAAGTGCTTTATGAATAAATTTTGCCATAAATAAAAACAACTTTTGGGTTGCCTGGTTGTGGCTGGTAGTTTTCCCTCTCCAGCATTTGATTTGCTTTTTAGATCCTTGATTCATCAGGAAGTCTGTTCCCTTGGACAGTTTGACCTCTGACCTTCTCAAAATGAGCTGCAAGCCATCTAGTTTTTTTCTAACCAGTTTTTATAAATAACTCATCAACATTTACACCTGCAGACTACTTATGTTAATGTGTCTCTAGTTTTGACTCTTTACTAATGACTAACATTTATAACTGCTGACCTTATGGTTTTTGTATCATTTATTAATTATTAACTAACACTTATAAGCTACTTTCAGTTGGCTTATTAGAAATTCTTGACCCTTCATTATTGGCTTACTAATGACTTTAATTTTTAATTTTTTAAAAACCTGGCCGCTGCAAAGTATTAACCATTATTACAGCCATTAGTTCCAACTCATAAACCTTTATAAAGGATGTCTTATTTACGGTGGCCCCAAAGGACAAAGGACATACAAGAGAGAAAGCAGAAACATTACGAGAAACATGCTTCAAATCCAGAAATCCTACAAATGCAACAAAACACATACAAATAGGGAAAACACTGGGGGGAGTGATGGGCTCAATCTGAATAAGCAGCAACATTTCAAATAGTAACAAACGAACCAATTAGATTTCAAACATGTGCGTTTATCCAAGTAATGTCTGTCTGGAAATTTGCTCTGACGTCTTTCGGTGATGTAAGGACAGCCCCCATCCCCCCAGACCAGTGGTCATCTCAGCAGCTCCCAGGATGACCGCCCGGTCAGTGTCTGTCATTATCCCGGGGAGAACAGTCTTATCTCTGTAAGCCACTGGCTCTCACATCCGTAACATTTTGAAATATGTTATTATTCTTTTTTGGAAGATAAAATGTTGTCTCAGAGTTGAAATACAATATTCGTTGCTGCCAGTTTGTCTGAAGGTAAAGCTGAATCCATAATAAATACACATATTTTTAACAGTTTAACATCAGCGCTGCCTCTGTGGACTTTGAGGTTGTAACATGATTTATCACCACATTTTAGTGAACAGAGGCAGTGCGGCCTATGTTACATTTCTATATATATATATATATATATATATATATATATATATATACACACTACACTAATGAAACTACACTAGTGAAATATGTCGGGTACATCACTGCTTTTCCGAATCAAGCCCATCACTTCCCTTGCATTCAGTACCACTTACAGCAATTTTTGCTGCATGTGTTTCCCCCATTTGCATGCAATTTGGTATTTGTTGCATTCCTGGAACTGTAATGAATTTCCCGTAATGTTTCTGCTCTTGTATGTGCTTTGTCCTTAGGGGCCACTGTATTCATTAGACAGTGGCATGTGAATTATTAAAAAGTGATATACTGAGAAAAATATCAACCACCATTATAAACCCTTTGGATGTGGTTGTATAGTTAAAAATGCACAGTGGTCAAGCTCAGAATAAGTGTTTTTATTATTTTTTATTTTTTATTTTTAGCTCAGTTAATAAACAGACTCTTTGTAGAACCAAGGTTTTTTCTTGATATTTCTAAAGTAGATAAAGTCGCTTGCCCTCATTCACATTCACCCACATTACCACATTATGCACATTCGTAATGACTTGCAAATTACAATTCACCTTTATATTGGAAGTTTTCTGTTAGACCCTCTCACAGTATGCACAGACCAAAACCTCCCCCAAAGCCTCATAACTGGTTCCATTACAGGAGAAAATGTGATGTGTAATCACAGTGATGCTTTTAGAAACACTGGGTAAAACTGCCACAGTAAAAGCAGTTTTTCTCATGCATTAATTTATCTCAGTCACATGCAGGTGTAAAGGTTCAGAGGAGATGTTAGTAGTAGAATTTCAGGAATATTAGTTTGCTTTAACAGAGAGAGAGAAAAGCCATGTGAATTTATTTTAGCTACTCTATAAATGTAGACTGAGTGCAATATGTCTCTCAGATAAACACAGGCTGAAGATAAAATGTAAATGGCGCAGCTCGGTTTGTAAGTAGCTGACACTGCTGTCAGTGTAAAGCTGAAGTTGTTCTTAATTAAAATGGCTTGTCAAGTTAAAAATAGTCAGTTTCCTCAGGACGAGTGTGATCTGTGCTGGCTTCTGCCTTTGAGCAACACTACATGTGAGTTTTTGAGCAAAAAAACCTGAAAGAAAGAAACATAAAGTGTGTAGGTGATAATGCTAACATCCGCCTGCTAACATGCTTACAATGGCAAGGCTAACAGCCCGGTGTATAGCATGCTAACATTAGCTAATTAACACTAGCGCGGGTAAATCAAGCAACGCTGTATACAGCTGTATTCTCGATAAAATAAAATATATAAAATCAAAACAGCCAACGAAAACTAATCGTTTTCCAGATAGATATTCTTACGTATTTTATGTTTATTTTGCGAACCAAGCTCTTAAGCAATGTTTTTGTCCTTAAAAAGCCAATAGCTGTTAGCTATAGCTGCTATATGACAATGCTAACACGAGCCTGCTATCATAGCATGCTAGCATTCGCTAATTAGCACTAAACACAAAGTACAGCTAAGTCGAAAGGGACTGTAGCATGGCCAACTTCAACTAAAATTGTTGACACTTCCAAATAAATGTAGACAGACTCTGTTTATTTTGAGAACTAAGACCATAAATGTTTTATTCCTTAAAAACTTATGGCCTCTTTTTTTGTTTACTATCAGTGATTGAGTGACAAGGGGGGTGTTGTTTTTTAAATGGTGGATATCTCATTACAAGGCAAATCTGAATTTTGGTCCAAACCAGCTGTCAGTTCTTTGATCACATCCATCACTCCAGTATTTGTCCCAGTTACATCTATCACACAAATGATGGCATTATCTTAATAACCACGGGCAAGGCGACAGTCAGGTCATACTCAGTGCATCTGTATCTACCCTATTTTTAAAATATGGTGTATAAAAAGACACAATTAGATAATTCAGTCCAGTAACTTGACCAGCTTTGGCACATCCAGGAGTTTCCTGTGTAATGTGGTTGGATTCATTTCACTCCAGTTTTTTTTTTTTTTTTTTTTTCCCCCCTTCATCGCACACAGATTTGCTGTCAAGTCCACTATTTTAACAGCAGGTTATAGATAATTGGTTGTGGTTGAGGCTCAGCTTGGGATCTCATCCATGGGAAGAGACACCCATTGTAAGATCCAAGTCCTGGAGGAGTTCTGGCTGAGAGATTTCTAATAGAAAAATGTGACTCTGACTCAGTTAACTGAAGGAACATTTGATATGAAGAAGGCGTAGTTTTGTTTTTTCAAAGGTGATTATTTTTGTGTTTAATTGAGTTGTGCAGTGTTTAGCTCAGGAGTGAGAGTGACTGAAAACATAACAGACATGAATTCTAATTCCCTTGATTTATTTTGTCTATGTTGGGAACACTTAGTGAGATTTGTTTGAATTTTAATAAACACGTCATCTGAGATGAATAAAGATGAATCAATGAGTTTCCAAGTAAATTGCACTGAGATTATCATCCTGTAGACTGATGGGGTATGGGTGTGAGGTATGAGAGTGGGCTGAGGTTTTCTCTGGCAAATATTTTCTATCTTGAACTTCCCTCTGATCCCCTAGGAGACCTGTCTACAAGAGGAGACTCCCAAGGCGAAGCAAGACCTGTCACCTATAAGGATTAAAGTGGTAAGTATCAGTTTAAACTAGTAATCCAACACAACCATGAGATTCTTGAATTGATCTTTTTCAGCACTCTAGTTTTGCTGGATGCACTGCAGCCTTATTCCTGACTAACTCTCATACTGACTGTGTTGGCGTATTGTGACACGGTGGCAAGCAAAGCGGTTCTGTTTTTAGCTTTTCATGTGGGTCTGTCCATGTATATGTTCATGCACACTTGAGTTCTTCGTTCCGCTGTGTGGTCGCTGCCCAGGGCTCTGAGAAGGAGCCCGGAAATTGTGATTCTGAAGCGTGGCTTGATGCCTTGCGTCACCTGGTCACTAGTCAGCTGAGCAAAGCTCTGATGCACTGCAGCACCTGCATAATCCACAGACTGCTCAAAGGCTGAGAGAATAACAATGTGTAATTTTCCCCAGAGGAAAACGTGTGATGAGATGAGTGTGTGAGTCAGAAAAGACTATGAAAATGAAAATTTATGTTTGTGGCCATGCAGGAAATACACACTGCACAATCCTTAAAACAAGTTAATGACTCTTTCTTATTACTCCAAAGGGAAAAAGGCTCATTGGAGCTGTAGCTGCTGAATTTGTTAAGAAAAGTTTTTTGAACAGTATTTGCTGGTACAAGAGATCAATGAACAGGCAATAAAAGATATAATATAAAAAGATAAAATATTGTATTTACAGGTAATAATACTGCAGTCACATTTTTTGGATTTGTGCTGAATACCAATTGTGCAGCTGTGATTTAGAAACTTGGATGGAGGTGCTTTCAGTCTTTCTGAACAGCACTCATATCTTCCAAGTTTTTATTCACCACTTTTTAGGCTTAGTTGAATACCATTTAAACAGGATAAAATGAAGGTATTCCTTCAATAGGTATTACAATTGAGGAGACGTTTATGAGAACAAGGAAGGTAAAGCAGTGTAGAGTAATTACTTAATATTCAAACTTTAAAGCTGTACTAATTGATTTGTTGGTCTTAACCAGCTCCAGAGGAAAATCTCCAACTCTTTAGCAGCTAATTGCTCCACTATGTTCCACAGCTACTTTGTCTGCCATGTGGTGCTGGACAGTGCAGTGTATCAGAGATTTTCTCACTAAAAGTGCTGTTTGTTGCAGTTGGAAATGAGGCTGATGAGAGCGGTGAGTGAACCAAACTTTAAAGGAGTTATTTGTAAGCAGCATGCTGTCTCGCACTTCGATAATGACTCACTGTAGCGCCAGTCTGCCTGAAGAACAACACTGTCAGAGCGTATTCTAGCTTGTATTGTAATAACTATGCTGAAGCACTAGCCCCACTCCCTACATTCAAAGAAAACAAACAGCCCCTTTTAAGCTGCAGGCCAGAAAACTATATTTGACAGACGCTGAAACAATCTATAGAGCTGAGGGGAATAACAGAGTTGTTTGATAATTCTGAATTCTGGTTTGTCATTACCACAGATCCCTTTCAAATTGCACATTAGTCATTTGATTGTTTATAAAAGGAACATTGATTAGTACAGCTTTAATCAAATAATATTTTATGCTTTAAATATGTGTGATTGTAAGGCACCTCTCTCACTGTGTATTCCTGATATTTGTGTTGTTCTGACAGCAGAGTGTAGAGCCATCAGGTCCCTCCAAGCCCACCCTGCTCTCAGGATGCCTGTGGCGCAAACGCCCAAAGACAGGACCGGTGGAGAACTCAATGCTGCCTCCAGTGGACATGCAGAACTACTGTAGCATCAGCCACGCCTCCTGCGGCCGCACAGAGTTGGATCTGGATCAGGAGGGAGGAGAAGAGGAGGTGGTGGAGAACAACCAGAACGAAGGGCCTCCCATCAGGATGAGCTGCGAGGTGAAGGATCTATCCAATGGACGGACACACACGTCACTGCGGCCGATGCCTCACTCTCATATCAACAATCCACGATTCAGGAGCATGCACGCTCGTGAGAAAAAGGCCACTCAGATGCTGGCCATTGTGCTCGGTGAGTAGAGACTGTCTTAAGTCAGATAACCTAAAGAAATGAAACTATAAATGTCATGGTAACACTTAATACAAGCAATTTTATAAATGTCCGATATGACCGAGTTGCTTATACCGCTTCAACTCACTTAATATTTTTCTGATGGACTTTGTTGCCATATGTACCTGGTCACCTGTGCTGCTCTTTCGCCTAAACCGTGTTGGTATCAGGACATTTGCTTACTCCATGTGCACTTGCTGCATAATTTGCAGAACCACAATAAACCAAGCTGAAATGTCAAAAAAAATCTGGCTGGCTTTGGGTTCACGGTGTGTGTCCAAACACACGCTGTAGCTCCTGACACAGCTTCCACACGCTCCAATTATCAGCCAGGTTGCTATAAGCCCAGTCCAGTTAGTTCTGGCACAGCATAGATCTCGCTGACAAAAATGTAATCAGAGGTGTCTGATTACATTACACTGGTGTCACTGAAAACAGTGGTGCACACACACAGGATGATCTCAGTCCAGCCCACTTCCCATCTGCTTTTCAGCCAAATGACCCACTGCTTTCTTGGGCTGTTGTGACCAGAATTGAAGTCCTTGAATTTGATAGGATTTCAAGGTGCAGCATTTATTGTTGCGTATACATAATAAACTATGTCTTGTTGACTCCTGCTGGGTGACCTTGAGACTTGGATATGACTACCACACAAATGACATTAAAGCAGATAAACATAATGTTTAATCTATAAAGTCTAAAAAAAACACCACCATCCAAACTCTCACACAGAATGCAGTTACTACTGCTCCATAAACACCCTTTCAACCATAAGGCTCAACAGACCTGCCTGGTTCTGGTTTCTAAGCTATGACTGAACAATTGCAGTTCAGGGTTTAGCAAATTGTGATCGTGATTAACATGAATTCTTTCTTTTTTTCTCTCCTTTTCTCTTCTTTTATCCATCATCTTCACACTTTTCAACTCCTCCTCCCCCTCATATTTACACTATAAACACATTTACCCACATTTCACATTGATGTTTCTCCAACAACTCATCATCTTGCTCTTCTTACTTACTTTTCTCTACCTCCAATACTCTGTCCCATTTATGCCCTCAATTCCCCACTGTCTTTCCTCCATACCTCTCTGCTCTGCTGGCTGCTCCAGGGGTGTTTCTCATCTGCTGGCTGCCTTTCTTTGTGACTCACATTCTGAACACCCACTGCAGGACATGCTACGTACCTCCTGCACTTTACAGTGCTTTCACCTGGCTGGGGTATGTCAACAGTGCCCTCAACCCTATTATCTACACCACCTTCAACATCGAGTTCAGGCGGGCCTTCATCAAGATCCTCAGCTGCTGAGGACGGAGGCATGCCAGGAAATTAAAATGGAAATGAGGCTGGGCACTCATGCTACCACTCAGGCATGGTGCATTTACCAAACACTGACCGCAGATGAACACTGGTCATGGTCAAGGGAAACAAACTTGTTTTGTGTCCTACAGTTATACAGTGGCAGCGAAGATGAAGCATGGAAATGAACCAACACTGTGTCATGCAATAAATGCTAACAAAAGAGGAATTTTACTCTTCTGACTCCAACAAAGACTCAAACGTTTATTCCTCAACAGGGCTGGGACTCCATTTGAACAGTATTACTTCTCGAATAAGACTTAAATGTTCATATGCATACAGTCTTATTGATAGCACAAGGTGTTGGACTTTCTTGTGGATACGTCTTGTACAGTATGTGTACTGCTCATTGGCACAATTCCTCAGTTCGGGAGTTTCTGATCGATGTGAGTTTGGGAAATGGAGCTTTAAAGGCTGATAAATTGATCTCAGACCTGCAGGCCATCTCGTCCTGAGGCTTAGCTGCCATCGCACTGTGTGGATTAACTGATGTTACTCACTCTCTCCACTCACCCCCTCCTCCATCATTATCACTATCGGTTATTCACCTGCGCATGCACAAATCAGAATTCAAAGCCATTCACTTGAAATGTGCTTGAAAGGTCATGTTGGTCCTTGCCAAGAGTCACATCATGTTGAAGATTGTCATATATATTGACGTGGAGGCATTGTGCGCCATGTGGATTAATTAGAATTTGAAAAAATAATAAGTGAGATTTTGATGTAATGCACAGTGGAAACATTTTCAGTGTTTTTTAAAGGGACTGTCTGTTTAATGGCAAACTTCCCGGTGATTTAGAGCTGCCTGCTGGCGCTTCTCAAGCGCTCATGAAGGCAAGAGCTTTGCGATTTTAACAAATCGAGCAGGATTGTGAACCATGTGGTGGGTAGGTCTGTCATGGACAATGCATTCAATGCAGTGTGTTGTAAATAAAAAAAAAGGATGAAATGTTTTCCAGCTTTTGAATCATCTCTCTGTACACAATAATCCACAGCTCTTGTGTGCATGTATACATCTTATTGTCGCATGTGATGAAAGATACCATCAAATACCGGACAGTAAAAGTGTTAGTGGCTTTTCTGGGAAGAACACAAGAAGATCCAAGCTGAGCGAACAGGATATTGGGAGACTTAGAGACAGAAAAAGGGAAGCTAAAATGACACAGAAGGAGGATGAATCTGGAGAGAAAAAACAAAGCCAGATAAGGGATGATCGGAGAGCTGAGTGGGAAGGAGAAAAGCCAAAAAGGAAAGAGATGGAATGAAAGAACAATGATCAAAGATGACTGCAGGAGGAAAAAAAGGTGGATGGCTGTGTTAGAGGAGGGAGGGGAAAGTGGGGGTCGGTCTTTCTCAGACTACATTTCAAGCTCTTTTATTTCTCTGAGAGGCATAAACACCTGCTCCCCTGACACTTTGTGCCATTGCGTCGACTCCGCCTCGTTCCACTGAGACTGCTTATGATGATGACGCACCAGGTGTGTATATGTGTGTGCTCATGCCTTTATTTATGGTGTACGAGGAACCTCCAGTACATGATCATCACAGGGAAAACGTCAATGAACCACAGAATTAGTTCATGATTTCCTGCTCTCCTCATGTAACTGAAATCAATATTTAATACGATGGAGACTTAAATAAATGCAAATTTACGGGGCTGTAATAAGGTTATAAACCAAAATGAGCTTAAGATTCCATGGTGATAGGATGAAGTGTTTGTTCTTCTCTGCTCTTTAATTGAATCTGAATATGAATTAATTTAAATAAAGAGGTATTTTAGGATGTAAATACTGCACAGCTGTGCACTTGTGCCGCTAGATTACATGCAGTCATTGAGGGACAAAAATAAAAACCACTCATTCACCTCTTACTGCAAATGAAGTGCAAACAAGCCAAATGCCTAAAAGGCCTGGAGCCACTATGTGGACCCCCAGAGGCTGCAGTGTTCATTGCAGGAATATTAAGCCTCACAGTGGCTAATGATATGGCAGTTCATCTTCACCAGCAGCAAGGCTAAAAATGTTAACGTTTCCTCCTCAGTACTGCCAGAGAAAAGGTTACAGGGTCATTAAAAAACAAAAGAGTTTAGCCCCTTGGGAGCATGCATGTGCTCATCCAATTTCATGGCAATCTGTTTTTACATTAAAAGACATCTTGTGTGCAAAGTTTGACATTTTGTCCTAAAGGCAATGCAAGCTTATGGAGAGCTCATGTGGAAGAGGTTTAACCTGACAGTGTAATGAGAAAATTTCAACCAGTTTCCAAAACAAGTTGACTTGTTTCAAGAATTTTCTCTAACTGAGGCTGAATGAGGCAGATCGCTGCACCAATATCAAGGATAAAAACACTTGATTCAATCAAATAAAAGGTAACGGTAGCACTTTATTTTGAGTCAGTAATTTCAGTATAATTTGCTACTAATTCCAAGAGGTTCCCTGGAAGGAGCTATATGATTTGTGATAATTATAGAGAAAATATAAAAAGATACACTTCCAGTTAATTGCTTTCATAAACTAGAGTCAGTCAGTGCACAGCAGGCGAGGTAACCATCCCAAAATGAGGAGTTCATCCAGAAGCAAGCTGTACAATTCAACACGTGGAGTGGAATTTATATTAAACTAGTAAGTAGTCAATTCATGTGGATTTAAATGTTTGTGAGTTTTCATTCAAATAAATAATCCCTATAATCAGTAAGAAATCTCTTTTTTAGGAAACTATCAGACAGGAAATTATTAGGAAATTCCAAACCTGTAAAATAAAGCATTTTCAATGAAATTAAAAATTTTTCAACATACATGTCAGGCACACAGGTGCAGGAGCAAAGCATATCACATCACAGAGTTTCAGCTTCAGTCTTTGGCACTGCACAGTGTCCAGAGTCCTCATTGCTGCGCTCCCACTGGTTTTATTGGAACACCTCCATGGAGCTGCAGGGCTCTGGGGATCAGAGGTCTTGATGTTAAGCTCTGCATGCATTAGACTCCCCTGGTGAAGCTCCATGCCATCAAATGTAAAGAATCTTCCTTTAGAGCTTCCTTTGTAGCCTTCTTTTGAGCTTTACTTCAAAACTAGGATTGAAAGACAATAATCCTGTGGTGATGGTGCTATTTCAGTAAAGCAGCACATAACTTGTTTTGTTACCATTACAACCACAAAAAATTAAAATGGAGTCAGCAGGTTATGAGTTTTCATTTATTTATTCATTTCTGATACCTGAGGGAATCATGGTAAAAGGTTTGGGAGCCTAGCTGTTGTTGAACCTCTCTGGACCCAAGTGATGGACGGACAAACTGAACAGCCAACAAACATACATGACTTTCTTTCAACCCCTGCTGCGAGTGGGGCAAAAGTAGAAACAGACATGGCCTCTGTGCTCTCAAAGCAATCATATCTTTGAATATTTATGTCAAGATGAAACGCAATGCAAAGTGATTTTTAACTGGGTTGACTTTTCTCTTCACCCCACTAATCTATATACTGTATGTATTGTCAGTATATATGCCGTGCAGCTTCATGCATATATGCCTGTATGGATACATACACAGGCTTTGGGGATTATATTATTTACTGTGTGACATGCATGAGTCTGATTTCTGCATGTCTGTGCAAGCACAAACAGGTACTTACCTCTATCGTGTCCGCCTGCATTTACGTGGCGTGCATGATGGAACGTGTGTAAACGGGTGTAAGTGTACGGGGAGGTTCAAAAATGAAGGAGCCCATCCATGAGTGAAAGGCAGAGGGAGGGCTCGGCTGCACAGCTCAGCATGTTTGCTTCCCTGTTAGTTGGGGATGACACATCGGAGGGAGGGAGAGATGAATGCGACGCAGCACTTGCATGTTTATCAGCAGGTCTCAGAAGGACGACGATGCTTGCCTGAATGATTGCTGCTCATTGTCGGATTAACCAGACGTGGTGGGACTCCTGTGTGTTTCCAAATGCCAACTTTTGGTTTCTAAAATCTCTGCCTGATTTGGATGAGTGTGACCGATGAGGCAAAACACTCAGGAGAAGAAATAAGTTGAGTGCCACAACTCCAGTTCCTGCTCAAATACCAAGTCTCCTCCTCCTTCTTCCCTTTGTCTTAATGGATGTGAGAGGCTTTGTGAATTTCTGTGGGTGGACGAACAGATGTGATAGGCAGTTGCAGTGCTTAGCAGTGGCTAATGATGATGGATAAAGATGTTGATTACAGACAGGGGTGGCTGCATGCCTTGACTGACATTCAGCCCCCCACCCCCCACTCGCCTTCCACCAATGCCTCCCACTTTTTTTCCTCCCACCAACGTGTCAAAGCGGCACGGTAATCATCCTCCCTTCTCTGTCGCTCACTGTCATTTCTGCAAATGCTGCCTTTACTGTTAATGTGATGCCATTTTGAGGTTAAGGGGTCATGTGTGAGGAGGGAACCAGTCCTGCAGCAGTGGGAAATGAGTTGTGGAAATTTGAATGCTCGAGATGCAGTGAAGTTATATACTGGCTGAACAGTGCTGTCTGTGGTGGTGGTAATTCGCTTGCTGCTCAGTCGATTTCCATATTGGAAGTGAATATGTCTGGATCTTTCTCCTGTCTGAAGCAAACAAACCTGAGGAGACAGCAAGTCCATTGTCATCAGTCTCCAGTGTGTCTGCACTTGTATTGATAGGCTAATGTTGTGGAGGCAAAAATATGTTCACATAGTCAAATAATGGGGGCTCACTGCCTTCCATTTGGGGACAAAAAGCTGCTGCCATAGATAGATAAGGAGATTAACACTGGGACTAAATGTAATAAATTGTTGCATCTGATCAAGAACCAGTCCAGTTTACATAATGCTAAGGTGATTTATAATTCATATCTATAAGTATATCTATATCTAGTATATTCATCTGGAGGAGATGGAGTTGGTTTTAGGTTAGGATTAGGGAAAGGTTAAGGTTAGACATCTAGTGGTTATAGTTAAGATTAGAATACATCACCAGGGAATGAATGTAAGTCAATGCAATGCCCTCTTCAAGTGACAGACATAAGTGTGTGTGTGTGTGTGTGTGTGTGTGTGTGTGTGTGTGTGTGTTCCCGCAGTGACAGGTTTAGGTAAGTTAAGGTTAAAGTCCTGTAACATGTAAACCAAGTACAGAGGATCAAATCAACTGCTGGAGTGTGTCCCACACATTCACACATACATGATGACACTTGCATTATTAAACTTTAAAACCAATTACTGGGGAATAAGTTTGTGTAATCAGCTGTGGGAGGTTTCATTCAGTAAAAAAATTGTGTTTATTCAGATGTTAAAACCAGCTGCCTTCTGGGAAAAGGGACTATATCTAGTGATCTCTGTATCAAGAATGGATTCTATTCTTCATGTTCCACTCTAGTGCTACCTGCCACTGTCACATTTTCATCATGGGGTTGATATATATTAGTTTAAAAAAATCTTCTGCAGCTGGATGTGGCAGGATGTTACATGTAAATCTGTTCCTAAGCATTCATCACATTGCCAGGAATAAAATACTAATATTCATTTTTTGTTGTTTTGTTGACCCCTCAAGGACACCTCAACCAACTCTACAATCTGAGCTATAGCCATCATACATATATTTTTGTGTTTAATTTAAAACTTTATGCCATTCTGCAGGAGTTCTGGTGTCTTTGATCCTGCTCTGTTTCAGGGTCATTCTGCATTGATTGCCCAGTTCATTCTCTGTAGTTAGTGTTAAAACCAAACGTGACTGGACTGTGTGTTTTTTTAATCTCCAGCAGCAGTCTGAGCACTCTCTGATAGCATGCAAATTTCTATATGTTCTTGCACAGGCAATGTCTGAACGCTCTTTAGTAAATGAAGCCTTGAAAGGGTGTGGCCCTGTCTACATCTTCTTCATGTATCCCCAGTCGTATTTATCTTACTCCTTTGATAAGGAGTTAACACGAGGAGGAATGGAGGCCTCATGAGAACAGTGTTCTCCATGTGTTTCGTGACTAACATTCATAAGTAGCACTGAGAGTTTGAGGTAACTATTTAGCATGATTAGATATAATTAGTTCTAGATGGTTGGTGATGCAGAGTGTTGGTAAATACGAGGGGGCATTCAAAGGACTTTTCAAAGTGAGTTACTTGAATAAGACACCTTTAAAATCAAGATGCATAGAATGAACCTGTTTTCTCACTATCGAGGATGTGGACATGTGGCAAATGTTCTGACATTTGAATGTTGGAAAAAAAAAAGTCACGCTGCAGCATTTAGACTTCAACTACAGTTCATTGTATGTGTAGTGTGAACAGTCAATTAAGGGCCCTGCACCAAGGGATCGCCTGATAAGCCCGTCAGAAACCTTCACACACAGCATGTGATTACATGCACGCAATCACACACCCATGAAGATCCAGCATACAAAGCTACAGCAAGCACACTCAAAGGTCGACATAGTAGCCAAAGCACTCCACCTCTTCAGGGTGACTGCTTCATTTTGATGTATCCCTAGATCCTCTGCTGTGGAAGAGATTAAAGGGCAAACACTGCTGCCCTGAGAATTACCATCACAATGCGGCCGTGTGATTATCATCGGCAAGCCAGGTCTCAGCCAGGGAGCTACTTTTGGAGTTAATGAGCAGAGAAAAGAAAGCGATAGAGGCAGAACAACCTCACCACACCTATCAGGATTAATCTGAGGAAGAATCCACTCTCCCTCTTGGAGACAGCTGAGCAGAGGGAATTTCCCTCAATACACAAGCTCCTCTATTTCCCAGGAGAAATGGATTCTTCCTGGAGGAAATTACAGCAATTAAATGATTATTTTACCTATCGAGAAAATGTACAGTGTCCTGCAAATTGCACTTAGTTGTAGATAAGCTGTGGTCCTTAAAAAGAGGCACACATTCAATAATGTATCAGGAGTTGACATGCATAAGTAATGCATTCTATGCACGGTCACACCTTTCTCACTCTAGACCCTCAGCTCCTGGGCTCCCCTTATTCTGTCAATCTGTTGAGCAATTAAAGCGAAACCTCCCTACCACCTTGGCAGGGATGACGGGGAGTGACTTGCTGTGTGAGTGGTTTATGAGAAAAATGTGCATTGTGTGTGTGTTAGGGTGCTTGGGTTCACATGCATGTGAAGCAGAGAAACGGGAGAGACAGAGCAAGAGAGACAGATGAGGATGGTCACGTAAAGACTTGGTTATTGTATTCTCCTCCTATAGAGGCCAAAGTACGTGCAGCATTAAATATTATATAATTACATCACATTTACACCCAAACTGCCATAATGACTCTCTAATTACACACTTTGTTCTCATACACGCTGTCCATTTTAAGCAGGCTGCTGATGCTTTGACAAAGAATACTACAGCTGGGAATGGCAACGAAAAACCATCCCTCTTTCCTCGTTTGTGCTTATATGGAAAACTTCCCACACTTCTTGAGTCTGTGTTTACTACCATTTTTTTATCACAACCTCACAAGCACCTGGATGCAACTGGTTGCTTTAATCAGCACATAGACATGCACTCCATCTCTCTGTCTCCTGGTAGACCTCCCTGCTATCTGCCCTCCGTGCTCTCATTTTCAATTTTCCCCTCTTCTCAGTTTCCTCTGTCTGCTCGGGTGAGATACTCACGCACATGTGACTCCAGCGCCAAAGCTACCTAGTCTGAGAGCCGTACTAAACTGGTTCCATGCACAACTTTTATTCAGTGTGTTTGAGTTGCTCTGACTCCAGCTCATTCTGCTTTGCAATCACATGTGTGCTTTGAACATGTGGGTCAAGCTCTCATTTAGGCCTATTGATTGTTTAGTGCACAGGTGGTTGTTACTGCGAGGCCGTATTGAACACTCTGTGGCTGTATGCTTCACCTGCTGGCTACATGGCGTTGGAATTGAGAGCTGGCTTGAAGGAATCAACAGTTTGGGAATTAAATGTAGAATTAGATTAGACGATCGATACCACTCTTATATCTGCCTACAGTCAACATCCCATTAATCTCTTAGAATAAAAATAGAGGAAGAGGGTATAGGCTGTATTTAGAGAGCCACAACTTATTTATTAGCCAGCTATAAAACTTACAGACACAAGAGTGGTATAAATCTTCTCATCTCTCTTGGCAAGAAAGCAAATATCCATATTTCCCTGAAATGTCTAACTATTCCCGAAAGTGTGCAACTAATGCGTGCTACTGAATTTCACTCCCTCAATCGTTTGTGCTCTTTCTGTTTCCTACTCTAATCTATCAACTTCTTCAACTCAGTGTCCTTTCCTTTCTGTTGCCCAAGGCCCCGTCTTTTTCTGAAACCAAATTGCCTTTTTGTCTCTCACACCTTTCCTTTCTTTCATATTCTGCTTTTCCCCACCACCATAATCCACTCTCGCTCTCCCAGCTGCAGGCCCCTGCTGCCTGTTAGTCCTGTGAAACTTGTTAATTAAATCTGCAGATTGAAAGACCCCAGGGAACAATGTTTAATCGATGAGCACAAATAGATGACTTTCACTCCACACAATTCCTCCCATAACACTAGCCCAATTGAGAAGTGTATGTGTGTGTGTGTGCACTTGTACAAATTACAAAGAGGCCATCTAAACAGTGCAAAAGCGATCTCAATCACTAAATGCTAACAGTCTCCCTCTCCCTGTGTCACAGAAAGTAAATTGTTTCTCTACCGCACAGCGCCTCTCTTTTTTTTTTTATCTCTGTGCTTAAAATGTTCACTTTTGCCTTTTCCCCATTTCCCTTGAGCTCTGTTCTCCCTTTTGCGGTTGATATGTCAGCTAAATCAGGAAAGACGGTGCTTCCACTGGAGACTTAATGAGTACCTGATGCATGGCGGAGGAGGTTTCCTTTAACCAGCGGCTGTCTTCTCATTGCCAAAGCCATACCAACGTCACTGGCAATTCACAAGGAACAGAACAGAGGTTACATGCAAATTAAGTTAAAACTGTGCCTAGCCATGTACAAATGAATACAAATATTCATGCATGAAGCGTAGCACGAACACATGTGGACTCGCATAAATACTAAGTGCACTCAGTAATCAGACAGAGGGGTGCCTGGCCTTTCTTCAGCTGCAGGCAGTATCCTGTTTCGCCCAGCTGTTCTTTTGCCCCTGCAGCTAACTCTGTGTCTGACCTCCACATTTCCAGCGACAACAACCCGACCCAGCTGGCTCAAACATCAGCAAGCACCCACAACAACACTGAAATGCAAAGTCACAGAGAAAACATGGCCGTGATTCATCACAGACACAACAACTGCACTGAAAATAGCCAAAACAGTCCTAAAGTGCCTGCAAAGATGTCATCCATGAGTTTTAACACTTTTATAGGTGAACTTCAGCATTTCATAGAAATATATAGTTTTATTCTTAGATTTAATCTGATGGAAGTTTGACAGGTGCACAAAAATAAATACTGACTTATTTTAAGCCTAACACGTTAGCCACCCCATCTCAAGATGGCTAAGAGCCACGTTTCCATGGTAACAATCAGCATCACCTGCTGACGAAATTTGTGGTTTTGAAACAGAGACTTTTTTTTACCATTACCATTACCAGTTACCATTTTACTTCTGTGCTTGGAATGAACAGATCTAAGCACATTGAAGCGGTGGCTCAGCTGGCAATGTTTTTAAAGAGTGATTTCTGCACTGTTCACAACACTTTTTTGTTTTTTGCTAACAAATTGTAAGAAAGTTGAGAACTAGACATCATTTTGTAGGTGGTGCATTTTGACATCTGTTGAGAAAATTTATATCACTTTTAGAAATCATATCACAGTGGGATAGCAATTCAGCCAGAGTGGCTAAAAGATATGATAATGTAATAATATGATGCAAAGAAATCCATAATCCATTAAGAATATAAACCACACAGTCAAAGTCTCAGAGGATACAGAGGAGAACTCACATGAAGGATTTTGTGCATTATACCAGAACAGCACACCTGCTTTTATTAGACTTTGATTAGACCTGTGTCTTTCCTATCACTGAATCATCATCTTATGGGTCTTTGATTGAAAATATAGCGATGCAGATGCTCATTGGGATTTTAAAAAAAAAAGAAAGAAGCAAATTCAAGCTCCCTCGTGTACTTGTGTGTTGAAGAGATATAAAGTGTTGCAACAGTAACACGGGCTAAGGCCACTAGTATCCAAGAGGCATGCAGCCTTGGGGACCAACAGGCTGAGATAATAATATTCTGCTCCTTTTTCAGCTTCTGTACTTTGAGTTGTTATTGTACCTATGTTCCTTTTTCCCTCGTGATAATGGGTGTATTTGGCGTATTACTTTTTGTTTGCATCTCTTGTGTTATGTTTGAGTAGATACAGCCAATCAGCTTTCCAAACTGAAGTCTGCCTTTATTTTCTAAATGGATTATGGCACATGGAACCAAATCATTACTACAATTAATACACCTTGTGTCAATACTACTTCTCTGTGTGCACCACACTATAGATTTAGGTCATGTAAACTGTAAACAAACAGTACTTTGTTCAGCAACCTTAAGCAGCAGCAGTGGAGATGGCTCTTGAATTACTGCCACAAACATGCATACATACAGTAAATTACATAGTGTCACAAACATCACCTCAGTGGTGTAATGATTCGTGACACAGGTGGAACACCATTGATTGGATATGGGTATACTGTGGCCCCATCTTATGCATTTCAAATGACTTTGCTTGTATAGATGGATGTACTTGAAAAGCAGATGTAAATATCCCCGTTTAGATTTGTACACCCTCGTCTGCCCATTCTGATCATGCTGCCGGTGTCATTTCTCTGCTACATGTCCCAAGTGGGCAGTGAGTAAATGAGCTCAAGAGTTGTGGTGAGGAGAGGTGGACAACAGCAGAGATTTGTGTCTATCTTGTGGCCGCCCAACAGCCTGGACCGATGCCAGAGTTTGGATGAGGGTTTGGGCTCCATCATTCACAGAAACACAGACTCTCCTCTTAAGCCTGAAGCAAGGAGGCGGAGGATTCTGCTCACAGATTGTACACATAGGCGAGAGATTTGGAGTGAGAGTGAAGGGGACGACATCGGACAGAGGTCCTATAGGCTGAATACATAGTATCCACCAATGAGCCACCAGGACGTCTGTGTGCTGATTTAATTGAGACACAAGGAAATTGCCTTCAAGCTCAATGAATGTCAATGTATCTGTCACAATGGCAGCACCAATCACACTGCTGGCTCCCAAGCCAAAACCCCAGAACATCTTGAGAAATATCTTACAGACCCCTCCACTAAAAAGTGTGCTTTTGCTAGTGCTGCTTCATTTTGATATTTTACTTCATACAGATTGATGTTTATGCTTTTTCCCTGTGCTGGGGGAATCTCAGTTGGAGACTGGCACGTGCAAACTTCAATTATGGCATAAAAAGTAGTAATAGTCCAAAAACAGATTTTTTTCAGTAAAGCTAGAGACAGCTTGTGTTAAGTGGTTAATCTTTTGAAATTAAACATGACAGATGCAGCGTAGTTTTAGTTTGAAACCCGGAGTCACAATCTTCCCTCCACTTTTTATCCAAAGGAACACCATGATGAGGTGGAAAAAATTGGATTTTATCTGATAGCAAGTTCACTGTAAAGGCTGATGCTGCCCTGCAACTATTTACCCTTGGGTTAGAACTGCAAGTGGAAGTCAGTGTGTAAGTTTTTTTTTTTTTATTAAACAAAGTCTCAAAAGAAATCTATCCTTTTGCAATATATTTCCTCTGTGACTTTGATATTGTTAGCTCACGGCTAGCAGCTGTCATTAGCTAGCAGATTGAATTAGACAATATGTTTTTACAGTGTCCACATATGAGCAGTGAGGCCTTATGTTAGAGCTATGGTACCAATAATGTTTTGGTGTCAGCTACAATATAAAATGTGCGTGTTGAACTCCTTTGAATTTCACTGATACAGTTAAGGTTAGAGTCACTTTTCCAGATGATAAGATGTTTCTACATTTATGAAAATGTGAATGAGCTATGTAGCGCACAGTAGCACAGGCTCTCAGCGATCCAGTGACTTCTGATCGCAAAAAAAAAAAAAAGCACAAATCAGCTCGACTTCCTTTAAACTACATGGCTCGTGCAGTTGCTACTTATCGAGTTCATGGCGGTATAAGCAGACCAGTTGATGGTGGGTGGAGCAGAAACCCCTGAGGCAGCTGCATATTTGCCTATTCATAGACTGGAATCCTCAATGAGGGTGTAGATGTGCTTTTAAGAATTCTTCAGTTGTTTATTGAACTTTCATTTGTGAGAAAATCCATTAAAAACAAAACATTGCTTGATGCAGGGTACTTCTATGTTTTCTAAATTGTGTCCAGAGGGGATCTTTAAAGGAAAAATCCGCTTAAAAACACCACCATTTGTGGTGAATCTACTCCATACTGTGCAACAGATGTGTGATGTGACTTAAAGCTGGAGCAGCGGATCTGCTTTTGATGTTCCCTCAAATCCAGATGAACCTCTAATTCTCTGCTAACGGCTATCTCCACTCGTGAAGGCGAGAAGAAAGAATACCTCGTGTTTAAGAGCAGGAGCGTTCGGCTTTCACTCCATTCTCCTCATTTCTCTCACTTAAGAATTCACTTTCTATACCGGTCGCCCGCTCCCTCTAAGGCATCTGTCAACTGTCATTTCTCTTCCATTTCATCACTCTGGTATGTTCATATTTCTTTTCTTTCCCTGATCCAGAGCTTTATGAATACCTAGCTAGACCTACAAATCAGAGCAAACAAAATACTCCATAGTTTTTCAGACAAAAAAAACAAAAAAACTTCAAGTTTGCACCATTAAGAAAATACTGAAAAATAGGTATTGCAACATTGGGCAATCCTTGCCATTCGTGCCTCATGGCAGACAAAACTCCACTGATGCCTCATTTTATCAGTACAAGGAAGAACCAAACCCTTCTGAGAATGCGATCACTATTTAATCAAGGCTCTGCGTGTAAGATGCCTCCATCGTGTGTTGAGTCACGCTCTTGAGAACAAAACCCTCTAAGCTGTCATTACAATCAAATTCTATTGATCTCAGCCTGATTGTTATGACATCACTCTTTAACCTCCCGCCAGTACTGACATATGTATGAGTGAACACAAAGAGGTAAAAGGCCGAACACATCTGTTTACACTCTAAAGTAACTTAAGGCTCACAACAAGATACTTCATCAAGTCTGTGTGTTTTCTGATTCACCTGTGACAAAGGCTGTGAGTGAAGCTGTGGGTGGTTGTTATTGGTGAGACAGCACCATTTAAATTGTTGATTATGTGTCAAGCCTTGACATCAACCTAACACCCATTTTTCTCCATCCAAACGCTTTATTGCTTTTTAAATTTATAAATGATAATTTTAGAAATAACAATAAAGCATCCTGAATTATGGCTGATGTGCATTTGAAGAGACCGTTCGCAGTGGAGATCCATCAGAGTGGTTTGATTGATGGCAGGTTAATCACATAAATTCTCCATCATTAAGGCTTCCCTTACCACACGTCGTTCTTCTCTTTCAAACAGGCACCACATGAGCTATAAACAACAGTGGCAATCAAATAGAACTGGTTTGAAGGCGCAAATTACCACTCGGGAAATAAGGAAATCTCATAAACACTTCCCTCAAGGTTACATCCACCATGTATCACACCATTAAGAGATGAATCTTTCAATCATCTCTCATTGTGGAAGAGGCTGTTCAAACTGCTGCCTATCAAGAAATACTTTACGGAGGATACCTTTAGTTGTAAACACTTCAAGTACAGGAAATCACTTCAGCCTAACTCCTACATGTTCTCCTACATTTGGCTACAGAAACTTAAAGCAATAATATTTCTACCTAATGCTCCCTTTTCTCCTTTATCTCTCTCTTTTTCTATTTCTGCAAAAAGCCCAGAACTGAAATTACGCTGAGTGAGGCGTTTGTTCCTGCACTAACCGATGACGCTCATCAGTAAAGGTCAAATCCTACACGGCCTTTTCATCTGTCCACTGTCCTACTAAACTGAACACGGCTGACCTTTCCTTCAACTTTCTGTGACCTCTAGGGCAGCAGAGCAATAAGAATGAAAAGCCTGCTTTAGTGCAACACATAAACAACGCAAGCACAGGCTCACCTGACCTTCAGTAGCATTTGGTGTCCTTTGAGTAAACCCGTAATTAAACATTTAGAGCAGATTTTCCAAATTACTTCAATCCAGAAAAAGAGGGAAATTATGTAGGATTTTTAGCTCTCTGGATAGTAACAGCTGTTTCTGCATCAGACAATAATCATGCCTTTAGAAACTGAATCACTGAACAGACGGGTCATCACGACCACAATTTATAGGTGCCAAAAATGAAAAATGCTTGTTACTCTTGTGTCCCTGGGTGTATTGCTCTGCAATCGATCGGTAAGACAAATATATGTCAGGAAAAAGCATTTTTTTAATACTGTCTAAAAATTCCAACCATTTTTCTTGCAGTGGAGTCTTTTTTGCTGACTCAGAAGCAAATAAAAAAACACTTCTTCCAATAAAATGCATGTTTAGGTCGACCCAGCCGACCTCTCCACTTGACTAAAACCTGCGGGTCGTTCTCCTCAGTCTGGCAGGATATTACATTGACTTTGGTCTGCGCACAGGCAAAGTCGTGACTACAAAGAAGTGCCAACTTTTGATTCTGATCACTGAGTGTGCACAGAAGAACTGAAACTTCAGTCAATTAATACATTTGTAAGTTCTCAGGAAATTAACCTGAAAACATTTTGATAATTGCTTATTAATTTAATTGATACATTTTCAAGCACAAATTGCAAACATTCTCTGGTTCTAGCTTCTCAAATGAGAAAAAAAAGATTTGTTGCTTTTCTGTGTTTAATATGATAGTAAACTAAACTATGTTTTTGACTCTTGGTTGGACTAGACAAGAACTTTGAATACATTAAGTTACACTCTGGGAAATTAACAAAGCATCTTAATAAAAATGTATCTACTTTTTCATTGGATTAGTGGACGATACGTTATTCAGTGTTGATGTCAATACACCAAATTCACAGTTGAGTCGAAACATTGCCCCTTTCAGACCATTAAAGTTCAAGAACTCTCTCTAATGGCAGTGCTCTGGGGATGGCAGTGTTGGTTGGTTGGTCACCAATTTGGTCCAGACTGAAATATCTCAGCAACCAATGGATGGATTGATCACCATGAAATCTGGTACATTTGTCCATGGTGCCCAGAAGATGAATCCTAATAGCATTAGTTGTTCCATGATGTTTCATCTAGTGCCACCAGCAGGTAAAAAAAACCCTCATACACTGACATATCCCATGCAACATCCCCAACTGTGATACAGACATTCATGTTCCCCAGAGCACGAACCCTTCTAACTTTGAAAATCCTTTATTTGTCCAGTACTTCGGTTCGTGGGAAACGGCCTCAGCCTCAGTTGTATTTGTATTTAGCACTAATTGGCAAATATTAGCAACTAAACTGAGATGGTGAACGTGGTAAACATTACATCTGCTAAACCATATGCAATATTTCCTCTCTCCTCTTTCCTTCAGTGCATTTGCTATTCTGCTTCTAGCCTAAGTGTGCAATAGGATATACATTTTTCTGAAGCCAAAATTTAAAAGCAGCTCAATTGCTTTGAAATATTCAACAAAGTCAGAGGATTGGTTGTGGTGCATATATTTTTGGTTACACTACTTTTATGGAACAAACTATATTTCCTTTTGAGTCATGCCTCCTCTCACCACCTCACAACACACCTGGGGTTGCTTTGAGAATATAAGTGCCAAAAATAAAAGGGTGTCAAACCCAGCAATGAAGCATGACATGCAGAAAAGGCCTGCAGACTGTGTTATAGTGTCATCCAAACATTATGATACTCTGTGTGTGATTACAAGCTTGACACACACCAGTTATAACCAAACCCAGGAGAAAAAATTATTCTGAACACATTCACAAAAAGAGAGCTACTCTGTCTTCACTGTTTTAATATCACATCCCTTTCAATTTACACATGATACCAGGGCAGAAGGTCATGATGTATGTTAGCCAATATGTCTGGAGTATTAATGCATTATGACCTTTTCTCTATATTTTAACCTACACTTATACATTATGATGCAGAGTGTTGCAGCCCTGATAAAATATTCACTCTGGGCGTCTGACGGAGGGAGAAGGTCCCCACTGATTTAGAACATTGTCAGCTGATGATTTATGTGTATAAATGAATCCTGAAATACACCGGGGAGGTAATAAGGCAGTTGGCCTCCTGTTTAGCGAGCTATCATTTATAGCCAGGCAGAGTGGCGAGAATCGCGGCTGCTCCTTGCTGGTGGTCAAGGGTTACCATGGGGACAGAGGAGAGGGTCAGGAGCTGCCGAGGGAGCTGTTGCAGAGTCGGCTCACGGCACCGCGATCATTTCTCAGTGGGTTAAATGAAGGAGGGGAAGCTGTAGGGTAAGGTGACGATATGGTGTTATGTTGTAAATAAAGGTGGTTAAAAGCGAGCAGGAGCCTTGGATGGATTATGAGACAACAGGCCCCCAAGTTCCACATGTATAAGAGCTGGAAATGAAGAGAGAGTCTCTGTGGCCTTTTTGTGGTCGTTTTGTTTCTCTTTGCAGCTGGTTTGTCTCTCTTTGTACTCATATGAATTTCCAACAAAAAATGCTAATCACTTCACACAGAAGCTCCCCAAGGAGTCAGATTGTGTGCCCAGTAAGCCTCATCCAGTAATCAATCCATGGCTGTGGCCACTGCAACACCTTGTCAAATCAATAATTTAAGCTTCCAAGGTATCATGGACACTTGTCTCTCAAAGTGATAAATACTGGCACTTTCTTGATTCCTGTAAAGACTCTGGATGCTCTTCTCTGACAACAAAATCCCTCACTGATAGAACCCTTCCCAGGCCATCATTTCCTCCACGATAACACCCGCTGCACCTCACACTGCTGGCTTTATGAGACTTTGTTGTTTTAGGAGGGCAGCTGAACTCCTTCTTTTTCATGTTGTGCTGCTGTCACGACAGCAGATAACAATCTGGCTGCCATATGAAGTGCAAAATAAATGTGAGGCTCGGCTCACGCTGCAAACTTGTCCAGGGGAGTGGCGAGACAAAGGAAATTTTGTAGTGATCCAGCCTGAATAGCACTCCCCATCTGTATAATTGGCTGAAACGAGCTATGAGGGCCACCTGCTGACTGTGTCATTCAGAGCTCTTTTACATGAAAATTGTGCCCAATGTCATTCAGTGCCACAGAGAAAGAGGCACACACAGAATGAGCATGAACATAATCATCAGCTCCAGTCTACCTTGCAAATATGTTTAACTCCTGATGGAAATTAACTCAGTCAAAGGCTAATGGACAGTCTTGAGTGGCATTTTGGACACATTTTCTAATATAAGCTGTGCTTTAAGATTATCCAGTGGCAGCAGTCAAAGAACACTGTGGAACTTCATCTCCACATTAAAGGCGTAAAATGTGTGCAGCTTTGAAATAATAGCTTTTTATTAGATATTTACAGACTTCAAAGTAAAATCATTGCTATTCTGCAGCACAAGGTGCATCTTTGTTCTGTGCAGCAGTGCCAGCTTAAAGCTGCACAATAGCACTCTCATATAATATTTTCATTTCATGTTAAGAAGGTCACTCATAATAACAATTCCACAGTTACTCTGCAGTTCCCCTCAGCTGTATGAAGTGTTTTCATTTCATTTTGGTTTTACAACTCATAACTTCAGTGTTTTGGTTCACTCTAACCACTCTCATTAGCGTCATTTCCAGACACGGGAAGCTATTTTCTGTGAAAGCTCTGATAAACCGACCGTGCGCTACCTTCACAAGCACCAGACAGATGGACAGAAATATAGTGAGCCAGTTATTTTGACTCAGGAGTTGTTGCTGATCAAAACAGAGCTAAAAGGAGAGTGAATATTAGATTTAGATTTGCCAGGTGACCACAAACATGATTCCAAATGAATGCTAATGTTGTTCAGTGGATGTGGTTATATATATATATATAAAACTTTGAGACAGTGGTTATATGCTTTAATTGGTATCCTGTGTGGTACTGCTAGATTCAGTCAAATCAATCAAATGTAACTCACACTGTTTCAGACGAGAGCCACACCTGTCAGCCTGCTGTGGAATATTAGTGCTCTTGTCAAACCTTGCTTCCAGCTCTTCCCTTGACTCAGAATAGTTGAAAAATGTCAGAGTATGATGCAGAAGGAGGCTTGAAAGTAAGAGCTGATTTTACAAACTTTTAAGTTAAATTTTGCGTCTTTCATGTTGTAAAAGACCTGCACTTATAGTTTTAATATCAAACTTTGAGTGGAATTGTTCATGTAAACCGTATAAACTTTGGTGCTTTCCATACTGTTCATATTTTTATACCATTATTTTTCTATTTAACACTTTCTAGCAATAATCTATCAGCTGTGGTCTGTTGACACACCACCACCTCCACATCTTCTATATTCTTACTTATATCTTTTTCATTGTGCTGTATGGCAACACTATTCCAATTGCTTGTGTTTCACTTTATCTATCTAGCTGCAGGTCACAAGCTTGATAAATATATGTCAAAATGAATAATCCCCTGGAGTCTAGTAGTCTACACTTATTAGGGACAATTTCATTCAACAGTCATTAGAAACGGCTTCAAAGTGGCCTAATTATATATATATATATAATACCCAGACCAGTGCCTTTCTACCAAGGGTATATTTGTGCAGCATGCTTTTATATAAGTCTGTTTTTCACACAAGAAAACTGTTTTGCAAGCTGCTCGACTGAAAGTTTCTGAATAAAATATCAATGGCAGTTAACCAGGGAAAGGAGGGCAATAGCCATTCACTACCTTTTCTATTTTTACCAGCTAATGTGGGGGGCTGACTTTACAACCTTTTCCGCACTAGCTTCTGTCTACTGCCGTCCCATTAAACCTTAAAATAAACATAGTCAAGGTCACTGCTTCTTTTAGCTTTTCCGCCACAGGCATTAATAAAATTCCAACTTTTCATCTTTCCCAACTCATTCTGTGCTCATATTTCTGAAGCATTTATGCAGTGCCCACCTATTGACGACAGCAAATCCCCCAACCTACGTCTTTATAATGCCTGATGCGGTTAAGGTAACCCACAAGTACAACGGAAATCCTCATTGCTGTTTCATAAATCTGTCACACTCTCCTCTCCCTCAGTCTGTCCCCTGTCCCCCACAGACATCTGCACGGTCTGGCAGTCAATTAAATCCCCTCACCTTCAAAAAGCCTCCCTCCATCGCTGCATGGGAGGCAGTGGAGACCTGTATCTTTATCTGATCTTTATCCTTTCTCAGCGGCAGGAATGGTGGAGCTGTCAGCTCAAACCTTCAGTTAACCTCCCTGAAACTCACGGGAGACAACAGCTGCATGGCGAGAGCGGCAAGTGGACGAGCTTAACGGGACGCACCAATCTCATCACATATGCTGGCTAGTCACTCAAGTTGAAAACTACCGTATGTGAAGTCAATCTACTGTACATGTGTGTGAGAAACTATTACAGGTATCCAACTGAAACATTAAAAATATTCATGGAGAATGACAAATGCTTGATGAAAACAGATCAATAAAATGTGAGATGACAGGAAGCAAAACAAAGCCTTTTTAATGTATAAAAACAGATAAGCGGGATCCGGTTTGGTAATCGTTTTTTCCCTGTAATAACTGGTCACCCTAGTTGGCTCTCCCTCTGGTCTAGGCTCCTGTGTAAATGAGTCCAGAGGACATTTGTCATCCGCTGACCTGCAATCAGGAAACAGCAGGAGGCATACAGGGAATCAGTCATTGTCGATAGTCCACCACCATCCATCCTCACATTTCTTTCTTTATGCAAATTCCTCTTGACCTCTTATCAAGCTCCTCTCCCTCATCAGCCACCTAACGCTATCTGCTCAGATCGATACATGGGCTTAGCGGGAGCAGTCCTCTGGACACAAACTCGAGGCACAATTATCAAATGGGTTGTCTTTATCTGCTCTTTTCTCTTCTAATCTGCTCTTTTTTGAACATGCTTGAGAGACATGACTTTAGCAACATATGCAGTGACTCAGTCTCAAGGTCTCTGCAGCATCACAGTTCATCCCCTGACTAAATTGGGAAGAGCGAGATAGAGCTTTGATTGCCTCTGGCAAGTCAGTCCAGTGATCCTTTGGAGGAGGAGCAAGATCAATCCCTCTCCTATCTCTCTGATTTATCCGCATTACTCCTTTCTCTCCGTCTGCCCGCCTCTCCCTCTAAGTACCCGGTCCTTGAGGAGGTCCAGTTGATCGTTGGCCAGAGCTTCTCTCAGGGCGCCGAAGAAGCCGTGGTAGTGGGCTGTGTTGTGGATCATGAGCAGGACTCCGGCCAGCAGCTCATTGGTCACCAGCAGGTGGTGCAGGTATGCCCTCTGGTGGTTCTTGCAGCAGTAGCAGCCACACCCCTCCACCAGGGGCCTGAAGTCGTCCTGGTACCTGGATAGAAGAAGCTCCAAGTAAGTAGAATTCATGAACAGGCACCCTACATCAAGAGTTCAGCAAACACTTGAAAGCTAAAGATTATGTGAGCTGCTTCTAACGCCCTCTGTGCCACAAACCTCTTGTCTTTGAGGTCGATCTCAAAGGATGTCATCTGTGTTTGATCATCAAGATTATGATCTCCATTTGGTTGCGTCTCCCCTGCTGTATCCCTCTCACCACCATTCAGCTCCAGCACTGCAAAAACGTGCATACATCTCATTAATCCCAGCACACCATACACTATTTACATCATAATCTCATCCTTGAGGATTAAATTAGTCCGTATATACAGAACTGTGGCGCTTTGTCAGCCCTGCAGCAAAAATCAAACGTCCACACATACTGTAGCTAGACCCCTATTAAACACAGCTGTGTCCTATATTCTCTCTACCATCATAATATAATTACTTACTGGCTATATTCTGACTACAAACACCCATCTTCCACAGATGGGTGTCACTGCAAGTTGACTTCACTTAATACAATGAGGATGGAGAAAAGTAACTAGAGCTGATAAAGAACCATCTTTTATCAAGGGACTGAGCATCAGAGGAGGACACACACCAAGCTGCCTGTCCAGTTACAGACACAGGGGATGTGAGGAAGATGAAAAAGAGAGAGGGAGGAGGGAAAAAAGAAAAAAGGAAGAAAGTGGTCCACAGCGATGCAAATGATCGAGATTAAAAGGCAACAAAAGGAGAAAAATCAGTTTAACTGAGACTGAAACGGGTGAAGCAGGAGGCAACAAAGTGTATAAACAAAGCACAAAACAGAAATTATTACGCAGAGGAGGTCTGTGTGGAGCTTGAGGAGGGGGTGATAAGCATGAGAATAAAAGGGACAAAATGAGGCTTGACCAAAGCCAATAAGATGTAAGTAAGGGAGGGAGAAGTCACTCGCACTGAAAAGCAACTCTGCTGTACAAAGGAGGAGAGCATGAACTATAAAAAACTGCAACTGGGAAAAAGGGTTTTAAGTTTGGATGCTACTTTGCAAGACTATGAAACATAATTGTAAACATTAATTGTATGCCTTTTAGACTGCTTATTAATAATTGTCAAAGAAGGAAAAAACTTTTAACTTTTTAGATACTGCACTCACTGCATGGAAAACACATTCATGAACAAAACGTGTTCTTTCATGTTTCGTCAACTTTCTTGTATATTTGAACTAATGAGGTACATAGCACATCGATCTTTAATTAAATTCATTCAATTTGTGATTTAAATACAGCTGGACCACCTCAAATCATCTGGATTTTATTAGGGTCAGAAACTGTAGAGACAACAGTTACTGCTACTCTGCTACGCTAGGCTACTTAGCTTTTAGCAGGACTAGTTTATCTGGTGGTTTTTTTTGTCACGTTTCATTTTTCATTGTGTATATATACGATTTTTCCTCAAAAATGTGCATTTTCTGTGGCATAATCACTTCCCTATGGTAAAACAAATGTCACAAAGTCAGATTCAAGGATGAGGAATGAAATACCAACTGCTGAAAAGGGGAGAGAAGTTCTAAAAATGGAGTAAGGAGGCAGGTGACTGAGGAAAACTTGGAAAAGATGAGGAGGAGGGAAGGAAAGCAGTGAATTAGCATATGGTCTGCTGTGTCAAAGAGGACCTTAACTGGGAAGTGCGGGTGTCGACACCCCCACTTCCAAGCCCCCATGGGGGTCTTGTAATTGGCTGAGAGGGGAATTAGAATTTCTCTTCAGGTCTGACACCATCACTGCTCTCACCTCCACTGAACTCCATTACGCTCTCTGTGCAGAATCGATTAGTGCTGTCTGACACTTGATGCTGCCGGATACCAAACTTCACTCTGTCTGTCGGACCAGTTCAACGCAACTTTTTAATGAAGCACAAAAGTCCACAGCGGGCCGACTCTGTGCATTTCCCACAGCTCTTGTCATAACACGTCTTTAGCTTTCCACTCGGGACAACAATCTGAACGACGGGCCCAGACTTAATTGTTGCCTTACAGGAGCTGCTATGAGATACACCATTGATTTCATTTCACCAACTAAATTTCTCCCCAACCAATTATTTTGACTGACCTGGGGCCAGATAATACACACCAGCCACTACACACAAACAAGCAAACACTCACACACGCACATAATTTCACTAGCCATTAGATCTATGTCTGATTTTAATGCAAAATAAATTCCAAATCTGCCGGGCAACATGGCCACCACACGCACACACAGATGCACACTTCTTTCTTACTAATTATGCGAGAACTGGCTCACACAAATTTTGTCTTTTTGCTCAAGAGATAGAAAGTAGATGAAGGGTTGTTCATTTACTGAGGACCCTCTGCTTTACAGAGGTCTACGCTGAATCATTTAAGTCTTACAGATGGTGTAATTAGAGAAAACTCTCTACTTTGAGATTAATGTATTTTTATATTTGTATACGAACCAGAAACATTAACTCAACATCATGGGCTCCTCCTATAGAAATTAACATTCATTATTGGGCATATTTAATAGTCTTCTCAGTGCATTGCTAGTCAACCATGACCCTGTGCCATTAAAAAACATCAAAGCAGTGCCTCCTCCCAGCTTTTAAACATTCATATTTCTGTGCGCGACATTTCAGCATTTTTGCTGAAATCTTCTCTCATTACTTTACCCATTACTCTTTTATGCACAGAAACAATGCTAAGAAAATGATCGCGCTAAGAGGAATCATGTTTCCAACCACCATCACATTTCACTCAGGTTTCATTATCATCTTGTGAGAGAGACCCCCTGCCCAAACTCCCAAATTACACAGTGACATGTCAGTTTGCTCTAGGCACATATTGCAAGCTCTTAAAAAGAAATGACAGTGTTTTCCATCTTTTGGGGGGTAATTTCCTCACATCACACATGTATTGAAAAAGTCATTTTGTGGCTTTGGGCAAGGTTGCTTTACCTGAAAGGTCATTTGCTTTGACAAGAGCAACATTGTTAAAATAACAATGAAGTGCTGCCAAATTTCAAAATGTCTCCTTTTAGCCCCTTTCCCCCTTTGTCCTCTTTAAAATTTGGAATTTGACAACCTGTGTGTGCTTTGATTTAAATGCTGCACATCTGAAAATACAATGAAACAGATTAGTGACTGAGAGGAACAAGAAAGCTGCAATGAAAAGTATGGATTATATATTCATTTGTAACAAGGGCAGTGAGGTTGATGCAACTTAGATGGAAATGTTAGAGCAGCTGAACGTTAACAAGAAAGATCTAAATCTCCTTATGTTTGTATTAAACATCAAGATAAAATTATTGATAAATAATAAATAAAATAGGCTTTTTTAATGGAGTTTGGTGCTGAGATAGATTAATAGATCAGTACCTGTTACTGCACCACATCTTCCAATAAGTGATGTAACTTGATCTCAAACAGTTGTAACAAAACTGCTTTTTAGTACAGCTGTTCACCACACCTGCGGGGGGCGCTCTACCTGCGCGCTCCGGGTCCGGGGAGATGTTGAAGTCGAAGCAAAGAGCGCAGCCTCGCTCCGTCACCTGGAACGGGAAGAAGCTCTCAAACAGGTCCATGCCGGCCTCCACGCAGGCAAGTACCTCATCAGGCCGTCCTACACCCTGCAGCAGTCTGAGAGTCACGCACAAACATGTAGTCAACAAACACAAAAACAGCAGAAAGCCAAGCACTGAATTAATGATTGAATAAATCATAAATATTAATGGAACACACACAAACATCTACAACATATTACTGCTGGACTGCAGGCACACACATTCACAAGCAGCCTTTCTCTTCTCTATAACAACATGTGGACCCTTGTGTATTTGTGCTTTCGCTCTTTCTAGGGTTTCAGTTAACTGGTTCCCTCTGACTCTGTGTCCGCAGGCGTCAAGGTCAGGCCCAATTTGGCACTCCATAATGACTCCGCTCCACTTTCCAGTAGGAAGCAGCATCTCCTAACAGCCAGAACAACCAGCAGGGACAGCGTCCCACAGTATTCGAGATGTTGCTCTCGAGTTTGAGAGAGATGACTTGTGAGGAGCGGCAGTCTGAGCTGGATGCAGACTGCCGCTCCTCGCAAGTCATCTCTCTCAAACTCGAGAGCAACGACCAGAGCTCCTCTATCGCCTTCAGGGCTGGAGCGCTCATGTGGAACAGTCTCCAGGGAGGAGGCTCTGAGACGATGATGTACTTGGGAGAACCAGCAACATCTTGTGTGAGTTTATCCTTGTGTCTTTAAAGGGGATTATATTTTGTGAGTCAGTCTAGTTAGAAACATTAGAAACATAATGTCTTCAAAAGACGCAATTTATTATTTTACAATGTGCTAAACAGCTTTTACAGGATTTAAAATGAACAAAGCCAGATAATCTCAAAGTTTCTATTTTATCATTATGTCCATATGTATGTGTTTTAATTTTAATTAAAGGTTATACTTAAGGATGCAACTAACAATAAATTCATTAGATTAGACTATCCTTTATTTTTTACAATTATTACATTAGTTGTTTTGTTTATCTAAAATGCCAGACAAGTGATATAGTAATAAGCTCCCAGAGCTAAAGCTTTAAAAATATTGTTTGTTTTGTTGGGCCAACAGTCCAAAGATGTTAAATTAATAATGACATAAAACAGGGAGAAGCAGCAAATCCTCACATTTAAGATGCTAGAGCCTTGAAAAATAACAATGATTAATTGATTATCAAGATAGTTGCGGCTTAACTTTCTGTTGATTACCTAATTGTTTCAGCTCTGATTAAATTAATAATGTAAAATGGAGGAAAGCAACTGACTGAAATAATTGATCATGTCTATGTGTGATTTTAAAGTCATGCTCTTCTAACTGTCAGTTATCTGACATGGTCACAATGAAAAATTAATGTCTCCATCACAAAATAATCACAAAAAACATGATGCTTTCCAGTCAATATTGTGATTTTTCTTTTTGTTTAAAGTGTTTGTTAGTTAGGACAGTTGTTAGCTTCAACTTATGTAAATCTGACATTGTGAATGTTGAAACTAAACTAAAAAATAATAAACTTTTTTTTTCCAGCACACAATCCAGATGTGAATTATGGACAGTGGTAAATGCCAAAGACTGACCAACACAGACACTATCCTTTAAGGTGGGAGATAATGACTGCTCACAGACTGTGGAGGGGCTGGGGGAGCACAGCAGAGCTGCTGGACCTTCACTTGTAATCATTCAAACAGGAGAATTAATTGATTGAGTGGGACCCACCAACTGGGCCCAATCACATTGTTTTGAACACAAACAGCTATAATGGTATTGGTCACTACACTTTATACAACTCTGCTGCACTGGTTTGTTAATGTAGTGAAGATGGAAAGAAATAAAATGAATGAATAGTTTATTGATCTATGTATCAAGAGCTGATTAATTGTTTTGGGTTACTAGGAAAAAATATTTGGTTGCTTTCTTCCATTATACTCTTTACTGAATTAAGATTAACGATTTGGGTGATCAACACAAAATGAATTGGTGACATTTTCTCCAGTCATTTAAGCCATTTTTCTGTTTTTTTTTTTTTTTTCTGATTATTAAAATTGGCCTGGCTTTTATGCCGTATTGTTGTATTCAGTGATTGATGATTCTCAGTCCTGTCATCATCCAGTTGCAGTCTTGTCAATTTTATGTTTGTCTCACTGTGAGATGGTTACCTTTGCTTTTATTGTCTGTGTAGGGCACCCATGCAAAAGAGAGTGAACCACAGGCTCATATTAGACTGATGGATAAATACAAGGTAAACCTTTGTGTTACATTTTGCTTATTGATGCCAAGATAATAAATAAAGGAGAAAAACAGGGGGTGGTGTTTGTTTGTCCACCCACCCACTGTTCTTTTGTTGTTTGGTGCTAGTTGACTGACAGTCCTTTGTGACTACTTTTCAATTAAATGCTGGGAAAGATTACTTTACAACAGTAATCAATACACACATTTCTCATGCAGACATGAGGAGTGCTGACCTGGGTTTGTCCTCAGGCAACTCTTTGGTCACGGCGGCGATGAGCTGGGTCCTCAGGGTCTGGTCCATGGAGCCCGTCTGGAGGCCGTCCAGGCAGAATCCTGCCACAGGCCTCTTGGCCGTCTCCCTGGCTGAGCGCACCCTCTCTTCCAGGATGTCTCCTCCCTCCACCACGCCGAACACCTCCACTCCATCCAACTCCTGGCAATGACAGACAGGTTGGTGATTAAACACCTGACAGAGAGAAATCCTGATAGCTAGAAAGAGCAGCAAGAAACAGGAGTAGGAAACATCTCTGCTGAAACTTAACACAGATGCAAAACAGATTAGAGCTCCATTTGGAGAATGACAAGGTTTGCAGGGACAAAGTGAAAATTTTCTTTAAGGGCAAAAAAAAAGGCTTTATTCTTGCAGAGCCCATCTGGGTTTTGATGACTCGACATGAAGTTGACTGCACATCATGGGGAGGAACAACACGCTGGGGGGTGGGGGAGTGAGGCTCGGCAGCAATCAAGCAGCTCACTCACTGCAATGCTGATGTCAAGAATTACACTGTCAGTTCTGTTTGGCTCTTTGCTCAACATCATTCTACAAATATTATCCCAGGGGAAATTTGGTTTATAGCTAAGCAATCACAAAACACAGAAAAACACATAAGTGCAGCATTTAGAAAAGACATGGTAGGTAGTGAGAAACACATAGAATCACCTAAAACATGTTAAAAAGACACACATCAGTTGAGCACATGCAGTCTGATGCAAAATGCGTGAAGCTAGGACTAGAGCAATACCGTTAAAAATATATTATCTCCTCTGAAGGATAACCAAGTGAAAGGTGTCACATGTATCAGTCATGATAATTCTCCATATCCTGCACCTCTTCATATGGATCCATTTCACTCTGTTCTCTCTATCATGAAATGAAGTAGTGCTACAGTGCATTTGAAAGAAAGAAAAACAGGTGATTTCATTAGTCATGCCTGACACGGAGTCCTCACACACCTACTCATAATGTATGTAGCCACTGATAATGTCTTCCTCCTAATCTCACTGTGTTTCCAGCCGTAGCACAGCTGCACAGCTGCACAGCTGCACAGCAGCCCCTTTGACAGTAAAATTGCCAAACATCAATCCCTGTCTCTTGCACTCCTGCTGTGCATGACTGATTTACAAAAACAGAGTTTACAGAGCTCTCCAGATGAGATTAGTGACTGTTCAGTGCGCATTTACCTGTGAGTTCTGGTGCACCACCAGACACTCGTCCAAGTGGGTGAGGGTTCGATCCACAGACTTGCGAACCCGCTTGCGAGAGGTGTTGTTCTGCCACGTCTCACCGTCCGCCATGCTCTGGTACCAGTCCGGCTGCACAATCTTCTGAAGGGCCATGAACTTGGCCACGGTCAGCTCTATCCGCCCGCCGCTGCCCCACACTGACACCGTCTAATAACAACCAAGAGTTGAAGACGCACTTGAGCGACACTGCAACTCCTCCATATTACCCCTATGGAATCTTTTTTCTGTTATTTCTGAGCAAATTTATGGACATTTACTCCCAATGGACATTGGAGATAATGATATCCTCGTACAGTGTTAAGATGTACTAAATTTTATCTTTCTCCCTGAGAGTTACATGAGAAGATCGATACCAATCTCACAGCAGCCAGTTTGCTTAGCTTAGCACAAAGATCGTCTCAGTCCAAAATCCACTTGCCAGCACCTGAAACACTCACTAACTAAAGTGTTGTATTTTGTTTCCTTAATCTCTAAAAGCAAAGTGTGAAAACAATGAAGCTGTGTTTTTAAGACAGACTATTTTACTGGATGGGAGAGGTGACTCTCTGCTGGCTGGTCAAGGAATAGTGGAACACATTATCCCCTGTAAAACCACAATTTCTTTCCCATTTCACTTTTTGTAAACAAACAAAATATGTTAATTGTTACCTTTAGAGTGTTGGTTTTGGCTAGCTAGTTTCCCCATTTCCATCCTTTATGCTAAGTTACAGTAAGCTAACTGGCTCCAGCCACTAAGTGAAATCCCAGGATGTCAAACTATCCGTTTAAGTAAAAGCCTAATCTCACCTTGTTAGTAGTATAACCTGTCGGGCAGGGGGCCGCGGGGTCGTGAAGCGAGCAGTACAACAAAGTATCATGAAGACCTGCAAAAAGAAAAAAAAAAAAATCAATATGCATCACACACAGAGAACAAAACTTGACAAAGAGTTCTAGTCAGCGAAGGCAGGGCACGGCGTGAGGTGACAGAGCGAGACGTTTCATTACTACATGTTAATGTGACAATTCTGCGCCTGGAGAGAGGAGTGAGGTGTGGTCTTATCAGCGAACCCAGCTGCAGCAGAAGATCAAAAGGTGAGAAAACAAAAGGCCTAATGGCAGCAAAAGCGGTTATTATTTCTAATTATTCAATCACTGCTCTCCCCTTCTGGGACTTTAAAGACAGAACTGTAGTAATCCCCTGACAGTTAACAACAAGTGACGCTACAGTGATTACATTTCTAATTTCAAATTTGGTTGCCTGAGGCAGGGTAAAGCTACTGTTGTACAGCAAAGCCGAATGAGGTCACTCTTCTGGGGCATTTATATAAATATTACTCAGAACAGCACTAGTTTTTAGTCAGGCTCATGGAGCTAATCAGCCTTTCAATATTGAACTCAACATACTGTATATTTAGAAGCTTGGCAATTTGCTCTAGTTTCTTCCAATTTAGCCAGTGGAAATAATGGATATACCCTGAGCTCATGTGTGCGTGACATTTACATCAATCAACTAGTCACACCAGTGCAGGATTTTAAGCCTGGCAGAGGTTCCCCTTATGTGGTTGTTAGCTGAAAATGACTAATACAGAAGGTTATATGACAACGGACCAGCACCATTCATTCAGAATACTTAAACAACCTGTCCTTTTCCTCCCCTAATCTTTGCCTTGGAGAAGAGCTGTTCAAATCATGTTTTGCTTGTATATTACAAGGTACTTCAGTCACAGGATGGACAGAGTCTCTGAACACAGCACATTTCAGCTGTAGTGGTTTTCAACAAAGACGTAATACTCTGTCTATTAAATGGGAAGGGAAAAAAAGACAACTTTGAGAAATGTATTTACACTCCAAAGCTCTTTTCAAGATCTGTAAATTTTCAGAAGCACGATAATTTAAAATCTGAGTGTGTAATATGTGTGGGTGTATTCACAAACTGTTGTTAAGGATTCCTTAATAACATTCTTTCATTTCCAATATCACAACTTTGTATATCTGCTAACACAGATTCCAATCCAACATTTTGCTCTTTAAACACAGAAAACATGTTGACAAAAACACTGTATTTGGCAGCTGTCAACCTGTTAACATGACACACTTTGTTTAAATTAGCATTTCAGCACTGAGTGTCTTCTGTTGTATTTTGTTCTGTCATATGATATATGCTACGGCTTGACTTAGCATAATGTTCATAGTGTAAAGACATTTACATGTTGTTTCAAGTTAAAACTGACTATGGGTTCTAAATAAATTTTCTCTGGTCCAGTGTTTTGGTACAAATGAAAGAAAATGTTTCAAAACCTCAGCATGTTTTTGAATACACTTACTTAATTTGGTGCCTCTAATAAGTGGCTGTAGGAAGAGTAAAGATGAAAAAAAAAACATGACTGAAATAAATACCTGCAAACTTCCTGAATCCATCTTTAAATTCCTCCAACACCTCCTGATGCTCTGCTCTTTAGGGAAGAGTGATGGAGATGCAGGTTAGAGTGATGGAGATGCAGGTTAGATTTAAGAGAGAGTTCAGTATGTGTCTGTGACTATGTGTGGCGTTAGTTTAACTTACATATTGGACAGGGTGACCTGAGTGACAGAGGGGAGGTTGCTCAGGGTGTGTAGCGTGTCCTGGGTGAGGTGAGGGACTGTACCAAAGTGTGTGTACAGCAGACACCCCGGAACCTCCATGGAGTCCTGTCCGTTCCTACCGAGCCCCTTCAAAACTCCCAGCCGACTTCTTCCCTGTATCACCCGAGAGAACTCCAGCTTCATCCTGCTGCCAGCCATACGTATAGCTGTGGTCGAAACTGGTTACTAAAATGACCACGCTACAATGTTAAACCGTCCTTCGTAATCGTAGTGTCGTTTGGATTACCGTGATACCAGTGTAAACGTTAGCTACAAGCACAGACTGTAGTGTACAGAGCACATGAATTAGCTACGTAGCTAACTAACCTTCCACTCACGTGTTACGACTGTATGCAAGCTTTCGCCGAGTTGAGATCTTTACTGTTCCTAAATGCCGCAGTTTAAGAAACCTACACTTTTATAGCTGTACTGGGTTTAATCGTATGCGTTTTTTCAATTTAAGAGCATCTTTCTGTCGTTTACCATCAAAACTCACTGCGTGACAGGAACTACAAGTCGCGGAAATATTACGTTTCACTTGCTTCAGTGGCACGAGCGGCACTCAGAAAACTTCTACGACGTAGAAGTATCGTGCCTTCTTTTTTAACGAAACAACCATACGTGGTAATACGCTACATATATGCATTTTAAAACTGTTTATTTTGGATTACTGTAACGTTTACTTCATGTTTTGTTACCGTGTGAACACAGTCTCTAGTTCATTTGTGTAGGTACGCACGGTTGCTGTGGTTACGGAAGAGACGCTTGAACTACCAACACCGTCTAGTGGGGTGCGTAGTCCTGAAATGCTTCGTTTGTGCGACAATTAGCCAAAAAAGATGGTTCATTTACTACAATACCCAGAATCCTGTGTGGTCCAAGGCGGTGGCGGTTATAGGTACACCTCTTGCGTTTTGCTAGAGCTCTTTGTAGTGACTTTTGAAACACTTTTTGTCGATATACATTAAAAATAGTTAGCCTTTACGATTCGCACTATACTAATGGTAATAGATACTGTAATAATGGTGGGGACTACTTTATAGTAGCTGAGGTAAAAGTCTGTTACCACACAGTTGATGACATTCCCAGGTCATAATCCTCACCTGTTTAGGTGGAGGAGCCACGGCAAGAATAAAACATCTGCAGACAAGGTAAGTTGAGCCTTTTTTAATGTTAAACTGAGAAGTATACTGCTTATATTCTAGATAATAAATCCAGGGTGCTTACCGCAACACTTTCTCTTATCTAAAGGGAAAACAAAATATTTTTTCAGTCTGTTTTCGCTTTTCAGGTCTTTTGCCCTGGATTATCAAATGCCCTAGAGTGCTATAACATTATTGTAAAAGCGCCCTATTGGATTTATGAATGAAGGTGAAGCACATCACTATTAATACTATGCATGAACTCATGGCCTGTGTCAGGGGATAGTTTAGAAATGTCATCCAGAAGGCCTTTCGTAGATAATCACATGTCCTGCAGCCTCACATGTCTGCAGCCTGAGACGGAGATAGCTGAATCGCTGCAAGTGAATCACCGACTTTTGCACGTTTGGGAAATGATTTTGAAGTAATCTGCTGATTTAAGGCAGTGGCTAAGCTTCCCTGGGAAATAATCCGCAGACATCAGGCACTGGCTCAGCCCTCAATTTGGACACTGCGCCTGCAGTTCAAGGTCTCAGTGAGCTTGTCTAGGCATTTTCAAGCAGGCAAAGGTGACCATGAACCCCGCATTTCCATGAGCCCTGTGGTCTTACAAACAGTATCAACTTAACCTTAAAATTATTTTTCTCTCAAAAACAGACGCACTTGAAGAATGGTGATATTGATCAATGGAGGAAGGTGAGAAACACGTGTGTGTTGGAGCAGCTACTATTTTCAGAAGTGGCTGAAAGTATTAGTGTGCTTCCACTTAAAAGAGAAGAAGAACAAGAAGTTTTCTCTGAAATAACTTGACAAAAATAATTGGCATCCACGATTCGCTCTTCCATATTTAATAACAGACACTGAGCTTTTGGTTTTTCAGTGTAACATTCTATTTTAAATAATACATATCCATGCCATGGACAAAAATAATGGGACCCATCACCTATTATTTTGTAGAGCATCATTTTGAGACAGTCACTGCCATCAAATGCTTCCTGTAGCTCTTAATGGGCCCTCCACACCTCTCAGCTGGTAGTTTGGCCCTCTCTTCTTGAGCAAAGTGCTCCAGTTCTCTCAGGTTGATGGATGCCTTCTCCCAACTGTGACTTTTTACCCAAAAGCTCTCATTTTGTTTCATCTGTCCATCTGTTCATTTTTCTTCCTTATCCCATCAGAGAACTCTGCTTTTCTTTCTCCTGCCCATGTTCAGTGGGCAATGATACCACACAGCACAATGAGCACTTTTCTCTATTTTAATAGGCTGAATGACTGATTACAAGAGGGCACTGATACTAATTGAAGACAATAGTCTCCTTGAAATATCACTGCAGTCCCCTTCTAGCCTTATCAATCATTTTGTCCAGGCAATTTCAGAAGATTTGTAGAATAAGAATTTAGCTCTTTTCACAGCCTCTGTATTTATTCACAGAAACTAAATCAATACTTTTCAGAGAGACCAGAGCATTATTTCAATGAGATGTAAGGGCACCAACACTTTCAGCCATGTATTTGTGTATTTTTCATGATGCATGTTTTTGTATCACTGTAAACCGAGTATCTTTTGGTTTTTTTAGATGACATCTGTTTCTTGATTTCCTTGTCCGCAGCGAGTGGAGATGGCTTCGGAGTTTGCTGTGTCTGAAGTCTTCTCCCACAAGAAATCTCACTCAGGAACCAGCAGCTTAGCTGTCCCATTGCAGAGCTCTGACCAGTTAGGAGATCATGACGATGCTTACAGCGAAGGTAGGTCATCCAGTAAAAAAAAAAATATTAGAGGCGTCTCCAGAGAAGCGTTATCTATATGATCAAGAGTTAAGCCTGTGCAGCAGCAGGCTGAACAATGGTATTTGGGTTGATGCTTCTTGCAGCTCAGGCTCTTCTTGGTGATTGGCTGAGCAGTAAGTTGCGGCTGGAGCTAGAGATGGATGAGGAAGATGACCTTATGTGCTCCACTGAGGGGAGAGGCCCCGCTGCACTGGCTAGTCCCCAGCCTACCACTCTGAACTACGACAACTTCGATGGTAAGAAAAGTAGGTTACCTACCTAGCTGACCTGAGGCTCATTATTGTAATTAATCAAGACCAGTTCAGCTTTTACTTTTGTTTGCCACAGTGACCTATAGGTCAGTCTCTACTTTCTTCCAACACATTTCATTTCAATGGAGACATGATGGAGTTTGTATTTTCATTTTTGGCTCACTCATTCCCTTGACATTCACAAGCAAAAAATATTACGCCAGTGTTCATAAACCAGTCTTATTATATATCATCTGTTTGACACCAGGACCATGTATGTATGCATCTGAATATTCATGTACCTCTTAGCTTATTTTTGGCCAAAACTCAAACAAAATTAAACACATGACATTACTCAAGTACTTCCAACTACTGTAATTGACTTCATGGTCCTTAGGCAACATTAAGAGTTGAAGACCAGGGGCGATCTGATATCTGATACTAACTGAAGACACAATCTGATACTAATTTAAGACAATGAGTGGTTAGGGCGCGTACCACATAGGCGTAAATCCCCTGAGCGCTGAGTCCCTGATTTGACTCCTTATCAGCTGGACTGTGTCCTGCATGTCATTCCCCTACTCCCTACTCTCCACGTGTCCTGTCGGTCTCCACTGCTTCTATCGAATAAAGGCACAAAAATCACATTGATCACTGTGCATTTTGGGTGGTGCCCTCAAAGGAATGTAACTTGACTGCAAAACAGCAGTGTTTCGAAACCATGAGACAACCAAGTTAGTTTTGTTTTTTCTCAGTGTCCATTTTTCTGTATTTTGTGTTTCACACACCTACAAAATAATTTGTGAATGCAATGATTTTCAGCAAGTAACTTCCAAATCTTTTCAGAGCAATCAATATTTTTAACAGCATCACAATAAAGCTGAAAACAAAAGTGTTGATAGATTTTCACACCATGGTGAAATGAACCGAAACCAGAGAGCCTAGAGAGCAGAAAATCAATCTAAAAACTTACTTTGCTTTGCAAAGCGATCAGCAGTAATTTCAAGTACAAATGCTCAAAGTTAATGGGATGAACTACATAAACTCACCCGTGCAGTCCTTTAAAAACTTCTCAGTAGTGATATAATACTTCATCACACTCACTTGTGCAAAAATACTTAGATCTCTACAATTGCCTGGCTGAGGAAGAAGAACACATTGCTGTTAACACCTTCCTTCAAGACCTAATGGAGCAAGAGGTGCTGGACTCTGGGATGATGGAAGAACTGGCACTGGATGTTGGACAAACGAGGAAGAAGTTCAGAGACCCAGTCGTCACCATGGAAGCACGACACAAGCAGGTATGTGCCTAAAGTTAGTCTTCAAATTCTTCAAGTTGTATAACAGACGAGAATGCTGTGGGTTGGAAAACTGTCACTGCGAGCGGTGCCGAGCGAATCACCTGGAACGATGGGCACCCAAGTTGTGCTCTCAATTACGCTAATTGTCACTGATTGCCACTGAAGGTGCGAGAGAACCGGGCCCGGCGTGAGGCTGAGAGGCAGAGGCAGCAGAGAGAGAGTAAGGCTCAGCAGGATGCCAAGGAGGAGGCAAAGAGGAGGGAGCGGGAGGAGGAGACGAGGAAGAAGCAGGAGGCACGGAGACAGGAGGAGATGGTGCAGCAGGAGATGGTGCGACTGCGACGCCAGATGGAGGAGAGGAGAGGCCTGGAACAGCTGGTTAGACAGAGGTATAGTCTCCACAGCAGCCACTGTCCTCTGCTGGAGTGGTAACAACAGTCACCTATATCTCAAATTACCCTCAATTTTCAATTGCATTGTGTGTGGTTGTGCCTGCTCCTCCTTCCTATAGTGGGTAGAATGGATTAATGGTAACTGGAGGACATTAGAATTATATTATTTGAAAATTAAATAGATGTTGCAATATAATTAAGAGAATTCCAGTATAATTGTGGAAAGTAGATTTAGGAAATCTGTATTAAATACGCTGGGTGGAGAGTGGAGAGTGATGTTTTTGTGTGAAATTTATTGTTTTGTGATCTATTAATGTGTAGTATTCTGTATTCATTTATACAGACAAGAAATGTAAGTCATACATTTTCACTGTAACGCTGCAGTTCTTGTCCACAGGGAAAGGGAGAGAGTGGAAGGGCAGAGAGCAGCCAAGAGCCTCTGGTCAGCTCCAACAGTTTCCACAAAACAGAAGCAGCAGGACACAGAGCGAAAGCTGTATAAAGAACAGAAAATTCAAACTATGGTCCACATGAGCAACCTCAAGGTTGGTACCTTACATACGTGCGTGGATGTATTTGCAGTTTGGTACAGGGAATGTAACAGTGTTCGCATGTTTTAGTGCTTGCAGAGGAATTTCTCTGGATGGTTTTCAGTCGTGTTGGACCGAAGGTTACGTATGGGTAAGGCCATGGCCCTCTGTGACTGGAAAAGGAAGCTGAGAGTGTGGCGAGCGTGGCAGATAGTGGTGTGGGCTGGACAAAAGCAGCGAGAGGTGGTGAGAACCGAGGAGGAGCTACGAACTAAAAACAGGCAAGAACCAAGCAACCATTGGGTTAATCCTGCCTAAACATTTATATGCTGTTACCCTGACCAAAAATACAATCCCATCCATCACCTCCTTCAGACAATGCCAGTTGGCTGTGGAGAGTGACCGAAGGCGGTTGCTGCGGCGATGCCTAAATGAGTGGCATCTATGGTGTCGGATGGAGAGGGAACAACGAGAGCTTTTGGCCCAACAACAGGAAACCCGCCGCAAGATGGCTGCTTTAATCAACGCCGCATCAACAGGCAAACTCAAAACCACAGCTACCCCGGCTTATCAACCAATAATAGCGCCACCTGAGGCATCTAACCAAACAGAGACCACCGAGAGGGTGAGAGGTTCATCCACAAATCCTCATATCATCACAAAGCACATTTTTAAAAGTGACACAGATATCCCACACTGAGTGAAATCATGACTAAAGCATCAGGTCTGCTCTTAGCAGGTGATGCCAAAGGCTTACTTACTGAAGCAATAAACAAGTTTGTCTTTCCTTGCATGAGATGACCTGAGCCTTTCTCAGTGCGTCACCCAGTCAGAAAAACATTTCCTGCTGAAATATTCACAACTCTGCAGAGTGAGAGAGCAGGAAAAGGAGGAGTGGTGTAAATATAGAGCACAGGAGGACGAAGAGCAGATGGAAAAAAGAGAAATAAGAGGTTTAGGACAGTGGAACAGAGCTCAAGGGACAGAGGAAACGGAGCAGGAGTTCATGGTAGAGGGGTCAATAAAGTCAAGATAGAGGCCATACTTGCTGCTTATATACCATCATATATAGATTACATTGCCCTGAGATACATTCAGGAGTCTGACACTGTATCTGTGTTACCCCCTTAAGCTCTTGGTAGACTTGGACCTAGGGGTGATTTTTGATTTTGTCATCTATAATATACCATCTTCTTCTCTGTTGTGTTTCGTTCACTGTAGGAAGGTCACTACAGGTCAGACACTTTGACCCCTGACGCCTCTGCAGTATACCCAGACAAGATGCCTCTGGCCCACCCCACTCAGGCATGGCAGGTGACCCGAAGGCACGTAGCACCGACTGCTGCCGAGCTCCACGGCACACGGCAGAGAGGTGAGGGCAGCGGCCCTGTTTGCTCAAAAAGCACTGTGTCACCTGGCAGCAGGTATGAGAACAGACACGCTGCCCAGCAGCAGATCATCATGCAGCAAAGGAAGCTGCTGAAGGAGCAGCAAGAGCAAATCGTGCAGCTGAAGGAGGAGCAGAGCATGATGGGTTTGGAGCTGGAGATGGAGAAAACTGCACAAGTCTCACAGCTGTTAACACAAGGAGGCCTGAGACCAAAAAGCCACAACTTAGACCCCACAGAGCAGAGGTAATGTGAGACACTCAGGCTCATTTTCAAAGCTACACAGGTTTAAATTAACCTACTTCAGTGAGAGCTTTCAGTCAGATCACACAGTTTTCATCTGGCCAGTTGTCATGGAAATGTAGATGCTAAAATATCAGTTTTTCTTTGCACCATTCATGTTGGATGACAGTGCGGGGAAATCATTAGTTTACAATAATTTCGAGTAATGATTTAGTGTTAAGTTTACTGTTGTAATTATTATGGACTGTTTACTATATTTCAGTCATTTAAAAGGCTCTGTTGAACACTTTTGATTGAATTTAAGCATTTAATATTTCGGTCACAGTGTATTAAAGTAGATCAATGTTCTTAATGAATCTATGGCCACGAGGTAGAAGCATTAATATAACAGACTCAACCAAAACAGCACTGATTTAACATTTCTCAGTTACTGCCAAGAAATACACACTTTCTCATATATGCACCAATTTACTACAGAACAATTTCACCCTCCCTCCCACAATTTAACAATCTGTCCCTTACTGCCAGGAGTACTTAATGATGCACACCTGTTTTCACTGTCACTGATTGAGCAGTTGTCTGCATCAACATCACAGGCAGAGCCACAACAGAAAAAAAACATAACAGGCACAATAGAGCTAGAAAACAGTTAGAGATACAGTGAGAAGCAGCCTTTTCACATTATTGAACATTGTCCTTTTATGCCTTTACTGCTGTTTAGGTTGTAGTCAGTACAGAATGTACTGAGTAGTGAGTACAGTATGTGTATGTGTTTAGTGTACAGTACAAAGCCTGGCCTCCTATGCAGCCCTTTCTCACTGCAGCCCCCGCAGCAGTACATTCATTATAAGTAAGATAAGTTCTCTCTACTGTGGAGAAAAATGACAGAACAACTTGGCAGATTTTTGTCTGTGGACAGCCAAGTATGTGTTGAAAGTTTTTTTATTGAATTTCTTTAGACATAATACCCTCATTCGTTAATAGCTATTCTTATTAAATACAAATCACATAGGAGTAGATACAAAGAGACAGATCAGTTACAGGAGGAATTGAAAGAATGGAGAGAACAACGGAGCAGGAGGTTGTGCAAAGTTGATATTTTGTACATTCAGGGCTTATGTAATTATATAATCATATAATGAAAGATGAACTAAGCTCTCCAAGAAGTCTATACAACTTTGAGCAGTATCAAAAAGGCAAAAAGTTCTGGGAGTTCAAGGATCAGGAAGATGTGAATGCGCAGACAGAGTTATGACAGGGCTTTGTTTCTGTGCTTCTGGGCTGTGATTCTTACTGATGCAGGGCACTGAGAGTTACCGGAGAACCTGACAGTCAGCGAACACCTCCGAGGAAAGCTGTCACACGCCAGACATGCCCCCATCCGATCATCACGGGTCAGTCTGCGAGTTCCTTCACTCTGCAAACATCACAAAAAAATAGGCATAGGCATAGGCATCTTCCTCCATATGTGGCAACAGGATGCTGTGGCTTCTTTGTCAAGAAAATTGCATGACCTTGAGTCACATGTATGGAATTTGACATGTGGAAATATAAAAGCCTTTAAATGTATAGTCCTTTGACAGTAGAACTCATGTTTACATCAACTTCCAGTTACGTGTTAAGAATATTAAGGGTGAAACATATATAAACATGCACATATCCACTTCTGAGACTATTGAAAAAACCTTGTACCCATCTGACCCCTCTCTCCCTCCCTATGAAGCCATGGAGGCCCGTGCACGTCAACGCACAGAGCGAAGAAAGGAAATTGAAGAACTCAAGAGAAAGAAGGAAGAGGAAAAGCTGGTGAGAGACTGCAAAGTGCTTTGTAAGATTGCAGCAAATTGTAATTGTCTGACAAAAAAATGTAATCAAAGAAGCGAACTTTTTGCAGGCTGAGATGAAAGCCGCTGAGGCGCAGAGACGGTTGGCAGAGGAGGAGGAAAAACACAAAGCAGCAGAAAAGAGGAGGGAGGAGAAAAGGCTGGAGAGAGAGGTGAGATGTGTTTCATATTTTATGGACGTTGACAAAAATATGAGGCAGAATACAGAAAGCAGTCCGATGGGCAGAAGTATGTGTCACTAGAAACTGAATTTGAAGTGTGAGGAGAGGATGTGGAGGAATGTGGAGGCTGAGTTTCCAGTGAGGCTCAAATACAGTTTTAGAGCAAATGAATTCAATCTCATAATATTATAATCAGTTTCAGGTTTATTTGGATTTAGTTCAGGTTCTTGATTTAAAATTTTCAAATGGTGTGATTCAAATTCAGCTTTTCAATGTAATTATTTAGTCGTCTCCTGTGACTGAGAGTTCTGCTGCAGAATATTAAAGTTATGTCGCCTTCTTTGCATGTGAAGAGGGAAGAGGAAAAACAGAGGCGACTGAAAAGGCAACAGGAGCTCATGAAACAGGCCCGTCAGCACTACCACCAGACGTTGATACTACGGAGAGGCCTGGCGCCATGGAAACGCCTCATTCAACTCCGACAAGCCAACATACAGGTAAATCACCGGTCACGTCTGTCACTGCAGCAGCAGCACACAGTATTTCCCGCCAAACTCAACCCGCCCTCGCTCCTCTGACTCAACATATTAAGAACCCAGGAGGTGCTCTCGAGTCTGGCCTTAACTTTGAAGAGCAAAGTAAAAATCTTATTTAAACAGAATTGTCCAGGGATGGCTTTAAGCGATTCATTATCACATACATTCCTGGAGCAGAATTACAATAAGCAGAGGAGAAAAATTTTGACATCCAGTGGTAAATGGGGCACAAAAACTCCCAGTCCAGGGACATGCCATGAATTTGAATAATAAAAACCCTCCCTGGTTATAGAATTGCTCGACCATTAAAAAAGAGTGCATGAGCATCCGCTATCTGCTATGAAGGCAATGAGTTCACTGACTGTAGTCTATTAAAGACTTTTTAGAATTCAAATCTTGACAAGTGGCTTGGATGTTTTTTATTGCACACAGACCACCGATGGACAAAATGCATCCCAATTTTCTCACTTCATTTCTTTTTTCTTTTCCTTTGAGGAGGCTTAGAAGGAATAATTGGTCTTAAATTTTAGGGATACAAAGAGGATTACCATGCTTTTTCTGTTATTTTGAGTACTGCATTGTAGCCACTTTAACTAAAGAGGGAGAACACTGTAGACATGAAACACAGAAAAAGCTTTTTAAATCAGTAGTATGACCATTAAAACATTTTAATTATTATTATTATTATTATTACCAGAATTTATATATTTTGCAATCATGTGTGCATTTATTTGTTGTATTTACTGTGATTATGTTTCTTTAATCATCACTTTATTTCACTGTGTTTTCCCCAGTTGTGAAGCAGATTGGTGCTTTGATTTTCAGAAGCACTATATAAAGTTTATTGTTTATTATCATTGTAAAGTACCACAAATCACACACTGTGTATCCACAGGCAGCCAACTCTAACACATTTAATAGACTGATAACTGTGAGCAACGAGCAAACTGTTTTGCTAAAACTACTCCCTATGCAGCAAAATTAAACACCCCAAGCCAAAGACAAAGCTATGAAACACACATAAACGCACCACTCAAAGACAAACTTACACCCTTGAAATGCACACTTAAAGCCCAGACACACACACTCAAACAAGGCAGAGGGAAAACGTTCAAACAAAAGCACACAACTTGAGTTTCTAGCTGCTTTCCCTCGACAGTATTGTCATTTCATCATTCAAATGCCCCCTCCCTTGCGCAGCATCACAAAAAAATCCTGAAAACCTTGTCCATACATGTTCCACAGCAAGATATAATACACTCAGTTTGGGTGCTTCATCGTTTCATACCATTATTTCTACCTGGCATGTGTCATTATTAGGATGCATTCATCAGCATGCATTGGTGCTTTTCTTCTCAATCCCCACCAGCTGGCCGAGGGTCATCACAATCTCGTTCTCCTGAGGCGGTGCACACTAGGCTGGCAGCAATCAGCAAGACAGTCCCTGTCTGAGAAAGAAGCTTCTGCTGACCAACTGCACCAGCACTTCTTGCTTCGGAGGAGCTTAAGCTGCTGGAAAAGAGTGTGTATCTACCTATGTTCTCACACACACACACACACAAACACAGCTACTCAATCAGGATTGTCTCCACATCCTCTGCCACCTTCTACCTAATCTCCTCCTCAACCTGAACTCAATTATTTTTGAAATTTTTAAACCATTTCCTGCTTATTTTCTTGTTTAACCTAGTGTCATCCTCATCACTTCAGCTCACTGATTAACTTGCAGTTGTTTTGTTGAAGATGTAACTGCTGAAAGGTGTGTTGAATGACAATTAGCAGCACTTTCCAGCTTTAAAGAACCATTTACTACATACAAGCGTTGCATCTTTAAAATATCCTTATCGCTGAGTGGGGGTTGTCTCTCTCAGCTCAAGGACTGGAGGATGATTCAGGAGGAGCGAGCCAAGCGTTTCTATCGCACACGTACTCTGAGGAGGTTTCTGCTGGCGCTGCTGGACCATGTGACCCAGGAGAGGCTGGTGGAGTGGGACTGTCAGCACCTGGCTCAGGAGCACAATAACAGGTCTGCTACCCGTGACTCCACCATATGTTCACAGTATGGATGCTGCAGTATGTTCCCCCAGTAACATTACCAACTAACAGTGTGTCATATTAAATTTAACATCTTGTAAAAACGTTAATTACAAGTTCAATTGTAATATCAGACATATCTGGTTACAGTACACGAAGAAACTACAATACCTTGAAGGCCTTTGAGACAAACAATTTAAAAGACCTTCTGAGGCCATTCAAGACCTTTAATTAATATGAATAACCTTGATTTTCCTGCTTTTTAAGTACTGCAGACTTCACAGGTTAGACACTGGAATTGCATTGCATAAGCAGTTGTTGGATAATTAATTTACAAACATGAAATATGAGAGCTTTGGTGGTGCATTGGCACATTTTCTGTCCTTTTTACTCCACCTGCCCGTGAACTAAATTGAAAATTACACCATCACCTCCTTGACTTCAGTGAAATGCCCCATATCTGCTGTTAGCTGTAAATGTCTCTTTGATTAATGGAGTGAGTTTTGCTGCTCAGGTAGAAAAAGTTCAATATGGCTAAATTACTTGGCATAGCAGAGTGCTTCTGGACTAAATGGTCTCTGACCCCAGGTAACAGCAAATGTTCAGTACTTGCAGCAATAACTCTCTTCCTGCCTATCTCATACTCTATTAATTTTGTGACTACAAGTAATACACGGTTTGTGAGGCCTGTACTTAGGCACAGTAATGCTTTCTTCTAAATGCCAACTTCAGCATGTTAACATCCTCACTATGACTATACAAAATATGCTAATGTTTAGCAGGTATAAGGGTTACCATGCTCACCATCTTAGATTAGTGTGATAGCATGCTAACAAGCTAATTATCACTAAATACAAAGAATAACTCTGATGACGCTGATGGAAGTGTCATTAGTTCTGTAGCTATTGGTTGTAACGCAGAGTGTTGGAAAAACTGACATTTTGGCCTGATGATGGCACCAGATGAAAAATCAAGGGATAAGCAAAGTCATTAAAATGTGGGACCTGGGACCTTGAATATCGATCTACTAGTTGTAAAAAAAAAAAAATCACCAAATTCAGCAAAATTCAACATCACACAATATTAATACCCAGAGGATCACCAACGTCAGACGACGACGAATGTCAGTGCAATGTTTCACGGCGATCCATCCAATGGCTGTTGAGATATTTCACCAAAAAATCTGTTTTTGGTGACTCTGTAATTTGCATTGAAATTGTTTTACAGTGTTTATTTTCTGCAAAATATATATTTTAAATTAAAAATTACATTTGTTTTTCATTATGCTCAACATTACTATTATGTGGTCTTCTGTTTCCCATTGTGACCAAAATTAATGACTGCTTTAGCTTCTCAGGTGAGGTCGGCTTAAAGACCACAGCCTGCAGGTTCACCGGCTGCCCACCTGCCATTGTCAGTGAGCCCCAAGTAACGTCATGTGAAAATTCATTAGGTGTTGTCATCTCAGAGGTCCCCATAATTCAGTTTCTTATTGCTCACTTGCTCTGTTCCCGTCTGTCTCTCCATCTGCCTACATTTTAGACGGGTGTTGCAGCGATGTTTCCTGGCCTGGAGGCAGCTTCCATGTATGCTGCGTAAGGAGAGAGAGAAGGAGGGGCGGCGGGAGAGACTTGGACGGAAAGTGACTGAGGTTCTGCCTGATTTCTGCTCCTATCCACTATAAAGCCTCTAGGAGACAGTATCACTTCAGGAGAACCACACAGACGACACACAAACATCCCAATAGCAAATATCCCAATAGCTCTAAAGAGAACACATACAGAAAACAAATACACATGTACATGTCTCATATTCATTTAATAAAAATAAATAAAATTCATTTTATACAAACATAACTGGACCCACACAATTCATAGGATACAAAAAAAGCTTTCAGTCACTCTGACGACTAAAAAGCAACGACAGTGGAACGCACTGAAAAGCTAACTTCTCTACCCGACATTGATGAGTATTGATTTATTTGCTTTTTTCATATTTCCAGAGCTGTTTAACTCAGCTTAGAAGAGCAAAAGTAACTTTTAATATATTCATTACTGTGCAATCATTCATCATGTTCAAAGCGATGACAGGCTATGGAACTTTAATTAGACTGATTATCTGGATTGTTCTGAGATGTTTCATTTGTCTGTGATAACCATCCATGCCACACTTCATGAGGCAGAGTGAGGTTTTCTCCTTTGTGAGTGCTGCAGATAACGGGTTTGCAGAGGATGGAGGAGGTATAGTGTACAGAGAGACCATCCCTGAAATGATGTTCAGTCCATATTTTGGGGTGTTTTGGGGACTGACCAGCTCCAGAGGCATCATTATGTTGCTGTGCTCAGAGAAAATGTTCCCATGAGGATCTGCAGATCACTCATGCTTACATTTTTCTTGTTTGTTGGCTCCCACCAAGGCACTAGAATGTAGATGAAACAAAAAGACAATGTCAAGTCAAGTCAAAGGAAGACATCCAATGAGGGAAACAGTATTTGTGTGGCAGAAAGACTGATGAAAGGTGGGATGAGGCAGCAGTGGAAGGTGATAAAAGTTCAGTGAATATAGCTGCATAGAGGAGATGTCAGTCGTCAGTAACATTAATGGCAGTGGCAATCTTATTGGGGTTTGTAGTTGTTATTGCTATGTGATTAAGTCAGCGCAACTCAGGAGGCACCTCAAAAGCTGCAGAAACCCAGTGATAACAGTCAATAATGGCAGCTCTCAGATTTGCTGCCAACAGAAGGCGGCCAACGTTAAATCAGGGTTAAAGGAGCCATGCTGCCATCCAGTGGACAGGAACAAAACAGCAGCCATAATCAGGGCCCCTCAACAGTCTCTTACACCAGGTCTGTTGGGGCACGAGAGGGAGGATTCAGTTTGTCTCCCATGGTCATGAACTCTGCCCAGTTGCCACAGATACCCCGAGAGTAGACGCCGGTGTCCACGACAAGTCCCCAGTAGGCGCTGCGAGCGGTTTTGTCTCGTAGGGCGACGCGTGCCTCGCGCTCTGTCACGTTGTAGCTGATGTTGATGATCTGCACCACCAGCAGGTGAAGCAGCCCACCAGTCACGATGCTGCTGTACCAGGCACAGGTGAAGCAAAGTGCAGTGCTGGAAGGCAGACAGGGAGAAATGATGGTAAAATCCTGCTGCAATATAACATAACAATTCAAAATATAGAAATATATACAAACAATTATTAAATAGTCTGTGTAACCACTTTAGTGGACATATTATTTCCATATTTAGGATGATAGCTGTCTCAGTTGTCTGAGGTTGAGATGGATGTTCTGAAGACCTATTTTAAGTGTGCGACGCCTACAGCAGTGCCAGAGCACATCATTTAAACTACTTCACATCCACTCTCTCGTTGCTCTGAGCACAGTGAGTCCTTCTCCAACAGCTCAACAGTGAAAGGGGCAAGACGATCTCACAGATTTAGTCTCCATTTTTGTGGTGAATTCTGGGAAAAATGTCAAAATGCCCCACAGTGGTTAAATATAGTTTCTCTGAACTATTAAAAGAAGGTGGCTTTGCTCTTGATTGTGCTAAAAGGCTATCTGCCATTTTCTGTTTCCATGGGTTCTAACTGAACTGTACATACACCCTCATACACAGTTATTCATTTTAGGCACATAACGTTAATCACTGAGTTTGTCTTTGAGCAGCTAAGATGTTATTACATTTGTGCTGTGCTTTGTAGAAATTTAAAGATGTTTTTACATAACGAATAATCATTTGTGGCAGTTCTTCATACAATGGAAAGAAACTTGATGTCAATATTAATATTTAAAGGGATAGTTTGGCATTTTGGGAAATTATTCACATTCTTGCCACAAGTTAAATTGGAAGATCAATACTTTTCATATGTCTGGAAATGGGGAAATTAATAGCCTGACTCTGTCCAAAGGTAAAATCAGTCTAACAATGCCTCTCACTTAATTAACAGGTTTTATCTTGTTTGTTTAATCCGTATGCAAACTAAAGCATAAAAATGACAAGTTGTGGTCTTACAGAAGGCTGTGCTAAGCTAAGATAACCAGCTACTTTCACATGTATTGTACAAACATGAGAGAGGCGTCAATCTTCTCATTTAAGTCTCTGTAACCATGCGTTTCCCAAAATGTAGATTTATTCCATTAGGGTAAAAATCTATAATAAATGAATGAATAATAAATAAATGATATCAGGCAATATTCTTGATATAGAATCTGTAAATGTTGTTAATAAAGACGTGTCCAAAATGTGTACAGAGCATCACATTTTACAGTGGAAAACTTGAATCAACAAAAGCTAACTGGAGTCAGGAGTTAGAAAACTGGGCGTCACTGGAAGAAGATTGGAGTGTGGGTTAGAGCTACTTTGAGGAGGTAAAATAGTAACTCTAAGAGATTATGATGCTGAAGTCACAAAGCCATCCCTGTGTGTATGAAGAGTTCACTATGTCTGTGTTTCCAATACCTGTACTGGTTGTAGACCCCCGGGCAATACAGCAGGGCAGTGAGAAGGTGTTGTCTCGGGCACACGCTCTGCAGCACCAGGCTGATCCCATACAGAGACGTCAGCAGGAAGAGGACGAGCGTAAGCAGGAAGCTGCGGTGATTGGCCTGCCCCACGCAGCTGTTTATCCTACCCCGGCGACGACGGACGGGAGGCACAAACACACAAGTACACACACAGGTAGACAGAACATCGTACTGAGACCCCAGGGATACACTACACATAGACATGCAGGAACACACATTGAAGTGTAGGAGCTGATGGCAGCATGGAAATGTTTTGTTATAGCTGTAATTACAATGAGTGTGATGTTTGACTATAAATATGATCAATCAAGACAATCATTCAGTTTAAGCTCATATCCTGAAAAAAAGAGTCTTATAAGGGCATTGTTTTGAAAATTAAATAGATGTTTGCACTTTTTAACATTTATTAAACAGAATTTGTGTAGGGAAGACAAGCAGACAGACAAGACAGCTGCAGTTTGACACAAAGAGGAAAAAACAGCGAGGACAGGCCAAATGAGAGGCATTTTAATGGAACCCACCAGACACAGTGGTGGTCGAGACGCAGCACGCAGACACCACAGATCCGACAATGTCCCGCCCTCGGGGGCCGCACCACCCTGCACACTGGACACCAGTTCCTTCGGCTGCTTTCCTTCAGCTCCACCCCTGACTGCTCTGCCGATCCCGCTCGGTTGGGTACCGTCATCGTCACATCCTGCCCCCCTCCGTGGAGGTCAGGGTCTCTGTCCGCTAGAGGGCTGTAATAAGTCACCGTGCTGTGGACAACCTCTGGCTTAGGCAGCACAATGCCAGGTTCTCTTTTAGTGTGAACAAGAGCCACTAGGGTGAGGATAACCCCTACCGTGACCACCGACAGTTGGACCAGGCCGATGTCCCCGTGGGGAAGCACCTCTGTGACAAACAAGTAGTACATGTACGCCAGGGAGAAGAGAGCCAGGCTGAGGAAGAAGAGCGTCCGTCCCTTCTTGCGGTGGGTGAAGTAGTAGTACCACAGCACCAGGCCGGGCAGAGCTGTCAGAACCACGATGCCGAGCAGGAAGTGGAAGGCAGCAAGGTGCAGCAGGACGGGAAGGAGAATAAGAGGAGGGATGATGGACAGGTCCACTTTGCGGGCTCCACCCCACAGCCAGGGCACACGAATCCGGTCTGTGACGACTGCTGCCACCTGTGACAGGGATTCAGGTTTCTGAGGCTCCCGCTTCAGAAATCTGAGTTAAAAGAAAAAGGTAAAATATTTTTTACTTCTCTATGGCACAAGCACAGGTGTGAGCAATCATTCACTCTACATTGCATTTAGAGCCCTGGTTCATTAATATCATTACTATTAGTAGTAACAACTGTGCAGGTAGTAGTGTTTTCAATTAAACACTAACATGTTAATGTTTGCTATGTTACCCCATTTTAAATGATCATGATCAAATGATTATTTACTAATTAAAAACTAAACACAGTGGCAGTAGAGGCTAATGTAAAAGTTTTGCAGAGCTGAAATTTTAACCTCATCACATGAATGAATGTACAAAACTGTAAACCCCAAAGTTTGGCTGACCACAAAAATTTCTGACATTTTTCATAGACTGCCAATTTATTAATTTATTTAAAAAAACAACAGATCAATTAAGAATTTAAAGACTCATTAGTTGTTCAGATAAATGTCTGTCACCTGTCACAAGCGTCATCCAGGTCCTCACAGTCGCAGCAGCAGGCTGCTACATTGCTGCGCTCGCCATGTCTGTTCACATACTCGCAGCAACACAAGGTCTCCTCCTCCTCCTTCACCTTGTTGGCTCGCTTCTTCATGACGGACAGCCTGGCAGCCTATCCCATGTTTAAAAAGTTTATCAGTGCAATCATAAACTGAGCTTGTGTAGGCATTTGTGTTATAGAGGAGAAAGACAAGAAAAGTGGATGATGAGAGGCAGAAGTGAAATAACGAAAGTGAAAATGCCTCTAAAAGCTCACTTTTCTGAAATGACCTTTGTATACAGCAGCTTACCAGCTATTTGCATATGCTGGCGCTGTTCCAAACAGATTTCCACCACGCAACACTGCAAAGCAGACCATGCTCATCATTTGATCCTATCCAGTTCACCTCCTATCCTCACATCTGTTACACATCTGTCATGCTTGAATGATTTACAGCAAGTGAGCGGTCGCAGTGCAGCAGCTTGCTGGCTTGTTTAGACAGCACAGATGGATTCTGGCTGAGGTTTTGCAGTGGCAACATTTATAACAATCATAGGTCTTCAATGTCCCCCTCCATCACTGAAAGCAAGACTGACAATTCCCCAGGTAACCACAAAATGGGATTAATCCTTCAGCCCAGTTAAACCTCTCTCTTGGGGGGCGGTGGGTCTGGCTCTGGCTCTGTTGAGGAGCCTCTGATTAGCAATACATCACAGCATGACATAGTGTAGTACTACTATTAGTCAACCACTGATCAAACTAATATGGTAAAAAGAACACAAAGGTCAGCAGCATCTAACTGGTGAAGTCTCTAAGGGCCCAAAGAGAAGACAGATAGGGCTACAAGTACTGATTAATGGGTTTGTTTGTGTGTGTGTGTGTGTGTTCGCACCAAATAGCACATCTGCTCCCTCACAAAAAACCTAATACTGCTGCAAGGATTCATAGCATGACAGTGGTGCTCAGCAGTTTTATGTCCTGATGCAACACCAACAGATTTTATACTGTATTTTTGACTACACGTTAGAAATACAGAGGTCACCTTCCAAACACAAAAGGGCGAACGTGAACGTCTCACAGTGACTAATTTGGCAGTTTTTAAAAGGCGGAGGCGTAAGGGGTACTGTTGTTATCATTATTTCGGATACTAAATGTAGATACTATAGAAAATATATTAAAATATATATATTTTGTTGAGTTAACTTGTCTTAATAGGCGATAAGGAGAATAATTCCTGCACTTCAACCTGACCCTGAGTAAATAAATTACATTAGTTTTGGAGACACTGTGGCTCACAACTTGCTTGGATGTGTGATAATGCATCAGAATAGGATAGTTGAGGGCTTCCTGGACCAGACCGGCAGATTACAGCTCTCGCATGTACTTTATTTAATGTTTAACACACTGAAAATGAAGTCTTACTCTTAATCATCGAGCGAAGGTGTCAGTTAAACCAGATTTCAATTTGTACCTGTCAACACGCCGCCGTCTCACGGGAGCGGCACACTGCGTCAAATACGACTTAAATATAGCGTCAAAGACACACAAGAAACGAGAAGAGACAGCTTTAACATACCTCAACACTGAGCTGCTACATGCCGACGCTTTCCATTAAATAACGACTGAAACGATTTCCCCCCGCCAGGCTTGTCGGCGGAAGTCTGTCTCCGGGTAACGGCTGTCGTATCCGGTGTTTCTCGGAGCTACACGTCGCTCCGTGCGCCGTTGAAGTCACCAGAACAACGATACACCTCTCAAGCCTGGGTTTAAGCGTCCGGGTCGACGTGGGGTGGCTCCGCACCGGGGTTTCGGGTAGAGAGAGAGACGTCCTGCGGCTCTGCTGGCCCCAAAACCGGGCAGACAATTTCCCTCCTGACGTCAAATGAGGTAGACTCTCCCCGCCCAGGGTTCACTTGCATACTCCCACACCTACAGGACAGCAACATGCCAATACCAGAGTTCAGGACCATTTTAACTACAGTATATTCAGTTCACAGTGGTGGAAGAAGACCTAAAAAGCTTTATTTCAGTAAAGCTACCAATAGCAATACCAAAGTAAAAGCACCCAAAATATAATCAGCACATTTAAGTATCTAAAGTGGCCAAAGTGATAGGTAAATTATCATATATGACCAGTGGCATAGCACAAAAAATATGACCACCTTCTTAGTGGTGGACAGTAACAAATTAAGTCAGATTCAGGTAGTTCAGGATTTCTATTTTAGGGTATTTTTAAACTACTTCTCTAAATTGCAAAGGCAAATATTATACTTTCTGCTCAACTCTATTTATTTAACATTTAGTCACTAGTTGCTTTTCAGATTAAGATTTTACATAACAAACGTGGACTAATTGGACCAGTTTATAAAATTCAATGCATTATTAGTGCATTATATGAAGTATATATGAAGCATATACTTAAGTAAAGTTTTGAATTTACCTTATTGACTTTATTTGTAATGTCGTATTTTTATGATGTGATAGTGTCACTTTTACTTAAGTGAATGACTTAATTAGCTACCACATGCACATGCATATGTCATAGTTATTAGAATAACTAATAATGAAGTGTTTAATATACTTTCCACCACTGGATATTACAAGAAAATGTCCCTATAGGGATAATAACATACAGCCATACCATAATTCCCATTATCATATATCATAAGGATAGTATAGAAGTATAAAATCCCCCTTGGAATATATGGAGACAGAATTCCGGTTTAATAATTTAAGACGGTCTCTAGTGTTGTATTTCACTTGTGACAAAGGAACAACAGGCTCATTTGGCTTTATTCCCATTCAATCTTCTGCTTCTGTTTCCAACAGCAGCATGCACAGTGTATGAAGCTCCTACCAGCATCACCTATGACAAAACTAGAAAAGTTTAAAAAAAATACTAAGGCTGTCCTTTCAGAAACGGAGTGTTTTTTCTATTTTCACTTATTCCTGGGACAATTTTGCTTTAAGAATCAGTTATTTATCCAAGACATCAATATCTGTTCACAAGTGGACTTGCTTTTCACCTGCAGCTTCTCACTGGAGTTTTACATCAAAATATGTTACATTTCACAGTAGCACTATCAATCCAGACATGATCTTTTTGCCCATGCAATTCAGTGCAGTGTGCAACCTCATAAGTTACCAGTGTTTTTGGATTTAAGAAATGCAATCTAAGCATCTGTCTTGTACAGTGAGACACTTACAATCCTCATCAATGAAGACCAGGCATTCAGTCAGCAGTATTTCCAAATATATTCCAACTGACTGGAAAGGAATCTTTCTAGATTGGTTGAACAAGACATTAAAATATGCCAACTGCTCTAGTAAACATATTTGATTATTAAATTATTGTTTTTTTGTTTTTTTTTGGAAATGTTGGAAAACAAGTAAGTATTCTGACAAGAAATCTTGTTTATTACAACAGTACATTGCAGTATAGCTAAAATGTACAAAAAAGCAACCAAATGTAAACAAGTGGTGGCTTAAAGAAGTGGTTTTAAGTAAGAAATGTTGCACAGAATTATTCACACAGATAAGAGTGATGGCAACACTGTAAACATCAAACAAGGCTCAAGGAAATTGTAGTTCTGTGTCACCAATAAGTAATTAAGAAGAAAGAAAAATATAAAGACTAGTGTTCATGTCAATTTGGAAATCACAGAACAAATGTGTATCTGGTGTTGACAGAGTGAATGCACAGTACTGAGATAAGCAGAGATAATCCCACTGACCCTACATATGCAGAACAGAAACAGGAAAAAGGAAAATAAGTGTGATTACTTATGTACAGAAGACAGGGATAAATCAGGCACGTTACCACTGTCTGAACCTCTTAGTTTACATAGCACTCCTTTTAAATCTATAGAGCTATTAAGTTAATTAAAAATATGTATTAAATACATGGTACACTATCAGCAGTATTTTCTGTACACCAGATTTGGCTCATATACAGTATTATAAGTAATATAAATTATTCAAAGGATGGTAATTTTCTACTTTAAGTTTAATGTACATTTAAAGCTGGAGCTGTTCCTGCAGTTCATTTACAGAAGAAATGTTTAATCATGATTACAAAGACAGGAAAAACTTTTCAATCTGAATTATTGATTCTACAATTTTTATTTGGAAAAAAATCTAAAAAGACAATTAAAACAGCCTAATCTACAAGGCACTTGTGCAAAAATTAAAATATGTGCAGATTTTAAATAGAGAAAATTTGTTAAATGATATTGATTCACTTCCCGAAGATAAAACAGAGGTAAGAGTATTTACAGTATTTCATTTGATGTGGCATGGGGTTCATGAGAATGTACTAAGGCACATCAGGAAAGTTTTCTGAAATCCAATGCCACTGTTTAAGAAAAGACTGAAAAAGAAGCAGCCATTGGAGCTGACAGTAGCACCCTGCAGAAACCTAAACCCACTGTTCCATCTGCAGCTGACTGATGTAAGGGCTAGGGTTAGTTTGTCCTCCCAGCAGTCACTCCGCAGCTTTAAAAACACCCTGGCACCTGATGCCCCACCACAGGCTTTGGGACGTGTAACCCCTGGCAACACATGGCATGGCGGGGGGTGGGGTGGGTCTAGGGACATCTACATAGCAACATCACTGGATACCAGAGATTTCCTCAGAGGCAGTTCAGTGTTGCAGTTCTTTCTTTCCTCTACAGGGCTGTGGATAGGCGCTCTGTAGTCACCAGGTGTGGAGCATCACTGCGGCGCTGCTGTTCGATTGGCCATGGCGAAGTTTTGCTGTAGCACCACGAGAGAGCTGCGGAGCTGTAAGGAAAAGGAAAACTGAGTCAGCAGCTACAACACCTGCTTTAGGTTTAATGTCACAAGACAGGTAAGGATTTATATGATGGACTCCTGCTGGTGGTGAAATAGAAAAAGCTACATGTGTCTGCTTTCTCTGAAGAAAATCTCACTTTTCAACCTCATTATTCAAAACACAGTATACCCAAATCTCTTCATCTTTATCTGCAATTGATGGCATTATACAATCCTGAATAAACAATTTCTTAATGTCCTATAAAAAAGAAATCATCCTGTCCGAGTACAATTAAAATCCAATGGGCTACAAAAATGGCTGGAAAACATTAAAGTTTTCATTTATCTGAAGTCATTCAATGTATTTACATTCAGTAATTATCTTTTTGTACAGTAGTTTTTATTGCTAGTGGCAGAGTCCACCATTCCTGAGCTGGATTTATTGTAATTGCCTACCTAAGCACTCCTGTAACCCTGATAAAGTAGCTGCTCAGGGAGTGTTTGCTGCAGTATTAAATTGCGCTTGCTGTTACCACAATAACCACCAGTGTCAACAAATTAACCAGGGCTGAAACCATAAAGATTGGATTACGACTTTTAAATGTCCAGTTAACAAATCAATGCCTTCCCACTCCCTACTTTCAAGTTAAAGTTCACACTGGTCTACACCTCACTGTGAGTGCATTCTCGAAGTTCTCTCTGCAGGACAAAACAGACACTCAAGCCAGGAGCATACTATAAAAACTTTTAACACTGACTCTGAAATGACATGTCAGGCATTGCACATTTAACGGCTGATCTTGAATATTTCATTGGTAAATGAGCACACTGCTTTTAGCTCCATGTCTGTTTGTTCATGATTTTGTTCAGATTCCTCTCATAAAATTCTCCTATCTTTGATTTAATTGTAACAGTTACAAGTACAGAAGCTTAAGCATGAGGTAACACATTCAAATCCCAAGCACAAGAGTAGAGTTTCCACAATCATGGCCAAATTTGATAATGCAGTGCATTCCCAGCTCACAGGAGACTGACCTACCTGTTCTAAAAGGTTGATGGAGTCCTGCAGTACGGTTTTTAGTAGGTGCATCTCCTCTCTGGACCTGTAACCAGGTCCCTGTCTGGGACCATATTCAGGGGCCAAGCTATCAAATAACATAAAAAGAGAGGGCAGTTATTCTGATGTGCACAATAAGATACTGCTAAATACAGGGAGAAGATGAGACAAAACAGAAGCAGAAATTAAGTGAGGGAAATGTAAGAAGAAGGCTAAGAGTGGAGGAGCACTGATGCAAGACAATGTCACTTACATAACCACATTTACTGAGGCTGACAAACAGACAGTTTTAACATTGTGAGTCATTAGAACAAGAGCTCTCTTGTATGTGGGCTGCTTAAACGCCACAGACAAAAAAGAAAAAAGATGGAAGACTAACCCCTTCCCCCTCTCTACCCACACAAAGACTTGCGCTTCCTGAGTGATCATGGCAACTACTGATATAGTAACTGTTTGAATTTCTGGCGATCCAAAGCAGCAGTGGCAGAAAGTTATCTGACCTGGCCTCGCTCCTCTCTCTCAGCCGGTGCTTTGTGCTCAGATACATGCGGTGGGCTACATCCTCCATCGCCCACAACTTGAAAAACAGGCCAAGATTCAGCACCGTCAGAATCAGCAAACTGAAAGAGACAGAAAACTGAGTTTAAAGTTACCATTGGTGTGTACAACAGCAAAGAAGAGGGACACAAGTTTGGAGGAAACCTGCCAATGCCAGAAATGACCAAACACAACCTTTAGATAATGACTTTTATATGCACAGACAGTTCTCAGTAGTTTGAAAATACAGGCGCAATTTGTATTCCTCATAAAAAATACAAACCACATTTTTTCACGTTTCCAAGTTGTTAACTTACATCAGACTCATCCCGGCTACTATTGTGGTGGTGTTCCATCTATACGGGCCTTTTATTTCTATGGGGCCTGAAATACAGATGGACAGATCATTAATGATGAAACGCTGGCTGTATGAAAACAAAACGCAAGTTGTAGTCAACATGAGAAAGTTTTGCACTGGTTTGCAACATTGTTAAGGTTAGAAACCATTTCCTCCCAGTGGTATTCAAGATTTTGCAACAGCTTGGGAAATAACTAGCCTCGCTCTACTCTGGTATTTGTTACCTTTGGACAGAGCTAGGCTAGCTGTTTCCCCTTGTTTCCAGTCTTTATGCTAAGCTAAGCTAACGGTCTCATGGCTGTAGATTGATATTTAATGGACAGATGTGAAGTATGTGTAGTATCAATCTGCTCCTCCATGTCTTGCCAAGAAAGCAAATAAGTGTATTTTCCAAAACTATTCCTTCAAAGTAATTATTAAAGATGCCATGTACCCATGTTGCCATCTCTGTGCTGGTCTTGGTCTTGTCCATATTGCTTGCTAGGCTTCATGTGCTCTTGCAGAGTCCGGCTGTAAGTGCGCCTCCTCCTCCGAAGGCCACCAATCTTCCCAGAATCGCCGCCTCCTTGGTTCATCTCTGCTTCCTCCTCCAGCAGTTCTGCTTCTGTTTGGTGTCATCACACGGCCACAAAGAGGTGAACACAAACACGAGACAAAATCAGGTGCCTTAACACAGTAAAAACATCACATGGTTTCAAAGTCAACATGGATTCCATGTATTTAGAATGGGCAACGAAACACTTTTTTAAAATGCACATAATTGATGAGGGTTTCCTGTTTAAGCTCAGTGTGCTGTGCACTTAAAATGGCTGATAAGAGCGACTTCAGTCTGAAGCAGCCAGCAATGCCCGTTATATCCCCTTTCTCCTTCCTTTCAAACACAGCTGTAATATGATTCACTGCAGCAGAGGCTGTCGTGTGCTGGAGGAAACAGTTCGTATCAGATCAGAGATAAAATAAACCACAGGCTAAGGAAAGAAGACAGGGAAGTGCTCTCCACAGTGTGTGAACCGAGCTCTCTACTCACCCAACTGTCTGAAATAATCTTCTATGCCGCTCCAGGAGTTTTTAGTGATAAAGGACTTGACCAGGCCCCATGGCTGCTTCTTGTACTTCACATCAGTGTAGACCCTAGCAGCAGAACAGAGGAATTACATGACAGGCTTGTAGAAAATATAGAGTCAACAGATAAGATTAATCTATTATAACTTACCTTAGTCGACACTTCCGCTTCGAGTTTCTTATGATGTAGTATCTGTTTTGAGTGTAGAAGTAATCGTGATAGGGAACGTCATGAGTGTACACCTCAGAGTCCACGAGGTAATACTGGCCGTCCCTGGATTCTTTGTACAGCGTCTGAAAGACAAATGGAGGACAAATAAGCAGCGAGCCATAATTCACACACACGTTTATTCATCCATTCAAGCCTGCGCACACTATTCATTTTGATGTAAACACACCTGGTTCTCTGTAGCGGTGGAGAACTTGCCAATCAGAGGGTTGCTGATGGTTATTGTGTAGTTCAGACTCCGCTTCATGTTTCCTGAGTTGTCTTTTTGCCAAGCAGTAAAGCTGGCATCTAAAAACACAAAAGGACACACACCACAGGTTTCATTAAGCTGGGAGCAGTGGGGAAATTAGTTTCAGGAATGGCAGAAAATTAGGAGTCTTACTGGTTATCTTCCTGACGTTCATAAACCTGCGGATGAAGCTGGAGTCAGTGAAGAGTAGCTCGAACATTTTGTTGGCGCTGATGTGGAAGACCTTGTTTAGATAGAGTCGACCCTGCACCTGCGACTGGCCTACCCGTTCCTCCACTGATGAAGCCAAGACAGGACAGAGGCAGGGGGAAAGAATTAAAATACAAAATACATGCGCTCAAGCATCCTACAGCACCTTGAATTTTTTTTTTTTTCTAACCTTCTTCGATGCTCTCTGATCCACTCTGTTCAGAAACGCCATTCTCGTTGGCGTTGAGGTCAAGGGAAAGCGAGGAGCGTTTGGAGACCCGTTCTGGTGCGAGTCGGTCCAGAGAGGGGGCAGGGCTCCGCCGCTGAGACGGAGTGTTGCGAGAGTCATCCTACAGGAGAGGGATAAACAAAAATGAGCTGTAAAAACATTTAGATATGCACAAGACATACAGTGTAAAAAAAAATACTATTTAAATACCGCATTGGTTGAGCTCTGTGAGCTGACAGGGGAGGGCAGGTCTTCCCCTTGAGGCGTGGAGGCCTCTAAAGGCCCATGCTCCACCACAGGAAGGCGAAGGGAGGGGGTCCGCTCCAGCTTCCCTAGACCATCATCACCGCCAGGCCTTACAGTCAGGCTGCAGGCAAACAAACAGGTGGTGTCAAATTATATTTCCATGCATTATAATGCGAGTGATCACAGGAGGGCAGGTGCAAGTGTGCCAACCTGGTCTGCATGCTTGATTCTGCTGATATCTGTAAACCCTCCATCTCCTCATGGCTCAGGCCCAGGTCATGTCCATAATGCTGCTTAACCATCTGCCAAAACTCCAAGCACGTCAGATGCTGAAAGTTGAAAAAAAAAGAGAGGAGGAAAGGTCATAAGGGCATTGAAACAGCAACCATAAAGATTATTTGGAAATCAGCTGCTGTCAATATCTCTTCCTCTTCCCAATAAGAACTCAGCTTTGGCCAATATATAAACTATAATGTGAAGACAAAACAAAGGAAAACAATTGGTTGCATGTAACCTGGACACCTCCACACACTATAATTTAGTCTTATCTCCATGCATGACAAACAACCTCCAGACCTTATTGTCTCTCTGAACGGCTTGGAGACTCATCTTACATTTTTCTGTTAACCCTTAACAGCCAATAGAAGCCCAGTGTTACGAATATCACCCAAAATAATGAATGTCTGAAATAAAATATGTCTTAAAGCAAAATTAATACAACTGTAGGCACGGGGGTTCAGAGGAAATATTCGGAACTGTCAGTTTTGACATAAAACAAGATTACAAAACAAGAAGCGCTGTTCCAAGTGAAGGAAATGTGATAAAACGGTCACTATTATTGTAGTCGTGTTTATTCAGACGGAAAATTAAGACGTTTTTTAACCACATCGAACCGCAAACAGCGTTACAGCCCATCTACGACCAAGAGAAAGTGTAAGATCCATTTACACAAGCTTTACTTACTTCTCAGTGGACATTTTCCAACAGCTGTGAGCTTTAACTGGCTGTCAAACAGTGATCCGTAACCTGGACGCACACAGCGCACTCACATTCAGGAAGTCCTGGATTTTGAGCGAGTTCGGGGGCGTAAAACGCGCCGCCCAGATTTTCACGCAGATAAAAGGTAAATAAAAGCTCGTTCCACCTGTCGAAAGTCCGGTTTACCAGCAGTTCAGAGAAGCTCCTTTGTTTTGGTGCAGTCGCCGCAGACAGTTTCGGTAACGACACAAACGGAGCGTCAAGTGCGCTTCTGTGCGTTTGGAGGCAGATCGGCAATGCAAATCAGCCCCCTTACGGCCACACCTGGAGAGGTCAATGAACTTTACGCGGTGATGTTTTTATACAGGTGTTTGTGCTTCAGGTCCCAGCAGACCCATACACCCCTGTGGGTAGGCTGCCATAGTGCCTGTCTATAAGAGGAGTCAACTATAGAGATCAAAGTAAAGGAGAAGTAATGACTGCTATCCGTTAAATAATCATAATAAGTACTGACAAAAAAACACCTTAATGCCTTAGGTTCTCTTCTTAAAACAAGTGGTTATAATGTAATGCATATGCTTTATATTTATTTAACATGTTCTATTTATTTATGGTTTACTGTCCATTTACAAGACAAGAACAAAAGCAGTTCTCCAAAAGCTGGTGATTTCATTTTTAACTACATACCTGACATACTGAAGGTAAATTATTTCAGTGTATAACTGTGGAATTATTATCCTAATCCTAGACATGACAGTTGAGCTCTGCACATCAAGTGACATTATCTTTTTTTAAAAGTTATAATCTTCAAGATTTCATGACATTAAACCCAATTTTTGATACTTTTTATTGTCCACAGTCATGCAAAAATATTTATGTTTCTATATTAGCTACCTGTCTGAATAGCAATTTTCATTAGTGGCAGAGTCTGCCATTACTGGGCTGGATTCAGATTGCCTTTGCATACACAAAGGATCTCATTTTGGATGTCATTGATAATAGCTTCACTGTTTACTGTTCACTCGCCTTCAGCAGTATCAAAAGCTGTTACTGCTAATGCTAACTGAACATTTCTCAGTGCTGCTAGTTCACATTAGAAGTACAGAAGCTTTTATTATCTAATAGTCACATGAAATGGAATGTATTTGTCACAGAGGTTATCACACTTAAATTAATTGTATCTTCTTCATCTGAAATTTTAATTGCTTTCATCATCAAAATGTTTGTTCAACTGTTGTTCAACAACCTTTGCAGCACAAAGATTTGGTGTGAAAGGTGGCTAAGCTGAGCTCTAATGGGTATATTTTTAACTGAATCCCTGAGGTACATGTGTGTAAATTATTCCAAAACACAGTACTTCAGTATGTTGAACAATACACAAAAGTTGTGTCTGTTGGACCCATGAGCAAACGCTGCAGCTGTGTGCGGATTTTTACCCTCTAAGCAATAGCAGAGCAGCACTGATAATCTCAAAAGGAAGACAGTCTGTGGCCGGGGCAGTGTGATATGTACTCTGGACTGGTTAGATAAGTGCTAAAGTCACAGACCTGCTGGTGTCCTGGAAGGCATTTAGGCACAGCACTTAAAGTAACTGGACAACAGCAAAGTCTGCTTTATAAATTCACTAGATTAGCACCATCAGATATGTGATATGAAAGGACTGTAGGTCTTATGGAGAGTTGCTGTTATTCTTTACAAATGAGATAAGAAGAACGGACTATTGTTGAAGTTGCATGAGCAATGGTTGCTCCTACATGGATCATGAACACTCATTAGTTGTGTCTGGAGTCAGCAGACTGTACTGTATGAGGTAACAGCAGATGAGTGGAGCAGGGCCTTACCTTGTTCTTCAGTTTGTTTTGCCACATGCGAAAAACACTTTGGTAACTTTTCTCTCTTGCAGAGAAGGAGGTGAAGAAGAACTGAGGGTGTAGACATCACAGTAATCAATTATGTGTTTATCAAGGGTGAAATAAGATCTGATTGACTCTCGCTTTCCCAACACAATTTACCTTCTCTGTGCTCAAGGAGATCTGGATAGCATTGGGAATAAGCCGAGCTGTTTTCTCTCTGCTCACATTCATGATGTCTTTCAGAGTCAGTGAAATCTATTTAAAAAAGGTGAGAGGTTACAGCAGTTAGTGCACACATGGTAATCAAAGAATGCCATAAAGGGAAAAATCCACCCGATACCACTGCACTATCAGAACAATCCTCCTACACTTAAAGGTTATTTTGTAATGACATCTTGTAATGACTTAGCAACTCCCTTGTATCATTGTATCACACGGCTGACTGACGCTGCCCGAGTGTGGCAATTAGTGGCTCATCCTTGTTATTTTTCCTGCTATATCTTGGCTGTCTGTCTTCGTAATGTTGTGTAAGCTGTTGCACATGATTGCAAGACTGTTGCCTCTTCAAGGTCTTGTTTCTTTTTGAGGACTGAGACAAAAATGTGACACACTATAAGGTTTAGATTGTGCATAGTTGGAGACACTTACTTAGACGCTCAAACCCTTTTTTTTTTTTAGCATTTTTTTTTTTTTTACTATAACTGTCTTAACCTAGTGTTTTATGGTGGGTTTTTCCTTTAAATAAGACTCCATACATATTTCTCTCAAATGTAAAGGAAGTTGAAGCTTACTTGAATGCAACTGACCCTTGTTAAATAAAAGTAGTTCACCTATTTTAAGTTAACCCTTTTAAGGTAAATAATAATAAATAATCATTATTGAAATCTATATATATACACCATACCATACCATCAGCTAAAGCTATATACAAATACAATCTTGCTTTACATTTCCTGTGTTTTGTTGCTTTGTCCACACCTTTCACTGATGAGAAAACAGTGTGGTCCTGAACTGCACACCACCTCCTCCCCTCAGCCCTCCCCCCACTATCTTATTACCTTGGTACCCCGAAACACATTACTGTAGAAACAGAGCCAGTTCTCTGACAGGTAGAGGCGTCCCTGGAGGAGGATGTCCCGCTGGAGGGCACACGGGTAGTCTGAGGGAAAAATATACAGGGCTGCTGAAGCTGGCAAAACATCTGTACAAATGAGTGCACCTGGGGTGTTCTCTGACACGCTATATTAATAAGAGAGGTCACTGTAGTAAGATATTGCTGTGCTTGCTGTGTGCTTTCAGTTCACTGTAAGTACAGATGACATGAGTACTAGAAAAAAAGATACGTACATAAGTTCATGAACATAGGATTAACTGGAGCAGTGATGGTTTTTATCTAAGGTTTTTAAAGTTATCTGGATTGAGGGGCAACACCATCATAAGAAAGAGCCTTTGTAACTCACCCACTATGAGCCTCTCTGACTCCGGCAGCTCTTTGAACAACTTCTTAAACTCGTCAAACTTCTGTTTGTAGGTTGGCAGAGGAGTTTGGGGAGCTGCGAGACACTGTCCCTGAGGATCAGAGCTCTGATGGAGGAGAGGTAAACATTACTGACATGGAGGCATCGATACAATATTTGTCTGTGTATAACTTCTGACAAGCCATAAAAAGAGGTAAGCAGACACAGTATGATTGAGAGAATTATAAGAAACATCTCCAGTGAGTTTGTGCAGATGGTAAACAGCATGGTTAGCCTTTTGGGTTTTGCATCAGAGAGATCCCACTTGTATGAGGTGAAACATGGTGCAATGAAGGTGATCCACAAGGGGGCAGTCAAAGATTTTCCACTTCATACTTAATTATTAATTCAACTAGAACTGTGTGATTTAAGTGAATTATATGAAATATCAAATAGTCTAAATATCACATACAAACAAAATGGTTGATTTCAATAGGCAGGAGCTGTTTTATGTTAACTGGAACAGTGCAGCGTTTGGTTGTTTTACCTCTTCTTCATCAGAGCTCCACCTGACATCTACCAGGGATGTGGTCTCATCTGTAATGTCATCACTGCCTACTCCTGACCGGTTGGATACCTGGTCCATCTGCTCCTACTGCACTGTTCAGGTTTTTTTTTTTTTTTTAAAGACAGAGAGAAAAAAGAGAAAAAGGGGATCATTTCAACTTTGCTGCAGATTAAACGTTATCCAAACTCCAGGCCCCTGAGAGGCATCACCAGGACAGACAGGAGGAAAAAAGAATACATAAACCTCTGCAGTGAATGTCATCAAACAGGGATATCCAGCAGCACCCCAGGGGAAGTCATGATCACTGTAACAGAACTGGTTTGACTGGGAGGGTTATACTGAGTGAGTCTAGTCATGCCTTTAAGCAGTGAAGTGAAGAAGTGTCGCTAAACGAGCAGAGTTGTGCTACAAAGTGAAAAAAAATTGAAGAAACTTTATTCATTTTGCATAAAACGACAGTGAGCCATTCTCTTTCTGGTCGCTGTTAGATTGAATTGACTATGAACGATCAGTCGACCTAGATGTCAAGTCTTGTCAAACAAAACCAAGATGATAAAAGGTTACTATCAGATATGTAAAGCCGTTAAACGTGCGCCCTAAATACTTTTACGCACTACGCCGAACGCGCACAAGCTGGAGCATGTCTCCACATGCGGGTTATCTCAGATAAAAACAAAACAAAACAAAACAACTGCTGTTGTTGTGAGCCACTTACCTGGCACGGAGTGGACCCAGTTTGCTCCCTAAAAATACTCAGGAAGACACTTATCGTCCCGCACACCTCTGAAGCTCTGTTGATGAGTGAAGCGCGCTGCATCATATCCGGCCAGGGGAACATACCTTAAGGGAGTTGTCGCCTCGTTGGTGACGCTCATTGGTCTTCACGTAACTAGTTAAGGGCTCCAAACTGACCTCTCCCTTCATTTAACCAGGAATCCTCCAGGACAAGTCGATTCTATTTATAAGCATGGTTTAGATTCCAGGTGTATTCAGGTGAGAGAGCTGCTGCAATGCATGTGATCCCTTTCGTGGAATCAACTTTTTATCAACAATTCCAAACTATATTTGAAGATATATGAGGTAATTTATAGTTTTATTCATTTCCACCATTAAAATATGCTCAGACCTTTAACAAGTACTAATTAAAGTAGTTACATTTATGGTTATTAAGTCGTATTGAAGTGCAGGTTGCAGGAGACTCCAAAGTATGTTATGCAGAGAGACCAGTTCAGCAGCATCAGAAACTATGAAGTCAAACAGGACAACACACACATTGTTCTTTGTCCCCATGTTTTAATTCTTTGGGAGTAACATGATGAAAGTATTGGACAGCAGAGTGTCAGAGCCTGACTCTTACACATTCGCACAGCAAAGTACACAACACAGCACAGCATGAAACACAACCATAAAAACAAAAAGAAAAGAACGACGAAGCCTTCACGTCAAAATGCTGGCAATAAATAGACTGATCTTATTAAATTTATATTCAATACTCTTCTGTACAGATGGTCTATGAATTACAATACATCAACCGAACGATCCTCTTTAGGAAGAGCAACACGGCTACACACACAGAAATCATGTAAACAGAGAAAGGAAGAAACAGGGTGAAGAGATCCCTCTTTCATACATACATTAAATCCACACACACACACACGATCAATGACCATGCAGAGGATCCAGAGTGAGCCAATATGAGGCAACAAATAATAATGAATACAGTACATCTTTCTCTTTTCCCTCCACATGAAATTGCGTACACACACACACACTCACACAATCGCCCACAAAAGGAGCACAGGGGAACACACAGGTTTCAGGGAATATGGAGGAGGTGGAATGTGATTCTGCAAGTGGAGGGGTCAGAGATGAAAACTGGAAAGGTCACAAGAGGATTGGCAGGCCTACTCCTCCAACGTACGGAAGCCGTTCTGCATGTCCTCCAGCAGCTGAGCGTACTCTGCCTTAATCTTAGTCTCGCCGTCCTTGACTGGGTCCTGTGCAGATGCAGAAATACATTCTTATCATGTGAACAGAAAACAAGATACCTGAGTAGACTGTGCAAGAGCTATAAAGCTTTGACAATGGCCTGCATTCTCGCTGTAGTCTACGCACATCAGTTCCTCGAGTTAGGAGGGGAAAAAAGGCAGAGGGCATGTATATAAGCAAGCACACACCTTGAATTTCATCGAGCTGATCCTGTAGAGGATTTCTCCCATGTGCTCCCTGATCATGGCCCAGGTGATCTTGTTGTCGCTCTGAGCTGTGGTCTCCACTGCGTGCCGCGCCATGTCGTAGAAAGCGATCATGTTGGAGAGAATGCCCACCGTCTTATAGAAGGGACAGAACCTGATAAGATATGTAAAGAGTCAGCTATAGTCATCAGTAATCAAGAGAGTAAATCAGGTAATCTGTCCAGATGTTTTAAGCCACTAATCAGATTTATAGTGACAAAAATCCTCAACAGTGATGTTTCACTTTTACTTTCTCTCAAAAATGTCCAACATCAGTTTGAGAGTAGGATGATAAGTGAGTGTGTACATGCTACATGGGGTATAATGTCACCTGTCGTAAGGAGTATAACCGTTCTGCTGCAGGAAGTCGTCTTTGATCAGTTTGGCCACTTCCAGGGTGATTTTATCTGTTTCTGCCAGTGAAGCCTGTTACAGCGATAATAAGCATTAATCATTTATTCATGCAAAAAAGTGATAACAACTTCAATGAGAGACAAACAGATACATAATACATGAGAGTGTGTGATATTTTTTCACAATGTGTTTCTAACTTTGAAGCTACTTGCATGAAAAATCAGTTTTCATCTAAAGATCAAACCGCTGCCGCTGACTTTATGCTGAATTACCTTTCCGACAAGCTGCACGATCTCAGCCAGGTCCTCCTCCTCCTGCAGGATCTCCTTGGCCTTGGTACGCAGGGGCACAAATTCAGGGAAGTGCTTGTCATAGTACTCATCCAGAGCACGGGTGTATTTGCTGTAGCTGATCAGCCAGTTCACAGAAGGGAAGTGCTTCCTCTGAGCCAGCTTCTTATCCAGACCCCAGAACACCTGAGAGAGGAAAGTACGGTCAGATGAAAGTATCTTTGATCAGCAATATTGATCTACCTAACTAGAGAGACAGTGGTATCAGAATTTGATCATTTACCTGTACAATACCAAGTGTAGCTGAGGTAACAGGGTCAGAGAAGTCACCACCAGGAGGTGATACACTGAGGAAGAAAAAAGAATCAGTTATCAGTTTAAATGTAAATGGTCACCAGTTACCGTCCACTAAACATGTGCAGAGTAATGTCTCCCTCTAGTGAGAATATGAAGCTGTACTCACGCTCCTACAATACTGACGCTGCCCTCTCTCTCAGGGTTGCCCAGACACTTCACCCTGCCAGCACGCTCATAGAAGGAGGCAAGACGAGCACCCAGGTAGGCAGGATAACCGCTGTCTGTGGGCAGATACAAAAAATACAACATTTTTACTCACAGTTCACAGCCCTTCTGCCTCTTTTTTTTAGAGGTAAACAACTTGGTACTGTAAATTATGACCTTATCTTCAGTTAATAGGCTCTTCCTGTAATTTACTAAATAAAGAGTTTCCTCTGACATTGATATGAGAAGTGAAAGGGAGAACACAGCATGTGGTTCTTTGTAGGAATGTGCAGAAAACTGTGTAACTTTAGTGAAATTCACAGATTCACTGCCATTTCCTTTTATAAAACAGAAACTGGTCATTAAAAAAAGATCTGATTTCGACAAAATTGTTTTCTCATTTCCTGTAATCAAGTGTGAAGTTTGAGTCTGATGCCTGCTATTTTTCATGACTCAATGCCAGAAATTCAGCACAGAAATGTGAATCTGCCTTTAACCTTTATTATAATCTCCAGGGGACCGCGAACTTACCGGCAGGCATCTCAGCCAGACGGCCAGAAATCTCCCTGAGAGCCTCGGCCCAACGGGAGGTGGAGTCGGCCATCATGCTCACATTGTATCCCATGTCTCTGAAGTACTCAGACAGAGTGATTCCTGCCAAAACAAACTCAGTTAGTACACACTGCTCGTGTGAGCTAATCTACAAGCAGAGATGAGAGTGAATGAGTCATCCATTAAGTTAACACTGCTGATTGTTTTCATTGTATACTTTAACCACTTTATTGTTCTGTGATTGGATGAAGGTGGCATTCTGACCTGTGTAGATGGAGGCTTCTCTGGCAGCTACAGGCATGTTGGAGGTGTTGGCGACCAGTGCTGTTCTCTTCATGATGCTCTCCGTCTTCCCATCCACCTCCATGGTCAGCTGTTAGCCAGACAACAATGTCAGTTACCCTGAGAGTGCCTCTGATCAGAATAAAAAGGTATCCAGTATCTCTACCCACCTCGGGGAAGTCTCGCAGTACTTCTGACATCTCGTTACCACGCTCCCCGCAGCCTACGTAGATGATGACATCACTGTTGGAGTACTTGGACAGGGACTGGGAGATGACAGTCTTACCACAACCAAAGGCTCCTGGGATGGCTGTGGTTCCTCCCTGCACACATCTTCACAAAGAGAAGAGAAAGAAAGAGTCAAAAAAGCCTCCAGGATAAGAAAACTGCAGATGGGTTAAACCCTCTCAGGGTGTGGGACTCACGGGAAAAGGGCGTCCAGCACTCTCTGTCCAGTCAGCAGCGGGTGATTGGCGGGCAGCTTCTCTGTGACGGGTCGCACTTGTCTGACAGGCCACACCTGCACCATGGTGAACTTTTCCTTCACCCCCTCAAACTCCAGCTCCATCACCACATCCTGACACAGACACACGCACACATTTAAAACAAAGCAACATCTAACAGTCACTCTGAAAGCAGAGCTGTAACTGGAGGAGCGCTGAACTCACCGTGACGTCGTAGTTCCCAGGAGGAGCCACGTAGGTCACGGTGCCTCTGTTTTTGGGGGGGAGCATGATCTTGTGCTTGATGAGGGAGTTCTCATACACCATGCCATAGATGTCTCCTCCTGTGATGTGACTGCCAACCTAAGAGTGAGAAAGAAGAAGAAACATACTGTAAGTCTAATTCACCTAATGACTCCAACATGTCAGGGAACAAAAAAAGGTTTGACATCTGCACAGACACGTACCCTCAGGCTCTTGCTGGGAGAAAACTCCCACTTGAGGTCTCGGTTTAGGGCTCCGATGTTAACACCTCTGGGGATGTAGATACTCTTTGTGATGTCGTTGATGTCCTTTAGGGGTCGCTGGATACCATCAAAGATGGACCCCATTATTCCTGGGCCCAGCTCAACAGAGAGAGGCTTCCCTGTCCGAAGCACTGGATCTCCAACAGACACACCAGCTGTTCTCAAGCTCAGGAAAAACCAGTAAGTTCGGAGGAGAGTCTTGAACTGTTTCTAATACAATCGCCTGCCTGAGACAAATATATACTGTATGTTTAATAGCAGCCATAAAAGAGGATGGACATTGCTTTACAGTAAGGATACATGTCTCCTCGTAGACCTGGATGGTGGCCATGTCTCCCTCCAACCTGATGATCTCTCCCACCAGTTCACTGTGGCCAACACGGACCAGCTCGTACATGGCTGCTCCCGCCATGGCTGTAGCTGTCACCACTACAAACACAAACAAGTTATAATCACAGGGGAGTCTCGGTCATCAGAGACATAGATATTTGACCTCTGTGGGGTCATCATCAAGACCACAGATGTCATTTGGTTCAGTAGTGATCCTGGCTGTTGTATCGACAGTTGTTGGAGTCACATGAGGCTGAGTGTGAATGGCTATTAATCCCCTGGGAAGGGATTAAAGGACAGCAGTGTAGGTGGAGGATGAGTGCTGTCGTAGACCTCCTCCTCTGCTGAAGACTGGTTTCTGTATTCTGATGCAGATGGCCTCCTTCACTCCTCTTTCAAACCAACTGTCCTCCTTATCTGAGATATGAACACTATAGTCATCAAGTACGGGTCTATACACCCAATGGTTGTTTAGTTTGAGGGCCAGTTTACCTACACCTGAAGGATAATGAACACTCCTTGTAAATATCTTAGATAGGGAGGACTTGTGGTTTGAAAAAGGAGTTGTTTGCACTTGGCCTCAGGCACCTCCAAATACTCTTGTTACAACAGCCAGGAGTGCTAACGAACCAAATGACACCTACAACATATAGAGGTCAAACACCCAGGTGTCCCCCAATCAGACAGAAGTATCTACATCCAAGTCCAGTTGTCCTTAATTCAAACTTTTCTTGGATTTGCAACTTTTCTTCCTTTAAAGAAATAGTCATAATTGGTTAGTTTGTACTTCTCCCAAACTTCAACAGCAGATGTTTAGGCCTCACCTGCTTTAGATTCTCAACCATCATAATTCTGTTGTGTTAAAAATTGGGTGTGGAGGAAGAGTCTGGTAAAGGTGACAGTGTTTATGTGTGTGTTTGTGTGGTGGCCAACCTGGTCCGGAGACTCCATGAACATATCCAAACTGGCTCTCTCTCTCCTCATCCCTGATCTTAGGCAGCTTGGACATGTCCATCTTGACGGGTTTATTAGTCTAACTGTAAGGAGAGCAGAGACAAGATGAACCAGAGGGCTGCAGGAGAGGCCACCCACTCCTCTGCTACAACAAGGTAACATCTGCATGGTTGAGAATGCTTTGATTACTGCTGTTACACTTCATTTCATCTGAGATGACACAGCAGCACCAGTCCTAAAAATTGAAATCCACCTTGGGCTGATTTGTGCTGACCAAAAGCTGCAAAATGATGTGTCATTGTTGCCAACACCAACTCAAAAAGAAGTTTTGTTTTCTTTGGAGTGAAAGTGAAGATCATCAATTGCACCAGCTTGACTTTCCAAATGTGAAATAGGAAAGAAGTATTAAAAATCTATTTAGTGTAAAATATATTATTGTAAAAATCATTCATCCACAGACAAATATTTGCCTGGCACTGTGTTTGCTTCTCCCTCTGCAACCATGGCAACCTCAAGGAAAATACAGCAACCTCACTGCTCACGACTCCATATTTCCCAGTGTTTCAGAGACTGATCTAGGTTACATCCCCCACTCCTCTCCCTCTTGGCTGCGCACACTTCAGGTCCAGGACCACAGTCAGTGTGACGTGTCAGGCTAACATTAGAGGGGAATCCCAGACAGTGCAGCATATTCTTCCATTTCCCCTTCACATATGTTTAATTTTTCTCCCCTATTTTTCTGTCACATTTATTGTGCATCACGTCTTCTAGATGCCATCCTAACTCCGTTCTGCGACATGCAGGAGAAACACAAACACCAGCTGTCATCAGTCGTGACTTTAACCCATCCCCACAGAGAGCAGACTGCAGATGCTATTAATGGAAGAGCAGCTTTATCTGCAGTATACTGTATGCATTAACCACAGAAGATGGAGCCAATACATATCTCATATTACTCAGTTTTTGCATCCCTCATTTCTCACTCTCTGTCTGACAATCATATCATACATACATCTGTGCCCTTTTCTTGTCCTTCCCACTGATGCACAGATCTTCCTGTTTACGCTACGCTGCTGAACCCATCTGTGCAGGAGTGCAGCAGCTCCCCCAACAGGTCAATGCAGTTATTACAAGAATTACACCTAAAAAGGCTTCACTCTTCCCCTGGTACATCATGTATTAAAGAAAAAAAAAAAGAAAAGGATCAATAACAGATGACATTTGCTCGCTTTCAGTTTTTAATTAAATGTGTTTTTCGGTGACAATCTGAGCACACCTTGAATATTTACAGGTGTGTTTAAACAATCAAAGTGTACCTAATGTTTTTAAAGAGCCTCAAAGGAGCAGCATACAGTGAGAAGATAAGGCCTACTGTTCTGATGATTAATTCAAGATCACAGACACCTCTCTACCTGCTTGATTAATCAAGCCTACTAATCAAACTGGATTTACATATATAAACATTTAAAAAGACTTTTTGAGACAGTAAGTTTACAAGATTAGTGACAAGCTTCTTTTTACACAGTTCAGGTCAAATTCTCATGTAAAAATCCTGACCACAACTATACAACTTTTGTTCATAACTGCCAGATGAAAGAGACATACCACTTGATCATATGATCCTGGCACATGACTAGCTGTGTGTCTCTTTAAGGAAGTGGAAAACTAGCATGGTGCAAAACTGGGAAGTACAAATTATGAGTGTGTGTGGAAACACTGGAGAAATTCTCCCCCCACCCCCCCGACCATTATCCTCCACAGAAAATAGGCATGGGGGCTTACTAAAGATAATTTTATCCTTCATTCTTCGTTGACCTTAGCTACTTTGTTGGCTAATTTGTCATGGAGAGTAAAGAAAAAGGATAGGAGGATCTTCTATTGTCATCAAATGTTAAATTCAAAGTGAAAGAAGGGCAAAATAGATAATTGACCAGGCAGAGACAAACTGTGTGGCTGTGCATGTATTATCTGCAACTTGGGACTGAAGACAGGATTTGTCTCTCTTTACGCTGAATATTTGAGCAAAGGAACAGTGGGGTTAACACTAAGAGGAGGCATGTACATGTAGATACTCGATGTCTGTGCAAAAATAGGCTCAGAAATGTCTCGTGTAAGTGAGATGACCACGCAAAACATCCTGACACACGGACGTTAATTGCAGACTCCTTGAATGCAGGTAGCTGATCGCATGAAACTCTGCGAAATTTGATTGTTTTTAAGACATAAATACATCTAACAGTAAAGATCCAGTAACATATGTATGACCTGGTGGCCTGTATATAGTCTATGATGAGCAAAAGGGCTCTGTGCCATTGATATGGAAGTGATCCCAACGCAGGATATTCTGTTTGTCAGCTTTCCTCGAAATTGTGCCTTAGCTAGCTTTACTGACACAGGAAGGAGAGTGGAAATCCAGCCGATAAATCTTTAATAAACACGTCTGTCATTTCCACTCAATCCTGCTTCGTTTCAACGGTTAAAAAACATACGCTAGCTCTGTAGGTTATTCGCTATTATGAAAACGATAGCAAGACTGGTCTCTCGGCCTGGCTGAAATTTGCTGGCTCTACCGTTTTGGCGCAACGAGACAGCTAAATCCTTTCATTATCAACACCCAACAAAGCAAATGTTTAGTTTATAAAAGCGATGTAACACAACACATGTGAACATAAATATAATACTTACCGTATGGTTGTGAAGTGGTGGTTTACTGTCTTGCCTCGAGAGAGAAACGATGGGTGCTGCGATGCGTGACACCAGACTGAGATCAGCTGACTTCATTCACTCGCTGCTCGGTTTTACTGCTGGGCCCCTGCAACTGCCGCCATTTTGGGTCCGCCCCGCTGCTACCGCAAAGATCTTTAAGGGATGAACACTGGTCGATCGATCGGTCTAGATCAGCATTCAGTCTTCAGCAAGCATTAAAAGGGGCCAACAGAGGCCCCAAAATACGTTTAGTGGTCTCTATTATATGACTATTATCACAGTCACAGCCTGTGGAAGTGGTATCTCTAAATTCTTTAGCATTTAATTAACTGACTACTTACAGAACAGGGACAAACATCTTATTTCAGCTCAGGTAAATGATTATGAGAGATACACGCTTGAATCAGACAAGATCTCTCGTGCGGTGAATATCTTTGCAGCAACTTTTGAGCCAAAATGGAGGCGCTATCACGAATCGCTGTGATTAATTATTTACTCCATGCAAGTGTCTCTCTCTTAAAATGTGCTCTAAATGTCGACGTTAAGGGAAAGAAATGGTCTAAATTTAAGAATTTAATTTACTGATACTCCTTTAATGTGTTTTTTAGTTATATACCGTATGTAGGGCTTGGTTTATGTTTTCAGTTTTGTTTGTGTGACAGTCTATCAAAAGGCATGTTCCTTTTTTAAAGGCAAATTACATTAAACAAAACTACACAGACTCCAAATATTAATACTTGTAGGTAACATACAAACGCATTTGAAAAGTGTTTTTACCCTGCGTAAGGACTCACAGGCTATGCTTGGCAGATCTTTATCCCAACTATGGACCCTGAATTTCTATACATTAAATCTTTTCAAATCTGACAACTAACACATATATTGTATAACACAAACACAATTTTTGTACAATTATTTTATAAAGTTGCTTTAATACTCTGTAATATAACTAAATATAACAGGAAAGAAAGCTGCATTGCCAACAGGGCCAAGTGGGCAACTGCCTTGGGACCCCAGACTCCAAGGGTACATTTAATTTGGGTTGACATAATTTGATTAATAGCAAATTGGTCAGAAATTTGAACCACCTGAAATACAATATCAACTCAGACCCCTCTCTCATCTTGTGGCCCTGGTCTTGTAGAGAGACTCTGTTGAAATCTAGTTTAAAAACCTTAATTATTTTACTTCATATTAAACTAATTTATAATCGTGTTTTATTAAATGGTTTCCATATTTCTCTGTGTTTCAAGTGACACACAGAAAACTTACAGCAGGGTGGTGTTAACCCATCACAGTGGTACTGCAAGGGGCATACCAACAATTATTTTAATTATCAATAGGTCTGACGCTTATACTCTTTAATAATTGATTATTTAGTTCATGAAATGTCAGAAAATAGCAAGGAGTTTCTCTGTATTCTCTACAGCCCAAATCAGGTACCAGATAATTTTTGATTTAAAATGATTCAACCAGTTGATCACTTTCCAAGACCATTAATTTCCTGTCAGTCTAGGAGCACTGGTTGGTGTTTGAGTGTCTGGGGTAATACCAAAATGTGATTAATTTATTTTGCTGGGGACCATTGGGACGCATGAAACCTGAAAGACTAAACCCGGGTCAAAAAAGTCTGAGACAAATATGCAGCAGTGCTCGTGCGCATGCGGGGGTCAGGGTTGACAGTCCCCACACAGTCGTGGAAGGAGTGCGGCGGCTAAGCTAACTGCAACCATCGCAACTAGCTACATGTGGAGGGTAAAACGGGAGGCATCCCTGACCCTAACTCTGTCAAAATTCCTCCTTTTTACCCCAAACAACGGTAAAGTTCAGCATCATCGAAAATAAGGGATAATATCTGTTTACAATGAAAGGGTGAGTGTAAGCTTTTGAGTCACGAATAAGTAGCTTAGCACGAGTAAAGTTTTTCATGTCTGTTTTTTTCTACAAGAGGAGGCGGGGAGGAGACGGCGAGGCTAGCTAGCTAGCTCGCTAAGCTACTTTTATTTTGGTGTAGGGCAAAAAATACAAACGACAGCGCTGTTACTGTAACAGTTCTGTCACGGATATTCAGGCTAAGATAAGCCGCTAGTTGGTTCATTTAGGTCGCGAACAAGTAAAGCTAACTAGCTAGCGGCTACTGAGAAGCTGAGTCAGTAAACCCAGTTTAGCTAAGCTAAACTGGCAGACCCTGGCTCTCAGATAATTTGCTTGTTCGCGTCAAAGTCGACAACAGCTCCGCTGAACTTCAGCTGAGGGATCGTAGCCGAGTCAGTTAACTAAGTTATTGGACAAGTTGCTGAACAGTCAGCGTATGCTGGTCAACTCTGTGCCATTTGTGTTCACGTTACACCCGACATCAACTTCAGAGTTTGTGGCAGCTTGCTCAGTGTAACTTGATCTGTCAAAGTAACACACCAGCAGTGATGCTTCACGTTTTTACCAACACATTTTTGGCTAAGGTCTCGATTCTCAGATGACATGAGGATGATTAACGCCGCACTGTGTTCATTGTTGAGATATGATTTCACAGACGAGTGGACGGATGCTGGCTCCGTACATCCTAATTAACAACACACGTGATCAACAGCTGTTTTTGGATTTGTATTCGTCCTAAAAATACCACAGTGAACCCCTCAACCAGACAAAATGGACTGTTGTGTTTGGGTTACTGACTAAAACATAAATCCAAGTTCTTTAAAGTACAACATGTTGCAGTATCCTTTTACTTTGTGAGTAAAATTCAGTCATTATATCCAGGTGTACTTACTGTTTAGAAAATCTGATCATGGGTAGAATGCGTCTGGCATTTGGAAATACAACATGTCATCCCACTGTACTTGGGCATGCTATTTGTGAGGCGCAGCTTCCACCAACTCTGGATTGCCTGTCACGTGACTATCCTGGAGGGACAAATTACACCTGCCACTAATGATAATTTAAAATTTAAATTAATCTGCCAATCATTTTGCAACTAATTGAAAATAATGATGGGAAGTTACAATTAAGAATTAAAAAGCTGCAACTTGGTAATGTTTAACATTTAGCATGAAAAATGACCTAAAAGATTAATCAATTATCACAATAGGTGCTTTAATTTGGTGTTGGTTAATCAAACCTCTACAAGTCGTAATGTCTGTTAAAATTGAAACACTTGTATTCAATTTGTTGGTTAGGAACAAAAGATTTCAAGATCTCTGCAGTGCTAGATCTTGATGTTCTCAGGACACTGCAGCATCCTGTAGCCATTTTCACTCCTGAACATAATGGTGTACCAGTTGGCAGCTATTTGACCGTTTCGCTCTTGTTCCAGTAGCCGGATCGAGCTGGGGGATGTTACGCCCCACAACATTAAGCAGCTGAAACGCCTGAACCAGGTCATCTTCCCTGTCAGCTACAACGACAAGTTTTACAAAGATGTGCTGGAAGTGGGAGAGCTTGCAAAGCTAGGTAAGAGACATCACTAATGTAGCTCATATCCAAATAACTTCAAGTTAATCCTCCACATTTCTCTTTCATAATACTGTCAGAGTTATTTGAACAGTAAGGCCAGTTTTTTCACTGTCAAAAAAACTCAAATTTCTTCCTGCACTTTGCAGTGTAGTCATAACTCTTCAGGTTACAAGGCATGAGGGATTCCCTGTCTGTTGGTGGTGTTTCAGTGTTCTCTCTTCTTTGTCTTGCAGCATACTTCAATGATATTGCAGTGGGTGCTGTGTGCTGCAGAGTGGACCACTCTCAGAACCAGAAGAGACTGTACATCATGACACTCGGCTGTCTAGCACCCTACCGTAGACTTGGAATTGGTAAGGAGCTCTGAATCTCTAGAGGATGCTGTAGTGCACTTCGTGGTCTTGTGTTTTGTTTTTTCTAACTTTGTCTTTGTGTCCCTTTCAGGTACAAAGATGCTGAATCATGTGCTAAACATCTGTGAGAAGGATGGCACTTTTGACAACATTTACCTGTGAGTGTCTTAACTGCAGAAGGTGTATGCAGAGACTTTATTGATTTTTGTGTAAACTGTCACTTTTGGCCCAAGTCCTCTTTTCCACCACTAACTAAACTTCTTTTTTCCCTACACACAGTCATGTGCAGATCAGCAATGAGTCAGCCATTGACTTTTACCAGAAGTTTGGCTTTGAGATCATCGAAACAAAAAAGAATTACTACAAGAGGATAGAGCCTGCGGATGCCCATGTGTTGCAGAAGAGCCTGCGCAGCCCATGTGCACCCCCCACCGGAGAGCTTCAGAAGGCAGAGTAGGGGCACATGATGGAAAAGAGCACAGATGTGCCCACCTCCACAGAAACAGAACTGTGACAAATGCCCCAGGGTCGACACGTTCAACACTTTCTTCAAAGGACGCTAAAAAGAGAAAACAAAATTTAAAGTACAAAAATTGCTGCATTTATTTTGCAAAGGGGTCCCCTTTGATTTTTGCATATTTTATTGCTCCCCTTTCCTCATACAGATAATTGAAAATGACAAAAAGTTCAGTATCCACAAGTGTTCCTATTGACAACATTGCCAACTTCAGACAGTTTTAGACTTGGTGGAGGGGGAGGGTGTGGTGTTTGCAAATCATACTGTTTGTGTTTGAGTTGTTTTTATGCGGTTATTAAAGCTAATGGGGACATATCTACACTGTTGAGCAAAAGAAAACAGTTGGTTTGAAGCGGTAAAAGTGTTTGAAAGACCATCACTGACACACAAAATCCCAGCTGGTCAGCTTGGAGTGATGCTTTGAGTTGTTTCGTGGAAGAGTCACAACTCTATTTCCTCACTACCTGAACCCTGGGATTCATGGGAAATGAGTTTGACCAGTTTGTTGATATGCCATGTCCAGAGGGGAAAAGCAGAAATGTATCCCCTTCAGTACAGGCTCAAGGAAGGCTGAACGGTTTTTGAGGTGGTGGGAAGACGTGGTCACCACTCCTAATTTCTGAATAACTTTATTTTCCAGGCTGTTAATTTAATTCCCCTTCAACTGTTTCTGTCATTTTTATTTTTTACATCAAGAAGGCAAATGGATCAGAGGTTCTCCTGGGTTTACTAAGAGTGAAAACATTAAGGAATGAGAGAAACAAACAAAATATCATTATATTGAATGTGTTTTTCAGCAGGGCACTCCACAATGTCTTGTGGGGGATGTCCAAATAACAACAGATTGCCTGTTTGGGATTGGATTTGGGCATTATTTTCAGTGGTATAATGAAGGTGTGTGAGGATGTGTGTCTCTAAACACATGAAAATGTTTTGAGACATCTCACTTTTAACACCTTTGGCACCTTATGTAGCCACCTTGCAAAAATGGTCTTCTCAAACATCCTGCCTCAGTCAGCTTCTGTTGTTACACCCGTCATTAGGTTTTGAAGTTTAGCTGGCAGTTTGGAAGTTTCGGTATGATCTCTTGAACAGTGTATCACCCAGAGGAAGTTCTGACCCCTCTGCATGCAAGGAGAGTTGTGTCCTCTCCGCTGTAGTATAAGCATGTTTTTCCTTTCTTTGAAGAATTTTATCTTTTCTGGAGCTCTATATTGTAAGACTTTTTAACGTCTAAATAAAGGAATTACTATTTGCAGTAAATGTTTTACTAATTATCTTATTCTTTCCCATGTACATAGTGATTTATTTGCTAAATACGTGGAAATATGGTTGAAAAACTATTTTAAAGGATTAACTGCATTTGAAGATGTCCAGTGTAAATGTAAGGGTGTATTCGTTGCAGGCCCGTCCTTGCATGCCATACGTCGTGATTGGCTGAAACCGTCCATATCTGAAATACTATTGGCTGTCACCTCCCCCAAGAGCCCTCCCTTCTTCGCGCAAGGTTAGGTGTATCTAGATTGTTTTGAGAGATGAGTTGAGTGGAATGCTTAGCTAGCTGAGAGTTAGCATCCAAACTCAAAGTTCTCGCAGAGACAGGCAGTCTCCAAAATGCCGAAGCTAGAGGTTAGTGAAAGCCACCCTCCATTAGCTGCTTTTCATCTGTAGGGAGGCGTTGAAATCCGCCATGAATTTGCTTAATAATTATGTCGGTAACGGTAAACTAAGCTAACTGTTTGCTAGCTAGCTAACAGTGCTAGCTGAATAGATAATGCTCATGTTGCTAGTTTCTTGCTGGTTAATTGACGGGATAATTATCTGAACATCGCTTACTGTCAGCAACGTAAACCAGAACCCATTCACCAGAACGATTGCAGTTCGTTAAACAGATTGTAATTATGCTATATTGCATGTAAATGAGTTTATGCTAGCTGTAAAGCTAGGTTCAGCTACACCAGCTTGTTAGCATCTAGTAGTTGTAGTAGTACAAGCTCTGTGAAGCTTAACAAGGTCTTTTGACTTTCTGTTGTTCTATCAAATCGTATTACAATATGCCTGCTGGGTAATTGCATTGATGAAAATTTTCTTGGTGTATACAGTTAACTGGTGCCATCATGTTTTGTTTTTTGTAGTAATTAATACCTTGTCCGGATGCTTTATGTTTTCATTGCAGGACGGGCAAGGAAGGGATTTACGGTCCAGCTGTTAAATGTGTTGACTGGAACCTTATCATACAGGCAACTGTTAGGACAGGATGCCAGAGATGACTGAAACTCAGACACCTGGTCGTAAACCCAAGTAAGGATGACAATATCTTCATTGTTGTTTTTACCAAATCATCAGTGCACGCAATATAATGTAATAAAAATGTGAACTCGTTTCATTTGTTTTTGTAGGAAGAAGAAAAACAAAGAATCTCACAATGCAGGTAAATGAACATCTCCAGTCCATCCTTATGTTCTTACCTTGCTGCAAGGTTTAGGTGAGGGTAATTCTATTGCTGGGCATCATTTTAAACATGACCATGCATTTAAGTTTATTCTCTTCTTTGTTTAGTTGAGAGACACAGAAAAGAGAAGATTAATGCTGGGATTAACCGCATTGGTAATCTCCTACCCTGTTCGCAGGCACTTAAACAGGTAAGAGACAAGCTGATATAATTGTTTCTCCTCAGGGCTCCAGACCATATTTTTTCTCTAGTAACACTGATAAAATTATCAGTGCTGTGATGGAAAGTAGCACCACTTTAAGACTCAGTATTACTGATGAATGCTTTGGTTAAAAATACAATTTATAGAAATAACAATGTGCTGTTTTATTTTAAAGGCTAAATTATTAGTAAAAACTACACAATTTAAGTTGCACTGTAATATGGGGAAGAATAAAGTAATCCATACACATTTTTGTGACAGATCGCACTGTTCCCTATTTAAAAAAAAGACTATAGACTTACAGAACAACTGAAAATATCATTTTTCTACAGCTTGTTGAGGAGGTGGTTTAATAGAGTTTTATTGGTTCAGCATACCCATAATAAATAAAGTACTTAACATGATATGAGAAGAAACAATGATCCCTGCAGTAACTGGTCATAGTGAAAAAGTGAAATGTAACATTCAATATGATCAGATATTAGAATAGAAAAGAAATACTAGAAATAATTTCCAAGTTAGTCTAAAGATATACTGTAAGGAATTATTACATTTCTTACTGAGTGAGTATTTCTGCCCATTTGTCTGATGATAAACAAACAGTTATAAACATGTGATGCAGATTTCAGTCACACTGTTTCTAAAAATTGTCACAAATTGCAGTCTGGAACCCTGCTTCTTATCAGCAACATGTTATGGTCAAATTTGTGTCTATATGTGGCATGATCAGATCTTCATCCCCTTATCTGCAGAGTAAGAACATGATCTTGGACCAGGCTTTTCGTTACATCACTGAACTGAAGAAACAAAATGATACAATGCTTCTGGAGGGAGGAGATAAAGTCCAAGGTGAATCTTAACAATTACACGCATCACACATTTGATTTTCTCACAGTTTAATTACACGTAAGGTTATAAAAATGTAATTATTCAGTATGTGTGCTAGGAGTCATTAATTGATGATGTGTTCTTGGCCTCTGTGCAGCGGAGGAGATCCGTCGGCTGCGGCGTCAGTTGGAGGAGCTCAGGAAGGAGACTGCTCACTACATCGAGCTCCTCAAGGCCCATGACATTAATCTTCTGGAGGACCCTACTATCCACTGGAAGGGCAAACAGCGCTGTGCCAAGGTGGCAAAGGTGACCCCTACTCACCAGCTCCCAAAGGGGATCATCGTCTATTCCAATGGCAATGTGATGTGCCCAGCGGGGAAGGAGACCAGCCCGGGGAAACAACCTTCAGAAACATTAATTCTTCAGCCACCGTCTGAGGTTAGTGGCAGGTTAAGAGTTAACGGAGCCTTACTGCAAGTTAATACTTCATCCTCCACCCCTGCACTTCTGCCTGGGTCAACCGTCACACCCACCCAGTCAACGCCAGGCCTGAGAGTGGTAGAGCAGTGTGTGGTCGAGACACAGGCTGCAGCCCCTGCCCTGCCACCCTCTGTCTCTTACATCACCCTCCAGATACCTACAGCCACCACAGCTTTGCCCCAGCAACCACAACCTGCCGCTACAGCCCAGACCATCACAATAGCAGCCACTTCAGCCCCACAGCTCCCCACTGAAAGCCCTGCTCCACCTGTGTCCACTCTCCCCACGTTTACCCAAACTGTAACCAGAGCAACAGCCTCTGAGGTTTGCTCTTGGGTCACACAGGACACTGCCATCAGGACTGTCAGTTACACTGCTATCCCTAACAGCCAAGCCCTTCTTAGGGCAGGGGCAGCAGGCAGTACACAGACTACCTGGACAACACTGCAGATGGCAGGGAACACAGTACAGCCAGTCTGCCAGAGTCTCCCCACCCCAGAAGTCAGTAACACCGCCCAGCCTGTCCAGCAGGTGACTCTGTGTCCAGTGGGCAACAAATCTGTTCAGCCCATCCAAATACAGATGCAGCCAAATGTCCCTGCTCAGCAGGCACCTATTACAGCCCACATTCAAGCGCAGCCCTTTCAGAGAGCACCCCAGCTACGTCCAGCAATCCTGAACCAGGCACAGCCTCAGCCTGTCCTAGCCCCCCAACCTCAGTGTGCTGTTCTCCCCCAGTCAGCCATAGTACCCCAGCCAGCTGTGGTGGCCCACCCTGCCGTCGTGTCGCAGCCCCAGCCTGCTGTGCTTCAACCAGCATCATTGCTTCCCAATCCTCCAGCAGCCCTCATCCCTCAGCCTCAGCCCCTCCCACAGCCAGCCCTGGTGCCCCAGCCACAGGCCACTGTGCTGCCCCTTCTTCAGACCATGCAGGTGCTGCAGGTCAACCCAACCGGAGCAACAGCCTCAGGTGTAACGGCACCACAGAACACTAACAACCCGAGCGTGGTCATCCTGCAGCAGGCAAGTTCTTGCCCAACCCAGTCAGTTGTAAGGGAGGAAATAGCCAATCAGACACCTTGTCAGCATATTGTAATCATTCAGGCACCCAATCAGGCTGCACCTGCCCCTCAGAATCCACCAGTTGGCATGCTGCCTGCTGCTGTGCCCGCTGCAGTACCTGCTGTGTCCACTCAAATATCCACAACCAGCAGTTCAACATCTGCCACTTCTTTACAGAGTGTTGGGGGGAAGCAGCTGGTGCACATCCTTCCACGCCCTGCTCAGCCTCAAGTGAACCATCCCCTGCAGGTCACCCAGGCATCCTCCTCTCCACCGGTTCCTCCAACCCCACAAACTATCACTGTGAACGGCCAGGTGTTTGCCTTGCAGCCCATGAAGACCTCTGACAAAGCAGGTTCCCAGGGCAGCCAAAGTACACTCCAGCTGGTCCAGCCCACCACCACTGAGGAACCAACTACTAATGTGGCCCTCAACAGTTTAGGGGCCCTCAGCAGTCTCAACCAGAGCATCTCTCAGGGCCTTCCACTCACCATTTCTAGCCAGAACAATGGTCAGCCTCCAGCTGCTCCACTATCAGTAGTCCAGCAGCAGCAGCCTGCTGCTCCAGCACCCGTCTCTGGAACCACACTTGCTCTACCTGTCCGGCAGCTGCAGGTCCCTTGTTTGAACCCAGTCACATCAGGGCTTGTAGTCAACGCATCTAAGCCTTCAGGAAAGAGGCTTCGCACAACTTTGAATATGAAGAGAGCAACAGCTAAAAGGACTAAATCTGTTAAGAAAAAGGAGCTCAGTCAGGTGCAGCCTGCTGTTGCTGTTTCAGCCAAGCCTGTCGCTGCTGCAGGAGAGAATCAGACAGTTCAAGTTACAGTAAGTCAAGTTTTACAGCCCTCCACTGTAAAAATCACAGACACACCCCCCACTTGTACCACAGCTGTGACAATTACAGATAGCAGTGAGGCTATAGTAAATGTTACTTCTACACAAAACACAAAGAAAATTATCGTCTGTAGTTCATCTAGTGAGACGACTATATTTAGTCAGTCCAGTTCACAGAGCAAAGGTTCTGTCAGTGCATCTCAGAGTGATGCTGTATTCACTGGTAACAGTGGTAGTATGGCAGCTACAGTAACAACTGTCGATGCCACATCAGTGAAGCCATCGGTTAGTGCAGCTGTGGTCACTGAGAGTAAACCAGCTGTAGTTTCTGGCAACAACTCAACTGTAACCAGAGTTTCAGTTCCAGAGGTTAAACAGCCAACCACCAGTACAGCAACTAGCACAACACAGAGTAAGTCAGCTGCAACCACTGCTGTTTCCAGACAGAGCAGATCCGCGGTCAGTTCTGCAGGTGCCACTGAGACTGGGCACACTTCCACCACTGTTTCTACAGTATGCTTGACTCCAGTCTGCAGCAGCAGTATCACAACAACTGCACCAGTAACTTTAAATCAGGCCACCCAACCAGCTTCAGTATGTCGTCCCCAGGGATCTAATACCCAAGCTCCGCTGGCCTGTAATAAACCTCAGTCTCAGCCCATCACTTCATCCTCTGCGCCCGTAACTGTGGCGTTCTCATCACCTGCACCGACTTTTTCTGCAGCCCACAGCTCTGTCACAGCCCCTTCAGCAAGTTCGGACTTTAGGAAAAGGGTCAGCACCAATAGAGCTCCAACACAGCAGACTGACATAAACATGAGTAACCCCTCTCCCTGTCATCCCACTGAAGGCAAACCAAACCAGGCCCCTAGAAGAGACAGAGAGTCTCAGGAAGAGAGACACTCCATATCAGCAGAGAAAGAGGGTTTGGTGGCAGCCACTTCTGACACTTCCTCTAGAAAGGACTTTGGTTTGTCTCAGCAGGTGTACACTAACCTTGATGATCAAACTTTGGAGCACCCTATGACATCCAGCAGACAGACCGATTCCCCCATGTCTTCGGGGGCTGGGGGAGGCAGAGGCTTCTCTGTGGCCTCCATGCTTCCTCAGGGCCACAGTATTAGTGCATCATCTGGCTCATTTGGGACATTTACATTCACGTCTGAGCAGGCAGAGATGCTGGCCCTTGCTATGCTAGAACAGGACAGCCCTGGGAGGAGGAGTGGAGGCTGCTCTGGAGACAACACTGCTTCAACAAACCCTACTACAGCTCCATGGGAACCCCCAAAAACCCCACCAGTGTCTGCCAGTAAAGAAAGGGGCTCAACTGGACAGCAGGCTAAGGTGACTAAGCCCATGGACACAGTAACAGTTAAAGCCGCTATCCAGGTGTCTGTCAGAGGACAAGTTGGGGAGGGGGCTGTCAGCGGGCCCAACGGAAGCAGACATCCACAAAGCATCACATACTCCCAGTCTCAGTCCCTCCCTCAGGTCCAGTCTCAGAGCTCATCCCAGAGTGGCACAGTGGCTAGCCTCAGTGTCAACAACCTGATAAGACCCAGCTCCACTCAGCAGCCCTACCCTGGCTCTCCCAGTCTGACTGGCCAACAAGGCTCAGTTCCCTCACCTGTGGGGACCTCAGCCCACATATCCCAAGGCTCAAGCAACGCCCTGTCACCCTGTTCAGGTGCGGCCCAGCTGAACGAGTACACCCCCTTAAAGACTGCGCTAATGAGGGCTCAGGCTGGAGTTGGTGTGGGAGAGCGACAAGTGAAAATCATCTCCAAGCGACAGGCCCAGGAGGCTGTGATGCTAAACACTGGAAAACGACCCAAGCCTTGTCCTCCATCCGCCACCACTGTTAGCCATATGGATGTGAAAGCACCAGATCACAGCCAGATGATGGTGGGACAGCTGCTGCCTACCTCCTCAGCTGTCATGACGAGGATTAATTCAGAAAGTGGAGGGCCCCTCTTCTCCACAAACTCCTTCATGAGCCCAGTGGTTCGGCCCACAGATGGCCACTGTCCTCCTCAAGGGCCCCCCGAGCAGAACCAACCAGGGGTGCTTCATCTGCCCCAGGGTCATCCACAGCATGCTCCAACCCAGCCTGGTCAGCATCTGGGAGGGAACCTTTACATGAAACAGCAGCAGCAAGAGCAACAGAGACACCATCTGTATCATCTGCAGCACCACCTGACACAGCCTGACCCTGCACAGCGCCACTCGCTACACCAGAGGGCGCTTCAGCAACAGCAACAAGAGCAGCAGCAGCACGTCCAGAAGAAGCGGGGACTCGTTAGAGGCAGTCAAACCGGCTCACCTGCTGGCCTGCAACAGAAGCAGCATCACCTGGAGAAGTCTGGAGTTCAGCAGCAACAGCAGCACTCGCATCAACAGCAACAACAACAGACACAGCATCAACAGCACGCCCAGCAGCAGCAGCAGTCCCAGCAGCATCCGCAACAGTCACACCAACAGTCGCAACAGCATCAACAGCCAACGCAACACCAACAGTCTCATCCACAACAGCACCAACAGCAGACACATCAACAGCAGCCCCAGACGCAGCATCAGCAACACCAACAGCAGCAGCAGCAGCAGCAGCAGCAGCAGTTACAGCAGCAGCAGCAGCAGCAGAGCTCCCACTCCAGACACCAGCAGCATCTCCAACAGCAGATCCAGCAGCAACAGCACTTCAGACACCAGGAGAAGAGCTGTGAAGCCCAAGCAGCAGGGTCCAGGGCCCACCACAGCAACCACCTGGCTCAGCAGGAACACCTCAAGGTTGGTAGTGTCACACGGTGAAGAGTACTGGAAACAAAGTAAAGATAAAAATATTATTCCACACATTTGACAAACAAGTAATTGTGTAACTAACTAATCAACAGAAAGATCCAGTTACAAATTTAGCAATCATTAAATTTTCATTTACCATTTAAACCCTATCATATATAGGCTCTTCACAAACTAATTGCAGTAAAAAGTAATAAGTAGATGTTAAGTGTGTACAAACAAAACAGTAAATACTGAATACCAATAACTTGTGAGGGCCATTTTAATTATTTAGATATTTTAATATGGTTATATGATTTAAAAATAGAATTAATCGCAAAAAATGCTGGTACTTTTTTAGATTGCTTGATAAATCTGTCCAGCCTATAGGACAGTGTTTCCCTTGTGTAGAACTTGCTGTAGTAATCCACCACAGAAGACCATGCTTACGCTGCCGCAGCAAAAAAAAGAACCCAGCAACCCAAAAACAAAAACAAAATGCTTGCCTAGGAGCTTTTTTTTGGTCCTGGGCCTTGCAGTGAAAAAGCAGGCCTGCCCCCTTAGCCACAGTTAAGACAAGAGGAATGAAAATTCATTGAAAGTAATTGCAAGTCAAACACAATTAAATTATTGTAATATCTTGCCAGTTGTCAGTAACTTTAATTTATACTGTGTGTGTCTATAAATGTCTGGGAACTGTCATGAAAGAATGTTTAATTAATGCTTTTGGACGTGTGAAGCATGACTCACAGTCGGATGAGTCAGTTTTTTTTTGCACAATATCTGACTTTATTGCTGTCATTATTGTGCAGTAACCCAGCTAAAAAACAGTGATGACATTCATGTTTTCTCTCCCTCAGCCTGCTCAGGATCATAACGCTATGCAGAGGATGATGAGCTCAAGGACACTGGAGCAGCAGCTCATCTCTCCTCCCAGCAATCCTGTGTCCCGCTCGTCTGACCTGGCCTGCGCTCCGTCACGCCAGGAACGCCACCGTGTTTCCAATTACTCTGCGGAGGCGCTCATCGGTAAAAGCACCACTAGCGGCGAACAGCAGCAACGCATGGGTCTCCACCTTCAGCCTGGCCACGGCGCTGCGCAGGAGCAGCAAGACCTGCGGGGTTACCTGGACACATCTCGAGGGAAAGCCAACATTGCACACAACCCACAGACCCGCCTGCCAGCGGATCATCCAGGGTCCGCTGACGTTCAGCGGGTCTCAGAGTGTCCGCCCTTCAAGACCATGGGTGGAGGAGGAGGAGGGGCACATCAGCTCAGCGGTTTTGAGGCTCAAGTGTCTCGTGGGAGTGACATGGCACCTAAATCAGTGCCTCCATCTCAGAGGGGCCCTCAGGGGCAGCAGCAGGGAGGGTTCAGAATGAATGTTGGGCCTCCAGCGGACGGCAGGAACCGTGGTGGCTACAGCGGAGCACATCCTGGCGCACAAGGGGTCCAGGTTGGGCCAGCACTGCCCCGGGAGCAGGAAGGTTGTCACCAGAGTTTCATGCAAAGCCTCCTCTCCCCCCACCTTCCTGAGCAGAGCAACCACCAGCGACCAGTGCAGTGCTGTCCCCCAGTCAGCATGGAGTACAGCTGTGTGCCTGGGAGCTCTGCAGGAGACATACAGGCCAAGGCCTCCAGCCCCAGTGTGCCCCAGACTCAGAAGGCTCCAGCTATGCGGCTGGGAGAGGGCAACAAGGGCCATATTTCTCAGGTCAGCAGTAACATGCATGGAGGCCCAGGTGTGCGAGCAGGTCTCCCCCACCCTCCAACCCCGCACAGCAGCTCTGAACCAGGCCGGTCCTCTGCCCCCTCCAGACCACCCACTGCTGTCAGCCAGCACTCCCGCCACATCGCCCGGGACACTCAGCCCACCAAGCTGAGACCTGGTGACCGGCCTCGTTCAGGTGCTCTGAGACCGAGCAACCCCTTTGAGCCTGAGGGCCACCTGCCTCTGCCCTCAGGAGGAGGGGTGCTGCTGAGCCGACCCCAGTCTGGAGGAGAGGCGCGGCGCAGCACTATTGTTCGCTTTATGGCAGATAGTGCTCAGGTTCCAAGTGAAAACAACCTGGTTCCTGATCAACACATAACACAGAACTTTGGTTTCCCCTTTATTCCTGAGGGAGGGATGAATCCTCCACCTCCCATCAATGCTAACTCCACATTCATCCCTCCAGTCAGCCAGCCCAGTGCCTCCCGCACGCCCTCCCTCCTGCCTGTGGAGCCCCAGAACACTTTACCCTCCTTCTATCCCTCTTATTCTCCAGCAGCCCACCCCAGCCTTCCCAGCGATGTCACCCTCCAATACTTCCCCAACCAAATGTTTACCAGCCCAAGTGCCGACAAAGGCAGCGCTCCTCCACTCAACAACCGCTTCGGCTCCATCCTTTCCCCACCTCGCCCTGTGGGTTTTGGCCAGGCCAGCTTCCCCTTGCTGCCCAGACATGCCCCCTCCAATGCCCATCACCAACTCATCTGGAATCACCCCTCACATATCCAACTTCAGCCTCACCTCCCTGTTTCCTGAGATCGCCAGTGGCATGCCCACCGACGGCTCAGCCATGCCCATGTCTCCTCTGCTGTCTCTCTCCAACACCTCGTCCGCCGACTCGAGCAAACAGCCCAATCGCCCCGCCCACAACATCAGCCACATCCTGGGCCACGACGGCAGCTCGGCCGTGTGAGGAGAGCTCCTGCTGCATATCGATGAACTGGTGTCCTGGAATGAAGAGTTTAATTTTCTGTTTGAGACATCTTGTTCTTTTAAATTTTCTCAACAGGTTCAGAAAGTATGAACAGTTTCTATGTTGATATACGTGATACATCACATCCATCTGGTGATGATTTTTGTTGTTTACATGTTCACACAGTTTCAATCTCAGATGTTCCCCTCGGCGTATGTATGATGTCAGTTATAATTTGTAACATTTCAAAAATCATTTTGATTTTATGGGGACATGGAAATGTGGTCCTTTAAAGCTCTTTGTTTGAAATGTTGGTTAAACCGACTGTTTGGTAGTAAAACAAAATCACATTTAGGTTTAGAACTTGAATTCAGTGTATTCTGGGTCATAAAGAAACCGTCTGCACAGTTACCTACCAATGTAATTTACTAACTTATATCAGGTTTTATTGTACAGAATCAGTTTTTCTCCCAAGAGCTATTTTGTAAATACCAGTGTTTCATATCAGAATTGTTAGATTATGTATGTATTTGTAAATATAAAATTGATTAATAAAGTTTATAAGAAGACCTTTGTATTTGCTGCCAACTGGAGAATTGTGTCAGTGTGTTTCTACTGTACTTATGTGTCCCCCCCAGCCACCCAGAGAGTTATGAGCAAGGGGTTATGACACAGAAAAGAATTAACAGCTCAAATTTTACAAAGAAAATTTAAATTATATTAAATTATAATTAATAAATAAATAATAACTACTAATAAAGACTACTAATGTGTGTATATGCACACACACACACACACACTCTATACTACTACTGCAATTAACCATATTAGAAGAGACAGCAACAGTAACTACTATATTAGACTACTAATATAATAACTATATTAGTCAAGACAATACTATATAATTATATTACAATACTACTTTATTACTTTACTTACGAGACTAATTTATTTACTAACTTACTTTAGTTATATGAAATGGAGTTAGTCACAATAGACTACTACTAATATAAGACACTACTATTATAATATTACAAAATACAATACTTACTTAAATAACTGTATTTACTTAATTAATTTACTATATATTATTATTAGGTTAGTTCCCATTAATCATCTAATGTCCCCTGGCTTTTACTAAAGTTAGTAGTAGTGGTAAACTTCTGGGTTCTCAGTTGACTTACATCATCACCAAAAGTCTTGGACGTGGTAAGTATGGCAGGAGCATCATGGCTCCTCTCCGGTGTATCCCAGCACAGGCGAAGGTTAAGCTGCAGTACTGGCTCTAAAAAACATGAAAACAAAATGTTAACAACTGACTGAAAGCGTCTGACATTTCATTTAATTCACTATTCTTATGTAAGACAGTCATTTTTAACTTGGTTTAGTATGTAGCAGGACTCTGACTCACATTAATATTCAAATGTAGGTTAATCTAAGGCAATTTAAAACATATGTCCTGTAGTTAACTACTTCAATAAAGTCCCCTGCATGGTGCATTTTTACATCTAAAGTGAACTTCCACTGCTGAGAACTAATTCAAAGTTTCCACACATTATTTGTTGTTTGTCAGAATCCCATTGTCTTATACAACTATAGCTATATAACTATAATAGAAGACATTGAGTAGTGGCTAATACAGTTCATTTACCTTGTTTTTTGTGTAACGTGGCTCTGGCTCTGCGTTGTCAGCTGAGATCCAGCATGGAGATCCAACACTCCTCTGTGTGTAGATGTGGCCCATCAATCACACAGGACCCTGAAAAAAAGGGTGTAACTGCCAACTGATCTGACTTAGAGCAAGGTAACAATCATAGTGGGCTAGTATATAATAAAAATCATGCTTGTTTAAAATCACTACAATTATAAAATGGCAATTCGCCTTCACTGCCATAGGTCTTACAACCCGGGTTAATGTGTTGACACAGGTTAGATTATCAGGATTAGAAATATAAGACATCGCTACGTTATCATTAGTGACGGTTGCGTCAACAAGTGTGCCAGTTTCTAATTCCCTCAAACGATATAACGGGACACAACACAAACAATGTAAACAAATTAACTATTCAGGTGAAAACATTGCTACAAGTGAGCGGACAACTTTGCACCTTGTAAAACACTTAAAACGTTAACACGTTAGCCAGTTGTCGTGTTGTGGTTCAGTAACAGGGTACAAACGCCAACAACGCTGAGAAAAAGAAAACAATTAGCTACATGTCTACATAAGTTATGTTACCTTTGTCAGAAAGGTCACAGCACGCAGGAGCATTGGGCCTGTTCAACGCCACTCCAACCACAGGTAAAGTTTGAAAGCCACGTTTGGGCGTTTGTCCGTCCGTTTGTTGCATTTTCTTCCTTATTAACAACAACTTTAAGTTACTCGACTGAAGCTTCAGGTGATTTCTCGGTCTAATCCACGTGAGCAGCCATAAACGAAGCAAACTGTGAGCATTTCGAGATGCTGTGGTAGCACCATGTCAACAGTTTGCTGCCTTCCGGTTAAAGTTCGCGGACTGCATACGTCAATAGATTCCGTCCAATCACAAACAATAAGTTGTTGTCCCACCCTTTCCATATTCGATTGCACTTTCTGCCTTCAGGGCCACCGTACATAACCGTGAAAAGATACACCAAAAGCACTGATCAATTTCATAAGCTTTTATTTACATGCAATAGTGCTCCAGCATGTGCAACCACAAAACGGCTATACGTAAAAAGGGGAGGAGTGTAGATTCAGGATCTCCTTCATTTTGATTGCAGATGTCTCTGGCAAAGACTAATACTTATGCAGCGACCTGTGAGGGAGGAATAATACTGACACACCTGTCACAGCGCCCTCACTGGCTGTCATTTGGTAACCAGCAAATGAGTAAACACAGAAGTGGTTGCAGTATAAAGTTCAGCTTATCAATGACTGAGTTAAAAAGATATTTTCCAGAATCTCTCCCATTCAGTGATTAAAAAAAAATAACATAAAATCAAAAAAATAAATAACTATACAATATATAATCTCTTGTACACTACTGAAACAGAATGATTTATGTTGCATACACTTGTTAATAGTTTGTTAATGATGAACAATGCATAATACATTTGTGTTACTGCTATACAAAATGACAGACGGACAGTTGTATCATGAAAATGCGATAAAGCAACAGCGAAGAAGCACCTCATAATTACAGCATCAGACTGGTTCGAATGGTCCCTTTGATTCTGTTGTACGTAAAGCTAAGTACCTAAAGTCCAAACATTTAGGATGGAGGTCTAAAAGGAATGATGTGAGGAGTGAGGAGGGTCTAGACATGAAGTGCTGAGCTGAAAGGAAGCCCCTGATCATCTTCACATGAGGAATATCGTCTCAAACTTATTTCCCTCCTCAGGAAATGCAGACAGAGTTCAGCATCACAACATGGTTCTCCCTTTGTCCATGACATAGTGAGAGGGGGTTGAATGACTAGAGTCTTTTTCAATATGAAAATAACCTTATATACAGTACACTTATGTACAAATGCATAAATATATAAATATCTGTGATACAAAAATAAATATTTTCTCTTGTTTTCTTCTGTTTGTTTAACAGTCTCTTATGCATCTGTTGTGTTGTCTCTCCCTTCGTCCTCAGGGGACGCTTCATTTGGGAGGATGTTCACTTCCTGTATTGTATCTTGGGATTGCGGTGTTGTGGCTGTTGATGAGGATGTGGTGAAAATCCCTTCGTCTTCTAGAGATAGAAGAGGGAAAGACGCTGGCTCTGCAGAGAGAGAGACATGGAGCACAGGTCAGAAAACGTAAAGATTGATTTAAAGGACTATCACCAGATTTTATTGAGTGAATTCTCACGTACTTTGAGTGATGTCCTCCCCTGTTTTATCTCCACCACAGAAGCTCCCATCACCTCCCAGCTCCTGTGAACCGAGGTGTTGATGGGAAGAGTCGAGGAGCTGAAGAGTGGAGTCATCAGGAGAACAGCAAGTCTGTTTATGATGATCTGGACCACTAAGGAAGAAAAATGTTTTTATCAGTTGAGAAAATGTCAGAGAGAAGTGAAATGAACCAGTCCAATTTTCCAAGTGTGTCATGTGACATTTTCAATGTATGTAAGCTTACCCATTGGAGTAGTGGTAGACGGGCAGATGTCCATTTGACACGGTCTGTGGCAACAAAGTGTCACACTCCATATCACAATCCACCTCATCCTGCAAAGAACAAGAGCATATATATCATACGTATACCCAGCACAAAAAAGGACTTTGTTAACAACCTGCATCAGTCTACAGAAATAGTTTTTTTACCTGCTGCAGCCCGGGCAGGCAGTGTGTTGGGTGGTGAGGTTTCCCATTAGGAGTGTATTCTCCATTAGCGGGGTAGATGCCATGTGGAGCAGTCATGTGAGCATCCAGTGGGCAGTGACCAACCAGGGCAAGTCCCTGAAGGGGAACCATGGTGTACTGGCATGACGACACGGGGGCGGCCACAGCGGGGAAACACAAGTCGGCCGTTTGTTCTGAAATAAGTACAAGAAGAGATTTTAAAGAATGTAGAGGAAAAGACTTTCATTCTTGCAAAGACTTGAGGAACTGTGAGGAGCACTCACTCTGTTTGGCCCAAGCCCTCCAGAGGCAGAAGGGGATGAAGGCGACGATGATGAAGACAAAGGCTCCCAGGACAATTCCGACTATGAGGTAGGGGAGGTCACCGGGTCGAGGCACCAGTCCGTTGGGGAGCTCCAACCCGGGATCTGGAGTCTGTGATGGAGCGGGCCGCTGGTGATGAGGACGAGCTGAGGAGGCAAAAAGTGGAAAAAACTGTTAACAAAACAGCTCAGACTCAGTAGATCAGTAGATACTCTGACTGTTACGCTGCTTCATGATTCATCCAAAGTAGCCATATTTCCCCTAAAACAACCTCACCTTTTGTTTCAAGGATCACCACGTTGCCAAATTCGCTCTCTCCTTTCTCGTTGAAGCTCTGCATCTTGATGTCGTAGGCGGTCTCAGGCTGCAGGTCAGTGATTGAATGCCAGTATCTGTCTCCCTCCACCACATCCTTCTTATAGTCACTGTCATTATCGCTGTCTGTTGGCCGGTAGTAGATGTAGAAACCATAGATGGGCGTGTTGTTTACGGGAGTGTACTGTTGAGAGGGAAATAAATCATGTTACATTCACAGTGAACTTTAAACAGGCCTCCAAAAAGTTCTATCTATCCTGATTAATACTGGATTCCTCTGGTAACTCACCGTCCATTTGAGAATAATGGTGGTCTCATTGATGGCTTCATTGTAGGTGATGTAGGGCCCATCAACAGGGCGTTCATGGGTTCTCCCACCCACCACAGTGTAAGCCTTCGATGGGGCACTGGGAGGACTGGAACCGATCACATTCACCGCCACCACACGAAACTTATAAGACGTACCTACAGGGAGATGGAGAACCATTACTAATCTGTCACTGGGGACCACAATGAAGCTCTTCATTGTGTGCTGACTAATGATGTTTGTTTTCACATCACTTTATGTTTTCCTTTTCAGAGCAAACGTGATGCTGATTGCGATTTGGTTATGGTTTTGATTGATGGCAGCAATTACTGAAATGACTGGAACAACATTCATTATGCTGATGAATTTACAAGCCGTGAGAATGTAATTATGCAGGACATCATCGCTGTAATTATATGGTACGACATCCTACTACTCCCCCACTCCACCCACCTCAACCAAGAAAGAATAAAAACTGCTGTGAATAATAAACACTGTTTTGAGTGTGTGTGAAGATGGCCAACCTTTCTCCAGGCCGGTGATCTCCACAGAGAGCCGCGACGGAGGGATGTTTTCCACCGCCGTCACCCAGTCCTCTCCAGCCTTCTTCACCTTCTTGTACTCCACCCGAAATGACTGGATGGGGAAGCCGCGGTTACCACGAGGAATCCAAGTCACGTACGCTGACGTCTCAGTTGCCGTGGAGACTGTGGGTTTGTCGGGGGCCTCGGGAGCTGCAGAGGAGGAGAAGTGGTGTCAGATGGAGGACAACAACAGACATAAACTCAAATACAACATTCTGTAATTACAACAGTGAAGGCAAAAACACATTACGGTCGACTTACTGAGAGCTCATCCTTGAGTGACAGAGAGGAAAGAGAAATTGAAAAACGTCCATGTTAGTCATAAGGAGAATGGGCAGAAGTTTACAGTTATCACAAAAGAAGTGATTGTTATTGTTAGTGCTGTTAATTAGGGAAGAGTTTGTCACAGGAACAGAGTAGGTACTCACGAGAGAGGCTAGGTGAAGGAACAGCTGGAGTTTTCGGTGGATCATTTTGCCCTCCTAGACCTTTCCGACCTGTAGACGGAGGAACATCAACATTGCATCAGATTTTATAGAAAGAAAATTCATTCTGATCCATTTTAAAAGGATAAGTGATGTTCTGTATTTCAGTTTATTTGCCATCCAGCCAAAACGTGTCAATCAGCATTTTCCAACTGACTAACTCACCCTCCACCCAGTTTGTTTCTACAGAAGACATAAATCTTTAAAAATGGCTCCCCTCAGCAATGTAGTTCTTGATCAAATCTTCTCAAAGAGGAATAAAAAGCACATTTGTTGGAACCATTTTCAGCCACAGATTAATACACATTTGGTGTACTAATGAGTTTATACAGCTGCAGGATGGTGTACATAATCTACAAATAAACTACAGTGCTCCTGTACACTGCAATAAGGGAATGTGTCACTCACTGTAACAGTGTTTTTGAACAGTTTTGGGACAACAATGGAGCTTTATGGCACAGATGAATAAGTTATATCAAGCTAACAGTTGCTAGTGAGATCAGTTTAGTTCTTTTCATTGGATGTGTTGACAATAAAAAAATAAATCACACCAGTATTATTCTTTAAGCAGCAAGGTAGGAAAAAATACATACATTTCAAACAATGCAGACATTGTGACTGCTCTGACAGTGTGTACCTTTGCCAGTTCTGAAGGTCATCATAGCAGGCTGTCCCAAACCCGCACAGTTCTTGGCAGCCATCTCCACCTCATACAGGCTGTCCGGCTGCAGCTTAGCCAGGGTCAGCTTATGGAGAGAGCCTGAGATACTGCTGGACGTCCACTCTGCCAGAGGGTCTCCCACCTGACAGAAAGAGACAGAGGGCTCGGTTACAGACCCAGACAATGTACAGGCTTAAGTATGAGGAGGCTAGAACATCATTTAAATTACCTTTCTGTATTTGACCATGTACTCCAGCACAGGGGCTCCTCGTTCATGCCGTGGCCTCCAGGTGAGTTCATAATAGTCCGCCTTGCCAGTGCGTGGCTGGCTGAGGATGATGGGGGCTTCTGCGGGAAGGATCTGTCCTGGCAGCTCAGAGCAATCCAGAGGCAACATGGCGCCTGTAGCCCCAGGCTTAATAGGTGGCTGCTCTCTCAGCACCTTGTCTGGGCTGAGCGGCCGATAGATAGAGGGTAACTTCCCTCTGGATGAAATCCCTAAAAAGACAGAGTTAATTACATCTATGGGGCCATGAAAAAGTAAAAACCAAATCTAAGACACATTACCAAACTACTGTACGTGACTTACCAGTTGATACCGTGATGAGGCGAGTGGAGGCCTGTGAGCTGCCCACCCCGTTCTCAGCCATGCACTGGTACAGTCCGTCGTCCTGAGGGCCCACGTTGGAGACGCGCAACATCCGGGCGGTGAGGCGGTGACGAGGGGACGGGGCGAGGGGCCTGGCATTGTGGAGCCACATCACAGACGGGGTGGGTTTACCGCGGGTCTGGCAGCTGATGCGAACGGTCTCTCCGTAAACGACCTCCTGCTGCTGCAGCTCCACTGTCACCTGAGGAGGCTCTGCAGGAGAGAGAGGAGAAATCAAGTCAGAGGCCGAAACAGAAACAGACTGAGCCCGAGTCCATGTCTTCAAATTCCTTGTTTTGTCTGATTTACGTCCAAAATATTTGCAATTATGGAAAAAAGAGAAAAATCGGAAAATGCTAACATCTAAAGAGCTGACACCAGTGAATGCATCATACTGCTTGTCCATTAATTTTCTGTCAACTAGTCATGTCACATGTGTAAGAGCACATCTGTCTGAGTAAAATCATAACTATGCACACGTGTGTGTACAGGCTGTGTGATGGGGGGGGCTATGTAGAGCAAGGCAGGCCAGGCCAGCTAGTTGATGGTTGGCTGCTTGTGAATCAGGGAAAGACAGAGCTCATTACAGCTACAGCAGCTCTCTGGCTTTAATTAGAGCCAGCTGCAGAGAAACAAGCCCACAACACATGCGCACACACACACACACACACACACAAATACACAAGCACATAAAAACACACCGAAAATCACTGTAAAAACAGTCATCCATAACCTAGACACACTCAATCAAGCTCTGCTACAGAATAGAGAGCTCTGTCTCCACCAACCCCTTCTAACACAACACTGGCCCGGGCTTACACGCTTCTCACACACATACAGACCCCTGTCTTCTCCATCCGCCAAACAGGAGTCAGTCTAATTATTAAATGCAGTCAAAACTCTACCCATAAAAAAATCCCTGTAGAGTCAAATGAATAAACTGCATTCAGTATGAAAAGCCTTTACAGGAATATGCAAAACACATCAGTTTCAAAAATGGGTTTAAAAAAACAAACAAATTATACAGAAGCAACAAACTAGGGACAGTTAACAAACACATGAGCAGACACACAACATGCTGAAACAACTTTTGGCTCACTCACCGAACACTTGTACATCATAGAGCACCGTCGCAGAGCTGGCTGAGCCGATGCCGTTGTCTGCCCGGCAGATGTAGGTCCCAGAGTCGCCCTCGCCCACCGCGTCGATCAGCAGGTTGCTAAGCAGGAAGCGTGTGTTGTTGTGGAAACGCAGGTCCTGCCCGTCTTTTGCCCACGTAACCTGCGGAGTAGGGATGCCGCTGGCCACGCACTCCAGCACCAGCCGCTGGCCTTTGGTCACCATGATGGAACGGGACGCTGGTGGATAAATGATACGAGCCGCCTCTGAAGTGGAGCCTGGAAAAGACGAAAACAGTCAGGACATGAATATGATGTGGACAAGCTCTGCACCCGTCTCCATTTCTTTAAATTGCTTGTACACCTGTTGTGGCTGAAATTACATCCAGAATACCAAGAATTTAAATCACAATGTGAAGCACTTTCATCTTTTCCTTTGTAGACGCAAAAGCATAAATTGTGCACGTCATCACCTGTGACTAAATGTATCCTGGCAAGAGCTGATGATAAAAGTCACACAAACTTGGAAGTATGAGACACATGTGCACCACATGTTCCTACAGTAACAGTTACAAGCTCTCTAATAATGTCTTTAATTTTATCTGATGTAGTTTCCCATTAAATGAACAGTGAATATTTCAGTGTGACCCTTGATTTTGGTTACGCATCTTTCCAATGCATTTTAATTAGAACAACTTGTGCTAATTAAAAAGGGACTTGCTGTTCTGTCTTATTGTCAGTGTGTTGGAGATGGTGACTCACGGCGTATGCGTAGGCGGTCGGCAGAGGTGGATGTTTTGACCTCCTGAGTGACGGGGTTGTAAGCAGCACACTTGTACGGTCCCTCATCGTCCTGCGTGGCGTTGGCTATCTGCAGGTTCCCTGACGGCATGATGAGGTAGTTCCCTGCAGGAAAAAGAACAGATGTCAAGATTGACCCATAATGAATCAGAGCTAAATCCAGCTTCTGTTGGAGCTGTTACTGCTCTACGTGGGCTGAGGACAAAGATTCAAAAGTTTTTACAATTCAGCTATCAGGACACAACCACTGAAAGATTTACTTTGTTATATGAAGTGAAAGGCAGGGTGACATACTCCTGAAGAGAAATATAATTATTCAAAGTTAAAAACTAAAACTTAAAGTATTTAAATGAACAGTAAAGTGTAGATTTGACTGGTGTGGATGTGCTATACATTTTTTCCAGAATATAAAATTAGAAAATGCACATATGATAACATATAATAACATTTTATGGACACTGGTGAGGAAATGTGGGGTGGTGCAAACATTTATTTTAAAACTTTGAGGCAGGAATATTGGAGAAAACATATGTATGATAATTCAGGGATATAACTAAGACAACGAGGAACCACAGAAATATCAGGTCCATATTGTGAAGCACTGTGTGTAACATGAGTCCTCTGTGCCATTCCAGTGCACATCTGCATGACCAGCAGAGGCCACAAGGTGGCGCCCTAGAGTCTGACCATGAACGAGCTGATGAAGGCTCATCTATGTGGTATTCATTTCCTCATAGATAAGCTGCAGATATCAGTACCTACAGCTCCCAGGCATCATCAGCATACCAGACACAAACCACCGGAGCTTTTCTTCTCTTCCAGGCAACTTAGAAGTAAATAGTTTGAAAAATAAACAACTGCATTCCCATGTTTAAACATTGTCCAGATAACACTCTTATCACCGGTTTTATAATGGCGCTGATAGCAGGATTATAGCATTCCGGTAAATTATGAAGATGGGAATGAACAGGGAAGTAGGAAGAGAGGCAGTGGATATTATGGGAGATGCTGATGAAATGAAGCAGCTCAGTACCTTTGGATGTCTCCAGCCACTCCTGTTTGACGCTGTAGCGGACCTGAGCCTTGGGCTGGCTTTCGGGGAGGTGACATTCAATAACAGCCGTGTTGCCTTCATCGACCTCGATCTCCTGCTGGTCGTCGGGCTCAAAGTCCCGCAACTCTGAAAAACACAGGCGAGAGAGGAAAAAGAAAAAAAAAAAATCAGTGCTGTCGTGTTGCAGCAACACAGTTCAGGATTCTTTCATCATCCTAATACACTGTGTAAATCACATCTAACTGCACATGTATACAGTCATTCCTCAGCTTTAGAAGAAGAAAACCACAAGATTCTGAGTAATAATAAACTCTGTAATAACTCTGCTGTTTCCATATTGGGTGTCACTCACATCAGCTTGTCCCCATTGTATTGTAACCACATTCCCACAGCTTCTCCTTTGAGCTCTCTCTTTGAAAGAAAAACCTCTTCTACCTCCTTTTGGTAATTTCTTTCCCACTGCCCGTCTTAACTTGATCTGACAAAAGGCACAAAATTTGTCTGTCTGATTTTTCTGTTTTACTCATTTCATGTCACTTTGGATAAGTCCAAAGCCTGAAAGTGGTGTCTGTAACAGTCGAGTAGGTGCCGTTAATCCTGTCCAACATTACACTGGGACCGGAGCCGGTTCAGATTCTGTGGGAAACAGAGGAGTGGGATTACTGGGGCCAAATGCTGCAACTGTGTCCCACAGACACACAGTCTGCACGGCGCAGACACTCATCTGACCTCTAACCTCTTAAACCCCCACCCCACCCACCCCGCCTGAGCGGCCCGGAGGCCTGGCCACGAGGTCAAAGGTGAGAGGTGTCCAACCTATAGAGTTTCAGGGAAAAGATATCCAGTTTGGGTTTGAGGAGGAAACAGCAAAACTAAAAAAACTTAGCGGGGGATATGCTGCCATTTTATAGATCTGAAGCAGAGGGAAACTAAAATGAGACTGGGAAAAGAAAAAAAGGAAAGGGGGCAGTACAGGAGGGAAAAAGAGTAAAGTAACAACTGGAGAAATTTGTCATGAAGGAGTCCAGCAGTGAAATGAAAGATAAATAAAACTTCTCCAGGAATGTAATTAAACATCTACCAGCCATTGTTGATTTATTCTTAACAAACACTGCCTCTCTCTATTCTTTCCAGAGGTGCTATAACTGGTGTGTTTTTCTTGGACCAGCCACGCTCTCTGGCAAAAGGACCAAGTTGCTGGTATATACAGTCAGCTGATGAGGCTTTGTATACAGCTCTAATTCAATAAGCAAAGTTTAGTTAAGGGCAGGGTATCTGCTGATAGGGACTTCACAGTGATTTACTCAAAGAACTGAGCAAACACCTTCACTGTGGGCGACTGATTTATTCACCATGCATGCTGGATCTGTTGCTGCCTCTGAGGGGGTGGGGGGGGTATAAGGGTCTACACATAGACAAACACAGACAACTACACAACTCCATCTTTGACTCTGTTTCAGCTCTTATTCTGAAAGATGAGAATCCCAGCCAGGACATGTCAAGGTAAGTGGTGTATGTGTGCGTTAGGGGGGGAAAAGCCTTAAAGAGAGACCGTGTGGCGCTCCATTTGCTAAATCAATCAGGTGCTGTTTTTACAGCCAACCCGCCCCCCCACACCCACCTCCCTCCTCTGCCTCCCCCCTTCATATCTACCCATCCCACCTTCCTCCTCCTGCCTACTTCTCCCAAATTCCTCCAGTTACACCTTTTAACCCCCCCTCCACCCTCTACTCTACTGCCCCGCATTCTTCATAGGAATAACCCCGCATGTGTGCCTCTCAGGTGTGTGTGCGTGCAGGTGAGCTTACACACGGGCGTGCACGAGTATTTTTGAGTGTGTGTGTGTGTGTGTGTGTGTGTGTGTGTGTGTGTGTGTGTGAGTGCATCCTGCAGGGAAGGAGGATTGATGGTATTCATAAAGTGAAGCAGACCTCCCACACCAGGGCTGTTTGGCAAGGCTGACTTAAATATTTCTGGAGAGACAGTGCATTCATCATCTTTATGCTTAGCAGCAGGAGGTCTGCGTGTGTGCGTATCTGAATTATAACATGTTTGTGCAACGTGTTGTGCGTTCACGTTGTGCAGATACATGTCTTATGTCTTTTCTGCAGCTAAAAAAAGGGGGAGGGTGATTGTCTGCACAAGAATTCAAGCGAGGAGCTTTTAACTGATGCCAAAAAAGCATAGATTCTTCAGAGTCGGATAGTGCGGAGGGTCTGGAATCAACCTATCCTGATGACAAAAAACATGTGCGCACAACTAAGAAGGGCTCACATGGAAAGGCAGGCACGTACACACTCCCCGTGGAGCAATTCCTTAGGCGGTTTGGGGGTGGCCGAGGAGAGACCGTTATTAAATTAGAGAAGTTTTCGGGGGGGGAGGCGGGGCGACAGAGTCTGGCTCCACATGTGGTTATCTCAACACGATTCATCCACTATTGGAGCTATCAATAACTTTTAATGCCTTTGTACATGTGCAGCACAGTCTCTCATAATCACAGCTTAACAAAATATCACTCTGCAGACATGAGAGGAAAAATAAGAACATGTGGTGAAGATAACAAAAAGAGGAGGGGAAAGCAAAAGATAATGAAAGGAGAGAAGGGGGGAGAAAGTGACAGGGTGAGGAGTGAGAAATGTGTGAGGGAGCAGAGACGTGAAAGTGTGTGTAAGGTTACGGAGGGCTTCAAGGAGACAGAGAATGTGACATCACGTCTCATCTTGTGTAAGGATCTTGTCTTGACTGGCCTAAAACACCTCCAGTTTCTCCAGCTATGGCAGCCTCATACATCACATCACTACATGTAAAACAATACAGTTAGCAGCACCTTTCTTTTTTACCTAATGGTGTGTTTTAGTCAAGCAAACACCCATATCCTCTGTCCACCCCGTCACATGTGCACATATACACATACACACACACAGAACACCCATGTCTCCCCCCACCTCCAACCCTCTACCCAATTACGGGGCCATAATTTCTGTCGAGTCCTGCTGTCGGGCCCTGTGGAGAGGAATGTGGTGTTGTGGGGAGAAGAGGGGCCAGTGGAGGTAGGGGAGGAGGCCCCAGGCTGAGTTCTGGTCCCCTCTCGCTGCTCTGACTGGCCCCCGGCTCCTGGGTCCCCTCCATTCCTCCGGCTCAGGTTACACAGCTTCAGGCCCCCTCTCTCTTGGTCCCATGATGCATATCAAATGTAACACCACACACTCAGAGCGGCAAAGCACTAAAAATGTCAGCATGGAGAATAATTCACTTTAACTCTATTAGATCAATATGATACTGCTTAACAGCAGCTGTTGTCGAACTACACAGGATAAATACTGTCTACCTATCCAATTATATCACTAAGCATCAGACTCAGACCTGCCGCAAGCAGTGGAAAAGTACAACGTTTACAGTGTTGTATTGGTGAAGATTTTAGGCAAACAAATACCACCCCTTCACTGTTTTTGTTCTGCTAAAGGAAAATTAAGTCAAAGGCGTTCTTTGGATACTACAAAACCAAAAAGGGGCCCTGTGTGTTTGTGTTTATTTGTCGCAGCTTTGTGTGGGCGGCTACTCACTGGCAGCAGTGACGTTAGCAGGCACGCTGGCCAGGGCTCCAGCGCCGGTGCTGGCCACACACTGGTATCTCCCCAGCGTCAGGTTTGAGAGTGTGGGAATCAACAGGCTTCTGGGGCCCAGCACCACGCCCAGGTCTCTGTCCTCCAGCTCCTGGCCGTTGAGGCGCCAGCTGATGTTGGCAGAGGCGGGTCGGGCGCTGCAGCGGAGGTTCACGCTGCCTCCCAGCTTCTGCACCACTGACATTGGCTCCTCAGTGAACACTGGAACCTCATCTGAAGAAAAGATTATACAGAGCAGTCAGTCAGTTGTTTTTTTTACTTCATACAAGTCAGCATATAAAGACATTTCCCCCTGATTACATGTCAAACAATGTGGAAACACTGTGATACTTTCTGCCTTGGATTTTTTTGGGGATACATACAATCATTGTTTAATCTGCTGAATATTTTTTTCGTTAATCATTTGGTCTGTAAATAGAACCAGGAAATGGTGTTTGACCAAGGGCCCAAAGCCACAAAATAGGATTAATGAAGAATTAATGAAGGATTAATCAACCTTCAAAACAGTTACCAATTTTCTTTCAATGGACTAATCAATTAGTGGGCTAATCGTTGCAGCTCTACATACAATGCTTCTTTTCTTTTTCAGCTCACTCATGGTGGTAAGTACAGCTTATGCAAACTACCTATTTCTTCAGATTTATGTCAAACAAACTGCTGCTGCCAGACACATAAAACACTTCCCTCCCTGTGTGCCAGAATATTTTATCCCTGGCGAAGCTTCTCCTGCACCAGGTGTTGGAAAAACTAAGGTAAAGACATTCATAAAGTATAGAGTATAGATAGAGTGCATACAATTGGAAGCTCTTTCTACTTCTTTAACATCTCATTTCGTCCACTCACCTGAGATAGAGGCACCGCTCTGCAGGCAGCACAGTAGTACTGCACCCAGGGTGCACAAAACTGGAGCCCTTCTCTTTTTCATCCACGGAGTCCAGTCTAATTTTCCAGACATCTTCCATACACTACCACCTGAAACACACACACACACACAGGAGAAGGTTAGAGGGCCATTTACAGACCTGGTGTATCCAAAGCAAATGGCGTAAACCACCTTCCCCTGACTGAAACAAACATAGACATGAGGACAAGACAAACCCACCAAAATACATCTTCATCCACATAAACATGAAATCTCGAATTCATACATAACACACTCTCTGCGTCTATCGTACTTGTGTACACATACGACACAAACAGGCACCCATTAACGAAACACAAACCAGGCAAGGCGGTGCACTCTGCAGCACCCTCAGCAGCCAAACTCCAGACACAAATAAAGTCTTTCTTTTCTGTCAGCCCCCATCCCACTGCTAACCCCATGTCCTCCTCCGCCTGCACCCGCACCCATCCAGCCTGCATTCATCAAAGGGGCGCCCTCATTCTGCAGGCCGTAACCCGACCCCTCCACCTTCCCGCTCAGGTGTAACCGATACAGGTAGACGGTCCAGGAGGAGGAAGGAGGGAGGGAGGGGGGAGAGGGAGGGAAAGGAGAGAAGGGAAAACACACAGGCTGCATTCAAGAGTCGGGACAAAGAACAACTAATGAGAGGTAAGGCAGGGAGGGGGCCGGGGGGGAAATATATATCACAGCCGTGTGCACATGTGTGAGATGGAGGAGAGGTGGGCTCTTTTATTCTTCAGTGCAGTGTGCATTGGGAGCAAAATGGAGAAGACGACGGTAATGGTCAGTCTATTAACAGTTAATGTAGAGAGAGGAGCTTTTCTCTCTCCCTTGTCGCTTGCTGCCAAGTTTCCCAAATTCTTTCCTGTCAGGTTAAACTAACAACTTCCCGTCAGAATGAGGAGGGTGGTCCTGCAAAGCTGAACCTCTCTTTCTCCCACTCTCTCATATACATACATGTTGCTGAACATGCACACACTCAAGGGCATAAACTGTTCTGTGTCGCTACAGTAAAAATGGAAGCAGCACATAACTTTCTCATACATATTTGTCCTGATGTTATTATGGCAAGGCAATGATTAATGAAGCCCAGAGACTGGGGACTACACACTAGGGGCCAAAGCAGGACAGTAAGAGAATGGAAACTCTTACAGTGCACCTTCATCATCTAATGGCAGCAGTTTAACTGCCTGGCACATTTATTGAAACTGAGCAAAGCAGCATGCTGATGGAAAAGCAGCTGTTAACTACGCCAACTGACACACTAGGCCACACATTACCCTGCTAGATTTTAATTGCACGTTATGAATGTGTGTAAACAATTTTAGAGTAATTTTCACAACATGAACAGCAGGGCTACTCTCAGACATGTACAAAAACAGCGAATAACTGTACTGATTGTGAATTAATCACCTGGTGAATTAAGTTCATTTATTTATTCATCAACTTTTTTGCCCCTAGGGGGCAACAGAAACACAACACTACCTTTTATGTTGATATGGCTAACTTTTTAGCAAACAACTGCCTTTTTATGCATCTAGCATTTGCAGAGAAATATTAGAATTCATTTGGCGTTGTGTTTCTGGTCACTATATTACACTATGTTATACAGCTAGTTATTTAGTGCTGGCAGGAAGTAGACTTTTAGAGATTTTTTGCAGAAAACAGCTGCTCGCTGTGGCTGAAAACAAAGTCGGTGAGAGCCGTGAGAGTGAATCAAAACATTAAAGTTCTGGGCCCAAAAATGTAAACAATGAGCTTAAAGATGCTTAAATGCTCCCTAGAACGGAGGGGAATTATGGAGGCAGGTAATTATTATCTGTGTGGGTTCCTCACAGTGAATGACCCCTTTCACATACAACTATTCCTATGATTGATTATTAACATAGAAATATTGATTATGGACGCTTTAAGCAAAAAACGTTAAACATTTTCCTGTCACTAGCTTCTCACTAGCTTTGCAGTTCTACATGACTGTAAATTAAATATCTTTGTTTTGGGACTGTAGTCAGATCAAAAAAACAATTCGAACACACTGTGAAACACTTGGAGTATTGTGGTAGGCATTTTCAGCAAAGAAAATAATCCCAACATACATGTACCATTTCATTTACTCACTGGTCCACTCAGAGTGGCCCATCAGTAGTGGGCTGACTCGGTAAACAAACAGCAAGCTACTGTGGGATCAGGAGCAGGCATAGCTGAAGGCCTGTGGCTTCTGTGGCCGGTCGCTGTATGGACACAACCCAGGACAGCTGCCCATAGAAGACACACATCTGTATCGAGCACCTGTCCCAACTGTGAGAGTCACTAACCATAAACCACACCAGTCAGCCTGCCAACTGGACCCACAGCGGGGCATGTTAACTCAGCCTTGAGGTAACTGTCCAGTTTTTGTCTCTTTCACTTCAAAATAAAAGCTGAGACAGTGACACAGGCCAAGACAGAAACAGAGACAGGGCATCGTTGTAATAGCAGTATGAAAAGGCCCCTCGTACATCATCATTCCCTTAAAAAAAGAGCCTCACTCCTCTGAGCCTGTCTGTCTGATTCATTAGTCAGCTGGGTCCTGTGTTTGCTTAGCAGATACCCTGCCACAAGATGAAAAGTTGGCCTGACATCTACGTCCAACTTTTTCCATCCATCCTTCCCAGAGAAGTCACAGACAGAGAGAGGAGAGCCTCCTACACATCAGCGAGACTGATAAAAACCAGAGCACACACACAGACAGCTCCACTAAATTAAGAACCAAGAGAATGTGTGTGTGTGTGTGTGTGTGTGTGTGTGTGTGTGTGTGCCTGTGACTGTTTTGTTTCTTAACAGTAACGAAAAACACACTCAGTGTGAGCGGCTTTGTGGTATTAAAACATACTTCAGTGACAGTGCATTGAGGAGAACTGTGTGAACTTTTCAAATCTGCCAGCTCCAGAGCAGAAGTATGATTACTGGAGAGTAGAACTATTTCATGTTGAGGAACTGAGACTTAACTACACCGTGGCTCAGCTTACATGAGAAATGACTCTCAAAAGACTTGACTTGAAAGCAAGTCTTAAATTAAAGAATCTATTACAGTCGACAACAACAACAACAGGTAGGGCTGTGTATCGAACCTCAATTTAATTTGTCATCAATCAAAATGTGTCTGTTGCTGCAGAGAGTTGGCATCAAACGTCTGATCCAATTCACAGTCTACTTTTAGGCAGTTCTTGTGCAACAGTTTGTGTTTAGGCAACAGATTTCACCAGGTTTCATACAAAAATGTGCCACTATTCCTCAAAGAAAGGCATTAAAGAAGTAGAATATTGTTGACAATACCAAAACTCACCTATCCTTTCAACACTAGTACCTAAAAATGTCAATCACTACCCAGGCCTAACAACAGGTTTGCTTTGCATGGCCAAATATCTTAAAAATTGATTCATCTTGAGGTATCGGCCATGACTTCATCGATCCATATCAAAAACAGTTTCAAGAAGTTTCCACTCTAAGTTAAGCCAATGAATTCCAAGCATTGAGGTATACAGAGTTTCAATGTGGGAAAAAACAAACCACTGGTATTAGACTTGTATTCAGATACCCTGAGTTGAGGTGCAACAGCAACAGATGATGAAAAGGTTGGATGAGAGAGAAAGACCTGAGAGCATCTTGACTTGTATTTTGCTTGAGAAAACTTGACTTGGACCTCCCCTCAGGGACTTAAGACTTTGACTTGCATTCGACTCAGAAGATTTAAAAGCGGCTCTGAACACAGGTGTCTGTGGGTGCGTTCATGTGCGACATCTGTGGTGTATATATCTCTTGCGAGGACAAGGAGAGGGTTTTGGCGGTGGTGTGCAGGCATGCATCATGAGTGTAGGTATGCAAGTTCCTTATATGTCGTTGTGGTAGAGAGTCACTTGACAGAAGTTCATTGTGAGCGTGCTAAGTAAAGACACCGGGGCCCCTGTTCTCCTGGGCCACTGCCGGTCCCATTGTCCCCCTGCCTCCGTGGATAAATTCATTTTGACAACCCTGCTAATTGGATAAAACCAGACTGGAGCCTCCTCCCTGAGCTCTCACATTCCATCTGCTTTCTGGCATGGAGAGGACACAGGAGGGGAGGAGGTGGTGGTGGAGGGGTAGCAGGGTAGTAACTCCTTCTGAGGAGCTGAGCTGTTGAATATTTATCACCTCCCCAAACTCCCCTCTTGCCCTCCTCCCCCAGTTTTACGTCTTTTTACACCCCGTGGCCCCCACCTCCCCTACCCTCCATCGAGGTTCTCCAAACACCACAAAGCCCCCCCTTTAGATAAACACATGCGGTGTCAAGTGTGAGGAGTGCCGGGGGTTCAACTGCCCCGCTCGGGCCCGCGGCCCACAATGCCATGCTGCATAGCAGCCATGCGGGAGGCCGGTTGCCCTTGGCGACGCTAACAGGCAGAACGCACCTTAATAGAGTGGAGAGTCATTGTAAAGCAGTGAGCCGGTGCACGGACAAAGACCCCGTGGACCCCAGGAGAAAGGGGAGACGCTACTCTGAAGGGCCCGGGGAAGAGCTGATGGGCCCTGCTCAATGACCAAAGAGAAGGGGGGGGGGGGCTCAATGACCAAGAGGTTTGAGAGTGGTGTGGGGAGAGTTTGGGGAGGCAGGCAGGCAGGAGGAGGGGGTGGGTTCAATGCCTTCATGGATTGATGCGAGATGGGTGAAGGGGGTTTATGGAGGCATTTGAGGAGGGGGGGGGGTTGACTGAGAAAGCAGAACGGCGACTCAAATTAATAGAGAGGATGTCAACTGGCAGGCGAGCAGGAGGAGAGAGCAGGGCCTCGTCAATGAGAGGGTGTGTTTGAGAGAGCGTGTGTGAGAGCGTCACTGAATGTCCCAACATATTTTCCCCTCACTCTGTCAATCTGTTTGCTGGCCTCTCGGTCTGGCCCGGGTTTGTGCTGAGCGGTAGAGGACGAGGAGGGTCCAGGGATTGCTTAACAAACCAAGAACACGCCCTGATTTACCATCAGACCATCACACAGGGAAAGAGCAACAAGATATTACATCAAGGGCTATTTACATTACTGATTAACCTGTTCATTATTTTCTTGATTGGCTGATTAATCATTTGGTTTACTACTTTTTAGAAAATAGTAAGACTTGTTCCCAAAGCCCAAGTTGACATATTAACAAATGCTCATTGTCTGGAATTGTTTAGTTTAATTCTGTCATATCTGATTTGCCATGTTGTATTAAAACTGATAAATATATAGTAAGATGATATTTATACTGCGTGTGCAACAGATAACACAAACTGAAGTGAAGAATCTCCATACTTCTCTGCTGTTCTTCACACAGACAAAAACTTGGCAGAAAATAAATCGCAAATCTATTCCCAGCTATCTCTCCGCTCCCCCCGGACGGAAGAAGAAGAGAACCTTCTGGAGTCTTATCTTGGCATGAAAACTCTGGCCAACAGGTGGAGAGGGGGCCAGTCCAAATCCTCCACTCGAGACATCACTCGTTCTCATGCCATAAAATTACACATCAAAAGCATCTAAGCATCCCTAACAAGGCTGAGAATTTACCCCCTCCTTCATAATACTAACACGCACGCACACACACACACATGCACACGCTTCACAAAGTATTAACGAGCTATATGCCCGTCCAAACCCCCCTTCGCCCCCCCAAACCGACACTAACGAGCTACAGAGCGTCTCGAGGATTAACGAGAGGGATCTGGACAGGCCCTGCAATGGAAAGGAGGGGGGCGTTCTAATCAATTAGGCACCGCTGCATTTGCATAATTTAGATAACGAAGCTGAATTAACCACGGAGAGCTAATTATGGTGCCATGGTGAACACACCCACCCGCATTCCTCTGCCTGGTGTGGGATGCCAGCGTGCCCACCAGGGCCATGGGAACAGGATCAGGTCATCACGGCTGCTGGGGGAGTTAAAGCCAGATAGATGGTCCAAACAGTGATGTAGGTACCAGACAATCACGTCAGAGGGAGGGAGGGAAGGAAGATGGATGGATGGATGGCTAAGATGGGGGAAGAGAGGAGGAAAGATAGATGGATGGGTAGCAAAAAGAAAAGTAGAAAGGAAAGGTGAGTGCATAGGGGGAAAGGAAAGATAAGAGGTGTATGATGGAAGGATGATTTTAAGGATTTTAAGGAAAATATGGATGCGTGGTTGGAAGGAAAGATGGATGGAGAGAGGAAAAGATTACAGACAGAAGGACAAAAAAGGATAGACAGATGGATAGATGGTAGGAAATAAGGATGATAGAAGAGGAAGCGATGAATGACAGAGCGAGAGAGGGATGAAGAAAGAGAAGACGTTAAGACACATTCCCAATGTATATAGAAGAAGGGAGGATAGAAATACAGACAGAGGGAAAGAAGTAAAGATGAATAGAAAAGGGATCTAAAACAGATAGGATAGATGGGTAGCTTGCTAGCCAGTCAGCTAGGTACTGTAGCTAGTTAGCTGTGGTTTATCTAGCTCACTAAATACATTTAAAAAAATAGAATAAAATGAAATCTAAGAGGCTGAAGCAACGATTATGACTTTAAAATGAATTAATATTTATTACAGAGTGTATGCATTTATCATCCTCATATATTCAAACATTTTGATAGTAGATTAATCGCTTAAGTAATTTCATCAAAACTAATCATCCTCTGACTTTTTGGACACTACAAAATATTTAAAGGCACCACTGTATATGGAGTGGAGTGAGTGTGTCTTTGGTGGACGGTTTCTAAGAAGCTTTAACTGAGCGCTGAGTCTGGATCTCACACATACACACACACACACATAATCATTCCCATACTCTACTGGGAAAACTAACTAATACCCAGGATTTCACAGTACTCATCACACAAAACACACACGCGCATGCAGTTACATTTTTCATTTACCCACAACCATTCTTTCCCTGCTTGTGTTCTCTCCGTGCGCACACACACACTTGATGACACATAAGCAAGCAATCACACAAACTCCTATTACATGGTAAAAGTATACTCACAGAGGCACATAAATATGCAGACCTCAGGAAGTTTTTCCAACACCAAATGTCAACATGCAAAAAAACAGGCTACCACTTATCCCCGGCCTGAAAGATAAACTACATACACGTTACGGCGTTCATGCATGCTAATATAGACTTTCATAGCTGTACATATCTGCAGCCTGCTCCTTGTGTGTTCCTGCGTCGCAGGGGAGGGAGGGAGGGAGGGAGGAGAAGGGAGGGAGGAGGGATGTGAGGGGGTGAAAGGGGCCCCCAACTCCTTTGGCAGCTCATGCATCAGAGTGAATGGAACCAATTATAAATCAAGAGCAATTTCTCCCCATTATTCAGCAGGAACCAGGAGGAAAAAAAGAGGGAGAGAAAGAGAGAGAGGGCTGCCTGGCCCTAGAACTCTCAGTGGGAGATGAAGGAAGGAAGAGAAAAGCAGAGCGAGTGAAATATTATATGAAAAACAGATATGTGGAGGCATTAGGAAACTGAGATAAGGCAAAGAGAGATCGGGGAGGGGGAGCGGAAAGAGAGATGAGGGAATGGAGAAAGGCAGTAAAGTTATATGAAACGACCGGAGGAGAAAGCTATAGGAAAAACAGATATGAGGAGGAATTAGAAAATGGAGAAGTGGCAGGAAATTGAACGGCGAGCAAGGGCGTCAACTGCGCTCAAGATGGTGCAACCGACTTTTGACTTCTGACTGTTCTGCTCCATGGTTATAAAGCAAAAGCCGCCGGGTCTGAAAGAGTTTCTTAAGAGGAGAAACAGCTGGAGGAGGCTCGTTTCAAAGAGAGCTCTCAGTTTCAGAAGCTGGATTTGTGTGTGTGAGAGAGAGAGATGTGGTAAAGCAGAGCTACCATTTGTCCCGTCACTCAGAGTCACGGATGTGCATTATCCTACGAGAGAAAGCTCTGAAATATCACTAAATAAAACTTCACACACATGCCATTTGGACAGCAGACAGAGGAGCACTGTCGATGGAAAATTCCAATTGCGATAACCTCGGGGGCCCAATAACTAACTAATCTGGTGCCCAGTGATTTATTCTGTTGAATCATGTCTTCTCCTGCCAGCTTGACATTCTTCAATGATGAGTTTTTTCTCTCTCTCTCTCTCTGGGGCAACACTTTAAATCTGATTATTGGTTAAAGCCCTGGAACACAACCCAGATTCCTTGACGTTTTTTTGCCTTTCTGGTGCTTTTATTGTTTCGTTCACACATGCTCAGGACAGGAAGACAGTTAATATTACAGCAGAAGAAAGGATAATAATGTGTCAAGACTTCAGGTTGTAGCCTGTGCACAATACCTGACTCATAGACTCAGAATAAACCATCAGAAATTAGACAAATCTTAAAAATGTGGATGTGATACAGCTGAAACAAAGGGGAGAAAGTGACTTGACAGAGGCTTAAATTGAGCAGTCCCAGTCAGAGCGCAGCCTCGTGTCTGTGTGTGAATGATGCTAGAGTGTCTGGGTTGCTTTTGGCTCGTAATAACACCCCTCTAATCTTTGTCCAAATATCTGCTTTGCACACACAGGGCTATTTGTCTACACACACACACACAGCTTTCTTACCGGAGTCTGGAGTTGATCAATGATCTAACAGCACTCACACCACACTCACAATGTGTGTGTTTGTGTTTGCATGTGTGTGTAAAAGGGAGAGAGTGAGAGCATGGTTTGGGTAACTTCATTATCCAATCAAGAGCTTCTTAACTTTTACTTTAAGAGTGGAACAAATCAACTCAACTAGCTTAAAGACTTTGGATTATCCCTATTAGGCTGTTAAGACAATGACTGAAAGCCTGATTATATTTATGATACACATATAAACTGAGGACAGGCGTGCTATTTGAAAAATAATTAGCCTCTCCAGAACTTTCTCCTTCACTATTCCCCTCTTTTTTTTTTTAAAGCTTACATTCCTCCCTCACTCTGTGGTCCTGGCTGACAGGGAGGATCAGGAGGAGAGGAGGTATGCAGCCCCAGAGGAGGGGGGTCTGGACCCCGGCCACCTGCCGACCCAGGTGTCCCTCTGTAGTTATCCAATGTCTTGACTGGACACAGAAACCCTCCCGGGGGCACGAGGGCCTAGCGCCCCAAGCCTCCAATCTGTCAGCGCTGGAGGACTAATGCACCGTATGTCAACAGGCCAATAACGTCCGGCCCCGAGAAATGAGGCAGCCTTATTTGGCGATGAGTGCGATCTTTGCTCGTTTATGAAAAGTACAATAACCCAGAGAAACTCTCGCTGAAATTATGAAGTGTAAACTACCCCCTCTCTTTCTCTCTCTCTCACACACACACACACACACACACTCTGTTCCTCTTCTTTTTGTTTCAGTAATCTCAAAACGATCACACAGGTGAGGCCAGTTCAGGACCAAAAATGCCAAGCAATACATTCCAGTGCAGAGAGATAATCCTAATTGGACAGGAACTGTCACTCACATGCACAAAAAACCTGCACATACACACACGTGTGATTCTGCCTGCAGGCTGTTATGACTGCATGAGTGTACCTGCTGTCATAGAGATGAAAGCGTGCCCTCAGGAAGGATTTCTTTCTCCTTTGTCAATTAACACTAATGCTACACCCTCTACAACAACAATATTGCTTTCCAGCACCGCATGCAAAACTTTTGGCTGGCAAACATGAGATCGGAGCAGTAATAGCAGTCCTTATGGAACCACTGGCTGTTTGTGATCACGAAACGCATCTTGAAATCCATCTCCATCTTAAGACTTTGATTTACATCCAGATGTAAAAAACACACCAGGCTGTTCAAGGCAAGAGTCAAACAAGTTAAATCCTATCCTTCCACTCATATCTTACATCATACTTCAATATGGCAGAGCAAAGTTTGAAACCCAACTAAGATATGAGCGAGAAAGTCTATTGCTATTGGCTGCGCACCTAAATCCACACAGTAACTTTTCTTTACAAGGCAGAACACATATGAAAACTCAGCTCCTATAGAGTGGATGAAAACGTATCCACCAGATTCTGGCCCAAATAAGTGGAAAAGTAGCAGCTTTTGTCTCCACTACATGTCTGTTTGGCAGGTAACCAAGATCAATCAAATATAATTTTGAGCTCAGGCTTCACTGTGAAGGTCTGCCTGGTAACAATCACATCAGACTCTGGAACCAAAAAAACAATATAAGATAGTTTCCCATCCTGTTTGGACACTTTCAGTCCTGACAGTTAATAACTTTTAAAGGACGTTTGTACATTTTTAAGGGAATTTTTTAGTTGGGACTTCAGTCTGAAAGTGTCTCATTCATCACAACAGCCTGTACAGAAAAAACATATTATAGCACTGCTATGGGGACTTGAAGCATGCCTGTAGTATTCAGCAATGGACTATGTCTACTTTACTGTTGTCCAGCTGCAAGTAATGATTATTTTCATCATCAGTTAGTCTGACAATCACCTTTTTTGTCTAAGAAATGTCCAAAAATAGTGAAAATTCCAGTTACAATTAGTTAGTGCATGGTAACATCTAGAAACTGACTGACTGACACACAACGGTCCAAAACCCAACATTAGTCAGTTTGCTATCATATATGACAAAAAGGCAGCAAATCCTTACATTTATGAGGCTCGAGCTACAGGATGTTTGGCATTTTTGCCTGAAAATGACCTGAACGACTAACAAGTTATCAATTTTCCACTGCTTGGTTGACCGACTGATTGTTTCAGCTTTGATTTAAGGACTATCAATGGTACAACTTCTGTAATTCCAGGAAGTAACTCATGTTTTGGCATTGGGCTGCAGCCTGAAAGCGATCGTTCATCTTCACATCCTGAATTAATAAAAACATGGTGTTATAATACTTCTAGAGGGACTCCAAGTGTGTCTGTGGTATGAAGCTATGAACTGAGTCTGCTTTATTGTATCTCACCCAAAAAAATCATAGTTTCACAGTCTCCTGTAAAATTGATTATGAACTCCTATAATTATGTTTTTCCATTCACCATACGAGTAACCAAAAGGGCCAAAGCAGTGTGAGAAACAGGCAGATAATCAGACTGGAATCAATTAGTTCAACTTTGATCCACCCGACTGCCAGAGATGATCAACAACAACAACAAACCCAACAAGAGGCTCCTTTTTACTGAGCCCAATTAATTCCCTTATAAGCTGTGCGCCTAATTGGAGGAGGCCAGGCCATTCGTTTCGACTTTTAATCCAAGTGACATTGATTCTGCAGGAACAATTGGGCCCTCTTGTCTGATGCCATGTCTGTCACTGAATCGGCCGAGGGCTCCTCCATGCGAGGCAGCGGAGGCTAAACGTAATCCAACAACAAAACGACACCTGGGGTTGGAAACTTGAGCCCCTGCGGCTGTTCCTGCAGGCCCTCCTCCTCCATGTCCATGTATTGCCCCCCCTCGTCACCCTCCTTCCTCTGTGTCTCCACCGGAGCCCCCACGGTGAGTGACACCCCTGGCCAACACTCATTAGCAGCCCCGGGGATTAAGACAAACATTTTCTCATTAAAATCAGACCTGAATGAGGGGATGATATCAGGAGAGACTCTCCTGACAGGGAGGCAGGATGCTGCATTCCTGTACGGCTGCACTGAGCAGCTGTCAGTTTATTGGAGGCTTTAACTGGGTTATTCTGACAACAGGAGTCTGGTTTGGAGGTGAGGGGAGACTGTGACTGTAGAATAGACAGGTAGCATTGATATGATTTGTTCCATACAGTAAACAGTAAAACCTGCACATTAACAAGAAAATACAAGATGTAATGTGGAAGTTATATCTTCAAAAACTGTCTCTTTTTCCACATGATCTTCATTAAGAAACTGATTCCTCAATGAAAACATGACACTCTTCTTGATTTGGTCTGGATCTTTGCTGCTTTCCTCACACCAGGCACAGACTTAACGACACTCTTGAAGCAACCTTTACATTCACCACTACATTGCTGCACTCCCCTATGATAATATGGGGGTAAATCTGGCAGGGCTCACCATGTCTGTTTTCTGTTACCCTATGGGAGCGACTATAGGCTGCGGCCTGCAAAACGCCAAGACACATTTCCCCCAAAAACACACACTGTTTGTCCAGAAACACAACTGTGAATCTCTGCAACGTGTCACACGAGGCTGATTCCCATCCACATGCCTGTATAGTGCTGTAACAGATGCCAGATAAATGCGTAAAACTGAGAAAAAGTTAGAGAAATACGGACGCGGAGCTCGACCAATCAACAACAGGCTAAGTCCGAAAGTAATGTAGACTTTTTCTTCCAAAACTAACTCCACAACCGAGCCCCAAAACACACGCTTCAACACAAATACAGGCGATCGGCGATGCGGAGAGTTTGTGGAAAAGTTTATGTGAATCAATAAGCCGAAAAAACAAAACAAATGCGGCTATCAAAGCAGTCACCAGCATGAAGCAGTGCTCCAACACCCAAATCACAACTCTCTCTATAAATAAAGTAACGTTTAAGTTGGTAGAGACTTATGTCAGACTGCAAACACGCATCCAAACTGATACATGTATGTGTAAGTTTGTAACATATGTTGATACTCAGAGTAACGCCGCAAAAACATGGACCGCATGAAGGGATAAAACTCACCAAATCTGCTCTATCTGGTGCTCACACCTCGTTTTCACCGACCGATCTCCTCTTCGCCTCTTCCTCCTGCGCTGAAGTTTTTAGTCCCCGAGAAAACAACCCGTTTTTTACTTCTCTTTTCCCTTCTAAAGCCTCGCTGCTTTAGTAATTTACTGCGATGCCACCGACATTTTCTTCGGGCTCCCCAAGTTCTCACATTGAAAGGCCGTTTTTGGATGACTGAGCTCTCAAACAATTCTCCCTTTTGCGACGCCTTTTCGGGTCCTCCCACTTCCCAAGCAGGAGGAGGGATCTGAACAATAGGGACTGGCTCCCAAAACCCCACAGAGGGTATTGCACCGCCGTTTCTCCAGACTGCAGATCTGTGCACACAGCTGCTGGGCACTTTCCAGGGGTTGTGAGTGAAAGTAGATCCTGGATGAGCACTTATAATGTACTGACAGATATATATATGTCTATATATCAAGAAAAACTCCCTAAAAACTTAATTTCCTCAGAGCTACGGTGTCCTGGAGGAGAAAAGTGTGCCCCCCTCCCCCTCCTCCTGCTCTGTCTCCCCCTGATTTGGTATGCGTTGGTCCCCACAGAGTTTGTATTGACCCCCATCCATTGAGGCCTGCAGGCCCTCCAGTGCAGCTGTGCGGTGCTGTGCTGTGTTGTGATGTGTTGTTGTGGATGGGCTGGACCCAGTCAGGACCTTACAACACACACACACACACACTCTCATACCAGAGTGATCACAGCTCGAACCCCCCACCCCCCCTTCTCCCCGTGCTCGGCTCAGGAATTCTCTTCTCCACTTCAATCAGCACACTTTGAAGAGAGTTGAGCCGCTCCTGTCCAGTTCATTAATAACTGACTATTCCCAGATCACAGGGTTTGATGGGGTGGAGGGTGGAGTGGGGGGGGGGGGGGGGTTCTGTTGGTGGGAAGCCGGCCGCATCTCTGCCTCTCTGAATGCAGGAACTCCCACCATGATGTACCTGAGGCGTTATTGCTCACCCAGCGGTGAGGCACCCATTCACCGACAAGCTGTGGCATTTCATGACACCTGTAGCTCTTGTTCAGGTGAGACTGTGTTTGTGTGCAGACGCCACAGTTGGTGCAATCTGGACTTTTTCAGCTCTTTTAAATGAATTTCAAAAACCCCACTCTATATTATCCACATCCCAGACTCTGAACATCATACCCAGCAGGATGTTCCAGCTTCAAGATGTTTTCAAGGAGTCATTAATCGTGGGTGTTTTCCACTGTTGTGCTGCAGTCTGCCAGCACTTTGCAAGCTCTGCCAATGTTTTGGTGTTGTTGCTACCAAGCAGGGCTCTGTTTGTATGTGGCTCCCTCACACTAGCGCCACCCTGCACTACACTGCAGAGTAGAAAGAGACAGGAGAAAAAAAAGGGGGGACTCCCAACCCCAAAAACCTTCCACAGTGCGCCTCCTCCCTCCCCCTCCACCTCCTCTCCATCTCTCCATGCTGGGCAGGATGAATTAGCCCGGGACAAAAGGCTTTGTGGGCCGGCCATGAAAGGCCTATTAACCATACTGCATCCCCCAGAGGCCCTGCCCGCAGGACACCGCCTCCCAGAATGCCACTCTCTCAGCAGGCTGCAATCCCAGCATGCACCGCTTCCCTTCAGCGCTAACCCCTGTCACCCCCGAGCCGCACTATAGAGCCCCACACAGATTGTCATGTAGATGATTATAAATGTTGTTATGAAAGTGATGGCGAGTGAGAAGGAGAGAAGGGGGTGTCAGCCGTGTGCGAGCATGTGGTGTGATTTGTGCGTTTTACCAACAAAGACGCTGAGTTAGATGGAGTGAGAGCGCGGGGTGAGTTTTGGGTGTCAGCTGTCAGGTGTGAATTTCGTCCAATGTGTGTGTGTGTCTCATCATTGAAGGGTGGATTGTCCAACAAGATGTGTGTGTGTGTAGTGTATGAGGTGATTCCTCCTCAAGGGTCTAAACTGTGCGATGCCGTCTCCTCTCCGACCTCCTCGCTCCATTGTTTAGTTGGGCGCCATGACAACGACCGGCTCTCTCCCTCTCTCTCTGTATCCTGCTGACCTTAACAGCTGTGTCACTTCCTCAGTGTGACAAAACCAGAATGAATCACACACACACATGCAGTTTGTGCTTTGTGGTGCATAGGTGTACTAAATCAGCAGACTTGTATAAAGTCCGAGGAGGAATCCTGTACTCTCTCTCTCTATATATATATATATTCCACTTTTTCATTATTTTATTATTGATTGTGTTGATTATATTTCATGATCTCACTGGTATCTGACACAGTATGCCCCTACCAATGCCGCCTCTTGCTTTTTTTAAATGCAGGGCCTGAACACTCGTGAGAAAAGAGGCTTGTTTTATGTTAAAATGCGTCCTAAAATTCAGATAATCCACAAAAGTTCCAGTGTTTTCAGTAAAAGATTTTCTCCTAGACGCTGTTTCCCCCCCTCCACCTCTTAATTTGACAATTTCAGACTGCTCATATTAACTCAAAGGCCCTCATACACTGACAGGTTTCGTGCTGTCCCCGATTAAATATAACAAGGTGGAGCTAGATCGCTCTATGGTACACGTCCAATGAGGGCCAATTAAGAAAGCCAAAGACTAGAGTCCAATAAAAGCATTGGCGTGCTTGAAGCAAACTTGTTGTTGTTGTTCGACCACATCTGAGGGCGGGTGGGGTGAATGAGAGCTTGAGAGAGGAACTCTCACCCTGCTTACTTTTTCCCCATGCTGGCCAATCACAGCGCAGGATGGCCGCAAACTGTTGTGTAGGTTACAGAAGTTGACGGAGGAAGTCTTCCTAATTCCCAAGTCAAAAATGTATCGTGATGGGAGATTTCAGATCCCTTCACCGTCCAAATGAAGCACCTTAAAGTGGCCACATCAGTGTATGTTATATCAGATTATAACGTGAAATGATGCAGAATACAGACGCTGCTGCAGAGTTGAGAGCCCACACAAAATATCAATCCTTGTGCTATTATAGGAACCCTCTTAAAGCTATGGCTAAAACCTGTTTTTTGTTTTGCTGCATTTTCAAAACAAGACAGTGGTGCAGATGGATGATGCGGGCTGATGACGTGTCTCTACTTGCAAACATATGCATCATTCAGCTACAAGTCACTGGGCCGTTACTGCATTCTCCTGCCTGAAAAACAGAATCAAACAGTCTGATCGCAGATTTTATTAGATCCATCTCACACTCAGTGACGAGGCGTATAGGGGATGAATTTTGTTTTTATCTTTTACAGTGTATTCACACTGTATGTAATGTAATGTATGTAATGACTGCAGTGGCCAATGACTTTCTCAAAATACAAATAATGTATTAAAATGGAAAGACTCAGACCCTATCCTTTAAAGTGACAAACTATTTTCTCAGCGAAAACAATAAACAACCTGAAGCTCAGTGGGAGTTTAAGGGTTCATCTACACTGACAGGAGAAATGTGCTGCTGGTCGCTGCATAAACACCCTCAGTCACGGTTCAAATCATTACAATAACCCAGACATTCAAACAACAGGTGTTTCCATACCAGCCCAGTGTCATCCCATAAAACCTTCCTTTTTGTGGCTTGTAATACTATTACAGTATCTGAATAAAGGCTCAAATGAAGCATGATGGGAGGTAGAGTCAACAGTACAGTGGCAGGAGTCCTGCTTCCTGACGTTTTCTTAGCATATACGTCTAAAAATAAACTAAAAATAAATGCAGGCGAGATGAAAAACTGCAGAACACATGTCAGAGCTGTCCAGTGAGAGATTCAAAGCAGGGACTGGAGTCATCTGTTTTTTTCCACCACTACTTCTTCTTCTAACTTTCTTTCCTCTCTTAAATTACACAAAAAAATACAGAAGGCGCTCATGGGAAAATGTCCTCATAGAGAACTGAATTATGTTGCTTCGTGACCTCTGAACTGCAACATCATGCACATGATTTATGTAAAAATCCAGAGGAGGAGAAAGTACATGAATCCTTACTTAAGTAACAACATCAATCCTACAGTCCAAACTGTACTAAATGATTATCTGCCTTAAAACTGAAAAGTAGTGTATATATTTTCTACACGTGGTCGTGAGAAACATCAACTACAGGATATTGCTTCTTTGTAGAAACCTTGCTTTATAATTTCTCATATTGTCAGTGTCCTGTGCACTGCCAAGTTTTTAAATGGCTAATATCAGATAAGAAGTAGCAGAATTTTCTCAACCCTTAATAGACAGACAGTTTGGGAAATACACTTTTTCACATTCTTGATGAGAGTTAGATGAGAAGATGGACACCACTCTCCTCTCGTGTCTGTACCAAATATAAAGCTACCGCTGCTAGCTTAGCATAAAAACTGCAAAGAGGGGTAAACAACTAGCCTGGCAAACAAACCTGATATAATGTGTTCTTTGTAGGAGCTGGTATGTGGTTCCTTTCGTTACTTAACTTATATCAAGAAAGCGAATAAGCATATTTATCGAACTGTTGAACTATTCTTGTGAAGGCACACACCAGCCCTCAGTTTATCTAAAAAATCAAAATGACCAAATTTGGAGATACAGTTTTCTCAGGACAGACTAAATCTGATATGTCAGTACTTTGAGCACATATAAAGTTAAATTCACCTTAACTGTATTGAATTTGCAGCTGAATTAGATACAGTGAATAAAGTAAATATCCCGTAAACTCAATCAATCAATATTTCTGAACTGCATACTTAAGAATGGATGATTATTTTCATGGTTCTTCAAGCACAGTAATTCATCATATTGTGAAGATATTAAGTAATCCCTCATTACCTCATGATAACTTTAAAAGTCTCACCCTTTTTGTGCCCCACTAAGTAAAGGATTGTCCTAAAAAGTGAGTATTTTTTTTTATCTGTTGGTAACTACAGCCATCAGATAAATGTAATGAAGCATGACGTTACAATGTGTACACAAAAGTAGTAGTGCCTGCACAGTATTGGAGTAAACATACGTATCCATTTCTTAGCTTGCCTCAGTTTTCCAGACACAGACATATGCTGAACTGTGCCCTGGGCCTCTACATGCAGACACACAATCAAAATTCTTCATACAACTCAGGGAGAAAAGATTTACGGCATCTTTTTCCTTTCAAATGTCTCCAAGTCAACTACACACACACACACACACACACACACACTAAAGGAAGGCGTATCTTGTGCTTGTACTATGCATTGTTGCCTCAGGAGTTTTTCATATCCGGAGATGTTATTGTTCTTTTTCATACTTACTGATGTAAAGCTTACTGTGTGTGTGTGGGATATAGGAGGGTAATAGGCTGTTATTGGTTCTCATTCCAGTGTGATTGTGCTGTTGAGACAGAGATCCAGGCTCAGGTGGGGTCGGACCTCAGGCTGAGTTACTGTGTGTGTCATGACGAGGAATGTGCTGCGCGACTGCTCTGATTAGATGTTGTTTTTCTGCTCAGAGGTAACTCATATCTACGGGATGTAGTTTTCTGCAACTGTTTTTTATTGCACAGGGCGGGGGGGGGGGGGGGGGGGGGGGGTCTTGTGCCAAGGCGGCAGCGATGGCATTTGTTTGCTGAAATTCATTTGATTTAGTTTATTTACGCCGTTTACTTGTTTGTTCCAAGTATTTTGCAACTTGACGTCTATCCAGTAAGTCAAAGTGGGTCATCATCATCACTGGTTACAGCTGAAATCTTTCCATTTCCATTTCTGTTTGAATCCCTTTTCATCCCTTAAGCCGTGAATGCTTCTCAACAAATATTCACCCTCATCTCTGAGCAATTTCCATTCAGTAGATTCAGTAAGAAGCTTTTTTCACATCTAGAGAAGATTGTGACAAAGCCTGACATTTATTTGAACCATCATTACAGAAAAAAAGGTCAGCTCTTCAGATGCAAAGAGGGAGCCATTGATTTCAAATACAAAAGGCGTCAGTGTGAACAAATGTGAAATAAAGGTGAACATTTATTCTAGATAGTTAAATAATGACCATTCAGAAGGAAGGTGGTGAGAAGCAGAGGGGCGTTTATTCATGAGCTAATATCACCACATCAACCTCATCAACTTTTTACTATATGTTGAAGCTCTGACTGACATTGAATCTCTGCTTATACTGTTAATTATGCATCATCATTATCTATGCTGTCAGGTGCATGAGCATCCAGCTGACATGACGAGACAATGTACTAGTTTGCTTTAAGATAGATTTCACTGTGTAACTGATCTTACAGTTCTTCTCTATTTCTGCTACTTCCTCTCTATGATAGCTTTAAGAGTTCGGTCTTCCTAAGAAGCAGCTTAACTGACTTTCTGACTTTTTTGTGCATGAAATCTGACCTTTTATCTGCTGCCTGTAAACCAAGGGATTACATTTTTCTCAAATGAAACAACAGAAAATAATATGCTAATAATCCTGTTTTAAAATTCTATGTTTCTCTCCATCTATACACTCATAAAACAAAGCTCTTATTTGAATCCAAACCTTTGTAAGAACAATGTGTTTGTTCCATGGGTATACAGAGGACATATCTGTGTTCCTTGGCCTGAGTGTGTACACTTAATATACACTTGAAGGCAAAACTCAGAGCAGTTGTTAGTGTAGAGATCTTGATCTTGCAATTTTTCCAGTAATTGTTTGCCCTCAGCAAAACCCTCAAACATAACTAGTATGTTGCAACATGGAAAAAATTCTCTTATTGACACAATCTGACAGCAGCACGCCAGCCTCACTCCATCTCACTCTGCCTTCTTCTCTTTCAGGTTTTATCAGTGGAGCCATGTTATGACTGGTGCAGAGCAGTAAATATTCTCTGCTCTTTGTGGCATTAAAGCCTAACTGGCCTGAAGTCTAAAAGTTGTGACTTTATATCCCTATTGGAGTGAAGTGTGAGTTTTGACTCTAAAAGCTAACTGTGTCCAGATGCGGCAGACAGTCCTAATTGGACCTGGAGCCAGTTAAATCCCAGACCCGCTCTGCTCTGCTCAGCTCATATAGCTGTTTGGCCCGGGGTTGGCCTGAACTGTCCTTACAGCACTTCACTTTTTAGTGAAGCACAATAAACATCAACATCTGAATGTACAGCCTGCTGTGTTGCTACATCTACCTACCTCTTGTTTTTGCTCTCTAGGGTGTCAGATGAAGAATGGCCCATCAGAGGAGTTGGATGGTACAAAAAGGTTGGATAGTAAATTTAAGTTATAGGCCCAGGCCTGTGTTGCTGAAAGGGTCAAAAGGTTGAACGAAAACCAAGGTCGGGGAGTGTAAGTTGTATATCAGAAGTCAGGGAGTGAACACCAGAAGACAGAGTGGCGGAGGGAGGAGAAAACAGCCGAAAACCTGACGTGGCTGAAAGTTTGACATTCCACCTTTTATCAAGCACCTGGTTTTATCATCCAAACCCTCCCTGCATATGGTTTTATTTGGATCTGTCTCTCTGTCACTCCCCCTTCCTTTCCTGGACTCCCCTTTCATACTTTTCCCTCTTTCCTCCCATCATCCATCTTGGCTTCTCCTCCCTTATTTTGACTCGCTTTCTCACCCCTCCACCTCTCACCCCTCCTCCTCACCGTCTCCCTCCTATCATCTATCTACCATCCCTCCCTCTTTCCATCTCTCCCTCTCTGACTTCCTGCTTTCCAGCCTGCCAGACGGTCATAATTAACGGGGAACACGATAGTCCCCCTGGCCCTTGGGAGCCCTCTACACTCACTGCCCTAAGAGAGAGAAAAAGTATGTGTGTGTGTGTGTGCATACACAGATCCCTGTTTCTCCCGTACTTCCAGACTTGGCCTATGGTCCGCACTCCACTCAATGCGTCTTTATGTTCAGTGTCAGCAGCGAAGCATGATCTCACCCCCTCCAAAAAACGCACCAAATGACTTACAGAGACTCCCAAACACAGGCCACAAACACAGAACGGCCCACTATCCAAGAGCAATAACACACACCCACCCACACACACACACACAAGTTGTCCACTGGCAGTAACTCTCATTATGACTAATTTGCACGAGAAAGCAGGATTAAGTAAAGAGAGTAAGGGAGAAAGAATCCATGAAATAAAACTGCCTGGTTCTTTGGTTAAACAGAAACTCAAGTGATGTTTTTCTGAGAAAAAAACAGTATTTAATCATTTATTATTCTATTGTGTCTTACTCACGCATGTGGGACAAAAATAGCCACATAAATCACCAAATAGTCAACAATATGTCAAAATAGATCAATGTTTGCTTGACATGATGGTACCTGTCCATATATGTGCATATCTGTGTGTGTTTGTGTGTCTCCTGTGCCCCCTTGCCTTGGCATGTCCTCCCTGCCTCCCTCCCTCACTGCAGTGCTGGGAGGCAGATCCCAGATCAGAGGCCAGGGAGCTGGGAGCTGATAAGGAGCTGCACTGATGCTATCTGTCAGTCACAGCCAGAGGGCGGGGCTCAGAACCAGGAGGTCAGGACTCTCACAGTCCCTCGGCTCTCCCCTCCTTCCTTATCTAAACACACAAATGGCGCTCCTCAAGATGCGTTCACAAACAAGCAGAATCTCGAGGCACAGGGGGGTGGACATAATAATATGAACACCTTACAGTGAAACACATTACAACAAGCTGTTTGGTTGCACCTGTCCTGATAGACAGCATGTAAACCTGCACTAACAATCTCAACATTTGATACTCATCTCGCCATCTTTGCTGTAGTTCTAGGGTGACAACATGTGAAGAATGACTGATTTCAGCTTTTGATCATGTTACAGAGCAGTTTGTCAACTGTTCTTAAAGGACCACGTCACTGTGCAAGTTTAAGCTTTACAAAGCATGTGCATGCTTTTTTAATCTGCTGCAGACTGATTTCAAATAACTGCACTGCATTACCTCATAAAAATAATAGTGGCACAACTCACACAACTTTCCAGAGTCTGTTAACAGATTTTACATCAGTACAGAATTCAATTCAATTCAATTTTCGAATCACAACAAAAGTCATCTCAAGGCCCTTTTCATATAGAGCAGATCTAGACCATAGACCATTTCCAGAGAGAAATAAACAGAAATCAATTCATGCTTAGAAGGTGAGAGATTCAGAAGCATGTTTTTAAATAAAGTTTAGCAGTAACCTTGAAAGTATTTGCCCCAATGTATGAACCCGAGTTAATTTACTCTTCCCCATCTACTTACTTACTTATACACATGTATATTTGTATGTGCTGCAATGCATGCATGCACATACCCAACAATCACCACCATCTCTGATGTTTGTACAACTAAAATCACGTTTTGTCAAATACTCTTTTCATCCTGGCACCTGTTTCCTCTCTGTGCATGTGTATATGTACATGTCTCAGTGTTTGTTTGCCCCTAAATGTGTGCAGGTATATGTGCTGGCGAGCGCACGAGTGTGTGTCTGTGTGGATGTGTGTCAGCCCAGCAGTGTAAATATTGTGTTGTGCTCTAGTAACAGCTCTTCCTCTGGCTCTGCAGTAGCAGCACACTCGACTGTTTATTTTCCTTCCTGACGGACGACTTCTTATCAAATAAGCAGACACTGCCTCCGAGCCCGCTGTCCAACCACGCGCTCCCCGGAGGAGCCCACTTTCCTCCAGGCTGTCGTACAGTGAGGCCTCTGCTTGGTCATGATGACTGATGGGAAAATGGACCACTCACATCCAGACTGGTGTCAGTAGCAGCATCCACTCAGAGATCCTGATAGCGAATGCAACAATCACTGCTAAAATGTCCTCATCTCCTTCAGTGTGGCGGTGTGGGTGTGCTTAACAGTGCGTGACGAGCAAATCCACGACTCACATGGGTCGACATGCTTCAAAGATGTTATTTTGGAGCAGCAGCGACGATGCTCCCTTCAGCCAGGACTTAAATCATGTCTTCGGAGATACTCACACACATACACAGAGCAGATGTGACAGATGACACAGTGTTTTCTCTCTGTCTCCATAGCAGCCCCCTCAGTTATGACAGCGAGATAAGAGCCAATGGTGGCTCCCACAATGGCGGCTTTATGAGTCAATATGGGCCTGGAGAGTCGGAGCAGACGCTTGAACCCAGATTCCCATTACATCTCTTGTAAAGCAGCTACAAATGGATTTTCATTCATTGAGATCATATGATATAATCTTGATCAGCAGATTGAGTTCACCCAGTTGTCAAGGAATTATAGATAATCAAGTGTGAACAAGGAGACCTGAAAGTGTTTAGAAAAGACTGAACATCCATGACAACTAGGTAAAGACTATCTGCTGATGAAGATCAATGATATGATCAAAAGCTCTGGAAATGCCACAGTGGTGAATGTATTTTGTTTATCTATTATTGCTCCATCACCTAAAAGGCAACTTTTGCATAATTGTATTTACATATCTTTAGCATTGTCGGCATCTTTAAAATAAATTTGAATCTTTTAGCAGATTTTAAATAAATACTCTTACTATTTAGTTACCACTTAGAAAGCACAACTCACTTAAAGTACTACTGTAGCTCACATATGCCAGCACATATACCTGCACCCACTTAGGGATGAACAAACACTGAGACATGTACACATGCACAAAGAGGAAGCAGGTGCTAAGTTGAAAACAGATAGTTTTAGTCAAACAAACAGAGACACCGGTGATTGCATGTTTTTTTATACATGTGTGGACCCACATTTGTGGTGGAAAAGTGTACTAGTATGTCCAACTCAGGTAAAGAAGGTGTTACTTTATTGATGTCTCAGTTAAGTAAAAGGATAAGTGTAAAAAACTAGGTGTAAGAAGGTGATTTTAACGACCTTAAAGTTACTTTATGGGAAAACCAAAGGTGAGAACTATGTTAAAGGGGCACTACACAGATTTCTACACATCCAGTTCAGTTAAGTCGTCACAAGGACTCAGCCTGTGAAAACAGTCGTATAACAGTCGTCCTCTGTAGCAGCTTTCTAATGTCTGAGAAAATAACCCTGGTGATGTCACAGTGATGTCATCGGGTTAGCTTGGCTCGGGCTTAGAGACCACACATTTTTAACAGGAAGCCTGTGTTATAAACTCAGTGTTGAGCCTGAAAAATGCACATTTGGCCAAAAAAAAAGGAAGATCTAATGAAAAGTATGACCAGGTTGCATTATGGGAAATGTAAAATCCAGTGTTTTGGGAGTTTAACCCGTACTAGGGACTAAACGTCAGGATGTCTTTACATCTTGACCTTCCTTTTCAAAATCTCTTTTAAAATTTATGAAAGTGCACCACTAAAGCACTGGTGTAACCCCTTTGAGCTTTCAAACAACTTTATGAAGTACTACAGAATAATAAAAAGACCCTTTGCCTGAATCTCTACTCTAAACTTTGCTGTATACTGTTTTTTTCATTTTCATGTCACTTTACTGTAACAGATGAGAACCACCCAAGTTGAATTTCTTGGAAACTTACCTGGCCAAGAAAACTAATTCACAATGTCTTTTTTCTTTCTTTCATATGCTCTCAGGTGGAATATGTCCTAACTAAAACCACATGGCCATTATGAGCCCCCCCCCATCACTCCTCCTCCCATCTGTGTGTGTGTGTGTGTCAGAGAGGAGTGAGAAACTGAGGCCGTAGTGGACCATGCATGGTTGTGATTACATGTTTATGTCCATATTTGTAAGTCTGCTGGAAGGCGTCTGTGTGTGTGTATATGTGTGTGTCTGCCGTGCCGATGACAGAGGGCGTGCGTGTGTGTATGTGTGTGTGAGAGTGAAAGTGTGTACACTGCGAGTTGTGAGAGTAAATAAACGCTGTGCAGCAGGGACTCACGTGGCATTATTATCAGAGCTCAGAGAAAAGACAAACTGTTTTTTCACTCTGGTTTGATTCATACCACCCTCTGTTGCCTCCTCCCTTTCTCTACGACCCACCGCAGTACACACACACCATCTTACCCCCACCACCCCAAATTCAACACATGGCTCCAATCAGGGGATTATTTTTAGCACTTTGGGTTTTCATAGAGGAATTCTAATCAGTTGTATTGTGATTGTTTTCAGTTTGCACACTCTCAGCCTAAGAATGTGAATGAAATTTGTAGTCCTAGCTCTGCAAACTGACCCCCGTTCAGTGACAAAGCAGCGAGTTTGGGAGCATTTGGGTCATTTTGCCTGGACTTTTTTTTTTTCTTTTTTTTTTTGCAGACGCCTGCCGCTTGATTGCAATCGTATCCCAGCAGCCTCTCGATTGGGGAATTCTTTACAACGGCCCAGATGCAACGCGAAAGCCAGCCTTCTGTGGAATCACTTACTTTGATGATCTTTGAAAAAAATTCCACAAAATAAAGTTTGGTTTGGAAACCACAGATCAAACACACACACATACACGCACACACACATAATGGCTTGTACAGTATGCAAACTCACACACTCACAATTTGTGGTACACTGAGGCATTCTTTCTCCCTCCTTCTCTCTCACACACATACATACACACTAACTTACACTCATTAATCTGGGCAGACTCAGGAAACCGCTCCAGTGAGCTGGCTGGAGGCCCTGGGAGGGTTAGGAGGGGTGGATTGGAGGGTGGTGGGGGGGATCAAAGCGAGGACGAGAGCAGCAGACTCACTGAAAAGAAACAGCAGAAGAGGGAAGAAAAGAGAAAAGAAAGTTTTGAGAGGGAAGAAAAGAGAAAGGAAAATTTCCTTTGCTCTCGAGTTCTGAGAATACAGGAAGGAGGGAGGATCTGAAACCCCTCGATTTAATGAACTGGGAGTGGAGAGTGTGTGTGACAGTGTATGTGTGTGTCCATCCATACCTTCAGGACGGGACAAGAGTGTGTGAATGTAGACAAAGTCATGAATAAGTGGAGCTGTAGAGAACATAAAGTCTGCGTCGACGTTTATGCACAAAAATGAGAAACCACAGAATGAAAACACACTCGGATACACACACACGTACTGTACACACATGCACAGGCCGAGACATACACACAAAACATGCACGCACACTCACACGCGCATGCATTTCTCCCCCAAAAAGCTCTGCAGGGAGGGTCGACAGTCCTTAAGAAAATATTCCCCAAAGCACTAATTAGAAAAATGATGGTGCTCGTTAATAGCCAGCCCACCCCTCTCTCCACACACACACACACACACACACACACACACACACATTCCCCCTCCATCTCAACTCCACCCTCACTCCTCACCCCCCAAGTCTTGCAGAAAAAGAAGAAGAAGAAGAAAAAAAAAAAAACACAAAAACAAAACAAAAAAGATTCTGGCAGAGGGAGAAGAGAGCGTTCCACTGGCAGGCCTGGGTCAGGGCCCTATTTACCTACCGCAGCACTGCTCTCTCTCCCTTACAGCACCGAGCACCTCCCCTCAGTGCCGAAACCTGACCCTCTGTCTCTCTCCGAAACACACACGAACATACGTGTATATATATACATATATATATATATATATGTATATATATACACACACACACACACAAACCAGCTAAAAAGTGGCACATGGTCTTGGTTAAAAGGTTCTGTGCTCCAAATGAAACCCAATCTCTGGTAGAGTTATTCCTCTCATTTCTAAAACTTAATTTCACAAAATGTGAAAGAGGAGGAGTTATATTTTCTCCTCCATCCCCTTCAATCACTCCTTTCTCTCCCCCTTTTCTCTCATCCTGATTAAGTTGCACAGTAAAAAAAAAAAAAAAAAGGAGGGAGAGTAAAACAGCCGAAAGATTTCTTGAGCCTTTATTATCCATCATTGGAGCCAGTTCAGGAAAACTGAGAGCAAGGGAGAGGAACAATAGCACAGACTTTCTCACAGAGCCAGTAAAGTGGTTCAAATGCATACACGCAAGCCTCAAAACACACTCTCACACAGACACACACTGTACACAAAAACACTGCAGCAAAGTTTCTTCACACAGGTCTCAATCAGGGCAGATGAGGTGGCAATTTCAGGGAATCAATTTGTTTTCTCTCCGCTCTCTTAGCTCTCTATCTGTTGCTGACATTTCCTCCCTGTACCATAGCCGAACCCAACCGCCCATTACTACACCGCACAGGCCCTTATTAAATGTATATATAGTCACGCTTCAGACCAGGAGACACTTTCTCACACAAAAGCTGAAAAGAGCGAACACGGGGTCGCACAACAAACTATGAAAGAATACAGGCACAGACGGTGAGGGAAACTGAAGCTTGACCAAGATCCAAAATGGCCTCAGCCTGTGTGGGCGGATGAATACGGTGAAATCCAACATGCCTGCGTCTTGTTTCACGGTGTCCTTCCCCCCCTTCTAACCCAACAAAATGTGTGTGTCTCTGTCACGCTCCTCTCTAGCCCTCATTAGAAACATCTCACTTAGGGTAACGGTGTTATTTCAGTGTTTGTAGCTCGTTATGGGAGTGTTTTTCCTGCGGCGTGGCCCTCGCCGTGAGTGTGTGTGTGTGTGTGGAGAGAGGGAAAGGGACGAGGGGGACGCAGAGGAGGGTGGGGTGAGGTGGGGGGTGAGGGGGGCTTCTTAAACATGGGGTGAGAGCCTAGAGCATAGAGTGTGATTCCAGATGTGTTTTTTACTGCTCTGGCAGGGATGACAGGGTTGTAAAGAACCTCTCTGGAGTAGCCTGAAGGGGGGAGAGAGAAGAAGGGGGAGTTAAATGTTTGGCAGCAGCGGCTTAAGGCCCTCAGGGATGAAGCCAGAGAGGAGTTGGGGAACAGGAGAAGGGTTAGGGGGCTGGTGGTGGATATGGTGGTGTTCAGGGGTTTGGGAGAAGTTAAGTACGGGGCAGTTTTCAGGGCCCTTGGGGACTGAAATGGAGGGCGATTAGGGGGAGGGAGGAGGGAGAAGAGAGGGGGGAGGGCAGAGACAGAATGAAATAGCTTTTCCTGGCAAAAACGTTCCACTTTATTGGCTCAGGTGTGTCGAGCAGAGAGTCTGGAACTGTGAAAAGGTGACAGGGGGATATTAGTGAATGTCATAGCAGTGAGCCCAGTATGCGTGTTTTATGTGTGTATACTTGAGGGCAGTTTGTTCATGAGTGAAGAAAATGGAGAGAGACCAAGAGAAAGAGAAACATACAGAGGCAAAGACAGAAATAAATGCAAACAACTAGAAGCCAGTTAGCTAAGCTTAGCATAAAGGCTGGAGACATGGGGAAACAGCTAGCCTGGCTGTGTCCAAGGATAAGAAAAACCACTGAACGGCACCTAAAAAACCCATTAACTGACAGGGTATATCTCATTTGTTTTATCTGTACAAATTGATGTGTTGTGATGTAGAGGGTTCAGTGTCAGACTATTTATTGGCTGGTCTTTACTGAAGTATTCAGTAACTGACCTAGTTACACAGCATTGTCCACCAATAGCTAACATTAGCTACTGTAAGCTACTGCTCATACCAGACCATGTAAGGCTGTAGCAGCAAAACTCCTAAGTGCATTGAATTGAGCAAAAATGTGTTTTGTTGATTATGAACTCAATATTTCATTTGTAAGTGGAAGGCTGTGTTAGTTTTCCTTTTCAACTTTGCATGGTGTCATAATTTAATCACATAATTTCACTTTAAAATATGACTTATCTGAGATTAAAAAGCAAAAACATTCAAGTCCAAAGTTCTGACCTAAAATCATAGAACAATAAAAAAAAAAAGATGCTGACACTCAGGCCTGGCATAGCTGCAAATATTTTTCTGAAGTGTATCTCTTGTATTGTCACCAAGTTAATTTTTGTAATCTGGCAGTGAGGCATCATCCCTAAAAAGACAGGGCATAAAACATAAGCATTCAGACAATCAGAAAACTAATGCAAATGGAAAAATGAAGGTGTAACTGATCTAATGTACCTATGTTAATCTAATAAAGTGGATTAGAACTGAATCAAACTAAACCTTTGATTTGTTTACAACCTGTCTGATCATTGCAGATTTTGTTGTTGACTCTCTGCTCCCAGATCTCAGCAGTTTTTGTGCTGAGCAGCCTACAATCTTATCATGACCGATAGACACCATGGCTACAATAAGCTGAATTAAACTGGAATTATCCACTGACACAACAATGAAAGAAAAAAAATGACATCAAAGCTCAAGTCTTGTCAAAACTGCTCTTGAGGTGTGACTGGCTTTGACAAGACTTGACTTAGACTTCTACCTGAAAGACTTAAAAACAGCTCTTGTGTATATCATGCATGAAATATGTGTGGAAAATGGAGACAAGCTGCAACTGAGAGACCAAAAAACCCGACATGAAGAGTGAAAGAAAACTATATCATGCAGGAGACATGATGTACGGGAGTGTGTGAGAGTGTGTGTGTGTGTGTGTGTGTGTGTGTGTGTGTGTGTGTAGTGCACAGTGTGATCCAGCTCTGCAGGTCCTGCAGCTTGTTAGTCATGCTTGTTAATATGCGCCTGTTTTACGGGCTCTGTTCAAAGACTGATGTGGTGTTTCATCTCAACCTTACCTTCTCCTCACAGACAGAATCAGGGGAGAGGAGGAAGACGAGGAGGAGGAAGAGGGGGAGAAGTGAGGGGACTTGGAATAGACTGAGACAAGCAAGAAGAGAGGTTGTGAGCAAACAAAAGAAAAGACTGAGGTAGTACAGTGCAAGGAAAGGCAAAGGAAAGAAAGCATGAGGTAGGATGCTGTTGTCATGGGAGGAGGAAGTCAGGACAAAACAAGGGGGCTGACAAAAAATGGACGGGGAGGGAGAAGAAAATGCCGGGTGCCTGCAAGTTTCATCAAATTACATAAAAAAACATCTAAAAATTCTTTTAATGCCAGTAAGAATGGAAAATAAGACTAGTTTCTTCACTAAAAAACTAAACAGAGAGCAGCTGCTGACCCATCAGAAACCTTGTGACAACCAGCAGGCCTGCCTCTGTGTCGGTCAGCAGAAACTCCTGCTGTGAAGCCAAACATTGTTCAGTACTCCCTCACTTTATTTTACATTTTTTTGTTTAATTGCTCTCTTGCCAAGTCAGATGAGAAGATCGATGCCTCTCTCATCCATGTATGGAAAACGGCCTGCAGCTGATTAGCTTAGCTTAAAATAAAGAGTGGAAACTGGGAAACAGCAGCTAGACTGGCTCTGGTAACAAATGAAAGAAACTGTAAAAATGACAATACAGACGACCAGTGGAGACTTCAGGAGGAGATTACTCCAAGCCCTTTTGTTACCTTTGGACAGAGTCAGGCTAGCTGTTTCCCTCCATTTCCAGTCTTTATGCTAAGCTAAGTGGCTGCTTGCTGAGGCCTTACCGATCGGTACAGATCAGAGCAGGAATAGGAATAAGCTATTTTAATATGAGGAACAGCTCCTTTAAGACTTTTGAGCCCAAATGTAAGACATAAAGTGCTTTATTTACTCAATTTAAGAGCATTTAAGGCCATTTATTTCACATTATCATATATTTTAGGACTTTTCCAGGCCTTGCAAACATCCTGAAAATGTAAATGTGAAGGAGGCCAGAGGAGAAGGAAGTGGAGGAGGAGGCGGCAGTAAAAACAGGCCACATCGCACCACATCGTAGCCGACACATACTGTGTGCGTGTGACCGCTCACTCGCCCTCTCCTCCCCTCCCTCTCTCCCTCTCTCCCTCTCAGTCCTCCACAGGCACGCCAGCACCTCCAGGTCCGGAGAGCAAGGCTTTCTGGGGGATCAGAAACAGATGTGCCTCCTGCCCCTCTTCTCTTAACTCACACAAAAACACGCAGTCTTGTACACACACACACACGCTGGCGGCAATTCAGAACCGGCACCAGGACCCAGCCGGAGCGACGGGCCAGCGTGACCCTGAGCTTCACCCGGGCCCGCAGCACCTTAGACAGGAAAGGGACGCAATTGGCTTCAGCTGTGACCCTCCGCCCCCTCTCTCCTGCCCGGCCCCCCCTTCTCATTAAGACAAACTGTTTTTAAAGGCAAAGCAGCTTTCACTACCACTAAAGCCAACACCCTGGAGCACGGAGAGAGGCGGCAGGGGGGTGAAGAGGGGGAAGATGGAGGGAAGGTAAAAGAACAAGAAACAAATAGGAGCTGGAGCAACGGGGGCACAAAGGAGGTATTTTTAAAAAAAAAGAACAAAAGATCAAGGTGAAGGAAAAAGTTAGAGAGAAAAAGGGCAGAGTGTAAGAAAATCCAGACTGAGGGGAGTGAGGAAAGTCAGGCATATCACTTGCAGCTGTTGCAGGCTCATGTTCCCAGAATCCATTGCAACTTGGCATGGTTTCTCTAATAAGAATGGGCGGTGTCATGGTTACATTCATATCAAAACATCCAAAACAACAGCTTTGAAATGGAGAAAGACACACAGAGCAAGAAAGAAAGAGATGAAGTCACTTAATAATAATGACAATTAAATCAGTGTAATTATAAACAGCAGTAAGAAGCATTTGTCTTGGAGACAGACTGCTGAGTGCACAAACACCATATTTGTTTGTTTAGCGATATATAGCACAGACATATGGAAAGAATTGGAGTTCTTTCACATCCATAAAAAAAAGACTCTCCACTTTTAAATTTGCTTGCCTCTGCTTTTGTCATCCTTTCTAATCCATCAAACCCCCAAACACCCGCTTTTCTTTTCCAATTTCTTCATAACAGCGAGACTCAGTGGAAACTGTGTGTATGTGTCTGTCAGATCGCTTGTTCCAGGTTGGGGTGTCTGCAAAACTGCTGAAAACATTTGCATATTTCATGTTTGGCGACCTGCATCTGCCAAAACCTAAACTAAAGAAAACAAACTACACAGATCTGTGTGTGAGTGTGTGTGTGTGTGTGTGTGTAAGTGAGAGTGGCAGGGCATGCTGAGGTAGATTAATACCGCTGCTCAGAGGGGGGTTCCTCCATTCAGGGCTGACTGATGTGCGTCCCAAATTGATTTATGAAAACGGCCCTTAATCAATTATGTGTGGAGAAAGAGGGAGAGAGAGAGAAAAGGAGAGAAGAAGAAAGAGAGGATCTTGGGGGGGAGGTAGAGTGGGAAATAAAGAGGACAGAGAGGATGAAGCTGAAGAGGGAAAAGTGCGTGAATGATGCCGCTCTGCTGAGGAATGTGTCTAATGGACGTCAGTTCATGCCACAGGTGTTCAACATGGTGGACGTGATGGTTTGTCAAATAAAATACAATGCTCTGTGGCTGATCCTGATGTATGCAGCCAATTCTTCAGGCAACACACTGAGCATGCTTCATCTATAACATTTATCTTCATCTGCAGCATTCATAAAACACGCAAAGGCCTTGTTAAAGAATGGTATGTTGATAAATTGGGCTTATTTGTCAAGAGGGAAAAAAGAACAGGATAAAAGTTAGGAAAATGCACACAAGCTCCATCCTAATAACTAAGTGTGGATGGACACTAGTAGAAGCAGAAAAAGGTTGTATTTGTGCAGCAGCGTAATGTGGCTTTTGTAGTAATAATGGCGCAGTTTTCAGCTGGGGGGGCAAAGCTGCAGTTGTTTAAAAAGCCCTTCCCTGCCTTGCCCATTGTGCCTGAGACAGGGGTGTGTGGGGGAAGTGGGGGGTCACGCTGAGAGCTCGTTTCTCCTGCCTGTCAGAACTCTATCTGGGATCCAGCCGGAACTAATCAACTCCAATAGGCCTCCCCGTTACCCAGGGTGCAATGGGCCACGGGCTGGGGGCTGGCCGGTGGGAAACGCAGAGGAGGAGAAGGGATAGAACCCCCCCGCCCCGACACACACACGCACCCACCACCACAACCACTACTACTATCCCTTCACACACACACAAACACTCCATACTCTACCAGCCCGTGCAGTGAACACAACACTCCCACTGTTTCACACTGAAGCAATAATAAACACTTGCAATAATATTTTCACAGCAAGCAATAGCCTGCTTCAGATCAGAACCTCGCACAGCTGTGGAGTACGCTCCTATGCACATGGGCACACAGACACACACGTACATATGCAGTTTCCTCGTCACGCACATGTCACACCATGCTGATGCTAAAACTTGAGACGTGTTAAAGGCAACACTTAAGAAATCAGCAGAATTAATTCAGTAAATTGGTTTCCACACATGACAACAAACTGCACCTGCATCAAAACAAACTCAGTTACAGTGTAAAGATCTACAGCATGTTTATAATGTCCCTGTGACTCATGTGGTAATTAAACCACTTAAGTATCACAATGACTATGATAATTCAATTTAATCTCATTCATTTTAATGCTTCTTTTTGTCTGTCATACCTATTTTGAAAGTTGGAAAAATAATGCATCCTGTACTTGCTGTACCCCAGTGTTACTATTTTTTATTTCAAGAAATATTTTATTTGTATTTCTTGATATAGATGTCATCATGTTTTGCTATCATTTCATTTTTGTTTCAATTATTAATAAGATACTATGAAAAAAGAACTAAAGGAAGTGGGCAAAATACTTCAACATGAACTCCTTTAGTCCCAACTTGAGCTTCTGTAGCACAGTAATGTTGCCCTCTAGTGGCATTACAACCACACTGCAACATTTAAGCAATAGAGAAGTTAAATAAAGATTACATGATTTTGTTGAACTTTTACAAACCTAACAAAAACAAACAAACAAACAAACAAACAAAAAAACAGATTGTGTTTAGGATAAGTTATACGTTACTTGGATGGTGCCCAGCCAAAAAACACAAGAATTCCTTCTGACTTTGTGGAAAAAACAAGATATATAAACTTTTTAATGATAAATATATATCATCCATTCTAACTCTAAAAACAAGAAAAGAAAATAAGAATTTCTAGATATAATATATAATATAATTTCAAGAGATAAACTAGTTTCTGCTCAGATGTTCCTGGTGTCTGGACTATCATCACATAACGCTTATGTCACTTCAAAGGCAACATTATGAGCCAGTGTGAGAGTGTGAGCACAAGCTTTAGTGTGTGTGTTTTTCTGAGTGACTTCAGCCTCCTTCACTGAGGTGAAGTGGGGGCAGATTTAAATGGGTAAAGAAAACTAACCCCCTCCTCTACACTCCCCCCCCCATGTCATTGTATATGTGTGTGTGAGACTTAATCATGCTCCAGTCTTGTTGCACAAATTTTTTCTCCTCATACAAAACAGAAAATAGATCCTACTAATTCCCATCAACTGAGTTCCTTCCCCTCACTATATGTTGCATGATGCATGTGTGAATATGAACGAATGAGGAGGAAAGGCGATGTGCTGAGGCTGCTGTGAGGCCCACATAAGGATGGTGGTGTTGGTGGGGGGGGGGCAGTCACATGGGAACCTTCCACAGGCCCTGCAATGAAGGGGGGAGCAGGGGGCATTGAGAGGCACTGGGGTGGGGTTAATCCTCATTCACCCTGTCCTTCACTCAGCCAGGCCGGGCATTATAAGCCCCGCCCGCCTCCCTCTGCGTCTCCATGGTGACCTCTGACCCCACGTTTATGGCTGCTGTCCCTGGACCCTTTATGCTTCCATTCTGTGATTATCTGCAATATTTACTCCTTTTGATTGCCCTGCTGGCCATTGTTGTCACCCACACAGCTCTCCTTACTGACTGGAAAACTCAAGTGCTCTCCTTCCTACTCCAGCGTCACCCCTGAAACCTTAAAACCCACAGCAAACACTACCTGAAGTGGGAATGAGTCAGCTTACAACCACTTATTTATGACTTTTTGATTTAGGCAACAAGGAGCCACACAGAAGAGCAGCAGGCAGTAAAGGGACAAAGTCAAAGAAGTCCTGTTACAGAGGTGCAGTCATGGCCTAGTGACCTATGTTTCCAGTCTGTATCCTCTCTGTGCATTATCCAATATAGGAAAAAGTGCTGTGTAGTACAGTCTAAACAACCAAATACTGGTGAGATTGGATAAAATAACATAAAAACAGATTATAGTAGGATCACTGGATAGAAAAAGGGATAGCAAATATAAATCTGAAAAGCTGAAAATCACTCCATCGCTCCATTAAATGTCCCAGTAAGTCATTCAAGTGCTTTTCCTGCTATAAGTCAAAATATTTGCTGTGAAAAAAGGCCTTACAGAGAGTACAGTACTGTACCTGTGACATCTGAAACTAGGTGACAAACTACCTAGTTTCCTCTTCCATTATAACTTCTTAAACCATTGTCATGAGCTGTTTACAGTACCTCTACAGAATCACACTACTAGTATACTGCTAGCAGTGTAATTCTACTTAGCAGAGGGAGGATTAACCTTGAATATTGGCCTCTAATGTACCTGTATGTGATGACAAGATGGAAATGTTGCTGGCTCCTCTCGACCTGCAGTTGTCTGTTACATTTCAGCATCCCATCTATCACCAGTGTTTGCTTTAAAGGCTGGACCCGTGTCAGTTGGCACGCTGCACTTCACACACTGTTTCAGATAGACATAAAAAATGAGGACACCACTAGAATCTGACGTGTTAAAAACTGCTGAGTTTTTAAAGGGTAGTGGCAGTTTACCTGGTGCGGTGTGAGCGGTTTAAAATCATGTCTACATCATGGCTACACTGCTGCCTCCAGAGGTGTCCACTTTGGTTGTCGTGGATGCTCAAGAGTCCTGCGAGGCTCATCATGTGCCCAGGCTGCAGCTGACTGCAAATTAGATTACATTAGCTTTACAAGTGGTCAAGTAAAAAATGATCACATATGGTAACTTCATCATGTAAACAGAGCTCTAGCTGAATGTGTAAGGGAGTGTGTGTGTACCTGTATGCCTCTTATTAACAGATACACAAGACAAGAGTCATAGTTTAACTCAAGAGAATGTGCGGAGAAAGAGAGGAAATGATTTCACCTTCTATTAGTGTTTCCAGCTGTTTTTATACATCATATGTGCACCCAAGCCAGTAAATTACAATTAAACCTAATTGTCTTTTAAGAAAAAATAGTAAAGGAGAGAAAATTGAGAGAGGTAGAAAAAGACTGAAACAGAGACCTCAGAGACCAAAATAAACAGAGTTTAGACATGAAAGAATCAGAGAAAAGAAGAAAAAACAAATGTTTGTGTGCATGTGCATGCATAGTATGTTCGTGTACCATATATAGTCACAAGAGGCCATACTTTAGTTGAAGCCACAGTGGAGAGGACTAAATGGGTTGAAGCAATTCTTTTCACTCCTCCCCCTCACTCTTGTTCCTTTTTCTTCATGGCTTTTAGACACGCAACTTCCATCTCCCTTTGAAAAACACAAATTTAACACAAATACACAGAAACTAAGTAATATCAAACATGTTTCTGAGATGTGGAAACAGACCAGCAAACCACAGCCTTAGGACAAAAAGACTGATGGACGGACAGACGGTCCCACCACGCTCACTCTGGACCTTAATGTGGATTTGATGAAGTCTAAAATGTTTCAGAAGGGTTGGGGGGGGGCAGTGCAGCAAGCCCTGCAGGCTGCTGGGCCTCTGGGTCCACCACACTGCATCTCAGACACACACGAGGAGTTGGTTTTTGAAGTGGCAACTACACACATGTATATTATACACACACAGACTGGTGCATTGTACATAGACAGATACACCATCAAAGATTTCCAGATTCCTTTATAGAAACACTGCATGGTACAAACAATGAAGACAAAAAAAACATATCAGTCTCATTCAATGTTTAAATTAAAATCAAGCCATTTAATTCAGTCAATAAAATGCATAGATAAAATACTAAAAAGAAAAGGTTTTGATAAAATGTCCTCAGGGTTCTCAGGGCGAATCATTACTTCTCGTCATCTGACATGAGCAGACAAGGCAAACCAACCGTCTCGGCCCTTCTGCTTCATCATCTGTTGTGGGAAATGGAAATGTTTTAAAGTTTTGGTTTCAAGTGAAATCTGAGCACATCCATGCAACCTACAGTTTATGAGCATGTGTGCGTACCTGTGTTTTGCCTTCCCTGGTTTCTCCTCCAAAACCATGAGAGGACACTACAGAGCCAGCAGATCTGTAGCAAAGATATATAATAATGTATAATGCTCTGTCCTTACTGACCACACATACACACAAAGATATGTGTATTGTTTAGCTATATTATATTGTATAGCTGGTATGTGATGCTTTTTACCAAAAGATGCAAACCCTCACTTTCTACTGTTGATGATATTTTGCATATCTATTTCATGTTTCACTTAGCCACTTAAATGGGGTTCATACTCCTTCCAAACTGCATGTCAGATGGCAAGATATTTGGGGTGTGAATCACAAGTTTTATCACGATACGATATTATATCAATACAATGGACAACGATTCGATGTTTGCTGATTTCACAAGGTCTGCTATGATAAGATTTCAATTCGATTCGATTCAGGAGCCAGCGATCAATATGAGATGATATCATATGCTGATTTAACACAATCATTTCCATTCATATCAAATCACAAAAAGGAACTAAAAAATAACAAAGATGACTTCATAGAGGGTGAGGATGTTTAACAGTTTCATGGTGGTAATACTGGGGAAAAAAGCATAACAATTACTTTCTAATACTTGTGATTAACATTGTTCTCATCCAGCTGAAATACTCACCGCCTCTCACCACCACCAGCCTGTGACAGAATGGACACCTCTGGACTTCCTCCTCCAACTGTAAATGGTATGATAATAATGATTTTCAACCACCATAGTTGATCAGACAGACTGAGACGTGTCAGGTGGACCCACTGTACCTGCTGTATGTGGGCTCAAGGCAGAAGTAGGGCTGGGGGAAACAGAGGGAGAAACCTTGGATGAAACACTCTGTTTCTGTTGCTCTATAAGCTCCAACAGTCGACCTCTGGCTGCTGCACTCTGCCTGTTTAGCTCTAGGAGGCGCTGTTCCACACTGCTCACACTGAGGGTGTTTGGAGACGTGGCCTGAGCAAAAACAAAATGGAGATATACTTGAAATGTGTTTTATGAATGTGTCTTCTATGCCCATTTGGGGAGACTCAATCTCACCTGCTGAGTCACTGTGTCTCCGTCAGCGACCTGGATGCTCGGTCTCCCTGTGCTGCTGGACCCTGACATCCTCCTCTCTCCAACACTTTGCGGTGTAAGTCTTCCGCTGTTGCTAGAGCTCGATCTCCTCCTCTCACTGCTGTCATTAGGCGATCCTCTGCCCCCTGACCCAAGGCTCTTCGCCTGGCTAAGTTGGGCCCTGATCAGGTCGTTCTGTCTGCTCAGCTGAGCGATCTCAGCCAGCATGGCCTCTGCAGGGAGCTGCGAGCTGAGGGGGTCAGACATCAGTGAGAGTGAGGAGGTGGAGGGAAGGCTGGCGAGAGGGAGGCTGGTGAGGCTGGAGGCTGAGCTCTGAGACTGGATGTCCTCACAAGAAGGGAAGTTATCTACAGGAGGAAGTTGCTGATGCAATGGAACAGGATGCATCACTGTGAAAGAGGGGGCAAAAGCAAAATTAGGCATCTTATATCTGATTGAGGAAGTATCACTTTGGGAGTAACAGATAAAATCAGATAACGATTAAAAAGACTGAGACAGTTACCTGGGATATGTTGCCAGTTGTCTCTCTGTCGAGGTGGAGAGAGCAGAACAGCAGGAGAAACAGAGGCTTGTGTTCGCTCAGGAACAGGTGCAGACTGACCAACTGTAATTCACAACAATGTAAGCCAATTATTCACCACTTACAGTACCACATATATATCCATGCTCACACACACACACACTGTATGAACCTGCAGCTTTGACATCAGACTCTTGGAGTGGGTCAGTGTGTGCCTCCAGTAGTCCAAGTCCCCCTACCACCAACACCAATGTGTCCAACTTCTGCTCCAGCTCTGCGGTCTGCTGCTGCAACCCTGCCTGTGAGGAAACAACAAGAAATCATCAGGATTCATCAGCACAGTTGGAATCTGAATAATAAAATATCGGACAGTGAGGTAAGCTCTGTCACACCTGCAGGGCGACGGCCTCTTCTCTCAGAGTCATGGTCTCTGCGGTGAGAGCATCAATCAGGCCCCGCTGCTCTCTCATCTCCTCCTCCAGTCTTCTCCTCTCCTGAGCCCCTTTTTGAACATCTTCCTCCGTCTGATGCAGAAGAGGAAGAGAACAAGTTAGGTTAAACAGATGTCTGCTTTGACCATCCTCAGAGATATGTTATTGTTTCTTGGGAATGCATGAATGCAATATAACTGAAAAGGCTCCAGTTTTGAAAACACAGAAATAACAAAACTATGGACCTTAGTGAGACTGAGACAGATCCAATTATTTTCTTGTCTTGTCCACATATGCTAGATGTACAGAATGTTTACTATTTGTCTATGAGATAGTTTTAATAGAAACTCTATTGATCTACTGCTGTACCTGTTTTAGGAGGTGCACTAAACGTCCGAGTGTGGAGACCAGCGCGACAGAGAATCCAGTGAGGCCTTGTGTTCGGTGCTGTTTTGGACTCTGTGTTGACTCTGGTACTGCATCTGGATTCAAGGTATCTAAGTCTGCCTCCACCTGACCCAACATGGCCTGCAGCAGGCCTAAACTAGACTGGTCCCCACTGAGAAAGGCGAGAGAGGAGCCATCCAGCTCTGAACTCTGAGAAATACACTTCTTAGTCCTCCTGGTTCGACTGCTGATCCTTCCTGTGGAATATATACAAAAGAAACACAAAACATTTTTTCTGATGAGATGGCATTTTCACACTGAGTACTTTCATTTTAAAGAAAAACAATCCCTCTCAGATAGTACCTGTCTGATTGGGAGGTATGTCAGGGTTCAGGACCTGAGAGACCAGGACAGACGGTTCCTCCTTGGTTTCCTCTGACTGGCTCTGTCTGGTCCGAACACGTTGAACAGCCACTGTGGCATTGAGAGCTGAAACAAGTTGGGATGAGTTTGTATGTACTATAGACCTCTCACATCTGATATATAGCATATGTTTCATTGAAGCTACTCCTTATAATCCAACACACACCCTCACATGCTCATCTTACCTGTTTGGTCTGGTGCTCTGTCTGATGTGCAGGGGGTTACAGGAACACTGTCTCTGTTTCCCTTCTCAGAGATGGGACGATGGACTTTCTGCTGCTGTATCGATCTACCCCGAGACTGTGCCTTCATTTTTCTTACATTGGCCCTGCAAAGAAAATTATCATGAGGGATGTAGTGGCATTGGCGTCTGAGACTGTGGTGGTGTGTTATGGTTTGCAGGGACTGTCTGCTGTGCAGGCATTAGTACCTTCGGATTACATGATACTCTGAACTGCCAGAGGGATAGGCATCTTCATCACTGTGGTCTTCCTCTGAAGCTTCTAGTTCATTAAGAGCCTGGAACGAACCATCAAGCATATGCAAACATATTAATACAGGCCAAAATACTTATGCAAAAAAGAAAACCTATGATGCAATAGACTTACAGGTCATTATTACAAAGATAAATTAGACAAGTGGATTAAATTTGGTGAGGACATACTGTATAGTAACATATCACAGATTTATAGTATTATCTTGACACACACAGACCTGCTGGTCCATCATAGACTGGCTGAGCAGTGACAGCTGTGTCGGAGGATCTGGTTTCTGAAGAACAGGCAGTTCTGAGTCAGAGTCACAGTTTGGAGCCATGGTAACACTGGGATGCCCTGTTGTAATATACACACATATATATATATATACACACACACACACACACACAGAATTATTCACGCGGCTGAAGTACTGGCATCAACATCTAACCTTCCAAAAAGCCTTTTGAATGACAGGCAGGAAAGAGTGGTATGCACTCCATGTAATCACTGCATCTATGTATTTATATCACCAGAAGTAGTGTGCTACCAGTCTGCCTGCGTGGAGCATCTCCAAACAGGTCCTTGACCACGGCCATGGCTCTGTCAGATCGGGCCAGCACATCCTGCAGCAGCAGCTGATCAGAGAAAACCTGTAGCGTTACAAAACACCATAATCATCATGTTTAGCTCAGTGCAGTGGAAGAGTTTAGTTAAGATGTCCGTTTTTGTTTCTGTTTAACAAAGAACATCAAGCACAGAAGAAACTAAAAGTAAAAGGGAAATTACTGTCTCACACACACCTCCCTGATGATGCTGAGGCTGGCCTGGTCCAGAGGTGCAGGACTCCTGGGATGTTTGAGATGGCGTTTCAGAGCTTTCTCTCTCAGCTCCCACTGAGCTGCTGCCTTGTTGTGAGACTTGTGAATCTCATGCCGATGACTCTGAAACAAAGAACAATCAGACAAGAGTACATTGCATGAAACAACATAAATTCCTTCTCTAGTGACCAAACCACACAAAAAGACAGAATTCCTAAGAAAACATCTTACCAGTTCTGCAGGTGACAGCTTGTGCACAGACAGGTCATTGACAGTGCTCTGAAATAAACAATGGACAGCTGACAATAATACGTTGCTCAGAGGATACAGTTTAATATATAATTTGTTTTAACAAAAAAAGCTAGAAAGTGAACCTTGAGAAAAACGTGTATGGTTTGTGAAGGTGCTCCAAAATGTGCAGCATAACTGTGAACAACTTCATCAAAAAACTCCCACTAAACCACTTATTTGTAATTGAGTAGCTCTCCTGCTCCTCTGGTTTCTCTTCAATAGTCTGTACTCACCACCCACTCTCTTTTGGGACCTGTAGCCTTTTTGGGGCGAACGAGCTTTTTTCCTTTGCCGTGTTGTTGTGGACGCCCCAATCTCACAAACGACATCTGTTTACAAGGGTACATGGTTCACAGTAGAAACACAAGTGTTGTTTTGTAGTGTAGTTGTAGTCTGCACACGTATTAGAAATAGGACCAACGAATGACAAATAAAGCTAACTCTTAGCTACGTCTCACTCCCAGTAATTTCAAGTCTGAGCTGTTGGTTGCTGAGCTTTGCCTAAAAGTTAGCTAAATGTGTTTCGGTACATGGCTAGCCAAATATTGAAATAAATAGCACTTACGTTTTGCTGTATGAAGCCACAGTGGTTACCAGAACAGAGTTTGAGGCTTTTTATATTTCTGCCACTGTAGTTTTGAGGTTGACGACGCTAAACAGTTCAAAATCTCCTTCAGTTTGTTGTGTGACAGTTTTTTCAACAGTTGCGCGCCACTTCCTGTGCTGTTGCCACGGACACCGCTTCATGGTGGAGCATGATGGGAAATGAAGTACTGGTGGCGAGCAAGTGGTGAGCAAGAAAAATCAGTGGTGGGAGAGATACCATTAACTTATTGTTAACTGGCAATGATTATGTGAAACTTTAAAGTAATTTTTCATGTAAAAATGACGAACATTTCATTGTTCTAGCTTTCAAAATGTGATAATTTGTTGCTTTGCCTTTCAGTTATTTAACCATTTTGATATTTGGACAGTTGGTTGGACAAAACAAGCATTGTGAGGGCATTGCACAAAGAAAGGTTGAGAAAATAGTCAGGAGATTATTTCCATTATACACATTAAAAATAAATAATGATCTTCAATAACAGAGGGACAAAGTGATTAGAACACATCTGATTGGCCTCTAAATTACTGTATTTTAACTACATGATTTACTTATTCAGTCTGAGTTGGTGCATTTTGAGATCAGCTGTACTTCACTGGCCTCAGCTATGAAGTCAGATGTTCAACTCACCCCCACACACAATAACTTGAATGTCACATCAGTTCACAAACAACATCAGTCAATCCAAAAATTAGATAAACTGCTTGTTTATTTCTACTGGAAAGTGCATGTATAAGGTTCAAAATACCAGCCTTGTCTCATTAACTAACAGATCAAGTGTGGATTTTATTGAAACGCCACAAATTTCTGAGATAAATAAGCAGAATATGTGATATAAAAACAGATGGAGAGATTTGACTTCAGCTGATAGTTTGTTGGTTTAAACAGCAGGTGCTGCAGCTGCATCAACAATGAGCTCAGAATCAGAAACACAACAGTGTGTTTTTGTGTCATCTGCACTCAGAGAGTCAAGCTGGGTTCAAACCTGTGGCATGGACACAACTAAAACACAACAACTTAAACATCAAGTTCAGCTGCAAGACAGGAAGCTTTGACATTATGGTAACCCTTCTAATCCAGTTTCTCGATAAGTAGCTTCAAGGTTGGAGAACACCAAACCATCACCTTTGTTTTCTAACTGCTAACTGGACAGATCTTGACAGTTCATTCAGAGTGTGCATCGCCTGATATGAAAGGCACGAAATTAATTAATATTCAGCAGCAGCCTTTGCCACATCTACATTTTCAAAGCTGTTACTCTGCACTGTCATGTGAGACAACAACGCCATCATGAGGCCAAACTGGAAATTACAGTCTTACCCTTTGTCTCTCAGCAGTCAACAGCTTGGTAGACACTTGGTAGATAGGCTACATTTGGTCCATTTTAATGCCAGTTTCAAATATATTACCCAATCCCTGCGTTATCTATTTAGGGTTAGAGTTCTTTGGTGTGATTTATAAAACTACCAGACAAACTCCTCCTGCTAGAATTTAAACTTAATTGAACCATTGTCAGTATAAGCATCATTTTCCTGTCTAGCATTCAGTGTCTTTTTCTGTATCAGATGATAACTTAAACATCATGTATATGTAAAAAAAAAAAAAAAGGCATATTTAATATGAAGGCTATTCAAATGTAAGCTTTGTCTTTACACAAATCAAACTGCACTCATTATTACTTCACTTGAGTGTAGAGATCATCCAGGCCGTCAGAAGTATATGTGGATCTGTTTACTGTCCCAGACACTTTGACCTGTGCGTACACTGTATCCTGCTCCTGTCTGCTGTCCCTCTGTGAATCAGGGGGCGGCTCGTGTCTCAGGTTAGAGAAGTTGATCTCTCCGTAATGCACGTTCTCCTCCTCTGTTTTACTGGCTGACCTGACAGTCAGCTCTTCACCTGTTTGACTCTATAAAAACATGAATAGGTGAACGTTTGGATCAAGTTGGGATGCAAACTGCATCACTGCTCTGATAAACATACTATAGAAAATAACTGTCTGAACAGTGAGTCAGGTAGACAACATGAGAACATTCAAAACACAGTAAGTTAATGTGCAGGTAGTATTTTCCAATTTTCCCACCTGGGTCTGTTGTGCAGTTTCATTTGTTGACTTTGAACGCCTGGAAGACAAAAGAGGCTGTTAGATTAATCATACTGAGTGTTAGGGGAAATATGCACTGTACTAATGAAGTGTCAAGACTGACAGGGAACAGATATCAGTAAACAAAATATCAGTGACTGAGTCAAGTCATGTGTTTTGATTTGATTTGTGATATTTACCAAACACAGACAATAATGATGACGATAATGATGAGACAGATGATCCCAATGATTAATCCAGTAATTAGTAGCCACTGAAGTTCTCCTGATAGAAAAACAAGACCAGGTGAGTAAAAGAAGACGTGATTTAATGTGTAATAAAGTGCTCTATAGGTTACAAACACAAACAAACAATCAAAAAAGTAACACATGAAGCAGCAGAGAAGAAGAAAAGTAACTGTACTGACCTTCACTTTTAATAGTCAGATAGATATCTGTTGATGTCTCATTACCAACATCATTGGTGGCTACACAGAAATAAGCTCCTCCTTCTGTGGCAAAGAAACTGAAAAGGCCTTCTCTAGATATATTCATGGGTTCATATCTGCTCCTCTTGAACAAGGTGAAGTTGCTGACGGGAGGATTGGCTCTGCTGGAGCAGGTCAGGTTCACCAAGCCGCCCACTGACTCCAAAACCGATGGACTGATGGATGCTGAGGTGTCCTTAGGAGCATCTGGAGACAATATAACAAAGATGTCAGAGAGGAAGACGAGCATCATCTCATTGACATCTCATGAATCTGCTGACAGGATCTAACAAACTCTGGATGTCTTACATGAAACATTGAGAGTGATTTTATCCCCTGCTGTTTTGATTTTGACACCTTGGCCTTCATTCACAGGATATCCAGCAGAACAGGTGATATTGTATCCATCATGTTTGTCTGACAGAATGATGGTCTCCTGGATTATGGCTGTAAAGGTCCTGTCTTTGTTTTCCTCCAGTTTGTTGGCAGAGTCTTGCTGGAGACTCCAGGTGAGTTTAGGAGGGGAGTGTGGACAGGGAGTGAGAGCTGAGCAGGTTATACTGAGAGACTCCTTCTCTCTCAGCTCACCTGAGATTTTAATTGTGGGGCTCTGAGGAGAATCTGTGTAAAAACAAACAAATTATTAACAGATCTGACATAAAATATATGATAAGAATATATAATAAAAAGTTGAAAATTAAACCACTGATTCCCAACTATTTTAGATTGTGAGCCCTTATAAAAAATAAATCTCTAGTTGAGGTGCCTTTTCCTATTTTAGATGTCTATAAATTTACCCTCTAAACTCCTCACAAGGTTTTGATTAACTATCCATTTGAGGCTTAATAAAGTAAAACTGTTGAATATTTCACAGATGAAGATTAGAGAACAGCCATAAATATGAACAGACTTATGTGACAGAATGTTTTTGTTTTTTTCTAATCTACTGCCCCAACAATCATGTCGAGACCCCTCAGATTAATCCCCTGACCTTTAGGGTCACAGTAGATGTAGATCAGTGTGGGCTTTTTTGAATGTTCTCTAATACTGACGCTGTTGCATTTGCTTATAAATTGCTTATTTGTTTTATATTCACCAGCTGCGGTCAGGAAGAGGAAATATGTTTTCAGAATAAACAGCTGAAGACTAATTTCTGTACATTTTGCCAGTAACTGATGATAAATATAACCGAGTGAAAATATTACTTCATGTATGTGAGACTTCCCTTTATCAAGTGTTAAAAGCAAAGTGAGGCATGTACTGAATTTCACTCTTGATTCTAAACAATAAGTTTTAAACTTAGAATAACAAAACTTTCTTACCTTTAACGATTATATCAAGATGATCACAAATGGCTGATGCCACGAATGGGCTGTTGTAGAATCTGAAGTAGTATGTGCCTGTGTGCTCTGTGGTTACATTGTAAAATAGAGTGGTGCAGTAATTCTGACTCAGGTTTCCAGAAATATTCATTGTATACTCGTTATCTGTTTTGCTACTGTCAAAAACCACAATTCCTGGGTTTTGAGGGAAGGCATAATTTTTAATCCACTGTACATAAGTTTCTCTACTGTAATCAATCTCATGTTGTCTTGTTGGTTTAGTGCTATAGTTACAGGGGATTTGCAAGCAAGAGCCACTCAGTGCTTCCATCCCCTGTGGTACAGTAATGAAGAGGTCTGACTTGTCAGGACAACCATCCAAAGCACCTGTGAAACCAGTTTCATGATTAACATAAAGTGGAAAAAAGCTCCATGAGGAGAAAGCCAAAACATACTTCAGCAGCAGCATGCTGCATAACAATCTTTTTTCACTATTCTTTAGCAATTCAGTTTTTATTGGTGCCATAAGCACTTAATAACTTCCCTTTAACTCAGCCAGAAATTTGATCATAATATTGACTTAAATTTAGGGTAAAATGTTTTGCTTTGAAGTTCAAACTGTAAATGATTCAAGTGATGTCTCTAAATAAATAAAAGCAACTGAACAAACGACTCACCTGATAGAAAGAAGACACTCAGTAACACATGGACTGTCACTGTATTCACACACAGAGCTGCCATGACTGATCACCTGGATTTACAAGCACAATAAGAAAATGGATTTTTACAAAACATTCAAGATCTTCAACTGAATCTCTACAATCAAATGTGCGAAGTCACAACAGGAAGTTCTCCTGTACGACACTTTACCGTGTTGTAAGTATAATATTACAACATAAACAGCAGAACTACAGGACTGCACTGTGAAACATCACATTTCATGTCAATTCTGAATAATTCCACAGATGTAGTGCTCAAGTTAAAAAAAACAACTCATTTTTCTTGAGTGATTTTCTGCTAAATCAATCCCCAACAAATAAAATATCATATCATGTATTTTTCATTGCAGTTCAGGAAAAGTAACACAATGTAACTCTGTATGTTAACAAGTGAAAAAATAAAACCAATGAGAACGTTGTCTTACCAAACAAGCTCACATCAACGTATAAGCAGCACTGAGATCCCCTGATATGAAATGGTTCAGAAAACAAATTTGAGCTGGTGTGCTATGATGTAATTAATGAACTTCCTTGTCTGGATACTGTTGCTAAAAAGTAAGTCAACTTCCTATGAGACACCCAAGCAGGTCCAGTTGGTTTTTATAACATATAACAAATGAGTTCACACATTTCCTGCTCATATGCTAGAAATATAGATTTATATATTACAGAACCCACAACAATAATGAATGATAATGACATTATAATTCAGATTCTGGACTGATGTGGGGAGATGGAGGTTCACTTTATAACTAAATAAATCACATAATTAATTGTTGCAATATATGTTTTTACTGAGTCATCAGTGGGCTGGGTGCACACACAGTATAGTACCCAGGGCAGCATATAATACAAGTGGTAGATTTAGTGATGAAAAATAATTTCCTCATTCCTTCATTTTGTTTCCTCATCGTGTCATATATCTAATTCAACATCAATGTTGCAATGAAAGCATTCATGTAGCTATGGTAGCATGTGTGTGTGTGTGTGTGTGTGTGTGTGTAAACATATACATATATGTATATATGCATATATACTATAAATGAAACATTCAGTTTTTGTTGTTTGACTCTGAGACAATTAGCACTTGCTCAGCCACAGTGATATATAAGCAATTTATAAGCAAATGCAACAGTGTCAGTGTTAGAGAACTTTCAAAAAGGCCAGGCAGTGGTGAAAGAAGTGAATACCATGGTGTGTGCACAGTATTATGCAGCAGGGGTTGATGAAATACTTCACTTGCACACACACAGTGTTACAGTACTACACATTTGCACATATTTGCATACTTACAAACAGGCACACACACACACACTTATAAAAATAATAAGACATTTTTTATATAGTGTATTATATAGTAACTGTAAAAAAAACAAACAATAAACAAACAAAAACATGAAGTTAAATTTCATTTAGTTAAAAGCACATTAGTTGTCAATTTAACAAGCAGAAAATGCAGTTTCCAGTCGACAGACTGAGAGGGGAGGAACTGAAATTCAGTCTTTGTTCTCTTTCAAAGTACATGTTGTTTGTGCACATGTACATATATCCACAAACACAATAACTTGACAGTTCACAAACAACATCAGTCAATCCAAAAATTAGATAAACTGCTTGTTTATTTCTACTGGAAAGTGCATGTATAAGGTTCAAAATACCAGCCTTGTCTCATTAACTAACAGATCAATACTTTTTATGCAACACAAAAATAAAAAAAATAAAACCTGAACAAAGTGCAGATCTTGACAGTTCATTCAGAGTGTGCATCGCCTGATATGAAAGGCACTAAATTAATTAATATTCAGCAGCAGCCTTTGCCACATCTACATTTTCAAAGCTGTTACTCTGCACTGTCATGTGAGACAACAACACCATCATGAGGCCAAACTGGAAATTACAGTCTTACCCTTTGTCTCTCAGCAGTCAACAGCTTGGTAGACACTTGGTAGATAGGCTACATTTGGTCCATTTTAATGCCAGTTTCAAATATATTACCCAATCCCTGCGTTATCTATTTAGGGTTAGAGTTCTTTGGTGTGATTTATAAAACTACCAGACAAACTCCTCCTGCTAGAATTTAAAACTTAATTGAACCATTGTCAGTATAAGCATCATTTTCCTGTCTAGCATTCAGTGTCTTTTTCTGTATCAGATGATAACTTAAACATCATGTATATGTAAAAAACAAAGGCATATTTAATATGAAGACTATTCAAATGTAAGCTTTGTCTTTACACAAATCAAACTGCACTCATTATTACTTCACTTGAGTGTAGAGATCATCCAGGCCGTCAGAAGTATATGTGGATCTGTTTACTGTCCCAGACACTTTGACCTGTGCGTACACTGTATCCTGCTCCTGTCTGCTGTCCCTCTGTGAATCAGGGGGCGGCTCGTGTCTCAGGTTAGAGAAGTTGATCTCTCCGTAATGCACGTTCTCCTCCTCTGTTTTACTGGCTGACTCTTTGACAGTCAGCTCTTCACCTGTTTGACTCTATAAAAACATGAATAGGTGAACGTTTGGATCAAGTTGGGATGCAAACTGCATCACTGCTCTGATAAACATAGTATAGAAAATAACTGTCTGAACAGTGAGTCAGGTAGACAACATGAGAACATTCAAAACACAGTAAGTTAATGTGCAGGTAGTATTTTCCAATTTTCCCACCTGGGTCTGTTGTGCAGTTTCATTTGTTGACTTTGAACGCCTGGAAGACAAAAGAGGCTGTTAGATTAATCATACTGAGTGTTAGGGGAAATATGCACTGTACTAATGAAGTGTCAAGACTGACAGGGAACAGATATCAGTAAACAAAATATCAGTGACTGAGTCAAGTCATGTGTTTTGATTTGATTTGTGATATTTACCAAACACAGACAATAATGATGACGATAATGATGAGACAGATGATCCCAATGATTAATCCAGTAATTAGTAGCCACTGAAGTTCTCCTGATAGAAAAACAAGACCAGGTGAGTAAAAGAAGACGTGATTTAATGTGTAATAAAGTGCTCTATAGGTTACAAACACAAACAAACAATCAAAAAAGTAACACATGAAGCAGCAGAGAAGAAGAAAAGTAACTGTACTGACCTTCACTTTTAATAGTCAGATAGATATCTGTTGATGTCTCATTACCAACATCATTGGTGGCTACACAGAAATAAGCTCCTCCTTCTGTGGCAAAGAAACTGAAAAGGCCTTCTCTAGATATATTCATGGGTTCATATCTGCTCCTCTTGAACAAGGTGAAGTTGCTGACGGGAGGATTGGCTCTGCTGGAGCAGGTCAGGTTCACCAAGCCGCCCACTGACTCCAAAACCGATGGACTGATGGATGCTGAGGTGTCCTTAGGAGCATCTGGAGACAATATAACAAAGATGTCAGAGAGGAAGACGAGCATCATCTCATTGACATCTCATGAATCTGCTGACAGGATCTAACAAACTCTGGATGTCTTACATGAAACATTGAGAGTGATTTTATCCCCTGCTGTTTTGATTTTGACACCTTGGCCTTCATTCACAGGATATCCAGCAGAACAGGTGATATTGTATCCATCATGTTTGTCTGACAGAATGATGGTCTCCTGGATTATGGCTGTAAAGGTCCTGTCTTTGTTTTCCTCCAGTTTGTTGGCAGAGTCTTGCTGGAGACTCCAGGTGAGTTTAGGAGGGGAGTGTGGACAGGGAGTGAGAGCTGAGCAGGTTATACTGAGAGACTCCTTCTCTCTCAGCTCACCTGAGATTTTAATTGTGGGGCTCTGAGGAGAATCTGTGCAAGAACAAACAAATGTAACAGTGAAAAAAGTCGCCAGTCATGTTCTGTGAGGTTGCTGTACTCTCAGCTAACATGCAACAATGACAACTAATGTTTGGCAGGTGTAATATTTAGAGTGTGAGCCAACATTAAGAGATCATCAAAGTTATTACAGTTCAACCACATTTAATTTCAATCCATCCAATAGTGGTCGAGACATTTCAGTCAAAACCAGGAGGAAAAGTCAGAGGATACAGAGGTGGAAAGTAACTAAGTACATTTATTCCTGCAGTCAGGAAGAGGAAATATGTTTTCAGAATAAACAGCTGAAGACTAATTTCGGTAGATTTTGCCAGTAACTGATGATAAATATAACCGAGTCAAAATATTACTTCATGTATGTGAGACTTCCCTTTATCAAGTGTTAAAAGCAAAGTGAGGCATGTACTGAATTTCACTCTTGATTCTAAACAATAAGTTTTAAACTTAGAATAACAAAACTTTCTTACCTTTAACGATTATATCAAGATGATCACAAATGGCTGATGCTCGGAATGGGCTGCCCTTCAATCTGAAGTAGTATGTGCCTGTGTGCTCTGTGGTTACATTGTAAAATAGAGTGGTGCAGTAATTCTGACTCAGGTTTCCAGTAATATTCATTGTATACTTCTTATCTGTTTTGCTACTGTCAAAAACCACATTTTCTTCTTTAAGAGGAGAGTGAGAATTTTTCAACCACAGTCCAAACCTTTCAGTATTGCTGTCCAGCTGTTGTTGTCTTGTTGGTTTAGTGCTATAGTTACAGGGGATTTGCAAGCAAGAGCCACTCAGTGCTTCCATCCCCTGTGGTACAGTAATGAAGAGGTCTGACTTGTCAGGACAACCATCCAAAGCACCTGTGAAACCAGTTTCATGATTAACATAAAGTGGAAAAAAGCTCCATGAGGAGAAAGCCAAAACATACTTCAGCAGCAGCATGCTGCATAACAATCTTTTTTCACTATTCTTTAGCAATTCAGTTTTTATTGGTGCCATAAGCACTTAATAACTTCCCTTTAACTCAGCCAGAAATTTGATCATAATATTGACTTAAATTTAGGGTAAAATGTTTTGCTTTGAAGTTCAAACTGTAAATGATTCAAGTGATGTCTCTAAATAAATAAAAGTAACTGAACAAACGACTCACCTGATAGAAAGAAGACACTCAGTAACACATGGACTGTCACTGTATTCACACACAGAGCTGCCATGACTGATCACCTGGATTTACAAGCACAATAAGAAAATGGATTTTTACAAAACATTCAAGATCTTCAACTGAATCTCTACAATCAAATGTGCGAAGTCACAACAGGAAGTTCTCCTGTACGACACTTTACCGTGTTGTAAGTATAATATTACAACATAAACAGCAGAACTACAGGACTGCACTGTGAAACATCACATTTCATGTCAATTCTGAATAATTCCACACATGTAGTGCTCAAGTTAAAAAAAAAACAACTAATTTTTCTTGAGTGATTTTCTGCCAACAAATAAAATATCATATCATGTATTTTTCATTGCAGTTCAGGAAAAGTAACACAATGTAACTCTGTATGTTAACAAGTGAAAAAATAAAACCAATGAGAACGTTGTTTACCAAACAAGCTCACATCAACGTATAAGCAGCACTGAGATCCCCTGATATGAAATGGTTCAGAAAACAAATTTGAGCTGGTGTGCTATGATGTAATTAATGAACTTCCTTGTCTGGATACTGTTGCTAAAAAGTAAGTCAACTTCCTATGAGACACCCAAGCAGGTCCAGTTGGTTTTTATAACATATAACAAATGAGTTCACACATTTCCTGCTCATATGCTAGAAATATAGATTTATATATTACAGAACCCACAACAATAATGAATGATAATGACATTATAATTCAGATTCTGGACTGATGTGGGGAGATGGAGGTTCACTTTATAACTAAATAAATCACATAATTAATTGTTGCAATATATGTTTTTACTGAGTCATCAGTGGGCTGGGTGCACACACAGTATAGTACCCAGGGCAGCATATAATACAAGTGGTAGATTTAGCGATGAAAAATAATTTCCTCATTCCTTCATTTTGTTTCCTCATCGTGTCATATATCTAATTCTAACAGTCTTTGTTCTCTTTCAAAGTACATGTTGTATGTGCACAAACACAGGAACTCAGTGCAATGAAGAACACAGGAAAGCCACAGATGGGCAACACTCTTGATTGCAACATGAAGGGGTTGATGAAATACTTCACTTGCACACACACAGTGTTACAGTACTACACATTTGCACATATTTGCATATTTACAAACAGGCACACACACACACACACTTATAAAAATAATAAGACATTTTTTATATAGTGTATTATATAGTAACTGTAAAAAAAACAGTTGTTAACAATAACTGTTAACAATAAACAAACAAAAACATGAAGTTAAATTTCATTTAGTTAAAAGCACATTAGTTGTCAATTTAACAAGCAGAAAATGCAGTTTCCAGTCGACAGACTGAGAGGGGAGGAACTGAAATCGACTCGTTCAGACTCCATTTTAACAATTCAGAGCAGTAGTGTAGAGCAGTAGTAGTGAAACGGGGGAAACTATATTGTCAATGATACTTCCTGCTCTCTCAGTCAGAATGTGTGTGTGTGTGTGTGTGTGTGTGTGTAGGCTGGAAAAGGAAATGTTAATTTCAATCACACAAGTGTCGACATACGTGGTATACTTTCACTGTTCACTGATTCAGTGTAACTGGTTTACCTCTCACTCTGACTGAAGTCCAGAAGATGAGTGATTGTGTAGACACAAAGGAGGACGGAGGAGAGTCTCAAGAATACACCACCAGTGATGGGTCCAAAGTTACTCCTTCAGCCCTCAGTAATGAGCCTGAACCTTCAGCTACAAGGTAAGAGAACAACTACAAACTTCTTGATAGTTTTGTACAGTGATTTGCATCTGTTTTGATGGCAGGCAGAAAACAAAGAGAGATGGGAAATGACATGCAGCAAAGGTCCTCAGCTGGATGCAAATTGGAGTTGCTGCAGTTCATGGTTGTTTGATCCCAAGTCCACCAAGGTGTCCCACTATGAACTTTTTAGTAGTTTGAGAGCTCTTCTAAGGGCTCCCTTATCACAGTTGTTCTAGGTGGTGCGAATGTGTGACTACATCAGGTATATCAAAGCACTGATAATGTTTCTGATAATCCCTCCTGCCCCAGAACAGAGAGCTCACAACAGGGCTATGAAGTTTTTTTTTTTTTTTCATTTTTGACCATGCAATTACCAGTTTCTCTCCCGCTAACTCACCCATGCTGCCTAAACCCATTCACATAATCCAAGAGACTCACAGGCATATCAGCCTCTTTCCAATCAGTAAAGTAAAACTGCTCCAATGTATTCATGGCCAAGGCAGGTGTCTGTGATCTGCAAACTTGTGCAGCTAGTGCCAGAGGGTTGTTGTTTATTTAGCAAAGAATCAATGAGTGACTTCTCATCTAATTATCTAGGCAGTAAGATTAAAATAATTTTGTTAAAATGATCTTTGAAAGTTTTTTATTCACACAAAAAGAAATGTGTTTATGGCCACAGATGGATGAAGGGGAGCAGTATTTCTGTGGAGGAGCAGCTGTCCTGTTGTGCTTTGTGTCAGAATGTCCTAAAGGATCCAGTCTCCACCAGCTGTGGACACTGGTTCTGCAGAGAGTGCATCACCTCATACTGGGACCAGTCTGGTTCATCACAAGACTCCTGCTGTCCCCAGTGTGGAGAAACATACAGAATAAGCCCTGGCCTGCAGAAAACAAGTGAGACCAGCACTGTACAAAGTAAGACTGTAAAACTGTCTGCTGATGTCATCATTTCTGAGACATGTTGTGTTGCAGCAATCACTTAACATGCTTCTGTTTTTCCCTCTATTCCAGCAGACAGTGTTCTGCAGGAGGTTTTAGATGAACATAAGATCAGTCTGAGGAAGAGATGTGAACGTGTGACTGAAGGAACTGATGAAACAGGAAGTGAAAGCCTCCTCAACAGGATCTACACTGAGCTCTACATCACAGAGGGACAGAGTGAAGAGGTTAATACCCAACATGAGGTGAGGCAGCTTGAGACGGCTTCCAAGATGAAGACCCACCATGACACTCCAATCAAGTGCCACGACATCTTCAAAGCCTTAACTGACCAACAGAGACACATCAGAGTGGTTCTGACCAACGGTGTCGCTGGTGTTGGAAAAACCTTCTCGGTGCAGAAGTTCACTCTGGACTGGGCAGAGGGCTTGGAAAACCAAGATGTCAGTCTGCTGGTTCTGCTTTCATTCAGGGAGCTGAACTTGATCAAAGATGAGCAGTACAGTCTTCTCATGCTGCTCCAAGTTTTCCATCCAACATTACAGAAGGTCACAGCAGAGACGCTCACTGTCTGTAAAGTTCTGTTCATCTTTGACGGCCTGGATGAAAGCAGACTGTCACTGGATTTTCACTACACCAAGGTTGTTTTTGATGTCACACAGAAGTCACCAGTCAATGTTCTGTTGACAAACCTCATCCAGGGGAATCTGCTTCCCTCAGCTCTGGTCTGGATAACTTCCCGACCTGCAGCAGCAAGTCAGGTCCCTCCCACATGCATTGACAGGGTAACAGAAGTACGAGGCTTCAATGACATCCAAAGGGAAGAGTACTTCAGGAGGAGATTCAGTAACGAAAAGGTGTCCAACAGAATCATTTCACACATCAAGGCATCCAAGAGCCTCCACATCATGTGTCAAATCCCAGTCTTCTGCTGGATCTCTGCTACAGTTCTGGAGCACATGTTGACTAGATGCCGGAGAGGAACGCTGCCCAAGACCCTGACTGACCTGTACTCACACTTCCTGCTGGTTCAGACAAAGAGGAAGAAGCACAAGTATGATGATACAGACAAAAAGAACAAAAACAAGAACAAGAGTCCACAGGAGCTGATAGAAGCTGATAGGGAAGTTCTTCTGAAGCTGGGGAGGCTGGCGTTTGAAAATCTGGAGAAAGGAAACATCATGTTCTATGAAGAGGACCTGGAGCAGTGTGGTCTTGATGTCAAAGAGGCCTTGGTGTACTCGGGAGTTTGCACAGAGATCTTCAAAAGAGAGTGTGTGATCTTCCAGAAAACAGTCTACTGCTTTGTTCATCTGAGCATTCAGGAGTTTCTGGCTGCAGTCTACATGTTCCACTGTTTCACCAATGGGAAGACAGAGGTAGTGGAAGACTTCCTGGGAAAAGACTTCAAACACAGGGACTCAAACCCAAAGTCTTTTCTTGAGAAGATGTCTAAGTATTTTAGAAATGATGATAGTTTTGATCCATCTCTGGATGTCTTCCTGAGTAGAGCCATGGAGAAATCCCTTGAGAGTAAAAATGGCCATCTGGACCTGTTTGTTCGCTTCCTTCATGGCCTCTCTCTGAAGTCCAACCAGAAACTCTTAGGAGGCCTGCTGGGTCAGACAGAGAACAGATCAAAAAGCATCCAGAGAGCCATCAACAACCTGAAGGAGATGAACATTGATGACATCTCTCCCGACAGAAGCATCAACATCTTCCACTGTCTGATGGAGATGAACGACCACTCAGTACATCAGGAGATCCAAGAGTTCCTGAAGTCAGAGAACAGATCAGAGGAGAAACTCTCTGAGATTCACTGCTCAGCTCTGGCCTACATGCTGCAGATGTCAGATGAAGTTCTGGATGTGTTGGACCTGAAGAAGTACAACACATCAGAGGAGGGTCAACAGAGACTGATCCCAGCTGTGAGGAACTGCAGGAGGGCTCTGTAAGTCCAGACGTTATCATTAGCATTATCACTCAGTGTAGATAAGTACGTTAGTTCTTCAAATATATCTTATTATTCATAAAATAGTGCCCCACTTGCTTATCACAAAAATTGTGTCAGTTGATTTCTCTGTGAACTTGACAGTTGCTATAATCAACCAGTGATGTGATGAGAATATATTAATCAAAAAACTCTTTTGTCAAATGCTTAAAGTGTCCTGTTTTATCTAGAAAAAGAAAAAACATGTTTTGAAATAAATGTGTCATGACAGACTTCCTGGTTGTGGACTCTCAGCAACTCACTGTGAAGTTGTGGTCTCAGCTATGAAGTCCAACCCCTCCCATCTGAGAGAGTTGGTCCTAAGTGAAAACAAACTCCAGGATGCAGGAGTGAAGCTATTGTCTAATGGACTTGGGAGTCCAAACTGTAGACTGGAGACTCTGGGGTAAGTTCTGACTGGAGTAGTTGTAGTTTTTTGTATATATTTAATTCAAACCATACACAAATCTTTTTTTTTTTTTTTTCCAGAAATGTTTGTTTCTTTCCAAACTTTACATGCAGAGCATCATTTGTAATTCAGAATGCTTCTGAGACAACTGAGCAGCTGGTAATATACTGGAACAAATGTGAACAGAAAAAAAGTTTAAAGACTGATGCACTCAAGAAATAAAAATGAAAAAGTAACAACATAAATAAAATAAACTGGAATCACCACCTCATGGATGTATGACTCCACCAACCAGTCAAGTTGGAAAATTTAATAATGAAAAGTTGCTTAGTCCCACATGTCTGACTTGATATTGATTCTACATTTACAGACTCATCCAAATCCACAATAACGGAATGACAGAGTCAGTCTACTAATTTCAGGGGAAAGCTTGGTGATTAGGACATCATTATGTTAGGCTACACATTTTAAACCTGAAGTATTTTTGCTTTGTTGACATGTTTTATTCTTTATTCAGACTGAATGGCTGCAGGTTGTCAGAGATCAGTTGTGATTCTCTGGCCTCAGCTCTGAAGTCCAACCCCTCCCATCTGAGAGACCTGGACCTGAGTAAAAACTACCTGCAGGATTCTGGAGTGAAACTGCTGTGTGGATTTCTGGAGGATCCAGACTGTAGACTGAAAACTCTGAGGTCAGACACTATTTTCAGCTCTGTAAGATTAATATGATGTGAAAGTTGTGGTGACACTAAGCTGCAGAAATAAGGCTGATATTATACTGGTCCACCACACAAAATCTTAATGGTAAAGCCTGGTTTCCTTTTTAGTGCTTTAGGCAAGTGATTGTATCAGAACAATACTAAGCTACAGATTTAAAACTAGAAGATAGCAAGAAAGAACCTACACTGTATAATTCACTTAACCTCAAAATAACTGAATTATTAAAACTCAAGATGCTAGTTTGATGATATTGCATTTTCATTAGTGCAGAAATGCTAACAACATAAAATCAATCATCCAGAACAGTTGCTCAGTTAAACGACTTATTACATAACAATGCCAGTCTCTGGTTTCAGCTCTGGAGGATTTGCTCCTTTTCATTGTTTTATCATTTTGAGTAGAACACTTGGAGACGATTTTGTCCTCTAACGGTATGTTTCATTCTTTATTCAGACTGTGGTCCTGCAGTTTGTCAGCGATCAGCTGCACATACCTGGTCTCAGCTCTGAAGTCCAACCCCTCCCATCTGAAGGACCTGGATCTGAGCTACAACAAGCTGCAGGATCCAGGAGTGAAGCTGCTGTGTGGTTTTCTGGAGAATCCAGACTGTAGACTGGAGACTCTGGGGTCAGTTTCTTGAAAAACAGCAAATAATATGTTTAGATACTTTAAGAATACAGAATTGACAGAAAAGACAGAAATTGAACTGACTACATAACTACAAGCAAATATGCCCACAAATAAATGAGCTGAAAACAGCACACACACACACACACACACACACACACACACACACACACACACACACACACACACACACACACACACACACACATATACACACAGATCAAAGCATATTTCCAAATATAGGTGTTAACAGCATCAGTATAGTATTGATGCTCTGACATTATGATGATTCAATTAACTTCTAATTTCAGAGAAAAGCTCACTGATTAGGACATCCTGTATCTGACCGGATTATAAATTATTTTTATCTACATGTTTTCATTCAGACTCTGTGACTGCAGTTTGTCAGAGATCAGCTGTGATTCTCTGGCCTCAGGTCTGACGTCCAACCCCTCCCATCTGAGAGACCTGAACCTGAGTGAAAACAAGCTGCAGGATTCTGGAGTGAAGCTGCTGTGTGGTTTTCTGGAGAGTCCGCACTGTACACTGGAGACTCTGGGGTCAGATCACTGATTGATACTATTGTAGAACTTATATGTTAAATTTACCATTGAGTATAACTTATATACATAACATACATTCATAAAGTTGTAAATTTCTTTTGTCCACATTTTCTTTTTTCATTTTATACTTCATAAAGTCACATATATGTAGAGAAGATAATATCATACATCCTCTGGATGTGCTGGGACGCACCATCAGTGGTGTGACCTGGGTCCTCTGCTGTTTTTGGTGACTCTGAATTGCCATAAAGTTGCGAATGTGACCACAAACTTCGTCTTCTAAAGTTGCATTTTTGTTCTTTATTCAGACTGTGGTCCTGCAGTTTGTCAGAGATCAGCTGTACTTCTCTGGCCTCAGCTCTGACGTCCAACCCCTCTCATCTGAGAGAGCTGGACCTGAATGGAAACAATCTGCAGGATTCAGGAGTGGAGCTCCTGTGTGGTTTTCTGGAGAGTCCAGACTGTAGACTGGAGAGACTGAGGTCAGTGGAGGGTTAGAGTAAGTCCTTGCTGCTTTTAACAACATTGTACTGAACAAAGTTGGTATCAAAGCAAATATCCAGTGTTTCCTGTAAAGCTCCAACCTTCTCAGTGGCTGATTTCTATGAGGGGTGGACATAAAAATTAAATCATAAAACTAAAACGAATTGATAAACTTGATTGTGATTTTATTTGAAACAATGTTGCTCTGATAATAAACTGGGCTGTGTCACTTTCTATTGTATATCATTCACCATTCACAATACCCAAATGTCTAAATGTTTTTGTCTACAGTGCCACGTCTTCACCATCCTAGGAAATCACATCATTGTTAGAATGACTACCTGTTTCTGAAAAACAGAAGTGTGTGTTGGATTAATTCTCTCACTTCCCTCTCTTGATTTGCAACTGCAGGCCAGGCCTTCTCGTTGGGAGCCAAAAATGTGATCAGTTAGTCAGTGGGTGTGGTTTGGGATTGACATTCTGGGCAGATGTAAACAAAGTTGCTTGCTGTAAATGATAAATGTCAGTTACGGACTGTGAATGATGAATGGTAAACAGTAGAAAGTAGCACAGCCCTCATGAAATCACATGACAGGGTAAGACTGATTACTTTTAAATAAAACTCTGACCCATCCATTCACTTTGTATTTGTTGTGGTTGTGTTTGTCCCTACAGGGTCAACAACAGGGTGATGAAACCCTCCAGAGACAAAACATGTGAGTATTGAAACAAGATTCACAGACTTTGTTTGCAGGCAGAGCTACATCATCAGAATATTCCAATGTACTGCAAAACTGCAGTACTTCAGAAAAGAGAAGAAAAGATTACACCACTGATGATTTAACTGTGATCACATAACTTAACTGTGAAATAAGAAGGTTAAAAAATACTGTGCATTGGTTAAAGCTTACTAAATATTCTCAGTGAGTGTGCAGCCTGCTCCTGAAGAGGAAGATTTGGGCTCAGAGAATCCAAATAAAGGTAAGGTCAAGATGATTGTGCTTTTTAAATATTGGCCCGTGTGTGCTGTTTTCATAGAAAACAGACTTTAAGCCAAAGTATTTCTGCAGGTCTGTGATCAACAAGCATTAAATAAGCCTCACTAATTCCTTGTGACAATGCATCTGATACTTAAAACAAGTTAACTGCTGACATGGAGGAAAAGCTTATAATCACAGATGTGACTTTATATACAGCATATATACAAAAACAACACGTGGCCCCATCTGACATCTGTTGTGTCCTTTCTTCCCATCAGGTGACTCTGATATCAAAATAGACCCAAACACAGCAGACACAAAGCTGGATGTGTCTGAGGATGAAACAGAACTGAAGAAGGTAAAAATCATTGAATCCTGATGTTCCAGACACATTTAAAAGCTCGACACACAGCAGTAAATGGGAAAAATATCCAGAGCATTCAACAAATATCTCACATAGCTGGGTAGAGAGAGAAATGCATTACATGCCCTTTTGGATCAGAAAAATAAAACATCTATTGTCTACATTGAGGATCAAACTGAACAATCGGACAATTAAAAAATAACATTTAATTTCCTTAAGACAGTCAGACACTGTCCAGATTCAGCCAATTTCTTGCCCTAAATTTGTCATCTTGAGTCATTTTATAATCTGGACAAATGCCTGTGAGATCAGTTATTGTTTGACGTTCAGTTTGAGGTCACTTGATATTGCACCAACTAATATCCTGGAAACATCCTCAGATATTCTTGAGCAGACACTCACCATTAATGTTGTTCCTTTCCTGAACCCCAGCCTCCATTAAGCTTCACGCCTGAACTGCAAACTGAATCTACACAAGTCTCATACAGGTAATCATATAATACAATCACTTAACACTGTTTTAGGCAAAGTACCTCTTACAGCTTTCCTCTTTTGAGCCACAGCAATCTCCTGATGGTTTGGTCTCATCGATGGCTTCTGTCCCTCTCTCTCTCTGCAGCTCTGACTTGTCCGACTTGCCCTGATCTTTTCCCTCAGGACTCATGTCAACAGAGCAGAAAGGTTTAACAGGTTCAATGTGGTCATCAGCTTTCTGTGTCCTACAGGTTCAGGTGTCCTGGTCCAGGTGGGTTCCAGTGTACTTTGACTGGACTGGTGTTTGTCATGACTCAGAAAGCGCAGCTGCTCTACAAGACTGTCCAATGGGACGAGAGCCTCCTCCACTCCACGGGCAAGATGGCTGCAGGGCCGCTGTTTGATATCCAGTGTCCTGAGGATGCTGTCTATCAGCTCCACATCCCACACTGTGAAACAAAGGATGGTAAGCAAATTATTGTGTTTGTCAGAGCAACACTAAAGGCCTATTAGTGCCCCCTGCAGGCTGCAGCTTTCATTACAGCCAGAGTCTCAACAAATACCTGTCATAATACTCACAGTGTGATGTCTGTGATGTTTGACACCTCAATGACTTGTCTTAGTGTCCTAGATACAAATGATCACTACCATTATAATGAGGTTGTCCTCAATAAAGCAGATGTTGAATGTCTCTGTGTTTTCACAGCTCTGCTCTCTGAGTGCCGACTGTCTGTCGCCCACATCAGTGACGATGGAATGAGCATCCTCAAACCGCTGGAGATCACAGACACCCATGTGATTGTCAATGTCCCTCATCTCTCTGCCTTTGGCCTGGTCTGGGAGTTTTTAGGGAGGATTTGGAACAACATGAACCCAATCAGCGGCCAAGTTTTGCTGTTCCTGCGACCACCAAACCCAAAAACACAGAGGCAAAACCTCAATGTGCTTCTCCTGCCAATCAACATCCCCCTGGAGGAGGTAAAGAAATGCACTGGTGTGTGAGTGTGGGCTAGGAAAGGATGGTGGGTTTATCTGACCCTGGCTCTGTATGCCTAGTCAAGTTATACTGAGGATGAATCCTCATGAAAATGTTCTCATGTATTTTAAGGTGATTGCAAAACAGAGAAATTCTGAGTACATCCAGGCACCTTCCATATGCAGATTCATCAAAGACCAAAGTTACACTGTTCACTGTCCGAAGGCCTACAAAATACAGCCTCAGGTGAGTATTTCAAATAAATGGTTTTGTAACACACTGACAACCTTTTTAGTATACTTTTGACATTATCAAGACACTGACACTGGTGTTACTGGTTTTCAGAAAGCAGAGTTTTACCTGAATTTTGGACCAAACTACCACCCAACGTTTGAGATCCGCCTGCCTACAAACACAGAAGAAGCGACTATAACAGTCCGAGACCAAACAAATGAAGATGTCTGGGAGCATAATGTTGACCTGACTGGTAAAGATGAATAGAAAAGAAGAGAAGAGAGTGATAGTTATTGATTGGTCCATGGTGCCTTTATACTTTGTTTAAATACTGTCTTTATCTGATGTTGGTTTGTATCTTTTTCAAGTTTTGTTGCCACAAGAGTGTGTCAAACCAAATTATGTTATAGTTACAATGACAACAAAGCTTCCTTATGACACCAAACCATTCAGAGAGCCCTCATGCCCTATGGATGAGGGCATTGTCATCCTGTTTCTCCACTCATTTTTCAGGTTTTTCCTTTAATTTTCTAAATTAAAAGTACTTTTCTTGTCCATCTTCCAGATCCTGCTCCAGCAGGGACTCCAAGTGTCCTAGCGGACAGGAGTGTCCAAGTACAGACTCCAAGTGTCCCAGCATGGACTCCGAATATGCCTGAAGGGACTTCAACTGTTCCAGTATGGACTTCAGGTTCCCTAATGGGGATTCAGAGTGTCCAAGTACAGACTCCAAGTGTCCCGGCATTGACTCTGAGCATCCCAGCAGAAAAGAAGCTGATGACTGTTCGGACACAGTTCATTGACAGAGTGTCTGAACCTGTTCTACGTAAGCTGCAGGATAAACTCCTGGAACATGGAGTGATAACTGATGAGGAAATGGAGTCTGCTGGTACACTGAACAGAGCAGACACAGCTCGTATGGTAATCGACATGGTGAGAAAAAAGGGATCACGCGCCAGTTCAGCTCTGATCATTGCCCTCTGTGAAGAGGATTCATGTCTTGCAACAGAGTTAAACTTAATGTGAAGCAGAGACAGTTTGTATCAGGGTATCTCTGTCTTACACCAACAAATCTTTAATTCTTATAGTTTAAGAAAGATTTGTCAAAGCCTTAAAAATCCAACCTGCCTATTAGCTTAGCTGTCAGCTCAGAGCTCTAAATTTTATGAAGGTGTGGACAGTTTTACACAAATAAATACCAGTTTTCATGTCAGACAGCTCACACTTTTCCTGTGTGTGCATAGCTATATAACGTCCAGTGTCCAGAATTTTCATACATGCTGATGTTATGAATACTAAAAACCAGAATGAGTGAATCTGTGCTCTTTACTTGAGGAGTAGTCAAATGCTCTGTTTTGAACTTGTGCAAGTGGTTGAGCTGGTTTTAGGATGCTCACTATTTATTTGTATCCCCTTAATAATCTTTAATGACATTGTGGCAATTAGTTTTCTACTACACTGCTGACACACAGCCTCACAAGTTTAAATATGCAAATTTAAATAAACATAACTAAGAGAAAACAGTAACTACATTTATGCATCTATGCCATGAGTTAACAGTTATTTCTTTCCTATTGTTCCATGCTTTAATCAAGGGATTTCGCTGAACAATTTTTATTCTGGGTGTTTGTGGCAGTTGCATGTTTTCACACTTTTTCTCGACTTTCTACTACAAACTACTTGTCAAAAACTTTTTTTTATGTATAGTACCAGTTATGTTTATCCATATTAATTTTACTTGGTGAAAGTCTGAGGACTGCAGTTGCAAATAAATCAGTTTGAATCATTTACACTCATGTTTGTGGGATGCTTTATGAAACTGATGTGTGTTATGCACATACATGCTCAAACACAGTCACGTGATTTACAGTAAAGGGAAAAGGGAGGAGCAGTTCTGCTCAGCTAGAGGAGGAAATGCCGAAGCTTAAGTATTCAGTCAAAGCAGACTGTTTTAGAGTTGTTAGAGCAGCAGGATTAGAATATGGTGAGTAATATGCTGACTCTGTTGTCTCTGGGATTCTGTGATGTGGAGTGTCAACTTATACGGTATACTCTGAGTGTGTGTGGGCGTGTTACTTCCTGATCCGTCTGTGTGTGTGACTCTTATATAGAGTTGTTGCGACCCTTGTGTTTCTGAGCTCAGAAGATGAGTGACTGTGTAGTGAAAAAGGAGGACAGAGGAGAGTCTCTAGGATCAACAACCAAAGATGGATCCAAAGTTCCTCCTTCAGCCCTCAGTAATGAATCTGGACCCTCAGCTACAAGGTAAGAGAACAACTACAAACTCCTTAATATTTTTGTACAGGATTTGGTGCCTGGATGTGAGCCGGGGATGATGCGGTTTGGTACTGTGATCCAAGACCACCATTCTATCCCACAAACTTTTAGCAGTTTGAGAGCTCCTCTAAGTATGCACTTAAAGAAGAATTTGACCAATGGTCAGTACTGTATATGTATAAATACTGTAGGCTCTGCATGCTGAAACATGCATATACCTTCACAATTTTGAGTTTTCATTCAAAGCTACAAAGGCCTGACATGTCTGGCTACATTTGCTAAGCTATGATCAGTTGCTGTTTTGACAAGGGATTTACCAAATGAGTGACTTGCCATCTAATTATCTAGGCAATGTTGTTAAAAATATTTTTGTTAAAATTATCTGTGGAATGTTTTTTTTTTTTTTTTACTTAAAAAGAAATATGTTCATGTCCATAAAGGAGGAAGAGGAACGATATTTCTGTGGAGTATTCCTGCTGTATTTTGTGTCAGGATGTCCTAAAGGATCCAGTCTCCACCAGCTGTGGACACTGGTTCTGCAGAGAGTGCATCACCTCATACTGGGACCAGTCTGGTTCGTCAGGAAATACCTCCTGTCCCCAGTGTGGAAAAAGATCCAAAACAAGACCTGGACCACAGACAGCCAGTCAGACCAGCACTGTACAAAGTAAGAGTGTCTGCCAATGTCATCATTTCTGAGACATGATGTGTTGCAGCAATCACTTAACATGCTTCTGTTTTTCCCTCTATTCCAGCAGACAGTGTTCTGCAGGAGGTTTTAGATGAACATAAGATCAGTCTGAGGAAGAGATGTGAACGTGTGACTGAAGGAACTGATGAAACAGGAAGTGAAAGCCTCCTCAACAGGATCTACACTGAGCTCTACATCACAGAGGGACAGAGTGAAGAGGTTAATACCCAACATGAGGTGAGGCAGCTTGAGACGGCTTCCAAGATGAAGACCCACCATGACACTCCAATCAAGTGCCACGACATCTTCAAAGCCTTAACTGACCAACAGAGACACATCAGAGTGGTTCTGACCAACGGTGTCGCTGGTGTTGGAAAAACCTTCTCGGTGCAGAAGTTCACTCTGGACTGGGCAGAGGGCTTGGAAAACCAAGATGTCAGTCTGCTGGTTCTGCTTTCATTCAGGGAGCTGAACTTGATCAAAGATGAGCAGTACAGTCTTCTCATGCTGCTCCAAGTTTTCCATCCAACATTACAGAAGGTCACAGCAGAGACGCTCACTGTCTGTAAAGTTCTGTTCATCTTTGACGGCCTGGATGAAAGCAGACTGTCACTGGATTTTCACAACACCAAGGTTGTTTTTGATGTCACACAGAAGTCACCAGTCAATGTTCTGTTGACAAACCTCATCCAGGGGAATCTGCTTCCCTCAGCTCTGGTCTGGATAACTTCCCGACCTGCAGCAGCAAGTCAGGTCCCTCCCACATGCATTGACAGGGTAACAGAAGTACGAGGCTTCAATGACATCCAAAGGGAAGAGTACTTCAGGAGGAGATTCAGTGACGAAAAGGTGTCCAACAGAATCATTTCACACATCAAGGCATCCAAGAGCCTCCACATCATGTGTCAAATCCCAGTCTTCTGCTGGATCTCTGCTACAGTTCTGGAGCACATGTTGACTACTGACCAGAAAGGAGAGCTGCCCAAGACCGTGACTGACCTGTACTCACACTTCCTGCTGGTTCAGACAAAGAGGAAGAAGCACAAGTATGATGAGGGACAAGAGACAAGTCCACAGGAGCTGATGGAGGCTGACAGGGAAGTTCTTCTGAAGCTGGGGAGGCTGGCGTTTGAAAATCTGGAGAAAGGAAATATCATGTTCTATGAAGAGGACCTGGAGCAGTGTGGTCTTGATGTCAAAGAGGCCTTGGTGTACTCAGGAGTTTGCACAGAAATCTTCAAAAGAGAGTGTGTGATCTTCCAGAAAACAGTCTACTGCTTTGTTCATCTGAGCATTCAGGAGTTTCTCGCTGCAGTCTACATGTCCCACTGTTACACCAATAGGAAGACACAGGTACTGAAGAACTTCCTGGGAGAAGACTGGAAATATAAAAACCCATTGGAGGAGTTCAGAGTGAGTGAAGATGAGGAAAATTATGACAGTGACTTGGCATACCTGGAAGATGATGACTATGATGATGATGTTGATTATGATGATGATGATGATCATTACAATGACTATGATGATGATCATAATGATGATGACTATATTGATGTTGATAATGATCCTTATGATGAAGATGATCACAATGATGACTATAGTGATGATGATAATGATCCTTATGATGAAGATGATTATGACTATAGTGATGATGATAATGATCCTTATGATGAAGATGATCACCAGTATGATGAAGATAATAATCATGATAGTGACAATGACAATGATCATGATAATGATGATCATGATGACATGCATGATGATGATCAAGATGATGGTGTTGCTAACGTATACCCTTCACCAGCAGCCTTCCTGAAGCTAACAATGGAAAAAGCACTCAGGAGTAGAAATGGCCACCTGGACCTTTTTGTTCGCTTCCTTCATGGCCTCTCTCTAGAGTCCAACCAGAAACTCTTAGGAGACCTTCTGGGTCAGACAGAGAACAGTCCGGAAATCATCCAGAGAGCCATCAACAACCTGAAGGAGATGAACATTGATGACATCTCTCCCGACAGAAGCATCAACATCTTCCACTGTCTGGTGGAGATGAACGACCACTCAGTACATCAGGAGATCCAAGAGTTCCTGAAATCAGAGAACAGATCAGAGAAGAAACTCTCTGAGATCCACTGCTCAGCTCTGGCCTACATGTTGCAGATGTCAGAGGAGGTTCTGGATGAGTTGGACCTGAGAAAGTACAACACATCAGACCAGGGACGACAGAGACTGATTCCAGCTGTGAGGAACTGCATGAAAGCACGGTAAGTTCTGACATGATCTTAGCCAAAACATAACAGACCTCACCTCAAGGCACTTCACTGATAAACATTTGCTTACATTATCATAAACCACCATAAACTACTGATCATAGCAGACAAAAACATGTTTTGTCATGTGTTTTGTTTATCAGATACACTGAATATATTTTTATTACAAATTGTCTCATTCTATTATAACATATTGTTATTCTCTAATCACAGACTTACTGCATGTGAGCTCTCAGAGACTCACTATGAAGTCGTGGCTTCAGCTCTGAAATCAAACCCCTCCTATCTGAAAGAGTTGGACCTAAGTGGAAATGACCTGCAGGATTCTGGGGTGAAACAGCTGTCTTCTGGACTGGAGAGTCTAAACTGTGGACTGGAGACTCTGAGGTCAGTTCACTGACTGGAGCTGTTATAAACCAGCTCAGCTACTAAATACAGAATGCCTGATTTGCTATATATGGTCTAGATGTAGACTTGACTGAGGTCAGCAGCATTTGATGACATGTGTTGACATGAATAGGTATACGAATGTTATGGTGACATTTAGCTGATGTTTGTAGAGGGCTGACATTACGATGATCCACTGTAACAGAATGACAAAGTTACTAATTTTAGGAAAAGTTCAGCCTGACATGTTTGCTATCTTTAAAAACTTGAGGATCTTTTGTAGAATACAAATACATTTGCCTGCACATCCTGATCCATAGTGGGTATCTTAATGTTGATTTTATCATTTAATTTGGGTGTAAAGTGAAACTGAGATATTCAGATATTTGTTAAACATTGTCACCATGACATGTTTGTCTTTGAGATTCTACTAAAGATGCTTTGTCTCCTCAAATTACATGTTTTACTCTGTCTTCAGATTGAGTGACTGCAGTTTGTCAGAGATCAACTGTGCTTCTCTGGCCTCAGCTCTGAAGTCCAACCCCTCCCACCTCAGAGCTCTGGACCTGAGTCTCAATGACCTGCAGGATCCAGGAGTGACAGAGCTGTGTGGTTTTCTGGAGAGTCCAGACTGTAGACTGGAGGCTCTGAGGTCAGTTCACTGCCTGTCTGTTACTGTTGTGGAATGTGTCTTTAATCCATAACTGAACCTAATTTATCTTACATACATAATACATACATAACTTGAATACATTTCTAAGACAAATAATTATTTCTTCAGCTTCAGTGAGTTGTCATGAATAATGTCTGTTCACTTAAATTAAACATAACTGACACACTCCCATTTCTCACAGTCACAGGACTGATGTCTTCTGAAATTTCAATGAACAGATTTAAGAGATTTATTTAATTAACTAATTAAGACATTTAGGATTGGATTGTAAATTATTTTTACTTCATTTATTCTCTATTCAGATTGAGCTTCCTGCAATTTGTCAGAGATCAGCTGTGCTTCTCTGGCCTCAGCTCTAAAGTCCAACCCCTCTCATCTGAAAGAACTGGATCTGAGTAGAAACTACCTGCAGGATTCAGGAGTGAAGCTTCTGTGTGGTTTTCTGGAGAGTCCCGGCTGTAGACTGGAGACTCTGAGGTCAGTTCACTGTCTGTCACTCTTTTAGGTCTTAGGTCTAAAATTGAGGTTGGCAGCATGTTATGAATCTGTGATGATATGAATACGGTATATGAATGAAGATGTCTGCAGAAGCCTTACATGATGACCCACGATAACACAATGACAAAGCCACTCTACTAATTCTAGAGAAAGGCTCATTGATTACTGAGCTGATTTGATTATAAATATATATTTTTTCTAAATAATTTCTTCTTTATTAAGGTTGTGGTCCTGCTATTTGTCAGAGATCAGCTGTGCTTTTCTGGTCTCAGCCCTAAAGTCCAACCCCTTCCATCTGAGAGAACTGGATCTGAGTGGAATTTGGGACCTGCAGATTTCAGACCTCAAGGAGCTGTGTGGTTTCTTGGAGAGTCCAGACTGTAGACTGGAGGCTCTAAAGTTAGTAGTCAGTCCATGCTGCTTTAAAATTGGACTTTTCACTTACTAGATTTATTATTAGGTTTAATAATGCTAACTCAAACAAAATCTGTGTATTTACCAATCACACTGTAATTCTTGTGGTTGTGTGCGTCCCAAAAGGGTCAATGACAGGGAGATTAAAGCCTCCAGAGACAAAACATGTGAGTACTGAAACAATGTCTCCTGTTCAATCTACCATGTGCTGATTAGTCCTGGAATATGACTGTTGTTGTTTACATGAGTCTCACTCCTGACTTGGACTTGTCTGAGTTCAATTTGACACTCCTATCAGTATTTATGTGCATTGAGATGGGTAATAATGTTGTGTTACACATCATTTTATCATTTTACAAATTTCTGTTGTTCAAATTAAGTTGAGTTGACAGCAGATATTTGGACATATCCACTCAGCATGATACGCACCCAGTAGGAAACCAGGAGCCTCTGATGTCTGTTGTGTCTCTTCTCCTCCCATCAGATGTCTCTTATGTCAAACTGGACCCAAACACAGACACAGAGCTGGATGCATCTGAGGACAACACGGAGCTGATGAAGGTGAATAAAAACCATTGTATCCTGATATTCCAGATGGATTTAAGGAATTAACACATATCAGGAACAAAAAAAACTAAAACATCTACTGACAGTTTTCTGTGAGATTAATTGATATCCACGTGATTTGTGATCTATTATGTGGCACCAACTACTTTGACACAGGTGGAGCTAGAAACATCCTCTTCAGATATTCTTGAGACAGTTATTGATGTCATTTGTACCTTTGACATGTTAAAGTTCAAGTCTGTTGCTTTTTTTAAGCTTTTATGAACAATTAATGACTCTAAGTAGGCTCCTTCTCCTCCTTCTCCAGACTGTAGACTATTTAAAACTACTCAGATGTCATTTGTAAATTATTACAATGGCACATATATTGAACGCAACTTATTTCTAGTCAAACAGCTGACGTTGTTCCTTTCTGATTACCAGCCTCCATCAAGCTTCACACCAGAACTGCAAACTGAATCTACACAAGTCGCATACAGGTAATCATATAATACAATCACTTAACACTGTTAAGTACCTCATACAGCTTTCCTCTTCTGAGCCACAACAGTCTTTTGATCGGATTTGTGCAAATGGGTGGCTCTTGTCCCTCTCTCTCCCTCAGTGCTCAGTATATTACCAGTAGTCCATCCCACAGAAGATACAAGGTTTCTCAGAGGGTGTTGTTTGTTCCCCAGGTGTGATATAGATGAAGCTGCGCTTGGAAGGATTTACTTGCCACCAAGAATTCTTGCACTGATGGCTTTAGAAATTTCCTGCAGGATTTTATCATGTTAATGGTACATCCCCCACCCTAGTGCTTTAGAACAGCCATCAGGGTGTGGTCCAGGGTTTGGTGCTCTCTGCTGTCTGTGTTTCGCCCCTTTGTGTGAGGATTCATTGCATGTTACTGTTGCCCAAACTTTCTGATCAGTTTATTATAGTATGCAAAACTGATGCTCTTGAAGTTCTCCTTTTTACTCCAAACTCTTTATTCAGTCCTCCAGTCTTCTACTATGCTGCATCTCTACTACTCGCAGGAGCTTCCACAAACACAGCAAAGAGTTTTGGACAATTATTCTGCTACTGTTGATGAGGTGTTGGTCTTGGTAGAAAGCTTGATTGTGCTTTGTAGATTACTTCTCACTGCAGCTCTGACTCATCAGACTTGTGTTTCCAGTTCTCACTGTGCATTTCATGGTCTTCAGTTCCCTGTAAAGATTCTGATCTCTAGTAGCACTATGGAGCAGCAGTTTTGGGTGGGTGCCCATTTTATTTGTGTCATGCATGTGCACCAGGTCTCACATGTACATGGATGATGTGTTACACAGTGCTGCCAATGGTTCCTCGCTGTTCCACTGATCTATAGGTGGTGGTAACAATGTAGGATCTGTGTCCTACAGGTTCAGGTGTCCTGGTCCAGGTGGGTTCCAGTGTGCTTTGACTGGACTGGTGTTTGTCATGACTCAGAAAGCGCAGCTGCTCTACAAGACTGTCCAATGGGACGAGAGCCTCCTCCACTCCACGGGCAAGATGGCTGCAGGGCCGCTGTTTGATATCCAGTGTCCTGAGGATGCTGTCTATCAGCTCCACATCCCACACTGTGAAACAAAGGATGGTAAGCAAATTATTGTGTTTGTCAGAGCAACACTAAAGGCCTATTAGTGCCCCCTGCAGGCTGCAGCTTTCATTACAGCCAGAGTCTCAACAAATACCTGTCATAATACTCACAGTGTGATGTCTGTGATGTTTGACACCTCAATGACTCGTCTTAGTGTCCTAGATACAAATGATCACTACCATTATAATGAGGTTGTCCTCAATAAAGCAGATGTTGAATGTCTCTGTGTTTTCACAGCTCTGCTCTCTGAGTGCCGACTGTCTGTCGCCCACATCAGTGACGATGGAATGAGCATCCTCAAACCGCTGGAGATCACAGACACCCATGTGATTGTCAACGTCCCTCATCTCTCTGCCTTTGGCCTGGTCTGGGAGTTTTTAGGGAGGATTTGGAACAACATGAACCCAATCAGCGGCCAAATTTTGCTGTTCCTGCGACCACCAAACCCAAAAACACAGAGGCAAAACCTCAATGTGCTTCTCCTGCCAATCAACATCCCTCTGGAGGAGGTAAAGAAATGCATTGGTGTGTGGGTGTGGGCTAGGAAAGGATGGTGGGTTTATCTGACCCTGGCTCTGTATGCCTAGTCAAGTTATACTGAGGATGAATCCTCATGAAAATGTTCTCATGTATTTTAAGGTGATTGCAAAACAGAGAAATTCTGAGTACATCCAGGCACCTTCCATATGCAGATTCATCAAAGACCAAAGTTACACTGTTCACTGTCCGAAGGCCTACAAAATACAGCCTCAGGTGAGTATTTCAAATAAATGGTTTTGTAACACACTGACAACCTTTTTAGTATATTTTTGACATTATCAAGACACTGACACTGGTGTTACTGGTTTTCAGAAAGCAGAGTTTTACCTGAATTTTGGACCAAACTACCACCCAACGTTTGAGATCCGCCTGCCTACAAACACAGAAGAAGTGACTATAACGGTCCGAGACCAAACAAATGAAGATGTCTGGGAGCATAATGTTGACCTGACTGGTAAAGATGAATAGAAAAGAAGAGAAGAGAGTGATAGTTATTGATTGGTCCATGGTGCCTTTATACTTTGTTTAAATACTGTCTTTATCTGATGTTGGTTTGTATCTTTTTCAAGTTTTCTTGCCACAGGAGAGTGTCAAACCAAATTTTGTTGTAGGTACAATGACAACAAAACTTCCTCAGATCACCTTCAGTCTGCTACAATTTTAATGGATCTTATTGGCCATGGATCTCCAGGGCCAATGTGTATAAAATTAGTGAGAAATGGTCCTGAATCAGTCAATAGTTGTTGCCTATATATCTATGTACAGATACATCAGGTGTCAAATTAAATAAAAACATAAAGTGTCTTAGTAAGTTGTAGGGCTGCCAGAACAACTTCAGTGTACCTTGGCATTGATTCTCCAAGTCTCTGGAACTCTACTGGAGGTATGAAGCACCATTTTCCCAGACAATATTCCCTCATTTGGTGTTTGATGATGGTGGTGGAGAGCGCTGTCTAACACATCAGTCCAAAGTCTCCCCATGGTGCTCATTTGTGTTTGAGATCTGGTGACTGTGAAGGCCATAGCATATAATTCACATAATTTTCAGTCACATCAAACCATTCAGTGAGCCTTCATGCCCTATGGATGAGGGCAATGTCATCCTGTTTCACCACTCATTTTCCTTTAATTTGTCACCTGTCTCTATACTATATACAGTATATGTTATATTTAACACAAGTACTTTTCTTGTCCATCTTTCAGATCCTGGCTCCAGCAGGGACTCCAAGTGTCCCAGCGGACAGGAGTGTCCAAGTACAGACTCCAAGTGTCCCAGCATGGACTCCGAATATGCCTGAAGGGACTTCAAGTGTTCTAGTATGGACTCCAGGTTCCCCAACGGGGATTCAGAGTGTCCAAGAACAGACTCCAAGTGTCCCGGCATTGACTCTGAGCATCCCAGCAGAAAAGAAGCTGATGACTGTTCGGACACAGTTCATCGACAGAGTGTCTGAACCTGTTCTACGTAAGCTGCAGGATAAACTCCTGGAACATGGAGTGATAACTGATGAGGAAATGGAGTCTGCTGGTACACTGAACAGAGCAGACACAGCGCGTATGGTAATCGACATGGTGAGAAAAAAGGGATCACGCGCCAGTTCAGCTCTGATCATTGCCCTCTGTGAAGAGGATTCATGTCTTGCAACAGAGTTGAACTTAATGTGAAGCAGAGACGATTTGTATCAGGGTATCTCTGTCTTACACCAACACATTTTTAATTCTCAAGTTAAACTTTAGCCATTTCATCTATTGTTTACGCATAGCAGGTAGATATGTTAAAACTGCATGAATCAGGGTTACCTGTACTGTACAGAGTCACATGATAAATTTTGTCTAATGTATGTTTCCACAGTTCAGTTCCACTAATTCATCAGTTCAACAACCACATCATTTCATAGGTTTAATTTGGAGTTGGACCCTGTGTTCTGTTGTGGACATGAAAATCTATTCTGCTTTGACTCATCAAAGATTTGTATACTGACACAAATGTAGCTGTACAATTACTTAATGTTTGGCACTATGCTTTACGGTTAATAAATAACATTTTTTGTCTCAAATCATCTGTGTTGTAGGTCTATTTCCTGTTTTCAGTTAAACACAAACTGTGCAAACATAACTTTAGATTAACATTAGATTATAATCACTACAGGTTTTAATCTGGTCAGCATGAAATAATCTAATTCTAAATCATGACGACAACATGGACAATGAGAACAACTGCAATGAGAAATATTCTTCTCCCTGCTTCCTCCGTATCTGTCCAAAATAAAACCACCGACCAGCATCATCCAGCTGCTCAGGAGAACATTGAAAGGCTCTCATTTATACTGACCTAAGGACAGTCTAAGTCAGTGCTGAAGAAATGATGTGTACTGTTTGTTTTAGTGCAGGTCATTTTAGTCTTGTTTTACTCTTATTTATCTTATTGTTTTTAGAGTTGATTATTTTAGATTAGATTTTAGTAAAATCTTTATTTGTGCCTATAGTATGGTGGTAGTCTCCAGTCACATGTATGGAAGTGTGCTGGCGGTCCACTCTAACTTTGATGGTGATATGGTTTGTGTTGCCACATTTTGTAGTGTGGTTTTTTATTTGACGCGTTGGCATTGGTTGGTATTATCCTTTTCACAGGCAGAATACGCCCACACAGACTCTTGTGGCTTCTTTACTGAGGCCACTGCATTTCCATTCAATGACTAATTCCAGGTATTTACAACTCATGGGAATCATACTTAGAGAAAAGGGAACAAACCACACAGTCACTGAGTCAAAATCAAATCTATTTCAAAATTGAACTTGTTCAACCCAAGACAGATGCTGTGAAAGCAACACATGCACATGCACGTAGACAGACTTAGGTTTTCCTTTAAATGAAAGGGGGAGTGGCAGCTGAAACTGTAAGTGCTCAGTCATTTAGTCCAGACTCCATTTTAAATGGATAGAGCATGAGGAGGAAAACTGAAGGCTGAGACGGGGTGAGTGTTAATACAACATTATTATTATTTTATTGTCAGACACTCAGAGTCAGTTTTCTCCCGGTGGACTGCAGAGGGAAGATGATGCAGAATGAATTTCTGTCCGTGCGAAGAGACTAAAGGAAAAAGAAGAGATTAAAACCTTGCATGTGTTTGTATGGTATTTTAGGGTGTGCCTCTCAAACAGACTTGTTTGTTCACGATCCTTGTGTTTCTGGGCTCACAGTCAGTGTTACTGGTTTACCTCTCAGACTGACTGAAGTGCAGAAGATGAGTGTTAGTGTAAATGAAGAGGAGAACAGAGCAGGTTCTCCAGTATCCAGCTGTCTGTCCATGAAAAGTGACTGGTCCAAAGGACTTCCCCCAACCTTCAGCAATGAACCAGGATCCTCAGACACAAAGTAAGACAACTGCTACAAGCTAATTTATATTGCATATTTTCAGTTATTGCTTCCAATTACATTTTTTAGTTTGTAGTATAGTTTGTATATTTGAAGTTCCACTAAAATGCATATTCTAACTAAAATATCAGAATTTCTTCTTGACAGAGACAAGGAGAGATTCAGTCAGTCACACAAAACATCAGACTTCCCAATTACCAGAAGTAACAGTAGTTCATCAATGGCTTTCATCAGAGGATTTAAGTTTTTCAAAGGATAGTAATAACACCATGTTTGTGTTTGCAGAGGTCAGCACCACAAACTGACACCAGGGTCTCCACTATCCAGTTGTCTGTCTATGAAGAGTGACTGGTCCAAAGATTCCCCTCTATACTTCAGTAATGAACCTGGACCCTCAGACACAAGGTAAGAGACGGTTTTTTTCTCTAAATTGACCTGATGCACTGAGGATGAGGACAAAATTATCTACTGAAACATTTCTATTCATGATGGAAAACTCTTAGTGCAGATAGTTGAGAGTAGAAGGGACTGACAGAAAATATCAAGGGAAGCATACTACGGTTATATGCTGTGTGTTAGAGTCTATCACAGTGATTCAGATCACTTGCAACCAAAGCTCAAATCTAACTAACCCAAGCTAAGCTGCACAACGTGCCCGCAAAACAGTAAAGAACGTGATCAGCTCTCTTTACTGGAAGGCTTTTACTGTGAAGTAGCTGCAGGAAGTCTTCATTTCCTAAAATAACAAACTATGGACATATCACTACAATCAATAGGAAAAACAGCTAGTGTTTATGAAAGCAGGAGTGTTCTATTCTCTGTGACCATCTGAGCCTCTAGACAGTATTGGACACATCTTGATCTTTTCCAATGAACAATCAACAAGTCAAGTTCAAGTTATAAAGAAATGTCTTCACAGAGAGGAGACAGGGAGTGGTGTTTCTGTGGAGGAGCAGCTGCCCTGCTGTGCTTGGTGTCAGGACATCCTGAAGGATCCAGTCTCCACTAGCTGTGGACACTGGTTATGCAGACAGTGCATCATCTCATACTGGGATCAGCCTGGTTCATCAGAAGAAAGATACAGAATAAGCCCTGGCCTGCAGAAAACCAGTCAGACCAGCACTGTACAAAGTAAGACTGCAAAACTGTCTGCTGATGTCATCATTTCTGAGACATGTTGTGTTGCAGCAATCACTTAACATGCTTCTGTTTTTCCCTCTATTCCAGCAGATAGTGTTCTGCAGGAGGTTTTAGATGAACATAAGATCAGTCTGAGGAAGAGATGTGAACGTGTGACTGAAGGAACTGATGAAACAGGAAGTGAAAGCCTCCTCAACAGGATCTACACTGAGCTCTACATCACAGAGGGACAGAGTGAAGAGGTTAATACCCAACATGAGGTGAGGCAGCTTGAGACGGCTTCCAAGATGAAGACCCACCATGACACTCCAATCAAGTGCCACGACATCTTCAAAGCCTTAACTGACCAACAGAGACACATCAGAGTGGTTCTGACCAACGGTGTCGCTGGTGTTGGAAAAACCTTCTCGGTGCAGAAGTTCACTCTGGACTGGGCAGAGGGCTTGGAAAACCAAGATGTCAGTCTGCTGGTTCTGCTTTCATTCAGGGAGCTGAACTTGATCAAAGATGAGCAGTACAGTCTTCTCATGCTGCTCCAAGTTTTCCATCCAACATTACAGAAGGTCACAGCAGAGACGCTCACTGTCTGTAAAGTTCTGTTCATCTTTGACGGCCTGGATGAAAGCAAATTTTCATTGGATTTTGACAACATGAAAATTGTTTCTGATGTCACACAGAAGTCACCAGTCAATGTTCTGTTGACAAACCTCATCCAGGGGAATCTGCTTCCCTCAGCTCTGGTCTGGATAACTTCCCGACCTGCAGCAGCAAGTCAGATCCCTCCCACATGCATTGACAGGGTAACAGAAGTACAAGGCTTCAATGATGCCCAAAAGGAGGAGTACTTCAGGAGGAGATTCAGTGACAAAGAGCTGTCCAACAGAATCATCTCACACATTAAAGAATCCAGGAGCCTCCACATCATGTGTCGAGTCCCAGTCTTCTGCTGGATCTCTGCTACAGTTCTGGAGCACATGTTGACTAGATGCCGGAGAGGAACACTGCCCAAGACCCTGACTGACCTGTACTCACACTTCCTGCTGGTTCAGACAAAGAGGAAGAAGCACAAGTATGATGAGGGACAAGAGACAAGTCCACAAGAGCTGACAGAGGCTGACAGGGAAGTTCTTCTGAAGCTGGGGAGGCTGGCGTTTGAAAATCTAGAGAAAGGAAACATCATGTTCTATGAAGAGGACCTGGAGCAGTGTGGTCTTGATGTCAAAGAGGCCTTGGTGTACTCAGGAGTTTGCACAGAAATCTTCAAAAGAGAGTGTGTGATCTTCCAGAAAACAGTCTACTGCTTTGTTCATCTGAGCATTCAGGAGTTTCTGGCTGCAGTCTACATGTTCCACTGTTACACCAACAGAAACAGAGAGGCATTGAAGGCTTTCATGGGAAAAAAACATATTAATTCAACCCTGGATGTCTTCCTGCTGGGAGCAGTAAAAACATCCTTGAAGAGTAAAAATGGCCACCTGGACCTGTTTGTTCGCTTCCTTCATGGCCTCTCTCCTGAGTCCAACCAGAAACTCTTTGGAGGCCTACTGGGTCAGACAGAGAACAGTCCGGAAATCATCCAGAGAGTCATCAACAACCTGAAGGAGATGAACAGTGATTATGTTTCTCCTGACAGAAGCATCAACATCTTCCACTGTCTGATGGAGATGAACGACCACTCAGTACATCAGGAGATCCAAGAGTTCCTGAAGTCAGAGAACAGATCAGAGGAGAAACTCTCTGAGATCCACTGCTCAGCTCTGGCCTACATGCTGCAGATGTCAAATGAAGTTCTGGATGAGTTGGACCTGAAGAAGTACAACACATCACATCAGGGTCGACTGAGACTGATCCCAGCTGTGAGGAACTGCAGGAGGGCTCTGTAAGTCCACATGTAATTGTCAACATTATAGCCATTAATGGCCAAGTGTAATGTGCATGTGTGTAAAATGCATCAATTGTATACAGATCACACCATAAAACTTACACACAATAAAAGTTTTGGTAAACGTCTGTTACACCTGCTAGAAAATTTTACTTGAGATGTTCTCGCTGGCAAATATTCAGTTAAGCTTTGAGAGCAAGAACAGCTTCTTTTTATTGTATGTAAGTATGCATGATCTTGTTGATATTTCTGTATAATAAAGCTTAATTCACAATTATTTTTCCATTTTCACCTAAACTAGGAGCAATTTTGAGCTCAGTGTGTTGCTTAAGAACACGACCTAGGCTACCACCTGAGCTTTTTCCTCTCTATCAGCTTTGTCAACAAAATACAGAGTCTAATATAGAAGCTATATTTATAAAAGCCCTTGGTTTTATTATATTTCAACTGTTAAATAACTATGTCATATTATCTGTAATCACAGACTTTCTGGCTGTCAACTCTCAGCAACTCACTGTGAAGTTGTGGTCTCTGCTCTGAAGTCCAACCCCTCCCACCTGAGAGAGATCGACCTGAGTAACAGCAAGCTGCAGGATTCAGGAGTGAGGCTGCTGTTTCCTGGATTGGAGAGTCCAAAATGTAGACTGGAGACTCTGGGGTCAGTCCACTGATAGTGTTCTACCAAACTTAAATCAAATATATTCATAACAAGGTTTCATCTTTGGGGTTCGTCTGAGCACAAATGTCAAAACTAAGTACGTTTCACTTAACTATTCATTTTAGGGAAAATGATTTTATCTGCATGATTAATTCTTTATTCAGGTTGATGGGCTGCAGTTTGTCAGAGTTCAGCTGTGCTCCTCTCGCCTCAGCTCTGAAGTCCAACCCCTCCCATCTGAGAGAGCTGGATCTGCGTAACAACAAGCTACAGGATTCAGGAGTGAAGGAGCTGAGTGGTTTTCTGGAGAATCCAGACTGTAGACTGAAAACTCTGAGGTCAGACCCCATTTTATAGCTCTGTACTGAGAATAATATGATATGAAAGTTGTAGTGACGCATAAGGCTGATATTATACGGATCCACACTGAGTAAAATCAATTATAATTCTCAAAACAAATCTATAATCTAATCCTATACTTTTTAAACCACACAACTTTTTTCCTACATTGACATTAACTAATACATATATATGGTATTTTCTACAAAGTTACATTACTACAAAGTTTTGGGGGTTAAGTGGAATTGATTGAGATATTCAGACCAAACACATCATTTCAATGTTGTGTTTTAGATTTGGTGTGAATCATTTGTTGACTTTTCTCCAAAGTTCAGCCTGACACGTCTGTTGTCTTGAGGATCTTAAGTAGAATCTTAAATAAATTTGGCTGCACAAAATGGGTTTGTATAGATGGAGCCAGTGGTGGAGCTGGCAGACTTTAAGAGGTGAAGTCAGTATGTCTTTATAGGAGCAGCAGCATCTTGACATCAATACTGATGACAGCTCTTTTTCCCTTTTTGTATTTTACTGCATCCTGTTGGGTTCAGATGTGTGGAGTTTCCACTTTCTACACTTTCTACATTTTAAACTCTCTTCAGCTCTGAACATATTATTAAACACTAGATGGTTTCAAGTGAGAACTTTGTCTTCTAAAGTTCTATGTTTTTTGTTGTTTATTCAGCTTGATGGACTGCAGTTTGTCAGAGATCAGCTGTGCCTCTCTGGCCTCGGCTCTGAAGTCCAACCCCTCCCACCTGAGAGAGCTGGACCTGAGGGGAAACAAACTGCAGGATTCAGGAGTGAGGGAGCTGTCTGATCTTGTGAAGAGTCCAGACTGGAGACTGAGGACTCTGAGGTCAGACACCATTTTTAGTTCTGTGCTCAAATTAATATGATATGAAAGTTATGGTGACAGTAAATTTTAGACAGGTTAATGGGGTAAAATCCCCTTCAGGGTCTAGAACATTAAGACTTAAATGGTTGAAAGTACGTTTCTGAGGTATTGACTTTGATCTTAAAGGTATAATATATTACTTCATCAGAATGTCTAGAAACGACTAGACATAACGACTAAACATGAAAACCAATGACAAGTAAAGAGAATAATATTGATCATCTCATTACAATGCAATGTTCTGCCAAGCTCTGGCTTCCTTCTCACCTCCACACAGCTAAAGCAGAAAGAAAAATAGCCATATCCACAAACAACAACAAAAGGTTGATGGGCCAAAATTAATAAAAAAGAAGGAAAGCCACTCAGACCAACCCACAAAGGGTCGTCCTTCCCCTCTAACCCTAAAACCAAACAATCAGAAAACTAAGAAGAAACTAGAACAGAAAACTGCTCTAGTCCTGCAGGAAAAAGAGAAGAGCTGAAGTCCATGCCCCCTCTTTATAGATTCCTCCTCAATCTGACCAGACCAGATACACCTGAGGCAAGCTGAGGGAAAACGACATCATGTGGCAAGATCAAGATGAACAGTTGGGGAGGGGGTTTCTGAAAATGCTGAAATCACAGAGTTTTGGAATGTAATGTAATCACTGAGTCAACTGCACAGCAACGTGCTGAATGTCTGCAGGCTATCAAACTGCTGAGACTGTAATATTCAAATATTTGATTTTAAACCTCAGTTAATAATTTCAAAGATGTCTTAAATTCACACATTGAATGGTTTCAAGCATGAACTTCATCTAAAGTTATATGTTTTATTCTTTATACAGATTGAGTTCCTGCACTCTGTCAGAGATCAGCTGTGATTCTCTGGCCTCAGCTCTGAAGTCCAACCCCAAACATCTGAGAGATCTGGATCTGAGTCACAACAAGCTACAGGATCCAGGAGTGAAGCTGCTGTGTGGTTTTCTGGAGAGTCCAGACTGTAGACTGGAGACTCTGGGGTCAGACAACATTTTTGAGTTTGGTGCTATTCAATACACTGATCAGCCACAACAATAAAATCACCTACCTAATATTATTAATTATTTTATTATATGATGTGTGTTTGAAAACTTGAGGAACTACGTCTTTACTGGAGCAGCAGCTCACTAATATTAAAGGGCTCTTTTAACCTGCATCCTGTTGGGTTCAGGTGCCTGGAGTTTCCAGACTTCTACATCCTAAACCCTCTTCAGCTCTGTACAGATTATGTCTTCTAAAGTTACACGTTTCATTCTTTATTCAGGTTGATGGACTGCAGGTTGTCAGAGATCAGCTGTGATTCTCTGGCATCTGCTCTTAAATTCAACCCCAAACATCTGAGAGATCTCGATCTGAGTCTCAACAAGCTGCAGGATTCAGGAGTGAAGCTGCTGTGTGGTTTTCTGGAGAGTCCAGACTGTAGACTGGAGACTCTGGGGTCAGACACCATTACTTATTCTGTGCTGAGAATAATATTGTCATGGGGATGCCTCATGATCTCTAATTTAAGCAAGACATGTGTGGATGTAAACACATGTAAACATGATCTCTGATTACATGTTTTCCTTTTTAATCAGATTGATGGACTGCAGTTTGTCAGAGATCAGCTGTGCCTCTCTGGCCTCGGCTCTGAAGTCCAACCCCTCCCACCTGAGAGAGCTGCAGCTGAGGGGAAACAAACTGCAGGATTCAGCAGTAAAAGAGCTGTCTGATCTCATGAAGAGTCCACACTGGAGACTGAGGACTCTGAGGTCAGTAGAGGGTTGAAGTCGGTCCATTCTGCTTTCCTCAATGAAGCTGTGAGAGGAGAGCGGTGACAGGCTTCAGGAATGGACAGAAAGAAAGAGATTTTATGTGACAGCCTCTGTGTTTGTCAGGATATTTCAGACACAGAGACTTCTTCTTTCTTTAAATGACTGAAGTCCCTGCTGCTCTTTACACTGGATGTGCTGCATCAGTGACTGACAGCTGATGAAGTGAGTCTCTGTAAAAACTGATTTATCACCTCTGTTGTCTGTCTTATTCTCTCAACAGATGGAAGTGGTGATCTTTACAAAGGTGAGAGTGAAGAGGACGGTGCGTGACAGAGGATGAGCTGTGTCCTGATGATCCAGAGAGGTTTAAGCAGCAGCAGCAGCTTGTGTGTAGAGAGGCTCAGACTGGCTCATGTTACTGAGAGGTAGAGAGGAGAACTTCATCCAGCAGTGACTGACAGAGGAATCGGGAGTGGAGTGGAGATGACTCCATGTGCTTGAGAACTGATCTGAGAAAACCACCACTGTCAGACACAGTGTCAAGTCCACCATCATCCCTGTCTGTGTTCATCTGGTTGTAAATATTTCTTTGGTTTTCTTCACTTTGTAAATATTCACAGATCAGAGAACATAATTTAAATCAGTCAGCAGGGAGAGGTTTCACAGTATATGTCTTCAGTGCTCATAAACTAGTTTAACAGACTGACCAGACATGTCGACAAAGTCAGTTTTTTTTCCTAAGAGTGAATAAAGTATTTCCTGTGTGTTTTTATTCCAGTAAGTCAGTAGGCTGCAGAAGAAAACATGAAACTGAAACTGATTGCATAACTGATGCCATTTTCCTCCTGAAACACGACAAAGTTCAGTCTGCATGATTAAAACAACGTTTAAGGAAGACTAATAAATAAACAGATTAATAGATAAACCTTAAAAAAAAAAAAAACCACCCTTGCATGACATTATGAAACATGAATTTGATTCTCTAATTTATTCATATGATAGCTGATGTTTTCAAAGGAGCAAACATCTGGCAGGCCACTAGATGGCAATGCCACCGTGCAAATCCCCTGTTCTTGCGAGCAGAGGAGGGAGGACTGGAGGCAGTCAAAACCCTCAGCCGCTTTTCACCAGGTGAAAACTGACAGACAGGTTAATTCAACACAGAGCTCAGCCCGGTGGGAGTGTAACTCAACTTTGGGGGAAACTGCTCTATGAAAATCTATTGAATGATGGGAGACGCTGTGGCAAAAATATATAAGTGCAAACAAAGTGTCCTGCCTTCAAAATAAAAGCATGACTGTGTGAACTTCTTAGTAATGGTTGATATGAAAACTGAGCATGAGCAGGGATTAAATTAACAGTGATACATAGCGATGATTGTGACATATCACAGTAGAAACATCCATAAATGAAAACACAAACAAAATGTTATATGAGTTAGGTATGAAATGAGTAAATAATGACACTAAAATCTGCTTGAGATCCCGCCTGGAGGACTGCCTCAGTGCAAAAGATTTTCTGAGAGTTCAAAGCAGGTTTTCACATCATCTGTGTCATATCTTTGAAGTATTTCTTGAAGTTGTACCATACAAGCTGTGGCGTGTATCTGGGGCTTTTACTTTAAAGGGTTGAACAGGAAGTTATATGTTATTCACTGTAACTTGACACTGGTCATCCCGACGCTTTATTGCTGCATTGTGGAGAGGTGTGTATTTGCACTAACTTTTTTTTTTTTTTACACGCCCCTCTCACTCTGACGCGCGGTGGGATAGACTCTGCGCGCTTTAGTTCAATCGGGACTACACCGACCCAGACTTAGATGACTTGGCCTCTGACGCCCAACGATGCGTACCGAGCCACAAAAGTTTGAAAAGTTATCTTTACGCGTGGGGCTCGCGGTGGGGGGACGCGGGAGTGACAGCAGCTGCGCGCCCGTGGATCAGGCTACAAGTGTTGGTTTCTCTGCATCCCTGTGGAAAGTCATTTGAAGAGTCAGGAGGAGACATGAACAGCCTCACCGCAGCGCCAGAGGAGATCCATTAGTCTGTCACTGTTGGATTTACCAGAGCTCAGAGGACTTACAGCTGGAATCTGTATAGTTCTTTGTAATTCTGTCAGCTTTGCCCTCGGTAGCATTATTAAGTGTTTTCGACAATTCTTGGATGATAACCAACACTGCAAAGTCCTGTTTGGAGACGTTGGATCTGAATTACGCACGGGATTTCTCTAACAAATGACAGCTTCTAAGCGGGTTGTTGCTCTCCTACATCATCCCCTCAGCTCCCTTCATCGCACCGATCAACCGTATCACCCCCTTCACCGCCAGGTTCGACGCGGGGAGTGAAAACCGTCTCTTTCCAGTGCGCCAGCGTGCGAATCGCGGGGGCCAACTGGCCGAGGATGTGGGGAGGAGGATTCCCGATGTCCGTCACCGTGATTTTGACTCTGCTCCTGGTCATCATCGACGTGAAAGCCAGCGGGGAGTACTGCCACGGCTGGCACGACTCCCAGGGCGCGTGGAAAGAAGGGTTCCAGTGTCCGGAGAAGATCGACGGGGAGGACGCGATCATCTGCTGCGGGAAATGCGAGCTGCGCTACTGCTGCTCCAGCACCGACGCGCGGCTGGATCAGGGGAGCTGCGATAACGACCGGCAGGCTCAGGAGCCCGGGACAGAGAGCAAGGAGAACAAGGACTCCAGTGCAGGTATTGGCCCATAACTTCTACTGCTGCAAATACAACTTCTAGCACAAAGGCATCACCAAAACGCATAAATGTATACAAAGACTAAGTGGTTCAGTGAGCTGGTGGCCTGAATGTGCTGTCTTCCGACTAATGAGGACTGTCAAAATATCCCCAGTGTGACTTAAGACAAAGAAAGACTAAATATGTCTTAGACAATGCACTGAAACTAACTGACCTGTTGCCTCATTGGAGTGACTGCAATGCTCACTTCAAACTCTTGGTTACTCTCAGATAAACCTTTGTTTTTTGATTAGATTCCATATAAACATAATAAAAAGTAATGTATAAACCAGCTTCATACATTAAAATGGTGAGTGAGGTGACGCCATGTCCAAGGCGCATGCACAGGACGTCTATTAGGAGCCTATTAAGAGAGCTTTGGCTTCCTCTCATAAACCTAACAGACCCACAGTATCTCCCTGTTAAGAGGTTCATCTGCTGCCCGTCCCGGTTGGCAACGACAGCTGCACAGGAGACAGCAGACTCCTCTCCAAAAACCAGTTAACTGCGCTCACAAATGGCACACTGTGTCGTGCCGCAGCACTTTATAAATAGCTGTGTTTGTTCTGGCCTGTAACAGTGCAAGAGGGGGCCGGGGCTCAGATCACGCTGTCCCCACGGGGATCAAGTTTGGACTTGACCGGATCTTGGACAGTGGTTCACCAAAGGCGCTGACAGCTCTGTTCATTAAAACACACACACACACACACACACAAATCAGGTTATGTATCATTTCCTACCAGACTTGTGGATTCCTTTTCCCATCATCAAGCTGCTTCTGTAATCCCCACACTGCAGTCTCTCTGGTGTCTCTGGGCTTTTGAGGGATTCACACTCAGATTTGCTAAATACAAGACACATATACATTCATAAAAAATTGCACTTAAGAGAAGCATCACTACTGAAACCATAGCTACATACAGTATAACCCATATGTTCCAATTTATCTGGTGGATTAGGTGACATCTCTTCTTTCTCCACCCCAGCTCCCCATTCATCATTGCTTACATTCCCATATGTTAATCTACCATAAAGCCTCTTGAAGCTGCGGAATAAAAGATGAACAAGTTGATAACAGCACTCCTGAAAAATAGAGGAAATATTGGACATCAGAGAAAAAGGCAACACAGGCTTATTTCATGTCTCCCTGGAGGATATTATGCCCTCTTCTAGACCTCCAGCTATAATCTGTCATTTGCTAAGACTACCATACCTTATCACTGCAGGAAGAAGTATATACATTTCATTCAGTGGCCTCCAGCCAAAATAACTTAAAGAAAAGCAGCTTTTTCCTCACTAAGAGAAAGGATTTTTTTTTTCACGCAAAGCCCAGCTCAGTTTATGCATTTCATTCATTTTTCATATGCTCGCAGCTTATTAATCATCCGGGAAAGACACACACAGCAATGTCAATGGATAACAGGCAGGAAATTATTAATGTGCTCAACATGAAGGAACATATGGTATTTAGGAACAGAAGAATGCCCGTGGGATAGCCAAGAGAGACGAGGGAGAGTCCGTCCAGCCAGCCAGCCACAAAGGCTGTGCCCAAAACAAGAGCTTAGGAGAGGAGGGAGGGGGGCTGCATGGCTGCCACAGCTCAACTGCAGCAACAGGTGTGGAGGAGTGACAGGGAACAATAGGAGGGTTTCAAACACCATGTGCACAAAAAGTGATGTCTGTGCTTAGAAAAATCACACATAGCAGGAGGAAAAGAAATACATTCCTTTGCTGAGCTGTAAAAGATAGATGCTGAATCAGACTGGATTTTAAGTGATAGAAAATCATTAAGTACAGTTATTGAGATATAATTTAAAGGTATTTTCACTTCACTCGAGTATTTCCTTTTAATGCTACTTTATGCTTCACCTCTACATTTCAGATGGAAATACTGTACTGTGAAGTGGTACCAGGTGATGTCAGTGAGATCAAAATCTCTTTTGCAAGACAGATCTGAGTACAGCAGACCAAAAGAAAAACACACATAGCCAGACATAACAAATAACTTAGATTAAGATTTTGCATAGAAAAACACAACTCACTGATCAATATCAAATCACTGACTCCTATCCTTTCTTAGCTGGTGACCCCCTGACAAAAAGCATGGGAGACTTGTTAGTATTTCCACCTACGAGTGACACAGAGGTGACTCCTACACCGTTTCCATCATATGCAAACTTTCATTTAGAAAATGTTTCCTCATTCACTGAAACGTTTGACTCACCTAATGAGATGGGAGGGCGTTATGCTCGGAGCACAGTGGGTCCATTTATTTTGGAAATGGCCACTAATCAATGCATTTGTTTATGGTCGAAACTAGCTAACATTTTGACAAAAACTGTGTCCTAGAACCAAGAACCACGAGGTTCACATTTATAAGGTCAAGTTTGTCCAACACTTCGGTTCATGACTAAATACCCTCAAGACTTATCAGACGTCTCAGTCCCACTTTATGTATAGCGCTAATTAGCAAACGTTGGCGAGCTAATATGCTAAACCAAGATGGCGAACGTGGTAAACGTCATACCTGCGTAACACATCAGCGTGTTAGTATTGTCGCCGTGAGCGTGCTAGCATGCTAATGTTAGCATATAACTCGCAGCTCTGCTTAAACCACTGGTCTAACTCGTTAACAATATAAAAAGTAGCTTCATCTCGACCAGCAGTAGCAGTAAAATACAGCTCACACACTGATGCATCAGTAATGATCTAATACTATAATACTAATATACCAGTCACAGGCATCATTTTACTGCATAAGGAGTTTATTAAGTACATTTTACTTGCAGGGTAAATGCAGGGTTTTTACTTGTAACAGACTGTTTTCTCATTGTTATTTTTACTTAAATGAAGGATCTGCATACTTCTTCCAACTCTGCATGCTTACCCCCCTCCATCACTGATTTACTGTACAACATTTTGGAAAGGAGCTCCACACTGGAAAAAAGAGGAACTAACAGAAAGTTTTTGCAATTACTAATCCTGATCAGCCATGCAGAAAAAGGGAGTGGAAACAGAGATGTTGAGGTGGAGGCCATATAAGTGCAGGAAAAGAGGGCATGTAAAATGCTCCCTGGGACATTTCTGCTCTTGTAACTTATATGTGTTGCCATAACAGAGTTCCTGTTAAAACCTGTTTACTGGAAGGTGTGTAGCCTGTGAGGTACATTAGCCCTCTGAAGCTGACACCACTTCTTGTCAAAGGGAAATGGGTCAAGGTCCCCAGCTCGTTTCATGTCACAGAGTTTCAGCACCTTCTGCCGCTGGCCTGCGTCTTTTGTCACCTGGACTTACCGCCTCAGCTGGCGAATGTCCCTCCAGCTCTTAACAGGTTTCACGCAGTAATCCTTTTAATACCCTGCTACTTTTGATGAGCATTTCTGAAAAGTTTCTCAAGGCTTCATGGATGCATTTCAAAGAGCCAAGAGACAAAAGGAAACTGGAGCCAGTTGCCACCTCTCTCTCTCTGGCATACAGTTACATCCCATAACACATGGGCACATTCAAAGCAGAAAATAAGTACACCCTGTGGGAACAATAAAACACAACTAATCACTTATAACGTAACATGGTGGTTATTGTGTTTGTAAGGTGTTTGTGCAAGCAAGCATGGGAATAAACGACTGAGGAAAGCACCTCAGGAGTGACCTCATCTCGCCTGTGACCCTGTGTCTGCCAAAAACATTCGCTCCATGCCTTTTGCTATTTTGGCCAAAAGGTGCAGTCGGTAAAGCAATGAGATTAAGTAAAGGAAAGCTTATTGTTGATCATGTTTCAGAGTTGTTGTTGGAGCGTCTCCTGCTCACTTAGCAAATTTACAGGCTGAAACCGAGATCTTCATGTATAAAAATGTCAAGACCTTAACCTGTTTAGTAATGCCTCTGCTATTTGACCTGGCAAATGACAGTCTGATTGGTGGAATTGCGAGAGTTGCTTAAGTACTTTGTTGCGAGTAAGATTTGCTGTTTTAAGTGAAAAGAAAGAAAAGGTCAGCTGAGGAGGAATTGGCTTACTCCTCTGATTTAAAGGGCTGAATAACCTCACATTCAGCTACATTAAATCAGTCAACTTTAATACCCTTCTTTAAGCAGAAGCCAAGCACTGTAGTTCAACTTGAGGGACTTATTTTCAAAGGCTTGGTCATAAATAGCCAAAGAAAAAGAAGGGTCACAAATATCAGCTGGCAGCTACAGGCTTAAGAATGTCACCCGTGCAAACACACACACACACACTGGTCTGCAGGGTCGAGGAGGCTGGGGACACAGCAGGGTGCACGGGATTAAAACAGATCAAAACAAAGTTAATAACTGCTAATGAGAGCCTGGGGCTCCCTGGGGACCCAATCCCAGTGTACCTTTCATTCTTCAACTCTAGTCCAAACACTCCTCTCCACTCAGTCTTTTGTTTAACTGTCTTACCCAATCTCAACTCACATGTAGGAGCTTTGCTTGTGCAGGGAAGCAAGACATGTGAGTGTGTGAGGCGGTGTTGCTTTGAAGTTAGAAGTCAATATTTTGCCACCAAAGCTGGTACATTAGCTGTGATTTAATGTGTCTTCTTTCTCCTCTCTCTCTCTAGTGCCCATCTATGTGCCGTTCCTGATCGTGGGCTCTGTGTTTGTAGCTTTCATCCTGGTGGGATCTGTGGTTGCTGTGTGTTGCTGCCGCTGTCTCCGCCCCAAACAGGAACTGTCGTCAGGAGGAGCAACAGGAGGCGGCGCCGGCAGCGGGCGCCTGTTGGAAACCATCCCTATGATGGCGAGCACTTCCAGAGGCTCATCATCCCGCCAGTCCAGCACAGCCACCTCATCCAGCTCCTCTGCCCCACCTGCCGCTCCCCGTCCTGCTCCCCCTCCTCTCATGCGGGCTCAGGCCTCTTGCTGCCTGCCGCCCGATGCCAGCGTCTTCGTCAACATGCCCACCAATTTCTCCGTACTCAACTGCCAGCAGGCCACCCAGATCATGCCTCACCAGGGACAGTTCCTGCACCCACAGTACATCGGCTACGCTCACCCTGTGTCCACCTCCCCGGCCTTCCTGGACCCCACCCAGGGAGGATACAGACCCCTCCAGTCCCCCTGCCCTCCTCCCACCGGAGGGTCCAGTGTCACCAGTGACCAGAAATACCCTCCAGTGACAGTGTGATGAGGGGCCAACATGCACACCACTCTGCCACTTTGTTGTGAAGACTAACTTGTGAAGTTTAACCTGTGAGGGCTGCGCCAGAGACCTTTTGGGGACGCTGCCAGAGTGGAAAAAGAGAGGCAGGGAGTCAAACTCACATGAAGGACTCATAAAGCCATTGCTGGCAGCAGGGCCTGCCCTGCCATTGTGTGTGTTGTGTGTCTGTTTAGTGTGTCATACGATCTCTTGCCAAACTGGAATGAGCTAAGCTCAGTCTATGATGGGGTAAGATGGATGCATAAACAATTTTCTGTCTTGATGCAAAGATTAAACTGCATATTGGAGATTTACACAGCCCAGATGGGTGATAATGCACAGCTAACTGTGGCCTGCAGCTCAAATAAAGACTGTGCACATGTTTGTGTTTGCATGTATGTGTATGGGAGAGTGAGAAAAAGGATTTGTTGGCTTGTGTCTGCTTGAATGAGTGATGACTGGATGATTTATAGCAGTGGACTGTATGAGAAGTGGCTATTCAAGCAAGAGAAAAAAAAGAAAATTATGACCACATGCTGTGTTTATGCCATGTGCACATCTGCACTTGTGAATGGTTGTGAGTGGTTTATACAATACAGTATACTGTATGTTTGTGTTGAAAGTATGAGGGGAGAAAGTATGTGAAAAGATGTTTGTGCTGTACGTGTGTGAGTTTGGAAGAGAGTGTGAAGTGTGGAGGGATGTGGTCGTATGAGTAACTGTGAGTGATCTGCGTGTAATGGGAAATGCAGGTGGTGTGATGTGAATGATGTGAAAGGCAGTTGCAATCTCCCTGTAGACCATTTAAACTCTAATGAAGTGGACACAGGACATAGACTGTGACGCTCCACCCTGCTACACAACCTCCCCTCCTGCCACCCCAAAAAAAAAAAAAAAGTTTGCCCCAACTGCCCTGAGCGGAAACACACAAGACACACAAAAAAAGAGACATTTCATGCAAGGCTGGCAGTTAATGTACCTGAGTACTGTGAGTGTGTGACAGAGAAGGAGTGAGAGGCAGCTCTCTGAAGATTACAGAGTTAATTATACAGTGAAAACTCTGCCAAATGCCCCCTTTCGCTTCTCTCCTGCGAGAGACGTGTGTGCATGTGTGTGTGTATTTAACACTCCCACAGTTCAGTGCGTTAGTTAGGAGAGGGCATGGGCAGCTCCAGGGCAGCTTTGAGTCATTATTTTCCACTTAAGTAAGGCACAGAAATGTCGGTTATTGGTTGTTTAAAAAGAAAAAAAAGGAGTGAAACTCATGTTTTTTCTGCCATTCTGAGAACTGTTGTGCAGCTGGGTCACTGCTAACTCGCAATTAAAAGTAATATGCAACCTGAGGAATGTGCTGCTCCACTGAGTGTGCAGCCTCAGATGTCCCATACAGTGGTACTGAAACCAGTATGTCTGTGTACCTCATCTGCACCCCAAGCACAATGTCTGTAAGATACAGTAGGCAGCTTGAGTGTGACAAAGTAAGAGTATGTGTAAAATGGTGGATGCTCCCTCTGTGAAATACAGTGATTTGATGCAGGAGTGACACATTTCATATGAATTGTAAAAAAAAATAAACTTCTTTTTAAACCAGAAAACATGTGTTGAGACCTCATGTGTCAGTATTTTATCACCCTCTACTGTCATAAATATTAAACAAGCAAAGTTTTGTGTTTTAAAACCCTGAAGGGACACTTTTTGTGTTGCTGTTGTCCCTCCGAGTGATATTTACACACCAACACTTGGAGACAAGGCTTGGTTAACGAAAAACAAATCTGTGTAGTGAAAGTCTCAAATTCTTAATCCCCTTTAAACGTAAACACTCTCTTACTTAAGCTATTAAAAACACCAATTATGCACATTCACAGACAGCTCTACCACCCGCAGAGGAACCAACAAATACCTGTCACATCACCCGACGCTCAGAGAGGAGGAACAATAAACCGCAACAATGGACAGTTTAAAACTATGACGATGCGGAGGTGTAGTTTTGGCAGGCTCCTCCAGAAACTCAGCTACAGTAATGTGGAAAGCGGAGCGGGCCCAGGCCATTGGGGAGTCAGCTGGGGAGGAGTTGAAAAGCATAAATGGCTCTCTGGCTCCCGCTCGGCTGCGGCCCGATGGATTCTCCATACTGGAGCAGCTGTAGTCGGTTTGGGCTGGGCCACATCCAGGAAGGTGGGTGGGAAAGGGATCTCCAGTTGGACTCCAGTGTCCAGGGGCTGGGGTGTGCATTAATCGCCTAATGGTCCATCTCCACCAACCCTCCTGAGCTTGGAGAGGGAGCGTGGGAGAGGCTTGATCCTGATGGTATAGAAAATCATGTAAAGATCAAACTCTTTTGATCCATTTTAAGCATAAAATGTAAACTAATGTCCTCCCACGACACTGTAGCCACAGTTTGACTCAAAAAACCTGATTGACTGCGCGAGTAGACAGCTTACAGTCAACAGACGGAGACATTTTGTCAGGCCATGGATTGATTAGATTTAATGATTAGGACTCAGATGGACATCCCCCCTCTCCCTCCCTTTCAGTCTTGCATTCCTGAACCAGAGTGTCCTCAACACAGAGCACACAGACAATGGACTCTACATTCAGACAGAAAAACACATGATCCAGGCGAGAGTCTCAATCAGATCCCTTCTGTTTGAATGTCTATTAGCACTAGTTCAAGTAAAATATTCCCTCTAAGACATGTCTTGACATATGAGTACAAAAACAGGCATTAATGAAAAGAGAACAAAAATTATAAACACATACACATTAATGTCCACTTTAATTTAAAAAAAAAAGAAAAAAAGAAAGGAACAGTCCAGTAAAGAGTGGGAGTCCAAAAGAAATGAAGAAGGAAGCACTAATGCCAGGCTTGCTGATTCTATGTCAGCTGACGTTGCTAGACAGGCGGCACCAGGAATCACAGGAGCGGTCAGAATTAAAAACAGGAAAGACGAGAGTGGATTTTTTTTTCTCAACTGGCTGAGGTGAGTAGATGTGCAGCAGAGGAGGAGAGACGTGGAAGCTGCGGAGCGGCTAGGAGATGGGAGCGATAGGAAGGAAGAAAAATGAAGGGAGAGATAAGCAAGAGGAGGTCCCAGTGGGGTAGGAGGGGTTGCAGCAGGGTGGTGGTCCGGTTTTATGGTGAGCGCGTTCTGCCTCAGTGGCATCTCTGTGGTGTTTGGCAGTGAGGCTTGTTGCTGCGATGGGATGTAGAGGGGGGCTGTAAGCTGGGGGTGCAGGGCTCCGGTGGTCCTTGGTCTATGCTTCCCTCCCTCCCTTTTTTAAGGAATTCATCTGCGCTTGTGTGTGTGTGTGTGAGTGTGAGTGTGTTTATTTTGACGTCCCCTTCCCTTCCGTGTCGGCATGTGATGACAGACGAGCTAAACCCACCTCACAAGAGCGAGATGAGAGGGAACCGTGGAAGCTAACGCACAAACACACGTGGACCGACACACACATGCACACAAACACGGGAGCGCCAATGCGTGCAGACATACATGCACAGGCAGATACAAACGCACTGGAATGTGCACACGCGCACACACACACACACACACATTAACACACAGTGACATGATCCAAACCCAGTCTGAGGGGTATACAGATATGAGTAGCAGTCTCTGAGTTTGACTTAACATGTCTGTGCGTGGATATGATTGCTCATGCCTGTGCAGCTTTGTGTGAGTTTAGAAGTTTATTCTGTATATTCGGCCTGGTCCCTTCTCTCAAGTCAGTCCTCCATGCACCAGCGACGGTCTCCATGCCTGACCGTGACCCCCACCCCCCGGCGAGGGGGTCAGGTCATAGTTCCAGTTAAGGCCACAGCAGGGGTTGGTCACCCAGCGTGAGGGTGTCACATAAGTCTGTCTCCGCTGTCACCTTGACAACCATTGCTACGGTGAGCCAAAGCCTTGGTCAGGGGTGGGGCTAGAGGCTGGGGCGCTGGCGGGTGGTGTCGTAGGAGCGCACGACCTGGGACTGGGACACCACGCCGTGCTCCTCCTGAGAGAAGGCATAGCCATCTGAAGAGAGAGAAGAAGACAGGTCTGAAATGATGAACCCTGAGGTGAAGAAAAATGTAAACAACTTTACAATGTAATGCAGCATAATATACTTCACTGTTTGTTGAGACTACATTAGTATTTAGTTTAACATTACATGAAACAGAGAATACACAAGCAACTGAGAATCTAAAACTAGGGACTTTGCTTTAAAATATTTTGGATTCCTGTTGATATTCAAATCATTGAATTGTTTCAGCTCTAGACTGCACTACTCTGCACGGGGGTTTTGTATTTCACTGGTCACTAAGAGTATGTGTTCAAACATTGACACAATCTTGAAAGTCCTTTAATCAGTGTTTTCCTTGGCTTCACAACTGGAAACAGGGAATCCATACATGGCACAGATATTAAAAATCTGTGAACACAAACAAACAGGAACAAATCTGATTTTGCAAATATGTGTGAGATAAAGCTAATCACATTGTTTCTCTTTCTTGTCCTGAATCCTATTTATACTGGCAGGATATACACTGGCTGTTGAGCTTGACAGGGGTTTTTAAGACTCCTTATTTGATGTGATGAGAGACATTGGGTTTCCACTCACATCTTATAGAAGAACAAAGTGCCAATAATGACTGACAAATCTGCACTTACATTACATTATTGCCAGGAAAATACATACATGAGAAATGAGCCTGACGGCCTGTGTTGAAGCAGGACTCTGGTAAAGCTGTATGTATGTGCATTTGGGAAGGATACTCACGTGACACAGTCTGCTGCACCGAGTTTGAGCGTCCTACACTTGAAGGTGTTTTCCTAAAGACTCTTGTCAGCAGATGGGCTCGTTCGTTTAGACTGTAAGAAGAGAAAGGAAGAACAGTTATCTCAAAGTTCACACGTAACTACTTGTTTACAGAGAATCTACACTACTCACACTACTACACAGCACCATCACTAGTTACTGGGAAATATGTTTTAATCAGTGAGTAGGTCCCTAGTTTTTTGTCAGTATTTAATGTTTGCAACTATCCACACATCTGAATGGAGCTTGGTTATTAAAGAGACAGTCCTTCAACTTTTAAGTGTTCTTGAGAAAAACACTGCAGTATACCAGGAAAGATTATTTCTCCAACAGGGATCAACATACAGTAGAAGCACACAGATCAATAAGTCAACAAATCTAAGTGGACTTAAGACCTGAAAGTTGGTAGGAGGTGGATTTGATACTGACTGCTTCTGACATTCAATTTAACCCAACAGTAATTCACAAACTGCCTGCAGGGTAACAGGACATCCACAGTAAAATATTCCTCACTCCCCACTCCTCTCTCCTCTCCTCTTAACTCCCCCCTTGCCAAAAAGAAGACTGGATCCTCTGTTCTGAGACCACACGCCGTCACGGCTCCTCTCTCCCATGACCAAAAATAACTAAGCCTTTTCCAGATTTTGCACACAAACGCACGCATGCTCACACGCTTATTAAGTTTGCATATGTCCCTCTAGTCTCATCACCATGATTACTGCCATTAAAGGCGATAGACAAAATTACTGGATGTAACACTTGTATCACCGTCTGCCACGTCAGGAAGTTGACTTTTGCCAATTTCATTTGACATTTTCTACCTTATCTGCCAATGAAGCATTAAATTCACACAAGAGGGGTTTCCCTGGCACTAAGGCAGCAGTGATGATGATCAACAGAGTAGTTATGGGAAAAAAGCCTTCCCAAGGTTAAAATTTGGAGCAAACAGTTAGGAAATTCTTAACACTGTATGTGACTGTTGGGAACCTTCACTGGAGTGTTTGTGAAAAAAAGAAGAAAAAAATCGAGGGGCTATGAAGTTTGTTGAAGCAGTCTTTAGCCAAAGAAAATGATGTCTGTTAGATAGATGACAGTGCTGAGTGAATGATAAAAGACTAAATGGTGGTTGGACAAATAAATGAAAGGCTCATGCATCAGTACGACTCCTTTCTCCGCCTGTGATGTTTCATCCCGACTACCTTCTGATTCAAAATGGTCCAAGGATGTGCTCCGTTTGAACTCTTCCCTCGAGACGCTCCTGTACTCTACCTTTCCACCCCTTTCCCATGCCTACCCCAGGACCTCCCCAGGAACTACAAACACAGATGTGCTCTTTTCCATCGCCTCTCTGCCCACCCTTACTTTACTTCTTTTATTCTAAATGGAGAGGGGCCCAAGGATCCTGGGTTTAAATGCAGGGTCAGTCCAGGACGGGGCCCTGTGTAAGGGTCAGGAGGAGCACTGTGGTTACCCACCCTTCCCTCCTCAACCTGAAAACATACCTCAGACCTGAAAACCAAAACTGCTCTGAGAAAGCAGCTTGTCTTGGTTGACTCACATCTGACTAATTTTTACAGTAAGTCATAATATCTGAGTTTTATACAACTCTTTTTAATACTTACTGGCAAACAGTGGTTGAAAAAGTATTTGGATTGTATTTAGGTAAAATGTAGTGACACCACAGAGCAAATCCAAATAAAGTCCAAATAAAGTACTTTCCAACATTGCAGGCAGATGGTCAAACCTCTATAATCCTACCTACATACTGTTTCTATAACCTGCAGAATTTCCGCCAAAATTAAACAACGCACTCGGTTCTAACACATCTCTAGTGACACCACACACAAGGCTAAGTCACAGCGAGAGAACTACAGGCAAATCCAGTCAACACACCAGGTCTGTACAGCAGTTCAAATTGATCCACCTATGAAGCGATCCAGAGAGAGAGAGGAATAGAAAAAAATGGACATAAGAAGAAAAATAAAAAATTTAAATGACAGTAAGGGAAAAGGGGGACAGGTGATTACAGAATAAACAGAGATGTATGAGCTCAGTTGATGGAAAACAGGCGAGAGTCACTCCAAAGCAGCTTGCAGTGGGGCACACGGGTCATCAGAGGTCACAGTTCACACAGTGGGACAGTGCAAACCCAGAAACTACCTCTGTGAGCTTGTGACAGCTCTGGCTCTATGGGACCTCAGCTTTGGCTTCAGTCCTATGGACGGTGCCACAGGGGGAATAATGAATACCAAACATAGAAAAACATATAACCTGTATACAGCTTTACAACAAACCTGCACATGTACATTCCTTAAACACATGGATAAAAATCATATCATAAAATCAACAGAATAACCTGACTAATGACAAAATAAAACTGGATATGACTCCAATCCCATGATGCTTTGCAGAGTTTATTTTATATACCTGCGGCCGCTGGCATCCCTAAGTACAGCTGCCCCTGGGTCGACGGCCCGAGCCTCCAACTCCTGCACCTCCTCCAGAAGAGACTTCCTCACAGTGCGGCGTGTGCTGAAAAGCAGAAATAAGCTCATCAGACCGATGAAGGAAAGTTTGAGTGTTTGACTTTGCAGACACATGTGATTCATAATATAAAGTGTGCGTAAGTGCTGACATAGACTCAGTATGGGTTATGTAAACGGTTCGGTTAAGTTAAATAGTCTCTGTATGGATTTCCCATATATTTATATTAAATGTGTTCTACTTACGCGGTCCAAGCAAAGTCTTTGAGTAAACATGCAGTAGGCACCAGGACCAGGCCCAGCCAGAAGTGCCAGCACTGCATCACCCTGCCAGCCTGCAATGACAACACACAGGCTCTATTTATTTCGCTCCTATATTAATTCAAATTGAGTATTAAGTCATTTTTCTCTGCAACGAGTACAGAGAAACATGTGGTTGAGGCAGAGAAAAATGTGAGACAAAGCACAGTGAAAGTCATACAGAGCATAAAGAATCAGAGTTAGCCAAAGTTGAATACGCTTAATGTTAGCCAAATATTTAACAGCTTTCTCACACCCTGTATCTACACCACAAACTGGATTTAGCAAAGTATTCCCACTGCTGAAATACAATGCTTGATTCTATGATGCCAAAAGATAAAAATGCTAGTAAGTAACCACAGATCCCCCCTACCTGTCTCTGCAGTCCAGCTGCAGCCAGCTTCACTGACCTTTGACCCCCATCCTTGGTCTGTCTCCAGGGATTAATCATGCATCTAACCACTGTCTCAATTTGTCCGTCTGTCTGTCTCCCTGCTTCTTACTCCCACACATCTCTTTCCCTCCAATCTCACTCTTTCACAACTTCTTTTCATTATTAGTGACTATCTGCTGCTGCTTGTCCTCGCCTGTTCCTATAAATCCCTCAGTTTTCTCTTTATTACCCAATCTCTCCCCTTTGCTTATCTCCAAGAGCTCTGTGGTGTTTCACAAGCCTAACTCTTTGTTTCTAGGCGTGAACCTTCAAGTCAATAGTCGCAAGCATTTTATGCACCATGACGTCCTTTACTTCTACTACTTTACTGCCCATATCATGTGTTTCCTGTGTCCTGTGCTTGGATCCAGAGATATAGAGACAATTCGGTTCCCAGTGGAAAAGGCAACAAGGAAAATGAATCGGAAAGCCATTAGGAAATATCCTCTGCAGCAGCTGGAATCACAACCACAGTGCAGATGATCCAACTGGACACACAGACACTCTGTGTCTTTCTGTTTGTGACAAACACCTACACACAGAGACACGTAGTTCTTTTTCACAGCATTGGACACACAGTATATCACATGGTCTTTATACTATGTGAGGATGGAGGCACGGTAAACAATTTTCTCTGTTTTCTTATATCCATAGAAACAGACTGTTGGTCTCCACCACTTTACAGTCAACACAAATCACACATAGCTGGACTCACCTCACATAGTGCCTTAATTCTGACATGCACAAATTTACACACAGTTATTCTGAGAAGAACTATATAGCTCTTTTCCATTGCCCGGTCCCCTGCGGACAGATGGAAATATAGATAGCCAGAGCAGGGAGAAATAAGAGAGGTAATAGGGTAGTTAGGGGGGACGATGGAAGAGGGTTGGGGGTTGGTGGTTGAGTGTCTCTGACCATTCCCCAGTTAGACTGAGCAGCTGCAGAGATATTTGACCGCATTCCTGATTTCTGACACAAATTGAATTAATGGGCTGCGGGGAGTTGAGACGGCCCTATTCCCTTCCCCTACCCACTCAGTGGGGCACCTCACCTCACCCCCGCCTTTATCCCCAAACTCTAAAATGAGTCTCTCAATCAGGGGGTCCCCCATGCACATTTTCCTCACCCCCACTGGACCCTCATCATCATCAGCAGCAGCAGCCCACCCTCTTGAGTCAACACCTCCACAGAGGGCAGTAAAAGACTGGGGCTCGGGTGACACGCAGCAGGTGCGGGACGCCTGGTGAGAGGGGCTGGAGGGGTATAAATCTCCCCCAGGGTTCCAGCAGTTCCGACGTGGAACACCCAAGAGGTGAGTCTCGTAGGCGCCATGTATTGGCAACCAAGAAGACGGGAGGGGCAGGTGATGGAGATTGAGGAAAAGAGATGTACAGGGTAGAGCTATTTTAACCCCCATCACCCCCTGTTACTGAAATGAGTGACACATGACATATGAGAGTGGACTTGCCTGGCCCAGCATGTCGGGGGCGATGGGGATGGTGGGCCAGATGGCTGAGTAGACAGCGAAGAAGACCATCCAGAGCACCATGCTTCCCCATACTGCCAGGTGGGAAAACTACAACAGACAGAGGAAGGAGAAGAGCCAAAAGGAGGGAGTGCAGGGGAGGATAGAGATTAAGACGCAGAAAAGAGAGACAGCGTGAGGTCAAATAGTTTACATACAGCTCATCCGAATATAGACAACCTTTCCCTCCCGCCTTCCCCTGTCTTCATCCTGCTCTCTGTGATCTGCTGTAAGTGGACACTGTGTGAATTCCAGCGGGACCCCGCTTCATTACTGCCAGGCTGTTGTGTGGACAGCTGAACGGACAAAGGTGTCAGCGCCCTTCTGTCCATCCTGCCAATCTCTCTTTCTCCAACAGTAGCAGTGAGCCAAATCATCTCAGCCCAAGCTACTATCGTTTTGAACTCTATACAGATCTCCACAGATCTAATCGCAATATATAAAGCAGACGTTTGGTCAGATTCTTATTCTTCTTATTTTACTGAAGCAAAGTTCATGTACAGTTGTTCAAGTTTTGCTCATATATACACTGCAGGCAGCTAATGTTAAGCCGTGCTGCCTGTTCATGATGCATCAGACTCACTAATGCCTGAGTTACCTTGGGGTCTGACCCTATTCATTTGTTACTATTTATCTGTGGACATTTTAAGGCACACTTACTGTTTTAAACTGTGGTTCCCATATCCATGCCTGTCCATAAACGGGAAACCTGTCTACTGAAAGCTTGCCTGGCAGTATAACCAATAACCTATATAGTTTAAACCTTTGAGAGTAACCATATAGATGAGTGTAAAAATATATCCTCAAGACTTGAGTAGAACATTCTTGGAAAAGAATGAGGACATCTGTGCTCTAAATTAACTATGTTAAATTAAATCTGTTTCGCTCTTGTCTCTGTATTTAGTATTCATCCAACAGATGGTCATCTCACTGTTTTCTGATCTGTTTTTCTCCTTTGTCTGAGCTGCAATGATTGATCCATTCATTCCTCACAAGTCTCATCTGTTGAAACAAATTCAAAACTTCTAGCAGCTTCTTCACAGTAAAAGCCCTCAAGTGATGTGAATGGTTAGGAAGTGTTACTTTATCAACATTTGGACATTTTGCCAAGTTTTAACATCAGTGGATATGTTTGAAATATTGCACTGGGGCAATGGAAAAAATCTACAGCCCCAGGTGAACTGTCTGAAAGAAGAGGTGCAAGCAACTGCAGTTTGAGAAACCTCAAACCTCTGCCACAAGATCAAGGTAAGCCACATCTTCTCCCAAGCCTTTCCTGACTATGAAGCATTTAGACCTAGTTATATGAAATCCTCACACTGAAATCCTTACAGAGCAGGCTCCCTCCTCCTCTTTATTTATCAACGGCTGAGTAAAATACAGCACATGTTGTGTGGCATGTTAGAGTGTGTTAATGTTCCTACCCTGGTCCAAGCGGTGGTCTCCATTCCAGCTTTCAGACACACTGTAACTACCACATACTACACATAAACATGCACACACACACAAGGGAGAGGGAGGGCAAATAAAAAAACAGAGAAACTGGATTAGTTTCCCGGCGACTGTGGAGATAATAAACATTGTTATATAGTTAACTCAGCAATGTCTGCTAAAATACTCAAGACCCCCACAGCCCCCTGTAGTCTGTACACACATAACACAACAAATAAACACCACTAACATTCACATGAGACTGTAGGGAGTAAAATGATAGCGAGACTGTGAAATGGAGGAGTGAATAGAAAGAAGAGAGGGATGAAGAGGAGAGGAGACAGACTGGCTAGACAAGACTAGATTGACTGGAGACTCATACTGGTTCTAAGGAAGCTGCACAGTGCTGGTGTGTACACAAACACTGTGCAGATGCAAAAATATGAACACATCTGTATGCCAAGGGACACAGAAATAAAAACATAATACAAACAAAAACACGCAAGGAAAATGCAGGTAATACACTTACTGTGTAGACCATATTTCCTACAAACAGGTAGTCATTTCCCTGACCGTTATTGAAGGGAGAGTCTGTGGGGAACATGATCACAGATGCATCATGACAAGTGTTACCGTCCACTTTGTAAAGGAAGAATGTAAAGGAATTACTCTGGCAAGTCACTTACCATGCTCTAACATTTTAAGAGGAAACCAAAAGAGAATAATTGAATGAATCAGTGCGTTGATACAGTGTCCCCAAAACACCTGGGAGGGAGAGACAGGCAGAAAGAGAGAGAGAGATATAGGGGAGAAAAGAGTAGAAAACAAGTCAGTGCAAACTAATGCCAAAGTACATTTATGCCTCAACACTCCCACACAAATAAAAATATACAAAAAACAGCAATTCCTCACAGTAACACACAACTTCCACTGTATTCTTGCCATCAAAAGTGCCCTCATGCACTGTACACATACACACATTTTAACACACACACACACACTCACACACATACAGTAGGTTGAGTTGCTGGTGTACCCTCTAAAATGAAAGACTTCCTTATTCTAGCCCTATGAATCTCATTACAGGTCGCTATGGAAACATCCCAGTCTCCATGCCACTCTTGTTTACTCGCTGGCGTCCCAAACAAACAGTAGGCATCACTCATCAATCCCACAGACAAGCCGCAAGGTGTGACGAGTTGAACGCAGAGTGCAAAAGTGACAGAATTAGCTTTGATTTCCAACGCAGCAAGTGGTTTGTGCATTTGTTTGTGTGCATAGGTGAACGCAGGCTGTAAATGTGCGTGCATGTACCTTGGTGTTGAAGCCCTCAGCATTCTGGGTGATTCGGTAGAGCTGCGGGAATCTGAGCATGTTCTGCTGGCTGCACGGCCGGTCAAATATCCCCAAAGTGAACGGAGGCAGTGCAGTAAATATCTGGATCACATACAAGACACAACCATTAATACACATAACGATAGAGCAGTGTGTTTACATACACACGAAAAGTTGGACTAGTTGGACAATCAATGTTCATATTAGACTAAAATGAATTCCATAATGTTTTAAAAATGGGGAGCCTGAAGGCATCAGCAGTCAGACACAGTCAGTCACATAGAAACACACTTACACACACAGACATGCATACGAATGTCTCTGGCATGCAGAAAGAGCAGAAGACAAAGTAGAGTGAGATTGATTGAGAGATAAGTGGAAAGCAAGAGAGGGCAATTAACAACTAAGTAAAACAGGGAGGGGGAGGGGTGAGACTGAGAGAGAGGGAGAGAGGAGAAATGTAAAAAGAGTGAGACAGTTTGAGAGGGAGTGAGGGCGGATACTCACCACGTTGTAGAGGCCTATACACCAGCGCTCAAAAAGGATCTGGCCAGAAAACCCGTTCACAAAGGCAAACCAGAGCTGGGACACAAAGAGAGGGATGAGAGGGATAAGAGGAACAATAGTGGAGAATAAATCTGCCTTAGGGAGGTACTGATAGTGGAAATAGCAGGGGAGAGGTGGCCAAATGTATGCCTCTGTTCACATTACCCATGGCAAAATTAACCAGTGGAACTTGGAAGGCTGTGTATGGAGTATTTTCTGTTACAGTGAAATGAAACCAGAAGTCCTGCACACTGCTAGTCACCTGCACTCACTTTCTTTGATAGTTTCTATCAGTGTACCTTCATCTGGAAAGATTGTGGTACAATTTCCGACCTCTAATATCACCTCTGCATCAAAAAGCAGCAGCGTTTACAGGAACTGTGGTCCTAGTTTTGGAAAATGCTGAAACTAGCTGAGCAGCTAGCTGAGATAGAGGCTGAAAGACATGAAGGTCCAATTCCTTTATAAAAGTAATTCCAAAGTATCATGATTCATTTGGCAATGACATATAGATTTTTCAATATAAAATATGCTAGTGTAGTAGTTGCACTTCCTGCAGCCCCATTAAGCCATCTGGCACAAAGTTTTAAAAGCACTTCTCACAGAGGTTGTGGCTGGCTCTGAAACCACTGTCTGACTTTATGGAAGTTAATTTACCGAAACACAGTGACTAAATGTGACTCTGGCCCAGGGGAAACTTTCATTAACGCCTTGTACATACACACACAGTCATGGAGCAGACACAGGCTGATCTAAGGGCAGATAGGGAAAATGTTTGGGGCCGCTAGTGGGAGTTGTGGCATTCCTGGGGCATACAGTGGAGCATACAGCCTAGGGGTGAGGTCAGATACACAAAAAAACACCCACACACACACCCATCCCCCTTATTCTGTCTCCACTAAGTGGACAGAGACAGTCTCTAACCTTTGGCCTAGAGTGCTCTGCAGGGAGCCAATCATGTGAGATAATCATGGAAACACACACATAAATATACACACACACACAGACACAGAGTGGTGGTGTGAGTGGGACAGTAGGCTGCAGGCTCTGGCTCCCATGAGGACCTGCACCTGCTGGCATCCTTAATGTCAAGACAGAGGGTGAGGGGCGGGTGGCGCACAGCTGACAACAAATACCCCTCATAACAGGCAGGCCACGGTAGTGGTGTGCCCCTCCGTCACTCACACACACACACACACACACACACACACACACATACACAAATCAGTCGACCCTTGGAGCCAAGGCCTCATCACTGCTGATCTAAACACACGTTTTTTCTGTGCAAGTGTGTGTGTGTGTGTGAGCAATAGAGACAGAAAGCAGACACCAGAAGGGCACCTCGTCCATCACTGTCAGCCATGTTGTCAAACAGCTGCAAAACGTCTCTGTTAATGTAACTGAGTGTGTGTGTGTAAAGCAGAGAGGGTGTGGTGGCAAAGCTCTTACCTCTATAATGTAGAGGACCACATTCTTATAGAAACAGTAGAGGATGCACTTGGTGACACGGTTGTAGCTCCACGCCCCATGGACCAACAGTAGCTTCTCTAGGTAGGAAAACTACCAATCAGAGAGAGAGAGAAATGATTAAAATATTGGAGTTAGAATAAAGATTAAAATGAATAATTAGAGACACAAAAGTGAACAGAAAAGATGTTAAGAATGTCACTGGGAAAGGAGAGAGTTGAGGGAAGAGGAGGCTCACTGATAAAGATAAGTTGTGCAAGATCCCCGGGGCTGTGTGATAAACAACTCAAACAGTGAAAGTGACAGAAAGCATTCATGTGAGACACAGACACAGACGAGACTCCTGCTTAGTTAGGAGAACAATCAGGCTGCATTTCATCCTGTTCACATTTGCAATGAGTTGTCATTGTCAGCATTGTGAACAGTTGTAGTTACTGATAAATACTTTTGCTTCTTTAGTCCATATAATGTTAGAGAATAGAGAAAACCTCCCATCACAGCTTCTTCAAATTGCTTGTTTTGTCCAACCAAAAGTGAAACACATAAAACAGAAAGGCAGTAAATCCTCACATTTGAGAAGTAAAACCAGATGTTTGCCATTTTCACTGATAAATGAGTCGAATAATTAGCCAACTGTCAAAATCAACTAGCTGTTTGTACAAGATTTTTTTTTGTTTGCAATGAAGCAAATTGGGAAAAAATCTGCCTAGAGCTCCTGGAAAAGTCCAAATCAGTACAGAAACATTTCTAAACCAGTACAAATATATGTAGTTTCTTGTAGACACTTGTGAGGAGCTAAGTGTCAACATGACATGACAACATGATACTTGAGTGACCCCTGTGAGTAAATCCTTCTTTCAGTTGTCCCCCCAGAGGGAGGTCAAGGATCAGGACGAGCTGAACAGTGATCAGGTAAGGATTCAGTGTCTTGCCTAAAGACACTTGAGCCGGGTGGGCAACCAAACATGTGTCCATGATCTATGTTCATATGAAGCCTCTTAACATAGCTGTGTGACCCTAACCATGCATGAATAACTGCCCTCTGTGTGTCTCTATGCTGTGTCTACACCCCACCTGTGCTATGGAGTAGTCAGAGGAGTTGGTGGCCTGCATGCCCTCGTTGCCACTGATCCCGACCCCAACATGAGCCGTCTGTATCATGCCCACGTCGTTCGCACCATCACCTATCGCCAGTGTGATGGCTTTCACGTGCTTCTTCACCATATCCACGATCTCTGACTTCTGCAGCGGAGACACTCTGAGGAAAAAGGAAGAAGAGATGGTAGAGATAGAGGTTCATTTTAAATGTACACAGCTGTCTGTTTCAGTGGGTGGAGGGTGGGAGTAGGTTTAGGTTTAGGTGGAGACATGGGAAAAATTTAGAGAAATTTAGAGATAGAAGGAAAAAACAGGCATTCGGAAAGAAAGAAAAAAGTCTGGGCAACTGAGAGTGGGAAACAGTTGAAAGGGGAAAAAGAAAGAGATGGATGAGAGGCTGGCACGGCTCTGTTTACTGCTCTTCACCAGGTATTAGGAAACAATGATTCACTGTTCACTGCTAATAAGACTCCGCGTAGCTCACGTTTGATGTGTTTCTATGTGTGTGTGCATGCCTGTGTACGTCTGAGTGTGCCTCAGAACATGTGTGCGTGTGTGTGTCAGGGAGCTTCCAGTGGTACTCCACCCTCTTGACCTGTATCACTGATCCTCTGTCTATAACCGGTTCTGTCTCTCTGCTGACAATGGAGACAGAGGGAGCTCGATTACAGACGCTTCCCCTCAGGGCCACTGACAGATGATGGTGAGGTGTTATGCTGCATTTGCTGATGTAGTGTGGATATTTTCTTTTCATTTCATGGAGTCATGTGTTGCATCTGTGAAATGGCAGCCTCTGTCCCATGCTCACCTGTGTGTTGGTTTCTGTTTGGCTCTTTACTGAGGAGGTTTGGATATGTTTTTTCCCTCTATTTTCACCACGATATACCATTGAAAGAATAGAATATTCTAATAGCTTTTGATGTATGAGACAGTAGAGGGTGCTAACCATCTTGTTGTTAATTGTGTGAGCTTATGGTAATTCTATACATATTCAAATTCCTGTGTGACTTTAAAATGCTAATTTAAAGATCAATGCATTTTTGACATAAACTTTTGGTCATATTTTTGGTCATATCACAAGACTGTTCTATCCCAAGCACATGGAGTTTGACAGGGAAATTTTGTAAATTTCCATTTTTTCAGAGTACCTCAAGAACGTCTTGTCCATTTGGCTTAAAAGTGCAAGTGCATTTTTCATCTTGGAAAAAGTAAGTCAAGGACCATTTAGTAGCTATTCTGGAGCTTTTGATCGGATCGGATTGTTAATTTTGTGTGGCAGTAACATAAGAAAGAGGGGTTTCTCTTTAGCCAAGACAAAATACGATCCTGCTTTTCACATGCATCTGAATGCTAGCTTTTTATTTGTTTAGTTCATAATTCAGCTTTGAATAATGGCTCTTTTTTAGAGAGATACATCAGGGAACAATCAAGCCTAACTGGTAGTGATCTTAGGAGGAGGTTGTGTGAGAAAAATCCAACCACACACTGTGTTTACATTCTTAAATGCTGCATTCTGTATCCAGGGACTAAGATTGAATTTGTCTTCATCTCTGTTTTCAAAACACACTTTGAATGAGGAGGCGTTCCTTCTGCCAGTTCACTGTCATTCACATGCACACAGCTTGAGTGAGTCTGTTCCTTACAACCTGCAACCGGTATGGTGAAAACAACTACATCTACAAAGGAGGAGGCATGGGAGAAAACTGATACTGGAGCTGGGATTAAACATGTACAACAAAGCAAGTTATATTTGCCCACAGTACAGCACTTGCAACTGTAGTGGCTTTGTGCACAGTATGAGTGACAAAAGCTGTTGGTGGCAAATGTTCTAGTTGTGATTTATAGTACATTTACTTTGTGTTTTACACTGAAGTACAGGATTTTTAATGTGTGTTCTGGTTCTTCTCTTCAAAGTCAGCTACTGTTCCTGTAGCACTTAACTATCTGGTAGCAGAAAGTAGATATTTAATGTGTCACGTAACTATTTGCTGCATTTTTAGAGATTAACCCAAATCTAGATATTAAATATTTATATTACATTTACCTAATTATAGTAATTACCTGAGCCTCAGTGATGTATTAGGTGATAGTAATTTGAGTATCAGGGCTGGACTATGCTCTTAAAATGTGGCCAATACTTCAAACAGTTCCTAGAAGGAGGAGGAGTCGCTTTCACAAAGACTGTTTCTGTGTGTGCATGTGTGTCAGGTACAGCTCTAACTCTCTAACTTATGTCCAGCACTCAGTCTCCACCATGTTTGTCAATGCTCTGATAATGATGTTAAAAAATTTAATTATGTGAAGCCGCATGAGCCATCACATGCGAACAGAATACAATATGATGCTTTGATGAAGATATGACAGAATGAAATTATGAGCAGATGTATGACCCGTCTCTCTCTCTCACACACACAAACACACACACACACACATCCGGCTGGAGCCCACAGGTCATAAAGATGGCCTATCTTCTATGAATATGTAACTAGGATCATGTCCCGGTCAAGAAGAAATTGCAGAGCTGGGTGGTCTGCTTAACATTCATACACTGATGTGTGCAAAAACACACATATTTACACACATGCACAAACACACACACATACACACCTCCTGCCCTCCCCACCGCCACCACAGGTTTTCCAGGGGGAAAACCTCAGAGAGAGTCTTGGCTTCTGTAGTCGTTGCTGAAGGATGGGATCAGCCTCTGCTCTTTGTTTTTCCTGTTTCTGCGTCTGAAGTGTGTGTGAGTGTGTCTGCATGTGTATCTCTCCGCTTCTGACCACAAATCTCTCTTTATCTCTCTCTCTCTGTCTCGCTCTACCTTTCCTCTAAACACTGCTAACAGTGTCTGGGATTGTGTAAAGTGGCATTGGGAGAGATGAAAGGCTCCCGGTGCTCTTCACGGTGGAGCTGAGCAGAAAATAAGCAGCCGCTAAGTCCTCCTATAAACAAACGCACAGTGAAGTTAGGAACCCATGCGTACAAGCGCACTCAACTTTGCCGCCCCTGAGACACACATATGCACGCACGCATTCCTAAACTGTGAACCATCACACACATACAGCAGATGAGACATTATCTCACAGACACCTCTATGCTTCAAAGCAGAATCTATAGCTCATTATGTACAGGCACCTTGTTAACAGTACAGTGCCCTGTGCACATACACAATCATTACAGGAGTCACCTACAGCACCGGTTCCCAGCATGGGGGTCAGGACCTCCCAAGGGGTTGCAAGATAAATTTAATCTATGAGATGATTTCCGGGGAAGGAACCAATACAAAACTAATTCTAGAGGACAAAAATGTAACCTAAACCTAAACCAATGAGACATTATAGTAAAAAATACAAATATCTACCAGAGTCAAGCCGATAACTTTTTCTTAATTCCTTTCTGATTCTAAATATAGACCTTTTCATCTACAATCACCTTTTTTATTTAGCAAAGGAGACAAAATTTCTCAAATCTTAAATAATGTCTAAACACAAGCTGCTGTACCAGAACAAACTGCCCAAATAAAATGTGATCTAAAACTGGCAAATCCATAAACACAAAGTGTTGTGCTCAGTAGGTAAATCTTGGGATGCACTCAAGAAACGAATGCCAGTGCTCTTGAAGAAAAAGGGTTGAAACCTTCAAACATGCAAAAGAGCAAACTTCAGCTATTTGTGCAGAGAAGAGCAGAAGTAGTGGTGTGGAGTTTTGATAAATGAACCCTGCTGAAGACATGTCATCATGAACAAGCTTTATGACTAATAAATACATTTTATCAAAACTCCACATCATCCTGCTCCTCTACATTTGAGTACCTGAAGTTTGCTCTTTCGCACATGTTCTAAAACTGGTCCTAAAGGCACATTTTGGTCTGCATGGAAAAAGAGCTGATGTTTGATGCCAAGCCCTAGCCAGGGGAGGGAAAGATAGAGACATGGGAGGGGAAACGGGGTGCGCAGAGAGAGGGATGGAGTGAAGGATAGAGGAAAGGAGGCTGGAGGCTGTTTGCAAGGCCTGTGAGACCTGAGTCCGGATATGGGCTGGATATGCAAGGGAGTCAATTACTTCCCTCCTGGCTGCACACACACATGCACACGCATGTGCATGAGCATGTGCACGAATGCACACACACTCACAGACAAAAGACAAGTGGAAACTCTTTTATTAAACATCACAGCTGGTGCTGAGTGGAACATGACCAAAAAAGGGAACATGCAGTAAACATTCTATGAACAGAGTGCACTTTGTATCAATGGAAATGTGTAATGGCAATGCCTGTGTGTGTCTGTGTGTGCCTGAGTGTATTGGTGCCCATTCCTGGGGTACCAGCACTAAGTGAGTCATGACTTTGACATTTCCATGCAACTGAGTGTATTACATTACTCCTGCTGCGCAGCGGGACAGCCTTTTATCATCCTCATTCATTTGCTGACCGTGGGCAACCGACAACCTTTACAAACACATGCACATGCAGGCAGGCAGCCCTGTGTATGGACACACACTAACACACACACACACTCTCTCTCTCTCTCTTTCTCTTGCTCTCTAACATATACACAACAGAGTAAGAATTAGACCCAATGAAACCTACTCGCACCCACTTTCTCCTGCCAAAACTCAAGCTGGACTTATACGTCGGTGTTTTGGAAATTAATGAGATTCATGGTCATTTGTGTGTCTATTTGTGTGTCTAATATCTAACCCCAGTTTGACCGAAAGCAGCTAACAAACAAGGATTTACTAAACATAGACCTTGTCAGTCAAAATGCTGCATTAAAATGTATATTTCAGTATATTTCAGTTTGCAGACAACCTCTCCTTTTTCTTTGAATATAGGGGGTTTTCCCACAACACTACAATGATGCTGTGTATCTGTAAAACGTTTCTGATACAGAGAGCCTGTCCTCCTGACAGATTAAAATTCCAGACTTGGTCTAGACTTCTTGCAGACTGATTTGTTTCCGGGTTTTTTGTGTTCTTTTTTTTGTCACAAGACGTAAACTTCCTCACTGTCATTTTTTATGAAGTCTGCGCATGTTTTCATAGGATTTTCCGCTTTCATGCTGGTTTTATGGGCACCGAGCTCTGATTTAGAAACATTTGCCCTCTATTTCCACGCTTTGTTTCAGCAGAATGAAATTTCATCAAAGACGACCAAAACAAATTGTCATTTCCTTTTCGTTTTGAATGAGTGCAATAACTGCACCGTAGACAAATTTTGATTAATATCTCCCCAAACAACAGGGAGACTGAAAACTGAAATATCAGTATCAAAGATGACTTGAACACGAACAAGGTAAAGCTTTTTTAAAGATTTGTTTTTGCTTTTTCAACTCAGAATTCCATACTTTTCCAAGCTTTGCAGACCAATGTATATATCCTGTGTATATATAAAAGTAAACCTCTGTATGTCTATGTGTAATGAATGAGTCTTCCTTACCGACAGCAGATGACAGCCTTGCAGGACAATGCCAAGTCGAGGAAGGCCTGGCGCAGCTCGAAGGACAGCGCATATTTCAGTGTCTGACCATCAATGATCAGCGCCAGCTCATTCTCCTTCCTCAGCGAGTCACCCAGCGACGAACAGTGAGTTGTCAGTGTGGCACGAGTAGCCTGCAGGGACACAAAGACACAGAGAGAAGGGTTTTTCTTAAATCTTTTTCTAGTAAGGAAGACTGACCACATGTGCCACTCCTCCACATCATCAACATGCTTTTACTGACAAGCCTCTATCTCCACTGTTTATTCAAGTCAGCACATCATATAAAGATGTGATGTGAAAGATGTGATGTGTATGATGAAATGTTTTTGGCTTCCAGTGAAAAGCTAACCTCTAACGCTGAACATCACCACTAACTGCCAACCATCTTAAATCCTAATCTGCATCCTAACCAATCGTAACTCTAAAGCTCGCCCTGAAAATGACTCTTTTTCTTATGCGATCTGGCAGCGGTCCTTTTCAAGTGTTCATGTTCAGGTTTTATGTTTTTGTGGGGATATTGTGGCCTCTATAGTGGTGAAATACAAATCACACACATCAAAACATGCAGACCAATTTGTTGAAAGGTCAAACCCACTGGCAGTAAATGGAAGACATATGCTCTTGGTTGCACAGGCTCCTTTCATCTGGGGAAAGAATTTGCTTCTGTGTACACTAAACAATTAAGAATGCCAATATAAAGTTCACAGTTGTTCTAGACATCATCACAACAAGCTGATGCTATGATTTCCTGGAGGCACATCCAACCATGCAATCAAATCTTAAATCTTTCCTCCACAAAACAGCACCACACCACAGTGGGTAGAAAAATGGCAAAAGGGAGAGACTGACAAACACAGAGCCCGAGGAAAAAAGTTAAGAAGATAAATGTGTGAGACTACTGTCATTTGCAAATGCGCTGTTCATTTATAACAACAAAGTGTAAGTGTGTGAGTGTGTGTGTGTTTGTGTGAGTGCCAGCTCGCCTGCAGGGCAGTAGTTTGGGGCAGTTTTGATGGAGCTCTTGATAATAGAGGAACAGGGATTAATAGAGAAAATAAACATCCCACGGAGGTGTAATGAATTCCATGTGGAGGGGCAGGCACGCTATAAGCTACCAGTCGGGCCCCCCTACCCCACCCCACCCCACAACTTCTTTACTACCACTGACTTAAATTATGATTTCTATGGGATCCCAATCCCAAGCATAAACACAATAATAACATATTTAAGATGTTTGTGCATCAACCTTGCCTTTTGTGATCCATCCGTTTTAGATAAAGTAAATTACACAGTTGTTCGACCATTTTATTTGTTTGTCGATAACAAATAAAAAACAAATAAAAAAGTAAAAAGAAACAATTGCCAGATTTTTAGCATGAATGTCAGAATGAATGTCAGTGACAACTAAGGTCAGGCCAATTAAGACCCATTTCTACTCAACAGCTCCAGCTCTGATCTATTGTTTACATGAAGAACATCACCAAGGGTACTGAGGTTAAATCACTCCAGCACTAAACAGATGGAACAAGAATGTTTTATACATCAAGTTTTAACCAGTACCATTGCAAAAAGCTATTTTACTCTCCATCTAGGGGCAGTTTGTTAGTTGTATATGCAGAATTCTGCTTATACACATAATAAACAAAGAATGACGCAAAATGAAATGCCCCATAACATGAACTGTTTATGGAAACATGAACAACTAGACACACAGCAATCAGCTACACAAGACTAAACTCTAGACCCTAAAGTGCACAAACATTTGAAAATTTGGCGCCGTTAAGAATCTACATAGTATCTCACAGTGGGTTATTGGCAGCCATTAGACCTGAGAGAGTCCAGTGACCTGTAGAGAGATGACCCCTCTGTCAAAAGATCAGCATGTGTAGGAGACAACACAGCAAGCGCACACAACCACACTCAAATATCCATGTATGTAATACAATCACATCAACAATGCAGTCTCTCTTCTTCTTGCCAAATAGCAATGCACACACGTCTTCCCTGCACACATAAGTATCCCTCCTCTTCCCAAAAATTCCTTGCTCTTGTTTTCTCAGCCTGAGGCTGTGTGTTTTCCTTTGTATGCCGGAATTCCTGTTTGCATTCACCTTTTCCCCAAACAGGGGAAAGGAAAACAAAAACATAATGAAAGGATTAAAGGAGATTACAGGTTGTCAGAGTTCTGAAAGTCAAAGGGGCTAAGTGTGTGTGTGAAGTGCATGTGTTTTTATAGAGGAGTAAAACATGTGTATGCATGTATGTGTCTGTCTGTTTGCATGTTACTGCACAGGGGTTTGTGTGTGTGTGTACTTGTAGTGCATGTGTGAGAGATGAGTATCTGACAAAAACCTCTTTTTCCATCCATGTCCTCACCCCATCACAGAGGAATGGACACAAAAAGCCTCAGCAGGATAATGCAAAGTAAACAGCACATAAGTGAAAAATGATTGTATAAAAACACTGCGCATGACACATACTTGGGGTGAAGGGTGTTGAGGCTTGAAGTCTTGCACAACTTTCTATACGGGACTGATGCAGTGAAGCTCTTCCCAACATGATATGAGCTGGAGTGGGACAGCTGCAAATTCTACATCAACCTCTCAATTTATTTAGAGTAATATAATGATGGTTAACTGTCTGATATTCACCATTACATCAACCTGTGTGATGATCAGGTCATAAAGGCAATGAGAGAGGGTCACATACATGGGTAAACACCCATGTGAATGCAAACATTCAGCAGCTTAGCATTGCGATGCTAATACACTGCAGTGACTTGCCAAAACAGGTCCAGTCAAAGCTTTGACTGCGGCTAAGATAACCCGGGATAATAACCAGGCTAAGACTGCAGGGAGCTATAGAAGATTAAAAGGGTAACTAAGGTACAAACACTAGTTAGCTCTTAAAGCTAACAGTCAGCTACCTACTAAATACAGCAAGTCCAGGCCTAACTGCAACCTTCTGACAAAAGAACGCTGTCTTAACATGAAAAGAAACAGCTCACAAGGGTCCACTATGATCTGTTAACACTTTCTCAAAGAGAACTAACGTGAGACCAAAGAAAAATGCATTACTATGTAGTTTCCCTCTTTCTCACGCTAAATTACCTGCTATTTTTGGAGACCTTAGAGGGAAAAAAATGCTTAACTCTTTGATTGCACCAGTTTCATTATGACAGATCTCATTAGCAAGCATTTTTAAGTTCCAAACTAAATGTTTATTTTTCTTGTGCATCTGAGCTCGAAGGGTGAACTCTATAACACACACAGACACACACACTTTGTAAACCATGTTCACAGGCCCCTTCTGCATGGAATTTTATCAGGTTTATATTTGGATCACAAAATGTGCAAGGCATGGAGGCAGTTTGAGATATCACAGGTCACCTTCTCTCATTGCATACTTTACCATGAAATGCACAAGAACAAACACACACAGAAACACACACACATCTCTCTTCTCTGTCTATATATACATATATGAACACAGTAAGGATGGGGAGAGCCAAATGATGATCGTCTCCAGGCCACCCTCTCCATTCAAAGAGACTTCAATCCCTAGAGCCATTGTAACAAATGTACATTGGCAGAGGGTAAAATATACAAAAAGAGACTAAGCAAGATAAATGGGAAAAGGTACAAAGAAAGGGAGAATGATGAAGGAGAAGGAGTGTGAACAAGACTGGGGAAAGGCTGAAAGAGAGCGAGAGAGCTGCTGAGTGAAAAGAAGGTGGAGAAAGACATGCTCATATCTGAGGTGCAGATTCTGTCACCAGTGAGATTTAATATACCATTTAATTATCAGACTGTGCATCTGTGCAAACACCCACATCCTCTGCTGCCTGAGCCAGAAACACACACACGCATGCACACACACATACTGCTGACAGAAAAAAAAACAGACACGCATGTGGTCTTTAACAGTGGGAGGCCTGGTATACAAAAAAAAAACTATTATAAATTGAAACTGCCAGAAGGATAGTGCCTGCAAATCGAGGCACTACAAAATGTGAATATCTGTGTGTGTGTGTGTGTGTGTGTGTGTGCATAAAGATGATTAATGAGCAGAAGAGAGATGTTGTTTGTTTAAGAGTTGTACTGTGGGCAGCATGACGGGGAGAGGGGGATTGTGGGAAAGTTAGATGTAATGTATATTCAGAACTATCAAGCTGATGAAGGTGATCACGTGCCACTGCATCTAGAGTAAACTGTGTGTGTGTGTGTGTGTCAGAAACAGATATAGGAAGGTAAAAAGGAGACTTCACATTTGTATGCTCATCTGTTTCAGTATTGACTAAACAGAAGGAGACAAGGCAAAAATTGGTGTCAGTCTGTGTGTGGCATGTGCTCTTAAGGTGACAGATGGCGCTTGTCACAGCTTCAGTGGTCACAAACCGTTTACCCAGGAGGCACTGCACACAAGGTTTGTTTTGATGCGGAGGAGCACCAAAAGGAGATCGTATTACCACTCACTCATCGCCCCCACATGGATCTGCCAAATCTCCTCCTTCTTCTCCCCCTGTCTTTCTCTATCCAGACTGTCTATCTCATACATGAAGTACAATAAACATCCCCCTGCTTTACTCACAAATACACTCCTGTGCTTCCACAAAGATAAACACCATATTTTGTTGCTTGCTCCTGCTCTCCCTCTGACTCTCCCTCTAACACACGCTCATTTTTTTACTGTCACAGCACAGATGCTGTGTAGCTGCTTCCTGTGCACAGAGAGGGTGCTGACAGATGTGGAGGTAGTGGTGTGAAGGAGACATGGAGCGGAGAAAGGGCTTAGTTGGGAAGAGGGCGGGCAGGGTTTGTCCCACAGTTCTACCCTACCATACTGAATTAAGGCTTCCAGTCTCTGAACTAACAACAGAAACATAAATAAAAACACAAAAAGCAAGACAGAAAGCCGAGAGCCCTAAGCTGCTGCATACGCACGCACCGCCATCTTGAAAATTGTGGGTTTGTATTTCCCGCCAGAACCAGCAACTGCAAGATCTACTGCACAGATCGGCCTTCACACTGCTAACAGAAGAAATGGAGAGTGATATATGGGATGAATGTTTTTAAAAAATGGGGGCAAGAGGTCGACTTTGAGGTGAGATTTTGATAAGCAACCTCTGTTTTATCTCACATGCAGGTCACACTTTCCAACAGGCCCACATGTATGAAGAAGCTGAGCCAGTGTGAGTTATTTTAAGTGCGAGATAAAAGTTCCACTGAAGACAGCATCGCTTTCATTCCACACCGACCCCCAGTCACAACCAGTGCTCTCTGAAGTTGTCCTGATCGACCTGATTGACTGGGAAACCACATGTGCACACACAAGCACGATACATGCACAAGAGTGAAACTGCTTGTTGCCTTACATTCATTTATCCTAACATCATAAATCTAGATTTGCACATGGAGTTATTAATATAAACTTTATGGAAGCGGAGATATCAGGTAACTGATCTGACAAACATCTGTGGGGTGTCATTATTTTATTTTGTGTATAAAGCAATGTGAACCAGTATTTATTTCTCCCCCTTTTTAATTGGGTAATGTTGCAGCAGTTTGTCATGTTGTTTACTCTGTCTCATGTTTGTTGAGTTGCACTTGAAAGTGAGTGCTACAAATGTCCCAGGCGTTAAAGCATAGCTGTAGATCATGCACTCATCACATGAAAAATTCCACTCATGGTTTATGTTTCATGTCAACCAGCTGTCTCTGAGTGCCATATAGAAATGTGTTAGCACGGTCATTTTGCAGAAGAACCATCTGAACCCTCTTTTGTTAATGTTAATTTTAAACATTTTCTACAACAGAGTACTGCTTTATTCATTCCAAAATGGGACATTTCCTTTTGTACTTGGCCTTCTCCCCAGGAAAGTCAGGGTCATCTACAGAACAGCAACCCCCCCTCGAGCTGGTGGACATTCAAAAACTTGCTCAAAGACACATCAGCAGGGTGGACAGTTGCCATTACAGTGGAGCAAGGCCAGATTTTCCAGATGAAAGATGAAATCCCTTCTCAACCAAGTTGTTTCAAGTTGCTGCTAAATGCAGTGTAATGAATGGAAAGTCTTTGTCTGTATTTGGCATGAGGCAAGTCTAAAACTACTTCACACAAAATCATTTGAAGAACAATAGGAGTGCATCATCTTCCCTTTCTGAAGATATTCTGTGGGTTTTTTCTATTATCAGTGAAACAGCTGGATTTGTCTGAAAAATTTATGATTTAGAAATGTATTTTGTTTATTCTGGAAGTCCCATCTTTAGACAGAACCTCTTAGCAATGACCTAAATCCTCCATTGCTACATCCTCACTACAAATCATTCAGCTGTAGAGGAATTTTTTTCTGCCTGAAAATATTTCTTAAAGTAGGGATTAGACTGTTTTCTTTTCTGATGCGTAGGTGCAAAATAATACTCAGACCTTATGATAACAGCTATTGTACCCACCGATGTCTATGTCTAATCTCTGTAGAGAAATTTCCCCAAGGAAGACTGCCATAACATTCCCTTTGGCTGCAATTAAAGCTCAGGGACAAGAATTTCAAATATGTATAAGCAATGACATTAGAGGAGGGGAGGGAAATGATAGAAATAAAGTTCTAAAAATATCAACTTTTAAGCCAAATGTTTCCTCTGACCCAGACTACACTGACCAGACAGCAATCAGACTTTGAACTGTTTACTGGAACAGTACAGTACGTGATCAAATATATTAGACTGGCTGCTAATATAATCTACCAAACCTTATTAAGAATGATCAACTTACTGTACTAACTCTATTGGTTTTCACCCCCTTGTGATAATTGTATAGGGCCTATAGTACAGGCAATTCTCAAGCTGAAGTACCCTTATTACCCTGACATTAAATGTTCACCCTGTCCAACTCAATTTACTCAGGGACTAAGTGGCCTTGCACGCTGTCTGGCTTTTGACCAGCAGTTGCCACAGTCTGGGAGCTCCCAGACACAACGTTGATACATGTAAAAGGGTAAAATTTCACAACAATTTCTTTTACTAGAAGTTGGCATAATACAGGAAAGGAAAATAATCATAGGTGTGAAGTTGTGTGGTTAAATTTAAAGTCATTACCAACATTAAAATCCTTTATACAGAATTCAAATTGGATGCAATGTTAACCACTTAGTCTCTAATGTCATGTTGATCATGCTGTAAACTAATAAAATCACTCTACAAATTCACAGTCCAAGGCACCCACCATCTGAGCAATGACTTCCATGAAGCAAGAAAATTATGAATGTAAACATAGTTTTCTCTACATCAAGATTTAACACACACTTTGGGCCCACAAACCGGCACTCACACATAAACCCATAAACAAATACACACAAGCGCGCGCACAGACTGTGCCTACGCTTAAAATTTATGAGCCATAATCTCCCCCATCTCACGTATAAACAAACTCTGTAAAAGTGAACACACTGTGATTGTGCGTGAGTGTGAGCACACATGTGGGAGTCTGGGGCTGCCTGTGAGAGTGTGCGAAAAAGACACAGACACCGAGACGCATGACAGCAATCAATCCACTTAGGTAAAGTCACACATGAAAACTGAATGCAAAGAACGCATAACAGGGGCATAAATCTAATCTAGAGAAAAAGAATGTCTCAGATCCCAATCTAGCAGGAACATACTGTAAATAGACTTAACAAATACTGTCTGTACAGTCTGCATTTAGCTAGACATAAGTTAGACTCAGACTCAGAGCCATAAATAGTATGAGAATATTGTGCGATGACTGAAAGTCATGCACTGTATGTGGATGTTTATGCAAGAGACAGAGGAAGAGGGGAAGGAGGAAAGAGGGAAAGAAGTGACAGTTCATTGCCTGTCTCTTTTCTTCCCTTTCTCCAAAGGGACACCAGAGACTTTAATTACCTGCACCTGTGAGTACACAATGAGCCCCACCCACCAATCTGCCTGTGGACCACACCCTAGTTCCCACAGTAACCCACCCCCACAGTTTCTGTAAACACACAAACATGCACAAAAAGTCTCAATATTGCACAAAATGTACACAGGCATGAAGCAGAGTGGGGTCTACTCTACTCACATCCAGAGAGTCCTCGTTGACAATGATGAGGGACATGCCGTGTGTCACCAGACGACAGGAGTAACCTGAGAAACAAACAGATAGTGGAAGGTAGAGAATGGGGGTGGGAGAGAGATTAGATTTGCTCAAACCCAAAACACAGGTGAAAAACTCCTGCTTCACACACAACTGTCTGATTCCACTCATCTATCAGCTTGTAGTATTCTGCCAACTACATCATGCTCCAATTAAACATGACAAAATGGCTAACTGAAAATTATTTCGAATGCTAACGCAGGTGTAAAAAAACAGGAGAAAATCATGGTGTTGGCAGGCGAAGATGTCACTTCAATCATGGAAAATTAAAGAGGATTTGTACAGCACAGAGAAAGTCCCAAATTTAAACTAAGTGCGACAAGTGTCTGGTCAGTTTGTTTCCTGTTCAGTGAAGCCATCAACTTGCTCCACGGCTGCCAAGGGAAACCACGTGCATTAATGTCATCGCAGACCCCTCTGCCACTGGAACACTGACCACTGGCATATTTCACTTAGAGACTGGAGACACGTCTGGCATTTCACAGCAAATATAATGCCCACTATTCTTCTCGCTATAACTGAATTAACTCCACAATACAGACAGTTTCCTACACAGCTGCACGTCAGGCTGCAGCTTCCTCACTATCACTGGATTTGCATAAATCGCTGTCCTTGTGATCTCAAACTCATATTTTGTCTATCGTGTTACTTTTAGATGCTTTTCTCTCACCTATGTTGATGGCAGTCTCTTGCTTGTCTCCAGTGAGGACCCAGATCTTGATGTCAGCCCTCATCAGAGTGGCGATGGTCTCTGGCACGCCAGCCTGGAGACGGTCCTCTATGGCTGTGGCGCCCAGCAGCATTAAGTTCTGTTGGTGGAACAGAAGAGCGTGACAGAAAGAGACAGAACAAAATTTGAGATGTAAGATTCAAAAAGAGAGAGAAAACAAAATATGACACAATAAATCATATTTAGACTACAAATTCTACTACAGGCATCACCAGCCTGTATGTGAGGGCTCTTTCTCTCCAAAGAACATCATCCATATCTAATTTAAGGATGAGAACGATGCCAGCGAGGTCAGTTCAGTTGGTAAGGCAGCTCATTTTTGGACCTCTGTACCAATGCTGTGTCTGCCTGCCAAGAAGTAACCCATTACCTTTCCCCCCTTGCTTTAATTTGTTCAGCATTTAAATGCACGTGTACCCTCATTAGACACACTCGGATGCACACACAAACACTCGCATAGGCACACAACTTAACACTACTGTGTTGTTGACTCCAGTTTTATGGGGCTTTTGGCAGGCTGGCGCAGGTAATTACCCTTGTGGTCTCCCAGTCTGAGCTCCCCTCCTCCTCCTCCTGCTTCCTCTTTTTTTTGCGCTTCACTTACTTTTCTCACCTCAACTCTCTCGTCTAAATCCTTAGTTTTCCCAGCTTTAAGTTCTCCACTGAATATAGTCTGAGCTGAAATCTGTATAAACATATATGTCAGTGTTACCATTTTGACCAGCCAACACACAACTTCTATAGTCAACCTTTTCACAAAGACCAACATGTCTTTATTTTGTGGTAAAAGAATACATGCAATTTAAGCACAAATTGGCTTCTAAGTGTGAATTGCAAGCTAAGTACTTGATGAGTCATGAAGTGATACCATGGTTGTTCAAGTGTGGGAATTAATGGAGCCACTCTGCCACCTGCTGGAAAGCGTGTGTGTGTGTGTGTGTGTGTGTGTGTGTGTGTGTGATATCTGATACCTGTCAATCACAGGCTTTTTGTAGACTTACTTTCTTTGAGACTGTTTCACTCTTAAAATAAATCTATTTAAAGATTTGCAAGAACATTTTTTCACCAACACATCTCACATAGGGTTAGAGCCCAAATATACACATCACTACAGAGATGGAGAAGGGGTGTTTACCTTTTCCAGTAGTTCATAACACTCCTCTAGTTTCTGAGCGCGGTCTTTGAGTACGGTGCTGGCCTGATTGTATTCCTTCAGCCACTCCTGGTAGGCATCTTCCTCCAGGTCCACATAAGCAAAACACAGAGTCCTCAGGCCTGGGTGGATGAGAGTGGAATAAGACGATTAATCAGTGTGGACATGGAACAGAAATAGATCATGTTTTTAAGTGGGAGTGAACAGTCCAATGTTTTTCCATTGGAAAGCTGAGAAGCAGACAGAATGGAGGAAACTCAGGGCTGATAGTTCTGGTGTAATTTAAACCTTAAACTGAACTTGGACTCTCAGTCCCATTTATATACAAGATCAGATCAAAAAGACTCGTCCTCAGAATTGAGTTTTGAGTCATAAGCAAGTCATGATGTATTCTTCACCTAATTTGATGCTATTTCAAAATTGCAGCCACGTGTTTAAAATCAGTCCTCTTTCTAAATTTGTACACTTATTGGCCACAGGTTGTACGTGTAGCCTGTACACAGTTCATTCTCACTGGATAGGTCACAATCACTCAGCATGACCAGCTCTTTACATGTAGATAGTCTGCATGTGCTTTTTGATAATCTCAAATAGAAAGATTTTTATTTTGTCCAATTAAGCCTGTTGTCGTCAAATATTTGACTCAACTGTGCCTTGAACTGAAATCATGTGACTTAAATCTGTCATCCTGTGTCGGACCATCAAACCTATGTGTGGTTGTGGGGATGATATTACACCTCAGTTCAATAAAACCATGAAAAAAGCCTTTGAAATCAAGACAGTGATTTCAGGCAAAACGTGTGGCTTTAACTCACCCCCTCCCTCTCATTTTCTCTTTTTACCTTCAGTAGCAAACTGTTCCAGATGAGCAACAGTTAATTCTTTGTACTGGGAAGCCCCAGTCAGACGTTCAAAAATGACATTATCCTGCAAAAACACAAAATAATTCACTCAGAATTGAAATTCAACGCCTTAACAAAAATAGTCTGGAGACATTTAGAGTACTCTTTGATAATGATAATGAGATAAACATACAGCTCCTTTGCAGTACAGCCGTAGCCTCCCGTTGGGGGTCCTGACCACCACAGACATGCGTTTGCGGTTACTGTAAAGGAAGCAGTGGGTTTAGTTTCATAAAAGTGCAGTCTTATATCACAAAATTATTTACTGACTGAGAGGAACATTTATGTGAGTATTACCTGGAAAACTCGAGCACGTTCAGCAGCTCATAGCTCATCTCTTTCCCTCTCTGAAATACACAACAAAATGTCAGCTCCTGCAGTTACAGAAAGCAGCTCTTACTATAGTAGCACACACTCACAGCTTCAATGATGACTGAATGCGGTGTCCTTGCAGTGAACACAAAGCCAAGTCCTTTGGCCCCTTTGACCAGGGCTCCTTCATCTGGTGAAGAGGCCTGGTAGATGATCTGGTTGCCCTCTCTCTCTGGGACCACCGTGTGGCACACTGCCATCATTGTCAAGAACTCGCAGATCTGAGGTGATGTAGGCTGAACACACACACAACCAGAGCAGACACTGTTATTTTTGGACAGAACTGGCTTCAAATAAAGAATTATGAGAAAAGCTTTAGAGACACCTACATGGTTCTTCTCAATGTTTTGGATGAGAGTTGGGTCGTCAAACTCAGTAGAGTTATTGCTGCTGGACGGCAGATTGCTGTGAGACAAGAAATTTATGAGGGGAGTTATTTTAGTTATAGTGTGAGAAATATTATATTTTTGGCATTCAAATGTTACTGTTAGCTAAAATAAACAACCCCTTCCTCTGTTGGTCTGATCAAAGCAAACAAATTACATTAATTTATGAAAACATGCAGAGCCTAAAACAGGAAAAGAATATTAGAAAGGGAAGAAGGATAGGGCAGAAGGGCAGAGGAGAAGGAGAAGACGACTAACCTGAAGTCCTCCATTGAACGATCACAGTCAAGATCAGGGAAGTGGCTGCAGTGGTGAATGAGGTTGTATTGCAAAAGGAATCAGTTCAGAATTCAGTTGATGAGTTGATTAGTTCATTTGTGCTAGCATGCACAAGAGTTCAATCAGCTGAATTAAAGACAGCTCATTCTTTACTACAAGTTAGTCTGAGTTAGTTCAATATTTAGAGATTAAAGGAAGTTAATTTATTAGCATTTTGAGCTCATTTTCTTTTAGTAGGAGGCTCCTTCTACAGGTACAGCTAGGAGGCAAGAATGTATTTTTAAAAAGATGACTCACCCATATGTTATTCCTGCGATGGTACACTTCTTAAAGTGCATGACATTACAGGTGAGCGTTCCTGTCTTGTCAGAGAAGAGATACTTCACCTGAAAAAGATGAACAGACGATAGGTAATGAAAGAAAACACAGCATGTTCTAACAGGCCTGTCCTGACCAAGAGTGCACATGTAATGGTAATTCTCTCCTTTAACCACTGGTAAAGAGGAGAGCGAGGAACTGACCTGGCCCAGTTCTTCATTAAGATTGGATGTTCGAGCCATGGCCGGTGTGTCTGTCTCAGAGTAGTACATCTCCACGTCCTGAGAAAAAACAAAAACACAAGCAGAGTTATCAGGAATATTTGAATATTATAGTTCATATATTAGATAACGTGCGACACAAAACACAGATGGTTCGTACCCAGTTGATGAAGAGGGCCTGTGTGAACTTGACCACCTCCAGGGTGACCAGCAGGCTGATTGGGATCAGGTTGTTGTACAGGATGATGAACGTCAGCAGATTATATGCAAAGTTTGTGGAGATGTCACCTGCACAGACACATAATATTCCCTCATTTACTGACCTTTAATTTGGGCATTAATCATTATTCTTAAGTTATAGGCTGTAAAATGTGATATGTTTGTGTGTATGTTCTCACCAGCCCGGGACAGGTACCAGCAGGCATCTTCAGTGTGTTCTCTGTTCCAGATGGCAGCGCCAACAGAACTGACCAAAGCCATGACCAGCAGGATACCAAACAGGACCAGGATCTGCATGTTGGTCACCCGCTCCACATTTGAACGCTTCAGTGGTGCTTTGGTGGAGTTCTGGGAGGTGGACAGGTCAATGAATACAACAGGTGCAAAACACACAAATAAGTTATAATGATGTCTCTAGGGTAAAAAGCCCACTTGTAGGACCTTTTAAACCCTTTGGCAAAAGACTGTGTGAGCAATCCCAACACAGGGACTGAAGATTAAAAGTACTTCTCAGCTTGGACATGCTCCCAGTTATGAATGCGTCACACAGTTAATTAAAAGATCTAAACTAGTCCTAGAAAGTTCACAGGGAAGAATGATCCTAATTATTAGAAATATCAAATTCAGTTCTAAAATTCTTCTGCCCTGAGATGTTTCGAAGTCAGGATTACTCACACATTATATACAGACAGTTAACTGAATTCAGACAAGAAGCTGTGTTTACCTGCATCAGTTTGGAGTCATGGCCTGTGTAGACAACAATCCCCACAACCCACTGAGTGTTCCTGAGCTGGGCGCCGCGCAGCAACACCTGGTCTGGGCCCAGGGGAGCTGGACTGAGGAGAAAAAGAAGAGCACAAAACATGATAAATGAGTGCAGATTTAGGTCGACCTACATTTTTCAAGTTATTTGTAAAATGGCTGCATTCAGAGGGAAATTACTAAATTTACTATCAGTATTTTCTTCAGGCTTTTTTACATAATTTTCTGTCTCTAAAAACTTAAAATAATGAAGACATTTTTGTACTAGAATAGTACTTGACTCTACTTTACATTTTATCTCTTTTGTGCTGGATATGGGAACTATAAAATCTATGATATGAAAGTAGTTTTATCTGCTGCCAGGTCTGCCTTGCACAAAAGTACTACTAACTTACTGTGTATGTTTAAAAGACTAAACCTAGCATATAACACCTGCAGTATAGTTGCTGTTGTCAATGAATATCTGATCAGGAAAAAAAGCTATATGTGTTGGTCTCACTTCTGGTTCTCCAGCCGCAGTGTGCCAGTGAAGTCATACAGGTGTCGGTTGGGGCCTTCACACTCCAAACGACCAGACAGTGCCATCAAATCCTCCAGGGTCTGAAAACCAGCTGTGAGTGAGAGACCCTGGAAAAACATTAGCCACAACAGGTCAAGTCCAGGAAAGTTTACTGAGGGGCACTTTTGCCAAACAAAGTACATTACAGAAAAGCAAGTTACATAAGAACAGGTCAAACACTCACAGAAACAGGAAACAGAAAAAGAGCGAGAACAAGAAATACTATACATGGATGCAAATGTGAAGACTGTGAGGAAGTAAGGTTTCATTTGATACAGAGTCCCTGAAAGTTGATACCAATGTTTTCCAACATCTTTAATTAATTTCTTCACTAAAACCTAAATTATTGACCTCCTTTCAGGTGGCTTAGCAGGTCCTAGACACAGATGATCCGCCAGTTACCAAGGTGTACAAATGCTAAATCTAATCCTAATTTTATAGGTTTTACACTGTTTATGTGACATATGCTTCTAACCAGGAAGAAGTTCCTCACTGAATTTAGACCCAGAAGTCTGACAAACACACCATACCTGTCTTATCTTTAGGTTGGTTTCTCCATCCAGGTTTGAGGTCTCAGTGTAACACATGGCTTGAGGCTCACTGTGGAGAGGAGGCAGAATGCATCAAAATCATGCTTAAAATAATTCATTCATCAACTGACAGAAAATCAACCAATGACAATTGTGAATATTGAATAATTCATTGTCTGATTACACATTTACTTCTCAGAAAGCTTCTCAGATATTAAAATTTGCTTCTTTTATATCATATCATATACTTTAAAACTGAATGCTTTTGAGTTTTTTGATTGTTGATCAATTTTAAGGCAAAACATAAGGTTCTGATAATGATTAACCAAGAGTTTAATACATAACAGCTGATTAGAATATGTTAATGGGGGACACACATTAACAGACAAACATACACAAATGCATATGCATGCCCACACATAAACACACACACTTATACACATGAAGAGTCTGACCTGGAGGACACTATAACCATGTCCGCTGGAAGGTGCTGGCCATTGGTCACCTTCACTATGTCTCCTACTGCCACCTTGTGGCCAGGATGCAACAGTGCAACAGCGTGAGAGGGGAGAAAAAGTGGGGAGAAAGAAAAAGAGGGGTTAAGACAGAGGGTAAGGGGCAATAGGAGGGGGTGAGGAAGGAAGACAGAGAGGGGAAACAACAGGCAGGTTAATTAGTGACCAGCCAAGAGGCAGCCAATATAGAGAGAGAAAGACATGAGATAAAGTGACAGTGAGCACAGCGGTGCAGAGCTAAGGGAGATAATGTCACTCAACACAGTTTGAACAAATGCAAATCTAAGAAAAAAAACCCTGAATCATTCTTTAGATTACCTGACTACAAAGACAGAACTACATACCGATAACATTAGAAAACAGACCTAAAAAGTATGGAGTTGTACTAACCAGGATAAACAGACAAGCTTAAACAAGCCACTGAGCTACATCAGGCACAGTCTAAACTATCAATATGGTTCTCCAGGCTGCTTGTTCTCCTGAGATCTGCTGCCAGAGACTGCAACAAATACCACAACCGTGGGTAACGTTCACTGCAGCATTATCGATGTCTAAACACAGATCTTCCTTGTAGGGCTTTCCCTTATGGACTACTACCAAAGCACTAGTCCACAGATCCTACAATATGTAATTAATCATCATGCACTAAGAACACATGTTTGCCTGTTATATTGTTTTGAAAAAGGAAGGAAATACAAAATTCGCCAAAATCTTTGTAGGTGGAGTTGATGACCAAAAAAAAAAGCCAGAATATGTAGCTATGACTGTTTTATCACTACTTCTTGACACAAACATCACTATGTTAGCAAGGCAGCTAGAAAAATTCCTTCACCTGCACTGACCCTGAATAAGAATGGGGCTTAATTCCCGTTCTCTGCTGTTGTCACCCACATAACAAGGACTCAAATTTGATTTGATTTGATCTGCTGGAGCGAGACTGCACACAGCTGGACTCAGTTAATGAGCACATTCAAGAAAAGGTTGCATTCAGCGTTTATGAACATATACTGAACACACATTACAGTGTGACAAACTAGGTTCATTTTGCTTAGATACCTTAGAGGAAAGAAAAGCTTTGTGTGAGCAGGTTCACTGATTCAGATAAACTGGAGACCAACAGACAAAATCTAACTATTCAGCAAACAAGATGTGCCTATTTGGAACATTGGATAAATCAAGCCTGACAACAACAAACAAACTCACTTGTTATCTGGCCCTAAAACATCAATACTAATTGGAAGAGCTTCACTTAATTGTCAAGGATCCAAAACACAGACAGATGCTGACCCAACCACAGACTGAGTGACTACAGTCTAGGACACGAAAAAGTAGGACACAAAAAATTCTGGAAACCAAAGCAAGAGAACATATGTGATCACAGCTCAAGTGAGATTGAGACAGAAACAAAGCTCCTCTGAGACAAATGTAACCATTTAATAATCAAGCAAATTAAGAACTTTCCTATGTCAATCACCAGCTTTAACAATCAGATAATGCTGCTTCTCACAGTATTATTCCAGGTAATTTCTGCCGATAAAGTGTGTGTTAAATTGACCCATAGAAAAGTGCCAGGTAGTGAGAAAGAGAAAGCACAGGGGTGATGAGTGAGAGAGCAACAAAGAGGAAGTCCGTGATGTTAGCGATACCTGTTTCCAGATGACTGTCTGCCAGGCTCCGTTGCGCAGCACTGAGAGACAAGGACAACACAGCCATCAGTCAGCCTATAGAGCAGCACTCATACAGTATTCATAGCGACTAAACTTTTGTCTGGGGCTGCGTGGCCTGCAGTATAGTGAGTGACAGGCAAGAGCCATTCACTCAGCCATGAAAGGAAAACAAAACCCCACAAATAGATACAAGCACACTCATGGAAAAGTGCACAGACAGTTAATGCACACTAACAAGCACACACACGATACCTGTTGTCTTCTTCTTGTTGACCGTGTTGTCTGCTTTGTGTCTTTTCTGTAAAAGAAGAAGATGCATTAGCTTTCAAGAAAACCACTAGATATCCCATCTCTCCTCCTTCAGACATTTAAAAATGAGTTAAAAGCCTAACCTAAACTCTAACCATGTTGCAGGGGGCTGCTGTTGTACTTACATAGTCTTCTATGATCTCTTTGATCCCGGCCACGGTGAGGATGAAGATGAGTGGGACCAGTGTGGTGTAGCGACCGGTCGGTGATACATCAGGGATTTGCTGTTGAGGGTCAAGAGAGGAAACACTCAGGAATCATTGCTGAGAGAGAGCATTGAGTAGCTTGAAGCACCCATAAAGAATCATCGCAGTGATGGAAAATAGTTGTTAATGCATTAGGCAGATACATGCTAGCTTTTCAGGATAACAGGCTCAACCTGCATGCTGGTAATATGAACAATGCTATTAAGATATTGTTGCACAGATATTGTTTTGAACATCTCATTGTCTGTTTATTTCAAATCACACAAGACAGTGGGTCACACCATGTTAGCACAATCGAAGCTAGTGCAGCTTTCTGTGAGGATCAAAGCAGAAAAAAAGTGCCACTCTGGCACATTGTGGGATTTACTATCTACTATTTACTATTTGTACTTTCTTTTTTCTGTGATGTAATTTTTCTTTAAAATTTTTTGAGTTCAGCTCTTGCCCAATGTCAGCTGAGATTGGCTCCAGTCTTCCTGCGACCCTTTAGGTGAGTGGGATAGATAATGGATGGATGAATGGATAGATTCTTTAGTTCATAAAAGTTCTAAAAACTGTCAGAGGGATAAACCGGATGATGAAAACAAATAACATGCAATATTTCATTTTGCAAATGAGTAAATAAGTAAAATCTGTGCATTTTGATATATCAGTACTAGCATCAATCTGCAAAGTGATCCATTTGTAAAGTAGTCATATTTCATTTGAATTATATTTTTATTCTGCTCCTTTTGGCCAAATCTTAACTTTTGCCATCTAGTGAAAATCTCTCAAAAATCCATAATACAGCATTTCAGAAATAGCTGGGCCTGTGGGAATCCAGGGAATGTTTTAAAAACAGACTTTTCAAGATCTATTATCTAAAAGCCTGTGTGGGCCACAGAATCAAGCTGGAACCAAACAAACAGCACTCTGAGCCAAACTGATCCTTGGTGTTTTCTGCGTGGGGTTTACCTGCATGAGTGCGATGAACAGGAAGAAGGCGTTGGCAGCCCGCCTGATCTGCTCATAGAGGAACCGGGGCAGAAAGGTGAGAATCCCATACTTGGTGGTACTGTAGAAGAAAACAAGGAGAGAGGAGAAGGAGACTTTACACTATGTTTACATTCAGGTAGATGGGGGCCGAGCCAGGAAGTGCATTAGTAAAAGGTGGAATTCATGCATAAATTGTGTGCTAATGATTTTTTAACCTGATACGCTCAAACAGCATTACCTTAAAGGCAACAACAACAACAACAACAGACTCCATTTGGGTTTCAGTATTGCAGCACTTGAAAATCTATTAGAAACACTCAATTGTGCTCAGAGAGGGCAAATTGAGACACTATGGGCTGCACACACATCACACCTATAAATAGACAGATACTTTTAACCTTACAATCTAAATTTAGACCCAGAGCCCCAGAAAATAGGTGCAAGAAACCTTGGCAACCTCAACCTGTCTGTCAATCACCTGTATTGATCAGACAACTCTATTGATTAACCTTGATATAGCCAGGAACTACCGTAAGGCCTTTTAGAGAGGCTAAAAATAAAAATCTCAACCTTCAAGTCAAGGCCTGCTTTGTTTTCTCCTGTGTGGCTTGAGTGAAAAGTAAGAGCCTCTGCAATGGCTTTTGTTTAATGGATAGTGCATGTCTGTGTGAGTGTGTTTGCGTTTATGAGAGTGCACCAAATACATGCACTGCATGGCAAAACACACACTTCTATCACAGTTCAGAATCTCCTAGAAAATGAACTCAAACCCACTTTTTCCGTCTGCCTCACTCACACAATCACAAAACTACAAAGACAGGGATGATACACACAAACAAACACACACCCCTGACCCTGATGCTCTGGATAACTCAGAGTCAGTGATCCTACACCGATGATCCAACAGATAAAGCTGCCTCAATCTAATCAAAGACAAGTGATACCAGACTCCACACACACATTTCCACTAGACCAAGAAAAAAAAAACAAAGTCAAAAACATCTGGCTGTGTTATTTGTCATACTATAGATGTTCAGCTTGCTGGCGGTGTTAACAGCTGTTAGCTGCAGGGGTGATGCTCTCCTGCTGCTGTGTGGCTTTGTCATGTTTTTATTTTTTTTTAAAAAAAAAAGGTCAGTGTGCTTCATACATTTAAGGTCAAAAGAAAACACTGGGTCGAAGTCAGAGAGGAGTTGTCCCTCTAAGTGGAAGAACACAGAACACAGGCAGGTAGATTTCCTGGAAATGCATGTCTTTCTCTAATAGCAAGATACTTAGTTGCATTTGTGTGCGTAGGAGAGCAGCACTAATGCTCATGTTGTATAAAAACAACTGCATACAATGATATATGGAAGTGAAAGACCTGCGGGATGGCGAGGAGGTGAGTTGAGTATATAGATAAAAGCTATAAGGCTTTAATCTCAGAGAAATCAATAAAGCTATTGAACCTTTAAAACATAAACTAAAGAGTTACAGGAACACAGGAGCACATAAAAGGGCACACCTCTGGAGCAGAGTGCTCCTGAGTCTCCAATCAACATGCAGCAGGGGCAGGACACTACATGCGATCCAATCAGATGAGCCAGGGAGTACCCACTTTAATCTTATTTGCAGAGCTGAAATAGCCTCTTTTGAAAGTGAAATTGAATCTCCTGACAATAATGGCAAGACCACTGAATGTCAACTGACTAACAACAAGCTTTCCACTCTCTGAACATGAGCCCAGTGCTCCCTATGGCGCCAGCAACAGTTAATACAAGCAAATAGGAATAATAAAAGGTGGAGACAGGGGAGAAATTGTATGGGTATCAGTCTGAATCAAACTGTAATAATGTTTGCCTGACTACAACATACTATTTATGACCACAGCTGAGCCCCTAAAATATGCCGATGACAGCTGGGATGATGTTGATAAAAGAGATTCTTCACTGCAGTATGTGCCGTTTGGCCCTGCCTGTGACAGACAGCTACATACAAGCAGGATACTCACTCATGGTCAGTGCTGTACTACACAGAGAGACACCAGCACAATGTGTGAAATAACAATATTCTTATAAAGTGTGGTCCAAGATTTATAGTCCACTTCTTCTTGCCTAAGCTGCTCACACCACAGAAGGTCATGACTAAGAGAATAACACATCTAGCTATTTGACTGAGCCCTGAGAGAGCAGATCAAACAGCTTTTATCCACGGTCGCTCATTCTGCTATGCCCCTCACACATACACAGTGTACACCTTTTACCAAACACTTTTTGTAATTTATGTAAACACTTGTATTAGTAAGTTTACTTGTATTGGCAGTGTTAAATATACATGAGGACGTATTGATTAAGCAACACGGTCACGTTAAGTTGATAAGCCAAGCACTTTTTCAACTGAGATTCTCAACTGGACTTCAGAAAGGGGCATATGACAGCCTCACCCTGTGAGACTGCTGAAGAGCGTCAAATAATCATGTAATAGGTGAGTTATTAAATAGCCTTATCAATAGAGTTTCCCCTGTAGAACTGTTGTAATTGTAGAGGTAATGATGATGTTGATGATTATGATTTAAGGCAAAACTAAAAGAAAGGAAAATTAATAAGAGAGAGAGAGGGAGAGAGAGAGAGAGTGAGAGAGAGAGAGGGAGAGAGAAAACAAAAAACCTCACTGGTCCAAAGTCTACTTTTCGCACATGGTATGCTGGGAAGAAAAACATACAAACAAGGCTATAATGTCCTTCAACCTGGTAAAATGAGTTTAAAGCCCTTCTGAGCAAATATTCACACTGCCAGAGTGTCCCTTAGCAAGACACTGAATCCCTATAAGCTGACCCTGCATTCTGACCTCTCTGGTAAAGGCTGCAGGTGAAATACAAATTTGTGTTTCACTAAGCATAATAAGGCTGAGCTATCAACCTCTGAATAAACACAAACATGACCAGATGTTTTCTAAGTCTGGTGACATGTATACTTTGCTATGGTTTGTTAAGCACTGATAAAAAAAACTTCTGGGAAACCGTTTAAACATTAAATGATTCCAGTGTACACCAAACGAAAGAAAAATCAGTGCATATGAGGTCACACAACATGCATCACAGCAAAAGGTACAGTTGATAAAAGCGCAAAGTGACACCTACCTGACATGATTGTCGCAGAACTTGGTATTCTGTGCCCGGTTGAGCAACACCGTCCGCTCCGTGGCGTCTACGGGATCCGCCTGGGAAGTGGTCCCGGACATCTCATCATCTGCCTTGCGGTAACCGGCGGACGAGCAAGCAGGTCCTGCACCGTTGGATTGATGAGAGAGAGGCGAGGCTGAGTGAGTGCGAGTGAGATACAGATAGACAGAGATAGAAGCAGAGATAGAGAGGGAGGGAGGGAGGAAGAGACAGAGACATAGACGGGAGACGTGGTTTACAGTTCAACAGCGAATGCGACCAATTACTACTAGAGGCTACTGTATGCTGAATCCGACGGGTCGATTCAGTGACGTTTCCCGTTATAAACAGCCCCCTTTTCTCTCCGTATTATTATGCAGGTAGCGTCAATGCACACGAGCGCGTTTCGCGACGCCCACGGGACCCCCCGCGTATAATGGATGTGCTGAGGGATGCACAATGGCGAACAAACACACCGGCTTCGTCTGTTTTATCAGCACGTCAACTTGTCCACATGTAACACAGAGAAGACCCGGCGCACATTCCGGCTGTCATTAAGCTACAGGCACAAAATATCCCCAAAAAAGTGACTGAGGAGGATGCACTACGCTTCTTATCCTGCAGACTCCCGCCCGCCCGCCTCGCTTTGTCATCTCCAACCATTTTAAAAGCGTCGTGATCTCCGCTCATTCACCCCCGCATGAGCTCCAGGAGCGGGACATTATTCATCCTCGAGTGCGCCTAATAACGACAGAGTTGTGTACGGGTTCTGCAGCGGACACCGTGGGGAAGTGAGGGCAATGCAAACAGGTCCGGACGCCACAGTTTACTCAGCTGGTACAACAACGGCGAACCTGGGCGAGGACAGATGCAGCAACACTGCCGTGCCTCCTCTCTCCTCCTCCGGCTTTGCTGAAGAGGAAACTCCCGCCTCTGGTGAAAGATGCTGGCCCACCAAGCTTCCGCCGCCGTGTCATCTGGCCGCCTCGGGGAGCCTTTATTCGGCGCGGTTCGGACGATCTCCCTCTAATTTGATGCTGAGCGGTTCACCGCTAACAACTCAGACAACGGGAGGAAGCCATATGGAGCTCCTTCAGTGCTGCGGAGGGGCAAAGCCGGGTCTCTGCTTTTAAAGGGCCAGAAGCCTGATATCGCCTTAAGGTCTTGTGGTCAGACACAGATGGGTCAAATGACATCCCTGTAGCAGAAGCCATCCATCAGGAGATCACCTCATGTCGCTGCCTCTTCCACTGTGATGCCTGTGCAACAGCGCAGTGACCACTCTACAACAGGTTTCTGCTTTCCACGTTTCTCCTGATGATTTGCCTACATGCAGATAGCCCATGTGCCATCTCCAGTAATGCAAAATAGATTACAATCTAGAGTGCATTTATCTGGTAAGCCACAGGTAAGCTACTCCCAAAATCCTGATTCAGATAATATTCGTATACTTTTCCACCATGCCTTTTAGTATATCCTATAGTGTGCAATTGTTAAAGCACAGTGAGATCTTATTTATTTCTTAAATGAATCCTCTAATATTCCTTCACCACTAATTATCTCCTAAGATTTATAATACAATTACTGCACCTCTCATTTTATGGGATAGTTGTATCATAGTGTGATTTGTGTATTGTGTGTGTCTGTCTGTGTGTGAGTCTGTCAGTGAAAACAACAACAGACTAATTGCATAAATAATTTAGAAAAGAATAAGCACTGGCAAGGTTTGGCAGATTGAATTTCTGCAGTCCTGAAACCCTGTTTCTGCAGCACTACAATCCCACAGTAGACAGGTCATTCTCTCCCCTCATCAATCAATTAGGTTAACATGGTTATATTCCACTCCTGCTTGTTGTTCTAAAGTGGGTGAGGAACTGTAAAATGACCCAGACCATAAGCCAATCAGATGTAGCCAGTGGATGTGCTATCATCACAAATGACACATCAGACTTCTACTTTTGTGAAAGAGTGAAAGATAAAGAGACACTGCTTCAACTATCTTTTTAGAGGAAATAAGTATTATCTGAAGGGGAGGCATTTTGTTGATTTTTTCATTGATTAGAAGCAAACTTTCATTTTTTATTGTAACATCCGTAACTGCTGTTCCACCTCTACAAAAGAAACCCTTTTGAGAATTTAAAAGCTTAAACACTTCAAAAGCACCAACCTTTGTATAGTGCTACTCCATACCAGTCTGCAAAGTGTCTGCATGAGGCAGAGAGCAAGGGTCAAAGTCTAACCAAGCACCCTATCTCTCATCTCTATATCTCTGACCAGGCTATTACCTCCAGACCTAACAGAGCTATAAGTCACTCCACACTGCAAATGGCACTGAGGTCAATCAAGATAGTGAGTGATTGTCAGGAAATGATTAAGGATGATACAAGGTTAAAGGTAGTGAAGGGCAATGCACATTAACTATAATGTCGTCTTTTTTCCTGTCACCAAGCAACCCTGTTTTCCTTGTACCTTTCTCCCTTCATCATGTTTTATCTACTTTCTCTATACTGTGGTTCATTTGTGTGCTTGTTGAACTATTTACAGTGCCCCCCTGCCCCACCCCCAACGCTACTTTTTAACCCCTGTAGAATCCAAGCAGATCAATAATGGCTTTCTCAGCAGCCCACTTCTGCTCTGATTCATTTCTGAGGAGATCAATGCCTCGGTTACTCATCTCTGATGGAGTAGAGGCACAGTCACCTCCGTAACTCATTACTGATGTGCCACTGATGAGTCAGCAGCAAACCCCAGCAGAGCACCCGCCAGGTCAATTACACTTGAAGCACCCAGGCTAGGCGAACAGGTACCGTAGGTCTGATAACCGACAGCCAAAAGAGGTAAGACTAGACTGATCCTCCCTCAACAACCTGATCACACTGCATGCTATCAAGATACTACCAGCCACCCATTTGGTTGCCAAGGCTTAAAAGACACGTCCCCTTTCTTCGTAAACAACCCTATGTATAAATTAGCCTATTAATGTATAGATGCAGAGAGGCTTAATAGCCCTTTTACTATCTCTCTACCATTAATACCTGTGTTGTTGGAAGCATATTAGACCAAACAGATTTTACCCATCAGATAAAACAACCTGTTCCAGTAAGTGTAGCAAGGGCAATGTAGTCTGAAAATGGATACAATTAAATCCATCATACATGTCACTCATTACAAGCTTCCTATTCTCTCAATATGGAGTATCAACTTTGTGTTTTGGGCTGAACCTGAGGTGCCCTGGCCTGGTGCCAAACTTTCACTGTTAAAGAGCAGGCTAGGGCTACTGAATAATTAACTGAGACAGGCTGTATAATTCATCTGCATTTTCCACTATGGCAGAGCATATTTCATCAGGCACCCTGCCTTGGTGCTGTGCCCTAGCCTCCGATCAAGCAACGATTCACGTATCAACCATTATCGCCGCATCTCCCTCGGCGGCTGAGTCAATAGCGTGACTGCCAGAATCGTGTTTTAAATGGAACAACCATAGCTTTTGAGATGCTTACACATTTAATCCAATCATGTCTAATAGAAATGCACTATCTTCCAAACATGCAATAAGCCAGAAAGGAAATAGCTACTAATCATAACAGCAGTTATAGTAGAATACCTTCAATTATCCCCAGCTGCTGAAGCACTCCCACCCCCACAAGCCACACTGAGGACAGATACTCTGACTATTTCTATGTTTTTATGATCTGAAAAGCTGTCAAAACATTTTAGCTGCTAAATGTACAAGGCAAATCAGAGCGTGCATATCATGTCTTGTCTCCTTGTCTTGGCAACATGATGGCAAAGTTTTTGGAGTCACCACCCCGCAACAGCAAGGTCTCAGGTTATAATCCTCTAACAGCCACAGCCCCTGTCAAAGTGCTCTTCAGCCAAACACTAAACCATAGCCACCTCACTTATTTCACAGCTTCAATTAAATTAAAAGAAACATGAAACATCTTCCTCTATATGTCTCTGTCAGCCGGCTGGAAAGCATTACCAACAGAGCGCCGTCTGCCTGGGTGACCCCTACGTCCCATGGCTGTCCTGGTGTCTGAGGTGACCTGCGGGCCCTACTTGCAGGTCTTGGTTGACCTGGTCCCAAGCGTTTCCAGTGGATCCATTTGCCACCATAACAGAGTAGAAGGTAAGGCAAGAAAGCCTCTTACAGGCCAAGTGAGCAAGCATGATAATCCTCTCTGTGTCTGCTCTGCAACTTCACCTGCTGCTAATCCATCACTTGATAATCCTACAGGTGAGACTACAACACGCACACAAACATTCATTACACTTATGTATGCATATGCACATATACATACACACACATTGACAATGCATTATGGACTATCTCTCTCTCTCGCTCTCTCTCTCTCTCACACACACACACACACACACAAGTCAACATACACTTTTTAATGGCAAAAAACATGCAAGGCCCCAGCATGCAGCTCCTCCCCTGCTCCCTCTCTAAACCCTGCTCACAGTCATTTATGTGTCACACATGCATCCAGCAGTGTTCATGTACATGTCTATTCTGGCATGCCATGTCCATACATGCATGTGTTGTGTTTGAAAGCATGCATATGTATTCATATTGAATGTTTTGCATAAAGACCCCAGTGCACATTGATCTGTCTTCATCAGCACAGTCTGACATGAGTGGTCACCCCACTAACTACAAGCACATGCAGTGAGAGGGTTAATTCCAGTTGAGCATTCATCACTCCAGGCCCCAAGGAGCTACAGATTCTTCAGGGTCCACAGCAGTATTATTATGTCTTAACCTTTCCAGATGAGAACCAGAGACTTTCAGTAACTAGACATTGTAGCTCTTGAGGGCCAGGGGTTGGGAGACAGCTGCTCCTAGCCGCTGCACACTGCATGGCCACATGCACCTTGGGACTCGGGACACACAATCTGGGCGTCATCCAGTCTAATTCGAGCAAACTCACTTTTGTCAAACCTGTCTGTGAGGCGGGCGCGCATGGTAGCGCTGGCGCCCTGGCCTGGGTCCTGCAGTTCAGAAGCGTCCTGCCTAATGGTGGTCAACACTAACTGCTCTGTGGGCGCCAGAGAGGCCGCGGCAGGAGAAAACAACACACACAAGACAACAAGTCAATATATACATACCGCACACAACACATCTATATGTTAGTAACTGCAAAGTAAATGTGTTTGTATGTGCCTGCCACTGCAAGCATTAATTGCAAGATGATATTCATGCCTGCATATGATAGATGTGGGTTTAATTCACACAGAAATGGACTTGACCAAAATGCGTATAGCTTACCCAGGAGCTCCCCCCTGTGTCCAACTCCTGTAAATATCTCAATGCTGCACTTTATTGGGCCTCTCTTTATCTCCCAAATAGCATCTTCACTAGCTGGCAGCCATGACGACCAGTCATTATCTTCCCAAAACAGACGTATTGTTGACAGTTGGCTGAGCTGCCTGACTCACATAAACTAGACCCACCAGCACTGTGACAAGAGGTGTCCTTACGATTAAATACAAATTATGTGGGCTATCTTATGTAGGCTAAAATTGAGACATTGGAATTACAGTTTGGTTGCTTTATATTGTGACATAATTCTAAAATACCCTTTTCTACAGTATTATATGCTTTCTCAACCAATGTGAGAAGTGCGTTTTTGCATACTCATGTGTAAAAGATCCTCTTAGAAATAGTTAAGAGTTTGTAGCACCCACTATTTATAGTCGTCTTACAAACAAAATTATTCTGTATACTGTGCGTGGATGTGTTTGAGAGTGTGTGAGTAAATGTGACAGATTGGTAGCTGCTAGACGTCATCACCAGGGATGTGGCAGCTCGCTAATTGGAGCAAAGAATCAAGAGGTCAGGCTCCAGCAGATTACGGTAAAGGCAACGTAGAGAATTCAGGAGGGAACACATGTACATGCCGACTGATGCTGATACTGCAGTACCCTTTACAGCACCATTTACATTCCATGCTTTAAATATGGCAGTGGTAGACACTGTTATACAACTTATAGACACCAAAAAGAATCAATTAATGTTACTGAAAGTCCAACATTGCTTTTATATCAACAAGAAGACAACTAGTAAATCTCATGATTAAAGTTCTGCTACAGGACTAAGTCAATATCACATGACACACATCGAAAGACAAACAACTAACAACAGCACTGTGACTGATTGTGAGGCAATCTGATTTCCTATTCAAGCAAAAACTACAAATATGATGGGTAAAAGTGAGAGTTATGTACTCTTTGTCACTATAGTCTCAAAAGGGTATTCTGCTACCTTTGAAATGGGCGCTGAATGATTTTAACCTATAACCTTTCTTCTGGCAAAAATGTGCTGCCTCAGTGTCAAAAGATCCAGTTGTTTATCTTCTTGAACAACAAATAAATATCTGGGAACCTCTGGCCTGAAGACAGTGTGGCCCAGTTGGCGCTCATCTCTGCTTGCAATTTGCCCTGCTTTCTATTTCTGGAAGCTGCAAGAGGCATGCAGCTACACACACACACACACACACACACACACACACTAATATACACACACAACACCAATGCAGCCTGACAATATGTGCCAGTCACTATTAAAAGCCACTGGCTGAGCCAACCACATCTCTTCCAGGACAATCAAATCCAATGTCCGTTTGTCATGTGTGAAATCATTCAATGCAGTCTCTTGTTTCAACATCCCATCCATCTTTCCAACTCTGAGGACAAGATGAAGCATTTTATGCCAAAAAGTGGAACTGCAGTTAACACTATAGGGTTTGTCATGGGGATTTATTTAAACAATACAGCTGTGGTTGATACAGCAACAAGCAGACCTGGGGGGCCCAGTGTACAGCGACCAGAACCATCCCTTTCTGCATGTGTATGGCCTTAAAGTGAGGTGAGTTACAATTCCGGACGGCTCAGAGTAAAGAGCGCTCTTTAGACGGTCACGTGGTTTTTAAGTCGGCGAGGTAATAGGCTGTTCTAGGACTGATCTATAGGAGCTTTGGTTAGACGTTTAAAATGCAAAATAACTTATATCACTTGCCAGTATTTAGAACGCGAAAACATATTATTAAATGTTCGTATTTAGACGAGTCAGCCCATACTAGAATATCCCCATATGGTGCATTTCAGGAGGTCAAGATACAAGAGGCTGTTGCAACAAAATTATGTAATACCATAATGATGCCATGGTAAATTCAGTACATTCCATAAATAGTGATAAGGTCATACAACGCATTCACATTCATCCTATCAGGAATAAACATGTTATCTTTTCGTGATGTTAAGGCGCAGCACGGATCCTTACACTTATTATATTCGATATATAAAAATACCTGCTTATGGCAGACATTGCTACCTGAAGCAGGCACCTGCAGTCTGCTTGCCCTTGCATCCCCAACCGGTGCCAAAAAATGAGTGAGACCGGAGGATAAATACCGGTACGGCAAGTCACCCCACATGCATGCCGCAGTCCCGAACAATACCGATTCCCGTTATTATGCCAAGCACATACCAAAATACGCACGAATATGTACAGGCCGCTATATCCCCAACCAGGCCTTTCTTAACGATGAGATAGACACCACTTTACATTGACAGGTCACAAATAAACCGGCGGGCGGAACCCTGGTCGAGGAAAGATGAAATAAGGTGTTTGTTTGTTTTGAAGCTTACCTCCCTCACTGTGTATCTTCTTGGGTCTCCGGTTGAAATACATCTTGCTGGTGGTGAACGAGAGTCGGTGAGGCTGGGGCGAGGAGGCCGGAGCGGTGGCATGCTCATGGCTCACCGACAGAGCAGGGGAATGCTGCTCCGGGCCCGGACTGCGGCCGCTCCTGCTGCTGCTGCTGCTCACGGATCATTATTTCTCGGCTGGACCGCGGAGGTAACGCTGTAGAGGACGGATTCAGCCAGCGTCAAGTCACACGGAATGAAGAATGTGCCACTTCCGGTCACTGCTTTCAAAATAACGCACGTGAGGATAAAGACAAGAGAAATCAGATCAATTTCCAGTGTAGTTAAACTACGAATTTTACCTGTCAAGAGTAATATCTCAGTTTAATCATGTAATGGTACGACTGTAGATCTAATTAAGATTAGCCACATTAGCTTGATTGAAGTTATAGGCTACTTCATTAAATATTTTCGAGCAAAATATGTTGTGTTCATCAGGTTTAGTTATCAGAACATCCTCTTCCATATAATTACTAGAACCTCTCCTAGCTGCCACATTGAACTTTTTTTCAAATAAAAAATTTAACGCAACAGCTCAAATAGCTGAGGTATGAAAAAGCAGGCCACAGTTTACCATAGATCTTGAGCCATACACGTTTGCCTTTGTCGCACTGTTATTTTTATCAAATTGGCTAATTTGTAAAAATAGCCAATTTGAAAACTAAAATATCAATTGTCCATGCCACACAGTTCCTAATTTCAGCCCAATAAATCAATTGAGAAATTGAGAGACACGTTAACTTTTCTGCTTTATTTTGAAGGGCAACTGTTTGCTCCTATCCCTTCTGGCTTATGCCCGCTTAGTTGAGCCACAGGAACGCGCATCGACTGACGAGATGCGTGCGCGCACACGGTCCTTAGACGCAATGTATAAAACACCCAGACACAAGAGAACTTTTTAGAAATGTCCTAGTCAGTCTGTCAGTGTTAAGAGCTAGAGGATAAATGTGTGCCCCTTCTACCAAACTTGACGATATATCAAAAACTACCTGATGTATTGCAGTTTTTACAATCAAATAATTTGCTTTAGAAGAAAAAGCTGTTGTGGTACATGCTAACGGCAACTAACAATTTTACGTTTACTAATTAGCAACGGCAGCCTACGTAACTTTTGCTGACAAGCAGCTATAAATGGTATTTGCTGTATAACAGTAAATGCTGAAACTTGTAGCAGTACCACGAATAGAATCAGTAGTCAAATCGATGCAGTAATTGACAACATGTACCAGTAGTTAGCTGGTATTTTTAGCTAACATTATAGCAACTGCGAACTATAGGTCATTCCAGAGCAAGTGCTGTGGTAGCAATAACCTAATCTTCTGAGTATGAATTTAGTAAAGGTGCCAGCGGTTCAAGAGGTAGTTGAGTTGGTGGCCATGGCAACTTTTAACACTCACCCCGAAGGCAACACAGTTTTATGGCAAAAATAAAGTTACCAAAACGTTCACAGAAAAATTTTAAATCACTTCTAGAGCACAATGAACTTCTCTCTCTCCCTCTATTCGACTAATTGTTTTTTTCTAAGTAAATACTCGCCCCACAATATGGCTATATGAAGGCCTATTTGGCCATCTTGGTCAGCCGTTGACGTCTGTCGCTCAAATTTACGCACGGACGCACACAATTTTAAACCTCTTTCGCGCGTGCGCACAAACACACATTTACACCAAATATCCGGGCATAACAAAGCTGCATTTTATTCCATTGTTAAGGAGCAGAGAAGAAAACCCATGTCTTCATTTTATTACGTAGTAACATATTCATCATAACGGTTTTATTTACTCTCACACATTGTAACATAATACATATTCATATTTCAAAAGTTGATTTCCATCTTATTAAATAGGAACAGAATAAATATTCGCCTCTGCGCTGAGTGGCCATAACCCCCTCCAAGCCTGCAAGGTGGACATTCACTGGACAGAAGCCTTCTGATAACCAGCTTTATTGGGACACCAGACTTTTCCTTCAGCATCCATACAAACTCACTCACATGCACACACATTTAACCCATACACACCTACCCAACTCTCACACATTCTTACATACTATACTGCATCATTCCTGCAGTTTTGTTAGTGACATGTTAACTGCAGAGATGTAGTAGCTCCTGTGTTATTGTTGATGTACAAAGTGACCTTGGTGGGAACACATAGACCAGGTGGCTCGGCTAAATAATTCACCTGTGCTACATTAGAAATGCCAATATCTGTGGATGTAATGGAAAAATCTGCCTTAGTCAGGTGATGTACTGCAACTGAAACAGACTGCAACCATTGCACTATGAAAAACCCAATTAGGAGGAAATATGTTGTTAATAGGTCTCATTAGCAGTAAATTAAGCCAGAGCTGTAGCAGATGCTCCAAACATAAACAATTTTCCAGCACCTATCTCATGAAGAAAGATTTTTGAATTAGCTGGAAAACTGTAAAAAAATAATCCTAAAAAAAAATGTAAATTTAATAATTTTTTATTTAAATTATTGTTCCAGGTTTTTCACTACTACTTGATGCAGCTTCATGACGTGGGTCCCAGGGTGTTTGTTACGTATGGATCCAAATAAGCAACAGGAACCAAGAGGAAACATTCATTTCAGGGTTTACAAGACTTGGTTTTTAAGTGGATATGATAATCAGGCATTACAATGTATACAATGTAAACAACAATGAACAGCAAAACAAACAATACTGTCTTTTCTCTCTGTATTGCACAACTCATACTAAATTACAACTCTGAATTCCTGATTATCACATGCTTTTTGCTTTCATTTGAACTGTGCTGCTCATGTGGTTAATGGTAATGATTTTAAAGTGGCCTATTTTAGTGGGTTATTTTTATGGATGAATTCTGTACTAGAATTATATGGGACAGATGTATGGAGAGGGCTTCAAAAATAATACCAGAAGTACAGAATAAAACTTATTTCAAAATTAAATACATTGCTCATACACATCCCAATAAATCATACATTTCTTAACCAACTGTAATGGGACACACTAAAATGGATGTTGAAGCTTTAAAACGGTTAATCTTAAAAAAAGGTTTCCTGTCTCCTTTCTAAATAGATGGCAGGTGAGGAGCGTCTTGTTTCAAAACCCTTAAATACAAGCACTGTGAGTGAGTTATTTACAGCTTATACTGAATAAATCAAGTCTAGAAGTGATTTGTGTAGTCCAGTTGTGACAAAGAGCCGTCACATATATCAGACATTAAAGAGTTAAAGTGAGACTAGTCAGCAGCGGCTACAGGAGCTCCTTAAGCATTAATGCCATCCATTGACATGGGTCTCTGAAGCTTTGACAGAGACCGGCAAAACAGGTCACAGGAAGAAGAAAATAAAACAATACGTTGCTGAAAACAAGGAGTCTAAAAAAATAAAGTTTTGTTAATTCTCTGCATTTATAGTTTCTTTTTTCCGCACTTTTGGTTCAACCTTCTTCAACTTCGACACAATGGATATTTTCAAAGAAATTAAACCATGAAAGCGCTATGTACATGCAAAGCCCACTTGGGTCTGCTCAGTTCAGCCAGCCAGGAACTTGACAGTTGTGTTTGTGAGCAAATAGGTCAGTCATGATGCACTGCAAGTATGGGTTGCCTGCAGATGGGGCAGGTGTTGTTTTCAGAGAGCCAGCGGTCGATGCAGTGGATGTGGAATTCATGAGAGCAGGGCAGACGGCGCAGCTTGTTGCCCTGGGCATACTCATTGATGCAGACACTACATGCACGACCCATCTCCCCCTCCAGGCTGGCCTGACCATAGGTACGTGTGGATAGATTGTCAATCTGCTCTTTGGTCAGGCCCCTGGGGTGTTCATCATCCTCTTCATCGTTGAGCAAGAAGAAATGCGCCAGCCGCAGGATGGGTAGAGTACCGTTTTCTACCAGGTTGTTGGTGTCTCTGCTGGTGGCCCGTCCTTCTGTGGTGCTCACCACTGCCCCTCCGAGTCTGGCCTGCCCACCCTGGTCGTCTTCACTTCCCACTAGCCCCACCCTCTCCTGATCTACCCCACCTGTGCTGACCTGGCCAGCTGCAGTCTCATTTGTATGCAGACGGCTGGCTGGGCTAGTGTTACTATTTGTGCCAATAGCATCTGTATGGCTAGGTGCAACAGTTTCAGAATCAGCCTCTGTCTCCATTAGGGAGCTCAGCTCCCCAAATCCAGTCATAATCTGACGCAAGATGGAGCGCAGTGCGGTGGAGTTGGGTTCCCCCAAGCCTGTCTCACTGATGCGCCTCAGTGGAATTCGGATAGTGCTAACATAGGTGCGGATTCCAGCTCGCTCAGAGCGGGAAATGGTACGCCTAAATCCACCGCTGTCACTCTCAAATGTGACAGTATTCTCAGCAACCCGCGCACGCGATCGTGTTCTGCTGGCAATGCTGTCCCGATCACGGTTTTCACCAGGTCGAATCCTTCTCACCTGCAGGTCCAACATGATGGTTGGGTGCCGTCGCACTGCTGAACTTCCTGCTCCTATTACATGTGATTCACTCTCACGTTCTCCTGTCTCTGCAGCTGGCTCTGTAAGAGCTGCAGGTTCTGCCACAGCCTCTCCTGTCTCCATGGAAACAGAGCTTGTGCCACTGCCTGGCTCAACAGTGTGGATGCTAGAGCCACTAACACTACTGCTGGATGGTGGAGTGGTGCTGACAACAGGTGCTCTGTGCAAAGGGGAACGGCTTCTTCTAGACAAGCGGGATGAAACCCCACCCCCTGCTGCAGCCCTGCGTGCACGACCACGCGATCGAGTCCTACTGCCACGTGATTCATGTCCCATTGCTGGGGCCTGAGACCCAGACTGGGGTGATACACGGGGGCAGTCTATAGGAGCAGACATATCATCATGCCCCTGCTCTACTTCTGCATTGAGGGCTTGATGTTGTGAAGCTGTAGTCTGATCAAAAGGAGGGTTGGGAAGAGCAGGGGGTGGTGCTAAAGTGTGCAAAGTGGCGCCTCTCCTCTGAGCAGCAGCTGGGGGGGGCACTGGTGCAGGAAGTGCAGGGGGGCTCATAGAAAGAGTGGCAGTGCTGCTGCGTGTACGTCGTGTCTGCATCCTCCTACTGAGGGCTGGGCGGGGGGAAGGGTACGGAGCTGGCCTCGACATGGCAGAAGGGCGGGGGTTGGAGAAGGAGGAAGGAGCACGTATGGAGGGTGACGTTGTATTTGGGGCAGTCACAGGCAGTTCTGCAGTGTCCACAGTGTCATTATGCTCCCCCGGCTCTGGCTGATCATGGTTGATGTTGATCTCCAGGCTAAAGCGGAACTCTCCACTATTTGGGTTGGTCCGACTGACGGCACGCCATGTCTGGTTGCCACTCTGCCCACTGCGAGTAGCATTACCAGTACGTCTGAAGGTGTTAAGCCACTCCAGCAATGAGTCACCATTAGAGGTTTCTGCTCCAGACTCTGTGCCCCCTGTAAAAACAGATATGGGTAAGACTGTAAACTAATATATGTTCAACCCAAAATCTATTCTTCTGCCCAGGAAAACTCACAGTTGAACAAACTATGATGCAAAGCTTGACAAAGATGCCATTCCTTTGTCATCTCTTTTACTGTTACCCATAGCCAAGTCATAAAACATTATGCTGCGTTGATGTGGAATGTTTTTTAGCTTCTTTATAAATCAATAGTGATTTAACTGAAACCATACAATATCATAATATCAAGTGAAAGCCAGATTTTGATAGATCAGATAGAGACAAGTCACTCCCCTCCTCCCTACCTGCCCCTCGTCTCCCTCCAGCCCCTCTCTCCTCTCCCTCACCGCTACTGCTCTGCTGTTCTCCAGAATCAGCAGTCTGCGAGCGCTGCTCAGTACGGGGCTGAGATGAAACACGCTCTTTTGCTCCATCAAGACGCTGCCGCAGCTCCTCAGCAGTCACCTCCCCTGTGAAACATATAGATGTGCAGGGATGTTATGTGCCCTCGGTAGCAATGGGTCAAAAGAAGGTATCTCTGCTCTGATATTGAGCACAGATGACCGATACCATACACTGTGTCTGCAGCATTATATATAGTACATAAGCCTCATGCATTTAGATTATGTTCAGTAAGGCTACACTGGCAATGCCAATGAATGCATTAACATAGCAAGATGTATCCTTTCTCACCAGGGGTGCCCAGCAGGTTGCTGTCTCTCATGAGGCGATACTCCTCTTCACTCAATTCATTGATAAAGTGATAGTAGGCCTCCTCCCGTCGAAGACGCTCTGCCTGCCTCCGCCGTTCGTCTCCCCCACCAGGAGGGTCCATCACCGTGAAAAGTGCTGGCAGACAGATGAGTGACAGTGTCAGTCAGGGGTGGAATGTCACCTGAAGCTACCCACTACAGCTTTGCATTTAGCACTGAATAAAATAAGGGCTGAAGCCATACACGGAACCTCTGCAGCTCAAGGGGGCATGCTCACCTGTCATTACAACATGTTGCACAAAAACAAAACAAGCTAAATGCAATTTGATTGTCTTTAGGAAAGATTAAGAACAAACACTTGCTCAGCTACACATCATGCACTTACTGGGTTGCAGTAGATACTAAAGTAAAAATACAATGCATGTTGCAAGTTGTTCGAATACCATAGCCTTACAGTGACTAATCTCTAACCAAGGACGAGAGTTAAGACAACGCCATCCATTTTCTATCGAAAGACTCCACCAGCAAGAGACTGAGTAAGGCTGCAGTAATCTTGCTAACGTTTAGCCCGAGAACTAGCGCCGTAAATCCACCTAAAAATGCAATGCGAGTTGGAGTTGTTCGATTACCTTAGCTATGTGGATAAATTATCGATTCAGTCAATGTAAGAAATAGCCAAGAGACATTATACTAACAACGTAGTCTTCATGTAAGCTAATACTAGCCAAGTTACAACAGCAGCTACGGAAGGCCATGTTGAAGGCAGGGGAATAATGCAACAAAACTGGCGTTGTCATCCTGGTTAGCCACCAATCACCGGCCTAGTGTTAATGACGGACACGCCAAGCATCCAATCCTTGCCCTACAGAGGCGGGACACGATAAACTAAACGGAGGTCTCCTCCATGTAAACGCAGGGCAAAGAAGAAAGACAAAGAATCTTGTCAGCATTTTTAGATAATCAGATAATCGAGATGTTAATGTCTGGCGACGATTAACTCCGTTGTAACCCAAACACAGCAGTCAGTTTCGTGGACCTTTCATAGGTGCGAAGTGTCATTTGGAATGCGCAACGCTTTAGTTGCTAACTGAGCGCTAATGTTAGCGAACAGTAGCCCGTCGACACCAGTGTTAGCTGGGTTAGCTGACTCGCCAGCGAGCTGCGAGACACAAAAACTCCTCAGACAATAATATGACAGGCAGTTTTACCAAGCAGTTACTATACATGGAATTAAACACTTAACCCTGGCATAGTTTTATAAGAGATGACAATGACATTAAGCGGAATTTAGTACCTGACAAAGCAGCTGTAATATGGACGGTTTGCTTTCCTCTCCCTTCTCTCTCAAACCAAGATGGGACCAGTGGTGCTACATTACACAGTCCGTCAAAAACAGATTCCTTGGGCCACATTAGTTCCTAGGTGACACAACATATCCAAAACATAGCTCAAGGTTTGTCGTCCATAAATGCTCGTCATCAAAATTTTTCATTTATTCATTCCATTTTGTGAAATTATATCTATAATAGGGAAATAGTGCAGTTTCTACTTGCTGCGGTTTCAAACATGATGCTGCAGTATGGGGAAGACTATCTGCAACATAAATGTATCTCTATATGAAGACTCGATCACTTTAAACTGTTAAAAGACCTTTCTGAATAAGTGAACACTAGAAAAACATTTTTAAATGAATGACATTTACACTACACAGAGCATCACTACAGTATATAATATAGAAGTGTAACCAATGGCAAAAAAATAAACAGTGTAGTGAGTATTCCTCCTTAATGACATGTGGTTTTAATAAATTTCTCTACTGGATTATTATTTTTCTTCATTAAATGTGGCTACTTATTACTGAACTGTAACTGTCTGTTTAATTACTTATCTCATTTCATTTTATTCTATTTAGATGAATATATATTTCCATCTTTGGTGGATGTTAATTGTTGTTCCAGTGCATGTCTGTGCTCCATAAATCACTTTAAATTGCCTCTGTGCTTGAAAAGTGGAAATAAACCTGCCTTTTCTACAAAGTATTTCTAATTAGTGTCACACATTTAGGAATAACATGCTTACTATGTTATCTAGAGAAAAATATAATCATCTTCTCTCAAAATAACTCAAAATGGACGGATTAATATTTTGTTATACTGTGGTGACAAAAATACAGATACTTCTTTGTGCGCCTATATTATAACAAATATGCCACACCATGGCAAAATAAGTAAACTTTTTTTCATCATTCTGTTTTTATCACTGAAGAAACTTATACAACAGCTCTAATTTATAGTAGTGTGAATTTCCACGTGGTGTAGTCTGTCTACCCATTCTGTGGAGCTCTTTCTCTGCTGCAGGGCTGTCTTCACGACGTTTTGCGACAGTGCCGTGCACCAATACGCCGTCGTTACCGAGTGAAGTGCGTCTCTTTGGAGCAGATACCGGCTGAGAGAAACGCAGCAACAAGAGAAAGGAATATATTTCGGGCTCGTTTTCCACTTGGACTATATCCGAGCACCGCGCATCCCCTCCGGTACATTAAATTTGACCCGAGAACTCGATGTGGAAACTGGGCTGAAGGAAGAAAGGGCCACGCTGGGGAAGGCAACTAGCTGAATTACCAAACCGAGCTCGTTGGAGTAGCCTAGTTGCCTCCCAAGCGACGCTTTAAAAAAGGAAGGAGCGGATACATTTAGCCCAAACAGTGGTGAAAATGGACTATGATTTTAAAGTCAAGCTGACCGGCGAAAGAGAGCGTGTCGAGGACCTGTTTGAGTACGAAGGATGCAAAGTGGGAAGAGGCACCTACGGTCATGTATACAAAGCGAAGAGAAAAGATGGGTGAGTTGATGACCAGCAAGGCCTCTAGCCAGTGAACCCTGCGCCAGCCCCCCTCCCTCTCCCAAATAAATTTTAATTACTTCTCTCATTTTTCCCTCTCCAAGGCCACTGGCAGAGGAGGCATGTTGTTAGAGATTTATATAGAGAAACACCAGCGTGAAGGGGGGTTGTACTGAAACTGCCTGCACTGTCAGGATGCTGGTGAAGCTCTCTGTCGTGCATGAAAGCACTGACATATGGTTTATCATTGTGTTTGTGGCTTTCCTCTCTTGTACATGGGATGCTTATCTCGTGAAAGCTCTGTTAAAGCATTTCTGAGGCTTCTGTTTTGTGCCGTGTTGTTGCTCAGCTGTGTACATTGTTTTATTTTTGCAAAATTAAAAGCCTCTGTAGGTGGTGTGGTGGATGGAGGATACAGCAGGTGCATGTGCCAGCACTTGCTGATGGTCCCAGTGGTCCTTTTATTTTTTGGGGGGGGTGTTATCATATCTCCACAACAACTCAAATAGATATGCCATCCTGCAGAAGGCTTTTTGTGAATGTTTAAAGTGTGATTACTTGTATAGCAGCCTGGCACATGAGAGAAGATTGTGCTTGATGTTCTTGCATTGTGGAAAAGCTAAGATCATAAGGCTAGACTGCTTTTTCTATTAAAACAGTGTTAAGTTGTGTGTGTAACATTCCCAGATTTTTGTTGTTTTCATGCTACTTTTTGTCCATTTTTACTTTTAATCGCAGTCAACCTTCATTTCTTTTTTTTTTTTCCCCAAAGAATTTTTTTGGGCATTTTTTGTCATAGTGAGAGAGTCAACAGTGGAGAGATGAAAGGGTGAGAAAGATGGGTTATGACGTGCAGTGAAGGTCACACTGTGGATGCTGTGGTTCGTAGTCAGCGTCTCAAACTCTTCGACCACCAGGGCGGCACACCCACAGTTCTAAACCTTTTATTAATTTCCCATTCCCCTACTGTTTCTAATGAAGTCCCAGCAACAGCCTTATCTGTGTCTAGACCCAAGCTGGGGAGAGCTGAAGACAGCTTGAGCTACCAGGCCCACACTAGGCCCATTATCACAACCCCGGACATACTGGCAGTGGGAACCACACAAAAGAACCCCAAAGTGTTTAAAGATGTTTGTGTTCACTTTAGGAGGCTGCTGTTTATGAGACTGTGTGAGCTAATTTGTGCTGCAGCAGTTGGACGAGGCCTGAGGAGGCACAAAGCATGGGTTTATGAGATGATTTAGGCCAGAGGGAGGGAGGGAGGGGTTGTAACCGATTCATTCAAGTGAGAGCCTGTCCCAGTGCTCTGTTTGTCCCTCGACAGCTGCCAGACAGGGCCTGTTTCCTCTCCCCTTCTATTGTTTTGAGCCTCAGAGGTGAGCTTGATTACACAAATCTGGAGGTAATGCAACTCGGCCTCTTCTCTGAGTCCCTGTGCCAGCTGCCAAGTGCCCCCCTTTATGTTTCTGTGCAGACAGCTCTCAGGGGTCTTGCAGTCTGGTCTGGTGTTGATGTTGCTCTGCCACTTTCTGTGTTTGTAGGAAGGATGATAAGGACTACGCCCTCAAGCAGATTGAAGGCACTGGCATCTCCATGTCAGCCTGCAGAGAGATTGCAGTAAGAACTCCTTGGCTTACTCTGTCCCTTTTGTTTGGTCTCTGTTAAAAACCTTCACACCATTCCTAGGTGGTTTAAATCAACATCTCACTGCCACACTGTCAACAAAATCAAAACTTACAGTTGTTTAGAAGTGCTATTTGTTTCAGGGCTATTTGTTCAAATTGCATTTAGATGTACACGTGTTTGCTACCTTGTACACAGTCTTCAGTATGGTAGATTCTTCACGTACATGCAATAATCATTCATGATTTCTGCCATGAGAGCTGCGTGGTCGGTCCTCTGAACAGGTTTATATATTGCAGCTGTTGCGGGAGCTGAAGCACCCCAATGTCATCTCACTGCAGAAGGTTTTCCTGTCACACGCAGACCGTAAAGTATGGCTGCTCTTTGACTACGCCGAACATGATCTCTGGGTAAAACACACACACACACTCAACACACACTGAAGCTGCATGACGTGAATTGTCAAACATATTGTGATGTTGGCTACTGGATATGCCAATATGAGAGGGAATGCATGTTTTCTGTATAATCCATTTTTAAGTATTTATTATTTTAGACCAGTACACATGTCCATACTGCTGATTCCTACGCATAGTACAGTAGGTTATAAATGTTTATGCTGTTTTTTGCACATATGTGAACATTTCCGTTTTTTAAATGTGGGACAAATGCACAAATGCAGCATTACTCATACTCTTGATGCATATACACACACACATTCACCATCAGCCACTTGTAAGGAAGTAGACTCAAAATGGTGTTAATTATGCACTGCTAAGTCTCATTAGAGTGCACACATAACACCAAGAAGCCTTCAACATTTGGTAGGCAAACCTCTGCTGCTTACAGTTTGCAGTTCCAGCTGGCAGGGTATCAGAACTGAGTTAAAATGCCATTTTCTGCCACAGAACTGCAACACTCGCATTCCCCCTCGTAAGGAAGTGGAAACACATGCCACAAACATCAGCCTTGCTCATCTTGCCTGTAGCATAAACTTACATTTGTGACCATACAAACGTAGAAAAGGACACAAAATGATGTAGTTCACTTTTCGTGTACACACACACAGCACAATTATTATTATTATCTTGTCTTTCCACAGCACATTATTAAGTTCCACAGAGCGTCCAAGGCCAACAAGAAGCCACTTCAGCTGCCTAGAGGAATGGTCAAGTCTCTGCTCTACCAGATCCTGGATGGCATCCATTACCTCCACGCCAATTGGGTCCTCCACAGAGACCTTGTAAGAGGATTGGGGAGGGCAGAAAGGGGAATGGGAACGGGAGGACAGGAGGGGGGAGAGAGAAAATATTTAGGTACAAGGGAAAACAAGGCAACAGTTGATGAAAGACTGGATTGTTATTGTAAGCTGCGTCTGTCTGTGTGTGTCTAGTCATGGTTTTAATGCCTACATGAGTTAAATGTTTTGCACACATTTGTAACCAGGTTTAAGTTGATCAAACTTAGCATGCAGCAATTTGTTGATTATTATGTGTACTCTTATTCCAATATTTTACACTGTAGTTGCTTTAGTGATTGATTTTTACAAGGTGCATACAAGTCTCAGTAATGTATTGATTATTAACAGCTAGACTGTGGCAAAGCCAAATTAAATGCCATGTTTTTGTTACTGAGTGACAGTGGTGAGATGGAAATGGTAGACCGCCTATCCTGAGGGATGCAGTTGGTGTATTGTGTCCACTAGAGGGCAGCAACATAGAGTTTGATTATACATGCAGGACTGTAGCTCAATAACTGAACCAAACAAAGCTGAATTAACCACAATAACTATATGTGTCTTTTTCTCCATCAGAAACCAGCTAATATTTTAGTGATGGGGGAAGGGCCAGAGAGGGGTAGAGTAAAGATTGGTATGTATAATGTCTCCTTTTTTAAATCTTATTTATTGCTAAAGTTGCTTTACTGACTGACATGTCTGTTGTTCAGCGGACATGGGGTTTGCCCGTCTCTTCAATTCACCACTGAAGCCTTTAGCCGATCTCGACCCTGTGGTGGTCACCTTCTGGTACAGAGCACCTGAACTACTGCTGGGGGCTCGGCACTACACCAAAGCCATCGGTGAGACTCTATTTGTTTTGCGCAGCTGCTCCTGTGGGAGCATGTGCAGCCAGTTCTACTGACTGTACTGACAGCTTAAGTTAGAGCGTGCTCTGCTTTTGTTGCAGACATCTGGGCGATTGGCTGCATCTTTGCAGAGCTGCTGACGTCTGAGCCCATTTTCCACTGTCGCCAGGAGGACATCAAGACCAGTAACCCTTACCACCACGACCAACTGGACCGCATCTTTAATGTCATGGGTTTCCCTGCTGGTGAGACTCCACTGCCGCTCTGGGGAAAAAATTATTCACTCCAACTGAAATATTTACTACTCTAATATTACATACTGATTTGTTAATGGTTTACCACAATTGATTCAAATGGGGAATCGGTACAACAATGTATGCATGTTAGTGGTGCTGCTGTTTTCAGTGGAAAATGCTGTGGAAGGATAAGCATTTTTTGTTCCTAACAGAGGCAGATTATTTCCTTGGTCCTTTCCTGCTCCTTCTCTTAAGGCAGTAATGTGGTCTGTGGGCTCTGAGCATCAATCTACCGCCATGATAGATGAAGCCAAGTCACAAACGTAGAAACTTTTACTTGCTGGGCCACATTTGGGCCTATATTTTCCAGTTCACTTAAGCTGCTTCTGATCTTTTTTTTTTTTTTTCCTCCTACCATCTCTGCTGCTCTAGTTGTCTAATTCACCAGTCTATTTGATGGATTTTGTTTTGATTCAGCAGGAAATCGAGCCTTAAAAATTTAGCATCATGGCAACTTTTATAATCCCTTTTCATTGTTTGACAGTTAAAACAATGGTGGTTCTTATGGAAAAGCTTAGGGGTAATTGATGTGAATGTAAAAAACTTGAGCAAGATGAGCAAGAGTCATTTTCAGTTTTATATAACAAAAACAGATCTTACCCTGTAAATGAAAACCAAAGCTCAGTGTGACCTTGTTTTCACACCGGCTTGTTTGTGCTCAAAAAGATTGTAATCCAGACCCTACAACCTAAATATTCTGTTCTTAAAGGAAGGGAGGGAGGGTGGGACATGGTGTAATCCTGACTTTCCCTCATTTAACAGATAAAGACTGGGAAGACATCAAAAAGATGCCAGAACACTCCACGCTGATGAAAGACTTTAGAAGGAACACGTGAGTCTGCAGAGCATCACTGTCCTAGTTTTTTTTTAAATTAGAAACAAAAGTCAGAGCAAAGCAAAGAGCTGTATCTGCTGGCAAACAGACACATTTGAGTGACAATTTTTACTTAACCACCAACTCTGCTTGTTCTTACGTGGGGTAATTGTACTGAAGGTATCACATTAATATCACTTCCCTCTTCTCTATTTCAGATATACAAACTGCAGCCTTATAAAGTACATGGAAAAACATAAAGTTAAACCAGACAGCAAAGCATTCCACTTGGTGAGTTAACGTGCCTCAGTAATAGAGCAGTTGCATGTACTTTGCATAATGTCTAGACATAGTATGATGGGAAATCCATAACTATGCAGCTATAATTTCATTCTCCATGACAAATGAAGTGTGCTTCATTATGCCACTTCTGTTAATGGCTTCTCGTTGGAGACTAACATTGTACGCAATTCATTAAAGCTGCAGAAGCTGTTGACAATGGACCCCATCCGTAGAATCACATCTGAGCAGGCCATGCAGGACCCTTACTTTTTGGAGGAGCCCCTGCCCACGTCTGAGTGAGTTACAGCGCACACAAACTCCATACATACAGTCCACGTGCAGTATCTATCTTGTGCTACTCCTTAGCTTGAATCACATGACCTTGGGAGGTCTACTGCGTTGAACAGGTCCCTCAGCTAATTAGCTTCGAGTCATGGGAATAAATGTTTGAAGTTGACAAGCCTCTTTGCCTTTTTTTCTCCAGTGTGTTTGCAGGCTGCCAGATTCCCTATCCCAAGAGAGAGTTCCTGACAGAGGAGGAGCCAGAGGACAAGGCAGACAAAGTAAGAAATCCATGTGCCACGTGTAGTTTCTAAATAAAGTAATACACTGTGCTTATTTCATGATTATATAAAGGCAGCTAATGGGAAACATCACAAAAAAGTTGTAAATACAAAACAGGGCTGTTTAAAATGTAGTTACAGCCCTGATGTTGCACATATGTTGAATAATCAAAATCATATTTTCTGGCTCGTAGAAGAACCAGCAGCAGCAACAGGGAAACAACCACACGAATGGGGCAGGACACACCGGCAACCCCGACAACAGCCACGCCCAGGGCCCACCTCTGAAGAAAGTGCGAGTTGTCCCGCCCACCACTACCTCAGGTGGCCTCATCATGACCTCAGACTACCAGGTAAACTCTCTCTCTTTCGTCTGTCTTTTTCATTTCTCTGGGTCAATCCATCAAAAAACATTTTAAAAAATCTGTATGGAAATGGTCAAATGTAAAGAATCTACTTGAATAATTTTGATTATTATATGTATACGGGTTTGACTTTTCTTGATTAACAGTTTATACAAAAATAGTAATGCATTCACCAAATGAACTGACATAGTGAAAAAATCAACTTGTACGACCAATCAGCTGTTTCTGCTTTTTATTCACATATCCCCAGAAAGCATGAACTATGAAAACTGCAACTTATGAATACATATACATATAAAAGAGCTATGACATTTGGTTACTGTATTACACTGTTGCATTGCCTTGATGTATTATTATTGTTCTTTGTCATAAGTATTGATGGGAATTCTTTTCTCCTCTTAGTGAGCCAAATCATTTGGCTCAGCTCAGCAATTAAAGTTGGCTCTTTCGGCATATGGCTCTTTATTTAGTACCACTTTTATAATTCAGCCACATTTAGCGATGTTTTGACCTATGGCTTAGTATGTCTGTACGTATATCACTTACATTATTCTGTGTAATTATACTAAACATTTAAAATTCCAGAGTAAAGTTCTTTTACATTATGTGTCATATAAAAACATTCATGTAACAACATCAAACACAGTTACACACGTGTATTTGTAACCACTAAATAGTACAAATCATTCCAAACAAGTCACGCTCAAAACGGACGACTGTCACTCCTCTTGTTTTCTGCTGTTCGTGCACTCCTCTCGTCTCTGTTCGGTGTCGTCTGTCAGCCCCCTCCCCCCCAAAACGGTATGATTCTCATCTGTCAGCACATCAAGACAACATTCAGTCAGTGCATGCAGTGAGACAGTGAGTGCCCATGGCTGAGCAGTGTGAGGAAAAGATCATCCTATTGTTTTGTCTTGTGTTTTTTAAGGGAAAAAATGAATGAATAAATAATCTGCTCTCAGATGAGGTCCAGCTCCCATTGTTCACGTAAAGGAGCTGGTTCATACCGTGTGACCAACACATCACTAGTGATTAAGCAGCTGACATGCAGTGTAATGGTGCACTACATGATGTTTGCCCTTCTGTAGCACTCTCAATCCAGTAATTCTATGATTCATTTTTTGCACCATTATAAATATCTGAATAAACTTCTCTTGACAGTTGGATGAAAATATACTTCCTGTCATGTCACAACCTCAAGAAAGAGGTTAAAAGTGGGTTAAAAGTTTGGTGCAGAGCCCAAAACATTAATAGAATATCTTTTTGTTGTCTTTGTCCCTGCAGCGCTCCAATCCACATGCTGCCTACCAGAACCCTGGACCAAGCACATCACTGCCCCAAAGCAGCATGGGATACTCCACTACCTCCCAACAACCACCCCAGTACTCCCACCAGACCCACCGCTACTGAAACCACCCCCCCACACACACACACATACATGCACATATATATGACGCATACACAGCCCTCACCACGCCCACCTGAACGAATGTACTGAGGGATGTGGGGATGTCCAAGGCAACAAACCACCCACCCACCCACCCCCAAACCCGCACCCCACCCCTCCCCACAGAGGGCACCTTCTCTGCAGCAGTCCGTTAGGCCAGAACGACAACAGTCTTCACTTCTACAAGATAACACACCATAACCCCAGTATTAGAAACATCACTATAGAGCAACGGGTGAAACACAGGGCGAGAGGATGAGAAGAAAGGATGCCGTGGTTGAATCCAACCTGTTTCTCGTACCCAGACGTAATCAAACCAGCCAAGAGAAGACGGTTCGGTTTAGGGCGACACATGTTAATCTGTTGTGTCATCTCCTCCCCTCTTCTTCTTCGCCTGTCCCCACACCTCCACCTACACCCAACCCCAGCCAGTTACCCTCTTCCTTTTGAAGCTCGGATGAGACTGAAAGCTGCTATGTGACTGCCAGCGTTGACAGATTCCCTGTCCGTCTGTCCTCCTGTCTGTCTGTCTGTTTGTCCGTTTATTTTGTGTGTGTGTGTGTGTGGCCCTGTGAGGGCCTCAGCTGAGGACTGAACTGAGCTGCTGTGAAGCATGCTGGGAGGATGTGGAGCCCCCACAGCTGTGGCATTGAGGGTTTTTGTTCCGAAAGGACAAAAAAAAAAAAGATGACAAAAAAGATTTTAGTAGTTTATAATTTAATCTGTTTTCATGGTTTTGTTTTCATGGCAAGAGTGGCAAAGCAGCTCGCGCTGGGTGAGCGCTCAGCTGCTGTATGCTGTGGGCAAGCCTTACAACATGATGACAAAACCAACCAATCGCATGGAGGATGGCAGATGGAACATGCATTGTACTGTATTGTATTGAAATATTTTACATGAAGCAAGTATCCTGACAATAAAAGTGGAAACATTGCTATTGTTGATATTTTGGGAGTACAAATGTATGATGCTATTTTAAGGAAGTGTGTGTGTTTTGCACTTCTTTATTATGTTTGCCCTGTAACTTTTCTTTTCGGTAAAACTGCTAGAGCTGCTATCTCTCGACAGATCAGACTAATTACATTGTCTAATAGAAAATGGGTGTAAAATTTGTAGTTTAAGTTTCCTATTTAAACTACACTCATAAACAGAGAAAAGCATGAATTGACTATTGATTATGAGAATTGTTAATCAGCTAATTGTTTCAGTAGTAGTATCTATGAAAGTCAAATTCACAAAATCACTAATCATCATCACATTTTCTGCAAAGTATACCTACATTGTATTTCCTGACTAAACTGCCCCACTTTATTGCTTTGACACATACATGTGTGCTTTGGTATTCATGTCTAAATTAATTATATATGTCAAACTGACAGCTGTATAACAAATGCAGGCCTTGGCTTCCCCCTTTGTCCAGAAATAGAACTGCATTTTCAATAATGAAACTCCCTTTCCCCTTCTAATGGACTAAACCTTGTCTGCAGTCCAGAGACTTTTATCTGCTCTCTTTCCCTTTGCTTTGATGACAGTCATCTCCCTCAGACTGTTTTTGTCTGCAGACACACCTGGGAGAGTAGATCTATGTATAGCAGATCCTCTCATTGAACCTCTTCCTGGAGGATGCTGGCCCATCTATTTCAGTCTGTTACACAATACTATCCCAGTTCTTTCTCTTTTCTCATCTCTCTTGCTTGCAGTTTTCTGTCATAATGTATTATTTAAATAGGTCTTCGTTCCTATAAACCCCCACAGGCCCCAAAATGAATTTAAAACCCTTAAACCCTTATAATTTTGATAAAGTGTGGGACCCAGTTGCGTTAAAAAAAAAGCCTTCTTAAGCTCTTCAGCAACGCCCAATCATAGCCCCGCCCCCTCCATTTGCAACAGCGCTCTCGAGCCGGGGAGTCTCCCTGTCACTCATTTCTTTCGAGAAACGCTATTGGTTGATCTGAACGTCCGTCACGTGTTAAATCCCCTGCTTTGACATGTGATTGGTGAATGGGGCCGGTGGGCGCGTCACAGTCCTCAAAGGATTTTTCCCCGGAGTGGCCAGACGGGCTGGGGGGACACAGGATGGCAGAGCTAATAGGAGTACCTAACGGGACATGCGGACGGGCTGATTTCTTCTAATATTTCAAGTGCTGGTGAGGGCCTTACGATACTTTTTACAGCCATTACGAGCACCTTTTATCATAATGATGTAATTTGTGTGGTTATTTCTGTTGACTGTTGTCTCATTTGTCCAAACTAAGAAGTCGACCACTGGACATAAGCTAGCTAACCAAGTGGTCAGTTGGAGCGGACCCCCAGTTGAGGATAATAAACGGACTCTCCGTAGGCGAAACCTGCCTTAAACAATGTATATTTCCTCCCTCTGATGGATAACTTTAAAGCTTTTTTTAACCACATAATTGATGTTGGTTGTGTACCTGTGCGTTAATCAACTGTTGGACATCTAGACATAAAACGGTTGGTTAAATTTAAGATTAAAACTGGCAGAAATTCACGAGAACCGAGGTAGATGAACAGATGTGGGTCAATCCATCAGTAACGGGAAGCGACGGTGCGGAACAGTGATTGATCGCGGCTGCCATTAGTTCACGCCTGCGTGTGTGTGTGTGTGTTTCTCTAAATGTGCGTCTATCATCTGTGGGGAGGGGAGAAAGGGAGTGTGTGTGTGCGTGGATAAATGGGGGGGGGTTAAGACATAGTACATGGTAATAACTTAAGGGTAATATTCATGTGATGACTGAGTCTAAGTTAAGTGTTGAATTAGTCATAGTTATAGATACTACACTGTTCATCTCCAGCTGCAGCTATTCACTATTCACTATCACGTTTTAGACTAACTGATTACTGAGGAGCCCAAAAATATAAAAATACATCAAACTGAAAATCTGTCAAACAACCAGAAAACAATCAATTCATGTCAAAAAATGCTGTTTTTATTACTTGATTGGTTTCCAATTCTACCACTTGACTACTTGATGAATCAGCTGTTAAGCCTATTGAATCACCAGTGTGACATAATGAGGATTATGACAACTTTGGGTCATGTCTGCATTAAAAAGTCAGGTATTTTAATAAGAATAATCCTGCAGATTTACTCGACAGATATTAGGGCTGGGTGAAGATAATGAATAATTTTTAGATATTAATATACTGTATATAATAATATTGAAAATGTATGCAAACATACCCGCATATTAAGTCATTAAACTGATGTGCAAAGCAATCGACCAAACTCTTCAGTGATAAATATTGTTAGTATCTAATCACAGTTTGCTCTGAGTCATTCATTTGGAGGTGTATAATGATGGAATGATAAGATTATATCAAATATTATTAATTGTCACCCAACCCTAATAGATATAGGAAAGAAGGTTAAACTCAGAGTGCTAGTACTGTCAGTCTTTCACTGGGATAAGGAGATGTTCCTGGACAGGCGCAATGTCACAGCAGAAATTCATATTTAGGGCAGTGTGACCTGACGTAATCCAATCTGCATTATTCATAACATCAGAACAAGCAAAACAGCCTGCAACACAGGACGCTGCGCTCGGCTCATAAATTGGTAATGACTCCCCTTTCAGTTCTTAATGGAGTTCTCACGTCTGTAGTAAAGGCCTCTCCTATCTCTGTGTATCTGTGAGGAGATGTGGGCATCCTGCAGAGGAGTCACAGGGGAAGTGTGTTTTTACTCTGAACGCAGCCTGAATGTCACCCCCTCAGAGGATCAAAGACATTTTTGCTGCTGATGGGACTGTTAAAATGCTGCTAATGGGACATTTGAGAGGCTGCCTGGTGTGTTTGTTGGTACGTGTTTGTTTGCTTGAATGCTTGCAAGTGCATGTTAGGTTGTAATAATTTATCAAAACACATGACAACAAAGAGGAGTGAGAATTGCTAAGTACAGGAGTGAGAATCTGTGTTTGGATAGCGTGTTCTTTTCCAGTGTTGTGGGTGAGATGTTCAGGCTTTACTCTCCCTTTCTTGCCTCGGCCCTTTCTCCCTGTGAGTGAGTGGTGGATGAAGGAGGAGCGCTCACTCGCTACGCTTTCACTGCAAAGAGTACAGGGGGCCTTAAAGAAGGTCGAGGAGGAGGAGGGGGAGGATGCATGGGAGAGCTAGCTCTGTTGCCGTGTGAACGGAGCTCTATTGTCCCGGGAACCTTTCAGTGGCTTCCCCGAGGTCCCTGTTCCTACCCCTCCCCCCACCCTGATACACTCTTTCTCCCTCACACAAACACACACACACTTTGTCCACCTCTTAATGTTACGCGCAACCCATTCTTGCTCTCCCTCAAACTGTCTCATTCACTGTCTCTTTCCTGTCTCACACTCTTATCCCACTTGGTGTCTCTCTCATTGCACCCTCCCTCGCCTCTACACTCTCCCCTCATTTCTCACAAGCAGACTAGGCCCCGTCCCTCCTCCCTCCTCCCGCTCACCCCCAGCCGCTCATTATTTCGCCTCATTGATGTGATTGTCATGCCAGCCCAGACAGTAGAAGCAAAAACATGCAATCTTCTCATTTGCATCACCTCCTTCCAATACAACAAGAATCTCCATGTTTCCAAAATGTTTATGCAGGCCACTAAAACCTAAGCAGCTCTTTTCCTCCAGACCAGACTGTACTGGCTGAATTGAGTGTTCTTTGTGGCAGCACAAGATGGTGTAATTTTACCCTTTTGTTTTCTCTCATTGGCGTGAGGCTGTTGGGCTTTGCAGGGGGTCACTAGCTGAGAAAACGGGGCCAGATGAGGACTCGGCTGGTGGGAATTGGCCCCGGCGAGCAGAAGTGTCTCTTTTCTGTCGTGGCCAGCTGTAATGACACGATCTGTAATTACAGTAGTTTCCTGCTGAGACACTGATAGCACAGCACTGCTGCTTGCTTTGTTGGTTATTTATTGTAATGAAGATGTATCCTCACATTTTTATGAGATAAGGACTAAGGAATAAGGGATGGATATTTAAGGCAGTTAGAGGGCCCATATATTGTAGCTGTGATGGGTTAACAAAGATTTTAAAACCTATTTTCCAAATTTGTTGTGCTCATTAATGATTAGCTGCAAAGCCCAAAGAATGTAAGTTGTATTTCTAATACCTGTCAGCTATTATTAGCCCTCTGTCAGACTGCCAGAGCTCCTGTGTCTTTCCAACCTGCTTTTCTCTGAAGTGATTTTTTTGGCATAGCTGCACAGCAAAAGCTCTGGAACTGTAATTAAGCATAAAATCATTTGATTGGTGAGTCTAAAAATTGCACGTGGACGTTGTTGGGAAAAGGGTGTGTGCACGTTCCTATCTGTCTCTCCGTTTGTCCTCCTGGGTTGCTTCTTGAGCCGTGGCTGTATTGTTCTGGCCAAGTGTTTTGGACAGGAAGGAGAGATGTGACACGGAGGACCAGGAAACAGGAGCCAGACTCGGGCCACGAAAACAGGAAGCAGGAAGAAGAGCCTGTAAGATGGCCACCCCGATGCACCCTGGGATTTCTCCTGCTTTGAGTAATCATCTCTGGTCCTTTGAACTACAGAGGGTTCAGAGTTTCTGATTAAAGCCGATCTGGGATTAGGGTGTGGGCAAGTTTGTAAACTCTATGTATTCTCTAGAGAAAGTGATGAAACAGTTCAGAAGTCTTTATTCTTGTTCAGGATTCCCATTTTGACTGTTGGTGGCCCATGATTGTCCATGTTGTTGGTGCTGACCATATCCACAAATCTGTGTTTGTGTTGTCCAGCTGGGCCTGTGACAAGCCGGCCTGGGATTAGCTGGCACGCTGTATCTTCCTATCCCTAATGCTTTAATCTCTCTGCTGGTCGCCACAAGTCTTGTGGCTTTGGGACACTGTTGGTCATCACTGTTGGTTCTCTATAGGCTCACTGCTTTACTTGTTTTTACATACAATAAACATACAGAGAGTTGACAGAATAATGTGTACATCTTTCAATAAAATGCGATCCAATACAACAATGCTACTGTAAACTATGTCCTCAGAAATTTATTTATATGGGGGGCATTCCCTTAAATAGGGAGGTGGTATTTATTGCAAGTTTATTGCATTTGACTATAACTGAGTGACTTCATGTTCACTGTCTCTCACTTCAGTCTGAACTAGAGCTGGGTGATACTGACAGAATCAAGTATTAATTTTCAATCAGTGCCTTGGGATTAGTTACGTAACTATATTTTGAGCATAGTCCTGTGTTTTTGTACAATATTTCATATAAATTAGGGTGGTTTGGTGTTAAACAGTGTGTGTTTGTTCTCCATGTTTCCCCTGCAGTTTGTGTCGGTGTGAAGCTTCGCCATGCCGCTGGTGAAGAGGAACATCGAGCCCCGTCACCTCTGCCGAGGGGAGCTCCCCGAGGGCATTGGCAGCGAGCTGGAGTGTGTGATGAACAACACGCTCTCTGCCATCATCCGTCAGCTCAGCAGCCTGAGTAAGACACACACACACACACACTTAAAACATGCACATACACACACACATGCACGCAATGTAGCTTTTCAGGAAGAGGCTGCTTAAAAAAAACACACAAATAGAGTTTTTTGTGAAATATTAAAAACAGAAACTTTGAACCTCCTCAGGCTATAACTTGAATATGACAACTGTCCACACTGTGTGTAGCCTCTTTGTAGCAGGACAAGATCACATGCTTTCATCATTAATCCTGAAGCTGCGATTGATTTGGGTGTTGTCATGGTAACGGGGCCTGGGGTCACTGGGCTAGCAGCCGGCTTACAGCGTCCTCGCACTGGAACATGGAGAGTTGAAATGTAATCCTTTTAGATAGCTCTGCAGAAATGAACTTATCTGGACAGCTGTGTGCATGTGACAGCGCAGACACACTGTGTGTGTGTTAGTGTGTACATGTGACTGGATGTGTGTTAACCGTGTTTGTGTTGTATATTGAATGTTACGCTCCCAAGGGCATCTATCTTCACATCCATCTTCCATGCCCATGTCCTTGTTTCATAACCCATCAACACTGTGCTACGTGTTGTCATATGACAGTTACCCTTCGCCCATTTATCCTCAGCTGCACCCATTTTCCCTCTCTCATACTAACTTTGTTGAGAGTTCAGTCTGTGCCCCTAACAGCATAAACTCAAACCAGTCCTTCACGCTGTTAACCCTCTATTTTTTGGCCCAGTCACATTCTGTCTGTGTCTTATTGTGTCAGGTTCCTGCATTGGGAGTGGGCCTTTCAACAGCAGCTGTGTGGGTTAAATATAAATACTCACACACAGGCCTGGCAGGAGTGTATCTACAGACTACATACACTGTGCATGTCTGTGTGGGCATATATGTGTATAAGCGAACCATAAGAATCCTCAAGAGAGGTCAGAGTTGACGGGGCCCAGCGTGCCGGATCTGTGATTCTTCCTTCCTCTAAATATTTTTCCTGCAGCCCATCCTGTCAGCAGGAGGGACAGAAATAACCCTTAGCGTGTGTTTGTGTGTGTTAGACATACCACCCTTTTACACATAGTGTTCTATACTTAAACAATATTATTAGACGTGCTGAAACAACTCTGGCTGGCTTTTAACCTGTGTTCTTCTAGGAGAGGATTCTTTTATCTGACAGTATGGCACATATCCCACCATTTGGAACCTGGTAGTAAAAGACCTTCTGCTCTTATTTAGCATTGGCTAAGAGTGCTGGAGCCTGGAGCGTATAGCTCCATTAGCCTTGGGCTGATAGTTGTTTCACAGTCACAACTTTTACGGTGGTTTACTTCCTCTTTCAGCCCAGCCCTCCCTTTACTATTTCACAGCAGAGTTATCTGTGCTTTGGAGGGTTAAGAACACATGTGCACAAGGGTTAGAACAAAAACAACAAAGTATTTGTTATCCAATCAAATGTCAAAGATGATGGCATTTCTCAAGCGTGAATCTTTAACCAGGAGCATACCCATTGGTTCACGCCATGTATTATAAGAACAGCAACCAATACAGGACCTAGGTGGCTATCTCCTTGTTTGATTAGAAATCAAAACAAGCGTTATTGGTTATGTTAATTTGTAACGTTCCTAACTCCCCTACATGTTGCTGACAACTTTCAGTTCACAAACACTGACGTGTCACCTCTCAGGTCTCTCAGTCTATATGTGTCAACGTGGGTTAATGAATATGGATATAGCTAACCCCTGTTGTAAACAGGGGTTGAGAAGTGTAGGATTTACAAATATTCAACTTGTCCTCATCAAACAGCTGGACTATAATAATGGATTTATGAGCCTTGCTTAATGGCACATCAACTTTTGGTGTGGGGCTGCACACAAACATACACATTGCAGGATTTGGATAATCTGTAGTCAGCTCGTATTAAATTATTCACGAGGAATGTTGCTATATGGAGTCGTATGAGACACCATTTCCTGCACAGACTCTGAAGAGTCTAGTTTCACAATGTGTCACATTACCAGTGTATTGATTGATTGTCTTCAGTCTCTGTGGGGATTTACTTGGCCCCAGATAATGATTACAAGTCTCCATCCTTCTCTCAAATTTCCTGTCTCTTTCTGCGCTCTTTCCTGTCTCTTTCTCTTCCTTTCCAGGTAAACACGCGGAGGACATATTTGGCGAGCTGTTTAACGAGGCCAACACCTTCTACCTGCGTGCCAACTCTCTCCAGGACCGCATCGACCGGCTGGCTGTCAAGGTCACGCAGCTGGACTCCACCGTGGAGGAAGGTGGGTCAGAGGTTAGAGGTCTGATGGCAAAGGCGCAGCAAGTCGTTACTCACTGCTGAAGTGCTGTCAGTCTTATGTGCTCTGCATTTTTGTATGAGGTTGCAGGACAGGGTTTTACAACCATAACATTTGAAAATAGCTGCACTTTTTCTGATACCCACCAGATGTTACTTTTCTTTTTCCCACGGTTAGGTTTTTTTTCCTCTCTTCCATTCGCTCCTTTTTCCTACAGACCACTCAATCATTTGTTTTCTCTTCCTCCTTCCTGTGCTCAGTTTCCCTGCAAGACATCAACATGAGGAAAGCCTTCAAGAGCTCTACCACTCAGGACCAGCAGGTGGTGTCCAAGAGCAGCGTGCCAAATCCTGTCAAAGAGATGTACAATGTGAGCGACAAGCCTCCACCTCTCAACATCCTCTCACCATACAGGTTGGTGCATACATGCTTATTGCTGTGGGTTGTAGTTGTTTTAATTGGTTAATCCATCCATGTGCTGACACTTATCTGTGTCCATGTCACATCAATTTAATACATTTTATCATTAAGAAATGTTGTTAAATATTGTTAAATACTACAAGGAAGTCCTGGAAAATGTGATATAATAATACACTGTTTTGGGACATATTATCCCTACTGGTTTTCCATCATACTTTGGCTGGTCTAACTGTAAGACAGATATTAAATTGCAGTCTGTGTGGCATTAAGAAGGTCTTAAACAGTCTTAGATTTAACTCAATGAACCGAGCAGAAACCCTGTTTCAAAGTTTCTGACCTACATTCACAGTGAAGCAGCAGATTTCCTACTGCTGTGTGATAGCTACTTTCATGCAGTGTGCTTTCCAGTACTTTAGGTGCATTACATATTTAGCATGGCTGACTCCAGTGGGAATCCACCTCCTAACCCTGACAACATAGCACACTTTTCCCTCAGTCTTTATGTCTCTCTTGGTCTTTTTTGGACTTTTTCATCTTGTTTCAGTTATGCCGTCTGCGATACGAACGCAGGATCCCCACTCATAATGTCACCCTTGTTTTTCCATCAGCCTTCTCTACTTCTTCAATATTCATAGAGTTACATCCCCCGTTCAGTCTTCTCACAGAGAAACACTGCCTAAATAGAGACAATACATTGACTCTACTTTTAAACCTGTTAAACCCTGTTGGTGTCTGTCTCTGTAGGGATGACCACAAGGAAGCACTTAAGTTCTACACCGATCCCTCGTACTTCTTTGACCTGTGGAAGGAAAAGATGCTGCAAGACACAGAGGACAAGAGGAAAGAGAAAAGGAAGCAGAAGGTACAGCTCTGTCATAAGGATCTCTTCGGCTTAATATACCAAGATTATAGTTTATTGTACCTGAAAGATTGTGGTTACTGGTGATGGTTACTGGTGCTGCTCTTTTACAGATTTTTAGAGATGAGAACTGATTTTTATCAATTATTTTTACGACTACTTACTGAAACAAAACAAAAACTAAAAACTCTGTTTCTTTCTCTTTGCTCTAGGAGCAGCGGCGTTGTGTGGATGGGACGTTACAGAGGGAGGTGAAGAAGGTCCGTAAGGCCAGGAACCGTCGGCAGGAGTGGAACATGATGGCTCTGGATAAGGAGCTGAGGCCGGACCATCGGCACACCATACACCGTGACAGAGGGGCTTCTTCTGAGGGCTCAATGTCGCCAGAGAACAGGTAGGTGAACACACAGAGTCTGATCATTTTTCTCATTCCTCTAGTCTGGAAACAAACTCACAGGTTTTTTTTCTGTTTTCACCTTCCATCATCTCCTGCACCTCCTTCCCTGCTGTCTCTCAGGGGTCACGGTCCCGATCAGCACCACTACCCCAACGCCATGAACCACGCCGGCCACGCCCACACCTACTCTGGCCCTCCGCCCAGCATCCTGGCCGCCCAGATGGCTGCAGGGCACACCGCCCGTGGAGGAGGAGAACTCGATAACAGGGGCAGGACTATGATGGCCTATCAGAGCGGGACACTGGGCCGCTCTCACCACCACCAAGTCCTTCTGCCTCCCCCACCCACTGAGGCGATGAACGGTGGCTCTATGTCCCTCCCACCGGTAGACTACAGGTAAACATAAAAGACAAACCAGCTAGTAATTCAAACCTGTTCACTATTCATATACACCTCTCGCATTTTCAATTCTATATATCTTTATAGTATTTATCAGAAACAAAACAAACACAAATGCACATCAAATAGTTTTCTTCAGGAGTGTATAATCATAAAAATTCAAAGGAAAAAAATCAGGATAAAAATAATAAATTTGTTTAAAAGTTATTATATATACTTAATCCAGCTGACAGAAGCTGAGCTGCTTCACTCATGCAACAGTAGTACATCTAATAGTTATATACTGGTATGAAATCATCTTTGAGGTAATGCTGCCACCTAGTGGTTCAGTATCTTCAGGCTTTGCTCTCAAACCCTGATGACTGTACCATTAGTGTGAAGCACAGATGACTATGACTTTTTAGTCTTGTACTCATTCTCCTGTCACTCTGTCTCTCTTGCAGTATGGATGGCTACGCCAACACAGGTCCTCCTCCCCCTCCTCCAGCCCCTCTCATCCCTTCTGTCGGGACTGCCTTTGCCTCACCCCCTGGAGGTCCCATGCCCCCCGGACCTATGGCTGGCGCCGGTGGCTACGCTCCGCCTCCGCCACCTGTATCTGGAGCTCAAGCGGCTCCACCTCCTCCTGGTCCTCCACCTCCTCCCCTTCCAGCTGGTGCCTCCCACTCCACGATCCACAAGATGTCCTCCTCTGCACCCGCTGAGACCTCAGTGGTCAATGATGCCCGCAGTGATCTGCTGGCTGCTATACGTATGGGTAAGAGCTATAGTGTGCATGTGTGTGTGCCTATAAAGATGAGTTATTTTAATCTGTGTATCTTCTTTAGAACAATATACATTTGTATTACAGAAGATTTGTTGTTTTAAAAATTCAAAAAATATATTAGCACTAACATAAACTTGTTGTTTTACAGCATTGATTCAAAGAGGATTTACTGTGACTGATTTGACTAATCACCAAAAAAAAGATTCTTGAATGTCAAAGTGAAAACAGATCTCTACAAGGTGATCTAAATTTATTACAGACTCCAAAGGGGGTGAACACTTTCTATTGCCACAGTATCGTATTAAGAAGTAAAAAATAACATTTTCAGTCAAATGATCTGAATATATTGAGATCTCATTTCAGTTAAATCTTTAGCAACAGAACTATTTGTCCATTGTGAATTATTTATTTAAATAGCTTGATTTTTGTATCTTGTAACCTTACCAGTGTGTCTTTATGTGGGGAAAAACATTTTGGTTATTTTTTGGGGATTAGGCAGTACCTAATCTCTCACACACAGAAATGGATCAGACAGATTTTAAACTAGTCCAGTTAAAACCCATTATCTAATAATCCACTTATTATTTTTTAGTAAATACTAAGGTGAAAAAATGGTCAATTGCAGTTTTCAGCTGCATCACAAAATGTCTTATATGCATCTCAGTATCTCTTACACGCATATGAAAAGTTGTCATAATAAATGAAGCATACACACTTCCCTAAAGGTGGTCTAGATAACTCAGTAATATTGCACTTTTTGTTTTATACTTTTCCAATTAGAGTGATCAGGATCGGGCTATTTTCGTTGGTCTCTCACTTCACTTGTATTTATTACTTAGCATATTTTCTCATTTCAGGGTATTTACAACAAATTTACAGTTAGCATGCTTGATAAATGATAAGATGCTAAAAGAAATAGGGTGTTTTGATGTGAACCTTTATCAAGAAATTAAAATAATGAAGGAAATAATACTGAAGTGAAGCTACTTTTCTTTTCACTAGTTCTCCTACAGCTTCTACTTTCTTCTTAATGAGTGTTCAAGTTAAAATAAAAAAAAAACATGGATTTACACTTGTTATTGTCCTGCAGGCATCCAGCTGAAGAAGGTGCAGGAGCAGCAGGAGCAGCAGGCGAAGAGGGAGCCAGTTGGAAACGACGTGGCCACCATCCTGTCGCGACGCATCGCTGTGGAATACTCTGACTCCGAGGACGACTCCGAGCTGGAGGAGAATGACTGGTCGGATTAACCACCGAAGACACACACACACACACACACACTCAAGAAGACACACAATCAGCTGATCTCACTCGAAGGAATGCCCACTGCAAGCACACCCACGGGTTCTCACACACTTTGTTGCCGAAAACACACACACACTACTACACCTACACACAATCACATGCTGTAGGTTGATATAAGCTGAATGGTCCAAAACTGGAAAACTGGGGGTGTATTCAAGATGCATAAACACTGTAAAGAGACTAGTAATATACTGTAATGCTGACCACTCTGTGAAACATTAACATTCAGTTTGATCATTATATTTCAAAGCATTGTGAATACACCCCAGTGGCTGTTTCTCTACCTGTTATAACACTATAGACACCGTGTGAAGGTGCTTATTTCATGTATAGTCAAAGCTTGAGAGAGTTATAGAAGAATTAGAAACTTTCCTCCTGAGCTAACCAATGTACTTGTCTTTTTTTAATGTTTTTACTCAAACACTTGCGTATGCCATAGATCATGAGGTAAGTTTTTAACATGATGACAATAACTGGAAGTGAGGAGCTCAGTGGCAGCTGCGATCAATGATATGATGGATTCAGGCCACTGAGCGAGTGACTGCAAGGAGCGTTGGAAATGCTGTGGTGAAAGATGGATGAGAAGGCGATATGTAAAAAGTCTTATTGATCATAAATATGATAATTGATTGAGCCATCTGCGTCTGCAATCGCTCAGTGCTGCACGGGAGGGGTACGGGGTTGAGGTGGGGGCGGGGGTGCGAGTCATGTATATGCTAGTGTGAGCTCTGTAACCTTTGACCCAGAGAAAAATAAAATGATGAATGAAAGCTCACGGCCCCGGGCTGCCACGTCTCTTTACTGCTCCACCGTCGGCATAGAGATGACACATACCTGGCTCTAAGACTTCAGTTTCCATGGTAACCGTACAGCTAAGAAGGGAGTTGCCAGGGAAACAGAAGAGTGCGAAAAAAGGGGAGGGGGGATGTGGAGGGGGAGCACAGAGCCAGGGCGAGGATGAACAAATTAGTCAAGGCAGGAGTTTTATGCACAGCACATGTTTGTTTTTAATACAAAATTAACAAGATCTCTCAGTGGAGTGAACTAACCAAAGCAATAAAAAGTACAACTAACACCTTGGAAAAATAGACACCACGTTCACACAAATGTTTTTTTTTGTTTTTGTTTTTTACAATATCTCAGTTAAGTTAGTGCATGTTGATTATCGTTAATACGTTTCATTTTGCAGATACTTAATTTGTTGTGCCATTTTCATCCAAAAAATAAAGTGCATTTCACATTGAAAACTATGCATACGTCTACACAAGATGCTGTTACTGTGGTGTCCCCCCTTATCTCCAACCCCCACCCCAAAACACACACACATTCACAGGCCCTTGAGTGTTTTGATATTTAGCTCTAGATTAGTAACCACCAGAAAGACACCTCCCGTCGTTGGCTACACCTTTTTTTAAGCCCCCCTGGTGGCTTTGTCCATCCCTGTGCTGTTACACTGTGAGACCATTCAGTAGATAAACAGGTGTGTGTATACAGAGAAGTATTACATCCAACATCACAGTCTTTAACTATCCTTGGATACAAAGCCCTTGTTCACACCTGCTCAACCATGAGACAATACTGCAACAATACCGGCGGCTGCATGAGAGGAAAACATTCACCAATCAGACAATCAGTCGTATACCATTTTCTTTCTCAAACACCCCCACCCACCCACACCCCCTCTCTCCCCCATCTGTGTAGCCATATCGTCCATTATTAACCAGCCTTTACAAACTGGTACATATTGAAGCGAGGAAAGTTAAAACGTAACAGAACAAGTTCTACACCAACAGCCGATGTGGAGAAATGTCATTCCCCCCAAAAAAAATAAAAAATAAAAATGGTGCAACCCAACTCATCCCCCTTAGTTTGACTGGCTTTGGTAGCACCATGCACGGTGGGTGGTATAAAGTCCCTCCTCTTATGCATGCCTTATTTACAGAAACAAATGAGTCAAGAGGAGGGGTGGGGGGGTGGGGGGTATCAGTTAAACAATTTGATTATTACTACATTCAGAAAAAGGCTTTACAGCGCCATTATTATCATACAACATCAGAATCTGAAAGAATTCAGGCCAGACTAAAGTGGAAAAAAATAGAACTTTTCAATGAATATAACAAAATAGACTTTTCTCCAAAGGTAAAGGAATAAGAGTTTGTGATGGTTTGTGATGTGCCAGCCTGACCTGTTGGTGCTCATCGAATAACTACAGGGTTCAGTCTGACACTGTGCACAAGTTCACATACACAGGCTACGTTCCAATGCTTAGAAATGCTGCTCTTTAGCTTTCCTTACTCATTCCCTTCTCTTTTTTCTTTTCTTTTTTTAATGCTTTGCACCTGATCTGAGTCCAGAAAGACGAAGACCGGGAGCTCCTTAAGTACCTCTATCAGGCTCACCAGAGGGGAGGCAGCAAGGAAGGAGAAAAGGAGCATTATCTTTGTATTTGGAAGCGGCCGTTTTTAGCTCATAGAATCATTCAGAGGTCACTTAACGGACACCTGCCTCGGCCAGACTAGATTGATTTAAAGTAGAGTAGAATATTAGTGATATAGAGGAGACAGAAAACACACAGCAGGACTAGGATCCCAGTTCGTTCAGAGTCCCTCTCACTTTGGCTTGAAGTGCTGGAGCGTCCACATCCTAGTCCTGTCTCCCTTCAAAATAGCTCTACAAAACACGTAACGAGGCCACTTCTCTCAGAATTGACAGGAAGACTGGCAGCATTATCCTTTAAGGTCAGGGGGAGGGGGGTCAACAGGAATTTCTGTTCCTGTTTTGGTCCCTCCCCTCCGCCCTGACAACACAAGGAGACAGATTATGGTCTGCTGAGCTGCTGGATCACAAACACACGCACGGACACACACATGCACACACCCAGAGGCCATGCAACTCATACCGTATGCACAAAAAAAAAAAGGAAAAACACAGTTCCCAGATCACGCACTGACACTTGAGGTTACGACACTCAGGACAGTTCGTATGCTCACAAAAAGGCAGAGGCAACAACAACAAATAAAAAAACTTCATTCCCGGTGTGACGAATGATCAAAGCCTGGTTTAGGGGTTGATCGTGGAGGAATGAGGCAGGGGTGTCACCGAGAACAAGATGAGTCCAGCCCGGGAGTGATTTATCCTACACACACACACACACACACCCAATCTGAAGATGTACCACTGAAGCATCACTTTGAGCCTGTTCACTACCAACACATCCCCACCTGTCGTGGTGCTTCACTCTGCGGGGAAGAAGTTGTGGTGGGACGTGGATGTTATTGCTGTCTGAGTATTGCTTCACATCTAAAAAATAACTACCATTCACGGGCTAGTTATTGCTGACATGATCTGTATGAATGAAGAATTGGCGTTACATGGTTTTTGCGGGTTTGCAGAATAGTTTTGGGACCAGCAAAGTAAGTCAGAGCAGCTGGTGGTGGTGGGATGGGTTGTGATTTGGGCTTCTATCACATTACAGTAAGCTGATCTCAAGGCAGAGCTGTACTCTGAACCCTAAACGCATCTGCTCTATACAGTGAAACAATTCAAATTTTGTAACCATCCAGTGATGACTGTAGCTCTTTCAGTGTGATACCTGTGAAGTACACTGTGGTACATAAACAAAATTATTAGGGTCACGGTGACATCAGGGTGCTGTGACACATCGCCTCCAGTGGCCTGTGTGACCTACCACACTGAACTCTGAAAAGAGAGAGGGGGGATCTGTGCTTGTTGCATGCAAATTACACTGAGGTCTATCATGCAGATCAGATATGATGTGGTGGGGGCGAGGCTCTTTAAGGGCCGATAAATGGAATTACATTCAGATTTGAAGAGAATCACCTATGCATGTTCAGAGGATTCCTTTAGGGGTAATATATTTGATATTGGTGTCATCATTTTAAAAATGATCAAGTCTGATTTGTTGGGTTTTCTCAAAGTAAAATAATGCAGCAACCTCCAGACAGTCAAAAAGCAATTTCTAAAGGTGAAAGAGAGGGGGTATAAAGTGGTTACATAATCTAATAGGTCTATGCTCGATTTGGTGCTGCCATAGCTACTCATAAAAATGGAGGAGAGGGGGTTAATGGTGGGGGTCTCCTGGCTCTTTGTCTTAAGCCTCCCAGACGCCAGCACAACTAAAACACATTCGCGCACAAACCGGGGAGAAAAGAAGACAGGGGGAAATTGGAGAGGCGATGAGGAGAAAAAGAGGAAGAAGAAGCGGCTTGATTTCTTTCTCGGCGTCTGTGGAGGACGCAGGGCGCGGATCAGAGAGCGCCCGGGTCTATTTTTAGCTCTCCGCGGCTGTTTAGCTTTCGACGCACGTTCAGAGTGCAGCAGCAGAGCGCCGGGATGCTGCTCCAGACGGGCTTTACTGTGGAAATGCCTGCGTATTCAACCGCGGACGCTCACACTCTCTCTACTCTCCCCCTCCTCTCTTTCCTCTCCTTTTTCTCTCCTCTCCTCGCCGCACACGCGCCGCTTTGTCAATCCACCGTGCGCTTTTACGCACAGGCGCAAATCAATAACCCCTCCCTGTGCGAACAAAAACAAGCACGTGTCAACCAAAGGTCTGGTGGTGGTTAACTATATGCACATTCTATATACAGCTGCTGCCTGTAACATGTGATGCACTTAGCGCTCTCTGCAGAGCAGAGGAAGGGCGTGGCACGGCTGGAACGGGGAGAGGGGGTGGGGGCGGGATGAAGGGATGCAGCACGCGCGGTGGCTGCCTTTGCTGGGGAAGACAGTGAAATACCTTGCCCTATGGTGGTTGCAACAAATAAGGGGGAAAAACACCATGGGCCCAGGTGGGCTGTGGATAACAAACCAAACTGCCTCTGCCAGTGACATCTCCAGCCAGAGCTGAAGCCACAGCCCTCTGCCACTTCCCCTGACCTCCCCCTGCTGCTGCTCTCCGTGACACCGGACAGACCCAGTGAGGAGCAGAGCTGACCCAGGGCGCCTCTCTCTTCCCACCTGGGTCTGCTCGGTCAGACGTCACTAGGGGTCCTTGCGCGCTGGGCCACGCTGGCAGGCACACAGCCGCAGCACACCAGCCACAGCGCCTTCTGGATCTCCTGGTTCCTGAAGGCGTAGATGACCGGGTTGATGACGGAGTTGTAGGTGGCAGGCACCAGTGTGGCGTAGGTATAGAGCGGAGGGTAGGTGTAGTCAGCAATGAGGGAGTAGACAGTGAACGGCATCCAGCAGGCAGCAAAGGTACCCAGGATGATGGCCAGCGTCGACACGCCCTTCCGCGTCGTGACGTAGTGGGGCGTGGCAGCCAGGAAGTGGTGCTGGAGGGCGATCTGGTGAGCGTGGCGCATCACGATCTTGCAGATCTGGACGTAGAGTTGCAGCATGAGGCCAAAGAGCAGCAGGAAGGAGACGGACAGGACGGCGATGTTGTTTTTCGTCAGCGGCCGAACCACGCTGCACGTCGCCTCCTCCGCCAGGCAGTTGACCCCCGTGACCGGGAGCAGGCCCAGACACAGGGAGAGGCCCCACAGGAGCACGAGCATGGTGTAGGTGAAGGCCGCCGTCCGCTCCGAGTTGTAGGTGAGGGCGTAGTACAGCGACAGGTAGCGGTCGATGGTGATGGCCAGCAGGCTGAAGACGGAGGCCGAGAAGGAGGCCACCACCAGGCCCACGGTCAGCAGCTGGGCCGAGTCAGAGTGAAGCAAGTAGGCACAGGTGAAGTGGAGCACCAGGCCCAGGCCGGCCAGCAGGTCGGCCAGCGCCAGGCTGCCGATCAGCAGGAACATGGGGGCCCTGAGCGCCGGGTTCTGCCAGATCACCAGCACCACCAGGGCGTTCTCGCAGGCTATCAGGGTCCCAGACGAGCACAGCACGATGTCCCAGGGGTTGACGAGGAGGGGCAGCTGGCTGGGCGGGAGCGAGTCCTCCGGCGAGAAAGTCCCCAAGCTGGTGCTGTTGTCCATCGGTCCCCCGCCTCCGCTGGCCCATGCTGTGGGGTCAGGGGTCAGCCAGCTGGGGGTGACCGGTGGCTCTTCACTCATTGTGCCCCCCGTCTGAAATTGACACAAACACAAATGCTCACACACACACCATAGTGACATCCTAGTTAAACGTTTGATATACAAAGTTAGGTTATAGCAACAGTGGTGGCATGCACACACTCAGGCATAAAAGGACCACAAATAATCTTTGTGTGTGTGTGTGTGTGTGTGTTTCTGTTCTGTTTTCTTTTTTCCCCTTTAGGTCGTTGTTGTCCCCCTGCCACCCCCCACCCCTGTGCATGTCACTGGATTTATGTTGCTTTTAAGACACCTGTGTTACTCATTCCACAACAACACAAAAATGGGCACAGCCAAGGTTACATTCTCTGTGTGTATGTGGGCCTGTGAACGCACATTATGCAGGAGCACACACTAACCTTAATGCCGCTGTTGTACAACTAGGAATTAACTACCTTGAGCTACACAAAAACGAGTCTATGTCATTCTAAATCTCACCAATCTTTAAATAATAAAAGCCTGTTTAGAGGTATTTTCCTCTGGGAATTAAACCCAGCCTGTTATAGCTGAGGCCTTAGACCGCACGTGAAGAGCTATTTATTAATGCACGAGGAGAATAAGGCTTTGCAGCACATCTCAGGCCACATTTCCTGACAGCAGATATCGATAACCCTCCACCGGCACCGGCAATAATTCACGCAGCTGTCAGAGACCAAGTGCCGCTCTCCACACAGCAGACGATACCGCACCCGTCATGGAAACACAGCCTCTCTCTCTCTCTCTCTCTCTAACTACCGCCATACATGCACCGCACAGTGGTGGCCATATGGTGTGCTGCTTTACCCTGTGCACCTTATGGGGGAAAAACCACAGTGGTTGCTCCACGTCAGCGAAAGGATGCTGGAGGGAGAGAGGGGAGAAAAAAATGCAGCCTGCTCCCCCACTCCACCCCCCCACCCCCCGTGCATGAAAAGAGATGCTCAACAATTCCCATTCCACCGCCGCCACCACCCAGCCTACCTTGACTCTGTGAGGTGAGACTTTCCGTCTTAGATGGAAGAACGACAGCCTGGTATTTCCATGTTATTGATAAGGACGGTGCAGCGCCGGCGGACAGAGACGCAGCCAGAGTGGTTTTGGGGGGGAGTGAAGGAGGAGGCAGAAGGGGGGATGCTGGTCCTCTCTCCGCCTGAAAGCGGGGATGATGGAAGAAGAAGAAGAAAGAGAAAAGAGCGCGGAGCGACTGTGCCGTTAACGGCGCATCGCCGTGGACTGCGGCTGTGCGAGCAGCAGCGAGCGGCGGAAGAGAGGGAGAGGAGGAGGAGGAGGAGGAGGTGTGCGTGCATGTGTGTGAGTGTGGAGGGGAGGGAAGGGGAGGGGGTCGATGATGAAGGAGGAGTCCCAAATGGGCCAGACTACCAGAGACCGGTTGAACTCCATTAAAGAGCTAACTGTCTGGTCTCTGCTGTCTCGAGGACAAAGACAGGTGCAAGTGTGTGTGTGTGTGTGTGTGTGTGTGTGTGTGTGTGTGTGTGTGTGTGTGAGTGAGTGCAGCGTTCAGGTGTCTGTTTCCACGCGCCTGTAGACTCTATTGTTTCGGTCTTTTACCAGAGGCATGGATATATGTTGGAACACGTGTTCTACAACCAGTAAAGTTCATGCTGTCTCACCTGCACAGTGAACTAAAGCCGCAGTGTTTTAGTTTCAGTGGTTTCGTGCCGCCTGACTCGAGTTTCAGACATGAAGATGCTGGATGCAGGGACTCGCTTTCCTCCTGCGACGCCCTGCTATTCTGGTCCTGTCTGTGCTATTAACAGCAACCCTGATGTGTGTCACCAACCTCCCCTCCCCTCCTTATCTTCCCCATCTCTCCCTCCCTCTCCCCCGTCCTCCATCTTCTCTGCCTCATCTCTCCATCCTTGCAGCGCTGCCCGCAAAAAAAAACCCCAAGAGGATCCTTCCGCGGGCCGGACCGGCGGGTGAGTCGACATCAGACCGCACTCAGCTGACCGGGCGTTGAGTGGGCTGTGTGGGTGGGCGTTATTCCAAAGCACCTGCCTTTTGATCCCAAATGGATTAAAAATAGCTCCTGTTGCAGTGGGGGGAAAAAAAGCAGAGCTGCCAGGTAAGACCGCTGAGGGGCGATGTTGAGCTGGTATGAGTCATCAGTGCGCACCTGTGGGACACAAAAAAGAGAGCACACCCTGCCTCAATCTTACCGGCTTTATTTCTTTTTCTTTAAAACAGAAAATGATCGCTTCACAACAGGCCTTTTCAAGCAAACCCTCACATTAAACTTGCCAACACCTACAAAACGGTATCAAAAGTGCACCATAGTGTTAATACATCTTCTCAAGATCTAACATTTTCCAATGATAATATTATCTTCTTGTAATATTTATACAAATACCATTCTGTACACTGTAGAAATACACAACCCAGTGTACCCAGTAAGTGGGACACTCACCCCCCCCCCACACACACACACATCCTCCTTTCCATCCATGATCAAAAACATGATCCACTCTCAGTAAATCCCAGTGCAGAGTAAGAGTGTGTGTGTGTGTGGGGGGATGAAGACACCAGGCCAATATTACATCATATGAATTATTAAATACCCATTCAACCCCACACCCAAGGCAAAAACTAATACGCCACTCATACGATCAACCGACATCTGTACAACCCTCATTCAATGTCTTTTTTTAAAAACAATCTTGACACAGTTTTCATTCATTATCGTCTCATTGTCCCTGCAGCAGCAGCAGCAGCAGCGTCCAGCCAGAGTGAAGGGGATGGGGGGTGGGGGTGGGGGTGGAGGCTAGGAAAAGACAGGATGGGAGCTGGTACGTAGGCGGGACTTCCATGGCTGAGCTGCAGTGCCGAGTGTGTAAAAGCACAGGTATGGATTACAGCTGTGCAAGCAGGTGTGACACCATGCGGGCTGCTGCGGTGTGTTTGTGGTCCGCTGCCCCCCCCCCCCCCAAGAAGAGGGAACAGAGCATTTCTCCTGGTTTCTGCGGTGAAACACTTGAAATCCACTTTTAGTCTCTAGACTGGTAAAAGAGGATGTAGCCCGACTCAGAGTTCTTGGAGATTTCAGAAGTGAGACCGTAGAATTCTTCTATGGCCTGAGCATCTATTTTCTACAAGAACAGACAGGTGACATTCAGCACGGTTAGAAAAGTTGGTATTCGGCTAAAACATACGCAGCTGTACAGTCTAAACTGAAGTATTAGAAATAAACTCACTCACCTCTACAATATCATCATCAAACAGCAACCAGAAGTCATGACTTTTCACAATGGCGATGTAGTGGCCCCTGTTTGGACCACTGGAAAGAAAGAAAACATTGCATTAGTTCTACATCTGATTTTAATATCCTGACTCTAAACAGAGTCTCACAGGATTTTTGCTATTCCAAGAAGAAGGCACTACCCAACAATCACTAAGGTGTGACAGCAGCAGCGAAAGAACAGACACTGCTAACCCTCACTACATGGTTCTCCAAAACTTTAATAGGCACCTGCAACTCTTTTCTAATGTGAAACTGATCCACACACATAAAAGCAGTTCAAAATGTGGAACTTCTGTTTAAACTCGACTAACCCGATGTTCACCATAGTTACTGTAACTTAGCAGTTCTTGTTCTGTGCTTTTCTTGAAACTAGAACCTGAAATAGATTTGGGTGGATTGTTGCAAAATCAGTACAAATTTCAAACCAATACAGAGAAAACTGGTGAGTGTTTTTGAGAAAATCCATGACATGAACTGGGCAAAGTTCTGAATATGGGTGAGTGGGCACTAACCCAGACGGCTTTTACTGCCACGGCTTTTTTAAAAAGGCTGTTTGGGGCACTTTGTGCTGCATTTGATGGGACTCAGCAGACACAAGCAGGAAACAAGGGGAGAAAGAAAATGGGAAGGAGATGCAACAGAGGTCCCTGGCCAGACTTAAACCCAGGAACATTGTGATTACATCTTAGGCAATGTAAACTACTTTGCAACCGGGACGCCCCATGAAGCATCAAGACACAAAGCAAAGGTGGCAGGTTCATTTCAAAAATCGAATTTTTAAAATATACTACTACTACTACTGGAGACATCTGATTTTAATACTAATAAATACATTTTTAAAAGCTGATCGACAAGCATTAATTTATAATACTGTGAACTGTGATTTTGTATTAGGATACATTAAGTATAGTGGTCTGAGTATTCTGTATCATCGGCCTGTGTTGGCTGTTGTCAGCTGAAGCAGATAAATAAATATACTGTATCATATAGGCACTATCATGACATTATAATAACAGAAATCCCACACGGTACAGCGTGTAGCCTCATACCTTGGCAATCAATTCCATGATACATCTCCCTGCTCTGAAAATAACCCTGGCAAAGGGTAGCTGAGAGTTCAGCTTAAAGGCAGAAGAGAAGACTCAGACACTCAGACCGATAATTTACACTGTAAGACTCCTAACTCACTAAACTCCAGATAAGTCTGACCTTTTAGTTCGTGCTCCCCATTCTATTATCCTATCAGAGTCATGGAGGGTGGGAGTCTGCTCCAGCACGCACTGTGAGAAAGGCAGGGAAACACCCTGCATAAACACAGACAGACTAACTCCCACTCACTCTGGGTCAAAACTGGTGCTGAGAAAAAGCACAGCACAGCTGAACAATGATGGATGAGGGTCTGTGTTTTCTCCTGTGAGATGTGATTTAGATTCTAATGTACCTTTATTCTTGGGCCAACAGGTTCAAATGCAATTTTATTATTAGAACAATTATTATTTTATTTTATTTTTTTGGTGTCTGTAGTTGCTGTGGAGACAGTTATAAAGGTGTTATATTCTAGCTGTGCTGTTCACCTACACACCTCCCACAATGCACCACCACAGCGACCAGGTCGTAGAGCCTCTCAGGATTGGTGGCGTCCCCAGAGGTGTTGAAGAGGCGGAGCTCCAGGGGGAAGACGACGCGATAGGACAGCTTGGTGTAGCGCTGCAGCTGCTCCATGTACTTAAAGCGCTTCAGGTGCAGAGCCAGGATCATTGGCAGCTTCTTTACACGCATCCTGAAACACAAATATCGCAGTGTCAGACACAGGATCCACATGCCCAACCACAAACAAAAATGCACTGAAAAAAAACTTGCCACTCATATATAAAGAATGAACCTGGGGACTGACCTCTTGTGTGCCTCCTGCTTGCTCCTACATTCTTCACAGTAGTATTTGTACTCACTGCACAGTGTCTCTGTGTTACTGAAACCTCTGAGAAGAGGAATAAAGAGAAGAATTGGTCAGTCTGAAGTCCACATCCACAAATGAACGCTGTGATTTTAAAATATTGAATACTCCTTGTGCAAGCTGGTGAGGGAAACAGCACAGAATGTAATTTTCACTTCATGTTCTTCACTAATTGTGCAAGAAAGTTTTTTCAAACTTCGGACTCAAATGATCCTTTACCAATGAAAGAAGCAGCCTCAATCCAGCGGGACTTGGCAAGTGTACTTTATCAAACTTGCTTAAAATTAAATACATGAAAGAAAATAACTTTACAACTATGTGGTTTATTACAACCTCTAACATGTTCTATGTGTGGCTGGCTTACCTGAGGCAGTGTGTGATGGAGGTATTCTGTTCTACATCCACAGAAAGGTCAAGAAAGTCCTCATCTTTGCTGCTTATCTGAAAAGAAAAGAGGACAACATAACAGGCTGAAAGCGACTAAACCCAAATACTAGACAAACACGTCTGCTTGATCAGTTTGGAATGAAATGTCTCACTACCAAACCATGAGCTGTGGTTGTATGGCAATAAATATCCTACTGTTTGCTGTTCTGTTGTATTTACTTAAAACACTGTTTGCACACACACTGACAGAAACTATAGCACATGTAACCTAAGCTGTTCTCTAACCTTGTGCCAAGACACTTTGTCCTTGTAAGTCTCCTAACTTCTGACATCAGCAGCATGGTTGTTTGACTCGAGTGAAAACTTGTTTAAACACGACTGTGACGCATGGTAGAAGACGTTTGGTGCGGGTCACTCAAATTTCCCCCTGCAGATGAAAACAGCAGTGAGGCATCTTACCGTTTCACAGGTGAGGCAGCGTGTCTCATTGGTCAGAGTGCCTTGGAAGATCTCGTGGACCCAGGTGGGAGCAGGTGTGGCATTGCTGTTGTTGTTCTGGGAGTCCAACGTGCCGTTGGCAAGGCGCCCATTGGTCTTCTCCTGCTTCCTCTCCTCTTGTAGGAGATCAGCAATGGTGTTGAGCAGGTAGTTTAAGAACTCGTGGGCATCCTGCTGCATGTAGTTGTCAAACAGCTCTGAGGGAGAAAATATACACAGAGAGAGACTTTAGAGTCGTAACTCAGCTATTCTATGTGTTTTGCTGCACAGACTCTGTGAAAGCCAGCAGCCAATGAGGAGAAACGAGGCGAGGGCATTTTAGATCAGCTCTTTAAGTGATGACTTTACACTCTTTTGAATGCACCAATCTTTCTAGGTTTATCAGTTGTGTCTCACCATTCTCCTTGCGTAGTCGTGTGATGAACTTCTTGGGTGGTATGACCCCCACCTTCCTCTTCTGGTTGGCGATACTATGGAAAAGGTCAGCCAGGCAGGTGAGCAGGTTCTCCTTCCGCCGAGGCTGACTGCGGTACGCTAAAATCTTTTCCCGGAATGGCCGGCAGAAGTACAGAGCCTGCAGCACCGAGTTGCAGTAGCAGGTGTTTCCAAACTAAAATCAGACACAGCACACAGTGGAATGAGTGTGAGTCCAAGCTTGGTGGAGATGTATATACAACACTGAATCCACACAGGGTATCATTCACTTACATTGACCAGGCCGAAGTAGTGCTCATTTACCGGAAACTGCTCAGATCCAATCTCTTTCTCCAGAGCAGAGGCATTGGCGCCCTGTACATATGCACAAAGCCAAAAAAAATCACTTACTTACTTCAAACTAAACATAGGATAAGTTCAGCTAACATTTAGAATGGAACACTGAAAAGTACACATTAATGCTACCTCTAAATCAGTAAACAACTGCCAAATTATACAGCAGCAATTTGCCATTTTCAAGGTCATTTGTTGCTGGGATAAAACAAAAAACTAATGGCTGCTTAAAGCCTTCAATACTAGGAATTTTTCCCTTACTACTTCCACTCTGGCCTTATATGTCATTAGAGCTAAAAGCATGCATCGTTTTTAACTGACAGTAAAGCTGTGGTTGTCCCCGGCCAGTGCTGACTTTCATCCCAAAAAGCTTTTAAATGCAAAAGTCGGCTGGGATGACAAAATTGCATGTATAAAAATAGAAAATACTCAAGCACCGAGGTCTTTGAAGGGCTGGGGCGGCTGTTTGGGGAAATGCATGCCCCTATAGTACGATCTTGTAAGGGTTAATAGGCTACGATACGATGTGCATGGAGCAAGAAACTGTGCAGAGTGGACATGGACTTGGAACGGGTCCACAACTGCGTAGCTAATGTTAAACCATGTCGTCATTGCCTGCGTTAGTAATATCTGGTAGTTTGTCAAAGGCCAACGCGCCAACTTATCCTTTTTTTCACGGTTTCCCTACACATACTGCAGATTAATCGTCTCACAGTCGGAAGTAATCCATTATCCAGCTGTGTGCCAGTTGTAGGCAAGCTGTAACGCTAGTTTAGCTTTAGTTACCTTCACGTTAGCTAGTTAGCAGTGAATCCCAGCAACAGCAGGTGCACTGTCATTGTGATTTAATAATCTGCGATAAATAATATCCAAATATGTCGGAAAGCTATGAGTTAAAAACAGTCAGCACACGAGTGTCCATCTACTGCCGTTAGCAAAAAGAGCAGAGCAGAGAAGACAGTGGGTGGCTGCTTGGTTTGCCATGGTCGGAAAACTGCTTGGCTAGCACAGACACCCGAATAAACTGCTTTTATTTACAATCCCACGGTTTAAAAAACCAATAACACCGCAGCCACGGTTTACGTATCACCCTATAGTCTGGCTAATGTCAGTATGAGACTGCTGTGTACTCACCATGGTACAAAAAGAGGCAAATTTGGAGACTGTCATTAGGATTTCCATTCGGCTAGCGCCATCTTCCACCACACCGCCGCGCGCTGACAAGACTGGGCTGGCTCCCCTCGTGAGAGAAGGTAGGCAGGCAGGCAGGCAGGCAGGCAGGCGATTCTGCTGAGCTCGCGACGGAACGTCCAATAACTCAAGAAAGAAAACAAGAGTATTCACTGCATGTTGCTTCCGTCTTCGCTTTATCACCCTGAGTAAAACAACTTGCTTTGTTTCTGACAACAAGTGTCACAATCAAGACATATTATGCATTCTAAAAAATAGGATTATTTCTAAAGGCCAAATTAAGTCACGTCAAGATACCCATGTCGTAAAATAAATGAAAGGTTAGCCAGCCTTCCCAAGTTTGGCGCATGCGTATCATCACCGCCACTGTAACTGTGTTATATATGTTTGCACCATTGTGCAAAGTATCAAGTGTTCCAGGTGTCAAAAATGAACTCTTAAAAAAGTTACTGTGCATTTATTTGCGCTAATAAACGAGTCGCCGCTTTCATACGTTGTTCCCTTGCGTTTCTACTAGGCTGCGATAAACCGTATACACGACACAGAAACGTTATTGACTACATCTGATCTGGGAGCAGTTGACGTAGTTCATGCACTTTAGGTTCCATGGTAATTCATAAATGGGCTGACTCTGGGTCTGCTGCCCCCTCACTTCTTTCCTCACCGTCAATTTAGTTCAGGCAATATCGCGGAATGCCTGAATTGTATTTTACAAGGCGGAGTTTAGGGCCTTTGCTCTCTCTTTCCGCCGTACCCGCCATCTTGTAGTGACCGGGGGTAAGATCCTCTCCGCTTTAAATTATATTTTCTAGGCTATTATCGTGTCATTCGTACACAATTACATTTATATACGCGCTGCAGCCATGTCCCTACATGTAATTTTGTCAATATAGTCTGAAAACGCGCCCAACGGAATGATATTATCCGTGTAATGTGAGCAGGAGCAGCAGCGTGGCTCTTCCATGTGGGCATCGCAGACAGAGAAACGATTAATAGAAACAGTATTTTCCTCTGACATCCTGTTACCACTATTGAAATTTAGCTTTACCCGGCATTTGTCGTGGATATTTTTTTATCACAAGACTGTAAAATTGCTAATTTTTTGCTGCCAAACATACTGTTACCCATATAGTTCTTACAATCCTTCAGTTCAACAAATTTCCTTACACACAGTCGGTGTGTTAGCAGTCAGGCTAAATTGCGTTAAGTTTAATTAATCATAAACTGCCATTGTTTACCCATACTCATATCTGTGTGAGGGATATACTTGATAGTTTTTGTTGTCATACGTTGGGTCAGCTGTTTTAGACGCAAAGTGCTATTTTTTAGCTTGTGAAGCGGCAGGGTCTGGACAGGATATTCTCTTTCGTGAGTTGTCACTGCAGTCACATCGTGCCTTTTGATACTGAAATACGTCCAGTAGTTCACCAATTCTCCATCACTGTGTGGCGCAGTGATATGAAATGCAGTAGACCCATTTATTGACGTAATTTTCCACCATTTAAACAAATGTGGAATACGTTTACATCCTAACTTATTTGTTTTTTTGTCCTCTCAGTAATCAGGCATCATGACGAACACCAGAGGCAAGAGGAGGGGGACCAGGTACATGTTCAGTAGGCCATTCCGCAAGCATGGTGAGTGCAAATTTAAAGTTCACCTTTTAATATTAGCCCACTCTTGAATAATGTGTGCCTTGGAACTGCTGTCAAAGCTTAGAGAGTTACACAAATTAATTGGCAACATTTACTTCACAGGCCCAATCCCCCTGTCCACATACATGCGCATCTACAAGAAGGGTGACATTGTTGACATCAAGGTAAGATGCAGCATGTGTTGATTTTAATATCCTTATTTTGGTGATCAGTAAGTTGAATTTTTGAAGTCCCTCTCTTATTACCATGTTGTCATCATATAATTAATTGCTATGTGTGACTTCTTTCCAGGGCACAGGTACTGTTCAGAAAGGTATGCCTCACAAGTGCTACCATGGCAAGACAGGACGTGTCTACAACGTAACCCAACATGCTGTCGGCATCATTGTCAACAAGCAGGTCAAGTAAGTAGAAAGTATTTATTTTATGATGTATCTAAATGTGTATGTTTATGTATCTTTGAGCTGGCACACACCAAACGACTTAAGTCATACATGTGGTGCAGCGTCACCATAAAATTGACAGATGTTGCATACTAGGACCCAAGATCACCTGACACTCTTGTGTTTGCTGGAATCTTAGCTTGTTCAAGACTGATTGTATTGAATGTCTATCGAGTGCACCTAAAGAATCCTTTTGGCTTTTGTCTTTTGTTGTGTGCATTTGCTCATACGCTTCATCTAAAAGGAGGTATGTGACCCCATCTTCACTTTGCCACAAGGATTCTTTATGTCCTCAGTGGTCATTCATGTGGGGAAAAGTATTTCATCCTTATACACCCCAGTCCAACTCCTGTTTGTCCTGGGGTTGTATTGAGGAAACAGCAAAGGAATGCAGATACTGAAACAGCAATATTTTAATTTTGTGCTATAACTACCAAGCAAGTTGCATAAATGTATCAATTTCTGTGTTGGATATGAATGTGTTTATCCTTTGGGCTCTCACAGGGGCAAGATCCTGGCCAAGAGGATCAATGTGCGCATTGAGCATGTGAAGCACTCAAAGAGCAGAGACAGTTTCCTGCAGCGCGTCAAAGAGAACGAGAGCAAGAAGCTGGAGGCCAAGCAGAAGGGCAGCTGGGTGGAACTGAAGCGCCAGGTATGAACCAACTGAAAATGACTTGTTTACTTAAAGTGATTTCAGGTTTAAAAGAAGAAGTGTAATATCTGCTACATGGCCTAGTAGTATAAATTAGTGTGTGCTATAAATAAACTAGTTATGGGTTGTAAATTGCAGAAAAAGTGGTCTGCCTGTTTTGATTTTTAATTTTTTAACCAGTTTTCTTTGGAGTTTCTGCTCATTTGATCTTATTTGACCTAAATGTCCCTCTTCCTTGTGTCTACAGCCTGCTCCTCCCCGTGAGGCTCACTTCGTCAGCACCAAGAAAAACGAGCCACAGCTGCTGGAGCCCATCCCCTACGAGTTCATGGCATAAAGTGCTCCCCAGAATAAAAATATTTGTACACATGCTGCTTGTCATGTTGTCGTCTGTCCACACGTGTGCTAATTGCTGAAGTGTCATGATGTGCTGTTACTCAGTGATGATTAGCCTCTTTTGATTGCTTAAAATGAAATCAAATGCACTTTTCATTTCACCGGCGATCTGAGAGTGACTGGCACACATGTCACAAGCATTTCACATCTGTACGCTACACCTTGCACTGTTAGTGATCTGTCCTATCAGTTTGCCACCGTGGGATATTTGGAATGCAATTAAAAGTCCCACACAGTCACAATGAACCTACACAAGTGTTTTCACTTAGAATCCCTGATTAGACCAGTTGTACCTGTTAAAGCAGGAAAAATGTAAAAATAAGAGATAGCTGAGGTCTGTTTATCGGCTTCATTTTCAAGGGCCTGGTGTTGTGCGTGTTAGTTCACTGTCATGGTGTTACTGGGATGCGAGAACAGAACAACAATTATTAAAAACACCTGTGCTTTTCTACTGTGACAACCTGCCACCCGTGTTGATTGGTCCCTCAGCAGCAGTAACAGATCATACACATGAATCATATGCAAGTGTTACCACTTAATTTTACTGATTAGACTATGATGTGTGGGTGTTTATTTCCTGAACTGATGTGAAGAGATGACAAGAACAAACTATCCTAGTATTAAAAGGGCAAGACAATTTCCATGCTCATCAGAGATAGATAGATAAAGAGATTTATGATACTAAATCCCAGAATAGGTTTCACCAACCACAGTCTTCAGGTGATTTGTTCAGTTGTATACAATCTTAAACTACATAAAGGGGAAATTAAAGGAAACTGGCTTTTAGTTGGGACCACCATGTTCAATTGGTGGTTGTGTGCACTTCATGTCCAGTTGACATGCTAATGAAAGGAGTTATAAAACAATGTGTAATTCAGTCCCATTCATGTGGTTGATACCACAGGCAGAGTTTGTACTCTGTTAATGCAGTAGGTGGCAGTGTGCACCAGGGTTTCTGCTGAGCTTAGAATCTGCATCAGGTTTTTCCTGCTGTAAGACCATAAAACAGCTGTTGCTTTAATAAATAGGTTTGATATGTATAACTGTACATTATTTTCCTGTCATAGTTTGTGACACTTACTGACCTGTGGTATTGTAATTACAGATAGTATTACCTATGTAGTCAAAGTTTCTGTTGTATTTTTAGGTGTTACGGATTAAGACAAACCATGATTCAGCAGTTCAACTACCTAACTTAACCTCCATGATCATTTTTCATAGTCATGATCTAGATTTTTTCTTCTCACCTCTATACAAGGACATTTTCTCACAATGGTAATTCAGGTTTCATAATCTAAATTCACTCATTGAGGTTAAGAAATTATTTTTCTAAAGGGAGATAAATATAAAGACTAAACTGCATTAAAGTCAGTGGTTAAGTAACAAGTTAATAATTGTTTAAATCATTTACATGTTCTAACAAGGGTAATACAGTAATAATAATTTTAATTGCATAGTTCTTTTAAGGCAGGGGTTACTAAATGCTCTATGAAATTAAATAAAAACAGATTTTAGAGGAAATCAATGAGGTAAATCTATAATTCTAATGCATCAAAATCCATAAGATTTGATCTGTCAAAAGTATTCAGGGTATTGCAAAATCTTACAGGTGAAGGTTTTTACCAGTAGAATAGTGAAATAAATAAAAATGACAGACAGTGGGAATGTGGTTTCAGAATTTTGGACCCCTGTGTATATGGGGTTTTACAGAATAATCTTTTTTTGAAAATCCATCATTGTCTTTTTTTTTATTTTGTATTTTCCTCTGTGTGAAATCCATATCAGTCAAACCTGTGTGTGTTGTGTGTGAACTGGTGTGTGTGTGGAGCACTTGATGTGTGCTGTTTAATCAGTGGAGGCTGAATGGCTGGCTGGTTATGTGACAAATAGGTTATCTCATCCCACCTCAGTACTTTACCCAATATTTACACGAATTAGGACCAGTTTACAGAGATAGGGCCAGCAGCTGACAGGATAAAGTGTTAGTGTGTGTGTGAGGAGACCAACAGTGAATCAGTCCGAGGATTATATGTTTCATTTCCGTGGTTGCATCACTTGAATTTTCTTGAAAGAGGAAAGTTGAGGGTGGAATTAGTTATAATAATCCCAGAATGGACGATGGTGGCACCTCTCAGAGGTTGTCTTCACCCTCATAACCCTGCAGGCCTGAGGTCAGGGAATTCAGACGTGGGGCTTATCAGGGCAGAGTAATAAGTATCCAACAACCTGAAGAGATAAAACCAGGAAAAAACAGATGGAAAAATAAAATGCAATCAATCAATGAGGGGGCTGGCAGCCAAAGCCTTTGGTATTGATCGACACGGTCCGGATTTTGAATGGAGTATTTAGATAAAGGAAATTGTGTCTATACGTTTTTGAATATTCCCACAGCTTTTAGCACTGATCCAACATATTAAATATATCAAATAAACATGTATTGTATTTCTGCTGCTTTAATAAACCAGTTGAACAACTTAACCACAAAAGATAAAAAAAAATCCCACCATATCTGATCTAATCTCATCTAATCAGTTTTTAAGAATATATCCTGAATGTTATTTTCATCCTGCCTTTGCATCTACAGTAGGTCTTTTGTGTGTGTTCTCACAGACACACCAGAGTGTCATGTGTGGCACTGACTCATGGAAGTTACTGATTGAAGGAAGAAAAAGTAAACAGAAAAGGAGAGAGAGAGAGAGAGGGAGAAAGCAAGCGAGAGGGAGGAGGGCAGAAAGACGAGGCTTGTGGATAAAAGCCGTGGAGCACTATGAACTCCTTAATCACACACGTTTGACACACACAGATTGAGTCTGTCAGCTCAGCCGGCAGCTCGGAGCAGCTGTATCGACTAGGGGTGTTACATATTAACCACACATACACACAGTAGATAATTGGATACGGACACAGACAGGCTTGCACCACTGATGCAAGAAGAGCTGTGTGTGGAAATGTTGCATGATATGAAATGTCACAATTAACAGCCTTCATACTGCACCTGGATCACACTGAAGGATTCTTCCAAAAAACAAAAACAAATCCCCTCACACTTATCTCTGATGTAATCTAGTCTAGTAGTCTAGTATTTTTGGTTTCTTGTGACCAGGGTTTGACATGTGTCTCTGAGATTTCTGCCTCCTTCCCAGAACAGTAGAGATTAATGGGATTTCATTTGAATGGTGTTCAAAGCTCTGAAATGTTTCAGCAGCAATGCGACTTTCCAGAAATAGTCTCACGATTACTGTGGATAATCTACACACCACAGTGTCATCTCTCTGAGCAAGAAGAAATAGTCCATATGAAAAGTGCAGCGTCTTTAGTGGATTATCTAGAGTAATACAGACACTAATTTAGAAAAGAGAGATTACTGGTCTTTAAATTTCAAATATAACCGTTCAGTGTTGTGACATAAGTACAGATTTTTTTTTAACTTAAAGAGACGTTCTGAATCTCAATTTAATTATTATTTCTGTATGACTTATATCTGTCTAATTAGTCAGTATTTCCCATGTAGACGTGTGTTTCTGTTTGTTCAACTTACCATAGATTTAATTACCTGATAGGCTCAGTGAAAGATTGGCATTGGGTATGCTCTCCCGTATGTGTTGTACAATATGTCTCTAATAGAGGCATTAATAATTACAATAATACACATTTATTTAAATACCTAAAAGGAGAAATATTACTGTATTGTATGTATTCAAAACTGTATTTGGATAAAATTATTTTCATTAAAAAGTTATAAATAGTTATTCAAAAGTATCACAATTAAATGTACATGCCAAGCAAAGTGAACCATTTCAGTGTTATATTAAATGAAATTTATTGCTATTGCAGCATTAATGTGCTGGCAGTATTGCAGTGTTGTGACAGGTGGCAGGATTTTATTTCTGAGTCTTGAAATCTCTTAAAATCTTATAAACTCATCAGAGGTTTTGTACACTAAATCATAATTTGAAAAGTAACTTATAACTAATTAAGATGAAGCTAAATGTGCCCTTTGTACAACACCTTTGGTTACTAAACTACAAAGTAAACTACACAGATTTTTTAAATCTTTTGAGTACAGTACTTGAATAAGTATTATTAGTTACTTCCACCACTGAGCTGTGAGCACATATGGAATTCCATTCATTTCCAGTGTACTGGGTTAAATTCTTTCAAAAAGCCCACAGGAAATAAGTGAAAAACCAACCCCTGTTTTCCTTATCTCCCTCACCTCACCATCCCTCATTCTCCCCCAGTTCCTGAAGAAAAAGTGCTTTCAATGGTCATGACAATAATATTTGTGACTGTGGTGTAAGTGTACGAGGGTGTGACGGTGTGTGTTCTCATGATCTGTGTGTGTTTGGGATAGGCCTGAGGGTTTGACAAAGGCACAAGGAAATCCCACCTCAGGCCAAACAGAGTGCATGCTGTATCTGTGTGTGTGATAGGTGGGGTGATAGTCTGTGCTGCACGGTTATCAGAGACAGGGGAGGCATGGTCATATATGCGGATATTGGGCCAGCTGTATTGATCCCGGCCCTGACAGCAGAACAGGAGGAGGTGAGGGGGTGGGGGGGTGGTGGACCGGATGAGAAGAGGAGGAGGCTGATAACGGTGTCAACTGACCCAGGCATGCTCACCTGAAGCGTGGGAGGGCGCTGAGTTAACGCCCAACAGGCTCTCAATAGGCCTCATTCACAAAAGTCAGTCAAAGGTTTCACATGAGAGCATGGTATGAGCACAGAGGGTCATCTCTCATGTTTAGACAAGCAGATAGTGTTACTGGATTGTTGGTGTCTCTGACTTTGTTTTACTAAGCCTCAAAAACATAGTCTTTTTTATTTAAAGTGTGACTATGTAATATAGAATATGAAAAGCTGAATTTGTACAGCTTCTTTAGGTCTAGTATGAGTGGTAGCTTATGGCAGATTTTGTTAACTAACGTTAGCAAACTTTAAATAGATACTGCTAATGGACACTGCTAATTCATTTAGTCTGTTTTGTTGACTTTATGACTCTTCTCTAGTTGTGCTGCTGTTGCACAGTGTTTTAGTATTTATCAGTAAAAACATTATACAGTCTCACTTGTCAGGTGTTTGTCATAATATTTGAATTTTTGCTTTAATAAATTACAGTTTTAGCATTTGACTTTAAGTATACTACTATCTACTTTTGAGAGCAGCACAATTTTCCTTCTAAAACTGAAAAAAAGCACCATTGCTCAGTGATCAAGTTTTATGAACAGTAGCTTATGGTGGCTAACGTTAGCTAACTTTAGAGAGATCTTGCTCTGTAAAAGAGTCAGTGGCTGGTTTGCTTATGGCTTTTTAACTTGTGCTACTGTTACGACTACCTTTGAGCATTTGATATTATCCCATAATTGTCATTTGTGGCCAAAGTAGCTACTGTTCAGATAAAGGTAGTCCAGCTTTAAAGTGAGACTATGTAACCCTTTACTAAACAGTGGCCACTGTGGCAAGTGTCAACAAAATTAAATTTAGCTAAAATGCTAGATGTAGCACAAGTGGAGGATCCTAAAAGTGAGTGAAGTTACTCTTATGTGCAGTATACAGAAACATTTGAAATAAAGTTTTCTAATATTAGCTAACATTATCCATAAGCTACTTGTCACATCTAATATCCAGACCAAATAAGGCTGTAACAGCAAAACACCACAGTGTATTGAACTGTTTATGAATTGTAAGAGGAAGACAGTGTCTTTTTAGTCTTTCAAAACTACATAGTCTAGCTTTAAAGGCTGTGAAAGGCTGATTTAGTTTCAGGTTTGTGGGTTACAAAGGACCTTACTGAAGACTAATTTCTGACAACAATAAATCACACCTATCAGAAAGCAATATTGGAGGGTTGATAAGATTAAGATTAGAGCAGTAAATTGTGTGTGTGTGTGTGTGTGTGTGATTAATGGAGACAGACAGTCGCCTCTCTCCTCACTTGCGCACCACACACACACAGCAGATCAGCAGATAGGGACACAAACTGCAAGGAGCCTGGGTGACATTTTTAAAGCCTGAATCAATCAACGAGAAGGAAAGAGTCATAGACATTTATAATGTTTGAGTATCAATGGGATCACTATTAAACTCAGGGGCTTAAATCATTTTCTAGCATCTGCTGCATCACCTGTAGTACAATCCTGCACAGCTGAGTGTATGTGACTGCTGAACATAGCTGTTTAAGTGTAAATAGTCAAAAAAAACTTTCAATGTGTTGTAGTGAAACTGTTTTATATTTTTCAGTTTCAGTGAGGTAGGACACCCCCTTTCTTCCTGTAAGTGGTACATTCCAATAAGATAAATTAAGCACAGGTGAGCTGCTGGTTGTAGGTCACCAAGTGTCCTGCCCCTTTAACACCAGTTTTGTCTGTGACCACAACACCACATCTGACATCTCTTATTAAAGATGGGGGAGAGGTTGCAAAGTCAAAAAAGCTATGTTTGCTCATTTTTTGATTGTAAAGCTACATTCAGTAAGTCGTGGAAGCTAGAGGCTCACTTTTGCAAACACACAGGATTGGTAAGTGGCTCCAAACTGCTGGGAGCTAAACAGAACAAAGACAATGAGTTGACAAGACAAAGATCCGGATTAAGTGGTGTATTATATCAGTTCATGTTATGTTTGCTTGACTATTAATGACCAGTAAATGTTGTCGAGTTTATGTTAAATGTTTTCTCCAACCTCAGAAACCGTTCTCCTGTGAAAACTGTGACAAGAGCTTTTGCACTCGCTACCAACTCACCAGACATGAGCTCAGTCACAGTGGGGAAAAACCACACAAGTAAGCCACTTTAACTCTATTTCAAATTATTTGTAAAAAGCGAAATATGATGTTGTTAGTGTTTCTAAATCCATTTCTTTTATCGTTCTGGACCGTTACCTACTGTGGTCTCCAGGTGTTTGGCTGATGGGTGCTCCGAGGCCTTTGTCACAAATGCCAGCATGAAGAAACACATGGCTCGAGTCCACCAGCGCCCGGAGAAGCGATACAAAGTACAATAATCTTTATGAATGCTTGCTTTTGAGTATGTTGGTATTTTCCTGGGTTGCTTTTGCTCTTACTGTTGTCTTTTAGTGCAACTATCAGGGCTGTGGAAAGGATTTCAACAAGAGGAACCAACTTAAAACCCACAAGTGTGAGCACCAAGAGCCTTTGCCTTTTCAGTAAGTGGCTACAAATCTGATGCAAGAATGACTGGAACTTTTATCTGTCCTTAACCATCTGAAATCTAAACTTTTTATGTATCTTTTTAATATAGCTGTACTTTCAGTGGCTGTACAAAAGAATTTCCCTCTTGTGGAAAACTGAAGCATCATGAGAAAGTGCATGAAGGTTAGTTGGTGACCAGAATGCTGCTTTTTCTATTAATGTGTGTGTGAGTTTAACAATAAACCTGATCTCTCTCTGCTGCAGGTTACCCCTGTGAGAATGAAGTGTGTCCTTTCCAGGGAAAGACATGGACCGAATACCTGAAGCACAGAAAAGAACACATTGGTATGAATGTAACACCAGGAAGTGTTAAACGTCTGTTTTGCTGCATTGCCACATTACTCACGAGCTGTTGCATTACTCATGAGTTGTTGAGTCACCAATGGCAAAATATATTTTAATTACTTCTGTTGCTCTCAGTCAAGGTGCTGTGTGAAAAGTGCAAAAAGCAGTTCAACAACACCTGGTTCTTGCGCCAGCACAACCTGCATGTCCACTCTGGGGAGAAGAGGATGCTGTCGTGTCCCAGAGAGGGCTGCAACAAAAAGTTCACTCGTCGCTTCAACTTGGAGAGTCATGTCCTGGGAGACCATGAGGGCAAGAGGCCTTTCAGCTGTGCCTATGCTGGCTGTGGGAAGAGCTTCGTCATGAAGGTAAACCTGCACCTCAATCAGACCATGCTGATTGTGTACTGATAGCTCCTTTTTTGTGTCTAGAACTGTTTTCTATAGAGGAAACCAGTGGAATTGGTGCAGAATGAGGTTCAGATTATCCTGAGTTATTGAAAATTTCAAAAATATTTTTGTTTTTTTTGAGCTGCACAGATTCAGCTCCAGTAACCTTCATTATATGTGGCTGGTGGAAAATATTACAAATGGGAAAAACTGATTTAAAAACTGAAATGGTCTGCATGGCTAGACATCACTAGAAGTGACACTTTTTGAGATTTGATCCATTAAATTGTTGATACAGTGTCTCATTGTTAATCAGGAAAGCCTGTGGCGACATGGAGTGGTGCATGACCCAGCAAAGAAAAAGCTGACGGTAATGTCCTTTTCAACCTTTTTTTTTTTTTTTTTTTTTTTTCTTTTTTCTTTCTCTTTGCTTTTCATGGAGGGAATATGATTTTCCTCTCCTCCATCTTGACCTTGTATTATGTGTTTTTATTTCTTCTTTTTGCAGAAACTGCATCGTAAAAAGAAACCGCCCTGGCGTAAGGCACTGCAGACCAGACTGGCATCTGCAGCCAATCAAGCAGACGCCAACAAGCTTGCGGCAAAGCTGCACAGTACAACCTTAAAGGATGACAAATCTTGAGGCTGCATTATATGAATATCTAGTTGGACGTGTTTGTTAATAGTGACAATTCACGTAATATTTCTGTTGATGACTTTCTTTAAAATAAAGCCTCATTAATTCTGCACTATGCTAGCACTCTCTCTCTGCCTGTTGAGTCTGAGTCAGTGTACAGTTACATTCATATAAACCATGTTAAACTGCCTTCTGTCAGTTCGCAGCAGTGGAAAAGCATGCTGTGGAGCAGTTCATCCTTGGAAGGAAATGTTTATTAAACAAACAGAGCACACATTCACACACATGTATAAAACTCCAGCTGATGGGACAGCTGGTTGTCATGGTGATGAGGCCTAAGGGTAGTTCAGCCCCCAGGGTGCGGCAGGTTTTCTAATAAGGCCTGAGGCTTATTCAGCTGGATACAGCGCTGGTGTTGCAGAACATCTTGATTAAAGTGATTATAGGTCATTATCCTAGATGACAGAGGATCACAGACTACTTTTTTTTTCTCTCCCTCTCTCTCTTTTTTTTTTTTTTTTTTTTTAAATTTAATATTCTATTTCTACCTGCAACGATGCATCCACCTGAATACAGCCCTGGATTCTACAACTGCCTGGTGAGGTGAATACAGCACAGATCGCCTGTTAACAGTTGCAGTACCATTCTCCCTGCGGGAGTGAAGACAACATGACCATATGAACACAGCAGTGTGTTTGTGAGTGCAGTCTGTCGAGTGACGTGGCACGATCTGGATTGGTTCCCACCTGGTCAGGACAGGCTTAGTCCTGCTGGGTCTACTACAGTTCTGAATGCTTTTGGTCCTGGATTAAGCCCGATATGGAGCGATGTACAGTAGCGTGTACCAGTTCACTTTGGCCAAGGTCGTTCCCGATATAGAACATTCTGGGTGGAGTCAGCACGGTGCGCAGCCTGCTTTATGATCTGGCCCAGCTATACCAGGCTGCCAGGCCAGGAGACCACAGTTAGTGCCACCCGGCTGCGCTGCTCCTTCAGCATGGGCACCAGAGCGGAGTGGCTCATTCCTGCTGTCGACAGGCCGTTGACTGCCACGATCATATCACCACACCTAGGATGACACCGAGAGACAAGTCAGTATGGATATAAACAGGAGCTGACAGCTGCAGTTATCTGCCATTCAAACAGCTCTGCATTACAGATCATCATGCAAAGACAGTTCAAATGCAAATATTTACTGCTTTGTGATAATAAACTGAACATCTTTGAGATTTGGACTGTTGGACTTCACTATTTCATGACATTTATAATCAGCGTGTCTCACAGATTTATTTTTAATAGTACTGTCTTAGGACAAAAATAGAGCTCTGTGGCAAAGAGGAATAAGCTTGTCAGTAGGACTGACTTATTGTTTATTTAGTTTTATTCATAGGATTTTTTTAGGATCAGACTTATCCTTTAATTCAGTTAGAGAATGACCCCTGAAATGTTTTACTGCAGGGACAGAGAAGGTAGAGAGAAAGGCCTGGTGTACAAAATCCTGATAGAGTTTATCCCCAGTTCTGTTGAGTGAATTGAAATTGTACAGATGTGTTATGTTTGGTACATGTTCTTAAACTGTCAGATTAATTACTGAATACCCCAGAGAGCAGAGGTGCCTAGTTACTCACCTGTCTCACCTCTACTTTTGAACTACAGAATGAATTTTGGTTTACTGGTAGCTGACAATAGGTAAGCTGCTGATGACACAGCAAAAAGGCCATGCCTAAGACATTTGGTATAAAAAAAGAAGAGGAACGAACAATAGAGAACAGTATATACTGTACATATTTCCCCATGGACTGACATGACTGCTACACAATTGCAAGACCTTATATTTATTTTTCTTGATGTCTCAAAATACATCCTCTACACTGGATTTTAATGATCATCAAGCAGCTGTTTGTTATTGAATCCACCACATTAAATTACCATACACTTCTAAAATAAATAGTTAACATAAGTGAAAATGTGTTTTTTTCCTTCTTGAACTTAACTCTGTAGGAGTGGCCTCTTATCATGCTGCTCTTATCTATCACCGGCTGGAGATCATGATTTATCTGCCTGGTAATTCAGCACTGCTAACGTAAGCCACAGACGGTCACGTGAAGAACAACTGATCACTCACTTGAGGCGGCCGTCGTAGTACGCAGGCGTGCCAAGGACGATGGTCTTGATAAAGAACGCCTGGTTGCCATGGCTCTCCTCATATCCTCCAACGATGCTGAAGCCCCAGCTGCCGGGATGGCTCCTCCGCAGAACAATCTCGTGACTACTGTGCAGGTAGCTGCAAGAAAAGAGACGACAGCAGAGTGAAGGAGGGCTGGACAGTGTGAATTACAGACATTACAAGCCTCTGGTGTCTTAAGAAGAAAAAGGCAGCAACCTTGCATAACAATATATTCATTCATAAAGGTCCTTTGCCTTTGTGATGCTCCCTCTCCTCTCTATATTTACCTTGGCAGGCCCAGCCACATGACCCATGAGGGGGACCAGTTGGCATCAAAGTCACTGTCATGAGTGTGAGGCAGCAGCTCGTCATGGTCATGTTCCTCCACCATGCTGACCTCCAGCACTCGCAGCTGGACTGAGGGTGAGGCAGCGCTGGCTTTCAAGGTGCCCACTGCCTCACTGTGGCTCAGGTATGTCAAGTCCTGCCCGTTGATACTCAGCAGGACATCACCTGGAGGAGCAAGGAGACACTCCTGCTGTTGATGAACTGTATATATACATTCTTAATGTAAGCAATATATATTTGAACTAGCTGAAATGCTCACCTCGTTTGATTCGTCCATCCCTCGACAAGCAGCCGTGTGGTTGGACGCTTGTCACGAAGATTGGCAGCTCTCCACTCTTACTGCCCCTCCCTCCTGCGACAGTCATTCCCAGAGACTCATGGGGTTCCTTCTTCACAGTGATGTGTTTCTCCTTACAGGACACACACTGGGAAAGGTCCTGGGAATATAATCACACAGAGGTAGCATACACACACATGAACACAGGCCCTAATACAACACAAACTGTGTCAATTTGAGAGCAGCATACCAGGATTTTGATGTAAACACATACTGGAAATGTTAAAATGCACCTACACACACTATTAAATCTATCTCTACAAACACACTAACACACACACACACACACACAGGCGTCCTCACTCTGTGGGTGCTGGTGCGGGACAGGTGTATGGGCACAGGACTTGGGGTGGAGCTGTGGTTAGGCAGGAAGTGATCAAGGCAGTAGAGGTCTCTGGTGGAGCTTGATTTTGGTGGTGGGGGTGGAGTTGGTTTGCTGGGTCGGCCGATAAGAAGGTGTACTCGCTCTCCACTGGCCTAGAGAATCAGAGTTATCAGAGTCAGGGCTTTAGAATCAAACCTTCAGTAATTTCCTGTGCTTACTTCCTCACTTCAATTTAGCATCACTGAACCTGTATAATCTGTGCAGCCTGCTCCGGGGTGCCGTGGCGTAGGTCCTGGTCGTTGACTGCCAAAACGCGGTCATTACTCCGCAGTCTGCCATCCTTTGCTGCCAAGCCGCCCTCCAACAGGTCCAACACAAACACTCCTGACTCATCCGTTCGCCGCACCAGCTTGATGCCGAGCTGCTCAGTTGAGTCCCGCTTGTGTAGGGTGATTCTCAGCGTGGCGGGGCTGGACGGGGTGCCCTCAGGAGTGGAGCAGGGTGCATGGGGCACGGCCGGAGTGGAGGAGGAAGAGGAGGGGGGCGCTCGGGAGGCGCAGCGACGCTCTCTGAGCACAGTCAGCTGCAGGGTGGTGCAGGGGCGTGCCAGGGTAGAACGAGCAAAACTGTGGGGCACGTTACTGATGTCCACATTGTTCACCTTGGGTGAGAGACGTTAAAAGAAATGTAGGAAAAATAAAACTGGATTAACTGATTTGGCAACAATGTAAACACAACCCTGACCTACTATCACCTTTATTTGCTATAGCACATGTGTTTGCAAAGAGTTGCCTATTTACTCATCTAGCAGACTCATTTTGACTCATGAATCTGGCCATCATATTCCATAACTGTATATTGATACTATTGCCTGCTTTAACAGCTACTATCAACATGAATCTTGAATGAAAACTGACTAAATGTTAAAGTAAGGTTTTAAAGTGGCAAAAAAAAATTGTATGTAAATGAGGCATGGTGTTTTGGTAAAATCGTGCCCTTATTTAACATCAATTATACCCTGAAAATACTGAAAACCAAAATTTTAAATGATCTCAAAAGTCTCTCACTTGTAGAATCTGATCCCCGGCCAGCAGCCTCCCGTCTCGTGCAATGACCCCGTCTCTGTACACTTCCTGAATCACGATGTTGATTAGAGGAGTCTCGTTTCCCCCAACGATGCTGATGCCCAGCTCGACATACGGGTTGGCCCGGTGGACCTCTATGGCAGTAATCTCCCCTTCAGGAAGCGAGGGCAACTTCACACAGCCTAATGGACACGCAAATCATATTACACAGCTGCATTTCAGACTTTCATTTCCACATCTTTATCATAATGTTCCCTGAATGTGATTACCCTGTTGTTTAAGATTACAGCTCTTACACTCAGAGAGAAGATAAGCTGCAATATTTCATATCTCAAATCTCTAATATTCAGCCTTTTGTGAAGATGCTCAGTAAAACAGAGAAAGTGATGTCATACCTTCTTCAGCAGAGAGAGGTGGGGACTCGGGGCAGTCCCAACCAGACGAGGTGGAGCTGACAGAGCGGAGGAGGTGGATGCAGGGATTACTGAGGGGCCGCTTCACCCTGGGGACCACGCATTCCAACCCTACCACACCTGAAGACACAGAGAGATGTTTGCTATTAATGCTGTGCCTTATCAATCTAAACTTTATTATAGAATAAAACTGTGGATGACTCACTGTCTTCTTCTGTGCTCTCCTCAAAGGCAGGGTTGTCGAGGCCAGCGTCGTCTGTCCACATGGGCCCATTGCCGCAGGCGTTATTAGGTCCAGAGGGTGGGGAGGGCGTGCGGTCCCTCAGGTCTGTCTGCGGGGAGTGTGGCGACCTAGGAGGGCTGGTCACCATCGCCCGCTCGTCCCCACTCTCGCATCTCGGGCCGTCCACGTTAGTCTGCTGACACCGTGTCCCAGGGGCACCTTTCACCAAGCAACAGGCGTCAGTTTGTTAGTCCATCTGACGTATAAAGAAAATCAGGTTCAGCGTCAGTTAAATTAATGTGACGCAAGTGATCCCATTAGGGAATTTGCTCTTTTTGTTTGTCCCCTCCTTAAAGGAGGTCAGAATGCAGGGTCACGAGTAGCTGGGAGGGATTTGATGTGTAAAGTGAAAAAATATTTTTTGTGGGTAAGGTCCCAACTGAATTATGGTTCAGGCACACTGATCTGTCACTGATTTGAGAAAACACACAAGAGAACGTTTCTGCTTGTTTTCTGATGTGGGGCAGCACTAGAGGATTATACAAGTAAATGAGGGAATATTTATAGCAGCATGAATGTTTATGTGCACTTATGACCATGTATATGTTGCATGTATTGTATTGGCTGTGGAAACAAATTTTTATTTGAAACAATACATCAATTATTCTTATGTAATTCAATTAATTGAAAAAACTGAATAGTGGAAAATGTCCATTAAAACTTCTATAAGTCTACAGTGGCTCTTGGATTTACTTGTTTTGACCAAACAACATAAAAGATTAGATAATGTCAAGTTGGTTTCAAAGAAGTTCAGCCGCTCCAAGATGTTGTTCCCATCATAACAAACACACAGCTGGTGGAGGTGGGTGCATCTATCCTGCCCCACAAATAGATACTCTTAACTGAGGAACAATTAAAAATAAACACAGTCAGACAGACTCAAGGGATCAATGTGGTCTCACCCTTAATTGACTCTGAAGTATTTACAGTAAGTGGCAGCTATGTGCTGGTTAAATTATTTAAATGCCTCTGTTCCTCCTTTCCTATCTCCCAAGGAAAGGAGGACCACAGAAAACAGATTGCTGTCCCACGATTCTTTGCTCTTGAAATATTCAAAACAGAAAACACTCAGCAAGCAGTGTTGCATGGCTATATGGCTGACTGATTTCTCTCTCACTGTGGAAGAAGAAAAAGGGTAAATTCAACACTTGAACATGTTAAGTTCATATAGAGGCTTTAATTCAAGTACTTTGGTTCAGGAACAGTGAAAGTGCCTCAGCTCTCACACATACGCATACACACCATCAGTAACAAGATCAACCAGCCCACCTTAACCACCATGGCTTTGCACTCTCATCTTTTAATCTAATGTCCAGTGTCCCGTCCCTCTCTAATCTTCACCATAAACAATGTTGACTGACAAAGTCACACGGGGACAGCAGACTCTTGTCTTCTGTTACTATCTTAGACCTAAGTCTGCAGGGCAGGAGAACAATGAGCCCACGTGGGACTGAGGTTTAATCTTTACTAAAGAGTGTCACGTTAGTCCTCACAGTGACCTCGCCCGAGCTGTCTTAAACCATCTTTCCTTGTCTTGCCGACACGACATGATGTGTGCAAACCTCGCTGAGATGTACCCATCTGCTGATATGATTGATTAAAAGACTTGGACAAGGAGACTGTTGGCAATAAATGGGCTGCAGCTATGAAATACTGAACCTTAGTTCTGATGACTTTAGTTTTCAATAAAAGAAAAGCTAAAAAAGAGTTCAGGAACGTTCTGTGTTTTCTTGTTTTTGGATTATTTTCAGACTTGGATACACTTAAAGCACAGCTGTGTAACTTTTGAAGGATGATGAACAGACTTTTTGTGTCATAAATGAAAAGTACTAAGACACACTTACTCACTTTAATACAATTAGGGGTTTTACTGCTACAGCCTCACTTGCTCTGGTACGACCACTAGGTGTGGTGGCTAATGGTAGGTAATGTTAGTAAACTTTTGATAGATACTACTATGTAGCCAAATCAGTTTGCTGACTCTATGGCCCCTCTCTACTTACACTTCATTCTCCATTAACCTGTAATTGTCACTTATGGCTACGATGGCTGTCATTTAGCAGAAGTTACATGGTCTCACATTAAAGACAAAATGGGCAGGAGTCTTCCTGACTCACAGAAGCTTTTAACAGCTTGTTAGCATTAGCTTGTTAGTGTGAGCTTGTTAAGGAAAAGCTCATCGACTTAAGTGAGGTGTTGGGTAGTCACTGGATAACTCGTCTCATAAGCTAATGTCAAAACACCAATGGATAGTTCCTTAGCAACAGACACCACCTTAAGGAATCCATATAGATGTCCACTTCTAAATCAATAACCCTGATTATAATCTTGTTCCTCTCAACTGCAGCTACGTTCTTATACATATAAAGCATGTTTGACCAATATATCTCAGCCAAGAAACTAAAAAATATCTATCACTGCTATATTTATTTAGATATCCTCCTGAGCAGCTTGCAACATGGTTTCCCTAAGGCAATACTGATGCACTGACACACACACACACACACACAAACTGTCTTCTGTACAAGACAGGGCGACAAAGAAACCAAGACAGGGAGAACAAGAATGACAGTAAATTCAGAGGCAGACAAAAGGAGAGACGGAGGAAGGATGTTAAGGGAAAATGCCATTTTATCATCCCAAGTCACGCCGACCTCACATCCCACTGTGTTCTACTCACCATAGGCCAGGGTTGCCCTTGGCTGTCTCACAGAAGAAATGGTTGAAAAGATCTCTGGTGTTGAAGTTGCTCAGCATGATTGCAGACTGAGAACATTGAGCTCCTGGTCAGCCAACCCATGACTGTGGTAGGGAACCACTAATCCCCCGTCACATGACCTACAGCCCAATAATCCCCTCAGGGTCTCACAGCACCTGGTCCAAATGGGCCAAAAGCCAAAGCGTGTGGACGGCTCGAAACCTTTAAGGTTAAGGATGGCAGGAAAGTCTAACTGATCTGGACTAAGATTAATGACATCTCCAAATGCTCCTGACAGAAGCACACCAAGTTATACAAGGTAACTAGAGTTGCAACTAACGGTATTATTCTGTTGGTTATTTTTCTGTTAATAGGTGAATGGTTTGGAGTCTTTACTAATCATCTGTGAGTGTGTGTAGGTGTGTTTGCCCACAGCTCACGCTCTCATGCAAGAATCCATCTATTATGTCTATATATAAGCTTTAGTACCTGTGTTTGAGGTGTGCCTCCAGGTCACATCGTGGCATGCTGAGGGAGCAGACTGGGGTCAAAGGGCAGGACACAGACAGCTTGTCCAGCAGCTTGTGAACCAGTATGCTGGATCTGCGACACGCCTGGAGCTGCAGCCGCGTCCTGTCCAGAGGGCAGAAGTCCCTCTCCTGGAGGAAGCTACGTAGGCAGCGGGCGCAGAAGGTGTGTCCGCACGGCGTATCGAGTGGCTGCACCAGCGGCTGCAGGCAGATGTGGCACACCAGGTCGTCGTCCACTTCCAGGCGGTAGTTGTAAAGGTGGTTCTCCCAGCTGCGGTGGATCTGGCCACACTCAGGGCATACGGCCTCCAGCGGTGGCTCCACCGGACCAGCTATACCCACCTCGCAGCCCGGACTGCCCATCTCTACTCCTTCAGCACAACTCAGCTTTGGCACAAATGACTCCAGTGGGGCTGCAGTGTTGGGAAGGGGCACACACACTCCTATCCCATATGCTTCAGAGGATGAACAGGCTGCAGAGAGGACAGATGCCCCCCAGTGGCTGATGGCACATCACCCTGCAGGTCAGAGGTCAAAGCAAGAGGGTTAAACAGCTGTTTCAGAAAAACAACAAGTGTCTGATTATATGCTCGTGCATTTATTCATGTGGCAAATGCTTTGTGCACATGGGCCCACGTGTTCATATGAAATGTGGCACAGTGTGTGTGTGTGCGTGAGTCAGTGAGTGTGCTGAGATTATGTATTGCTGCTCCTGTCCACTAATCTGGCAGTATAATCTCTCTTTTGCTCTCGCCTGCTGCAATCTTCCAATTCCACAGAGAGGGAATTATCTGGGATTGAGGCAGAGAGGACACAGATCAGAGGAAGTGGGATTGGGAAAGCAACAGAGAGGGAAAATAGTGCCAGAGAGGGGAAGAAAGGAGCAGAGACGGAGCGAGGAAGAGCAGAAAGAGATAGGGAGAGGGGTGAAAGAGATTAATGGGATATAAAAATCTGAAAGAGGCATAAAACAAAGAGAGAAAATGAGACAGGAGAGAGGACGAGAGGGAGCAGAAAGGCAGTAAAGTCCACAAAAGACAAAAACAAAAAAGACATGAAAATAGTATGAATTCTTTGAACATTCCCCCGAGTGAACTTGATATTTTTGGTTCAGGCCATGTACAGTAGATGCACTCAGTCTCCTGTGCAACAGAAAGAGAACATGCCTAAAGCAAAGTCTTGAAATATAGCACTCCACCGAGCAGAGTCCCCAGAGCTAATGCACTCTGTACGCGCTGATCATTTCCACAGTGTTTCACATCCAAAGCCATTCAGACCTTCAGCCCCTCTATTAGCCGAGGCCCCCGTGGGCCTGATGCTATCGGCAGACAGCAGAGGGCGTGCCTCAGCACACAGCAGGCCAGCCAAGCCACAGTGACTACCTGCCTCTGTTCCAGTGAGGGTCTGCTCCTGTCTCCATGACGACCTGGAGCCTGTTCTGTTCAGTGGGGCTTGACATTCAGAGTGTAGCTGGAGAAGGATGCAGAGGAGCCACACAACAGATGCACTTCTCTCAGCAGGATGCTCTGCTCCTCCCTGGTACAGCCTGAACGCTTGTCAGACAGCACAGACGATGATGAGAGCCCCCTTGGTTCCTTTTTTGCTGCTTTTTTCGTCTTGTCTCTGTTGCTACCCATTTCTGTGACAACCTGTCTCTCCTGTCTCCTTGGCTACCGGACCGGTAGTTACTTATTTCAGCCTCCTTTAAGTACGTGCTCCTGTCTGTGTGTGACTGGCTGCTTCTGTCTCTATCCCGCAGCTGGACATGAATTAATCATGAGGACACAAGGCTTCTCTGTTCCTATAACAAAGCTGTGACATCACCACATCACACACACACACACACACACACACACACACACACAGACTTGTAGACATGCAAGCATAAGTCTACACAACCAAACACACACACATACATCATGCACAAGAGCTTTTTAGGTACCAGATGCTGCGAATAGTCTTTATCAATAAGTAAAGTCTTCAGGTTTTCACTGTGGCAGCAGTTTAGAGCTCCGGCCATGAAAAGCACTTAAATCTATTTTAAACATCGCTTGACTCTAGAGCAACAGATTCCTTTACACAAGTCATATGAAGACTGGCAAATGCTTGTGAAATATCTTTCTTTTAATCTCACTGTGTATGTGTGTGTGTGCGTGTCCATGTGAGAGTCCAAGGCCATGCTGTTATTGTCATTGCACTGCTTTCTATATTAATAAATAACAGTCTTGGCCCTGCACCTGTCTCTGCTCATTTTTCATTTTTCAGAGATGACAATCTAATCTTACAAACACAGGACAAGCCATGGGCTACCTCACATGCAGGGATGACATTTTCAAAATAAGATGAGATGATGTTTTAGGCCACAGATTTAAAATCTCAGGTCCTGTCGGCTTAGCCTACATTTTCATAAAACCCCATCTCGTCGTCTCTTATCTTAAAAAAATCCAGAGAGGCTGTTAGCCACTTGGAAGAACAGGCCTGCTGCTGCTCTGCAAGGTCTGTTGCAATAGGCGGCTTTTTTCACAACAGTCAGACAGACATGCAATGATAACAACAGAAACTGACACTGATTTCATAGGGAATTGCAATCATTCTTTTCAGTTGTCATGGTACAAATTTACCTTGGCAACGCACCAACTGCAGTGTCATGATCTATAAGCAACCCGTAGGCGTTGAACACATTTGATTAGACAAGAGCATTTTTTTAATCATTGCCCCCATCTGTCTGACTCCATCCCACCCTCCACAAACGGAAAAGCTAGGGCAGATGAAGCGACAATGGCAATATCAATGCAAAGCCAGCCACACACTGACACCGTTCATCTATTCCAGTGAATAGATGCAGATGTAATATTACCTATTCTTGCTGCTCCTCCGCGCCGCTCACTCCGGCCCCAAAAAGGGGGACGATTATTAGCTGCGGGACCTCAATCACGCATTCACCGCAACGGACCGTTCCGCAAACCCGCACGAAAACGCCCCCGTGCCTTTGGCGGCGCTGGCCCCGCCCACTGCTGTCCGTCAATTGGGAGGGGCGGGATTTGCGGATGTCAATCCAGAATAAAATGATGGGTGGCTTCCTAACGGCCTGTTTAATAATAATTTTTAGCTGTTGTTTTGTATATACGTGTTGCATTTTCCCCACAAATTTAATGTTGCAGATGAGCTTTTTCACAAACTGTTTTGGTATCATCATCATGTTGTTAAAATATTATCACAAGGTTTTAGTTTGTAATGCCAGTAAGGTAGACTGTCTCAAGAGGGATCTCTTCAGCAGTAATTAATAGCTTTATTAATTTATAGTAAATCATTTAGTAATGCTGTATATGGATCACAATTTGTGAAAAATCTTGTCAGTGAATCAATAGTCAAAGCATTAATGCATTCCCATGAGTCTCTAACTTTCTAATAAACTATCAAATCACAAATATCTGATTATTTTCCTTGTTATTAGTTACTTAGCGCACAAAATCAACCTAACAGACTACACTGCCAAATAGTGTTGTGTATAAAGCAGCTAACTTATCTCCACCTTCACCAACTGTGACATTATCATCATCGGCGATGAATGCATAGTGCATAATGAGCAGTGTTACTTTGATACTTTAATACATATACAACAATACTAAGTTAATACATAGGCTTCCTTGCATGTGTGCTTCTTTTACTTGGGCCTACGTGAAAGCTTCCTCCACCACCGTTTGTCATTTGTTTAATTTCTACCATGCAAATGGACAAGACTTAAAACTTAAAGTATGAATAGTTTTTAATGTAGTTTAAGCTTATTTACGATCTATTTTACATCATACTTATGTTAAGTGGCTTTGAGAAACAATCAGGCACCGCCAAGGACAGCCAAAAACACAGGGTCCTCGGCGGAAGGACCTCACAGAGGGGTAAACAAAAAAAGATGTTGAGTTAATTAACCCGCAATCATCGATTTTAGATGAATTAACTTTGTTGCAACGTGCAGTTACTCACGACGCGATGGCAGAGGATAACGAGCTGGAAAAGTATGTAATCATTTCGCTGTTTATCCTCAGCTAACATGTCCAGCCGCTGTTTGCACACACTTGTAGCTAGCTTTCCTCCAAAACCGTAACACTCGTCCACCAGTTGGGAGGGATATTTTTGGTCGACAGCTGTTGTATTTCTTGTGTTGTACGACGGGTGTGAGTGTGTGGTGGTTGTAAGGAAACCCTGCCGCTAGAACAGATACTATTAGCTGCCGGTGCTGTGCGGTTAAAGGTCGGCTAAATCAGTGCTCTCCTCTGCTGAGACTGCTGATTCAGCAGCTCGGGTCAAACCGGGACACTGCCGCTGTCCCTCATTCACTCACTAATGATTCACTTTCTCCTCTACACTCTGCATCACTCTGTTTTCTCTCACTTAATTAAATTATTCTCCCCTTGGCTCCCCCTTGAGGTTTTGTGCCATCGTTGTCCTCAACTTCTCCCCATTCCCTGATGTTTTTTCTTTATATATCCATCTAGGCGTGCGATAGAGGAGCTCCTCAGGGAGACTGACAGAGCTCGGGTGAGAGCAGAGACCATGGGCCCTGCAGGATGGTGAGCACTGTGTTTGACATGCCATCTGTATCAGCCTGCACACATCTGTCATCTGTGGACATTTCACTTCTATTTATCAGCCTAGCTGTACTTGTGCAAGGGCAGTTTTTTGTTCTTTGAGTCTACAGCCTACTTGCATTCTTAACTAGTTTTTTGTGTAGATCCCCATTAGCTGCTGTGACAACAAGGGTAGCTACTCTTCCTGGGGTCCACATGAATGTATTTACATCAGTGAAAAATGGTACACACTTCCAATAAGACTCAACAACATCAATGACAAACAGAGGATAAACAACACAAAACTCAAAAAGCCATGTGATAAAGACTTCCTCATGATCTTATCACTTCAGAGAATTGAAATCATCATGTTAGATAAACAGTTGACAGTGGATTGGAATGGATAGCTTCCCCACTATTAAAATCTATTAGGAACAAAGCCAGTATGTTTACCTATCCCCTTGTTTAAACAGATACAGCTGCAACATGCTATTAAAACATAGTCACTAGTTCATGGAGTTAAATAACATAAATAACATTGTATTCATACTCAATGTGTCAGGTTCTAAATAAGTGAGATAAACATTATAGCCAGTTTACTAACATTTCATTGATTCATTGTGTGTAATTATTGGCCAATCCCCAAAATGTCCTTATGTGATAAATGTAGAGATATTTTATTTTGCCAGTGTGCCTAACTAGATGCATTGTTTACTTACCCCTACCCCTACCTCTTACTCCCTCATTTTGTCCTGGTGATTGTGTACTTTTAAATGATCAAACCAAATTAAATTTATGCAGGAAGTCTCTTTGATATCAAGATCTGCCTTACAAGAGAGAACTGACATTCCAGAACTAGTCAAAATAGTTGCACAAAGCAGTCATTATCACACACAGAGACACACTAATCAAAGTGATCACAAAACATTATAAAAAAATATCAACAAGTAGAACTTTATAATTCAAATGAAGTTAGTATATCTTGCTTCATTTAGTGTTGTAGTTCATTCCAGTGGTAGGATGTATGATACTGGAGACCAGCCCTTCCCAGTTCAGAGTTTGCAGAGATACTGAGGGCATGAATCTAAATCCCCCAGTGTTAGCATCCAAGTGTCAACTTCTTAAGTGTTTCATATTGTATTTATTCAGTAAACTTAACATAAATAAAATGGAATTCTTATGGAAATATGACAGACTGGCCTAAAAGTAGCCAAATTACAAAGTTTAAAAGTAATGGAGTCAGCCTATAAAATCACTGTGTTGCTTTAACCTCTGGGTTCCTGGAGGAAAATGCAGGGGACAGGACCTAAGTGTCCTCAAAGGCTTTTTAATGAAAACACGTGTATGCTGGTACCTTCTAGATGCTAAATGTTCCCTCGTCATAGAGATAAATCCAACACGTTTAACCTGGTGTGTCACCCTGATATCAGAGTGTAAAACTTGTTCATTCCTCTGTCAGGTTGAAGTGTCCCCTGCGGAGCACCAACAAGCGCTTCCTCCTCAACACCCTGCGCTCCACCGGCCTGCAGCGGCGCAGCGGTGAGCCCAGAGCGGGACACTCCTCCACAAGAGGGCGCCTGAGGAGCGAGACCCCGGACAGAAGCCGCGACCGCAGCAGATCGCCTCCCACAGACCGCAGGAGCAACGGAGGCCACACGGACCGTAAAAACCATCACAGGGACAGCCGGAGTAATAAAGACAAGACAGAGGACAGAGACAAGGAGAGGAGGTACAGACACAGAGACAACATAAACGGGAGACATGGGGAAGATGGACAGAAGAGACAGACTTCATGAATAAACACCTCTGTTTAGAGGAGGAGCACTGCTTTTCCTGAAGCCACTCCCTCTCCAGGGAAGTGGACACTCCTGAAACTGATCTCTGACCAGCCAGCACACCTCACAGAGCTACAGGAGTCCTGTTCACCTGGCATGTTAGACAGAGCCAGAAAAAACACTGATTTGATTTTTTTTAAAAAAGACTAAACGTTTTCTCCTAGGGAAAGACTAGGTGGACGATTGTCTCACATGTTATTAACTCTTAACTTTTTAACGTTAAGTTTTTCTTTTTGTCCCAAATCTTCCAGGGTAGTTGGAATGAATAAACTATCAAAGGGCTGTTACAGCTCAGGAAATGACACATGTCTCATGCTTTAGCGTAATTCTGTTTCACCTACAATAGAGGAGGGCTGATTTCAATTATAATCTCATTACCATTCTTCTGTCATTATTCACTAGTCATAATGTTTACATAAGCCATGCTGCTGTCGCCACTGGGTAAGCACATTTTATCGCGTGTCCAACTTTTTGACATGTATATACCAGCTATCAGAAACGGTTTTGTTTGTCAAAGGAGAAAAAAAATGACACTCCTACTGGTGCCCAAGTCCTCGAATAAGTTGTCTATAACATGAAGTAGAGTAATAGAAATTCAATCAGGCTGCTATAGAAACAATATATATCGTTACTATAATAATACTCATATGACTTAACTATACAGTGTACAGTTTTAGTGGGGTTATCGAAACCTTAGGAAAACAGATGGACATTTGCTCAAGCGTTAAAGTGATGTAATGCTGTTTATACCTCCCCTATCCATTTGGCCTTTGTCCATGTGTTTAAGGTTACACTCTTTTATTGTTCCACATTCAGAGCCATAATAAACGTGGCAACTGTCTGTCTCTGTGCCCACGATTACCCATATTGGTCTATTATAGCAAAGTTAAAGCCGCATTACTCCTCGCTTAAGCCATTACGCAAAAACAGTCTGTGTCTGTAAAATCGGCTAAAATGCGTCTAACGCCTCTCATGCTTCATAAATCACGTTGTCCTTCTCCACTGTAGTGGGGGGAATAGCTTCGGTTAACTGTTTCCTTCCTCTTTGAAACAATGATCAAATATAAACACCATTAAGCCACAGTGCAGGGGGGTGATTTGTATAGAATTGGTTTACTTGAACTTTATTGCATCGCTGAGTGCCCCATTAAGATACCGTGCAAAGTGCCGTAATTACCTTTGAAGAACTCAGTGCAAATAGTCTATAGATACACATTATCAAGGTAAAAGCCCCGTGGTCCTGTACAGTTTACCTGTAAAACAGGTGAATTACACCTGTCTTATAGCAGAGGATCAAAATGTTGCATAAAGGCGCGAGGTTGCGGAGACACTCTCCACGCGCACACCGGTTAATTGAGTACTGTTGCTCACTCCAGCCTAATTGGTTTACCACAAGAGCTGCTGTTTAATGGGGCGAACACACACACACGCGCGCACACACATACACCTGCTAAAGGCTAATGGCCAGCAAACATGGCGAAAGTACAGCGGGTTAGGTGGGTTAAACTCTCGTGTGTTTGTTATCGTCGAGGGCCTGTTGCGCGGGCAGGGATGGTGGGCACCCACACGCGCTAAATGGTGTTAAATGATGCATTTACAGAAGTGTGTAATGGGTACATTTTAAGATTCAGAAAGGTGTAGACAAAAGGTGGGGGGGAAAAAGGGTTGTTGAAATGGGCTGCGATGTTTGAGCTTTTCCCCACGAGTTTCCAAGACAACTGTCTCTCCATCCAGGTCCCTTATCTCGCAGGTCAACCAATGTTTGCGCCCATCCGTATCGATTTATCAGCCGTAGTGTGCAGACAAGAGATCTATCCATATAAATTGTCGATGGCCACATTGTTAGAGGACAATCCTACGTGAGAAACATGTTTCTGTTGTGCGCTCTAGACTAAAAGAAACAATTAAGTTCTTTATGTGGAGGCGGGGTCCCACAGATTCTGTTGCTGCTGTTTGGGGCAAACACAGGTGGATGCCAGGTAAACGCTGTGCTATTTACAGAGAGGCATTGATTTACGCGCTGACAGGCGTTCTGTTCAATTTGCTGAAAAAAAAATCCCCATATCCTGGAAACTGTGAAGGCTATAGGTCTGCGGTTTTGAGCAAACAGTGAAACCAATGGTTTGTGCTCTGCGGAGTCACATGGTGACGGAGTGACACACCTGTGTGGAGCAGTAAGGGCCCTCGCAGTTGCGCCAGAGGCAGGTATAGAGGCAGAAGGTCCACGCCGAGGCAGGGTGCAGGTACGGTGCATGTGCGCGCAAACGGGCCCCCACACAGCCTCTGGTCCTCGGCAGCCATGAATCGGGAAGATCACTACTACCCCTCGCAGGTTTTTAAAGACTCCTGCGCCTACCAGAGATCGCAGAGTGAGGACTACAGCCACAGCCCGCCGCCCTGCCTCTACATGAGCAGACAGGTCCACTCCGTCTACACGCCGCCGTCCATGGGAGCCCTGGAGCAGGCCAGTCTTCCTGACATCGTCCCCTCGTACAGTCTACCCGGCTTGCGAGAGGATCCAGGTGTGCCTCAGCAGATCCACCACCCACAGGGGCTCCAGCAGCAGGCCCTCCAGCCCACAGCAGGCTATGGAGACGCGGGGGAACAGAGCAGATATCACCTCCCCTTCCCCTGGATGAAAACCACTAAATCCCACTCACACACCTGGAAGGGACAGTGGGCAGGTAAACCCTCAAGCTGCTACATATCAGTCCATTACGTTTGTTTCAAATCATGATAAAGAGAATCACTGAATGAAGACCAACAGGGGAGTTTGTCAGAGCAGGTTTCACTTTGATTACATTGTAATTGCTTATCAAACAAGGCTTCGATTTAAAATACAGATTTGTTTACAACATTACTCTGTAGTCATAGCACTAACAAGACTTTCTCGTGAGTCTTTCTGAAGGCCTGTAATGACATCACGCTCCCAACAATATGATCCTGGGTGTTTCAGTTTACCTTGTCAGTCAATCTGCAAAGGGCCCGGAAGGTCAGCGCTCACTTTTATCAGGTCTTATCGTCACGAAAATGTGGGTTTTGTCTTTACAAAACATTTTCACAAATCAGAATATCTTAATCCATCAATGGCTGGATACTATAGAGTATAATACGCTGTGAAAACACCCACGTTTACCACAGTCGCTTTTGATTGATGTAGGCCTGCATGGGAACATGAAAAGAAGAGAAGACCTTTACATTAACAGTGATTTGTTCGCCACAAATTTGCAGCTTAAATGAAATTATTGAATCTTTTACATTATCAAAACATTCTGCCTTTTAATGGCTTTAGTTAAAACATGAGGAACGTTTTTCTGACGAGGAGGTTTGCGTTAAAGTACGTGCGTAAGGTTTCTTCAGCCAAAATGCACCTACAAAGTCCTCAGAGGTTTCTCCTATCAGAGAAAATTCTCAGCAAATTCAACAAACATTTATTTTGCTTCAATGATTTGAAAAACAGGACATTTTATCGCTGATCCATACTCTTTAAAATCGGTGTAGGCCACAGAGGCGTCTCCTGTGACATTGTAGCATACGTTTGGTTAACTTTTGCGCACAGTCGCCGTGGTAAACTCCAGTGATAATTACAGCATACTGTATAAGTAATAGCTTTTTAAAAAACCGGATTAATTAAAATAAATTTAGAAATAAGCTGCAGGCAGTTTTAAAACAGCCAAGATGACATTAAACACACCAAAGATGCAGAGAAACTGCAAAGAGTTTCTAAAACAGGTCAAAGCGATGAAAGCAAAAACTAGTTTGCCTCATTACCATTAACAGATATTTGAACTGTCACTGTTTAATTGTCACACTTTAACTGTTACATTGCATAATTAAAAATAACAAAAATATAGCCTGTTTGGGCGAACTCCCAATTTTACTTTCAGTTTGTGTCGACATAAAAAGACGTTTGGGGATATGTTTTCATTGTGACATGTCCGTTTAACACCGAGGAAAAGACCAGTATGACAGTCTTTCCTGCTCTGACTGAATGTGTGAATTAAATAAAAATATCGGAGTGGTTACTGATTTGAAGTATGAATAGGCGAGACATTTTGAAAACACCGTTTGTTACCTGGGAAATATTACTTTTTGTCCACAGTTAAATAAAACAGCAACCTACAGCTGACGTTAACCAAAATCTTAATCTCTAAAATAATTTAGCCTATAATATTTACCTCCTAAATCTACATTACAGGTGATTTTTTGTGATTTAAAAATACAAAATTTCTTAAGAACATAATACACATTTTGAGTGTCCCCATATCACCTGTTGCTTCCAGATTTCATCTCGGGTTGAGTAAATTTATTTTGAGTAAATATCAAGTGATGTTAAATTCCTCGTAACGTCACAAGCGATTACATGTTTTTTTTATTGGCTATCATAAGACAAATATGCACTGTGGTTTCTGCAAGAGCCAAAAACCCATGCACTTCTAATAAGGCATATACTGTAGGTCATTTTACAGTAAAAACAAAACAAAGCTAGTAAAGTAATAAGAATTATAGCGAACACAATTAAAATCACATTTACATGAGATTTTGTCCGAACTACAACAAACATTTAAATACCTCATATACATCTCATTTGTAAAAGTACTAACACTCTGACTGCATCTAGGGCCATACGTGATGGCTGAGAGCGAGGAAAACAAGCGCACGAGAACAGCCTACACGCGCGCCCAGCTGCTGGAGCTCGAGAAAGAGTTCCTGTTCAACCGCTACATCTCGAGGCCGCGGCGCGTGGAGCTGGCGCTGACCCTGAGCCTCACCGAGCGCCACATCAAGATCTGGTTCCAGAACCGGCGCATGAAGTGGAAAAAGGAGGAGGACCGGAGGAAGGCGAGGGGGGCCGACCCGGACCAGGACTCCTCCATCACCTCTGGAGACCAGGGGGAGGCCGCGGGAGGAGGGGTCTCTTCCACAAACGGACCCCACACCTCCACCACCGCCTCTACGCCGCCTGTTTCCCCGCTGCACGGTCACTCTCTCTCTGCTGCTGGGCCCAGAGAGCCCGCATAGACGCGCAGAAGGCGCCCCCTCCAGACTACTAATATTGCAGGGATCATTTTTAAAGAAAAGATGGAAACCCAACAGAAATAGGCTTCAAGACCATTATTTCAAGGCTGTACCATGTGAGCGGATATATATTTTTAGAGAGCAGTGGACAGAGTGAAACAGCCCCTCCTAAACCAAGCATTTTTAACTAATGTCCCTTTTACTGAGATCTCCTAAAACTCCGTCAAGGACCGGCCTGCTTATTGGATATAACAGTGTATCATGTCTGGACTGGAGGGACACGTATTCATCTACTTCAACATACCTGCTTTGAGGTTTTTTGGGCACCAGGTGGCACGCTGAGACCTCCTACCACCTCAGAGACGAGAGAAGGCCTGCAGTTCACCATCATGTTTATGAGTGTAAATATGTGTCAGGAATATGTATTTGTAATATTATCATTGTTCACATGTGTATATAAGCTTAAATCATGTAAATTGAAAATCTATAATCAATGATCCACATATTTAATTGTTTAAAATGTATTATACAGTATAATGGATGAGTAGCACACATGATAAATTTGGAATAAAACTAATATCACAGGTCTGACAGTAATGGCAGTCTTTACGTCGCAGGTTAAATCCATAAACTCCAGTATTCAAGGGTCATAACTTGTTTGGGGCGTCAGTGAGCACGAGACCATAGAGACGCAGGCGGCATATCTTCTTCACCTCCTCGATGCCGCGCGCCCTCTCCGCCGCGCGCTCGTTCTGGCAGCGCTCGGACAGCTGCCGCAAGATGCTCGCCTTGTCGTTCATCCGGGCGCAGATGACGAACGGGAACCCGAACCGCTCTTTGTACTCCTCGTTGAGCCGGGCCACGCGCGAGGCTTCCGCGGATTCCAGCGCGTCCAGGCCAGCTCGCGCCTGCTCCTCGCGCGACTCCTGGGTCAGGGTGCCTCTCTGCAGGTCCCTGCCCGCGAGGTCCGGATGACACCTGAGGATCCCCTCTTTACCTGGACGAATATTGTGATTATTCCACTCAGTTCTGTTAATATCGTGTCCCTGTCATCAGCGCCATTACGCACAGAATAAACACCATTTACAGGGACCAGCAGCCCATAAAACAGCCACTAAAAACTTCAACAGAGCTGAAACACAATATATGACAAGAAGTTAACAAAATGTAAGTCTGTGCCTCACCTGACTCTGGCAGAGCATCGATGAACTCATTAATAGCAGCCTCCAAAGCAGACAAGTTCACAAAGGGACGCTTCGACCACACAGCAGCTGTTATAATGGGACATTTCTCCACCACGTTGCCAAAAATATTCACAAACTCCTCGTAAGAAAGAACATTTAGTGCGTTGATGTCCATGTCTATGTGGAGACACTTCAGTGGCTGCACAGGCAGCGTTTAGTGACCTTCGGACAAAACTTTGCAACAAAGGTTAATGCACTGGTGGACACGAGACCCTGAAACTTGGCTGTGGTTAATGATTAATTTTTCAGATCAACTGTCAATCATCTGATGTTGATGTCCCAAGAGCAAATTTTAGAAGCAGGTTGACCTCCTCTAATCTCTGGCGTCACCTAGCGCTCAAAGACAGCAACTGCCAGTTATACAGTCTGTCAAGTTCGCAACCTGTATCACCTGCAACGGTGGTTTGTGGGTGATAGGAGTTGTATAGGAAGGAAGAGAAAAAGCACTTCTGTAGTATTTGTTCTTTTATTGTGAAAAACAGAAAAGGTCGCACATGACCTCATTTTAAGGGGCCACAAACCAGAAAGTCAAATCATTTGTAAACGACTGACCTACACTGCAATCACCATTTCATTTAATATGTAAAGTACATTTTATTAAAACTTGTTAGTACCATGCAAAAGTATATAGAAATAAAGCTTGGATAAAAAAATTCTCTATATTTATATAAATGAAAAAATATATAAAAGATATATAACAATACTGTAACTCTTGAGATTATTATTGAGTATACTGTATAAACTGTTTTCAAATACATATAAAATGGTTTAAATATCAACAGGTATTCAGGTGATCACTCTGTATCAGATGGCTTCATACATTTTTCCTCAGCTGCCCCGGTGTCTGAGTCAGACATTTCTGCTTTGCTTTCCTCAGTCCCATGGGTTCGAAGGTAGTCATTGGCTGACTGTGATTTGTTCTCCTCCTGTTTTGCCAAGGCGGAAATGTCCAAAATGGTTGTCATGTTCTGGTAGTCGCTGGAGGTCTGGTCAAGCATGTTGTGGTAGAGCTGGAAGAGGAAGGAGATTGTTTAGAGAAAGGAAGAAATTAGATAATAGTTCTGCTTATAGATCAGACACAGTATTTACAGTCTCTGTCCAGGAAGGGAGAGGCTAAAACTGTGCTTCAGATAGACTATTTCTGAATAACTGTTTGAGTAGATCATACAGAAAATATGTTGAGCTTAGTTCTACAGCCTACCTTTTCCTCTCTGTCTGTCAGCTGGTCACACATGAAGGACACCAGTTTGGAGAAAGAGGGGCGGTCACAGGGTTCCAGGCCCCAACACTTACACATTATCCTGTACCTGGAGAGGAAGAAAACACAGATTGAAGCTAAGCTGGTCTGGAAGACAGTGGTGGAAGTTCTCAGATATTTTACTTTAAAAAATGCAATACAACAATGTAGAAATACTACATTACAAATACTGCAGTAAAAAGTACAGAAAATGGCCACTTTCACAGTGTTATATATATATATATTATATTATTGGATAACTGTTACTGATTTATTTAGGTGTAAGCTGGTCAAGTTGGAACTAGTTTAGTTAGTGTATATACAGTTGCGCAGTTGAATATCTGACTGTGAAAATGTCACAACTTTCTAAAGATAATTCAGGCTACCCCATTTCCTTAAAGGAAATGAAAAAAAAAACCTGTTAATGCAGTTAGTTTAACCAGTTGATAATTCATATAAACCTGTCTACATAACTGACTTTATCTTGAAGAGAGGTGCATTGTTATTGCAAAAAACCCCTTTTTGTATTAAAGTAACTAAATAAGTAGTAAGTACTCGAAGCATAAATAGAAATACTTAAGTAAAGTACCTGGAAATTGTTCAGTCCAGTAAAAACCCATATCAGTATCCATAAGCATGCATATATCTACTGTCTTGTGTTGTTTTTTACTGTCCCCCCTCATTGTAATAGTGTACCTTATTAAAATATCAACTCTATCACAACAGTTTGCAGTGTAGTACACTGATGATACCTACACAGACTCGTTGGCATAGTATGGACACTCCATCTTAAATCCTCTCTCAATCATTGAATAGAACATGTGATCCACCTTCATCCCGGGATACGGAGTGACACCTGAAACCCACAAGTAAAAGGAGATTTAATGTTAAGTGTTTTGGAGGGACCGATGTTTAAATGTAATATTCATGGAGAGTACTCGTCTGTGAGAGCTACCGAGTGAGAAGATCTCCCAGAGCAGAATGCCGTAAGCCCAGACGTCACTCTTCATGGTGTAGATCCCCTGAAAGATGCTCTCAGGTGCCATCCACTTCACTGGTAAACGCACCTGAAAGACAGCAAAGCCACGTAATGTGTGAGATGTGATACAAGCCAGACAGGCTTCAGCAACAAGCAGAAAAAATTATGATGAGTGTTGTCATCTCACGTACATTTCCTCTCACAACGTAGTTGCAGTCATTGTCGATGTCCCGGGCCAGCCCGAAGTCACCAATTTTCATCAGTCTGCCCTTTGTCACTAACACGTTTCGTGCTGCCAGGTCTCGGTGGATACACTGCAGACAGACAGGACCAGGCGTCAGCGTATTCACTCCTATTACACCACAAATAATCATATCTACATATCTACAATCAACACTGTATATGCTTAAGAACATATCATTTTCATTTAATCTCTAGTGATGTTGTGTATCGTCTCTTACATTCTTGGAGGAGAGGAACTCCATGCCCTTGGCCACTTGGAAGGCAAAGCTCAGCAGGTCGTCAAAGGTCAGGGCTTGCAGGTCGCCTGTCTGATCATATGGGCCTTCATAGATCTCTGGAGTTTGCAGATAAAAAGAGATGAGTTAGGGATTGACATGGGGATCTGTTACTGTCTAGATGGTATTTTCTGACCTTCACAGATGTCCATGTCACCAGTGTGGAGGTTGAGGAGGGCGATGTCCTCCTGCCCCCTGGTGGTGGCGCCATACATAGGCATATAACTGTCCACTGTTTGTAGCTCACTGTGAAAACAAAAACTTGACGTGAGTGATTGTAATATTAAACCAGACTTCCAGTGGGGTAAGTTTGCAAATAGGGCATATCTGTACCGATACAGAAACCATACTTTCAGTTTGGTCTATTCTGTGTTGACCTCTTTCCTAAACTATCTCCTGTTTGTTCCTGCCCCCACCTGGAGGTTCTCTTTGGCTGCAGGTTGTGGTAAAGGCTGCTGAAACGATCCCTGATGAAAGCATCGGTTACAGACTTGTGGTAGCGCTCACTGTTGTTCTTCAGGTAGTTAAGCAGGTCTCCGTAACAGCAGTACTGGAAAATTAGATATATGGGTCCTATGTGGGGAAAACAAATAATAATTAGCACTTTTTAAACCTCTGTGAGTTGTTTACATTGAGATCTACACACAGGCCATAGCTGTGGTAAATGTACCTGTGTCTGTGCATGCCCCCAGCAGGTTAACAATGTTGGCGTGGTGACCAATGTGAGTCAGCATCTTGAGCTCTGACATCAGCGCCTCCTTCTCTACTGTCTGGTGTTTCTCTGCAGGGGTCAAACACCACATCAGCCACCGAGATGACCTCTGTAACATGTTGCATTTCACTCATCAAATAAATATATGATCCACTGACCTTTAAGCATCTTGACGGCCACTTGCTGTGAGACTCCAGGCTTGCTGATGCCATAGGCTGTAGCTTGGACCACCATGCCAAAAGCTCCCGAGCCTAGTTCTTGACCTGCACACAGAAACACTCTGTGTACAAGTTCCTCTTGATTTTTTTTCACATTGACTTTGCAGGCAAGAATAACTTCCCTGGCAAATTATAATAAAACTTGGAACAATAAGATAAAAGGTCTGGAAGTGGTGGAATGCAACTAAATTTACTCAAGTACTATATTTAAGGGCAGTTTTAAGGTAGTTTAAATACTGGGTTGTAACTTATAATGGAGTATTTTTACACTGTTGGATTGGTACTTTTACTTGAGTGAAGGATCTGAGTATTTCTCTCACCACTGAAGTGTGGTATCATGTCTCGTGCTGTGTGTAATTCATACCTAGTTCCAGGTTCTCCCTGGGAAACTCCCATTTCATGTCATATTCAAAGTCCTTGAAGTTAATGTAGATGTAGTCATTGTCGTTTGGTCCAACCATCTGGATCATCTGAAGCTGGGGGTGATACTGGGGTTTCTATTGGAGGCAAAAGGGGTTGCAGTTATATCCATGTGTCTGTGCTTGCATATGTTTGTGTGTGTGTGTGGTGATTCGTAAGATATACCTTCTTTTTGACAAAGTACATGAGGACCACAATGACCACTGTCAAAGCCAGAAGCAGGACAAAACTGCCTACTCTCAGCAGCGTCAGGCTGTCATCATCAGTATCTGGACTACCTGAAAACAGTGATGTGTAAAGAACAGTTTCTAATGACATCAATGTCCTCAAAAATTGTCATTTCATAATTTTGTAATGTGAGATAGATCTTGCTACCTTTGTTGGCCTGGGGTGAAGGTGGGACGTATATTGAGTCGTGACACCAGGAGCCTACTGAGTTTGTGAGGCAAAATCCTAAACGCTGACCAATCACTTGTTCTCTTCTCAGCGAGCTCTTGATTGCTTTGCTACAGGAGACACTGGAGTCTGTTTGAGAGGTGCCTGGGATCAGTTTCCAGTCAGATTCTGTTTCACAACTGCGATGAGACAAAGAGCAGGGATTTGAAAAAAATCTGAATCTGAGGGGGTGTGTGTGTGTGTGTGTGTGTGTGTGTGCACATCAGGGCTACTACGCCTGAGCACCTCTGATAGTAATCATACCTGTCATTGAGTGAAGAACAAAACATCCAGGAATAATTTGCTGGCACAAGACTCATAGTCTCAATGGACAGGATATTATCAGTGTGCTTAACCCCAAAGTTTGGTTGCTCTGAAACAAAACCAGTGGATTATAAGCTTTACACCATTTAAAAATATAACTGCAAAATAAGTTTTAAAAGTGATATAATTATACAGAGGTAACATTATAAAAGAAATACAAGACACATACAATAAATGTCTCTTACCAGCAACACACACTGATATAGTCTTTGTTTCTTTTAGTCCTCCAGCCTCCAAGTGTAACTTGTAATCTCCTGATTTGAGTGGATTGCACAGCTTCACAGTCCTAAGAAAACAGTGTTATAGTCAACAGCTTGATATGAAATCCATTCAAAAGTCATGCCTCTTTAATTATATACCTAATATCATATGATAAGTCATGTTGTGTTTCTGTATATTTCTAAATGCTGATGGCAACATTTTTAGAAGTACTTTAACTTGCACTCCAGACACATTACTTCCTGGAATTACCTGTGTTGTGTTGCCCATTCGTCCCTGTCGCATTTCGTCACAGTTTCATCAGGAGCCTCCCAGGAGCAGCGCTGAAGCACAGGGTGGTAGGAAACACTGGCTTGCAAACAGAAGCGGGATGCATCCTCACCTGGAACGATCTTGCTCTTATCCAACTGGACAGAGAGGGAACCCTCAGCTGAAGAAACATAGGAATAAATGTACATCAGTACATGTGCAAATGAGCCTCAACATGAGAGACAACAAGAATCATTCAGAATTACTCATTGCAATTACTACACATGCAGGAAAAAATGAAAAGCTCTTCTGACCCTGGACACGAATGTAGACAGACTTAATTTTGTTATTCGGACTCCTGCAGGTGTATGTGCCACTGTCCTCCACACTAACTGATTTGATGAACAGGTAGGCCATCTGACGATCAAAATGGAAGTCATTCTTAATGCAGATCTGGAAGAAGAACATACAGTTGTGATTTGAATGAGGAAGGTAAACAGTAATTTGTGACTTGTGTCTCTGGGTAACAAGTATTGTAGTGTGATGGGTTAGTTTTTAACACAAAGGGAAATAATTCATGTCTCAGTGGCAAATTACTGTACCCTCTTCTCATCTTTAGAAGAGCATGCTAAAGTGCGCTCTTCCAGTATTTTGCCGTCTTTTTCCCACAAGGGTGACGGAGGACGATACTGGCGTATTCGGGAGCGAAGCAGTAGAGACTGACCAGGGCTCACAGTCACATTAGAAACCTCATCTTTCATGGAGACACTTTCTAGATCTGAAACACACAGTATGAAATTGAGTCACACAACAGACTTGACAGTCAAGTTTTTGTTTCAGTTTGTTTTATTTAATGCTTAGCTATGGCGTGATTAATTAGAGATAGTCCTTGGGCTGAAAACTGCTTTTCCTGTGAGCATTGCAGATGGTCCAATATTGCGCAAACTAGCTTACCATAGTCATACAGTTGGGAGCATTCTTGTCCTTCAGCATTAGTGGCACAGCACATCACTCCTGTCTTATAATAGGGGGTAGTTGATATTTTGCTTTCTGCCCTTGTGCTGTTTGTAGGAATATTTTCCCCATTCTTGTTCCTGTTAAAATGAGGAGAAACATTATTATGAAAATTGTGCTATGATGAGATGGTTTTTAGTAAAGTTGCTGTCAGTAGACCACATCATTTAAACATACTAACTGTAACTGATACCATCTTACCCAGACCATTTAATCGAAGGCTTTGGATGGCCCTCAGAGATGCATGTGAAAAAGGGGGACTTCTTTTGAGAATCTGTGCCCACCAGCATCAGCTGTGGTTTTGTGGGACGTACTGGAAAACATATTAAGTAAATTAATAATGTAGCTGATTTATCAGCATCAATCTGGTGTTTGTTCACTGTATTAAGTGCTAACTGAGCACTGTAGAGCGCTGGATGAGATATGTAAAGGCTGTTACTCACCCAATACAAGCAAAGATACAGTCATTGAAGACCTGGTGCCATTGCTAGTTTCACAGATCAGTGTGTAGTCCCCAGAATCTGTCTCAGAGAGCGGCAGTAGGACCAATGAGTCATTCCCTCTTCTGGTAGGATGTATACGAAGAAGGCTCAGTTTAATCATAACAACAATAAAGCAGGAAATGCAGCTAAATACACACAACATTCACTCACATTGTTGTTACTGGGTCTTCTCCTCTGTTCCACTGACAGACAGGGTATCCATCGAAGCCCTCCAGGGAGATGCTGAGTTTCTTACCAAGAGACACTTCTATGTGGACAGGACCAGTTGAGTTCAGATAGTCAGCTGGCACGAAACATGCCACCTGAAAGACAAACCTCATCGATTAATCACTTACTTTGGCCAGAATTCAGCGTGGGGGGTGCATGAAACAAATCACTATTCATTCCTGTGGCGATAAACAGAAATGAAACGAGTGAATTCACTCAACTTTGTGCCATTTCCCTTGCTGATGTTCTACAACCTCCTGTTAGTCTGCACTGTTGCTGTTTGAATTGTGTACTTGAAAAGATAATCACAGTATCTTTCATTAGTGAGAAGACTGTGGCACTTGGTAAGACACGTGTCAACAGTAAGTGCAAGAAGAAAAGACATGGTAAAAACCTATATTAAAGTGCCATTATATTTTGTAATATAATGGCACTTTTTTTGCAATCAAATTGTACTGTATGCCCAACCCTGTCTCTTCTAGACTGTAGGTAAGGTAGTGTTAGTTCTCATTCCATGTACATCTACTTTAGCTTACCAAAAATAACAATAATGTTTCAGAAATATATAGTAACTCTACATGTATAATCAGTTTGAGCTGTTCGGTTAAAATAAAGTAATGATCCTGGCAGCTTTTACCTCGTGACTGGGTACACAGAGCTTATTCTGTGCAGATGCGACATCAGAGCAGAGAACCCCGGCAGCACACAGCAGGAGAACAGCTTGAAAGACAGAAAATTGTAACTTTATTTAAAATGTTTGTGTGCGTTCTCTGACTAGCCTGAGGCCACCAAAGTACTTAAAGGACTCCCTTATAATGTGTCTGAAAAATGCATTTTATAGAAATATACAAATATATACACAAAAATTAGGAGCACTCACAACACTGTTATGAAGATAAATCAATTGCTTTTTTAAGTGTTTTTTCATTGCTTTTATTGGTGTCAAAAAAACTTTCAAATCTCTCTGATTCCACTAACTCTGCCCACAGAACTGATACGCAACTCACCCGCATTCATATTTCTCTGCCTCCACATTGATGCTCTCCTTTAGTCGGGTGTCACATACTCTCTGCTGGGTCAGACTGCTGCGAAACTTTGATGTACACGTTGAGTTCAAGTACCTTTTAAACAGAGGAACTGGAAATTGTGTGACGTTGATGTGTGACAGCCACCGTTTGTTGCGCGTCTATTCCTGCAATTGCGGTAAAAGTGCTTTGCCAAAATGGACGTGTGAAGCGTCTGACTGAAAGTTCACTGCGATAAATTAACACTTCACATGATGAAATAATATTCTGTTACACATCATTAGTAAATAGGTCATACTTAAAATGTGATTGAACAAATGGGCTTCCAAATGTGTGAAACAGAGTCTACAGTCTTCGACATTTATTGACTTTAAATGTCTTATAAATATGAAATGAATTTATATAATTTATTTAATGAATTTGTAGGCTGCCTTTTTGAAAAACAAAGTAAATGTAAATTCACCTCCACTGCAAATATTTTTTGTAATGCATTGGAAATTCGCTCGTTTTTTTAAACCATGACAAAACCATTATAAACCAGATAAGAGAAAGGCAGCGTAATGCCTTGAGTGTTATAATGTAAAATCTGAAGTCATGCTTCTCTTATGTTTTGGAGAATATTGACGAAAAAAATTTAAAATGCAACCCACTAAATATAAATTAATTACTGACCGCTCATAAAAGCTGTGTTGAGACGTTTGCTGAACTTTTCAATGGAAAATACTGAAGTTGTGAGACATTATCAAAAGACCAAAACAGAATTGTAAATGCACAAGAAAGTATTCATAATGTTATATTATAACATGAAATATCACACGAATACAATAATGTACACTGAAGTGAGTATATTTTTCTTGCCCTGCACGATTTCGCCTTTAAAATATTACAACATTACAATAATCTGCTTCGGTCACTGCAAGACTGGAAATAAAATGAGTAGTTTTAACCCTGACAGCTGAAGAGCACCGATCTTGCAAACTTCAATCTTCAAGTGCTGCAAGTTGAATTTGCAGCTTGCATTTGCAGCAGGTAAACTCTGGCAAACGGTGTACCCACAATGCAAAGCTATGCTAGCTGGTCCCTAGCAGAGCAGCCTGGCTTGGAGCAAAAAACAACAACAGGCTACTTTGCGAAGAGGGCAGCTGCATGGATAACGACAACAACGACGACCAGGATTTCACGCATGCAATGATATTTTCTTAAACCAAAATGTATTCCTAGCCTTATAATGTGAGTACTGTGGCTTCCTAAGCGTTCCTCACCAGCTGAAGTTATATTAATCCGTTGCTTTAAGTGGAAACTGTTTGCAGGCTAGCAGGCTAGCTCGCTAGCTATCTGCGTCTCTCTATGTTTGAGTGTCTTCCGGCAGCAGCGGCGGCGGCAGCAGCGGTGCCATGAACAGTGGACTCCCAGCTTCAGCTGCTCCGCTCGGGGGTGCCGGGATACCCAATGTCAAGGTGAAGTTTTGCCGATATTACGCGAAAGACAAAACGTGCTTTTATGGAGACGAGTGTCAGTTCCTGCATGAGGATCCGTCCATGGCAAGCCTGCCGCTGCACGGCGGAGGCGGTAGCCCCGTCCCGTTGTCCATAGCCGGGGGTGGCGGGACGCCAGCGGGGTATTCCCTCGGTGGTTCCGCGGCGGCCTGCCCGGGTGGCGGGGGCACCGGAGTGTCCAAGAAGAGCGAAACATTGGGGCCTGCAGGCACGTCTCTGGAGGGGCAGCTGTTAACCAGTAAGTAACAATCACAGCAAGACAAGGCCTCACACCGGGTGACTGTCTGTGACTTTACTTTTGGGCCTTGTGGGGCTTTGTAAAAATTTAGCCCGGGGATTCACCGAGGCCTCTTCACCCCAAAACAACGTGGGTTACATTTCCCTGCCAAACATGATTCAAAACCCTTTGTATGTAGCTAGCGCATACTGTTCTCTTTAGCTGTCTTGTAAATAGCTTTGTCTTCAGGTGATGTTGGTTATGCTTGATAACAACATATAACATTAGCCATGCTGTTGTAGCTCACACGGAGGAGGCCTGCTGTTTCTCTATGACAGCTGTGAGTGGGCAGAAGTCCGCGACCCAATAACGTTAGCCAGCGCAGCTATTAGCTAGCTAGCGTTAGCTAAACTTGCGTTAAATTTGCCGCTTTAACTAACTTTAATGCGTTTGGCTTTGCCCTCAGGGAGGCGGTGTCAGTTTCAGTATAGGCGCCATTAGTTTTACTCCAGTTAAATCTTGTTATGTGAGCTCCATTATTGTTGCCAAGATGTAAGTTTAATGTTTGTTAACGTTAGCGTAGCCGCGCTAGCTGTTCACGGGGCATTGTTTTTGCTTTCTCTTGTCGTGTTTTCCCGACGTAAACAAACAAGAAGTAACTAACAGTCACATGCAACTTTACCGTGAAATGCTATCAACGTCCAGTGTAACCTGGAACTTTAGGAAGCAATAATTGTGGCCTAAAAAGTTTGTTACTCAAAGATATTGATACAGGATATCACCATGTGTCAGACTTTGCAGCTGTGGTACTGTTGACATGCTTCCTAATGAACTTTATGATCGGCTAAGCAAACCCTCAGTAGTGTTGACATTAAGACGAATACTTAACGTCTGATCCTCGCCAGAGTACAGAATTATATCCCAGTTAAGTCAGTCCATGAGCAGATATTGTTTGCTAAACTTTTCTCTCTGTCATCCACAGTCCCGGGGATGGAGGGCGCAACCCTGAGCGATGCCAATCTTACCAACTCTTACTTCAGCAGCAGCTTTATCGGGGTCAATGGGTTTGGAAGCCCAGCGGAGTCTAAATACTCAATGATGCAGGTACAAGAATGTGGTTATAGAAATATAATCAGTGTAAACACACAGTCTTGACAAAGACTGCTTTTAAAATTGATGTTTGTGTGCTTACATTGCTGTTTACATGTCTGTAAATCCCAGGATAAACTGAGGCACTACGTTACTTAAATGTTTTGCATGTAGGTAGTTATTAAGTATTTTAAAACATCTTGTTTGAAATCACACATTTTATTACAACAGTAACTGTAATAATTAGTGATAACTTCTTGATGAACATAAATCCACATTAGAGTGATTTTTCTGACACATCTGTTCTTGATCTGCTCTCATCAGCGAATGACTACCAGCAGCAGCTCTCCCAGTCTCCTCAACGATGGTGCCAAGAACTTCAGCCACAGCACTCATGGTAGGACTCCTACAGTGCTCTGTGAAGCAGTAGTCCACACTCATCCACTGAATATTTAAAGCACCACTGCTCATCGTCCTTAAACTCTATGATCTCCCACAGATCCAGTGAACTCCCCAACATCCTCACTGTTTAGTGATTTTGGTGCTCTTAGCATTTCCCAAAGGAGAAAGGTGAGCACACAGGCACCCAGTCCAAGACTTTTAAAGTTCAGTAGCTGTACTTTTTTGTATGAGCAGGTACTCGACACTTAAGTCTGATAAATTTCATTTCTGTCTTTACTGTGTCTAACAGGAGTGGCAGATTTTATGTCACATGTTCACATGTTTTTTCTTGTGTCCACCAGACTCCTAACCCGGCAGCAAGTGAGTTCATCCCTAAGGGAGCTCCACGTATGGCCACCATGGCTCAGTCCACTGTCCAAGCCTTCCCCTCACCTCTCTTCCCACACCCTGGTCTCAGCAGCTCCACAGCTGCTGCACTGGCTCCAGGTGGGGAGAACTACCAAATGAGAAAGCACCCTGTTATATCTGCTTTGCTCCACTTTTTACTGGCTCAGTTTTCTTTTCCATCTTTAGCTCTGAAATTGTATAGTTCAGCAAATATGGGAATTCCCTCTTGTGTATAGCACCACATGTGCTACTGTTAAGACAAAAGCAGATCATTTTTGCTGTAGTAGTCCTTTCCAGCATTTTTTGTGATTGCAGCCAGTGAATGATCCACGTCTTTTCTTAAAGCAATGTGTCTTCTTGTTCTCAATTTTAGGCATGTCCTTGTCTGCGGGATCTTCTCCACTCCACTCCCCAAAAATCACACCGCACACCTCACCTGCCCCTCGTCGGCGCAGTCACACCCCGAACCCTGCTAATTACATGGTGCCCACAACTGCATCTGACCAGGGCACTCACATCATCCAGAAAGAGACTGTAGGGGGGACTACCTACTTCTACACAGACAACACCCCAGCACCAATGGCTGGGATGGTATGTGGTGCACCTGGCATCCTATTCTGTATTTTAGTCAAGACATACTTGTGGACTGAAGCTGGGAATACAATTTAAGACTTTAAAAGTCCTAAACAAACATACAAAGATGCAGCATTACACAGTAAGTTTTGCAGAAACTGACTGCAAACAAGAAAACGTCTCCATTTACATTTGTCTGTATTACAATCTTGATCTGATTTGAGGTTCTTTCAGGAACCAAGAGTTTTGAATCCTAAATTCTTGCACACTACACTACCCTTCAGTTTGCAAGCTGCTCCATTTTACAGAAACCCCACGATATTAAAAAAAAAGGCCAACTGGGGTAATTATTTCGCTTCTAATAACATTGTTACCTACTTAACACCTCATTCAGATCCTTAATAGAGTTTCGTTCCATCACATTCATTTTACTGGGGGGGAAACATAAAATGGATGATCTCACTGGTTTTCATTTCTCAATAAGTAGGAAGCCGTGTTTGTCTGGTTTCATCACAGGTGTTTCCTACCTACCATATCTATCCCCCCACTGCACCCCATGTGGCTTACATGCAGCCGAAAGCAAATGCCCCGTCCTTCTTCATGGCTGACGAACTTCGACAGGTATTACTCACAGGCCCTCCCGACTTCACCAAGCATCCCCATTGTCCTCTCTTCTCTGGAAGTCATGTCTGATGTGATTCCCTCTTGTTTCGCTTTCAGGAGTTGATAAACAGACATCTGATAACCATGGCCCAGATTGACCACTCTGAGAACCCAGGTAAAAGGTCTGCTCTGTTGTCACAACAAAGGGTTGTTCATTCGATGATTTACCCGTGTGTGCAGCAGAACAAGCAGGCTTGCAACAAAAAGTTTTACAAAAACAAAAAAATGCTTTGTACTGAACAAGAAATCATTTTGATGGTCTATTGTTAGTGTTCACAAGTAACCAAACCAGCATTGCTTGCTTAAACAAATGTAAGGTCTTTAGAGGAGTTGATTTACCAATGGTAGTGTGGCATGGTGTTGAAATATGTTGCTGGTAGTGTCTGTGGGTCAGTCTCTCAGTTACTCACGTGATTTTGTGTGTGTGTGTGTGTGTGTGTGTGTGTGTGTGTGTGTGTCAGACAAGGAATAATAGGCTAGAGGTGTGAACTGTCAGATTAATTATCTTGCATATGTGAAATTCATAATGTAGTGCTGATATAGGTCAAAACAAGTAGTTGTTTATTTAGACTGTGACCTAGAGCCTACTTGAAGTTGTTTGATTGCATGCGTTTGTGCATGACTGTGTGTATCATGTTAGGTTTTTTTTGTCTCTGTCTGTGGCAGATGTACCGTCTGAGGTGGATAGTTACCACAGCCTGTTCCCCCTCGAGCCCCTCCCCCCACCAAACCGCATGCAGAAGACCAGCAACTTCAGCTACATCACCTCCTGCTACAAGGCTGTCAACAGCAAGGATGACCTGCCTTACTGCCTGAGGAGGATACATGGTAAGAAATGTGGTGGTTAGAAATAGTCTTTCAAAGAAGCCTAATGCAGATGCCACAAAACCAAAATAGGCATCGTGACAGATGATTTAATCATGTGTTGACTCTTAAGACCCCGTTGTTATGCAGTAAACATGTTTGTTATTTTAGATGAGCGTCACTTCACTTCATTGTAGCAAAAAACATGAAATGCACGAGTTGCGACCCTGTTGTTATCACAAATGAAAGTGATGCAGGACTTGTGAATAGTGCAAGATTTCTAATTGCATGCATGTCTGATATGTATCCGTCAACATGTCTTTAGGTTTCCGCCTTGTTAACACCAAGTGCATGATGCTGGTGGATATGTGGAAAAAGATCCAGCACTCAAACTCTGTAACACTGAGGGAGGTCTTCACCACCAAGGCCTTTGGAGACCACTGTAAGAGTTTACAACCATTTTTGTGTACATGACTTCTGTGAATTTAATTTTGTGCTTATGTCTTCTGTATATGAGCAGTTTGTTAATACTGTTTGTGTAAGCACTTGTCCCAGCACTTAGGTTTTCTGGTTACACAATTCCACTTCTTTATAGTTAATTTACTTTGGCCATTTTACTATTAGGCCAGATATAGCAAAATTTAAGGTATAGTGTTGTACTTGCAGTATTGCATACAAACTCTCTACCATACTCTATATATGGTGGATATTTGTCACCAAAGATGTATCTTTTAGTCTTCAGAAGTAAGCAATAAGAGTGAAGTATGATGAATTGAAATATGTAAAGCTGTCAATTGTTCGGTTTTCTGACTCCTAATCCATGTCCACTTCTTTTGGCCCTAGCTTTGGTGTTCTCTTATGACTTCCATGCGGGTGCAGAAACCATGTTCAGCCGACACTTCAATGACCCAGCTGCAGACTCGTACTTTACCAAGAGGAAGTGGGGTGAGTCAGTCCCCCCCCCCTCCCTCACACCAAAATAGACCTAGCATCACTTCATACACCCCACCCCCCACACCTCCTCCGCTTCACACTTTTTGAGTTTGTTTACCTGTTTATTAATGAGGTCATTGGCCTGGGTCTATTTAGGTGTGTTTTGTTGTGTTGCTTGCAGCTGTGCTCACATCTGGTGTCTGATGGCTTACATTCTATGTATATAATAAGTTGATCTAAAATAAAGACATATTTTTCAAGAAGTTTAAAGGTCTGAAACTACTCTAATGGATGTCTTGAGGCTTCAAAGAGGATTTAAACATTTGGAGTCTGTAAAGCGAACTAGTTTGACAGTTGGCATGCATGTGTCTGTGCGAGAGAGACATGGGGACTTGGAGGAAACTGTGGCTGAAACTGATCCTAGGGCAGGTGCTTTATGGTCTACCTACAGGAATGCAAACGGAGGAAGCAAAACCATTCAGACCACGGTCTTTGTCTAGTCTGTAGCACGCACTGACAACAAACCATAGTGTATGAAATGTATAGAAGCAAGGTGTTTTTGCATTGCCTTCAAAGGAACAAACCTTTTCATCTCTTGCTTTCTCAGTGTGACATTGTGGCTTTTGTTGTGCAGTACACACCCTAACACTCTCATCTGAGTATCATTACCCAACATTGCCTTGGCCTTTTACAAGTAATATGAAATTCTGCTTAGACAGTAAACATGATTACTGGGAACAGTGAGCTGTATATCATTTTTCCTGTTAATTTGTACTGAAACGATTATTCTAATGACTGAGTTTTTGAAAGTATGTTTCACCTTAATGACCATATAATAATTCCATTTATCAAGGAAAATAATCAACAGATTAACTGATAAGGAAAATTAGGTCAAATTGACTGAAGCTCGTATTTCTTTTCTGACATTATAACTGAAAGAGACAGTTTGTCCCAAAGATAAGCTTGCTAAGGAAGTTGATGACAGTTTGAGGTTTAGTTCACAAGTGAAGTCTAACCCTTCAAGCTGCCTTTGTGTGATAAAGCATGTCCGTGTGTGCAGGACAACATGAGCCTCCCCCGCCACGGCAGCACGCAGGTCTGCTCCCTGAGTCTTTGATCTGGGCCTACATTGTCCAGCTCAGCTCGGCCTTGCGCACCATCCACACTGCTGGCTTAGCCTGTCGCGTCATGGACCCCAGCAAGATTCTCATTACTGGCAAGACCAGGTATATACACGCACATGTAAACACCTCAGCATACAATTCATCATTCAGCATGGGTAGATGAATGTTGTTGATAAAAGCCTGTCATACATAATCGTAAATGGCGACATATGTATGAATGTCAATTTTCAGCCCAGAAAATGTAGGTGAGTGTTAACTGTAAATACTTTAAAAGCGGAAGAGTCTTTTCAGTGGAGGCTTCCTTTTTTCACAACCATGTGACAGTGCACACAAACTAATGATGAAAATGTCTTATCTCTGCAGGTTACGGGTGAACTGTGTTGGGGTGTTTGATGTCTTAACATTTGATAACAGTCAGACCAATCATCTTGCCCTAATGCCACAGTACCAGGTACCTATAATTTGACAGCTGTGGTCATGTATACAGAAAACATCAACAATAGTGTACAGTATGTGCAAAATGGAGAGTGTCATATCTCACACATTTTAGGTCTAAACTTGAGAATGGGTAGTTAAAGTTTTTTTATTTTATGGGAAGGTAAATAATTAATGCGGGTAATTCTGTGACGTTTGTGTTTCCTTGTACAGCAAGCAGACCTAGTGTCACTGGGCAAGGTGGTGTTGGCATTGGCGTGTAACTCCCTGGCTGGCATTCAAAGGGAGAACCTGCAGAAGGCCATGGAGCTGGTGTCTATCAACTACTCTTCAGACCTCAAGAACCTCATTCTGTAAGCACTTAGGACACCACTTCCTGTCAAACTTTGCACTGAACTGAGACTTGTCCTAATTAAAGTTGGACATGACTCAGAAAGGAGTAAAAAGTTTGCAACCGACCTCGGTTTTGGACAATGAAATTGTGTCTGTAGCTAGCTGTCATGATCTGTTAACATCCCTGTGTCCACATGTTGTTAATTAATTAGAACATAATTTATACCCCTCATCTGTCTGCAACAAGCAGCTTTCTTTATTTTCCTCTGGCCACAAAACATAGTTTTCAAGTCTGTTCCAAGGCTACCACAAATTCTCCCATGCCATTCAGATATCACCTGGAGATGTCTTCTGTGAGGAATGAAGGACTTCAAACCAAGATCTGGCAAACATCTGTAGAAAGATGCAGTAAAAATACTGTTTTACAACAAATTTTTACCATTAGTTAAAGGCATAAATCCTCAAGTTAGGACTATAATCCAAGAATCACAACAAGGTTTCAAAAATACTGGGTGTCAAGGACAAATATTTTTTTTCTGCATATTTTCAAACTGCAGTTATACTGTACATCCATCCATTTCCATCCAAGCATTCTTGTCCCTATTAATGTTGCCTTGAATGCAAATAGACATGTCATGTCATCCACCCAACCCAATTATATAGTTTGTGGTTATATCTGCGCTGTGTGGGGCTGTCTGCAGCACAATGTATGGATGTGAGACTGCGGCTGAGATAGTGGATGCTATGTGCTGCTACATTTGACACAGCGTGAAGTCAGTATAGATGCATGATCTTGTTCTGTTGGGTGGGGCTGAGAATAGGGTCATTGCATATTTAAAAGTTGAAGACAACTGAATTTGCTCTACTCTTAGCTTAAAATTGCACTTTTGCACTTTTACACTTTTACGCTTAAAACCTCTGAACACAGTCTACAATGAAGCCCAAACGTAGTTTAATCGTTATATAATTCTTGATTACATGTTGGCTGAGTTTACGTTTGTGTTTTTTTTTTTTTTTTTCTGTGATTATACATGATCGCCACCCAGTCTTCTAAAGTCCATATTAATGCCAGGTGTAACATTTCCAAACTAACTGCATGGCAGCACTGGATCTTGTAACTTGTTACCCGTAAGTAAACTCTTGACTTTCTTTGTGTATGTGCAGGTATCTGCTGACTGAACAGTCCCGCCTGCGCAGCGTCAATGACATTATGCCAATGATCGGAGCCCGATTCTACACACAACTAGATGCATCGCAGATGAGGAATGATGTCATTGAGGAGGATCTGGCCAAGGTACAAGCGGGGTGCTACATTTATGTTCAAGAATACTTAGAAAAACGCATACAGCGAGTTTGTGACCTTACATGGCACTGAACAGTAAGTATTTACAAGAGTACATGATTCAGTCATGTTCTTTTCAGCTGATATTGTTAGGCGGTGGTCAGAAATAGGGCATTGGTTTAGTTAGCTAAGAGGGAAGTTGTGTGCACACAGGATGTTGTACAGCGTATCATAGGCTTTGCAGTCTCGCTTTGAATTTAGTTTCCCCATATTACAGTGTGAATGTGTGAAAAAAATCGACCCTCATCTTTTTTCTTACAAGCTCCAACTTCCCCTTTACTCCCTGACTTTCTACACATCCACCAAACCAAAACTAGTGTGGGTGATGCCACCTTTTGCATGAATTTTGAACAAATGCACTGTTTAAATGGGGACGATGTCTGTAATTAGTAATTAGTTCAGAGAACAGCTGAATACCCAGTTAATAGGGTATTTTTGAGCCAAACCTGCCGGTAATCTGCTGATAATAATGCTAGTTGGCAGAGTATAAGCGTTTCCTGTCAGGCCATCTCTGTATTATGTGTTGGCTGAATATGTATCTGCACACAAGGAATAGTGGCAGAGCTGTTTACTTGTCTAATGTGCCTTTTTGTTTATAAAAGCCTAACACAGTTTAAAACATTTGAAACACATGATTTTTCTCAACACAAAAATCTGTGTGAAAACCAAGAAGAATATAATGTGTTTCATTTTTCACGAATCCCTAATTGTTTTCATGTGAGCCATGGCATGGGTTGGTTTTCGTGTGAAATGATGTAGGGCCCTGCGGTTGCATCATTGCAACACCAGTTTTGTGTCAAACTCTGGCTGTGGTTGGCATTGTTTCCATTTTTAAGAATATGTTTCTCATTATCAGGTTACATTTTGGCTTTTTCAAAAAGATGCATTGCTTGTGAAACATCGTCATTCTATTCTTAAATACAGCAGGGTGATATGGCCAAGAAAATAAACTTCAATTTATGTATTCATTTTAATGTATTTATCTTTGCAAACAACTTGCTTTTTTGCAGGAAGACTAAAACATGGTTAAAACTCTCTTAATAGGCTTTGTCTAGTGATGTAGCCATGTTCCCATCGTGCAGCAATCACATTTTTGAGGATAACGCTATCATAATTGATAGAAACAATCAAAATATCAGACATAAGACCAAGCTTATAGGTTATAGCAGTCACCATAAAGGCTTATTTTTGCGGTTCTGTTTTTTTAGAGAGAAAAGGGTAAGTTTTGAACTTACTTGGCAGAAAAGTTTGGAGAGTATTTTTCTAAATACTCAATTGAGGAAGCCAACGCAATCCGTCGTTTGGTCTTCAATAATTTTCACTTTGTCCAACAGTGCAGAAAACGTTTGACAGGGTGAGACAGGCAGAGAGAAGGAAGAAAAAGGAGAGGCAGGAGTAAATTAGATCTGCAGAGACAAAAGGTGAGCTATAACTTGTTGACAATCTGATGTGGTCAGAAACATCAAGTTTTGTCATATCTATAGGCGCACATGTTCAGTAGTACAGCTCATCTAGCTGTCTAATGTATAGGGCTTCCCGAATTCATCAGTGATGTCTGAGCTGGCCACTGTCGTCTTGTATTTCCATTAATGAGTTACCAAACATGAATATATTTACAAGAAAATGCAGCCTTTTCTGGTTGACTTCCAGTAAGGAGGAAGTGTCCTCTGGATCCTTTGTGAAAACAAGGTCCAGCACCATGTACGGACAGAAAGTTAAGTGACAGAGGTTTCAGTTTCTGATAACGTTTCGGCGATGAGTAGTCTTTTTATTTTAAAGGGGTTCATTGTTTTTAAGGAGGAATTCTGATATACCCTTATGCCTTTTATATTAGGATGTTTGTTTTTTTCAGTAACTCCTTCCTCTTCATGCGTTTATCCAGTCATTTGATTTTTGCATATTTATGAATTTTTATTTATCCCTGAACCTGCAGTATCAAACTACTCCATCGCATCGCTCTCTGTACAACTGTAGTGGTGAAAAATCACCACAGTCCTACAGCTGTGTTATTGGTTTGAATGAGAGTTTAAAAAGGAAAAAAAAAAAAATCTCTGTACGTTGAATTACACTGCATCATACAGCCTCCAGCAGCAGAGTAACTTCCTCACTTGGTGCCAGTGTCAAAGTTTGTCACTTGAAGTCCATGTCATTTTCTTTTTTCCAAGAAATTTATATCCGTTAGACTCAAATCTATTATTCTATTTCGTGGGTCTGTTTCCACCAGGATCCGTTATGTGCAGCTGCGCAAAAAACTACTACTACTTCAGGGATGCTGCTCACGTTTTTTCTTCAATACCAAAGTATTTGGGACTGATGAATAAAACTTATTTACAGGAGGTGCAGAATGGCCGTCTCTTCCGCCTGTTGGCCAAACTGGGCACCATCAATGAGCGGCCAGAGTAAGTCGAGCATGTGTAAAGACCAATCCATACGTGTGATGTGCATTTTTTTATTACTCAATGACCTTCTCTGGTGTGAATCAGTTTTCAGAAGGACCCAACATGGTCAGAGACGGGTGACCGCTACCTGTTGAAGCTTTTCCGGGATCACCTGTTTCACCAGGTGACAGAAGCTGGGACGCCCTGGATTGACCTCAGCCACATTGTCTCCTGCCTCAACAAAGTCAGTGAGCTTTCCTCCTCCTTTTTTCTACACTGATGATATTTGAATATGCACAAATTTGAGAAGTTGTCAATTAGTATACTTTTCAATGTGTGCAAATTGTGAAGTGTAAAGATATTTAAAGTGACCAATGTGTCATATTTACTACCACTTTAAAAAAAACATGCATGCATTTGCCAAGCACTGCGGACAGAGAGTAAAAGTAGGTCTGATTATTGGCCTACTTCCATTACTGACATTTGGCTAGCAGCTGGTCATGGACAGGAGCAGACATGATAATTTCAGCACTTCTGAACTAGTTTATTTAGACATGTTCAACTTTACTTTCCAGAGCTACAGTACATCTTATCAGTCCCCAACTTTGTTGTAGATGTTATCACAAGTTGTTTTTGTCTTTTCTTACTTCTGTTGTTCCTCTTACACTATTGAGATCTGATGCTGGTTAAAGAGCAACTTGTTATATCGCATAAGCCTTTGACTGATCTGTTAATATGCTTATCTCAGATATGCAAGGTCATCTGGGTTCACAGTACTTCAGAAAAACATGGCATCTTATTCTTTATCTACTTGCTTGAAAATTAGTGCTGCAACTAATAGTTATATTTATAATTTATCACGGTTTTCTTAAGCTCAATGCACTGATGTTCAAAATCCAATGATATTTAGCTTATCATGCAGGTACAGCAGGATAAGAAAAATGACGAGATTGTCAAAATAGTTGCTGATTAATTTTCTGTTGATGACTTAAATCCTTAAAAGACATTTGTTTAATTTGCTGATTATTTTTTCTCTTAATGTTATTTCATGTTCATGTAACATACATTTACATGTATGTATTTTTGACTGTATCTTTCTCAGCTGGACGCGGGCGTTCCTGAGAAGATCAGCCTGGTGTCTCGGGATGAGAAAAGCGTCCTGGTTGTGACCTACTCGGACCTGAAGCGCTGCTTCGACAGTACCTTCCAGGAGCTGCAGGCTGCAGCCTCCGGCTCTCTGTAGCGCCCTCTTTGGGCCCGGGATGGGACTGCCCGGACCGGGAGCACACAATTGCACTACAGTGGAGGACCAGGCTTATGGAGACAACATCAGCATGGCGAAGGCAGCGGGGCAGGGCTTCGTGAACCTCAGTCACATACACTGACCCTGTCCACCAGGATGGCTTTTTCTAAAGTGTATTTTTTTTAGTTTTCCTAAACCCCGCAGCTGAAAATCGAAAAACAAAAGGAAAAAAAAAAGAAAAAGGACAAGTATGGAAGCTGTGACAAACGAGTATGATGACATTTTTTTAGATTTGGGGAACAAAATAAGAAACAAACCGTAAGGTTTTGAACTTTTTTCCTGCTTTTATTGTTTATTTCTACAGTTGGGGTTTATTTTTCTGAGGAGGATGCACTAAGATTTTAATTTTTTTGTTAATTTTTTGTTATTTTTATGAATATGTGTGAGTGGCCTACAGGGTGTACAGAGAGAGCTAAAGTCACACATGGACATAAATACCAGAGCAGACTCACAATTTAAACAAACAACAACAAAAAAAAAAAAAGAAATTCAGCTTTCTATTGACTGCATCTCTCTTCCGGCCGGAGACCACACCCCTTCATTCTGACGCACTAGGAGATGGGACACACCACTCAAGGCTTTCATTGGGGTGGGATGGCACCTATTTTATGAAATGGGCCAGCCCACCTTTGCCTTGGTTGTTGGTTCCCCCTCCGAAAGGACAAACCACTTTGGGTGGGTGGGATGGGTTCTTAAAACTGGAAAACAAGTAATGGATTTCTGACATTTTAGTTCAGGAGGTTGTGGAATATCAGGCTCATATGTAGGGGTGGGGGGGTGGGCTAGCTTGGACAGGGCTTTGGGTTGGGGGGGGGGGTCTGTTGTCTGTTGGCACTGAGGAAGGGGTGTCTTCTCCCGATGCTGTCTACCAAGTGTTTGTTACATATGCAGCAACCACCTTTGATTAATGGACGCTATTGTGACATGAACTGCTCATGGACAGGCCATTTTGGTTTGGCTGTCCAATACTTGGGTGTAGCCCGTGGGTGGGGCTTCTGTTGAGGTGGAGCCACAGCTGCCTCTTTGTGGAATGTCCTTATTTTGTCCCCCACCCGTCCTCCCAACCCCAACGTCCCCTTTCTCTGTCTCTCTCTTACTCTCCCCTCTTCTTCCTCCTTCTATCCCAAACTTCACTTCCCCTCAGGGGGTCTGGGCCCCTCTATATTTGAGAAAAAGTGACGCTTTTTGTGATTTTTCTAGCTGGTTTTTTCTCTTTGCTCAGCTGTTGTGCAGAAATGCATGATGGGAAATGGGAGGGCGATTCATTTTTGCCTCAATTCTACTCTTTATTATTCTGTGGACCAATTCCAGCAGGGGTTTAGAGAAAGGGGAAAGGATGGAGGGCGAAGGAGAATAGGAACAGGGCACCAACAGTTTTTGTTTTAGTTGACTTTTTAAGATCATGAATTACAAATGTGCTGGAGACAAAGCAGTGGCGCTAGCTGTTGCATTCACTCGGATGGCTTGGATTTCTCTCAGGATGACGAACAGCTGGAGGGGCCCAATGATTGAATGTGTTTGGCCGTCATTGGCTGCCCCCTGTCCAGTCAGATAGATGAGCTACAGTGGAGTGGGCGGGACGTCTTCAGATGGAGGTTATAGGAAGTTAACAGCGTTGTGGAGATCATGTTGTGAGGGATTTTCACGTTGCCCTTAAGCACAGTTCATATTTTGTTTGTGATTTGAATCAAAATTGTTGACTGAATGAATTTGATGCAAACCTACTTTGCCCCTGAAAACTACCATCCAAGCTCTGTCAGACCACTGTTGTTGATTCCTCTGCCTTCGTCTTGTTGCCAGTAGCTGTTGTTGAATGTGTACAAACATAAAACTGTAGAACAACAGGGTGACACGTATGAACCACACTGTCAGATAAGAGACAAATCAAGGTGAACGGCATAATCAAGCACAGTGTCTTGGCTGTAGACGGTTTAACATCAGCTTTTCAGAGTTGTCTTGGATGTTGATGGTCTGTTCTTGGGGGCAACAAACCTGCAGGGAGCTGGCTGTGTTAGATCATGTACTACTTCCTCTGTTTTAGTGAAATGAACAGACAAAAAACATATGGTGAATGTGGTGCTTTAGAAAACCCTCAAGACACACACACACAAACACACACCTTCAGACGCACAAACACATACCCCCAACTCGGCCTACACAATGTCAGTACTCATATCACTCTCTTCCACATCGTAACAAACACACACAAACACACATACACGCTCCAGTTAATATTAGTGATAACGTTCTTCTCCCCCCCCCCCCCACATCAACACACCTACAATCACCATCTTAGTATGTTTTAAGCCCCTCTTGTGTTCATTGTCTCAAATTTTGCAATATTTGTGTGTACAGCAGTATTTTAATAAAGAATACCAAAACAGATACGTGAGGGATTTTGTCTGTTTATGTAATTAGGAATGTTACAACTATTCACTTACATTTTAAATATTTTAAAGCATGTTTATACAATCAGAACATTACTAATGTCAACATATGCATTGGATTTTACTACATAAACAATTACATTCTTCAGTGATTAGTCATCTTTAACAAAGAACTAGATGTGATACAAGAGAGCACTCTGTTAAGACTGCCTAATTCTTGAGGTTTGTTTTCATAATCATAGAGTATGTCTGCATTGTAGTTCTTGCTCACTTATTACACAGTGAGATGGAATTATCATCGTCTTTCTCTACCTGTTCCTATCTACTGTTCACTTAAAACTGGTATTAACATGCAATCTATCTTGAAAAGGCCTTATCCAGATATAGATTCGCATGTTAATACCAAGTGTATATTGGGTCTGCGTCAGGATGGTGATGTTATAAGTTGGTGGGTTAGGTGCCAATATTGTGGATGTCTGTTGGTCTTGTAGAGGTGCTTCCATTGCTTTACATTATCGATTCTTCTGCTGATTATTTTCTTGATGAATCGTTTGGTCTTTAAAATGTCTGTCAGATCAACTGTTATCCAAGTCAAGCGAATCCTTAGCATTGAAAAGTCAGAGCAAGGGAATACTTGGTATTTTTGCTTGTATATTTATGACGTATATATTTTATATGTTTGTCCATTCTGAATGATTTAAGTATATCAAAACATTGTTAGTGTAGAATTAAATACACAGTCAATTGCTAGTTCATTAAGATTCTGAAGATTATAATGCCCAAGTCTTTTAAAGACACACTGAGTTTCTTAATTGTCATTTTGGAGGCTTTAGTTTGCTTTTAAGTTATATTACATAATACTGAAAGGTTTTTTTTTAATATTTTGTACTGGTGTGCATAAATCAGCACCTTTTTGAAACAGTTTCTACAAAAATTAACATTATAACCTCCATGAAAGTGGATTTTTTTGCAGGGCTGTTGCTTTAGTTTTAGGCGTGCCTAATAAACTGGCTACTGAGTGTAATTTACATTCACAGAGATGGTTAGCAAGTGACTCATCCATGACATGACTACAGCATTAAAATAAATACAGATAGATACATTCTGCCTAACGCATACTATAATTCAGTGGGTAATAACTTTGTCCAGCATATAGTAGCAGTGAAAGAGGAACAGTTATTCCATACAGCAGTGTTCCTCTTCACAAAGCTCAGAGCACAAGGTACCAATAATAATAATAAGCTGTAATAGTTGTAGCTTGGTAAATACATTCTTCATAATTGCATTAGATAAGTACTGTCAAGTAATGCTTAGCTGCTCTTAGAGAGGGATGCATGGAAATGCATTAAGATAATACTGTGAGGAAGCTTTGTTGTATAACAGCATGTGATTTTGGAGACTGAGCAAATGCTTTGTTTTTTAAACTAAAGAAATGATTTCTTAGTTTGGCTGAGGGAGGAAAAGGGAAATCTTATGTGACTGAGGATTACCTATGTGTAGAGGATTACAGACATTTTAACGAGGTAGCAGATGAAAACGGCAGTTGTAAAAAAGCTGAATAAGTTCAGAGTGAGTAAAAATCGTGAGCAGGAAAATATATTTACCATGTAAGACTGTCAGTCAAAGAATTAGACAGGAACAGATGCTAGAGGGAGGGGTAGAGGAAGGCAGAGTTGTAGTCCGGAGGAGGGGAGCCGCCCTCGTCAGACTCCCAGTCGCACGGCAGGATAGACGGCTCGTAGTCACGGAGACCTGGGATGTCACTGCACAGGAAGGGCACCTTGTTGTCCCGACACTTGAAGCCAAAGAACCTAAACATACAGATTGAGAGTCCTTATCGCATTTATTATTTGCAGTTTGAGACATTTCATAAACGATAGCTGCAGTCTTTGTTTTCAACTGAAAACATTTTAATATGTGTAGGATAACCGTGTGGTCTGCGGTGCACACTGATGATTTACAGTCTTGACTAGGCCTAGACTGCTGGGGGAATTCCCATAATGCACAGCACCTTTTTTTTTTTTAAACCTGTTCTTTCAAACTGTTCGAGGCAGATGGTTTCCCACCCAGTCTGGCTCTGTCTGTCTGAGGTTTCTTCTTGTTAAAAGGAGTTTTTTCTATCCATTGTTACCAAGTGCTCGCTGTGGGAACTATATAAGGTCTCAGCCTTACTCTGTAAAGTGCCTTGAGATAATCTTTGTTGTGATTTGGGACTATACAAATATAATTGACCTGAATGAAATAAGTTGGAGGGTTCAAGGGTTAAGAGGTCAAAAGTTAAATGTCACCACCTGCTGAGCTTCTTAGTGCTGTTACTCCACGTCATATGCTTCAGCTCTTCAGATGGTAGGACCATACCGCTGTCACTCTGCTCATCCTGCAACAGAGAGGATGCAAACATTGGAGAGTTAATGGGTTTTCCAGATCATTCATAGTTTTTCCCCAAAAAAGTATTCAGTTTTGACAAAGTGCGTTTTTGTCTTATCCATGCGTGCAAACAGAAGTGACTGTGTTTTCTTACATCAGGGTTGTCTGGCTCCTGGCAGGACAGTTCCTCAAAAGTCTGGAGTGTGGCCATACCCCTCATGTAACTGATAGGATTCACATTCAAAACAAGTTAGAAATTTCTCTACTTTCTCAACCTGTTTCCTGTTGCTTCTGTATTTAGTTTCAGTTACCTCACAAAGCCCTCTCCCATCACTTTCACATCTGCACCTGTATTGCTCATTTTTCTCCCTTTTTTGTATCTTTTATCCTTCTACAGTGCTTCTCTAACATACTCACACACAGTTACATATCATCTCATGTCAAGGTGTACACAGACCTATATGCTGTGTGCTAAATCACTTAATGTTTTCATTTTCTCATTTCCTTACCTCAGGTTTGTGACTGCGAGTGGGTTCTCTTTCAAGGTGTCGCTGCGATTTGTGTCTCCAGACATGAACGATCCCAGAGGAATATAATCTTTCCCATCCTGTTGAAAAGGTGAAACAAAGTGGGGGGTTTGTAAGACCTTACATCAGCAGACATTTGAGTCTTTTTGTGTAGTTTATCCATATATTGAGAGACATTTTTTGGATAATGAATCATAACCCCTGACCTGCTGAACCCTTGCTTGCAGCAGGTCTCCCAGTGTCTCCACCAGGTTGGTGAAGGTGGGTCGGTCTGAGGGACTGGCCTCCCAACATGCCAGCATTGTGCTGTAACTGTTCACATACACAGACACAGGTATGCTGCTTACTTTTCAGTCAAAACATTAACAGTATCACAGTCTGGGTTACTGCTGCAGGGCCTATACTTGATGACACAACAGTTTAAACTTGTATCTTCCTCCCACAGTGAGAAATTGTTTATCTATATGTTTTATGTCTGGCTGCAAAGCAGGTTTTCTTTGCTTTCGTAACAAAATTAAAGTTAGATGTTGGGCTCCCTAATCACTACACCTGTTGCCCCCTGGCTGATTTCAGCAGGTTACAGTGTTTAAAAAATATTCCAACTCACATCTCAGGTGTGCTGTACTCTGGTGCTCGCATCCTTGTTCCAGCCTTCAGTCTGTGGCAAAACTCTTCATCTATGTGGAGACCAGGGTACGGGGAAGCTCCTGTTGGTCAAACACACATCAGAGCATTCATATACGAATACGTTTTACTCCACACGATTAAAGCCCGCTCTGCACATTTTGCAAAAAATTCATCGTTAGGCCGATAAACATCCGAAAACCGAGAGTTTTAATCTAACCTGGGGCAGTAAGTTTTGAAGTCCAAGACCAAATGCAAACACTTAAAAGCTTAGAAAGACTCGGAGAAACTCGTCGAATTAGTTCAACTCGATAGAAGTCGGCTTGGAAAACTGATGATTTCGAATCACACCAGCAACAGTAAATTTTGAACTTCAACGCTTATTCAGCTAAATAGCACAAGACCACAGGTATCGGTTTGGCTGATCAATGATGGCTGGCTCGAATCTTATCGGGGACAGAAAGTCCAAGGCCAAATATCAGTAGTTAAACGCGAGAAAGACGCAGTGAAAGACGTTAACACGATTAACACGAGCCGATAAGCGTCGTCTTGATAGATAAATGATCGTGAGTTGGAATCTTACCGCAGACAGTAAATTTTGAAGTTTAACGCCCACGTGCAAAAAGTCATTTTTATGACTCCACACAGGTGTGAGCTGTGGCCAGAGGCATTATGTTTTCCGGTTGTCCGTCGTCTGTACGTTATCTATCCGATTCCATCCAAATAAGCCCGAAGAAATTTCTTTAAAAAAAACAAAACTCCACTTTTTTTTTTTTGTTTGTTTGTTTGTTTTAACTGTGTTTACTTGCTCAATTGCTCTACTTCAAGTACTTAACTAATTTAGTTAGTTTGCTACTTGCTTTACCGGGGCCGGGGTAAAAGATTTGGCCCGAGACAAGATTCAAACCCGGAGCCAAGCACCGAGTTGATATCAGTAAGTTCGTTTGTGGGTGTTGCACTTAAACGTTCATCGTGTCAGGTTTATATTGAACGTCTGATCTTAGCGTTTGGAAAAGTTGAGGTAATGAGCCGGATGACTTTTAGAAATTTCTTCGGGCCTATTTGGATGAAACTGGATGGATAAGGTAAAGACGGACGGACAACCCGAAAACATAATGCCTCTGGCCACAGCTGTCACCTGTGTGGAGTCCTAAAAATGTACATTTTAAGCTTTGCAAACAGAGTAATTTGTATTGCACTATCATGTGATGTGTCTGACATTGTTTGTCCAACATATGTTGATAACAAATAGATGGTGACTCTTACCCAAAGAGAAGATCTCCCACAGCAGAATGCCATAGGACCACACGTCACTCTGGGTGGTGAACACCTTATCAAAGATGGACTCAGGAGACATCCACTTGAGAGGGAGGCGAGCCTGTCAGCCAACCAGAGAATAAAAGCATTTTGACATTATGCATTGTTTTTCTGCTTCAGCTACATGATAACGATAAGTGCGGTTCAGTGTTTTGAATGCTGTAACATGGTAAAAAACTGCACTGATGCACTGCAATCTGTCATTTTAATCAAAAAAAGAAATGTAACATTTTCGTAACTAATTAAAGCAGATTGCCCAAATGTACTCACATCTCCTTTGCGAACATAGTCAGGGTCTTTGTAGATGTCTCGGGCCAGGCCGAAGTCACAGATCTTCACCACTTTATTGTCAGAAAGCAGAACGTTCCTGGCTGCCAGATCTCTGTGAATACACTGATGAGGGTACAAAGAGAAAACCATTAATGAAATACATATGAAATACACACATATATAGAAGCATGTGAAGGGTCAGACCTTGCGAGAGGCCAGATACTCCATTCCACGTGCCACCTGAAAGCTGAAGGAGATGAGATCTTCCAGGAATAAAGAGCTGGATGCAGATTTTGGATCTAGAGGAAGGAAGAAGGCAGACACAGGGATGTAAAAAACTGTTTGCACAAATATAGGAAAATGTTCACTAAGCTGCTGTCTTACCAAGGTCATTGTCTGTCTTGTCTCTGTGATCAAATTCTGTTTTAACGAGGCTCTGGCTGTCAGACACACCGCTGACACAACTCAGCCCTCCATCCTTCCCTCTGGCCAACTAAGATTGGGTGAAATCAATTAACTTAGAGCAAACAGTCAAAGGTTAGGATGGACTCAACATGTCTCCTGAGATTTTTTTTTAAGTGGTAGTTAATTAGTTGAGTGGTATAAGAGAGAATTAATTCAGTTCATGTCTTTGAGGCCACAGTTTTTAGTAATGTTTAAACTTGTGAAGAATATAAGGAAGTAAACATCCTGCTCAAGAACTGATAACATCTTCGAACCTCACACAGATTGCAGAAGTGAGTTTTTGAGAGTATGATTTTGTAATAGCATTCAGCACAGCAGTGATATTGTTTTACTGTCAAATGCAAGAAGAAACTAAAATTTGTGCATGTGTGAACTATGTTTGCACGCCAAGTAGTTCCTGGTGTGTGTGAAACATGTCTATCGCAACACTATCTCTTACTGTGTATGTGTACAACTGCTGAAGCTGTTGAGCTCACCCGGTTGTGCACAAACACCTCTCTCTTGCTCTTCAGGAAGGTAGAGAGATTTCCATAGCGACAGTACTCAACAATAACCATCAGTGGTCCTGTACACACAGAAAACAACCACATATATTAGAATCAGTGTGAGAGTATAAACATACATAAACATGAATATGCATATACACTGACTTGTGCATATATTAACAGGCATATTTACAGCACACATGCACAGACAATAAACACACCTCCTGGCTTGGTGCAGGCCCCCAGAAGGTTCACTACATTCAGATGGTGTCCGATGTAGTTGAGGATCTTCAATTCAGTCATCAGAGCTTTGTGCTCGTTGGTTGTAGCTCCCTCTGGTGGACAAAAGGCAGAAAAGAACAACAAGTGGTACAGATGTTCTTGCTCAGGATCGTATTTTAATCTTTCTATGGGAACTCCAGAGACCAGATCTTGTACCTTTGAGCATCTTAACAGCCACAGTCCTGCAGCTTGAGGCACTGTCTATACCAAACGCAGATGCCTGCATCACCTTACCAAAGGCTCCACGGCCCAGAGGTTTCCCTGTAAGAAAGAGGAGGAAGGTGATACTGATAAAGAAAAGGGAGGTGAGTGTTTGTGTCTAATTGAGCAACATTATTAATTACCATTATCATCCATCATGGATGTGAGATGCTGATAAGAGAAGACTTTAGACCCCATCAAGAGTCCATCTAACTGAATCCCACCCTGATGATAGTAGGAGCTGATTAGTTCCAGTAAACACAGTTTACACACCCCCTGCTGGAGTTGATTAGCTCAACATAGACAACACAGACACAAAGTCTGATTAATGGAATAAGAGTCACTCCCAATAATAATCTGATAAGACCTGTGAGAAAGTCTGGGTATCTGTTATGTGATCTTAAATACCTCCCCTTAGCATTACATTCCCCAAATCCTTCCAGTTTCATATCACAGTTGAAGTCATTCATGCTAATGCTATCAATTTCTGCATTTTATTTTTAAAGAACAAAAATTTACCTAATTTGAGGCGCTCCCGAGGGAACTCCCATTGGTTGGGGTCGTATTGCAGTCTTTCACACTGCTCCTCTATTGGTCCCTCTCCAGTGTCCAGAATGATTGACAGATACTCTGGCTTGGTGTTAGAAGCACTGGGCTTAAGAGACATAAGAGAGAGTATTTTGTAGAATAAATAAATATATAAATAAAATAAATAAATATGAAAGCAAATTCTACCCTTACAGATAAGCAGTACAGATAATGGATGTATGGACAAATTCTGTGGCAAGCAATGTATAACACCACAGTGATTTAAAAGTCCTTGAGGCCTGGAGAACTGGAGGATGAAATGTAAATTGAAAAACTTGTTTGCACATATTCACCTAACAACAGCTTGGTAACGCCATGATGACACAAAAACAAAAAAATTGAGAAGGAAGGAGACGAGAGAAAGAAATGAGAAGTGAGATGTTATTACGGAATGGAAATCTTGTATCTCCCACTTGTCATTTAATTAAGAAGGTGGAATTCAGGTCAAAAGAAAAATAAGAATACATACAAAATGTACACAGAAAACTCTAAATATGTGTCAGATATTTGTGTCATCACAACAGGAAACATCCTGTCTCCTCTTACCTGTTTCAGTTTCCGTATGAAGAGTGTGAGCAAAAGCCAGAAGAGAGTGGCCACCACACAGGTACAAGTGAGAGTGGGAATCTCCAAAAATGAGGTCTCTGAGGCACCTGCAGAAAAACATGCACACATATTAAAGCTTAATCATCTTTAATATTTCATTAGATTGCATTTAGTTTTTGCACACAAATTGGCTTGGAATAAGCTGCACAGGTACTACAATGTTGCTCCTTTCACACCACATAAGTTTTCTCCATGCTTCCAAATGGGGGCACTGCGTTTTCACTGTTGTACTATGACCCATAAACACTACCATCCATCCTCCTCATTAAATCCCAAAGTTTATTTTCTCTTTTTTTTAATGGGGAGATGCAGAAATGCCCAGCTCAGTGCAACGCGGAGCCTCTCTGAGATGCAGGCTGGGCCCTTCCGGAGGAAATAAAAACGGGAGACAGTTTCCTTCCTGACTGATCAGAACACAACAACAACACACACACACACACACACACACACACACACACACACACAGACACAGACACAGACACAGACACAGCCACTCCTCTCTCCAGAACCGGACTAGGAAGCACGTCCACCATTTCTGCCAGGGAGCGGTGCTCAGACTGGGGGGTAGTAGATCCGTGCAGGGACCCCCTCCTCTGTGATGAGTGAGTGTGTGAGTGTGTGTGTGTGTGTGTGTGTGTGTGTGTGTGTGTGTGTGTGAATGAGGAAAACTGAACAAAAGAGTGAGTGTGTCCCTCAGTGGGATTATGTTAAGATGTTTATGTAGAAACTGATAAACAATCGTTAATCATCTTCCATTAATGGAAATGACACGTCACACCTCAATGTATGTAACGTAATACTACATGCATAAAAGCAATGTGATATAGTGCACTATGTCTGTACATCCAGACTATACATCTATTTACAGAACTGAAAACAATAGACATTCAGACATACCCATATATGGAGGTGCACCATCCTCATGTCTGAGGTAAACACAGAGGCCGAGATGCTTGAAAAACACAACTGGTTCACAGACACTTACCGGTGACCCATATGTAGGCAGAGCTCTCTGCTGATCCCCTCTCATTGGTGGCCTGGCACGTATACAGACCCTGGTCTTCCACTGTGATTCGGTCAATATGGAGGGTGCCATCCTCTGGTGATATGACAATACCTTGAAGATGATGGCAAAAAATGTATTTATACACCCGACTACAGCTACAATTTACACCTTTCAGTTTTTTTTAAAATGTATTTATTGTTTGTTTTTTTTTTTTACCTGATCCCTGTGACAGAGCATGTTCATCTTTGTACCATGTGATAGTAGGGGGTGGGATGCCTTGAGACGGACAGCTAAGGGTCACTGAGCTGCTGACGTTGACTGTACAATCTGTCAAATTATTACGCAGCACCGGAGGCTCCAGAACTGAAGGGAGACACACCAACACACTATGAGAATAACACAAGCAGCAAAAATGATATGATTTCTTGACATTTGACACTTCTTATATGACAAATATATGATCAACCTGAAAATGCTTTTAGAATATTAAGTACCCAACAGTATATAAAGTAATTAAAGTAGATATCCATAGTCAGTTTCAACATTGTAATATGATAATATCTGTTACTTTATCTGCTAAATGTTCCACTATGGTCACCAGCTAGTAGCTAACTTTATCTGCCTGTCATTCGGTACTATACAGGTTGCAGGCTGAGTGTTTGACCAAAACAGCTGCCTGCTGCAGTCCAAAAACAGCAATGAGAGTGAAACCCAAAGCAGTAAACATGTGTGCCGGAAAACCAGAGAAATGAGCTAATATGATCTGTACAGATAACTACAGTGGGTTCATCACTACAAGCAACGATTTTCACATCACAAAACAGCCATTTGATTTAAATTATGGCCCTTAATGACATTTTGCTGCTAATACATCTGTACTTAATTTGAGTGAAACTTTAAATCGAAGGCTTTACATTGTGGTATTTCTGTTTTTAATAAAGTAAAACATTTAAAATAGATCAACTGAAAGATCTGTGTTCACAACTGCTGCAACACAGTTTTAGTTATTCATAGATACAAATGAATTTCTGATGAAATCAAGTCACTGCTATTTTTATCCACTGTTTTCTGGACCAGTGCCACTTTTGCACAATAATTCAGTGTTCATAGCACCACATTTCTGTAGAAGAGTGGCCTTGCCTTCAACCTGAGTCAGCTGACATTCAGGCCATGAAAAACACAACAATACAAACTCATGTCTAAAAAGCACCAACAATATTGTATTTCATCATGTGGACAGTTACTGGCCTCTGAAAGCACACAATGAGTTGTAGTTCTTTAGTTTCCCTCTCACGTGCTATAATTACACTACAATTCTCATACACTATAATTAGATCAGACCACTCCTCGTTCTCTGGAACTCTCTAACCTCATGCTTTAATTTTTTTCCTCTATTCTCCCTCTTTTTCTCTCTTTCTAGCTGCCCCACATGTCTCTCTCTGGTCACCCTGTCTCTCTAATAATTCCCTTGTGGTGGTCCCAGGGGAGGAAGTTGTCGTGTAGAGCCCTGATTGTACAGAGAACAGCGGTAAAAGACATGAAGAAAAGTCACTTAACCAAGGCGACTGATTGTTGTTTCCCCTATCTTCCTCCTGGACAACAATTGATGATTGTCCGCGGGGGCTGGGGCCTGACAGTGTCTGATTGGCTGATTGTTCCTCTAGCCCTGTGTAGAGGCCTGTAAATGTGGCATTGTGGGAAGTGCCATTGTGTGTTCTTCCTCCAGACAAGAGCTCATTCCCACGTGAAAGAGGTGCTGAGCTGGAGCGCAAGAGCAAAGGCAGGGTGGGGCCCCAGGAAGCTGAGGGGACCCAATTCCCAAGCAGCGAGACCTCTGTGAGAGAGTGTGGGTGTTTGTTTGTTTGTATGTATGTGCAACATATGTGCACAGAAAACACAAAGAGTTTACAAAGAGAATATGGCAAATTTAACTTAAAAGATAGTTAGTAATTAACAATTATTATTAGGAATATAAAAACAGGAAGTAAACTGGGCGAATCATTAATCTTTGAGGTCTCCTGTTCAGCACAGAGTCCCCTGGATCATTCAGCCCCTGAAAACTGCTTCAATACTTTCACACCAAGATTTGTTTGGAGGTGAACAACGACCAAAAACATTTAAATTATGAGCAACTGAATTGATTTTCAGTTGATTTCAATATTTATACCATTTGTTGCAAGTCACTTAAATCTAAAAATTCAAGTCAAAAATCTAGCAGCTAAAAATGCTCTGAGGTACTTTGTAAATTTTTTTTTTTGTTATGTAAAAAAAAAAAACCTTTACATTTGTTTTAGCAGGATCTAAAAACTGACCAGAAAAATAGCTGTGCACAATTTAGAAAAAATAAAAGCAGAAGTAAAATGACTAACTTTTGAAGTGAGTTTAGGATGAAGATGAAGAGGAGATCATAAAGTTGAAATTACTCACTTGTGACTGCCACCTGTGTGTCCAGATGTGTTTCTTGTCCCGTGATGAGGTGGCGGGTGGAGCACCTGTAGGTTCCAGCATCTCTGGCTGTCAGGTTGCTTAGCAACAGAACCAGAGAGTTGGAGAATTCCCCCGATGTGAACTGCTGACTACTTAGGGCAGATCTGTGGGATTGGACACCCTCTGTGTCATTCACCCGTTGCCATGACAAGGCTGTGTACAGGTACTTATTGGCAACACAGGTGAGGTGGAGATCTCCGCCCTCTCTTGGTTCCTCCTGCTGGTTTACACTGAAGCCTCCTGGGACGTCTGAGGGGAAACACAGAAGAAATGGAGAGATGGATTGATAGGGAAGGGGTGGTAGGGAGCAGGAACAGGAACAAAATATAAACCTTCAGTGGTCTCCTGTTTGATGAATAACCCTTCTCAGTTTCTTGACATGTGGGTCAGGATCCTGCCTGGTGCCTGAAACATACACTTTAGGAGCTGATTCCACCAAACCTCCATTTCTGCAACCTTTGATGACAATGTTGAATGGCTATTGTGGGGAAAAAGCAGCAAGTGGAATACAGCGAAAAGGCTTTTTATTTACTTTAGCCATTCGAAACTTCCCGTGGAAACGGCTCGAGAGTTTCCTGATGGCAGATAGTGTTTATCTTTCCCGAACACCCCAAGGCCTCCCGAAATAAAGCGGACCTGCCAGTCCAAGGAAGTGCGCTGCACGGGGAAGTGGAACGATAAGAGCCCCAGTTTCCTGTTTCGCTCTTGCTCACACACTAACAGCTCAGCACAGCCTTGTGCGCAAACACATACACACAAAAAACCTTAACCTGTATGCTTAGTTACAAATCTAACTCCACATCACAAAGCTGCAAGGTCCAGTATGTACACAATGCACGTACACTACTTTGTTCTGCCAAGTATTTCAACCTACATTAATATGTGTGTTACCCTTCAGCTTCCACATGCAAGAGACTTTGTCCTTCTGATGTGTCATCAACAGTTATTTTTTCATATTTAGTTTATGTCCAGAATGTTATAGAGTATTTAAAATATTAGTAATAATATTTTACACATGGTGATCTGACACTTCTACTCCTCTCCTGCATCTTTAACTTTTATTTATACCATTTTACCTTCTTTACTTGATAGACACAATGTTCCCTTAAGGCCTCATAGCACTGAAACTCCACACGTGTATTATATTCTCTTTACTTTTTGTTTGCATTGGTTCTTTTGATAATATTTCCTACAACATAGAAAAGTCATACACAGAAGACAGTGAGTCCAGTCACAGTTTAACTGAGAAAAGTCAAAGATAATAGTTGACTGTGCATGAATAAGTGTATGAGTGTGTGTATGTGTGCATGGGCGTGAAATCACAAGATGAATGATCATTTGATGACATTTTGAAATGTCATAATGATTTACGAAATAAAACTTTTACTAAGCCAGTCAATTTCCATGATGTTAGCTCTGCATGGTCACTCCAATCAATCACACATAAAATGTTTGAGGCAGTTCAAGCATATGTACTCAGGAAAAATATGTTCTTGTATGTGTTCTTTTACCTGACTTTCAGGTTGAAAAAAGAATTAATTGGATCATTTTCACTGAGTGAAACTTTAAACAGTTAGCAGGCAAAACATATTGTTTTTTGAAAGATGTTTATACAAAATAATACATGACACATACTTGACGCTTTGGCCTAACATGACAAAGCATCAAGTGTGTCAAAGAATGAAGAGGGGTGTGAAATGTGAAAAGCAAGATGATGGAGAAAGATGACAGAAACTAGTTATTTTAAGTAAGAGGATACTAAGGTGGAAAAGGGAAGAGGGGAAGAGCAGCCAGGCAACTTAAAATATATTCTTTTACTGTAATTTGTTATTTAAGCTTTGAAAAAAATTCCCAGATGTCGTCAAGAGAGGAAAAAAAAAACCCCGCCCATGAGTTATATATCCGAGGAGGTGATTCATTTTGTGTGGGATCACCTGTGATGTAGAAGTGGACGTCTAGCTGGTCTGCGCCGACAGAGTTGGAGGCAACGCAGCGATATACTCCAGACACAAAGGCCTCTGCCACAGTCAGGACCCCCACTGTCTACGGAAAGCACAAACATCCGCATGAACAAACCGGCACTTAGCACACTATGAAACGCACACATTCATCAGGCTCATTACCTCTGCCACTGATGGCGGGAATCATATTTTCCATTGGCCCACTGAGCAGACAATAGGGGTCTCTGAGCCAGACCTCCTGCCCACTTCCAACTCAGTGGGCAGTTTTACATGCAAGCTGCCGATAAGTATTAATGGAAGTTCTGGCGACTGGAAGATCTGTTACTGACCAATCATGGCTCCTGTGTCAGTCACACTGTGCTTTACCTACCTTTTTCTTCCCCTGAAGCACTTCCTGTCTGTGAGTAACACTCAGGATGTGGTTGTGTGTGGATGTGGCGGGGAGACTCTCCGTCACAAGGCTCCACAGTGAGGAGGAGGTTGGACACACACACCTGGGGGGAGAAGGAGGAGGACAAGGACTCAGCTGTGTTGACACAAGTCATTTTACACTGCTTCCAGATGTGAGTGTGTGTGTTTTTCTCAGCTGCGCTCAGCGGGAGGAAGACCAGAACACCAGGGAAACTCCTTGATCGTTACTGCTTGATGTTATCATCACCCTCATTCACATAACCACCATCACCAAACCATTCTTATCAATAGCATCACGTCCTCTTTCCCTGTCCTGCAGGCTGACAATAGTGGATCTATGGTGTGCTATGTAATGCTGGATTGTTCATCTATGGAGGATGCAGAGGTGGTATTGTCATCCTGTGGATCAACTTCCTTCCATTCTTAACAAATCATTCCACATTTCCAGGACTAAAGTTCCTGTCCCTGTCAATGACTCTCACAAGTCTAAATCAATAGATTACACACTAGTGGAGCTGTGGGAACTGGAGCTTGTGCAAGCTGCCGTGTGGTTTACTGAACTCCTCAAGATGACAAGCTGAAATAGCACAAGAGCTGGAAGAGCTGGAGAAGTGCCTCAGTTATTTCATAGTTGAGGAGACTCCACTACTCTGGAAAGATAAATCTAATGTAATGTCATGGAGGTGTAACAAAATCATCTACAACAAGGAACAAGTAAATGCTCTCAGAAATGAATAAATGTAATTAATGAACACAGCAGCGTGGTAAATGTGTTGAGTCTTGTAGAAAAGTATTAGCTGCATGAGCAAAATTCATTTTAACATCACATATTGTTCAAAATAAAAATCTGTGAGTGGATGTGACCGAGTTTTATTGAATGAACATAATTGCAACACACTAAGACATCTCTATTTTTAGTATTTTTAACTATATTTAACTAAACTATTTGAACCACTCAAAAATATTTTCAGTTTGCTCAGAGCCTTGAAAATGTATTTATTTGTGTGTCCAGTTACTTAATTAAACACATCACTAACCAAAAACCACATCATACTAATAAAGGTTACACAAATCTGAAACTGCCCATGAACAGAGTTCAGATTTGACAAGTATAGTGGTTTTAGACCCAGCCCTGATCTGATTTGACTTAAGTGTGAAAAAAGCAGTGAAATCATCCTTTTTGTGTTTTCACAAATAGAATGGTTTCATAAATCTGTGGTTTAGATTTGGAAAAAGCAGCAAAATTTGGATGGATGCAACATAGTTTCACAATAATAAGTGATGCAAAAAATAGAGAACCAGTCATTGAGTATTGTCTGTTAAATTTCCTTTAACTTTCCTCTTAACTGCTGAACTGGACGCTAACTTCAGTGCTATGTAAATTTACTTTGTATAAAGATTTTGGTCACATCATGGTTTTATCTATAGCTGAAATTAGGGTTGCACCTATTTTTTTTATTGTTTAGTAATATGTTAATTATTTTCTCAATTAATCAAAAATTAATTTAGTCTGGAAAATGCCCAACAGAATGTTTTCAAATATCTTGCGTTGTCTACTGACAGCAGCATTATATTCAATTTGTTCCAGGTGAAACATTGATTTATTTAAGTCTGTTCAACTCAAATATGCTTTTAAAACAGTGTGATTCTTTTCTAACAGTCCAATATACTAAGATAAGTCAATTACTGCAACAAAACTCGATAATTTTGAGTAATAATTTCTTGAATTATTCAAGTAGAAACAAATTAATGAATAAGCTAGCCCTGCATTTCTTTGTTTTATAAACTGATCATGTGTTTTGTTTGTCTGTCTGTTTGGTCATGTATCTGCTTACATATCAGTCTATCCAAATAGATTTAATATTCAAAAACATGCAGCTTCATTATTTAGTCATTAACCTTCTTCCTCATTGTAAACTACCATTTCCACAGTGTTCATTGATCCTCTCTCTGTTTATGGATGTGTCACTGCCCCTCTCTGCTCGCTGTCTCTGTCTGTATCCTTGTCGTCATCCTTTTCTGTCTGTCCTGAGCACCTCCCTGAAGTTGGTTCCTCTCTGCTCCTTGATTACTCTTCCTCTTGGCATTAGATAATGTGCGACCCACCCTGTGCATGACACTGCGATACTGACACACACACACACACACACACACACACACACACACAGCTGTACGAACGCACAGATGAGCACACACTCATCCATCACACAGGCACAGATTACACCAGCTAACACTCCCACACTTCTAGTGAAAAGCTTTCCCAATCAAAGTAACTCCCACACACACACACACACACACACACACACACACACACACACACACACACACACACACACACACACACACACACACAAATATGATTAGTTACATGATGTGGACATAAATGTGGTTAGACACAGAAAATGACACGCATACACATACACAGTCACACCACAGCCACATTCACAAAGTGTGTGCCTGCCAACAGGGTGAGCAGCTGTCTGGAAGTATGAATGAACTGTTCCAAGTTGTGTATCAGTGCGGGTCATCTCCTGCCTTTTCTTCCTGCCCTCTTTCGCTGCCTAAAATACACTTGTATACTGTCCCTGCTCGTTCCTGTCTCAACCCCAAAATAACCACAGAGCTGTATAAACCAATACACAAATATAAGCAAAGTTTAATGCAAAAACACAAACGACTGATATAACACTTCAGTACATCTTAACAGATTCATACAAAGTTGGCAAATATTGTCATTTGTCATATGTAAGTTAGTTGTATAAAATTATTAAATATTAGATTCATATATTACTCATAGAACATCTGTATACAAGGAATGAATCACATTGGGACACCCGTAAAATGGGACACAAACACACAAACACACACACACACACAGAGACAGACGTTCCTGCACAAGCATGTACATGCTTATGCTTTCTTAACACACACACATAAGTGGACTTTACTAAAACACATAGAGCACTCATTCTCTTTAAAATGGCTTGTAGTATCACGCATACATTTAGATTTTAATTAACTTTCAATACAAAGACAAGAGGGCTGTTATGCTGACATCATTTGACACACAAACATGAGACATTTTGACGTGGGATGACACTGGACGACACAAGGTGACATAATATGACAGAGGGCAGTAATAGTCTCTGGTCTGTGGAGACTTCCTACATGGTAGGCGTCTGCTGACCTGCAGTCTTTCAATAGAGAACTCTAGGCATCCCATAGTGAACAACACAAAGCTTGTCCTCTCTCTTGTTTTTTGCCCGTCCATGGTGAGCACATTTGACCTCCTACCGGTGGCTAAAAATCGGAACAGAAACTCACAGCTTTTGTGGATGTCAGAATCAAATCGGGGCTTGAGACAGGCACGGTTCATGCACCCATTATAGTACCACTCTAGGACACAAAAAACAAAGCAAAGCAGCTCCAGAAATGTGGCTGGTGGGTGGATGGAATTGCACTTCTTCTGGCTCAAAATGTCTGTGAAATGTAAAAGCATAAACAACTATAGGATGGTGGGGTGCGAGGGGAGGACTGAAATTGGGAAAATGAAGGAAATAAATAAATAATCAGTAAAGCAAGTGTCCTTATATCCTTAGTGATGTGGCTTATTTTCCTCCTTGCTTCCTGTGTCTCCTGGTCTTCACTGCTCAGCAGTGTTCCAAGTCACTTTCCTCACTTTCCACATCAGTTTAGCAAGCACAGGATCACTGGTTATGTCACTGAGGGTTCTGGCTGCTGTGCAGAAACACTGATGAGTGTGTGGAGGGGGTGGGCTCCAGGGCGGGAGGCGATGGGGAGTTGTTCTTCTGTAAAGGTGGAGGATGCTGGGTTGGGGTGGAGGGCAGAGCTGGTGAGGGAAGGGGTAGGAGAGGTATGTGTGGGGGGCAGCAGAGTTGGGGGGAAGGCGCGCGGGGAGGGGGGCTCTCAAGAATAGATCAAGCTCTTGAGGAAGCGGACTGTGCCACGTTTGAAGACGAAGGGACAATCACGCTGCTGGGAAGCGTCTCGCATCGGAGAGGAAGCCAAACAACGAGAGGAAAAGCGCTCTGATTTTCGCACAGGAAGCCCAGTGCGCCTCCTGCCCGGGCCAGATAAGAGCGCTGTGGTTCCCAGGGCCAGACCCAGGAGTGGACCCAGGACCCAGGCGTGAGGCCCCCATCAGCCTGGCCCAGCCTGGTCCACTGTCCCTGGGCCTCCTCCAGCAGCGGCGTCAGGCTCGTGGTGCAGCCGGGCTGCAAAGAACAAGGGCCTAGTCAGGATCCAGCCAAAAACTGGTCTAAAGTAACACACTCAAGACACTGAAGCAGAACCAGAACAGAGCTTTACAGAGGACCATGAGTCTGCCAGGGTGAGACGTTACTTCAAGTTACCCTGATTACCATTCATAAGCAGTAAATAAACATTGAACAAATGGTTTATAACACTATCGCTATGGCGACATTTTTCAAATGTTTATTATTGCCCAGTATTTTTCAACAATTATAAGTTTTCCTATGAGACGTATTTTATATCATTATTTATATATCTTGTTATTAACCATTTATTTAAATGATTATATACTGCTAATGAATGCTAAATAGTGGGACTTCAAGTAAAGTGTTACTGTGAAGTGAAGAGGCCAAACATAATGTGCTGGGACATTGGTCCAGCAATACGCTGCAGCTTCAGTGAACATTATAGTGTTTTTACAGGTGTGGTTTTGTTGGGAGTATCTGTGTTTTTTTGTTGCATGTTTGTTTGTTTATGCTGAAGTGTTTGTGTAATTGGTTACAAACTGAAAGAATGATTCAACTAATTGATCACGCAAATTCAGCAAATTTTCTTCCATGTGTAGATTGCATGTGACATAAAAAATAATAATGTGGTACAACAGAGGCAAAATTTCAAAAATTGTTTTCACCTTAAATTTACATGTATTGTCTGAATATGCAGCAGATATTCTAAGTAACATTTCAGCAGGAGGAATATTTCCAGTCTCAGTGTAAAAATGCCAGCTGGTCAAAAACATGTTCAGGTAGATTACACTTGGCGGAGACGGACGGATGAAACCACAGTGGAGGCACCTCGGCATGGCGCCATGTAAGAGTGCCGGGGGTTAAGGGTCAAGTACACTGATGATGTCAGTGTGTCTCAGAGGGGAATAGAGTATGGGCGGCTGCTGTGGTGCTCTCAGGTAATACTTAACCTTTCTGACTTGGTCATAAGCAACACAATAAGCGTCTGACCTCCAAGAACAACTCAATCAATGTTTCTGCCAAGAGCCTGCTTGAGTGCTCGTGTGTGTGTGTTCATATGTGTGTGAGCTGACTAAAAGACTGTCCCTCTGCATCACTGGGCTGGGCCATTTCTCATGAGAACTTTATATATAGTGTGTGTGTCAGATATAAGAAAAAGCATCACAGGATGCAGTGTGCAATCACAATAATAAACAGGCCTCTCACCCTGTGTCCTGGACAGGAAATTCATTAAATCATAGCGTTTGATTTGGAAACCAACAAATCGTGACTGAGAGCACGGAACTGGCTTCTATTGAAGTGTGTTTTTTTCTCTGTCCTTTCAAGTCTGAGATACACTGTGTACTGTGTTCGTGAAGGTACCAGGCACACACACACACACACACACAGACACACACTGACACACAGATTGCACATTTGTACGCACTTAAACAAACATATGGAAAAGGACACAAGGACGGTAAGAGAACAAACATATGGGGAAAGAGTTGTACAAGCAAGCAAACATACAAACACAGACGTGATGGAATACAATAATAAACACACACACATTTTCACACATTCCCGCACATGAAAGGCCCCAAAGGCATCTGTTCTGGTTACAAGAAGGAAACGCTGTCTGAACACATGCTGAAATAGACAAAACATGTCTCGTTTTTCAATATCACACACACACACACACACACACACACCTACAAATAACATAAAACAAACATTTTTTTACTGTAACATTATAGCGTTGATATTATTTTTAGCCTTTGCAGTTTAAATGAATATCATCTAGTAACCTCAAAAATGCTTTTTCAAACCAACAGATTTCATATTTTTTGCTGTTATTGAAGCTAAATTTTTTATAGTGAAATGAGAAATTTAAAATTTTTGGTTTGTCCAATCAATAACAAAGATTACAGAGAGCACAGTATGGCTGTATACTCATGTTTAGATTACCTATGTTTTGCCTGGTGTGAGTTTTTATATCTCATTGTCATTATTTTGGAGGCACAATGTTAACGTGCCCACTACACTGCATCTTCTGTGTCTTCAGCTGGCTACTTACAGGCCTTTGGACGGGCAGGGATGCCAGAGCCACTGGATGTGTGGAGGAGGGACTCCATGGGACGTGCAGTGTAGGGCTCGCCTGATCCCCCGTGGCACCGAGCCTGGGTCCTGCAGTGACACCGCTTTCTCCCCTATCTGAGGACTCACTGTCAGACAAAAAGCCCGCACAAACACACACAAACAGACATACAAGAGCAAGGTTTAATCACTGATGAAGAGGGAGAGTTAGAGCTAAAAGTGGCTGTCTGGTGAAGGATTTATTTCTTGTTTCTCACCGTTGACAACGAGTGTGAGCGTGAGATTCTTGTAGAGTCCGTGCTCCTGGATTTGTACCAGGACAGTGTACTTCCCAGCATCCTCCTCTGCGACATCCCGGATCACCAGGGAATGCCCATCCATGTGGTATCGGGAGCATTGCTCTGCTGCCACCATGCCGTCCTTAAACCTGTCAGAAAAAAGACTACTGAGCAAAGTTTTGGACTCAGAAAGTGAGTCCCAGTTTTAAGACAATGTCATTACAGAATTAATAACTTTGATGACTAGATATGATAAGTAATTCTTCATGGCTTAAACACACATCATCATGCTTTTCCAGTGAAATGGTGCTTAAAGTTCAACATGCTTTATTTAGCCATTAACAACAGGACACAAAAAGTGGGAGTGAAACACTAAAAACAAAACTCTAAACTCAAATATGGTGACGAGGTGTGACTTCAGAGGCATGATCTGAGAGCAATGTGATCTCTTACCAGATGACTTCAGGGGCAGGGAATGCTTTTAGTTTGGGAGAGATTCGGTAAGATTTCTGTCCTGCTTGAACCTCCAACACAGATCTGTGCCTGGGCCTCAGATGGATGAACGGCCGGTCTAAAATTGAGGAAACACATGCCCACGTTGATGTAAGATTAAGTAATCAAATGGAAAATTTTGATAATTTGATAAAGTTGTGACATTCTTCCACCACCCTCAACAGTGAGTCACAAGAGAAACCTCAGAATGAAACTCACTCTCTCAATATAAATGATAAATGACAAATATAAATGAGTAATCTGTGCATGTCTGTGGTTGAGCTGTTGTACATGTTGTGGTGACTTAGAGGAAGACGCTCACCATAGACAGTAACGTTGACTTGCTCTTGCTTGGTGTTTTCACCGCTGGTGACTCGGCATGTGTAGAGGCCTCGGTCTGATCGCTGGAGCTTCGGGATGGTTAGGATACTGTAGAACAACATGTGCAGTCTGTGTTTGACGAGCCTCTTGGTGGTGGAGCCGACATTGTTACTCTGAAGGTTGAAAGGGAAAAAAGCCAGAGAATTAACACAGAGAGTTCACCTTGAGTGCAAGAATTAGGATTTCTAACCCACAGTGCTGCGTCATTTCTGACCTTAAAACAGCTAACAAGGCATTCACTGAGCGGCGACAAGTATTTTTGGAGCATTTCTTGGCCCAGTGGCCTTGGAAGGCAACATACCATGTAATAACAACTTTGGTTTGATCCCAGTTGGGGATAAATTTAAAAAAGAAGACAAGAGGGAAAAAAGAGCAGCAGACGGCAGATAGTGAGAAACCCACAGAGTGCTCTGTTAGGGAGAAAAGGGTTCTTTCTTTGCATTCATCTATCAAGTCCAGGGTTGTACATGTCAGGCTCTTAATTATGGACAAGATGCTCTGTAGCACTTGCAGTTGAGATAGGAGAGACTGATATTGAATGGAGAGTCACATCCAACAATGGGTTGATTAAAAAAAACAGGAACAGTAACTTTCACTTTCTGAGTACATTTTACAGTAGCTAACCTTTACTTTTGCTAAAATATACTTTTAAAGAAGTACCTTTGCAATAAAATGTCTACTGACTATCACAAGGATGATGGATGTTGCTTGAAGGCACTAGGTGGGCTTTACCAGCTTGCCATTCCATTTCAGATCAGTCTGCATGAAGGGATATTCTGTTTTCTGAGGGTAACACGCTAATACACCCCTGCTCAGTCACTGTCAAAGGTCATCAGTCATCTAAAACTGTGCTTCTCTGGTTCTCTGCAGACTTTGACGCAGGTCTGACCTTTCCAGGGTAGTCCCAGATGATGCTGACTCTGGTGTTCAACTCCCCTTTGGCAGTACAGTTTAAGACCAGACTATTTCCCTTCAGGGCCTGCACAGGTCCACTGCTGTTCAGATACACAGCCATGATGTTACTCACTGGGGTAAAAAGAGAGAAAAAAGGAAACATATAGAAGTCAGTGAGGACTGGGGATTTCACATAGAAATCACATGTTAACATGTAAAGTATGTACTGCTGCAGAGCGTGTGCTGACCTGGTCTGTGAATATAGTATTTATGTGACAAGTGTGTGACACCATCAGTGATGGTCTGGCAGAAGAAGAGGCCGGTGTAATACAGGGTGGGACTTCTGATGGTGAAACCCTGTGTGCTGTTCCAGATAATGTTCCTCTGGTCTGGACTCAGACTGTCGTTGGGGTACTGTGGGAGGAGAAGAACACCCATTAAATATTTCACTGTACCATAACTGTGAGAAAAGCAGCACAGACACATTTTAATCACACTGAGCGCATCTGAAATCTCACGTACAAATGGAGATATTAGGGAGCAACGCAGCTGCAAAAAGTAATTCTGATACCAACATTAAAACATGTGAATATGGAAGGTCTCATGGTCACATGCGATGTGCAACCCTGCTAAAACACAAAAGGAAACTGATGTCATGTAGATCACTTCCATAGAAAAACATAAATGCAATGTAACAGAAAAATGTACTGTTCCTGTTTTGAAAGCCAAGGGTTAAAGGATCACGCCACCAATCAGCTTGCACAAATACAAGTCTTTCAGTTCTCTAAATGTTGTCTAGGAATTCAAGCTCCTCTTGGGCTCACACCTGGTTTGGACTTCTATGTTTTCTTTCTTAAACAAACCAAATTTCAGGTTCAAGGGTTTCAAGTAAAATTTTGGGACTGGTGCAATTTTTTGGTCACGTTGAAAACTGTTAAAATAGAGTAAAATAAGTCAGAAGAAATTTCAGATGAAGCTGATTACAATCTCACAGTGTAGTTTCTTGGCTACCTTGACATGAACACTTATGTGAGTGAGTAACCTTGTTGTTTTCTTGGAGGCAGCCTCAAGGAAATGTTACTGTGACACAGTGGAAGCCTTCCACCCACTCTCAAGGGAACAGGTAACACCCCCCCACCCCACTCCTGCACCCCCAGTGTGAACTGCCTGATATCCCCCCTCCCAGAGTGAGATGACCCTCTCACACTGCCCTGAGATCCTCCTCCACCCTCAGTCTTATATAAATAGATGCTGCCCACTCCATCTGAAGCTCCATCTGAGTGCTCTTAGTGCCCTCTCTGCCCTTCTTACACCCATCCTCTAACCCTACATGGAGGCGAGGCAAAGGTGGAGGCGGTGGAGAAACAGGAGGAGGAGCGAACAAGTCAGGGGAGTCAGGACATGAGAAACGTGACTCCAGTCCATCTCCTCGCATCCTGTTACTACAGGATATAGACATTTTGACTGGAACCCCAGGTCAACCCCCTTCGTCCCGGAACCTCCGGGACTTGCTGGTCACTTTCGTGGCTAGAGCGAGAGAGCAGAGCCTCCTGGGTATTGTTCCCGCTGAGAAGGGTCATGTTAAAGATCCAAGCAGAGTGCAAAATCCTTCCAGGAAAAAAACACTCCAGAGGCTGTGACAGTGATTGGATTCCTGGTTCAGACCGGCCAGTGCAGGTTAGGGGAGGCAGTGGGAGATGAGGGGAGAGGAGGAAAGCTATTTTTAGAGTAATTACCTTAGTGGTTCCAGGCATTTGTGTGGAGATGGAAGCAAGACAAAAACACATGTGCGTATGTTGATATCCAACCATGTCTGCTTCTGGCTCATATTTAGAGTCTGGAGAACTAGTAGGATGTGACATTCAGGGTTTTATTTGTCCTCATTGTGTTTTTGCAGTTCCTGGATCCCAAACTCTGAGAAAATCAAGTTCCTAGACATTTCCTCTCATCGCAGCTTTCCTCCTGCTTTTAGCCATGTGAGCAGCTCAGCTGATGGCAATTTAAGACTGTCAGTCGGTCCACCAATTTGGTCCAGACTGAAATATCTATTGGATGGATTGCCACAAAATTTTGTTTAGATAATCGTGTTCCCCAGAGGATGAACTCATTTGACTTTGATCATCCCGTGACCTTTCTTCTAGCATGACGATGAGTATAGCATTTGTGGCTTGTGAAATTTCTCAACCACAATTGAATGGATTGACATGAAATTCGAAAGATGAAAGATACTTTTGAGTTGCATGATGAAAAGTGTAACACTGAACCATCCAGCAGCTAAAAGTCAGGAAATATAGAATAAATTCCTTGTCGAGAATGGGTAGTGGTGATAATTGCCTTGCCAAGAGCTTCAACCATCATTATGTTTGCAACACAAGAGGTTATAATACGCCCTCTGAGCAGTCCTACTTTTTCAGAGCAGTCTGGACACTACAATGAGTCACCATCGGAAAGTGAAGAGACTGGTCGGCAAGGCTGGGGCTAGCTGATTAGCATGTTAACTTCAGTAGTAGAAAAGAAGGGATAGAACAGGAGGTACAGCATTGCCATTGCTTACTACTGCTGGGGACAGCTCTTGGTGAGTAAAGAAATGAAGTTTAATTCTGAACTCACATGGTTTCTTCTAGACTGCTATGGAAACAGCTGTTAATGCTAACGTTGGCTATGTAGTGATAGCAAAACTCACGATTACCTCCTTTAAGCAGCACCTACTTAGTATTCCTCAGTTGGGTTGTCTAGTCCAGGGCTTTCTGCATGTTTAGTAGCTACTCTATTGTAGTTACACTACAATAAGCTTCCTACAGTGACGCACAAGCCATCATATTGTGATTAAAGAGAATGGACTGTACTTTGATCTGGCAGGGGTCAACAGTAGCTACCTCTGCTTCCTCCACCAGGCACACCAGCTGTTTAAAGCATCAGTTGGGGGAAGCTGGCAGCCAGGATTCTTACTACAAGAGGTAGAGGGTGAGATGTGGGAAGTACTTCTGGCTTGGGACCAACGGGGCACTCCAGACCCTATGTCCTGTCTCCAGAGGTAAAAACAGTGCTGTCATAGGCGCCACTTGATCGGAAAAAGCCCGTAAAAAGAGGTATCTATGACTGGTGGGTTTTCTTGACGATATACGTAATCTCTCTAACTTATAGACTACGCTTATATATTAACATGCACACAAATGCATGCACTCATACAAACACAGACACACACATGCAATCAGCAAGCACTCTAAATGCTCCTCTTTGCACTTAGTAACTCGGTCCGCTCTCCCCCTCACTCAGCACTCAAGCACCAACACTCACAAACACATCCGCACACACTTTCACACATATCCGCAGACGGACACAAACAAACGGACACACACGCCACAGTGTAATGGCTGCCAAGATAAGAACAATGTGGCAAATGATCTGGAGAGGGAGAAACAACGTGACAGTGCATTGTGTGCATATGTGAGCCCTGATGGAAAGAACTTGGACAAGTGATGATGTGCAGAAAATCTAAGTGTGGCGTGATCGGGCAGAGAAGGACAGAGTGTGATGTGTGTAGACGCACTTACTACATGTAAAGATGATGCGGAGCAGGTCTCTGAGCTCAAATGTGAATTAAAAGACATACAAATTGTCATCCGATTCATATTTTTTGCACTGACCTTCACCAGCGTGGTGGTGACATTGGGGTGGGTGACTGGGCAGGGGATGACCAGCTGCTCCCCCGTCTTCAGGTACAACACATCTGGGCTCATACCCGGACGTTCCACAAATGGCTGCTGGCTGTCTGAAACCCAAACACTGCGGTCAGGGACACATACGGTACAGATAATAAGCACGTAAAATGAATGCACAAAAATCACATAAATGAAAGTACACAACAATGTGTATAGTTTAAATTGTCAGTTCACTCAAATTACAGAGACACATATTTTCTCACTTACCTCCAGTGAGACTTAGCTATACTTCTTATACTTTAGAGCTGCATTTAATCAATATATCCATTATCAAAATCTCTGCAGATTGCAGATCAATTAATTGATTATTAGTTTCTGCTTTCTGAAAAATGCCCATCACAACTTCTCAGAGCCCAAGTTGACATCTTCAAATGTTTTGTTTTGTATGACCAGCAGTTTAAAAACCAAAAACATTCAATTTGCATTGATATAAAAGAGAAATGAGCAGCAAATCCCAAAAAGCTAAAAAGGTTTTTTCAGGGACAGGGATTATTGATGAATTGTCAAAATCATTGGGAGGAAGGTTTTTGTAGATCCATTTCTATGAATCATCTATTCATTTTTGTTATTCCAGGACCTGTGCCAGAAGGATAAATGAAATTATGTTTGTGGTGTTAACAGCACTGAAAACTGACCTTTTCAAAAATTAAACAAGAAGATCACTTTCCCAGAACTATATCCTGATTTTTCTTGCTTAGGAAATCTTTCTTCAGAAGGGAGGTGTCCCATTTAGGTTTTCCACAAGGATGCAGTGTCAGATGAGCTATGCTGCTGTTGTATTTCTTAATGCTGTGAGCAACACACTTCCCTGCTTCCTCACTGGAGATGAACGGAAGTTTCATATAACAAATACCTCAAAACATAGACTAACAAAATCAGTGCTGTTGCCATGGTGAGATAACACTGTGTGCAAGGGCATGACAGGAATGATTTATTTGCATCTTTATTATGAAGAGCTTTACTATGTTGTCTTGGACTGATATTCAGTTCCAGTGTCTTTTTTGGGAAGGATATCAACGGTTTGACAGATTTGTCATTCTTGTTTTCAGCCCTGAGAAGTGTTTTCTTTTCAGGCCGTACAAAGACCCAATAAGCTGTGCCAGTTAGGTAAGGCAGTTGTTATGTGGCCTGAGAGGCAAAACCCAGGGCAAAAAAAACGGATCAAAGCACTCGCCACACCACCACTGGCTGCAGCTCCTTACATTTCTTGCTTTGAGAACAATGTTTCGAGAGATTTTTGTTTTTAAAAAAAATCAACCTGTAACAATTTAAGCATCTTGACCGAGAGAGAATTTTTTTTTTTCTTCTGCGAACTGACCCTTTAATTTCACGCACACACAGAAAGGAAAGAAAACAATCACCTGCTTCTATGCACAAACACACAAACAAACACACACACTTCCAAGTATCAATCTCAGCAACAAACAAAAACAAACAGACACACACTCCTAAACATACACTGTCCTCCACACCCATTCATTGAATACCCATTCAGCAAATAACTGCCTGTAGTCAACAATAAACACACAGATTGTTTAGAAGCAATCAAACGGCCTTTCTCCTCCCAGCTCGACTACTGTAATAGTTTGGTGCCATTCAAAGGTGTGGGTGTTGCTCACTGTATTGTTTGTTACCATAGGGTGTTACTCAAGGAAAGCAAATCTCTGAACATTCGAACAAAAGTACCCCAAGGACTAGCGGACTGAGGGCTTCCTTCTCTTGCTTTGATTTCCAATAGAGGACTCAGGGAGGGAGGCAATGTCTGAGCAGAACTGCAAGCCAAGTCTGACGCTTAATGGACATGGCGACCTGAGCGATTGATGACCCCCGAGGGTCCTGTTGGCCAAACAGTAGCATGCCCTATGACCCTGGCCATCAGCCCAGCTCCACGCCTGGTACGGCCCAGCCCGAAGAGCGTCACCATCCAGGACAGGGAGGAGCTGGCTGGGCAGACATCGTGCCTCCTCTGCCCCTGGATACCACTGAGCCTCTGGCCTTCATCTTATCCTTCTCAGCTCCTTTCACACACACACACACACACACACTTCCACATACCTCCCCGCCGCCACCTTGTAGAGACACAGCGACATCCCCTTCCAACACAACCCCTTCAAGCCCTTCCCCTCCTCCCCCAAGCACAGGATGCTTCAAGCAAGGCTGAGCAGAGCAGATAAGGCTGATGCCCTGGGAAACTCTGCCCGGGCCTGAGCCTTTCAGCAGCTGGGCTATTCCTGGCCTCGAGGTAGCACGTAAACGAAAGTAAAAAGGGATTTATATATAGACAACAGGGAGGTAGACCCGGGCTGAGAAAAGAGAGGCAGGGGAGGTGGGGGGTGAAACTGTGCCAGAGTCATCTAGAAGGATGTGTTGTTGGGACAAACAGTGTTTAGATATAATTGGCTCTTTGGCATTGGTCTGTATTTAGCACCCACCACATCCTGTTTAACCTGGGGATATAAACAATGAGCATGACGGGGTGAAGGAGTGAGTATGAGACCAAGTAAAAGACAGCTACAGAGACAGAGAGACAAAAAGAAGAGAAGAAAAAAGCACAGTAGTGTCTTACCTGTGACATATACATAAACAGAGGTCTGTTTCTGAGGTCGGTGCTTATATCCGCAGCTGAACTGGCCTGTGTGCTGGGCCCGGCTGCGGCTGACCGTCATGCGGCTGCAGTAGTGATGTTTCGTCCTCCCACAGCGTGACTCCTCCACTCGCACCTGATCTCTGGCCAACCCTGATGGGAACGCCCATATCAGCTCCCAGCGGCCCCTGGTCAACAGGTACAAGGGATTGAAACCAAAATACACTTGGCAAACTTTCACGTGTATTCACATCCAGCTTACATCATAGGAACTCTATCCCTTTATCTAGTGATTGTTTTACCATATGAAGGTGGAAGAATGAAGCCCCTTGTGTTCCAGGGGGTTAAATTTCACTCAGTGACCTAATGAGGGAGCTATAAGGGTCTTTTTTAAAAGAAAAACAACTCTTATGCTTTGATTTCTTTTTATTTTATGATGTCTTTTTTGTGTTAACTAAAACTCCCTAGGAGCAAAAAAATAAGCTAAAGACTACAATAAGCACAGATGGTGTGTTTGCTTTCATTTACAGGTATCAGTCATGATAGTTGCTCATCCCACCTCACCTCCACCCCATTCTTCAAATCTGGGTGTCCTGGCTCTTACATCTATATACCTGAAACTCACCTGCAGCCGAGCACTAGTGTGTGGTTGGTGGCCAGGACCAGCTGCCGGGTTTTCACATCCAGGACAGGGACACTGTATTTCCCCTTCTGTTCTCTATCTGCAGACATACAGCAGAAGAAAGGATGAGAACATGTGTGGAAATGGGTTGTTTAACAGAAATGATAAGATAAGGCTCTTTAAATACAAATACAACTCTTGTATTATTTACCCCCATCCTGTGAGGTCAGAGGACAAGATCAGGTTGTAATTCAGTGTTGGGCAAAATATATAACATCTAAAGTGGGGGCTTATAGTCTTAACAGATAGACACAATCCAAATCCCTTTCCAAAGAACACTTTTAGAGGAAATCCTGGAAGACAAAACACTTTACAACCAATAAATACTCTGGAAGGTTCCTGTGCGAACTGACCATTACAAACCAAACTCTTAACTGATTGCAGAACATGCAAACACGTGTGACTTTTGTGAGTCCCAGCTCCACAGCACGTCCTCCATCCAGGCCACGGCATCTGTGACCCTCCTCACATCTCCTCACTTGGGGGCCACTTGACAACTTGCGTGGAAATGCGTAAGCAGTGTCCCTCTTGTTTATCAAATAAAGTCATTTCTCCACTCCATCGCTGAGGTTTATTAATGAGAGATAAAGACGGCTGTCTGTCCACCCTTCCTTCCTCCTGACAACAGCGGAAACATCATTCAGGGAAGTCCGTCCTTCACTCTGACTGCTCCTTATGTACAACACACAGCTAAAAAACACTCCTCAAAATACAGCCATCCCTCCACTCTGTTAACTCACTCCAGTTAGTGAGTTTATCGCTAAAGTCCATTATTCCCATTCATTGTTGGCATCATTGTTCCCAGTGGATGCCCCATTGAGCAGAACTAGCATTACTCACATTGCTAGCACTTCCTATGCTATTTCCTTAGATTTGACAGTGTGTGAGTGGGCAAGAAACACACTCACACATATACACATACACACACACAACACACGGTAGGGTAAGGGAAGACAGAGGGGAAGTTGATCTCCTCCAGGCCTTTTTGGGGCCTTTTCAACAAGCTGTGAAGTAGCCAAAAGCCCAGTTTCCAAATAAATCAGTGCAGTCTTCACACTTCTTCATCTAAACATAAGTGAGAGTTCAGTTTATTTGCTCTAAAATGTCACAGTCCTAAGAGCAGAAAAGTAAAAATTATATGAAATGATCCTCTTGTGGCAGGTTTCCACACCACCTTACTCATCACTGCTTGGAAAAATCACTTTCACTCACTTATCGGGAAGTTAGGAGGAATTATTTGGCATCATAAAGAAACATTGTTCATTGTAACAGTGTTCAAGGAAAAAACAAATGATAGACAAATGATATTCAATACCATGTGTACCGAATATCACTTGCATGTCTAGAACTTTTTGTACTGAAATTTATACGACCACATGTCTTCAGTTTTCTCAAGTATGAGGTTATGGGCCAAAACAACAAACCACCTTTCACTGACTTGAAATTATTTGAACGTATTATGCTGTATTTAGAGATTTATTCAGGTGCTTCTCAATCTCTATTGTTTTTGTTTTCAGAAGAAAAAATCAGTGCATTCTTTTATAAATGTGATGTTAATATAATAATAAGGTTAATTATACGATCCTGGACAATAGCATTGAGATGTATATAAGTGCACATTAATGTATGTGTATGTGAATTTATGTATATATACTGTGAATTACAACCATAATAATGATCAAGACTATCATTGTATGGCATTTTTTTGGAAATACAGAAACTGATTGGAAATAAAATAAGTGTCGCCTAAAATCTAATTATATAACTAGATAATTAGTCCTGTTTATTTTAGGAAATTGTTTTTGTAAACAAAAAAAAAGGAATAAATCTTTTTGAAACATCTACAGAAAACAATAGCGTTGATTTTTGCTAAATGGGCTTATAAAATGCTACAGTACATGTTAAGTGAGACACACACACACACACACACACATACATACACACACACACACACACACATATATATATATATATATATATATATATATATATATATATATATATATATAAAACAAGCAACAACAAATGACCATTAACACCACAGAGATGTGCGGAGCGCACAAAAGCAACCTGCCGACTGTTTTGGCATTAAGCACAGATTAACCCCTGGTTCCTGCTCACTGGATATTTTCCTTCACTTTGGTCATGACCCCTCGTTCATTTACATCAGAGCCTCCATTTGACAAACTCATCAGTCTCAGGAAACAACGCCCTGCGTGTGTCCATTCAACCGGGGCCAAACGCACAAGGATCCGGCCACAGAGGTCCGCATTATCCAAACAAGTGTCCCGCAGGATGGCGCTTATCTCCCACACTGCACTTGGCACTAGCAGAGGTTTACGAGCCGAGCAGCGCCGGACACACGGACTCACAGATTTAATTGAGCGAATCAATGAGCGCACACACAAACATACACACCAAAAGACAATCGCAGCGGAGAGGAGTTTGAGCGTCTTTTTTGTTTTCTTCTAAAGAATAAAACGACTGTTCTGTCTCGGTGAAGAAAATTACTCTCTTTTTAAAAAGCTCCAAGATGCCAAAATAATCCTGGAGTACTCTCAAATTTATGGGAAATACTATCAATGATAAAAGTCGTGCGTAAATTGCAGTTTTCTACAGGTTGCACAGTTTCCTCTCCGGTTTACATAGTTCAAACTAACTGAAGGAAATGTCACGCTATATGTAACTTAATAACGACTTTAAATACATAAACAGCTGATTTAATATAGATCAGCTCAGATCTTTACAGCAGGTGCTCTGTGCACCATGCAGCGGTGCCGCAGCAACATAAGTTAGCCTGTTACTCACCTCTTGCTAAAACACCATACAATCCACATAGCAGGCAGATGAGAATACAATTCATCATGTCTGGCGACTCCAGATGCAGCAAGCAGCTCTCAAAATATAAAATATCAAAACAAGCTTTATTCCTGCCGCAGACCACAGACGGCACAGAGCGCTCGGCTGCTGCTGCGCTCGGCTGCTGATGGTCAGTGAGTGGAAGATGGATGGGTTTTCCTGGATAGCTGCGGGAGATCACGCAACAGGACACCACGCTTGAACTCCAGTGCAACTTTTTCCCATCGTTTTTGGATAGTGGCGCGGATTTTATACAGTTCCCACAGTGCAGCCACCGGATAGAGGACTTCCGTGACGTCTACTGACACACCCAGGGCGCGTAAGAGCAGTCTCCTTTTAGCTCTCCCCAGTGATCAACCCTTCAGGCACTGAGGTGTTGATGAGAGAATATTGCAGTATCCCAAAAAAGCTCTTCTTGACCAGTTTTAATCACGTTTTTATAAATAAAGAAGCCTTTCCTAAACCAATAATCTACAAGTTCTCCTATACCCAGAATAGGACATGCACCTCTGTAAATCGCGGAGGATGCGCGCATAGTGTCCTGCATGTAAACGGTGTATGTGCTCTGGATTAGTACACGGGATGATCAGCACGTAGGCACCGCAGTCTAGGAACCGGGTGGTGTCATGATGAACAACTTGGCAGTCGCGACTCTCACGTTTCATATTGGCAATCCTTCCTTAAAGGAAAAAAAATAAACATCTGTACTCCTTGGAAGAGCATGTCACACATTCCACAGCGAGAGAAAACACAGATTTCACAACCGAGAGACACCTGCGTTTATAGGCCTTTAGGGTCGTTAGATTATTGAAATATGAAGGTGCTGATAGTCAGATCCCAACTATCGTGCTGCACAGGAGCCTCGTGCTCTTTTCAGTTAAAAGCACCAATTACACCTGAGGCAGTAAAGACCTCACAGCCCAAAGGTAAGAAGAAGATACATGTTGAAGTAAAAAATACAGCCGAGTTTTGATGAGAAACACATACCTGACCTGCTGCGTTGGAAATGGTGTCTTTAATATAAAGGCATATATTCTGCTATAATTTAGCAATCCTTTGGGTGTTAGGTGCATCTTTCCCTCAGGAGATACAGTAAAAGAGGCAATGGTACAGTTTGGCCACTGGGTGGTGATGTGAGCTGAATGAGAGAATCTGTATAAAAATGTCTGGAAGGGTTTTCACCTGATAATCTTATTTGTTCCTTACACGCCAGTTTTAAAAGGAGCTGTGATCATGCTTTTTCTCTGAGCATGACGTAGAAAGGAGGCACCGTAAAGTTAAGTTAAAACATCACAGTAAATCTGAAATGCCACATATATTACCACCTCCTACTGAGGGATTATTCACCCCACTACAGAACATATTTAACATAAGGCTATGACTCAGATAAACGCATGATATACAAATGCACATACATACACATACAGTACAAAAACAACACATGTATACAATGAGTGGTGAACACACATATACAGTACATGGACGAATGGAGATGAGGGCAAAAAATACACGGATGCGTACTTGTGGGGCGAGAACTCTTTCCTCATTCAGTGATCTGATTTTTGTTGGCAACACCTGACGTGGTCACTAACTCTGTTGCAAACAATGTAGCTGAGACAGAAGAGGGAGTGTAGAGACATTAGGAAAACAGGAGGTAACTGGCAACAGTTAAAGTGGGTGCAGACCTAATTCATCTAATACAGATGAAGAAAATTTGGATATTTGATACGTAGCATTTGCCCATATGTTTGCTGATGCCAATAAATACTGACCCATACTTCAGTCTACATGTGTACAGACAACAAAAACCCACAAGCTAATAGAGTGTTTTTATGTTAAAGTGTGGTCCATAATTTTGGAGGAAGTATTGCGTCATAAATCTACAACCAAATTCTAACTTTTACGTGCAGTCACTCAGTCACTCAAGTTAATTTAATAATCAGGTTAAATGTTGAACTTTCTGTGCATGTCAACATAGTCGAGACCAGGTCTGTGCTAGCTGAGATGGTACGGAAGTCGTTTGGTTTGGCGGGATGACGCCCCTGCTGGCGTGCTGCCATGAACATACTCCCATAATCTGACTGAATGTGTTGTCATACAATCATGACAGCAGCCTGAAGATAGACTCCTTGTCTGAAACCTTTGTCCTGTGTGTGTTAAGTCTGTGATTTTGTTCGTGTCAGTCTGGTGCTCTGTCACACCTGTCCTTTAGTCTGCTGATGGATCCAGTCAGTGAACTTTACCACCTGTGTGTAGACGCCGGGACGGTTCTGTCTCGCGCAGCCTTCGCCCCAGCTCACGATCCCCGCCAGGAACCACCGTCTTCCACGCTCTAGACACACCAACGGACCTCCTGAGTCACCCTGAGGTCACGGACACGCACACAGACAAACATTCAGACAAAAAGCATTGACACATGAAGAAGAAAACTGGACGTTACTTTAAATCTCCAGAGAAGCTGAAGTGCGGTGTCATCGCAGAGGTTGTGAGCCACATGAGCATTAGTAATAGCAGCTGACTGTGTCCAAAATCACACCTCGTCATTCCCTATGTCCTATACAATGGACACTAAATAGTTTACTCAATGGTGAGCAGGGAACTGAGATTTCCAAATATTAATTATCATCACTTTGAGTCATTACTGACAGCTGTAGACGGCACAAAGCTAACACAGTGAAATTTTGACTGACATTGTCACATCCAAAATTTTGTCTGATCTGTGAAGAAGCATATTGACAGACATTCGCTCCCAATAAGCCCTTGTTGCAGTATTATCTGTGGGTGTATTTTTTCTATTACAGCTGTTTTGGGATTGTGATTTATTAATTAGGTATCTGCTAACCAAGCGAGCCATTATATTAGCTGCCTGAGGTTAATGTGTTGCTAATACAACATTTTAAGCAGCTGCCGTTTTACTACCTGTTACACATTTTACTTTTACTGTTGTTAACTCATGTTTACTAGATTAGTTACTATGTTGTCCTTCTTTTAAATGCTTAATGTTGACCTTTCACTGGTGATACTTTGTGTCTTCCTGACATGAGTCACAATGTTGTTAGCAAACTAGTCTTACAGCCAACTACTCTATACTTAAGTGAATTCAGTTTTCAAGTACTGTACAAATTGACTCTTGTTCATGAAATGTCATTCCCTTGTGTTATCTAGTCACAATCAGTAAGATTTTGTCTGATATTGTTTTCACAGTTTCACAACTCTTTCTGGTAAAAACCTCAGACACCAACTGTCTTCAGTGTCTCATTTTCTGCATAGCTGTGCCTTAACATGCAGAGATAAGCAGGAAAAATTGAGACACAGATTATTTTCTTAATGCACACATGTTCTGTTGTGGTTTAGACAGACATTCTGGGAGATGAAGGTTATTCCAGCGAGGCAAGTTGTGCATTTTGCGGTTATGACTAAAGGCAAATTACAACACTTCATCTCAAAACAACTCTGGGAATAAAATAAAATTCATACAGTAATACTAATACACAGTCACCTGGCAGGCATCCACCCCTCCCTGTAAGTTCCCAGCGCACAGCATCCTGGGAGTGACAGCGTCATCATACAGCTTGTTACAGGTGTTCCTGTTGATGATTTTCACTGAGGCTTCTTGTAAGCGAGTCGCCAGCTCACCTACAGGTAGCACAAACAAAGAAAATGGAAACATTTTTGGGGTAAATCTGATGCCTTGATGCTTGTCTATTACTTTCAAAAATTTAGCAGGCCCCTGCTTAACAACTTAAATTGCAACCATACTTTTTGCTCTCTCTTCTTTCATTAGATGCTTTTGACCAGCTCTTACCGTCCTCCATGAGGACCCCCCAGCCTGTGACATAGCAGCTGGTCCCTGTGGTGAAGGAGTGTGAGGAGGCGGGGATGCACACAGGTTGCACCAAGTCGTTGAAGAAGACAGGAGCACTGAGCTCGAGGAGGGCAATGTCGTAGTCAGAGGTGAACTGGTCGTACTGTGGGTGGAGGAGGATCCGCCGGATCGGCCTGGTGGCTGCTCCGTTGTTCCCTGTGCTCATCATACGCATTCCCATGTGGGCCCGCCATGCACGAGTATCTGAGTATCTGCAGACACATTACGCATGAAGGGTACGTACATCAATTATGACTATCATGATGAGGATTTCAGATATCTTTCTTACTTTATGGCATCTGAGTCCTGGAAGCAGTGAGCTGCAGAGATGAGCCAGCGGTTGGAGACCAGCGTGGCTCCACAGACGTGGCCGTAGCGATCCATTTGGAGGCTGACCTGCCATGGCCATGACCCCGCTCCGGCATCAGAGCCTCCCACTATCTTAGTGCGCTTCCTGGGTCTGGTGCCACAGCCTGACAAAAGTAACAACATGAGAATCCAGTTTGGGAGGTGTGAGGAGTCTGAGGCTGAGTTTGGTGAGTGAGTACGTACCACAGCGCAGTTCATCAGAGCCGTCATAACAGTCTTTTACTCCATCACACTCAGGGTTGATCTTACTAACACACTTTCCATTGGCACATTTGTAGGAGGACGAGGAGCAGCCTTTAAAATCTGAAGGGAATGAAAGACACACTTAGCCAACAAGAAATAAAGGACATTAGAATAAAGATTAAATCACTAATAAATACAACATATTTTCAAAAATCCTCTTCAATCAGCTGGTGAAACCAATGGGTGGCTGATGTCACGACTACTCACATGCTCTGGTACAGTTGAGTTCATCACTGCGGTCTTTGCAGTCAGTAACACCATCACACACTGAAGACTTTGGCAAACACACCTTGTTGGGACACACGTGATAACATTTACCTCCTGACAGGAGGAAACAGAATGAACCCCATTGAAACCAGCTTTTAAAACACAGCACAGCTCATGTATGTGTTACATTAGCATCAGCGTCTCTGCTCACCACAGGTGCCCTCCTCACTGCTGTCTGCGCAGGTGCTCTGACTGACACAAAGGCTGCTTTGAGGCTTACACTGACCGTTGGCACACAACACTTCCCCTGGCCTGCAGGATGCTACAAGTTTTACACATATGTGCAAACATGTACATTGAAACACAAAAACACACACAAAGCTGAGTCTACACAGGGTTTGTGTCCTTAAAATGAAACTAATAGTAAACCTTGACATTTTTGCAACTAACTTTTCATCATCTTGTTAGCCTTAGCCAACCAGACTTACAGCATTTAGCCTCGTCTCGTCCATCTGAGCAGTCTTTCACTCCGTCACACACCTTCCTCAGAGGGATACAGCGCCCATCTCCACAGCGGAAACTGGCGAGGACAAGCTAGAGACACACGGCGAGGACACTTGGTTAATTGTTTTTTTTTTTGGTCAACAACTGAGTCAAGTAAAAATCCTTATACTCTTGCAAAATTACTTACTGCCCTCTGGAGAGAAGGCTCGGTAGAGCAGGTAGAAGCCCTTGTGAGTGAGAGATTCATCAGAGTGGAAGTGGAGGGAGAGAGGAGAGGAGTAGACTCGCCTTTTGCTGCTGTCTGATACCGGGTTACACAGTCTGGGCACAGGGGAGCACAAAAGTAAGGAATTCCAGGCACAAAGCAATTATGAGATAAAACACACTGGTACTTAGAGTAAGTGAATGAATTTTTCAAAACATGTTTTTAATTGGACTGATTTGGATGAATTGCTAATCCTAACCCTTGCTCATGTGCACCTTGGTTGCAACACAGTTCAGTTTCACGACTCACTTGACCCCTCCGATGTCCAGCCAGTCTTTCTCACAGCTGTCTGATGACGGGGAATCCTGAATGTCCATCGTCACGATCGTCATGGAGATCAGGTATCCTGGCAACGGCACCTGATAAAGGAACCAAAGACGACTGAAGAATGCTGGAATGTGGACAGGCGAAATAACAGAGGAATGATTCACTCTTTCATTCTTTACTTTCCACTTTCACGGTTTCTAACACACACAGACGTGCACGCACACATATGCACATACGCACTCATGTGGCTCACCCGTAGGGTCCAGGTGCAGTCTATATTAGGAGGGTAATAGGAAGGGTAGTAGGGTGAGGAAATGGAGCCGTTCCAAGAGGAAATTGACCCACCACAAGCTGCACAGGGAAATGGTGACACAGATAAGTGCACAGATTAGAATACTTTGTTCTACAGGTGATACAGGGGACGCGATTAGTGGAAATCAGATAGTATGATATATGGTTTGGTCTGGTTATGAGAGTTCTCTTGCCTGCTTTTGGGATGGCCTGGAAATATGCTTTGAAGATTGCTCCATCCCTCTGTCGGTTGAAGGAAAAGGTGACCAACATGACATTCCCAGAGGATGTCAGCTTCATGACCGGAGATGAACCCGAGACAGGCAGGCCACACCACCTGTAATGGGTACGTGCATAAAACACAGCCACATAAAAAATAGAAATCAAACATATATACAAAGACAGACAAAAAAGGCCCATAAAATGTCTTTACCTGGCAATGATCTTGTTCTGCAGAGGAAGCAGGAAGTCATAGGCTGAGAGCTTGTGGGCAGTGCAGCTTCCTGGTGTGGCGCCATGCAGGGTGAGGATAACCAATCGAACTACGTGACCCGATGGCACGCGAAGACGCCACTGGTAGTACGGCTTCTTGGGACTCACGAGGCTCAGGGTGCGGTTGTTGCCGTATTTGGCGTAGAGGTCAAAGGACATCGCTACACAGAGGAAGCGATGGAAATATTTACTCAAGTTATACCGTCTGTGCTAATCACATTAGCAAGCACAAACAGATGGGTGACAAATTAAGGGAAAAACCAACATGGAGTCTCTTAGTGAGGTGTTGGGGCCACTACAAAGCTCCACAGCAGCTGTAACACTTCATATGTGAGGAGAGCTGTGCAATACTTCAGTCTCCGATAGGTGCTCATTGGTTGAGATCTTGTGAATGAGAAAGCCATGACACACATCAATTTCATGCTCATAACACCATTCACTGACCTCTGATGGCCTGTACAGAAGCATCTGCATCAGAAGTTATGTTTCTCCACCCATTTATTCAGGTTTTTCCTTTAATTCGTCAAGTACACTTTGTCTTAGGCAGACCGCCTTACAATGTACTCTACTGTAATCAAGAGCAAATAACAAACATTGCGTTTGAATTCGCTACATGAGCGCTCCAAAAGCAGCAATGTAGGCATAAGTCAGCAAGTTTGTGGCTCTTCATTCAAGACAATTCAAGAAAGATTTGTAGACAGAGGTGTGCTCCACTCACCCTGGAAGCCAAGCTGCCACTTCCCACTATGGATGCTATTAGGATTCTTAATCTTGTCAGATTTTTCTTCTGATTCAAAGTCATCAGGGTCCAAACCTACATGCAGGCACACACACACACACACACACACATACCAGATGTCAAAACACTAATTCTACCACTAATAAGAATTATGAAGCATTTACAAAGCTGTTAATGTCTAGTTTCTAAATCAAGTGTTTCTATGTGAGATGCAGTTGTGTCTAATTGAGTTATTGTAAAATGTTAAGCTGATATCTACATGTTTTAGACAGAAAAAAATGTGCGTTGTTAATGTGTAAGCGCTCTGTGCGTGCAGACAACACTGAGAGGCTCTACCCAGTAGGTGGAGCATGTCGCTGTCTTGCTCCATGTAGTAGCGCTGCTCGTTGCGACTGTCCCGCTGCACCTTGTTGCTGCCAGGAAGCCTGCGCTGCAGCCTCTCCGGGCTGGACCTCCGGATCGCCATGGCAACATTGTCCGGGGCAGAGAATTTACTCCAGTAGAATACATTGAGCCCTTCTGCTCCTTCACTGTCACACAAAGGGTTTACAGTGTTGCTATTTTTCTAAAGTTGACAGCAGGGGACGTGTAGCTGAATATGTTATTGTCATGCATATAGTTCTTACACATTGGAGTTTATCACTTTGCTTGGGTGCAACATACCTGAAGGCAGTAATTCCTGAGTGCAGGTAGTAGGAGCTCCACGGAGAGGACTCGTAGAGTTCTGAGAACTGTTTTTAAGAGAAGACAAAGAAAAGGACATTGACCACATACTGTACACACTACAGTACTGTAGCTGTGACATCACTGCAGTGCAAATGAGGTCACTGTTCCTGTGTAAGCGACACATGAACACACCTGGTTGAACGTGCAGTCCGAGTTCAACAAAAGCATTGTTCTTATGTGTGTGTATCAGATTCTGCATGTGTGTATGTTGACTTTGAGCAGCACAGAGCTCCATTGTGTTTCTACCTGCCCACTGTGTACAGGTAGGACCCTGGGTAGTATGGGCTCCTGGCCTTGGGATCACCTGTTCTTTAATGAGCAGATCGCTGCACAGATACTATGACCACTTAACACGCCCGCTAACTCACCCTCACAGCTGATTACAGGGGACATTACTGGATGCCACTGCAGATTTTTTGGGAATTTCCGCATATCAATTCACCACTTCCCAACTGCTGAGCAAGAATGTGCAGCCATGCATCTGACCTTTCGCTCCAAAAATCCAAATCCCCCTTCTCATATCTCTGTCCAGCCCCCTCTCCTTCTGTCATCCCAGCCTGCCCTACTGCCCTGTCTCTCCCGCTCAACCCCAGCGTCAATCTGAGGTTCTCCTGCTCCCTGTAGTGTACGCTGCACAGAGTGGCTGATTGTGTGAAAGCTACACAGACAATGTTTTTATTGAAGGCCTGCTCTTCCTCTCACTCTTGCTGCATGGGCCTAGCTGGGCTCACAAATGCCGGGCTTGTCCTCAGCCCTGAAAGGGCCCTGTCCCTGGGGGTCTCGGGAACTTGCACACACACTGTGCCCGGCTCCTGTTTCAGCTTTACATTTAACACCACCAGAGAGAGACAGAGAGAGGGACAGAGGAAGGAAAGTGGTGTGCAGAGAGGAAAAAAACAGAGAGAGAGAGCTAGAGGAGGACAAAGCAGATAAAGAGAAAAGCAAATGAATAAGAATGCAGAGACAGACCAAAGAAGAGGAGAATGGGAAGGAGAAAGAGGACAGCAGTGTTTTGAAAGCGTGGCATAAAAGACACTGGTAGCCTGCCGTAGTGAACCATATCAATGTTAGAGCAGCAAGATCAGCTTCAGCTGGGAGTGGGAAGGTCAAGCAGCGCTCTAAAGTGTCATTCAGAGGTGAGGCAGTGACGGACAAGTCCACCGTTCCACTTACATAATGGTTCAAAGCCTGAGCCTGCAGGCGGAACTGCGGGGAGGTGGAGTCGGCCAGCTCTGAGGAGAAGCTCAGGTTTGGGAACTCCACGCTGCCTCCGAGGAAGAACACTGAGGAGGGCGGAGCTGGGGAGGAGGAGGAGCAGGTAGAGATATGAGACAGATGCACTGTGCGACTGCAGGTGGAAGTCAAAGTAAACACATTTTTAAGGACTGGAGAGGCCTTAAGAGAAAACTATAACACCAAAGCATGTCTGTACTCACATGTTAAGTAGTGGAGGGTCAGTGCAATGGCAGCAGTGAAGGGAAAGAAAGGCAGGAGACCTAACATCCACCTCCTCCAGGAGCCACAGGCTGAACCTCGCCCCCCCTCTGCTCTCCGCTCTGCTTGATCCTCAGGCTTCGTGGGGGGGCTCAGTGACTGGGTGGGCTCCTCTAACTCCCCCTCTCCCTTCCAGACACAAGAACATGACTCAAATATCATACCGGCTTTTTATGCCTGTGCTCAAGTTGCTTCCAATTGTCTGGATTTAATTTTTTTATGTGACCACAGCAAGGGGAGGAATAAAGAAAATGTAGCCTATATGCCAGAATCAATGAGCCATAGATTTCATGACTGAGCAGACACTGATTTATTGAGAGCAACGGTGAACATCTTTGAGCTGAAAGGATCTCCTAAAACATTTAAGAAGTTGGCAGGATTCCCCAGGGGAGCAGACAAAGCGTGGCTAGAGGGGTCTGCTTTCCCACGGCCTGGCTCTGCGGTGTCAGCACTCAATCAAGTTGCATGGACATTCATGAGAAACAGAGCCCAAAATCCCTAGAGACGGATTTTGCTATCAAGATGAACCATGGATGACTAGGTTTGATAGGCACCAATTAATAAGCATGAACCTGATGTTGTAAAAAAAAAAAAAAAAAAAAAAAAGTGTTAAATTATTCAGACAAGACTACTTCTGCAATAAAGCCAAGATAATTTGAGAAATAGTTCTTGCCGTAAAGCAAAGTCACCATCTTTTTATGCACAATGAAAAGAGCAAAGGGATGGCTTACCTGTGCAGCCGAGCAGCCCGAGTGTCCATGCCCAGAGACGCAGTACACTTCGCAAGTTTTGCTTTTGGGGAGAGTCCTCATAGCACTGTCCCGTTTAGCTCCGGAGAAGCGATATGCAACAATACCTTAGGCATAGAAACGATGGAGAGAGAGAGAGAGAGAGAGAGGAAACCCCCGCTGTTGCTTCCTTTGCAAAAAAAAAGGAAAAAGTGCAGAAATCCGACCTGAGCGGCTCGGATGCAGCGGGCATTCACCGCCCTCCCGTTTACCTGAACTGGGCGGCAGGTGTCACACGGAGCCCCAGAATGCAGTGCGGAGAGGAGAGAGAGGGGGGACAATGGGACCACTATGAAAAGGGTACAATCCACACAACCATCCGTGCGACAGATATTGTGGGCAAACTTCCTCGCTGGGTATGCGGGGAGTTAAGCTCGGAGGGGGACAAAAGAGTGTTTGAGGGGGGAAACGTGTGCGAGGTATTACAATCAGAGCTTGGCTGCTGTGCCCTTGGATGCTCCGCAGGAGCGCGAGGCAAGACAGAACCTGCAATTACAAATCTGGCATCAAACCTGTCCATTGTCAACAGAATTTAACCTGGGCTTACAGTCTCAGTCCTGTGAGGACGTAGTGTAGCAGAAATAAATCTTTCAAGGCTCAAGGCACCTTGTAGTATTATAAAAGGAAGATATATTGTTAACATGAATAAAACAACACACACAGAGTACAGTAGTGTCTGAAGATGTTTTTATTATTTGGTGTGAGCAACAGTATTTAAACATCTGCTGCTGGTGGATGATGAGTTCCATCATGTCAGCTGATATGACTGTAGATCCAAGATGTGAACTTGTTGACCCTGGTGTAGACACCAGGCAGGTTTGGTCTGCCACATCCCGCCCCCCAGCTGACAATGCCAATCAGGAACCAGCGACCCCCGCCTGGTGCCTGACAGGACAGAGGACCCCCTGAATCCCCCTGAAATCCAAAGAGTGCACTTAATGACTAAAGGACACTTAATCAAATAGTTTCACACGCCAGTATGAGTCAAAATGCAGGTGACTGAGTCAGATGGAAGCTCACCCTACAGGCGTCCCTCTCTCCAGAGAGGACACCGGCGCACAGCATGCGTGGTGACACAGGGCCGTAACTTTTCTTACACTCAGTCTGACTCATTATGGAAACCTCTGCTTTCTGTAGGACTGAGGGAAGCACCTTGTCTGCAGAGGGGGTGGGGGCAAGATCATGCAACTGACTGCAGCTCGTAAAGAAAGTAGGAGTTGATAGAGCAGCAGATTTAGAGGGAAATACAGGCACTCACCCTCCTCGGAGCGGTATCCCCACCCGGTGACCCAGCAGCGGTGGTTGTCAGTGACGGTATGGGAGGCGGGCGGCAGGCACACGGGCCAGACCAGCGGCTCGAGGGAGGAGGGCCAGGGTCTCTTCAGCTGCAGCAGGGCAATGTCATAGTCAAATGTGTACGCATTATAATACTCGTGCACCACAATCCGCTGAATCTCAGCCACGTGTTTGGCACTGCCCTGCGTCAGCATGCCGAGGTGAGCGCTCCAGTAACGCGGGTCAGACAGCCTGCAGAGTCAGGGGTCAGAGGTCAGAGGTCAAAGACACAGAACGAGGACATTTTGTAAACAATACTGGATAAATAATAAAATGTGATGATAGATATCTGTGCTATAAACCTAAAAATAAGGTCATTAATTTTCTGGTAATACAAAAGATTAGCATTTTTATTTAAATTTTCTTCTAATTAAGATAGTCATTTACTTCATTTAACTTTTATTACTTTGACATGTGATGACATTTTTAGATGTGTGCTCCCCAACCACAGGTACATTCAAGATAAATCTGAGGGGTCATAAGTAAATAAATAAACAAACAGTTTTGGAGCCACTGCTGGCCTGTTTTTACACACATTAGTCATTACAGTGATGGTGACTGACCTTTCCTTGCTGAAGCAGTGCGCAGCTGAGACGAGCCAATTAGAGGAGAGGACAGAGGCGCCACAGTACAGGTTACCAGAGAAGTGGAGGCTGACTTGCCACGGCCACTCCCCTTCCACAGAGTTAACTCCACCCACAATGCGTTCGGGGCCTGTGGCTGAACCCACTTTCTTCACCGGGGAGGGACGACCACACGCTTAAGAGCACACAGTGATGGATTTTGTCGTTACACTGGTTGTATTTTTGTGGTTTTAATGTAAAGGATCATATGGTTTGTGTGTGAGCATAGACAAACAGGGCCCTGCTGGTTTTCATGGATCAACACATACATATCATCACAGTGTAGTAAAAGAAATTCAAGACATTATTGCATCTTATGACAAAGTGTGCCCCAGTGAGAGATAAAAACAAAACATGTTATTGCTATCATTATCATTAAACACAGATTATAGACCTATTAGGGATTTATATGTGCACAGTATGCATGCATCAGTGTGAGTTCAGTATGAGTGTGTGTTTAAACACCTACACTAACCACCTATGCTGACACGCTGAGTCATCACCACGACAGACAGGTCTGCTGCCGCCTTATTAAAAATTAGAGCTTTGATGTTTGTGTGTTCATGTGCACACACACGCACGCGCATGCATGTCTGCCCAGTATCAGTGAGTGATCAAAGACGAGGCCTGTTCCCATCACCTTGAGTCCCCATCATGATAAAATAACAGCAAACAGAGAGAGACCTATTACAGCAGGGTCACCTCAGTGCTGCAGGTCAGCAGGTTTGGAGCTCACTGCCCAGTGGATTATAAAACAATAGCTTTCTCATGACCTCACATAAAGGGGTCTGGCAGTGTTGTGGCAGCATAATCACTTTGTACCAGCTGCTTGATTAAGAGCCGATAACTCGGGTGGGACAAATCCAAATGTGTGTGAACCTGGTTTATGTTAAGGTGATAATTCATTGACATGTTCCTGACTGGCAGCGTCCACCAGTTATGATAGTTACAAAGTGAATAGTTAAGGTGATGATACAAAGGTGGAGGAAACATTTCAACAGCATCCTACTTCCTTATTTCAACATATTTCTGGCTGAAGCTTGGTGTTCAAGTATGGAAGTAATGCAGGACAGAACAGCTGAAATATGTATAAGCTTTTAAGGATGTTTGAGCTGGCAGACATTTGAGTTCAGAAAAGGAAACAGGTTTTGCCACATGCTACACGCTGCATGCTGCAGTTGATGTGAATTGTTCAAAATGTAATGCAATGATTAAAAAATCTTTTTTTCATCCACACTAACTTCAAGACACATGCATGGAGCAGTTAATGCAGAGCACTCACCACAGTCCGCCTCGTCACTGTGGTCCTGACAGTCATGAACACCATCACATTTAGCATTCTTCTTCAGGATGCAGGAACCACTGCTGCATTGATACCTGATTGCAGAGCAGGTTGTTTCTGACAAAAGCAGAGAATATATTGCAATTAATAGTGGTTACAAAGAGAAAGGGCATGCATGTTGCATGGTAAAAATCCATACCCTGAGTGCAGTTGATCTCATCTGTTCCATCGCTGCAGTCTGTCTCTCCGTTGCACACAAACAGAGGATGCACAGGACTGCTGCCACCACAGTTCATTGTGGGCCTCGCTGCAAAGATATGCAACACTTTTCCAGCACCTGACTGACTGCTCAGGTAAATATAATGAATGCGTTTCCATTTGAAAAAGACAGGGAAACAGACTGAAGTAACTGATAATTATAATAAACCACTATAATGTCATTTGAAGGACAACATACAGCAGAAGACCTCGTCACTCTCGTCTTGGCAGTCGTCCAGGCCGTCGCAGCGCCGGCTCTTCTCCACACACAGTCCTGTGGAGCACAGGAAGTGGCTCTCTGGACAGGCTGGCAGAAACAAGAGGAGAAACTGAGCTAAATCATTCAAATGAAAAACATTAAGTGCAAAACCTCAGAGTTTTTTACTGCTTCATTTCTACTCTATTGACTGCGTAAAAGGCACCACAAGAAGCTTCTATGGTGATACAGTAGTTTAAAACTGTATAAAATTGTAGTAATCCATTGGAGTATACTGTACAGTGAATGACATGCACAGTTTCTCTTTGTTAAGTGTATTGTAATTGTTAAAATCCGTTTAAAAACAAAGTCATTAACTCACACGCAACACTGAGGTACAATGAAACACCTGTGACCACTCATTTCCTACGCTGCAGATCACAATGAGTCATGTTCTGGTCCTGCAGTGCTTACGTTGGCTGATGTTGTAGCTGCTGTAAGACGCCTGAAACGGCTGAGCAGAGTTACGTGAGCTGCAGCGAAACTCCACCTCTGGGTTGCGGTCTGCGATCCGGAACACCGTGCGGTGTCCCACGTAGCTGCCGCAGAAACTGTGAGAGGAAAGCAGCCATCAGCGAACCATCACAGGATGTTGTTGTGACTAACACAGACACACAATTGAGTACAACATAAAAATAACTTAATTACTACATGATTTTTTCTAGCTTAACTGAGTTCAATTTTTCTTTTAACCTAAATGCATGTAGCTGTACACACATACATGATTTCATTAACCTTCCACCAGCCATGGTCACAGGCCTTCATGTCCTTTGGTTTCAGCACATAGTTCTCAAACTGCAGGGCAACTCCAAAAGCAGTACCGGGAGTCTAGAATAAAACATAAACAGAATACATAGTCAATGAAAGCTTTTTAAAGTCGGTGTTTATAAAAGAGACTCATCTACAGTTTTATAAGTCGTGTGTGTATGTGCTCTACCTCAAACTTCCAGGTGCAGGAGCACTGAGGGGGCAGCAGGCTGGGGTGGAAGGGGCTGTAGATCTGACCAGTGATGTCAGGCTCTAACTGGGTCTCAATCTGAGACATACACACTGAGAGACAGAGAGAGATTTAGGGATTAGATTTACAACCCAGCCAGTACTGTGTGTTACAAATTACTGCTGCAATCTGGGGGTTGGAACACTATTATCATTTTTTTCTAATTAAAACATTAATAATTTTATCCCTCTAGGGCTATAAAATATTCTATTATTAAAACAAGAAGAGAGAAGAAGGAGGGAATAAATACTTTGATCCAACTGCCCACAACTCATAGACATATTAAATCTGTGACAAAGGGTCACACCTAGAGACTGCTTCATTATATGTGGTCATAAGCTAAAAGGGTTGGGAGGTAAATGTATCATACTTTCCTCAGCGATGGCCTCAAAGTGTCCTCTGAAGGTCTTGTTGCCGTTTGTCATTCTGAAGGACAGCAACATGACGTTGGAGGTAGAGACGAGGGAGAAAGAAGTGGACACTGGCTCACACAGCCTGCAGCACAGAGATATATGTAATTGTATGTAATGTTTATGTTTTAGAAAAGCATTTCTTGCACCTGTAACTTGTGGATTTTTTTTTTTTTGTAGGCAGCAGCCCTTTCCAATCTCATAAAGAGGAATCTGCGGTCCAGTGGAGGCTGCACACTCACCTGTGCAGAATGCGCCCTCTCATGGGCAGCAGAGCGTCGTACACAGTCAGGGCATCATTCACACAGTCAGTGGGCTCGATGTGGAACGAGGTGACGGTCAGACGGATGAGGGAGCCAGGGACAGCGGTGAGCTTAACGTGACAACTCACACCGCCCCAAGATGAAAAGACATTCAAAGGGACCCTCGCCCCGGGCAGGTTGGCATACATCTTATCTACACACTTAGAGCCTGGGAGGAGAGAAAAGAAAACTCAGGGAATAATTGCAATACACAGCAGAACTTTTATTTAAGTGTTTTCACCTACCTGCTGCATTTGATGTATAATCTGAGCGCTGAACAGCTGCAGGGGGACACAATATTAGCCTCCACATTGATAGATACATTTAGTTTAATTCATGTAGAGAAACATAGACACACCATTGATAAGGATGGAGTCTATATCCACTGGAAGACCCAGAAGGTAGCCTACAGAGGACCTGTTCTTGAGGCTTGTGTGCACAGAGTCTCTGAAAATGGCGCCGATACACTCCTCACACACTGCTGGGCTCTTCAGACGAGGGACCACGAACACCATCCAGAAATGCACCAGCACACCGCCCTTATTGTTGTTGCTGGGTGGGGGGAAAACAAGTTTACATTAAACCTTTAAAAACAGGGTGTGTTGCTTAGTTGCAAATAAGCGGTGATGTTTAAAACTGGACTCAAAAACCAAAAAACTGAATCATAAATATCAGCTGGGTGACTTCACTTAATGATGATGATGACAAGTTCACTGTACCTGAGGTCTGAAATGACAGCTTGCTTGTAGAGCCTGGCCACTGGAAGACATCCTATACACGTTACTCACCTACGAGACACCAGCAATTAACACTAAGACTCCCTGAGCTCAGCACTAACCATCATGCACAGTAAATAACAGGGTTACACTGATACATACCACATGTTGTATTTTGTTTGCCATGGATACAAACTCGTGGGATTCTGCCTGCCGGTACTCGGGGATAAACTCCACGTTGGCAAGACGGAACATCCCGGCGAAATACGCACTACTGTTGCTTTCCCTGCGAACTACGTAAACCAGGTCAACATTTGAATCATATGGTGCAGTTTCAAAGTAACATAGGTACATAACAACAAAAAAAATAACCATCAGAGGATACTGAACATAGATGGTGTATATACACAGAATTGTGTGTGCAGTTTTAATAATATAACATTATAATTATGTTCTGGGAAGACACTTATTTATTCATTTTTGTGGGAAGAAAGTATAAGAATGCTTCCACTTACATATGAAGACCCACAGCAGTGACCACATGATAACCACCACCACAAACACCACCGCTGCGATGATGATAGCGAGGTGCGGGATGTTCAGCAGGTATGCCCACAGCCTCTTGAGCCCCTTGGGCTTCCGTCTAGTCTTTCTGTACTTCCGGCGCAGCTTCTGCAGAGTGTGGTCCACTGTGGCCACCTCCACAGAGACATCTGCAATCTACAGCCAGGGAGGAGGAGGACAAGTGGGGGAGGGGGGTGGACACAATCATACTCTAATGCAAAGCAGTAAATCTTACTCGCCCTTTGGAGCAGTCATTTCAATATGTCCTGGCTCTAATAGAGATGTGGTTAATGATGCTGGAATAATGAGAAGATGTAAGTGTGTCTTGACATTGTAGATCCCTCACCAAGCGTATTAGAGCACTCAGGATTCAGAGCTGAGATACCATAAGTAGGTTAAACTACCGGAGACACAACAAAAGGGCATAACCCTGCTGCTACCATTTCTCTCTTATCACTGAAACTTATCCAGGTCAGCTAGTTTACATAATAAAAGGCTGAAAGGTATGCTAATCACTTCCAAATGCACAGAGACGTGGAAAGGGTTTAAGGACCATCAGTGTTGTGTCACATTTGGCTGTTGATCTACTGGCAATGATGTAAGCTTGTGTCTACTGGTAATGATGCTCCATTATAGGTCAGTTTAACTTGCTAACGGGAATACCTGAAAAGCAACACTAACTCCATCAGATGCAACGCTCGGCACTCATTGAGTTACCCAAAGCACATGTATTATTCATTCAGTGTCATCCCATACTGTGCAAGTGGCACTTAATCCATCAGAAGTTAGCAGGGTATGGAATCCCACCGGAGGAAAACATAAAGACATTTTAATCTATTTTACACATTTAATCAAGCAGCATGACAACAGATGTGACTTAAGACATTTGATGTGTGAAAAGACTGTGCACTCAAATCTCAAAGACTAGAAACATCCATTACACTGCTAATAATTCAATTTAGAGGCAAGGTCATATAATTTTAGGCACCTAGCTTAAAGGAAATAACACCAAGTTAAGGATATCTTACTTACACTGACGATGTCCTGTGGAGATGCATCATCTCTGGTCGCCTGCTCGTTCTCCTTGCGCTCTGTGCCCATGACACAGGCATTCCACCAAGCCTCTATCATCTAATTCCTGATGCCCGGTTTTTAAGATCCATTCTCAGGACATAAAACTGCCTCATGAAACCAGCAGCACACAATGACGCAGAGCCACACGGTGCAGCGTTCTGGACACACAGTTGACAGGTGTGTGAAACCAGATCCTTCAGCACAGGCGAGCGGAGGAGAAACAGGGAGCTCGCCGATGGCAACGGACCTCCTCCACTTCTATGGCTAATGTTTCATTCATTAACTTCTATCGCTGACTTTTATCAGAGTCACATGAACTAACATTCAGCAGCCAGGAACAAATATTTGTCTGTAGCTAGTTCGATAAGCAAACAACTATTCTGAAGTGACAACATCCTCATTTCGTATGTTTGTACAAGAGTTTTATTTACACTGTTAACAGGGTAGATGAGGGTGTCAGTTAATTTATCCTCTGGCTGTTATGTGCTCAGAGCTGGCAGACGCAGAAAAAAAAAAAAAAAAAGAAAATAAAAAAGGGTCCAGCCTTTGTGAAATAACCTAAAACCATGTTTGTCAATGTAAAAGCAGAAAATACATTGTTGTCATAATTAACATTAAAAAAATCTTTCCGCTGGAATTAATAAGACAAGGGGTTGGGGGGTTTTCATGAGCTTTAGTGAGCAGCATCTTTAACCAACAACATGGACAGAGTCAGTATTTTAACACTTTTGTCATGCCCCGTATGAAGTGAAGGCACAGAACTTCAACATGCAACAAAGATACAGACACATAAAGAAAAGACATGTGAGGCACAAAAACAAAACTTGATAGTACATTCACAGGCGGGAAAATACAGGAAAAAAATAAAGTGTTCTTTGAGTCTTCGGGACGGTTTGGGCGTGCTCTGATCATGCACAAAGGGAGGTGGGAAAAAAAGGATGAGGGAGCAAAGCCTTATTTCCTGAAAAAGGCGTTGCGAGTGATGCTGTACAACAGGTGATAAGGCTTTCGTTTTGGGGGTTCGGCCAGTGAAAAGACCTGCTGCTGAGGCACGCTGGTTGGAATGGTGATGTGACGCTGGTGAAGTGGGTGCAGATTTTGGTGGTGGGGTGGGACAGAGCCAGAGTAACCAATGGCTAAAGGGTGAACAGGCAGAACGAAAGGTCAAAATATGCATAAGGAGTAAATTAAATTGAAAATAAATTAAATAAAGGGTGGTTTAACAGCATTAAGAAAAATATTTTCTTACGTTTGATCTTCCCCTGTTTGGCTCTTCTGGCATTAACAATAGCCTGTTTTCTTTGCTCTTCACTGATCTCCATTCCTGCCAAGAAACACACACAAATACACCTTCAGGTCAGAATATTTCCAACCACCCCCTTCTTCAACAATCTTTTTACCCTCTTCACCTTTCACTTGACATCTATCCACAGTGGCTGTTTTGTATCTTGAGTGAAAGGAATCTGGCTCCACTCACCCATCTCTTGGTCTTCCTTGACTCTGTGTCTCTCCTTGGCAAAAGCCTCTAGCCACCTCTGCTTGTCCTGGGCCTTCCTGCAGCACAGCACGCACACAAACTCCAGCGTGGAGGCGTGGCGCAGACGCAGAGCGTTCCTCAGGGTCAGGCCCAGGTCTGGGTCCCGCCCGTCAGGCACGTCCACCACCTCGGTCTGGTCCATGTCCAACCGTCCGCGGTAGTGGAGCAGGTCTCTGCGCAGGACGTCTTTTTTGCAGAAGACCAGCTGGTGGTCAAACAGGAAGAAGCTGCGTTGCTGCATTTTGCCTTGTCGGACGATTCGTGTCAGCTCACCAGAGTGGATCAGCTCTGAACTGCGCCCCAGCACATCAGGTCCCTACAATGACATATTTACAAAGACACATACACATAGAGTCAAACAATTTATACAATGTAAAGCTGTATTCTTTACATGAGGTTGGCAAAACATACAGACTGCCTGTAATTCATAACCAGAAATTGGATTAATATTCACCTCCCAGTGCAGAATGGCAACCTGCCAGTGAGCGATGGTATCAATACTCTCCAGCCGCCTTTTCCTCTCATTTATCAGACTGGCCACATTCTTCATAGCTTCATATGCTTTGCTCACTCCGCTGTAGTCACTGCAATAAATCAGCAATAGAACAGTGAGCATAGGAGCCAGTGTGGTCATAAAATTGATAGAAAGGACATTTTCATTTACAATAACACACTGCACTCTTAAGCATAAAAAAGTAAGTAATAAAATTGCTGTAAAACAACCACCCTGTTTTTTATTAAAGGTGAAATGGTTCTAAACATGCGTATCTACATTAACATTGCATATTTATCGGTTTACTCTCAGAGAGTGTAAATAGTGACATAAAGATGCTCAGTATGTACAACTAGTGCTAGAAGTAAAAGAGCAGTAAACTGTAAGTGAAATGATGAATTTCCTGGGGAATACCTGTGGTCCTTTGGGGTGTACTTCAGCAGTTCTCCCAGCTGCAGTGGGTATTTACAGATCTTCTGGACGGGCGTGAGCAAGAAACCGGCGATGGAGATGTCGATCATCTGCTGGAGAAGCCGACAGGCCTCAAAGAAATGTTTGTATCGGCCCGACTTCATGAGGCGCTGCAGCTCAGCACAGGCGGCTGGGTGGGTGTTACAGTACTCTGAGTAGATAGAGAAGCCCTCCCCCTGGGGATAGAAAACAGAAAAACATTCAATGAAATTGTGGAGCCACTGAATCAAGGTAAATACATGACTTATTAAGTGAGTTGTGGAAGATTTTGTGCATGGCTGTTACCTGCAAGAGAAAACAAGAGCCTATTTCACTGAGATGCGGTTGGTCTTTGTTGTACTTCTTCTCCAGGTCTCTCAGAAACTGCCTCTGAAACTTGTAGATGTCTTCTATGTTGCTGAAGATGGTCTTCAACTGCAGCTCGGTAAACATGTCCGGGTGTTTACGGCACTGGCGGATGTAACCCTGAAGAGATGCACAAAATCTGTATATTTACACTGACAAAAGGCAAGAAAACAGTTCAAATACTGGCCAATAGGAGGTGCCGGATAGTGCAGTTAAACACTTCAGGATCAGATGCCTGTATATATGTTTTTTAAAGTTGTTTCTGAAAAACAAACGTAGCTTATTGTAAATATTTCTCTCACAAAATGTTGAGAAGAGAACAGAAGCAGCAGCAGTTAAGGAGCTGATTTTTACCTCACAGATGTCTTTCAGGTGCTTGATGTAGATGCGTTCAGTATTCATGATTTCCTGAACCACATTGGTTCTCATCTGCTCCTTGTGCTGAGCGCTGTGCGTGTCCCTGGGAGCTGGATCTTCCTGGTCTGCAACGCTCTCGACACTTTCTGCACTCGAGTCCTCCTGGTTCACTCGCACCTGAAACACATCCACCACAAACACAATGAAACCTCAGTCAAATCAAGAAAACATAAATGTCATAAACTTAAACATAAGTCAGGATTAGTTTCCCAGACATATTTAGCCCAGTTATTTATTTTTTTCTCTCAGTCTCTACACTATCATACACATTAAAAAAATATAGTGATTGACAGTTTTTTGTGATTTAATCAAATTAAATCAAAATGAATATAATTACAAAAGGGTAGAACAATAACTACTTAAACTACAAAAGATCTACTCCACATCACTATGGTAGCATGTGGAAGTTTAACCAGCTCAACATTGATCCATCTACACGCAATTACACAGCAGACGCCCATCTGCCAATCAAATAACCTCATCATGGTTACCACAGCCTGCCTAATTAAGACTTAGCTGTCAATCAGCTCAGGTCACCACAGAAACCAGCTGAGCCTCTGAGGTTTGAGCCCTTCAACACACACTGTTAAGAGGGCTGGTGAGGTTTGCTTGGAGCTTAGCCAGTTTGCTAGTCTTTTCTTTGTTGCTGGAGAGCAAACATGGGTCTGACACGCAGGTCAGGTAGTCCACTTACCCTCACAAAGCTGGAGGGGAACCAGGCCTCTCTGTCAGCCCCTCTGCCCCACCACCAATCCTTATGCGAGGCATCCAGGACGCGGATAACATCTCCGGCCTTGAAGGCCAGCTCCTGCTCCTCCATGGTCACATGGTCCCAGAGAGCCTCAGCATACACCGTGTGGCCTGAGCTTATCCACTGAGCAGCACACACACAGATAAGATAAAGATACAATTACATGCAGGCTAAGCCCATGTCTAACATGTAGGATTCTGTCTAGACTTGTGGACACTGCAGAGGTTGTGTGTTGAGCTGAACTGTGTCCAAACATCTTGAAAACACACACTCATGAAAACATCTTCACATGGCTGTCACTAGGCACGCATACAGCAAGATAAATGTTGCATCATAAATTCAGCACGCGTTCCTGGAGAAGATGTTTGAGAGTGTTGCAACGTGACGCGAGTTACCCTCCTCAGCCTCACCTCGTTGAGCACAGAGATCTCCACCCCTGGCTGGAGGTAGGGCGTGACATCAGTGAGCTCATCAAAGCTGCCTTCCTCCTCCTCACTCACGCTGTCATCAAGCGTCGCCGAGCACTCAGACACACCATCTGCGACATAAATAAAGAGGTTAAAGAACCGTGTGGGCAAGATTTAATTCTGACAAGATTTAAATAATCCACACAACAAGCCACAGATGCGAGCACACCCACACCTGGCTCTATACCAACATTTCCCTCCAACACACGTATTGACATTCCTAGGCTCCTGTTTTTCCCACAGACTAAAATTTGCGCTCCCATAACAGCGAACTCAGTTCTCACCGCTGAGCACTCTGTGGAGCTTTCGCCGTCCAACGCGGTCCAGTCCGATGGGGGTACTCTGGGAGAGGGCCGAGGGGCGAAACCTGGCAGACACTGCTCTGTAGGGGGGCACCTGGTGGGAGGGGATGGGCGGCCGTGACAGGGGCTGCAGAGAAGACAAGAGGAAACGTCCTGGGATTAAGAAAGAGCTCACTTTCTCTGACTTCCACCACCTAATTGGTGAATCAATATACACCGTATCTTTATTATACCGGAAAAACACAGGTTTAAGTTCCCATACTTATGACTAAGAATTTAATTATTTCATTGGCAGCTGGATCAGCTTGCCTAGGCTTAATTCAACACTTGACAAGTGGAAAGTTTATTTCAATTAAACATTTCACATTTTTCAAATACAGCACCCCTCTACTGGGTCTAAACTGTAACTGTAGCAGCTTACAGAAGGAAGGCGGTCATCCTTCTCCTCAGCATCAGAAGGGAACATATCCACAGCTCCTATCACTGAGATTGGCCGTTGCCTGCTGCGCTGAACGTCCCCGTTCATGCCGCAGCTCTCAGGGCTCTCTCCATTCCCATAGGTGTCATTATCACTGCAATCTTTATGCAATAATGGGGTGTCTGTCCTTTCCTCAGCACGCAGTTCCGCCACTTCCTCTGGAATGGAGTGCTTCCTGGAAATGAGCTGCCCATAGTCAGAAATGGGCCTAGGTCTTGGACGGCCACTCCTTCGCCTGGGCTTGACGGAGGATGTTTCTGTGGAAGCCGTGGGTGATGTGGGCGATGTGGGTGATTCCGAGAAGGCTGTTGGGGAGATAGGAGGTGTGCTGCCGCTGGTTGTTGGAGATGCTTCATCTGTTTGGAGAAGTTCCTCTCTCCCTTGTTGCGCTGATGTCACCTGGGGATCAAAGGAAAAAGTTCAAAACTCAATATGGGTGAGGATGTTGACTTTCCCCTGTTCAATGACCTGCTATGTACAGAGATGTAGAGCATAATATCTGCTGGGAAGAACATCTGTTAATCAGAAACAGAGCAAAATGGTGCTGCAAGTCATTAACGTCCCAAGTAGAAACAACTGTCTTGGTTGGATCTCAGGGCAGAACCACAAGAATCAGTGTGAAACTATTTCAATCAACTTCAGCAGGATTCTCGTGAGAAACTTGATTAGCATTTGAAAGTATTGCAGTTCACACAGTGATTGGCTCCACATATTGAACCCAATCAACCCCTATGCTTATCAAGTTCAAACAAAGAGCAACAGAACAGCAACAGCAACAGAAATTGCACAAATATCCCACAATTAAATGTTATCATACCGTATGTATATCAGCAAGTATTGTACACACAACGGTCAAATATTGGCTAATGGTTATTCATTTGGAAATTGTTGCTCTAAGTCTGTTAGTCAGCTAGTGATATCAAATCTCACCTCTTGGTTTTCCCGATCTGGGTCTGGTCCCCAGCATATACACTGGAAAGGTACACAGTGGACTAGCACCATTGTGAAAGACACACAAACACAGACTGGCCTGCGTCTCCAAGGCCAAGTCCCTCAATTTTTTTGTAGGCCAGTAAAAGCCACCTGATTCCTAAAGTAAACAAATCAGATTTTTCCTGTACATCTTCAAAGGCAAAATCCCTCTCTTTGACCACAACGCATTTCCACTATGACAGTGTGTTTATAGTCCTGTCTGCCTGGTGGTGCTGCTTGCTGTCCTAGGCCCAGTGTCCATGGTGCTGGACTTTGATCCACTGGGCTACAGCTAGGGGGAAGGGGGAGAAGTGTGGCAGGGGATGTACTCAGTCATAGCCGCCAACCCTCCCACAGCAACAGGACTATGGAGCTGTTTTGCGCAATGGCCACTAATCATAAACAAAGCCTAATCATTAACTGTCTGCTCCTTCAGTGTGCCTGGTAGCACAAGAACAGCTGCAGCAGAAGTCACTATATCAAACACGACTGACAGGAAAAGGAGGATGAAGCAACGTTATGCCTGTGTCATTATTTATTTGACATCAAAGTGGACTTTGCACCATGAACTCAGTTTTTTCACATACGAGAACCATAGTGACAAGTATCACATTGACATCTCAGAGGGTTGGAATCATGCCAGATTCAAAGATCACTTCATAAAATCATGTCGTTTCCTAAGACAAAAGTCAATGCCATTCTCCTGGAAGACTGGCATCCATTAATGATTGCTCTATTGTACGTGATAAAGAGAGTAAATCTTTCCTCTGTCTTTCAGTGCTTCCTTCCTCACTGAAACTTAAAAGGAGCTCTTGTCATTCTAATGATTTCTAATCCCATACTTCTATTCAAATTGATAAAGGGAGCTACTGGTTGTGATAGTGTGAAACATTTTGTAACTGCAGTGCATTTTAGGCAAGGAGCGAAAAGCTCTGTTATCAAACTAGTCAATAGCATTAAAGATATAAATCTGGCTTGATGTCATCAGTATTGTTTGGTGGTGTATCAGAATATCTCCTGAGCCAATGAGCACGGAGGAACAGGTGGAGCAATACTGACTGCTAACAAAACAAAAAAACTCCTGTCATCTTAACGCACACGATTTGCCGACTTATTCCCTTACCTCTTTTGGTAGCAACTTGGCCTCAGTTGATTCTTGTTGTTGTGAAGGCTCTTTTTGGCGGAGTAGAGATGAATCACAATCTGCCATCTCTTTATAAACACTTGCTGTGGCAGCAGTCTCTGTTCTCTCTGGGGGATCCACAGGAACCGGGCTGATGAGGACCTGGTGCTGCTGTGGGCCAACATCGTACTCAGGTTGGTGGTGAACCAGCGGTGTATGTTCGACAGACATGACCCGGGCTCTGATGGGCGAGGGCCGGCGCTGTCGTTCACTGGTTTGTAGGCAAGGCACACGGCGGGAGTAGTCGTCATGGAGACGGCTCAGGGGTGACATGGGAGACGGAGTCGTGGGGCTGGGGGAGGGACTTTGTCTGCGTCGGACAGTTAAGTCAGTCATGCTGCCTACCAGCTTCAGCATCGGCACCTTGGTCTTCACAGGGCTCTTCCTGCGGCTAGCGTGGCCTTGGAGGTCCACTGAGGAGGCGCTAGCTGTTCTCTGGATGTTTGGTGTCCCGTTTGACTTGGTAGTCCCCTGTGGGTCTTCCTGAGGTAAGGGAGGACCTGGAGATGGGGCTTTGCGTCTGAAAGGTGCCTTAAATATATGAAGGTTTTCTGCACTTTTGCTCAGTCTGTTCAGCACCTTCACATTCGTGCTGTTTGTGTTCTCTGTTTGAACATTGTCTTTGGATGTATGATCTGGTTTCTGACTGTCTGCAGCTTCATTTGCACTGCTTCCTGTAACTCTCCCGTTTCCTATGTCAAGTAAAGAAATGCGTCCTGCTCCGTACGCTCTTCTGATACTCCTTGAGAATCGGGAGTTGCGTGTGAGACCATCTCCTTCATTTTCCTCATCATCATAGTCATCAATATCTGAGCCACACTGGCTCATCACAACCAACTTTTGTCCAGTAAAATTTCCATTAGACACACTGTGTCCTTCTGCTGTCTTTAAATTATTTGTTCCATCATTAGGACCGGGATCAGTGTTGGCTACAAGTGTACCGTTAGCCATTTCCTGATTTAATGAAGGGTCATACTCTCCATCTTGGTTTGTTGCCTCTCTACTCTGAATACCCTGTAGCACAGAGGAGCGGAGCTTTTTGAATGAGTCCACAACACCCAATCCTGGAAGTCCTGACCAGGTCTGGGGGCTGCTGTTGCTGTCGTTGCTGTGGGCTGAGGCGGGACAGTCAGTGGTTGGACTGGGAGCAGGGACAGGGCCCTTCCTCGAGTTTGAAAAAAGCCTCATGATTCTCGAGGAGTAAGGCTTTCCCTCAGGTTGACCTATGACAGGGTTGGACCAAGCAGAAGAGTTGATGCCGTTCAGTTTGCGCTCATCAGTGAGAGGACCTGCAGTCATCGGCTGTACCTGGGCGCCACATCCAGACAGCAGATATGGGACTGCACTTCTGTCACCTTGACTCTGAAATGGGTATATGTCACTGAGTGGTCGGCTTCGGATCAGCGGGTCAGCTTTGGAGTTGTGGAAACATGGGAGAGAGTCCTCGCTTGTGGACAAGCCTCTGTCCTTTTGTTCCGCCTGCAAAACCAAACAGAAATTAATTCAGTGTCATCAGCATCTATGTTGTATTATAGAAGAATAAATGGTCCCTTTCAAAGTTTGCTATGAAGAAATTAAATGTGCTGATCAGTTAACTAAACAGACATATTTGTTCTAAAAAAAATTAACTAAATAAATCAAAAAGGTTTTTACAGTAATACTGCTGCATATTTTTTCACAAGGCCATGAAAATTCATTTCTGAGAAGAACATTAGCATGAAGCGTACATGCAGTATGCTTCAGGGGATGGGAGCACGAGGATAACATATTGTGTGTTTACAGTACAGTGTCCCCTGTGTTGGTATGTGAAAGAGGAGGAAAAGATGGAAGAAAGGAAGAGACACGTATAAACAGAAAATGACTATCCCTTAGTGTGCACAGAGTCCAGAGGAGTAAAACATCTTTGACTGAGAACACTACATGCATTTGTCCTTGGTGCCATATTTCAATGTCCAAGGAGAGCTGAGGCCCAGGTTGGGGTGGTGCTGTGCTAAGTTCAGCTTTATATGTGTGTGTGTGTGTGTGTGAGATTCAGGGCAGTGGCTAATGCAGCTGAGCCTTTGAAGTGGGGCCTTGTGAGCGTGACTAAGCAATGAAATTTACTAATCCATTGTGATTAATGCAATAAATTGCCCAGTTTTCTCCGGATTAAATTGATGATAAGGTGATGCAGAGGGAGAGGGTTGTGTGGTCATCAAATCAGTGACACCCTTTGCGGGTTTAGAGAGCTCCAATTGTCTTTATAGGTTTGCTACCAGCAGACGTTTTGACTTGTCATAGTAGAAGAAGCATAGGTGTTACAAATAAAATCAATGATGACTCTGTTTTACTCAGGTGCCCCAGTAAGCCATGGCAGTGTGACGGTGAGCCAGAATGCACAGTTCCAGGACCCTGAAACCGAAGCAGCTAAATGGAATTCAGCCATCATTCATTTTATTATTTGTATCTAAGCTTCTGTGACATGTCAAATTGTCTCCTGTGAAAAAGGTCTACTGTCCATTTCAAGTAAGTCAGACATCTGAAGTCTTTCTTTCTCCAGGTCTCTTTTATGACTGGATTCAAAGTTTTGTCTGGTGTTCAAAGGGCCACATGATGACACACCACAGTCCCTCTATAGCTGGCAACTGACAGACAAATATTATGTAAGAACAATAAGATAACAAAAGTTTAACTATTGAATGATTTGACTATGGCGACTACAGCATATTGATAATATTCACTGTCCTCTCTGTAATGTACACATTAACATAACATTTTCCATGAATCATGTCTCTAAAAACAGCATTTTGTGCATCTGTGCAGAAGTCTTCCTTAACAATGTCTCCAAATGAAGACAAGTGAGAGCACCAACAGTTTCATTTATCAGCCATTTTCCAGATGCTTTTATTAGCTCATTGAATATGACCCAATCCCTCTGCCTCTGTCATACACACAAGGTTTGAAGGCAGCACTGCCTCAAATCATAACTGTATGCACATGCAGGGAGTTGCAGGGATCCTGGAATGCTCCCATACCTCCCGTCCTCGTGCATGTTCAGCAGCAGATGGGCTTTCTCTGTCAAACTCTCTGTGGAATCTGCTGTCACTTCAACAGGCTCCCTCCATCACACCAAGCACTTATGTAAACACAGAGCCACCACTGCCAAGCACCACTGCTGACAGACAGTAAACACCCCTCATGAACAATGTGCTGCTTTCAAAGCAATGCTGAATTGTCTTCTTGTACTTTCTCCTCCTCAGGCACAGATGGATTGCGTCGAGTAGCAACTGGAAAAATAGACAGGATCAATAATTCCATCTGTTTTCCAAGCAGAAAGATAGGAGATAGGGGAAGAATTCATACAGCTTCGGTGGCTTGTTTTTGTTTTGAATACTTATATCATGCTATCAGCCATTCTATCAACTGTGCTATCCCTCAGTACACCTTTATGCTTTCTCCCCACGCTTGGCGCCAACTGTCACAGGCCAGTTGGCGTCTACTAATACTTGGCAGTGCTGAGCATCAGAACCAAGCTGACGCAGGTTGTCACCATTTCCCAAGAAGACAACACAGACTTTAAACATCAACAACTTATGTGCAATATGCTTTATACTTAAATAACTGTACAGCATGGTGACTTTTAACAGTGCTCCATAAACTAGGTTTTAGGAACCTTGTTGTATTTTTAATCTAGACTGAATGTATGAATCTCAGCAGCAATGTTAGTTTTGATATGCATGGTGAGACACAAGTGTTTCACTGTTGAACTGACTAGTCTGTACAGATTTTATAGAACAAATTCAACACTGACAACGGCAGTTTCCTCAGTTATGAAAAGCACTTTCCGCCCTTAATGATACAAAGTACAGGTATGCTGTATGGTTATTTTTTCAGATATGTATCTTTATACTGAGCACAACATATCTCTAACAACATCTTCAATTTTGTTCAACTGTTTCAAAGGCAAAGATAATTTTTTTTTAAATCTTTTCCTTTCCTCTAAAGTTTCTGAAATGACAAAAAAACTATGCAAATAAAATATGCTATTGTAAAAACAAATCTAAGTCCACGTCTACAGCTTTACATTCAGACAAATATTACTTACGTATGTATTAATATCACACCCTATGCAGAACAGTCTTAGAATGTTAAACTTCCCTTTATCATCTGTGCTCTGCCTCACTGCGAATCAGAATCACTGTTGCTCTCTGGCTTCTTCCTGCTAAGCAGTTGATGGGAGCGGCGCACTGGGGCCCTGGTCCAGAGTTAATTAAGAGCTCAGGGAGGAGTCCCCCCCACACACACACACATGGCAGCCAGCTGGAGCCAGCCTCAGATTAGACTCCCAGAAACGAGGATGAACACACACCAGGATACATAAACATGTATACAAAGGCTAAAAGCATGCAAAAACACATGCAGGCAAATAGTTGGAGCATCCTCTCACATAAGTGCATGGCCCATGTCCATGCATGCGCAGAGCTGAGTAGGGAGGAAGGCATTTAAATCACTGACTCCCTTCCTGTTTGGCTAGAAAACAGGCAGTTATATAAGGAGTCATAAATGTAAAGTGATAAGTGACCTCCTGCTCACAGTTCACCTCTGCAGAGGTATGTCCTGCCTGAGGCTGGGATAAAAGTCATTAGGCCAAAATGAACTGAGCATTAAAGTGAAAAACCACCAGACAGCGAGTAGCAAGGGGAAGTAAGATTTTCTGTCATTTTCCATTCTCTGGCTTAAGACATACAGAGTCACCCTGCAGCAACACCGCCATTCCTTTGTAAGCTGTCACTTTACCAGTCGCCTATTTGTCTCGATGAATAAAAGCCTTGAGGGAGACGTGTCTCTAGGATGTTCTAAAACAACAGCACATTGCGTTTTACAGTACAGATTGGCTCATTAGTGAATCTGTAATCAGCATACGTAACTAGGGTTCTGCAAGACTTAAGCTGAACATATGTTGTTTACGAGAGAAAAAAGTTCAGTGTCTATGAAGTTTATGGGTGAATGTGATACACTTGACGACATTCATGATTAAATATTTAAATCCATATTGAATCTTTTTAACCTTGGTACCTCTCAGGAAACCTCACAGCCTATTTCCAAACAAATATGAAAAGTGTCAGTGAGTAGAAGGAAATCTTGTGTGTGAGGGAGCAGTGTGTGGGAGAGGGAGTGTATATGTGGATATATGTGTGTGTATCGCCTACCCCTCTTCCTTCCCAGTGATAATCTGATTAGCGGAGCTTTACCAGTCTGTGTTCAGGACTGGTTTCATCTACACATGATAGCCTAATCAGGGAGACAACTAGGCTATTCAGCACTGACTGAGAGTGACACCAAAAGCTTGTAAACAGCCCACCAGGACTTGACTGTGGGGGGGTCACTTGGCCTGGGTGTACTCTGTGGTTTCAGGTTGAAATTTAGGGGATAAAAGTTAAAATTGTACCAAGAGTGTCCATAAAGAATACACCACCTCTGCTGGGATCAAATCAAAATCACAAATTACTCCCAATCCACTATCTTTATTATTCTTTATGGTGTTGGTTTGCACAGACCGTCCTGTCCTTCAACATGTCCTGTCTGGATCAGGTGAGCACAAAGGCTCTAGTTTAATTTCCTGGTTAAAGTCTCATATTTGGCCGTGACCTACTGTAGTTCCTCATTTTTCTGATCAGGCAGACAGAAGGAGAAGGGGAGACACCACGCCCCTTTCTATAGAGCGTGGGAAGTATGGCTACAGGCCAAATCAGGGAGTGTCAGCACTCTTACACAGCCACTCACTCACCTGATCTGCTCTGGACTGTCATAGAGACAGATGACCAGAAATCTAACACCACGCGGTGTACAAGACTTAGTGAGGACAAAACACAGTGGAGTCTCGCTGTCAACAGTCAACAGTGTAACCTGATTTGCAGTACAACAGTAATCAAAAGGCTTTGAAAACCATGAAAATGGAGAGCTGCTCAGGAGCTTGAATCAACCAATATAATATAGGAATCTGAGACAACAGTTTCCCATTAGTTTGTGAACTTATACTCCAGATCTAAAAGCACTTATTTTGATAATGAGCACACTATTTCTTTGGTGCAAATGCTGCATTTTACTTAAGTGAGTCACAGCACTGAAAATGGCAAGCTGAAGTTACAAAGAACATTTCTGTGCTTGTACAATGAACTGAGACACAAAAGGAATGAAACTGAGGCAGGCTGAGTTCATACACCGCACAAACACAGTGTAGTTATATTCTGTGTCTTGTGACAGAACTACAACTATGTATGAAAGAGAAATTAGCCTTGTGTAAAATTATATTGTTGTTCAGTCCTGTTGTAAAAGATAGTTTTGGGGCATTATATAGTTATAGGATTCTGATCTGCACAGGACTATTTAGCACTGGATGATCTAGACACCAGATTTTAAAAGTCTATTTGGGAGGATATGAAAACAGGTTCAATGAATGGGAGCACTGGTGAGGAGTGTAGCTAAGTTAGTACCTGCTAAGAATTAAACAGTCTCTGAAAACAAGGAGCTCTGAAAAGGGATTATACTGAGTATTTTTCTAAGCTCATAAAGAACTCGGGGCCAAACTGCTTATTTATTTCTGCATTAATTAACTTTCTTTGGCCATAAAGCTCTTTGTAGTTGCTGCCCCCCCCCCCCCAACCCCTCCTTCACCAACTCCCTGCACAGCCTGGCATCTCCCACATCACTATAACAACCAGGGCTGTAATGCACGACAATAACCCCCTCTGGTCCCATTTTGACCGAGAACACAAGAGGAAACATACCTGCAACTGTAATGTGAATGAATATAAGTGAATATAAATAGCTTTAATTAATTATTTTACTACTTATTTTAGCTGCGAAATAAACTGCCAGTCTCTACGCAGCCTGATAGAAAACACCAAAAGTTTTGCTTACCCTGCTCATAGTCGCTGATGTTGTCCTCCTGAACCTTTTTTTTTTCTCACATCAACAGAGCAGCTGTTTTTGTTGTTCAGCCATGGTGAAGTTGCCTGGGCTCCTCTGAGGTCCAACGGCTTGCTGCCTCGCACTCGTTGTCCTCTCGCAAAAACATGTCGGGTACAAAAAGCACAAGTGCGCTGCCCTTGCTAACTAGTTACCCCGCAACATATTGAGACAAACGGCTGGCTGACTTCTTAAACACACTGGGCTAGCAATTTGAGCTAGCTCACGGGCTCACTGATAAACTTCTTCTAAATTACGCAAGCCCTGCGGTTTTTAATTTCACTTTCGCCGACCGGCAAAACCTGTTGGTAGTCAAGTGAGTGAAGAAAATAAACACTGATTCATCCAATATCTTCCGAAGTTTCTCAAGAAAAGCTCCTCATTTCGCTGCTGATTCCAGTTAAAAGAAGTCTCTTTCTTGAGGGATTGAGCAGCCCAGCATCATTAATGCACTTGTTGCAGTGTTTGATAGGGGCGGGGCTTCAAGGGGTTACGATGGAGGTTACTGGTTGACCGCAGCGTGACCACTCCGCTGAGAGCCAATCATAGCTTAGCAGATTAGTCCGTGACCGCAGAAACCACACCCACCGTGGAACGCGCTCCATTGAGGAAAAAAAAAAGACAAGACAATGCTGCTGCTGACTTCCCGTGGCTCTTTGAAGACAAAAAAGACTGGGCCTTCCAGTTGGTGTTGCGACTCTTCCTCGTGTTATGTCATTGTGTCATGCCAAGACAATTAATGTCTCGGGTATTTTTGTTGTGCATGCCCATCCCCAAATACCAGAGGACGACTTAGAAAATGTGGCCTCACATTGTTAGACAACAAACAGGCAAGAAGAAAAACACGTAGCAGAGGTAGAGACGATACAACACCTACATTTAATCTTTTGATATATATATATCTATATATATATATATTTAATTCACTGGCATAACCATGTTCCCATTTCCATACAATTACATGTTCAAGATCCTGTGAAAAAAATAACTTGACTGATTAAACACATACAGCAGTGGGAGAAATTTCATATCTTTTACTTATGCTAACAATATAACTATGTAAAATACACCATCACAAGTGAAAGTCTGGAAGCATTAGCAGCAAAATGTACTTAAAGTATTTAAAAACTGCTTATAATGTAGAAAAATTTCCCATGTGAAATTGAACTGCTTTATAAACAGTTTTATGTGTAAGAATAATGTTTACTGCTATAGTTGGTAAAGATAGAGATGTTCTGAACCACTTAGTTCCCATATGACAATGAATAAGCCTGTCAAGCACAAAATAGAAATATCAAAGTATAAGTATCTGAAATTTGTGCTTAAGTTTAATACTTGACTAAATGAAAATGATTTCTTCTTCCTTTGTGTTTTTTTATAAAGTAATCAAGCTGCAAAGATTAAAAACCCAGAGAAGGTAGTGTCATCATCGTCATCAGCAAAGAGCCCATTGAACAGCTCTCCTCCTGCTACCTGCAGCCACACCTTATCTCCCACCTCCAGATGCAGCACAGCGCCCCCTGCTGCCTGGTCCTCGCTGCTCTGGTAGTTATCGGTGGTGTGGATGATCTTTGCCCCGTTCTTCAAGAGGGCCACCTTCACGTTCCTGGAGAAGACAGTGATGTGGTAGGTGAAGTAGTACGCACCTGCTACGGAGCATGTGAATCTTCCTGTCTGTGGGTCGTAGTGATTCTGCTGGTTGTAAATAATCTTGTCAAACCGGATGGGTGCATTGGCTGCTGGGAGTTTAGTCAGAGCTGTGAGTCCCACGGAGAAGGCGCTTTTAGAGATAACAAATGCATCTCCCTTCTCGCCCTTATCACCCCTCTCTCCTCGAGCTCCCCTGTCCCCACGATAACCAATGTTGCCCTTGTGACCCGGCACACCAATCTCCCCCTTAGGACCTGGCCTGCCAGGGGGTCCCAGTGGTCCCTGAATCCCTCTGTCACCTCGAAGACCAATATCCCCCTTTGGACCCTCTGGTCCAGGAGGCCCAAAATCACCTTTAGGCCCCTGAGGTCCAAGCAACCCAAGCTCTCCCTTACTTCCTTTCAGACCTATGGGGCCTTGGACTCCTTGAGGCCCCATTTTCCCAGGGGGGCCCCTTTCTCCATTATCTCCCCTTTTTCCTTTAAGCCCTGCTGGGCCAACTGCACCTGTAAATGACACCCAGACAATAAACCCCTCTATCCTTTTATACTGTGCAAAAGCGTATATAGTGTTTACTATTCAGCACATAAATATTCCAGAGACCCAGATGAAGGTCAACAAATATATAAACTGCATGTGCAAATAAAGGATATACATTCATTCCAAAGACCCATTTTTTCCAGTGGCATAATTTATTCTGAAAGTACATACCAGTTTCTCCTTTGACTCCCTTCTGGCCATCACTGCCTGCTGGACCAACAGGACCAACCTCACCTTTTCATGGATTATTGAGAAATAATAATGTTATTATAAACTGTGAAACTGTAGGAAAAAAAACTGTAGGAAAATGTGCATATATATATATATATATATATATATATATATATATATAGTCAAGTTCTGAAGGAGACATTTTCTCATCTAAACTTACCTCGATCACCTTTTTCACCTCTCATTCCATCTCGCCCGTCTCTGCCTGGTGTGCCATTGTGCCCAGGATCCCCTGGTATTCCAGGGTATCCACAGACGCAGCCTTTAGTTTGGGTTTCTTCCTGTGCAACACACCTGGCCTCCAACAGAAGGAGCAAAAGAATGGCCCTAAACTTCATCTGCAACATTGTCTTACAAAACTAATATCCTTCGATGCAAAGTTAAAGTAAGCGAATGGCTGGCCTCATAACCACGTCCTACTGTAGTGCGCACATGCAGCGATGAACCTTCGAACTGTCTTCAATCAGGCATATTCGAGGAGAACAAAAGACAACCAAGACACCAACCAAAGAAAACACAAGATGGACAAGAACTTTGGACAAGAGTGACCTTACTCCTCTTGAAGCCTTTTCATTGGTCTGCCTGTGTTTTTGGCTTACTTATTGAGCCTGTCAGTTAGACATCACATGTGCCCCTCTACACCAGTGTGGTTAAAGCTAATAATAAGCTGACTCAGAGTGTATGTGAGGGCCAGGCATGCAAAAGGCCACATAGTTTCACATGTACTGCCTTCCTATACAGTGAAGGATATTATACTTGAGCAAATGATTACATGCTGTCTCTCCACATTTCCATGGCAGGATGTCTTATTTTTAATAGAGCAATAAAAAAGATGGCATTAGGACTGCACGCCTTAGAATAATATTAGCTGTTGTTGCTGTCCAAGATTTAAAGAGGTGTAATGAGCTCTCCTCAGGCACTAGATGCTAATAACAAGCTAAAATGTTAATTCATGCATGCTTTTCTCATATGTGCTCTTTAAAATGCTAACAGTCAGTGACAATTGACCCCATAAACTGGATCACTGACATCAAATGTGACCTTTTGTGGTCCAAGGCCCAGCCCAGTGTAACTAGAATTCCTTAGACAAACATTTCTGCTCACCCTCACCCCTCAGATGTTATTTCAATGCTAGATCCATGTGTTAGCCATGTTCAAACCAGTGTTTTAATCACCTAAAAAACTGTATGAAAGAAACAACCATTTAGAGAAACATTTTGTGGTAGTTTTAGTGGCTCCTCAAAAGTATACAGATCAGCTACTAAACAGCACAACTGGAACAGGTTGGGATTTAATATCTTACTCAAGGTCACTCAGCAAGGCAGAGGTTTTCTGGCACACGAGCTTGAATCAGGCCTATCTGGTAGAGGAGCCATCATTATGCTGTGCTGCTGCCCGTTTATTAGATTGCGTACAGTGAGGAGAGACAGGAGGGATGGGCACAAGGAGGAGCTGGAACATAAAACCAAGATAAGAAAAAAAAAAAAAAACACACATACACACACACACAACACTGAGTAAACACCATACGCCCCTGACTCCCCAGCCGTCAAGATACAGAGCTTGTGTGTTACACAGACACCAATATATACATACGTTCACATACTTTATTTTGTCAATACTTCTCCTCACAAGCCTCCAGATATAAATATATTTAAAAATATAAACATGACAACACATAAAAGTGCACATTCAAGCAATGTCTTTACCTGGCACCAGAAATGGAAACTTCACTGTCATACATGTTGGCTACGGCACATTGATTTACTTGCTTGGACACAAAATGATACAGAACAAAGATGTAATCTAACAAATAACAAGGGCATGGCTCAGAAGGAATGAAACTCATTTATATTTTGAGGCCAATATATCAGGACCCAGTCTCTGTAGTCCCATAACCAGGCACAACGTGAGGTTGATTTGGTTACAGAAGATACTGCAACAAGTCTTCAGACAAGATAGCAGAGACATCGTCAGTCATTGAGTTCCATTAGGTTTAAGGCAAAATAATTACAGAGTAACAGATCAAATCCTAAAACAATGAGCAATGACGAATTTAAATAAAACAATACATAAATATAAATAAATAGCATACAGCATGCTGTAACAGTGGCTTACAGAATGTTAGCTGTATAACACTGATGGCTTGTTTTGTAAGGAGATTTCAATCTTTAATTATCTGCGAGACTAAATTGATGTTGAATGACTTTGAATTCCACATTAAGTAATCATCTGGACATACAAAGTCAAGAAACAGAGTAAACAAAGCTAGGGAGGGAATAGCACATGGCATAAGGGAAGGGGACGAGAAAGACAGCTTGAGATCTACAGCATCTGACATCATTTTTTAGGATGTGGATTGAACACTTTCTGGGAAAAGCAGCAATTCCAGGGAAATTGAGGTTAACATGGCAGGTGCTACGAGGGTATAGGAAGGTTTCACGTGTACAACATTTGTGGTATTAGTAGAAAATAAGGTCTGGAAGCAGAGGAGCAGGTTAGGTAGTAAGTGTGGTCTACATGATCTGACGATGCATACCGTAGCCCGTCATACCAGCTTGGGAAGCCCCTCGGTTGCTGCCCATCTGCAGGCCGATCAGACTCTGTCCTTGGCGCAGCTGCTCTTCGGTGAACTCTCGTCGATAGCCCTGGGCTTTCCTACACACAAAAAACAGTTTTAAAAAAGCCTAATATTCACACAGCTGTGAGGAGTATGATACTCTTATGTTAAAGTGATCATTCTCTTTACCTATGGAACCAGTCTCTGTCACCTCTGTAATGACCATCGTCCTTTGTGACGGCCACGCTCCCCAGAGCCATTAGGGTCCTTTGCACTGCTGCCATGTCCTTTCCTGTGGCCAGAGTAACAGGATTGCTTTATTTCACGCATGTAGGGACAACTGATTACCACTGACACAAATTAATATATGCTACCCCATTGATAGATGGAACAGAACATGTGATCATCATCATGGCTTATGAGACCTCTTTACCTTCCCACAGGTCCACAGTTTGAAAGATGTCAGTGGTTGTCACTCCATAAGCTTCAGCTGCTTGCAGGAACTGAGAGATCTTCTCCATTTGTTTGAAGGCCATCTGAGTCTCTGGAATCTTCTTGATGGGTTCCTTCCCCCGTGGATAAAGGCTGTTGATGAGTCTACAGAGGATCTAGGACAAAGGAGGTCAGAAAACTGGCTTGATAAAATTAAAATGACACACCAGCCATACCATACAGACAGCTGAGGGGTCTTAAAGGAATAGTTCACCCTAACACTGTTACTTGCCATGAGTACCAGCTTTATCTCTTCTTGTCTTGTCAGTTTCTACTTCTGTCAATGATTCAAAACATTTCTAAAAATAAGTGTTGTCAGATCTCTAGAGAAGGGGTATGAAAATGCATTTGCAGTTAGTTGTGAAAGCTAAGAGGATTTGTAATTGACTAAAGGGGTCACTTTGGCAATGAAAATGTAATGTCTTGTGGGTGTATTGCATCCTTGTCTGTTAAGTTAATTGCTGGTGCAGAAGTTGATGCCTCTGCATCAGCTATGATGGATTCCTCTGAATGATTTGTTTTAGCATTAGAGTCAGCTGGAGTGTCAAGCAAGACACCACTGCAGCACTGTGCAGGGTGCATTTTCTAATTGGTTGTTAATTAGGTCTTATAGTGCTGAGAATTTTCCCAGAATAACTCTGTTGAAAATTCAAATTTTGCAAAGCAAGGATCTCAGTGGTTAGCAATTCAAACCTCACTGCGTGCTATATTTTTTTAGTGAGACAAAAGTCCTCTTTTGTTCAGTATCAGTCCCCAGTTTCAGCTGGGAGTGACGATAATTTCTTACTAATTCTTTTTTACTTCATGGTCTCTTTAAATCTGACAGAGCTGGTAAACCTATTATGTTGTAGCTTAAATAATTCAATGGTAACTTCTATTTTAAGTACAGGTACTGCAGCCACTCACTGTTCCATCCATCAGCCAATTCTGGAAGTTCTGTTTGCCCGGCTGTGGTCTCTCCAGGTTTCCTCCGCACTGTGCGACTATCCAGTCCACCAACTTCTGCTCCAGGTCTGGGTCGTACTTTTGGTCGATCTTCTCCTGCACCTCCCGGCTCAGTCCGTAGCTGGGCCCTCTGTTTGCCATGGCGGCTCTGGCAACACTCTAGTATTTGTGGTGTATAGTAACTCTGCAGAGAAACAAATGGCACACACGATGCTGAAACAGCACTATTCTGGAACAAAGTGAAAGAAATATTCAGCAAAATCATCAGCACATTGCTTCTTTAATATTAGCCTATCCATTGTAGCATATTAGTGAGAAATCAGAGATTCATTTGTATCCTGATTGAATAGCTACAAGATAACTTTTTTCCAAAAAAGCACTATCATAGACCATCTCAATGTCTGAAGAGAAGCCAAAAAGCCAGGTCCCTCTAACAGCACCTGTCTCTTTTACAGCTCAGCAGTCCACCCAGGCGCATCTCTGGAGGCTGTATCAGGGAAGGGTGTGGTCCCTGGCAGCTGTCCCGAGCAGGGGGACAAGCCCTCTCATTGCTATGGTAACAATCAAGCCTGTTTCCGGCACGCGGAGTGCTGGGATGCGCTGGGATGCGCTGTATGAGATGATGGTATGTATGTATGACCTCCAGTAAGGCAGCCATCGTGACGCAAATTAAATAATCAAATGTATTTTTTATAAAGTTTAAGCTGTTACAAAGCATGCACTCACACAATGAACAACGGAGCTATATTTAGCCTGCAATACAGTTTAATTAAATTACGTCAGTGCCGCATGTGAAAGGTTTGTGTTAATTCCTCAGTTGTTGTCTTCACTGCATCTCTTGTAGTGAGTTAAATCCAGTAAAATTCAAATAAACTCCCGCCATCTAATATTACGAAATCACATTGCTACGCATTCTGCAGCTTGTTAAACATGAACAATTTTGCAAACCCAAAAGGCAACTGCGCAAAGCTCACACACAAGCTGCGACACTGCATCCGTTACATAAACATTTTATCCCATATGTCATGCGCTCGAAAAAGACTAAACGTGCACTTACTAAAAGAGAAGAGAGCGGTTAGATTCGTCCGGTGTCACAGTGTTAATTCCGCTGAGCTGGGCAGGGCTGAGGATGCTGGACTGCTGAAGCATCCATAAAGCGCAGCACAGGCGCGTCGGGGCCAGGCTGGATCTCACTTTGTCCGGGAGGGGCGAGTCGCTCGTTTTATATGCCAGCGCCTCCAGGAGGGGTCCCGAGAGACTGTTCAACGCTCAATGCGACCTGACACCGCTCCCGGACAGTGGTCACTGTGCTGCGTGCTCAGTTTCAGGCAGCATGAACTGATCGTCGGTAAGCAAAGGCACATGATGGGGCAAAATTAATTTAATTGTTTTTTAGAGACTCTAACTCCCTGTATACAATATAGAAGTTCTCTTTATATATCTATATCTGGTTAATTCAGTGACAGGCTCAATGGCACCTAAGCAGAGTAGATTTTTGCTGTTGTTCTATTAGGATGGTTAATTTAAACAGTTGGTCTCCCTCCAGACTTTATTGTCTGACAGACTTATTGCCTGTTACAGCATCTATCTCTGAGTTTCAGTAATTACAGCCATTTCTCTTCGCTTATTGAATTAAAGTTTTTTGTGGTGGATAAATGCTCTGGGGAAAAAGAGTGCTGTTGCTCAATATGCAGTGTTTGTTGCTTTATTTTAAGCAACTAGACAACAATTAACATGTTGGATACTTAGAAGCATTTCTTGGTAAACAAGGATGTGAGTTGCACAAATCTGGTTTATTTGAAACTACGCACTATCTCTCCTGCTTGCATTATGTTCTTTGCACCCATAGATTTATGTTTGATCTTGGTTTTGACAAACTAAATAACTGACTACATAACTCAACCATGAGTTAAAGGTCATAGCTGCAGTTCAGCAGACCTGATAGAGTTAAGTGGTTGGGTTCGCCCCATTGAGCATAGTGCAGCTAGTGGCCAATTACATGTTAATAATCAACAGTCCAGCGGCTCCATTCAGCGGGCCTCTCTATGGCTAAAGGCCAACAGGTATGGGGAGTCATGTAACAGAATGTTCTGCTGGCAAAAATAAACCTTGCATGGCTGTAGTCTACAACCCTTGGTGATTTTGACTCACTATATACAACAATGATTCACTGTGTTGTACCTGGCAAATTGCATTTCTGTTCAATGTTTTGCTGTTTACTCCATCTGGATTTGTAGTAAAGAAATGGCCTAATTTTTAAATCCCTCTCCACCTGGGGAGTACTTAACATATGAAGATATGTTTCTGTAGTACAGCTCTCATTTTTCTACTATTAACTAGTAAATACTTACTTCTATTTAAAACTTCAGAATGATGTATGGATGTGAAAATGAATCGGACTTCATCTTAATTTATAAAAACAGGAGGTTGTCACTACAGTGTTAGTTGTGGACAACAGACTGAGACCTGCACTCTAGTGTGCAGAGGTTTTATTGGCCAAAACGGGTGAAGAGTGATTAAAAAAGGCACAGGAAAACTATGCATCTAATTAAAGAGAGCGGGAAAACAGTCAAACAGCATGAACGCTGGCAGAGACAGCAGCAATGGCAGACCTAATAACAGCTGAACAACAAAACAGTCTGTAGAGTAACCTGGAACATGTACAAATGCCACCTGAAGATACAAGGGAGCAGCTAGCAGGAGAGCCCCCTTTAAATATACTGTAGTTTGCACTGTAATGGCATGTGAAAGTGACAGATGAAATATGGGGAGAATAACAGACATAGATAAAAGGTTGTATTTGGCAGAGAAACATGCCATTGTTTGGTAATTTCCTTGAGGGTTGACTTCTCAGTAAACACAGTCCTTCTCCCCTTAACCCAGCAACCTCTCAAGCTCACTCCCTCATCCCCTACTCAGACCAAAGTAGTTAGCTTGTCTATGAGATCGTCAATAGTGTAGACCATGAGTTTAATGTCGTCCTTCTCAGACATACGGTGCTGGCCGTGTCGCCGAAGGATGACATCCACATCAGGACTGAGGACACGCTCGGCAACCTGCATGGAGATGTGCCAAGGAACGTCCTCGTCTTTGAGCCCGTGAATGAGCCGTACGGGGCAGGTGATGGGGATGGGACTCTGGAGCACACAGTGATTTTCTGCCTCACGCAGGAAGTCCATGCTAAACTTATAAACACCCTCCTCTGAGTGTTTGGTGGGCACTGTCCACTCCCCCTTCTCCTCAAACTCCTTTCGTGTCTGCAAATTAAGATGTGGACAAATCTCACTTAGAAAACATCATCAAATGAAATCCCTGCACACTTTCAAACAAAATGACACAAGTATATAATAATATTATATATCCCTACCTCCAGAGGAAGAGAGTTGAACGATGTGACAATGTAATCAGCGGCAGTGGAGATGCCCACCAGTGCAGCAGTTTTCTCTGGTCTTGCAATGGCTGCCAGCAGCATGAGCCACCCACCTATACTGGAACCCACCAGTATCTACAAGTAAGAAAAAAAGAACAATAAATAGACTGTAAATCAAATGACCAACTGAAGAAAAACATATATTAGAGACTTAATTAAAAACAACACCAGATTAATTCAGTGTAATCATGGCAGTGGAGGATTAATAACACAAAAGTGGTAACACAGCACCACCATCTGGAGACATGGAGGAACATACACATTAAATACTGGAGACTAAGGTTGTTAATTTCAGTTGCTTAATCTCTATAATAATGAATTTGTGGTGTGAAACTACAGTGAGTCAAACATCAGAATAGGTATACTGTGTTTGTGATGTAAAACTAACATTTTTGGTTTCCCTTTTCATGAAAAAAAGAAAACCCTGTCTGTGTTTGAGGCTGCCTGTGAGGATGTGATGTTAACATTATATAGAATGTAAATATTTTTACTGGTTGATTTCAAGAAAGGTAACACGGATGCTCTTATACTGTGAGAGGATGCTTCACTTCTGTTGTAGTTTGTTAAACCCATCATGTAATTTAATACATGTATACTGAACAAATATAATCCTGTAATTGTAACCCTGAACTGGAATCAATATGCTGGCCTTTTCCCTTCTTGCCCAGTCTGTTAAGATACAATGAAATATCACAAGACTATACATTTCAAATTGTCTCACATGAAAAGCTAGGACAGTTCACATTTCTGAGAGCATGATTTCATACATTAAGTTACCGTCTGCAATGCACAGAAATCAATAACCGAGTGTCAGAGCAAGATGGTTCTCAGGAATCTAATAATTCCCACCCCTACTGAGCAAAGTTTTATGGGCTCGACTCTAGCCATATTTACCTGTGGCCCCTCTGCTAACTCATCCAACACAAAAAGGACGTCTTTTTTCCAGGTCCCAATAGTTCCTTCTGCTAGCACCCCCTCTGAGGCCCCATGGCCGGTGTAGTCAAACCTAGGAAAACATAAATAGAACAACTCATGGCCATGGGTATCACAGGGTAAAACAATAGCAAGCCATGAGAGGCCACAGACAAGGCTGATTCATTTTTTTTTTACATTTTAAGCACAGTACATCAGATATAAATATACTCAACATGGGACTGGGCTTTTATGAGTTTAATACAGTGGATCAGTGTCTTTTATATCCAACCACTGCAGCAATGGACCCTTTACAGCATAATGAGGAGTTTGTAATGGTTGGAGGTATTTTTAAAATACTAAAATGGTCCACTGATGTATCACTTAGTTGTTCAACAGAAAACTAAACAATAATCTTTGATTTACATGATTAATTGCGAGCTATGGCCTCTCGCGTTTCCAGTGGCTGTTTTTTTGTGGTCTACATTTTTGTGAGTAGAATCCTTTGGCTTTTCAATTCTGAAATTACTGAGCAAAGCTTTTTCAGGTACGCTGAAATAAAGGATCTATCTCAGGGGAAAAAAAACCATTAACCCTGTCACATTCAAAATGCATAATGGCACAAGACATTTTGAGCAAGCAAAATCTACTCTCCATAACCAAATCCACTAAAATATACTTTGTATGCACTCTGTTATCTTAATGCTATTGGATATAAATCAGACGACAATCATATTCATTTATTTTATAATAGATTACTTAGTTATTTATTCTTGTTGTTTATTCATGGAGAAAGCACTAATTAACTTAATCTATGTGACAGAATCTGTCCACAGATATACAATCTTCATCTATTATAATGTCATCAACAACTTTAAAACAACTGAAAACTAATTTTACTTGATCTTGCTTGCTGATCAGGATATTAGGAGTGTTAACTGAGGGTGTGTAGTGGGTGCACACATCTTTTCCAGTTCATGTATTTTATTTGTGTTCTTTGCAACCCTGTTTTATACTCTATATGAATAAGAGTTTAATATAATTTAAGGCTGTGTGCAAAGATCGTGTTTTTTGCACATACTGCAGGAGTTGATAAAAATGTAGACTATGAAAATACAGGACTGTAGGTAAGATCAGACATAGGAGCTATGTCTGATCTTATCTACAGTATTCAGTATGTTCTGTGATTATGAGCATGCACTGGTTCTCTGTATGTGCCCCACTGAGTGGTGTGTCTGGATGGCTTACCTAAGGTATGAGTGCCCTAGTGACCTACAAAACTCCTCCAGTGCCTCAGCTTTCTGCCCATTCATGTTGGAGCCGTATCCTGGCAGGAAAACCACACCTGGGCTCTTCCCCTTCACTCTCCTGTACGCCAGCTTTGGAAGTTCTGGTCGCGAAGCATACTGAACTGTGGACTTGTGCCTCCTGTCTCCTAGTTGACACAATACAAAGTATTACTACTACAGCCAAAAACACGTTATGTAAACGATACAGTGTACAGTGTATCAGCTAAATCAGTAAGAAAACTTCACTGGATACAGCGTCACAGCCCATTTTATGAGACAGGGCTCCTCTTGATGCAATTTAAAAACAACACATGGATACTGTGTTTCAATGGAACAGCGTGGGCATGTTTTTTCATGTCGGCCGAACATGCCAATAGTGTGGCACAGTTAACACCTCTAATTTTAGCTGATTGACGTCGAATCGTTTTAAAATACATCCACAATCAACACAGACGGCGCAAAAACAGTCCCAAGCGCAAACGCTGCACCTTTTGCATGCCCTAAATTTTTAAGACGACGCAGTCTGTGTGAGCCACACCCCCTCCTGAGCGCCTAAATACCCTTGAATGACACTCAAGTGTCGAGGAATTAATTGTGCCAACAGCGGAGGCCAAAACAAACCTTCCAAACGCTTTGAAGACAAAGCTGCGAGCCCTCCATTGCTTAAAATCTGTAAAAGTCCTCTGCGGCAGGACCTCAGCGCGACGGCTGCCATACTGCTACGAGACCACTGAGGAACTATCGCGAGAGTAGCAGCAGAGACTTTCGTTCACTCTTAGCGCTGTTGTAGTCCCTTTACGTTGCATTGCAATTAAAGTACAGAGCAGTGGTGGAAGACTAATTTTGAACTTTGATGTAGAAGAAGCTCCTTATTCCCAGAATGGTCCTTGTTAATGTTATAGTATGATATATTTTATTAATGAATTCATATCATTGATGAATACATGTATATGCAGTATTTTAATATACTGGTCAAGGTGAGACTGATTTTATATACTATTGTGCATCATAATTTATAAAATTACCATATGTTTTGTATGAAAAATCTTAATCTGCTAAATAATCACAGCTTTCGGACAAATGCAGTGGAGCAGTATAAAGAAGAAGATAATGGAAAGTAAAGTATAATAAAGTACAAATACCTAAAAAGTGTATAAAGAGCAGTTACTGCAGTATATGTAGCAGACATGGCAATCTAGCAATCATATGATAACATTATTATGATGTTTTAAAACATATTTTGCTCGTTTGTGCTTACTCATGCTCAGATCCAAAACCAAGAAACTGTACATTTCTGCAATTCAGTGAAGCACAAGTAGCCTAGAAGTAGCCTATTTGTTAATCTAAAGTGTAGTGGAAAAGGTACTGACAGTAGCAAAATACTCCTGTCCTGAAAGTCCTCCTCAAAATGGCTCCAGCGACTACACAGATCTATATGATATTATTACATTTTTAAACCTAATAATAAGTATTAATGTGTAAGTATCTGGGAGCTAATTTTATCCACTTAATAAACGACTGGGTAGTTTATAATACATCATATATCATGTGAAAAACTGTTTCATCCGTAAATGCAATGGGGCATTAAACATTTTAAATACTAAAATGTACAAATATCTAAAAAAAAAAAAAAAAAGGCTCCTTATATAGAGTACACGTGTAGATGTAATTAATTACTTTCCACCACTGATTATCGGCGTGTTTTTCATCCATTTATTTTATTTTACTTTTAATCTAGTCTGATACTGGTTTTGGCAGGTAGTGGCTAACCTACAGGAGGCTCCCCAATGAAGAGACGACTGACTATTATTTTAACATAATTTAAGGTAACAGCAGGTCATTTAAAAAAGGCTTAAATTACCCTGGATGGAGAAAATGATGAAAGTAGTGGGGGACTTGTTGTGTGATTGTGACTGTCATGTGAAGTGTCAGTTTGTAACATGACTCAGAGCGTCACAGGCGGAAGGTCACGGAGCAGCAGAACGGAACGGAAGCGGGAGTAAAGAGCCCATCCGCCATTGTGGAATATGGTAAGGGATATTCCAGTAAGACACTAGTCAGTTTCAGATTGACTGATAAAGACCATCTGTGGCAGGATTGTACACATTAACTGACGCCTTCCCCACAGACACAAAGTCGCCGTTTGTAACCAACAGAAGAACCGGATCGTCGTCAGGTCTGAGCACGGGAGAGAAAAAACGCCGCCTTGTAACGTTAACAGAGTGATTGGACAACCCGAGAGACGAGCCAGGAAAGCGCCGAAGTGCAGAGAGAGGCAAGAGGAAGCCGTGGACAGTCTCACAAACAGCGATCAGTTTCGGTTCCTGGAGGATGTCTGCGACCACAGTCGACCAGGTTCGTGTATTGACAGCTGAACGATGCTATAAATTAGCCGAGCGGCGATATGAAACTTTACCGACAACAGTTTGATCTGGTTTGGCATGCCGGATCAAACAGGCTAAAAAGTCTTTCGATATATGATAGCTATTAGCTGAAATGTAGGCCGACTGTATTGCCAACCAACTCCAGCTGTAGCCGGTTGCCAATGCGGCAGCGTTTACTGGATGTCAGAGCGTTTGACATCCGGTCAATAACGCGAAACAACCTGTAAATGTTAACATCCGGGCTGATGGCTTCAGCCTGAGGTTACTACAGTCGACTGTTATATTTATCCATGTAGGATACAGCCGGCTCTGTGTGTGTGTGTGTGTATGTGTGCGAGCGTGTGTGTGTGTGTTGTTTGTTTCCTGTCGTGATCTGACAACAGTCTCATCTCTTTTTCCTGTGCTGCCCGTTATTACAGAGACCCAAAGGACAAGGAAATAAAGGTAAGGTTTTCAACAGTCGTTTTAAAAATGATGCAGAAGTCCGATGGTTTAACATGTATTTCAGTGTGGCAGTGCCGGCTGTTTTATTTTTATATTAGCTAACATGCTAAGAGGGTGCTTGCTGATAGTGCTTTGAAACTGTAGTCTAAACTGCAGCTTATATACAGTATGATAGCACTGTTGACTGTCCCTAATTCTGAATCTGTGTTTGGTTTTGTTTTGTTTATTATTATCATCTCACACCACGCTGAGATCTCAGGTTTTACATCTGACTGCTACATACAGTACCAGCTGACATCTTTAGTATTTAGCTATTTGGGAATCACATACAGTACATTTTAATTACACAGTGATTTAATGTCTTCTCTTTCCACCCTTAGTGCAAAACGGATCAATGCATCAAAAGGATGGTGTGAATGATGATGATTTTGAGCCTTACTTAAGCGGCCAGACAAATCAGGTAACAGTATATCATAATGTAGTCTGTTCAGAGTGACAGTTTGTAGTTATGGTCAGTTTTCAGTTTATAACTTCACAATGTAGGCAGGTTAGTTGCATGTCTGAGGTGTCAGCCATGTAACATACCACTAATGTCATTTCAGTTTCTTAATTGTGCTGCTTATGGTTCTGTATAATACATTAACTGGTTGTCCCTCTGTTTTATATAGAGTAACAGCTATCCACCAATGTCTGACCCCTACATGCCCAGCTACTATGCTCCATCCATTGGTTTCCCTTATTCTCTGGGAGAGGCTGCTTGGTCCACAGCAGGAGACCCTCCTATGCCCTACCTAACTACCTATGGACAGATGAGCAATGGCGAGCCGCACTTCATCCCCGATGGCGTGTTCAGCCAACCAGGTGCCCTGGGGAACACCCCCCCCTTCCTCGGCCAGCATGGCTTCAACTTCTTCCCTGGTAATGCGGACTTTTCCACCTGGGGTACCAGTGTCTCTCAGGGACAGTCCACACAGAGCTCAGTCTACAGCAACAGCTATGGGTATGCCCCCAGCTCACTGGGTCGGGCCATCACGGACGGACAGGCCGGCTTTGGAAGTGACACCCAGCTCAGTAAGGTGCCGGTACTGAATAGCATTGAGCAGGGTATGACAGGGTTAAAACTGGGTACAGACATGGTGGCAGCTGTCACCAAAACCGTGGGCTCACCCTTAGGAGGCACAGCAGGTATGAGCAGCATGGCAGCCAATAGCCTCCCTCCGTCTGTCAGCTCGTCAGCACCTAAACCTGCCTCCTGGGCAGCCATTGCCAAGAAGCCGGCCAAGCCACAGCCCAAGGTCAAACCCAAAGCCAACATGGGGATGGGGGGAGTCGCCACCATTCCCCCACCCCCCATAAAGCACAATATGAACATTGGTACTTGGGACGATAAGGGCTCTCTGAATAAGCCCCCATTAGCTCAGACTATGATGCCCCCGCAGCCTCTAGTGCAGCAGCCGCTGCTAGCTCAGCCCCAGCCCTTACTGCAGAACCCTTTGCCCCCTCAGCCTCAACACCAGCCCCAGCACCAACACCAGCCCTTCCAGCTCCAGTCTCTCCAGTCCCCCCAGCACCCCCAGCCTCTGCCACCTGGCCCTCCTCACCTGCACCTCCCCTCTCAACCTGGCCCCCCACAGCCCCTTCATCAGCAACAACCCCAGCAGCCTGGCCCGCCTCCCAACCGTTGGGTGGCTCCCAGGAACCGGGGTGAGGGCTTTGGTCTGGGTGGGGGAGTCCCACTCAGTGCCTCCCCTTGCTCTGGAGAAGTGCATCCCGTGCTGGAGAAACTCCGTGCCCTCAACAACTACAACCCCAAAGACTTTGACTGGAACTTGAAAAACGGACGTGTTTTCATTATCAAGAGCTATTCGGAAGATGACATCCACCGCTCAATCAAGTACTCTATCTGGTGCAGTACAGAACATGGCAACAAGCGCCTGGATGGCGCCTACCGTTCACTGGGCAACAAGGGGCCCCTGTACCTGTTGTTCAGTGTCAACGGCAGTGGCCACTTCTGTGGCGTGGCCGAGATGCGCTCACCGGTGGACTACAATGCCTATGCAGGCGTCTGGTCTCAGGACAAGTGGAAGGGCAAGTTTGAGGTGAAGTGGGTTTTCATCAAAGACGTGCCCAACAACCAGCTGCGACACATCCGGCTGGAGAACAATGACAACAAGCCAGTGACCAACTCCAGGGACACTCAGGAAGTGCCTCTGGAGAAGGCCAAACAAGTGCTTAAAATTATCGCCACTTACAAGCATACCACCTCAATCTTTGATGACTTTGCACATTATGAGAAACGTCAGGAAGAGGAGGAGGCTCTGAGGAAGGTGAGATAAACACACATTTAAAGAGCCCTGTCCTCTGTAAATAGTTTGTATGCATGAGACAGTTCTGTTTAGTTACCCTTTAATTCAGAGGTAGGCTAACTTTCGACTGAGTCACTGCTACAGGCCATAGGCCGACTGTGGTCAGCTGATCTTGTTCCACCTGCTTTTAGACAGTGATTGTAACATCCTGTTGCTGAATGAACAGTCTGGCTTAAATGGAAGTTCCCGGAGGACTGTCAGCAGGTTGACATGCCACCATTACTCATAAGCAGGTCCAGGAAACCCTGATTCCTCATCAGCCATCTTGTGCTGTCGAGATTGCGATGATCTGCCCAAGTGGAGTTAGATGCATAGAGGTTTCCTGAAATAGCCCACATTCCTGGCATTCTTTCTCTCAGACAAAGGCAGATGTAGGCTCTGATCTCCCTTTGAACACCAAGCCTCTCTGCTCTCCACAGGCTCCTCATGCTTTATTAGTCTTTAACAACATAAGCCCTCGGCCTGCGAACTGGCTGCAACGTGCCTCAGAGCTGGCACAGTTTGCCTTACATGTTGTAAAGGGTTGATTCTAAAAATGTTTCCCAGCAATATACATGATAAAAATACATGATTACAATTGTCTGTGCACATGGTTCTGACAAGCACACACACTATGTAAGACTGCGCCTTCACAGGGGAAACTAAAATATGTTGCAGTGGTAATAACAGTGGTGTACCACAAATGTTAGTCTAAGTAGTAAAAACTCTGTGGGATGCTGCTGCTGTGCAAAAACAGCAGCCAAGGAGTGAATAACATGTTTTCATTGCTTGCATTCTGCTCCATTCTTAGATTCACCAGTATGCAAATCTAATTGCGTTTAGAAAACCCCCATGACCCGCTCCCTCCTTTTCTCCCACTCTCCCACTGCTGGTGCTCCATTGATGCTGTATTGACTCCTTGCTGCTGACCTTGTTAATATGCGCTGGGTTACTTTCTCATAAATATTTCAAGTCAATGTTTTCAGGCTTCTGAAAACAACCTGTCAGTAGAAAGCCTGTTTCATCCTGCGTTGTGCAGGCGTTGCGCTGTGCTGCTTTTGTAGCCCTGACCTCCTACATGACAGGATCGGCCCGGCTGAGGCCTCACCCTCCTTCGCCTGACAAGGTTAATTGTTCTCTATTGTTTGGCCTGTCCTTCCCGAACTTTGAGAGGTGTCAAACCAGCACAGCTACCTGCACTGTAACACCTCCCAAGTGTTTTTTAAGAGAACTTTGGATCTAAATGTTGTTGCAGGATTTTATTAGCATAACTAATTTGGCAATTAATACACAGAGGTTAGCTCCTTCCTTCCTCTGGATGTACTGTAATAAGGAAGCTCGTGGCACATTGGGGTGATTGCCAGTCTGCTGTAATGGCTCCAGCTGTATCATACATGAGTTGATTTTTGCACAAGGAAAGTTTTATTACTTGAAAATTAGATCTAATATCATGTTAGGTGTAAGATTACTACTTGTTGACCCATTTTAAGAAGAAATAAATTACAAATGATTATTAAATACAACTGTAAAGATATGTTATTAAATATTAAATACTTGAAATTTATATGACAGTGTGGATGTCTCGTATAGACTGCATTTTTTGAGATTTTCTGTCCCTGGAGCCACAGCTCAGTGTGAGCAGCCCTTCTGGGGATAGAGTTACACTGGGGTCCCTGAGACTTTTGCCACACCACTGACATGGATACTCACTCCTCAAAGAAGACATTGTCCCACCTAAAAAATGACACAAAGAGTCATCATGAAACTTAAGTCCAGGTCATCAGTCCAGGAAGATCCTCAGGTTATTTTAACTTCCATGTTTTATTTTCTTATCTTTAATGAGAAACTGACTCTTTTAACAGTGTTCCTGGGGGTTTTTGTAATCTGTGACACACCCTAGAATATTTGATATTTGAGGTGTGTCATGTTTACTCATGATTTTGAGTATGCATTTTTGCTGGTCTTGTGTTTATCTACAGCCAAGTGAGACTTATTACTACAAGCTGAGTGTAGTGGCTGCAGTCTCATGCCTCAAGTGTAAACATAGCTGAACATTTTGGTTAGTGCATACCTAAGGCCTGCTAAACTCATTTTGTGTGTTTTTCAAACACAGGATACTCTCTTGATAATCTGTCTCATTTATTTTCACACTAAACAGAGAAAATTCCAAATGTTCTTGCTTTAGTGATTGATTAGTTTTCTTGCCAGTGTTTTGTAAATCACTATAACAAGAAGTATAGACTCACCCAAAAAATGATCTCGTCTTGTTTTTGTGTGCTTTTCATCAGACGAGCCCTGTAGAGAGTGAGAGAGTGGAGAGGTTCATGAAGGTTAAATACTTTTTTTTAAGGCAGTCACTGTTTTTGTCCTTGCTAGAATGTTTGTGATGTCTTTAATTAAGTTTAGTTGAATTGTGCTCACATAGGAACGCAATGTTTAAGTTGATATACAAAACATCATCATTTTTAAGCTTCAAATGAAATCACCGAATCTAGGTTCAGACACCAGTACTTTCCATAGAGAATGGGAAGTTGTACTGCAAAGTAATTGTTCTCCAATAGCCAGAATTCATAGACAAACATCTTTTACTGAGTTTACTTTCAGCAGCGTATTTCTCTTTGGTACCTTTTGAGACACCCACTTGGTTCCCTGCACAAACAGTACAGATTAAAGAAATTATTAAAAGCAACTGAACCGTTAAATCAAGCAGTTTTACCGAAACAGAAAAGGATCAGGCTGTAACTGCACCATCAGTCCCGAGCTGACTGATGCTGTCTGTTTACTACTTTTACTACTAAGTCTTGAGTTGTAATTGAATATTTTTTATGTATACTTCACAGAGCACATAGGAATGTACTCAAAATAGAAACACCTAATGCATTCCAAGTGATGAATGACATTTGCAGAGTCGTACAAATGGAGATCAGCACAATAAAGGCATTTATTCGATACATGTTGTCTAAGTAGTAAAATAAATATGGATTGTCTATATAAATGGGTTTTGATCATCTCTGTCAGAGTAGTATATTCAGGGGAGCAGCTCTGAAGTTGCTCTTTTAGCTCTTTGTGTCCCTTGTTGCTCTTGTTCTGATACCAACCACTGATTATCTTTTTCTGTTTTTTTCTCTTGCCAGGAGCGCAATAGAAATAAACAGTAACCTTCAAGCAAGCTCTCTGCTAGAACTGCAACACTAATGATGTAGGACCTTAAATAAAAATTTGCCTAACCGGGAGGAAAGGAGGAAAGGCTCTCACAATCTTTCCGCTGAAGATGACAATGTATCTGAACACTTGAACATGACAATAGATGGACTCATCTGTATCCGTTGACTGGTGCATCAAACCCTGTGTTCCTGTCTCACGAGAAAAAGAACCCACTTTGAAAACTCTGTCTTTAAAGCACTTTCAGTCCTTATAAACAGCCTCTACCAATACCCTTAACTCTCTAACTATGTGTTCTTTGATTTTTTGTTTGTGAGCAACTAACTGACTAACTAACTGAGTAGTCAGAAGATTTCACCGGGCTTATTTGTAATTTTTTTAATGCCTCAAATGTTTGGGATATTGGTGAGCTTCATCAGCCTCCTGAAGAGAATTAAAGATGATATGTATAAATTAATCTTGTACTTGAATCTGTATTCAGCTGTCTGATCCTCCTCAGACAGAGGCTGTGGATGATTGACAGGTGGGACGGAATAATTGGGAAACAGCCACAATCATGCCAGTCATAGGATGTATCCTCCCTCTACCTGTTCCCTTCCTTTCTACATCTGTTTCTGTGTACCAAAAGATTATAATTATGCAGCAGGTTGGCGCCGGCTAGTGCACATCTTTGTTTTTTTTTTTTTTCTTTATCTCTCTCTCTCTCTTGTGATTCTGTCATTCTGAGGTGCATTTGTCTGAGGAGAAACCTGCTGCTCTGGTAGAACTAGCGGTGGCCTCCTTGGGCCCTGTGGGTGGCTGTCTTTGCTCTGATGTTGACGTACTCTATCGTACCTCAGGCTCAATCAGCTCAATCAGACTGTCTGTCCTCAACAACTCTTAGCACTTTTGGGAGAACCCCCACCCCCCTCTGCCCCACCTTACCCCAGACCCCCCCACATCACCCACCCCTCTCTGCTCGGCTTGACTGGGATTCCCCCAAAATGGCAAGACATCAACTGTAAGGATGTGACAGTTTTCTCCTCTAGGTAACTCACTAGCTAAATAAAAATTACCCATGTTTAGCGCAACTGTTGTTTTGTGTTTTTACTACTAGTTTTACCTTTTTAAAGTATGCATTACTTCTATGCTTCACACCACAGTATCATACACACAGTGATAGGAAATATATAAAGTCTGCTGCTGGAACACAAGCAGATCCTCCCTTTTCTATTTGCTAATGTGCCTGTAAATAAACTAGTGTGTATACAGTAATGACAGCTCAGTTTCCACATTAGCTTTTCATTTCAGTATATTACTGATAGTGGGTGTGAAGTGTGTTGGAGCCAGGAGGGCGGGTTTGACCATATAGTTAAAATATCAAAGGTGTACAATAAATAGACCAGAAGATGACACCACATTAACATTTGTGCTCTGTATGGAAGCAGCCCTGCCAGTTTAAAGTGGGTTAGTTCACATTACACTACAGTTGTAGGGAAAAACAATACTGGAATTCCCATTCTTAGCTGTAAAGGCTGTAACAGCAAGGGCATGAGCATAAAGGCAGTGGCAGGATAACCAAGTCTATTAGGTACACTCATAAATAAAGTGGGCTAAGTATATGACTTTACACTTAGCAAACATTGTACTTTTCAATATTTGTTGTCTCCACATTTATCAGACAGCTAATTACTTACAATAATCTTTCAAAACAATCTTATTCTTTCAGATGAAATCAACTGTTTTCAGCTCTTTTGGCCGGTGCCTGTACAAAAATGAGTGTGTATTTCAGGTTCTTTATCATGTTTCAGATGTGTATGATTCATTAGCAGCTCCACCAAAGAGACATTTGCTCTTAATGCTCACATTATTTCTTTGAAATAACTCTCACATTATCCAGTACTTAACATAGACAACAAGTCCAAAAAATGAAAACAGATTTGTGTAGTAGAGCTTTTTATTCTCTCTTATGCCATTATTCACCTCACAACCCCTTGTCTTGTGACCCTTTAGAAGGGCCTGCCCCCTAGGTTGGGAACCACTGGACTACACTACATCAGTTGTAACAATTCAATAATGTCATATATAATAATATGTGAGTCACAGGGGGCATTCTGCATAATGAATGTATTTACTTTTGATATTTTAAGTACGTTTAGCTGATAATAGTTCTATGCTCTTACTTAAATAGGATTTTTAATGCAGTAGTTTAACTTGTAATGGAGTATTTTTACATTATTGTATTAGTACTTTTACACCACTGCATGCTGGGTATCTTTCCTGTCCATGATAAACCCCTTGACATGAGTTCAGAGACACGAGCACTGGGCTGTGGATGACAGGAATAAGCTTGTCTGGTCTGACGAATCTCAGTTTCAACTACACAAACACAATGGCAGACTCAAGAGTGTGATGCATCCATCGTGCATGGTTACTGCACAGGCCAGTGGGGGAAACCTTGACGTCATATTGGAAAATGGTTCAAGATACATTCAGGTAAAAGTGATATTAATCACCTGGCTGCTATAAACCTGACATCAATTCCATTTTACATCACTGGGCTGAACCTAGACACAGCATACTGTATGGGGTGCATTTATGAAGCACTAATGTTTGTATCAGCAGCGTTTAAGGTTTGAACCATGATCCAAAATTGACTGACTGACAGGTCTTTCAATAGACAGTAATACTAGAGAAATATTTGGTTACAGCATTGGACCACCTCTTCAGTTACACAGGAGTATGTCTGTAAATACTAATTAGGCTTTTGATAATACAATCCTACAGTCATTACAAGTAGCAACTGCTATCAGGACCAAAGGTGGTCCTACATGCTACCTATCAATTCAACCTATTCGTTTTGTCATACTTTGACTTACAAGATATTTAAAAATGTTTCAGCTTTTTACACACAGAACTTATCTTAAAACATCAAATATGAGCCCTTGATATCGAAAGCAACAGGCACTTCATGTTTTTGCCCAGAGTCAGACTGTACTCAGGGTGGAAAGACAAGTGAGACTGAATTTAGACTGTGTAATACTAAAACTAATGAGGTTGTTTCACTTCATCATTCAGTTGCTTAGAGCAGGTTGATTTCTTTACAGTATAAGACAGACAGTGAAACACATTTTAAATGAATAAAACTATGGGCTTTACAGACTGTTTACATGATCAGGAATACACATCATTTTTATGTGTAAATTGCTTTTAAATAAGCAACTTCTCTTTCACTTTCTGTCCACCAGAGTGCGCCAACACATCACCTTCTTTCAAACGTCCTCAGCTCCCAAGATGCACTACAAAGCCCTCTTTCTTCTCAAGCCCTCCAACTCCTACAGACACAATTATACTAGGATGAGAAGCACTTGTTGTGCTTCCACAGCTTTTGGAGCAATTAATGCCAGCTCACCAAGCTGTGCAGTGAGAGGTGGAAAAGAGAGGGAGAAAGAGGATGTGAGCGGGGAGTGACAAAAATCCCCCTTTATGTTTGTCAAGGAGGAAGAAAGAGCTGTAATTATAACATTGGAGGCTTTGGATTGCAACTTCTCTCCTCTGTGTGTTAATTTGTGCATCCATCAGGTTTTCGCAGGCGGCCTTTGAAAAGACCATACTCTTCCTGCCTCCATTTGTCTGTGAACACAACAGACAAACTAAGCAGGGAACTTGCTATTTATTCGCCTCACAATGCCCTCACAATTACTAGTTGTGTGTGATGGTGCTGGGATGTACAAATTCTCAAATATGCAAAACACTGATTTAATTAGAGACCTCTGATATGATGTTGATTTTACCTTGTTCAATGGATGGATAAAAAGTGCAGTATGATCACATTTACTCTCAAGTCTTTTTGCTGTTTCATGAAAAGTGCACGCTACAGGGAAAATATATGCACTACAAGCCAACTTCAATGGCTTGTCATGTTGTTTTTATCATCTTGGGATCAAACTAACTGGTTAATGACTTTAATGTAACTAGCATTCAATTTACCCCTATCCACAGTGGTCAAAGCTGTTCCAAGAAAGTGCCAAGCAAACTTCTGTCTTTTTTTAATTATTTTTTTTTTTTCAAACCATCAAAATGTCCTTCTGCAGAGGGATTCAGTTGAGTGAAGATGAGAGAGAAGGAGCATCTTCTGCTTAGTGAGCTGAAATGCCTTTGAAGTTTCAGTCACTCTGAAGACTCATCAACACATGGCTCAAGGCAAGGTTAGGGCAAGTCTCAGGGTTGGCACTTCCTCGATGTTTTGAAGGTTTTCACACTCTGGGCCATGGAGTGTCACTCAGTGAGTCCTTGCAGAACATTAGTCTTATTGATGACTATGTTAACTGACATGCGGTTGATCAGAGGAACCTGAAATTATTCTGAATATATATATCTGCTTTTCTCATTAGCAGTGTTTGATGTTGCTGGTGAAATGTGAGCAAAATAATAGAAATGTGAGTGCATCAACAAAAATAAACGCAGAACTGTCCTATATTCAAAGCTATATTGAAGTTTCAAGGTGTTACTCAGCAAGTCAGGTAAAATAATCAGCAAAGGTTTATTTTTCATTTGAAAAGAAATGGGGTTTTGACTGACAGTAATGTCTAAGTTTTCTTCCTGCCCTTTTCCAAGGTGTCTCTATTGCCATGGTTATAACATTATCTGTGAACTGAAAGTAGAGGCTGAGCATTTTGCTGAACACGATATGATGTAGATCTAAGCTGAAAATACTTTATTGTTCTGCATACAATGAAGAGAAATGAGTGACTTGTAATCTAATATTTTTGCAATATTTTTTGTGATCCTGTCAATACAGGTGTTGAATAGGGCAAATAATTATCAGATAAATTACATTTGTCTTTTAATAGAGTTCTATGGTTTTATTTAATCTCGTATTTCATATATTCATACTGTCACAGTATTTATAGCAAAAAATAAAGGTTCAACAAGCAGTTATGCAGTGCATTTTAATGTTATTGTTTCTGATGCCCACAGGGAGGCACCATCTCCAACACCACTCATACTTAAACCTACTAATACAAAGCCCAATGGTTCATATTTATGTGCCATGTTCTCACATTTGGATCTTGTCAAATCAGTGTCATCACTGAGAGAGAATTTATGCTTTTCAACACCCTTTTCTCTTCACTAGTTCTCAGCTATGGGAGTTAGTGAGAAGCAGCAAGGTATCCACAATGTTTCAAATTAAAGGAACTCCAGCAACTTGGTATTGTGTGTCCAACATGTCACGGGGCACAGAAAAGACACATTAAAATACAAATGGTTAAATTTGAGAGAGAAAGAAAGAAAGAAACCTTGACTTTTAGTCTCTAGTAATGGCTCAAAAACACTAGAGCCTACATTTCCCATGATGCAGCTGAACTGCATCTTTCATTAGATCCTGCACTGCTTTCTAAATGTCCTATTCTTCCTATAGCAAGTTTGCAACGGCCTGTTTTACAAGTACAATTTTAATTCTCAAGCCCCGGCCGAGATAAGCATGGTGATATTACGATGACATAATCAGGGTTATACTGTACTTGTCACTCTGAAAAGCTTGATCTACCATTAATACTCGAGTAAACTGAACTTCTTGTGTAAAAGTAGTGGAGTGCCACCTTAACACCAGATGATTTACCATCATCCTAATTCAAGTGTTAACAAAACGCAAACTTGTAGTATAGTATGACTGTGTGACTGCAACAACGATCTTAAGACTTGAATTATTCACTAGGAAGCATGGGTAAAAGTGACATAACTTCTTGTAGTAGAGGCTGAGGCCAACAGTTTTTACAGTTTTAGCAGATACTGTAAATACAAAGTGACTGTTCACTTCCCATGTCCTTTATGTTTATTTGATTTATGAAGCTATTCCAGCAGTAGGAATAACTAATGCAGTGTTTTAGTCAGCAATCTGTAAGAGCACTCTTGACAACTCTGTATTTGTTGGGCAAATAAAATCTTTATGTAATGCATATAGGCAACGTTCAAAGCAACAGGGAATAATTCAAGGCCCAGGGTCATTAATCTGTTCAAATGTCTCCTGGCAACAAGAAGCACCATCAAATCAACGTTGATGCAACTCCTTGGGTAGGAAAAACATTTTCCCCGTGCATCACTAATATAAGTGGAGCTGTGGATTGGTCTCAGTGTAAAGAGAAGTGCTTGTGTATCCACCTGCAGTTAAGATATTTGCATTTACTGCTGTTCTTTTAAGATCTGAAATACAGATCGCAAGAAATATATACATTAAAGAAGAACCACACTTTATGAAGCTTTATAATCCACTGGAAGGTGAGTGTATATGGCTAATGGAGAAAAAAGTCACTAGAGATGGTAAACAAAAGGAACCATACTTCATTCAAATTCCAAAGGTCTTTTATCCAAGATCATCTGAGCATATCTGGGCCATCGTTATTCATTTTACAGCAGGTCATACACAGTCCTGCTTCTGCCCTGAGGTTTCAGGTTATTGTCAATCCACTCTTTAATTTATGGATAAGTGAGAGCGGCGAGAAGGAAAAAAGTGCAAATGGGAGGGAGAGAAAAAGAAGAAAGTAATGAAAGAACATCAACGTGAGGTACAAGGAGACTGAGAGGACGGCTGCCGTATTTTTATTCACTAATTCCTATCTGTATGTTTATTATGCTGCACTGCCCTTTTAGGACACTTGGCTACACCCAGCACCGGGCCTCATAAATATGAATCTTTAATCTATGAAGCAGATGAGTAAAATATATGAACTGAAGGAATGAGAAAGCACTGCATCCAGAGCTTTGGTACCACATCTATACTTCATAACTGGACTGCAGCCTCTTTTATACTGAGGAGATGATGACTGGAGACACCCTAGCTGTAGCCAGGCTGCTTATTGAATTCAAAGGTTGGAATGTGTATTGTGCTGGGACGATGTGTTCAAGCCAAGGTTTTGCATCACAGGGGGTAGAGCAGAATGGAAAGGTCTGAAATGTAATGCATTTGAAATGAAATGAAAAGGTGCCAAGGAATGAAATATGACATGCTGGCTGCTGAGGCCCAGAGTCCTGGGAGTCACCGGTCGAGACTCTATACTCAGACGTATATGTATGTGTGCGTGCATATGTGTATGAGGGAGAATCTAAGTGCATGGCATTGTGCAAGTACAGGTTGAGTGGGTAATGTGATGCATGCTGCCTTTGCTCCTGTGACTTCCTCTTCCACCCTCCTGTTCAGGCCTGATGGAGATTAAGGGCCATTAAAGGCTCTCTGCTGCATGTGCAGTTTCTATTGATCACATCGACTCAACCCACTGTAGCCAATGATCCGATTACAAGTGTTGTACCCCCATCCTTATCCCCTCCCCCTCCATCTTCTCTCCTCCTTGCCCCTCCCTTCTCCTTCGTGGTTCAAGATTCTCTGTGGGGGTTGTGACTGGCTCTGCTGATGTCAGCAGTGGGGCATGCCCAGAAGGCCTGAGCCCCCCCACCCCAAGGCAAGCCTCTGAATATCTGCTTGCGTGTCTGTCTGTATTTTTGTCTTTCGTCCATGCTGCCCCGCTCGCACATCTTTCCCATTCCTCGCTTCTGTGCTCTCACCATCTCCAGTCATATCCAAACACAGCAGGGTTATGATGAACCTTGTTTCTACATGAGAGAGATGGTATGGCCATGCCCCGAAGAGCTAAATGAGTTGAGACAGTCTGAGAGGCATCAGCTCACACCCTCCCGACCCCCACCTCTCCGAACACCACCCCCTCCCATTGCTTGCAATGTCAAACAGCCCTGGGGGAGCTGTCTGCGAGACCACTGCGGTTATTAGCATTGACAGTGGCTCATGGAAATCTTCTTAGTTTCTACTGTACAGGAAGTGTCCCACTATGTTGCTAATTCAGGGGGATTCCCACATAACTGGCAATGTATTCTATCTGAGAAACTCCTTATCTTACTTCACTAGTGGCATAGCTCTATGGATGGCAATGTCGCTCACCACTTTGGTCCACACTAAAATATATCTACAACTACTGGATGGATTGTCATTAAATTTTGTTCAGATATTCATGGTCTCCAAATGATGTATCCTGCTGCCTTTGAGAATCCTCTCACTTTTCCACCAGCACCACCAGCAGGTCAAAATTCAAATTTTCCCCTAACTTTGGTTTATGGCTAAATGCCTGCAAACTAAGGACATTACCATCAGCCAGCTAATTAGTGAATATTAGCATTCTATCATGCTAGACGTAAAGGAAATGGTAAGAATTATACTCACAGAGCTGTTAGCATGGCTCCAGACTCTTCAGTCTTGTCACACTGCCAAAATTGGTTTGGCACAAAACTGTATGCCAGGAAAAGTTGTAAAAAAGTTTATAATAAACACACTCTGAGTCCAGAGATACAGCTGTGTGAGTTGAGTGTCTTGAATTGTTTTACATGATGGTCATTGAGTGAGGACTTGGCCTGTTGAGATTACATGACTGACTGACAAATCAACATCCTTTTTGACTAAGACTGACTGAAAAGTCTCTAAATACCTTGAGGACAAGTCTGATTCAGTGTTAAATATTATAATACATATTGTATTTTTTTTAAAGCAAAGTCATATATTGTGACAGAACTGGGTCTGATAGCAGTCACAGCTGTGTGATAGGAGTTGTTCTCTGTCCTGGTTCTATCAATCAGCTGCACCAGTGAGGGATTCACAGGACCCAAAACAACCAGGAAACAATACAGAGAGAATAACTGGAACTACATCAAGTCACCACAGGATGAATCACTCACTACAAAGGCAAACATGCTTGGTTTCACTTACAAGGCATATAGTTCATTTCGTAAGGTAGTTAGGGATCTATATTGAAGAAACAGATTTTGTTTTTCATGATTCTCATTGAACCTTTGGAGGAAATACTTTGATATACAATAGCATCCTTGGGGCCAGATCAGGGCCAGAGTTGGAATATGAATAAAAAGGAAGGTCCATTATATTCAGAACCAGCAGAGCCTTGAGAATAGGACCACGTGGGGGTGGTGGTAAACAGCTTTACTCCCTGGATGAAAGGCACACTGTGATGTGTGTCCAAGGAGAGAACATGAGAGTGCAACATTGTAATGTGAGAGTCAGACCCCTGAGATCATAAAAAGTCTGGCGATAACACATTTAAAAGCAGATTTTCATCTATTTACACACTCCTATCAGTGGAGCAATCCTCCAGCCGTCTTCAAAATGCATGTAGATTACCATAAAGAAACCTAAGTGGTGTGTGTACATCTGGGCTTTGATATTGTGCACAGGCTAGGCAAAGGCACTGACCTTCCCCGCTACCGCAATTACATCATAGGGCAGCTCCTGCTCTCATGCATATTAATGCAGGTTCTGGAGGCATCACCCACACCTTTGATTCCCTGGGATCTGAGCTCGCCATTGCATGACAAGTGTATCTGGACACAAAGTGTATGTAATGGTTTTCTGCTTCAGCAGAGATATAGACCAGGAGCAAGGCCAGATCAAAGGTGCACACACTTTTCTCTGCGGGGGGATGAGAGAGAGATAGTGTGTGTTTGTGTGAGAGAAAGAGAAGACGTGTGTGAAAATGAGTTAACGTATAGCAGACAACCATACAGGAGCACGTAACTAATAGCTTGGTGGCTAACACACAAAGTTAGAGCCAAAGGTTAATCAGAATCCTCTTTTATCTCATTTTGTGGCACTATTATTGCCTTAATGGGGTCGCTATAATTTTAACACAATAGGACATTTTATTTCAGAGCAGATATATTTAGACCAAAAGGGACATGATATAGCTAATTGCAGGGGTGTCTTGGGCGTATTCCAGTGTTTCCTCTGCATTCATTCGACAGTGGTGGACCACCACAGTCAGAGTGCCTCCAGAAAAATGTAAATCAAAATAGCACCAATGTGCTCTTCACCTTACAGTCCACACTATTCCCACGACTGAGGCTAAAACAGATGAATTAGGAACCTTAACAAAAAAATCCTGAAGGACTAACAATGAAAAGACCAGAGGGGGCCCTGGTAGTGTTTTCCATGTCATATTTTTTTCACAGGGTGCTGGTGCAGAGACCCTTTCTGCCAGTAGAGGGCCTCGTTGTTACAAAAAATACAAAATAAGGCTCAAAGATGGTCGGTTCCATTTTCTAGCATCCACACACTGATTTGATTCCTGAGCAGAAACAATGTTCATTCAGTGCCTCTGGATTTGTCTAAATAAAGGTGATACAGAATATTCAAATGTTACAGATTTATTTTGAATTATATTGAGTTGTTAAAATCTAATATATCAACATATCAGACAAAAATATCACTAAATAATTCCTGTATACAACAAGCCATTATAAGAATGATTTCTACTCAGTTTGACAGAGTTGCTTCACAGACATTTGCACAATTCCTTATGCACTACTTTTGCTAAATCTCATTAAAAAATATAATTTGATTTAATATGATGACACGATGGAACATGATTCATTATCTGGAGACTTGCTGAATAAGTGGATGACTCTTTACATGTATGCAGCCACACTGGTCTATTTGCCATCAAGCCATAAAAGGCCTGAAGCAGCATTAACTTCTCAGAGCTGTGAAAGAGCTTTGCTCACCAGGGAGCCAATAGGGGACTAACCATTATATGAATTGGCTCCAGTTGCTGCTGCTGCTGCACTGATCGTGTCATGCCTGAGCATAAAAAAATAAATCTGTGCAAATAAAAAAAAGATTTATTAAATTTTTTGGCATTTAGTACTGGATAAAAATAAGTGAAATGCAGCAGAGAGCAGGGGGCAATCTGAATATGAATCAAGCTCAAATTGAATGACAAACTGAAACACACTGAATGGCAATGCTGCGTATTAGTTACATCTGATCACTGCAGCATCCTCTCATATTAAATCTCCATAATGAGTAAATTAGTGGGTCTCCATCTGTGGCGTTGCAAACTTACAGTCACACATGCTGACTGCATTCACAGACTCCTGCTGGGCGTGTTGGTGTAGAATAAACACACAGATTATTTCACACACGTTACAGCGGCTACAGCACAATGCACAAAAGGGGTGCATTATAGCTTGCATGTATACTGTAATTCACACACTCGCTGCTGAGAAAATGTTGGCACAGGGAAGGCTTAATTTACAGTGCAAAGTCAAGAAACGGACAGGTCTTTCGAGCAGTGCTATTGATCTGACTGTTCCCACCCAACCTCCACTGCTCTCAACCCCCACCTCTCTTCTGCCCTCCCTCTGTGGTTACATTTCTTCCTGTGTCATGAAGTGCACTGTAACATATATCTCTGATTCATTGCACATTCATCATTGATTTGCCATGTCTCTTGCTTCGTGCTAAGAAACAGAACACACCGGCTTATGCTTATGCGTCACGTGGGCTCGCTTCTCAAAAATCTCCTCAGACTTTTGAGATGATATTCAAACAAAAACAGAAAAAAAGCTAATGTCTCAATTGACTTACTATGGCCTAGATTCAATTCTCTCCTTTGTTGGCTCAGAGCGAAAGAATTTAGAGCACATACTTGCTGAAAAAACGCTTGTGCTTTATCTTTTATCTGTTATATATAAAACCGTCAGGGTGCAAAATATGGACCCCAGATAATTAAAAGCAAATGTACAACACAGTATTTTAATTATAAGATGAGGAAACAGATTGTTAAACATACATTTGAGTGAATATGCAGGCAGCCTAAAGGAGGCTGCAAGTAATTGCAGAAAAATTGCAACCCATAATTATGGTCTCAGTCATTAACACTTTATCTGGGTGGAATAAAACAATCCATATCAGGATTTAAACTGCCAGCCCCCGTTATTCCTCACTGTATGTGTGTGTGTGAATGTGTGTTTTTGGATATGCAAACAAGAAAAAAAATAGAGGGACGCATTGTAAATATGCAGCTATACACATGCAGCCATATTAACAATCACATAAACACACATATACAAGCAAAACACACAGATACACACACATTTTCACATGCACACACACACACACTCACACACACACACACACACACACACACACACACACACACACACACACACACATCCATTTACATATCATCTGCAGCCATCTGCTCTAAATGATAGGTAATTAACTCAGGCCTGCCTTTGTCTCTCTGGCTGGTAGGCTGACATATAGAAGCTCTTCAGCGGGATATACGTGAATCGAGGACTTCAAAAGAGTGAGAGGACAGGAGAGTGAGCGAGGGGAAGGATGAGGAGGAGGACTGGATGATGTTTGTGAATGATGCTGCATAAACCCAGAGAGGCAGCACAGAGAACCATTACGATGATGGGAGGAAAAAAAAAAAAAAAACTGGAGATGATGGAAAGAGGACATGCCGGGTTGGAGAGGATGTACACACGCACACAATCACATAGGCACATGCGGTACATAGTGTGTATCTGTGTGTGTGTGTGTGTGTGTGTTGAACCATGCCGTCAAGCTCACCTACAGTTTTCCGATCAAGGTCAAGCTGTATTAAGCAGAGAAGCTATGCACTGTGTGGGCTGGAATGGAGAGATGTTGAAGCTAACATTGGCACCACCTCATCTATCAAAAAAAAAAAAAAAAAAAAGGGCTCTGGATGTTATTTTAGACATTTTACTTCATGCATTATATCTCACATTGTGTTATGAGAGATGAGAGTGCATGAACTGAACATGTTTTTGAATTGCACAGAATATATTTTGAAAACTGAAATGTTCCAGTCAAAAATCTTGCACAAAATAAGTACATTAAAAACAACATTAAAAAAACTTCTTCACCAGATTCTACACTGGTGATGTCTTCTACACAGTCTGATAAGCAGGAGCCCTTTGTTAATCCTCTCTCTTCCATATCCTCCTTTTTCAAGCAATGTCTGCTCCTCCCAGTCACCCTGATATCCAGGTCTGTCTCTATTACAGCAGCACGGGGCTATAATTAGCCAGGTATCTCCTGCAGTAATGATGAGTAGGAGAGAAGCCCTGCATATACCTGCTAGGGGCTGGAGACAGACTCTGGAGCCAGAGCATCACCACCACCACCACCACCAGCAGCAGCAGCAGCAGCAGCAGCAGCAGTGGAGGAGCCCCGTTTCTCATCAAATGGGGTAATTAGAGTATGGAGATGTGATTCCAGGTAGGAGGTGACAGAGAGCACGGGAGAGGATGTTTATCTACATGCTCACCTCCTCTCCTCAAATAGTGAATGGTCGAGGCTGAGTGAGACAAGAGCAGGAACAAGATATCACAAGGCAGCGGTGCAGATACAGAAAAAAGAGACACGAGAAGAACAAAAAAAGAGTTTGTCAAAGGTGGGATGAGAAAAATGTAGTGGCAAAGTTTAAAGACAGGATGTTAGCATTTATGGTGGAGAAGATGACGTAAAGGAAGAAGTAAAGGCACATATCCTTACAGCTCAATACACTTAAGGGAGCAGCTGTGGTGTATAGGGTGTGGTGCAGTATAGAGACACTGACAGATGACCTGATGGAGCAGTTCCCCAGTTTGTGTGCTTCATTTTGAGTGAGCAAGAAAGACAGAAACAGAGAGAGAGATGAGCAAGATGATGATGATGGTGGTGGTGTTTAAGATGATGATGGCGGCGGCTCCTCTATCTAGATCTCACATCTGCAGTCAGCATCCCCTCTAACCGCAGTGTCCCTCCCCAGACGCCCGCCTGACACGTCTGCACCGGTCAGCGGGATACAAACACACTAATGCATCTTCCCAGCAAACAAACAAACATGTGTGGCTGTAGTAATTGCAGTGATTAGGAGATAAGCGCTGGGAGAAAACCATACGTTACGGAGGAAGACCCTCGCATGACCTTTCGCCAAGATGCAGAACCCAGAACTGCAGTCTGATTCCAGACACGTATGACTAGCGCCACACAGATCCACAGTACAGGTTGTGGTGGTGTAAAATATGCAACACACATAAGCCTCTGCAGGCCTCCACCACAAAAAGCACCTTAAGCTTGGTATTTCCAAGCAGCCGTTGGAAACTGCAATAATTTCACCATCATAATGGTCACAGGCCAGATATTTTAAAGACTCTCAGTAGAGGGTGGTTCACAACTTTATACATGGGTGCTATCAACCTCCCTTAAAATTATTTTCCATAAATCATATCGGTTCTTTATAGAGCCTGCTGGCTGCGATTTTTCACACTTCTCCCACAATCCTCTCCTTGTATGCACAAATTAATTCACACAATGGGGAAATATACATTGCATTTTATGTTGTATTGTTACTATTTTATGTTGATCTAGTAAATGTACTGCATTATATATATATATATATATATGGGATGAACTGAATGCTCATCCACCATACTATTATTTTTTTTATAAAGCAGTACACTGGTGTAGCCATTAGCCATTGCACTTGTTTATAATGTAATTCTATTAGCCAAATATGAGACAATTAAACACAAATACATATAAGTAATATATATATATAAAGACAATCGATCAATCACTCAGGATCAACAAAACAAGTTTATACTAAAACAATTAGTTCTATTTTCTCAATTTAATGTGTTTAAATTTGCTGGCAAGGTGGACTACTTAACTGGTCATGATTCTAATTTCTCCATTATTATGAATATAAGGAACAGGTTTTGGTAGCTATTTATGAATTTTGCTGTAGATTTGACAGTCTAACCCGACCTTTCTTTCTTTGTAGACCCTTTTACAGCATTCTGGATCTGGTTTTCATTTGTAAGATGTGAGTTAATTTCCAGAGAACAGCCAAGTAAGACATTTCTTTTCTTTTTTGTGGTATGAAAATGCCATGATGACATTTCAGTGTGCAGGAATAAATTCCTTGAAATGTGCACTTGTTTAGAAAGTGATTTCCTGGTATGTGGTGCACACAGAAACAAAATTTCCTCCTGTTTTGACAGATCAACAAAGTAAAAAGCTAGACAGGTCAGAGTTAGTGCATGATATAATCAAAGCACCACAGTTACTAAACCACCAAACTTCACATCCAAGTACTCAAACAAAGTTTATTTGACTCGACATGCTCTCTGATCTAATGTGAACTGATGTTCTAACAAGTCCAACAATGATCTAATTCAGCTTCAAAAGGCAGCATGTGGATCCAGGATTTAATGAATACAGTGAAGACAGAAAGAAAGAGGGTAAAATGTTTATGCTTCATCTGTTTTTCACAGCAGTGTCATGGCCAGTAAAACCGGCTTAGTCACACATACAGAGCTGAAGGTGTTAGAGGAAAATCAATGGTTGGATTGCAGTATAAGGTCCTCTGGGTGAGGTAAACACAGTTTGTTATACATTCTGCCTCAGGAATGTTGCAAAAAGCCTCCAAAGAGGCAAATATGTGCATTAAGTACCTGAACACAAGGACACAAATGAAAGCACATGCATGTACGTGACGAAACATACAAATTATTAACCGTACTTTCTCCTCACTGTTTACCTGATGGAGGACAGAATTAGTTGAATATAACTTATGGTGCGATTGGTTTAAAAGGTGTCTCATGTTAGAGCCCACGTGACTTTCATACACACACCCTCCTTTACCCCCCACTCTCTCTTGTGCACACACACACACATCAACGCGCAAACTCCTCTCCCTGTTAACGTGCAGCTCCCCAACTCTCAGGCTATGAAATGTACATCACACCTCCGATCTAAGGGAATCTCAACCCAAATCCTTCCTTTGAATTATTGAAGAGGACCAAGCCAGCTTGACTCTGATTATCCTCCGATCAATATGCCTCGCCTCTCCTCCTATAACATCAAATGCCTCCGACGATCGATCCGACCAATCAGAGGAGTCGCTGCAGCTAGAAATGCAGAGTGTATTGTTCTGCATTGTTTACACTGACACCGCTTGGCGTGTATAATAGGTGTGTTTATGCTCGGGACAGGCGTGACTGCTGATTGACTGAGATGCTCCTGTGTGTTTTTGCTGTCTGGTATGTGTCAGAGATGATTCCACCCGTTTGTTTTGTTCTTGTTGTTAGCAGGACAATCAAGTTTAGCAGAGATTTCAAGAAGCCCTAAGATGAGATTAACTGTTTTTTTGTTGCTTTTCGTTCTCTGCATTGGAACATACTATGTTTATCTTTAACCTGTGTCTGTGTAGAGAGAGACAAAGAAAAGATGCGAGTAAAAAGATGAAGGAAGAGTCATTTTACATTTCATAAAGCTGTTAAAGTTTGAATCCTGGAGTTGTAGAAATGTGTCGAACATGAGCACAAAAGCCTAACTAACGCAACTCGGTTCATTTCACTCCCAAAAAGCGCCTTTCTCTCGGAGACTGCAAGCGCGAGTGACTTGTAGCGATTTTCTTTTTTCAATTACATGCCAAAAGGTAAATCATCACCTCACAACCCTTCTACAATGAGCAGAATGAATACAAACATATGCCTGTAACCCTACAATTATACAAGACGTGCACGCTCTCCCTCTCGCAGGCCCATGTAATGATTGCAGGAGGCGCTGGGCTATTATTTGCAAAATGGAATGGTTGATGTGTGATTGTTGTCTGTCTCTGGTGAAAGCTATTGGTTCCTCCTTAAGATGTTGCCAGGCTGGTATACGCCTTTTCTCCTCAACATACAAGTTCCACGCTCAATCTGCAGTGTTATTACACAGGTTACCTGACGTGGACAAGCAAACACTCCAACAACACAGGTATGCTGTACATCCATTATACATGTGGATGTCTGAGTACTTTGACTGATTCTGCCTTTAAGATGGGTCTCAGAATTTGTCAACAGTGTCACACTAAACACCTCACAGATCTGCTGTTGCATCTCTCCACATACAGGCTCTCTGCAGTGGGATGGATGTATCAGCAGGGGCCAGATGATGGCACTCTTCTCTCTGCACCGGGCTGCTGGATGCCCCCACTGCGTGCTCTGACTGCATGATGCAGCTGGCCTCATTTTAATGATTTAAATCACTTGAGGTCCACCGCCACACATTTTAGAGGCTTGACTGAATTTATCCTCGTTGATAGAGATCAGTGCCCTCAGTCCCGGACGTTGCCAGACTACAGTAGAGGGAGAGACCTCTCCGACTGACACGATTGGATACAGCTCTCCGCTCTGATTTTACTTTTGATCCTGCCGCTCTGACTCTGGCCCTGGGGACAGATGAGTGGAATGGAGCGGTGGAGATAGAGCAGAATGCCACGCACTCTTTTCTATCTCACTGGTCAGCCTTTTATACAGATGCAGGTCTAGAATGAGTACTATTAGAATATAGACTCATGTAGTCTCATATTAAGATCAGGCATTTTTATGCTCTGCATCACTTGCTGCAACCACGGGCACGTGAAGTTACTTTCTGCAATCAAATAAGCATCAAAACATACTGCAGCTTGAAGTGAAAAAATTAATGCACTGACAGCCTCCAAAGTATTTCTGCTTATTTTGAGTGCCAGTACAGAGGCACATAGTGATTGTACACAGGTATGAGCAGGGGTTAATTCTTAAAAAGACAGAAATAACTACAGCACTGTGTTGCAAGCAGCTTCCCAACGTTTTTGAGTCACAGTAAGAAAAAGGCGTTTTTTGTTTCTACAGTTAAGGTAGGTAGAAACACACACATGGGTGTTAAGTGCCCCTGTTCAACAGAAGGGCAGAGCGAGGTGGAGGCGGAGGACGAGATGAAACAAGTGTAACCTCTATAGAGGAGGTTCAGGAGCCTACATAGTGCTAACACACTTGGCAAACCATACATATGATCAAACATCCCACATACGCAAACACAGCCCCCTGCAGCAGCCAACAGGTCATCATCCAAATATCACTTTTAGCCTTTGCACCCTACTCATTACTAAAAACACACACAGGCAGCTGTAAGCACACACAGGCATATATACACACCTACCTACATGTGTGACCAGTCATAACGCTGCAAAGCCAATGATTTTTCCCAGAGGCCCCCTCCACGTGATCGGGCACGCTCAGTTAATTCCCTCTGCTGACCCGGAGCCCAATGCACTATTGATTAGTGGGATGGCAATACGCGTGTGTGTGTGTGTATGTGTATGTTTTAGTGTGTGTCTATAATGATGCGTTGGGGAGCCACAGGGGGCACAGTGAGACTAGCAGCACAGCGACAGAGGGCACCGTGGTGCGCCAAGGTCAAATGAAGGACGCCGGTGAGTGCTGCAGAATTAGAGCTGGGAGCCCGAGCCTGCCTGAGCGAGGGGCCGTGCTGCAGAGGGAGAGCAGAAAATAGCACAGCTGAGGGAGACAGAGAGACAGGGAGAGACAGTGCACATAAATAACAGGGCTAAGATTTCACTACTCTCTTCATACTCAGTCACCTTTGCTTCACAGGTAGCACGCTGTGACGAGTGACCGCAAATTTGTGTCGCTTGAAAGCTTTTCACCAGCGGTCTAACAGATGAGGAATCTGGAGTACGGCCTGTTACAGCCTACAGTGATTCCAACACACACACACACACACACACACACACACACACACACACACACACACACACACACACAACCAACAGGAGTTTATATAACAGGCTTTCGATGAGTTGCAGAGCAACATTATGCGCAGTTACATTCGGTTATTGTGACATCAATGTTCACTTGAGGCAACTATGACTTTGCTGCATGGTGTGTGTGTGTGTGTGTGCACAGAGTACAAGTGTCTGAATGACACATTTATTTATTTATTTTTTTTACATCATTTCGTAAATATAAATAATAACCTAAGTACAAGTACTGCATTCAAGTATTATCAGTAAATGCCCATTTCAGAGTGTTGTATTTTCATATAGTGTTTTAATGTCTAAGCTGCATTTTAATGCTGTATCTGGTGGAGGTGGAACTAATTATGACTAATTTATGTACTGCTTGCTTGTTTAACTAAAGTAATGCATCATAGTTAAGATAATCATACACTTTGCATGAAAAATTCTGTAGCTGCTTTCACATATACATAGTGGGGTAAAAAGTATATGATTTCCACTTGAAATGTAGCATAGAGGATTAAAATAAGAGAAAATGTAAATACTCAAAGTAAAAGTATCTTAAAATTATAGCTACTCAGTTACACTCAGTCAGTACTGGTTTAGTATACATGGTTAGAGGTATTTTTGCCTGATTTAATATAACATGATATTTAATTCTCCCATGCAAATAATGCACACTTACCATACAACCTGTATGGTAAGTGTGGCCACGATTCTAACATTATCATATTGTGCATGGTCTCCAACTTTCTCTTGTCATCTATTTTTTTTCCCTCACTCCTTTATTGTTTCCAACCTTTCTTTCTTTCTTTTTTTAACAGTGTCATCTATCATGGGAAATTTGACCCATATTGTGTAATTAAACGATCAATAGCTCTGTAATCGCGAGGGAGGTGTCCAGGCCTAAACTCCAGCTACCATGACTGATTGAGATCTGTTGTCTTAGATGTGTGGAACCAAGTCGTGTCCTCTGTGGACCAGGAGGCAGAAGAATCAGTGGACACAAAGTCCCTGTGAATGTGTGATTACTTTCGCAGAAAGTTGAGGAACACAATCAATTACTATGTAGAATGTGAGATATATTTTCAATTTGACCATTTAAATGACTTTTTGCTATTTCAATAAAAACTGCTGTAATTGGAAACATAGTTCATTCTATTATACTTTAATGATTTTGTAAGATATTACAGCTTGGTGACTTTATTGTAAAGGCTACACTGGCATCATTTCTATAAATGGGATACACCTTTCTGTGTACCTCAAAGCTTCTATCAATTATTATATGGAATTTATAATGGAACGCACATAAAATGCTCAGTTATTTTTTCATTTTCTACAAAGGTAAACATAGTTGTTGTTAGATTAGTGGCATACTGACTGAAAGAGACAGCTTTGAAATTAAAATTACATCACCAAGTTACATTACATCAGGTAAAGTACATTCCCCCTGCTACTGGAATAACAACTAACTGGCTCTTCGACAGGTGTGTGGGCACTCCAGCACATAGTGAACAAGGTTGTGGCCAACCCAAAGTGAAACTCCGCAGCAGCTGTTAAAAGCCAATTGTGAGGTGTTTTTGAAAATGCCAACAGCCATTTCTTATCTCGCATCACAACAATTAAAACTGTCTGGGAGGTAAAACATAATGAATCAAACCTGGACTCATGGGTTTCCATAGAAACATGTGTAATTATGGTAATTAGACCGTTGTGAACAATCTATTCTGTCCAAATTAAGTCAATATGCACGGAGACCTAAACGAGTTCTGTCGAGAAAATGTAGAAACAGCAGTGTTCTTGACATTAAAAGCAAAAAGAAAAACTTTTGGCCCCTTCAGGTGTAATGACATTTATTAGAATATAAGGATGAAGCTTTCTCCCTAATGATCCTAAAGTAGGATGGAAAAAGACAGTAGAAAGGGTAATTATAATAAACATTCCTCACCATCTGCATGTCTACACTATGATATTTGATATATATCAGTGTCCTCTTTTTGGTTCATTTTTTACATTTTTGTCTGCATAAGATCGTAGACTTTTTAAAAACCACAGCCTTGTGCAGACAGTTTAATTTGCATTGATGCGCAACATACAGCTACTCAGTAATGTGCAGTGTAGGAACCTGTACTTTACTTGAGGGTTTTTCTGCTACTTTATATCTACATCACAAAATTTTGAGGGAATTATTTTACGTTGAGTCTTTCTACATTTCACATTTTTAAAAAAGTATTATAAGCTCACAAAATACAAGGCATTGCTAACTGATTATACTAGTGGTTTCCCAACTTTTTGGCTTGTAACACCTTACAAAAATAGGCCTGACCAGGTAAAAATATATTGTATTTCACTAAAAATAAGATCAGAGAGATTAGAGAAGGCCAAAAAATAAAAACAAATTTGTGTAGCAAAGAATTGTTTCTTGCTTTACCCCATTACTCATCTCATTACACCCTAAGATTCATGTTATGGTACACAACTGTATATTTAATAGTTAAAACCAGCTATACCCAAGCCAGTCACAACATTGAAATAATTATTATATATTGATACAATCTAATGATGTGATAATATATCAGCTGAGGTCATTTTCCTGCAGAAAAATGATCTTTAGTTTTGATACTTTAAGTACACTTTGCTGAAGTACTTTCACTCAAATAAAGGATCTCACTACTTTTCCCATCACTGGTAATGTGGGGTTTTTTTGGCTTGCATTGGGTACATAATTATACTTGAATGAGGCAAATAAATAAATACAATAAATAAATTAATAAATAACTGGAACAGTACATCTTCATTTCAAATCCATGCAAAACTCATGTATGTTAGACTGCATGTTACCATCTTTTCTAAAAATTAATAAAGCTACTTTAAAAGCCATGCTTTCACAACAACAGGTTGCGATGGTTGGTCGTGGTCACATGATCACAGAGGTCTGTGGGGACCCCACATACAAAGACATGAGCTACAACCACTGCATGACAAGAAAACATGGACAGTGTGTAAAGATTAACCTCTGACTTAACATCCTATGAGATGTTCCACCTGAGCAAAGTTTAAGAATTACAGTAGCTATGATATACATCTGCACAGAAGACATGTAAGGACTTGGTGTGTTATAATCAATGCAGGTCACTCTGTTTCTGATCTACTGTGATACAATTTGAGAGTTGTTGCGGTTATTGGCTCTTTTTTAAATTCTTCGTCACAGATATCACACTCCCGTTCACTCTCACTGCTAATAACACTGATCCCCCTTCATCATACATCTTCAATGTAAATTGCCCACTGTGACTTTTCAATTGATTGAGCTTGGATGATGAGGGAAATGTTAGCACGGTAACAGTGAAGCCATTGATTTGTGAAGTGATTGATAAAAAGCATTTATCATTTTGGAGCACCCATGATAATTAATTGATATTGATTGGAGCGGGCTGTGAATGCTGATACTAGGCAAGCGACTGTGAGAGGCAGGAGAGACATGACGATCCAACATTCACGCCACTCTCATGCGCAGAGTGTCCTTAGAAGTCTAATATTCCTCTTCACTGCATTCAAGAAGTAAAGGAGATAGATATGCAGATATCTTGTGTAATTGAAGGCTATTATCATAATGCACTCTACCTTGTGTATTATTCATATTCAAATGGACAGGTTTGAGCTGAAAATATTTCACAACCCTCAGCCTTGATTGCAGATTGAGAGTTAGAGAATGGCGACCACTGATTTAAATTACACATGTGAAGAGCTGGGATGAGGGCTTGTCTTCTGTCTCCATCTAGAAGTTCATGCAATTTAAACATCAAATTATCAAGTTCAATATTTGATGTTTCCACTATTGCTGTTAAGAGGAGGATATGAGATCCACTTGTGCTTTGTTAGAAAATGGAGATTCCAGTATGCACCAAACTCCCCTGTATTATCTGTGGAGGTACAGTGGTAACAGGCGAGTCATTTCAATGATGAGAAGGGAGAATTTGCAAGAACAGCCATTAGCTTCGTTTAAGTTGAGAGAATAATGTAGCTCTTGGAGTAAGAAGTCTTCCTTTTAGCATAGGACGTGTCATGCTCCACACGTGATATCCACCTAGCTGGTTCAGAGGAAAATCTTTTCTCACTTATTGAGCCTCTTTCCCAGCACTGAGAGAAAGACCCCAGCTCCTCTCGGCTGAGACAGCACCACGCTTTTTTTTCCAAACCCATCTGCTCAATTCTCCAAACACTTTGTCATACAGAGGTTGCTGACGGCATGGATTAAAGAAACTCTACCCTTTAATTTCTCTATGATTGCCATTTCCTTTCTAGCACCTCAGAGCTTTCTCAGATCACTAAATCATTTCCTTGACTCTCTGGAGCCAAAGGTGGCTACACAGAGGGGACCTCAGCTTTGTGATCCGCAGGAGCCCGAGCACACCTTTTGGTTATATTTATTTCTCTGGGAAATATCAAGAAGCTTGAACCTTGCTCTCGCTGACCCTCTGTGCGCTGCAATCACACTCCACAAAGCACCCTGTTATTACAAGCAGCATCTCCTATTCATCAGTGGATAAAACGAAAATGCCTGTGGGCATGATGGACTTCTGTATCCTGCTACAAGCATGATTGTACTTTAAGTAGAGTGTTGATTTCTTTTCCAATTAAATACCAAACAACATTTTCACTAAAAGAAAAAAATATTTGTTGTGCTGAAATAAATAAAAAAAATAATGCACTCCAACAATAAAGAAGTAATGTATAATTTTGTAATTGCATTATATTAAGAGTTAGATTGATACAGCCCTCATCTGTGTACTGTTAGCTTAGCTGACAGTTAGCTAGCATAAACACAAGAACAAGGGGAAACAGCTAGCTTAGCTTTGTCCAAGGGTAAAAACCTATCAGCTCATCCAGAGCTTATTAATTAATTAGCACATCATATCTTATTTGTTTAACCCATACAAAATCTGAAGTGCTAAAACCACAACTAGCTGTTTTATGGGTGATTATGACGTTTTCTTCGCCAGGCATTTGTTATACATTTTGGTGTTTGCATGGATAAAAAATAAGATGCAACGTGTTAATTAGTGAGCTATAGAGTTGCTGTAGATTGGAACGTGGAAGAACTTGGAAGAAGAACTTGGAAAGAGCAAGACTATCCGTTTCCACTGTTTCCAGTCCAAATGCTCAGCTAAGCCAATCATCAACGAAACTAATCATCAGCTAAGCTAATGAACAGATATGAGTATTGTATCAATCTTCTCATCTAACTGCTGCAACAAACGTGAATGTGTATTTACCAAAATGCCATATTATCCAATGAGATAATAGCTCTTGTTATAAATATGCCACATTTCATAGAACTTCTAACCTCAGTATTTGACGGACAAAAAAAGTCAAATTGAAGTTTACCTGTTTGTTCTGATTGAAATGTCACTCAGTTAAGGCTGATTATACAAGAGGGAATGAAAGCTGTCTCACAATGTGATGCTCTCTTTTTTTATTCATGATTTAAAAAAAAAAAAGAGAATTAAGATGTTTGAATAAATACTGCAGCTCTATGATGATTATGTTTGAGACAGAACAAGCTGCTCATGCAGTTTAGATGTACAAGCAGTTTAGAGAATAAAGGATGGGCACAGTGGACAGCTGAAATGTAGGCAGATGTCAATAGAAAAACTAATGTAAAACCCACAATATCAAAGACAGCAAAGGAGCTCAAGATAGAGACAAAAGAGAGTGGGAGAGAAAATTGAAGACTGAAAAAGAAGGGAGGGATGGAGAGAGAGAAAAAACATAAAGCGACGCTGAGATTTCTCCACATGCTTTTCTCTGATTTGCTGAAATTCATAATCCTCTCTCTTCTTTCCCACACCCAAGATCCTTTCCCAGCATCCATAATTCTAAGCAGTGAACCAATCCCCCTGTTCATTTTAAAACTCCATTGTTTCTTATCGCACTGAAAGTGGTTGCTGCACAGATGTGGTGTGCCTCTTTTACACACCAGCAGCAGCAACAACAACTGATAAACACCTCAGTTTGCTTCTCTGCTGTTTTTCATCTTTCACCATTTTTCTGCTTTGATTTGAGCTCCTGCAGTGTCCAAACGATACCAGCGACCAGTATAGCAACACAACACGGCGTAGCGGGCTCTTTCTCCGTAGCTAAATATACACTGTTACACTCATCTCTTGTTATATTTTTAATGGCTTCAGTGCACTCATGTTGCAAAGGCTCTCAGGGCAGATTCTTTCTCTTCCCCTCTCCTGTATGGCCCTTATCCCTCTCGCCTCGGGGCACTTGCAGGCCTGCCGAAAGAAATCACCCCCGCATCACTGGAGACATGCAGACACTACCCCCCCTCGCTGCTAAAATAAACTGCTCACCTTCCACGTGTATTGTTAGCCCATCAGTCTCGCTTTCAGGTGAACGGGTTACCTCTCCTGTGCTCTCAAGCTTCCCCTGTGGGTTATTTAAAATCAGGTTAAAATGGCAGGTTATGCTTAAGTCGAGCATCAAGCTAAAACAACTGAAAATTTTGTTTTTTAGCTAAAAGCTGCAGGGTCGCACCGTGCACCTGATACTGTGCATCCTTTCCTCTTCCCTGTGTGGCAACAAACGTGGCGCTATAGACCTGGAGGGATGAGGAGAGCATAATGTGGTCACAGACAAGTACAAGTGGATTTGTTGCAGCGGTTTTGTCCCCGTTGGTGTCCTAAGCAGAGTTCCTCCATTACACGAAGCTCCATGCAGCTGTTCCAAAATGGCTGCCTCTGTGTTTCCGTTTGCCTGGTGTCAGAGGACTGAGCAAGGGAGGAAATATGTGCTGCGGCGGATGCATACAGATTAGGATTAGAGCGTGAGCTGCAGCGTTGGGGCCTTTGTCATTAACAGGCAGTTTTAATCAGGGTCTGTCCCAGGGCTCTGCTGCTCGCCTCAGGAGCCCTGCAATCCTCAGAGAGAAGGGGAGGCAGAGATAGAGGGAGAGGAAGAAACAAGGAGGAGAGGAGGACAGACGAAACAGGGAGGAGGAGAGGATGGGGAAGAGAGAGAAAAAAAAGAAGACCCCATAGTATCATTGGGAATAGGGTGGGGGAGGTAGCGTGCAGAGCAAGGAGTGCTGAATGTGTTTTTGCATCTACATGCTCTGTATATCCTGTAGTAGGCAAGATGGCTGCTGGATGTGCTGCGCTCTTCATTATGCTCTCTCTATGTGCTATTGATTTTGCTCCGGCCCGGTGTCTGTGTATTATTTAAATGTTAAGATGTCAGTGTTGGTAATCACTGGCTCCATTAAAAGGCGGGCAGCACGGCCACAGCCACAGACCTGCAGAGAGCCCGAGCAGGCGGATGAATTATTAAGGAGAGGATGAGGTGGTGGGACATTTCCACCGTCGCCCTCGCGAATGTCATCCCACTCAGCCGGGAGACACACAGGCACAAGGCTGGCTTGACAAAAATCGACAGTGACTTCCTCCTCCCCCACCCGGAACCGGTTTGATCCTGATTGCAGACACTGCAGCTGGCAATTTCCAGAATAATCTGCAGCTCCAGCCCTGCCTGCCCTGCCCCCCACAGATCCGCCAGCTCTTCCCACCCCCACCCTGCGTTGTGCCCCGGCATCCTCCACGGCCCTCCAGCAGCATCGATAATATGGACAGGAGGAGAGGCCTTTGATTTGCTGAATCAGAGAATCCCATCTCACCACCGCTGTGTGTGTGAACATGTGGATGAGGAAGAGACACAGTGAATACATGCAGTCTAATGGCTGCTTATGAAGTCAATAAAGCTACAACATTTACTTTCACAGATGATATTCTAACAGTAACCTATAAAAGGTAGCTTGTAGGAAAAACGGTAGATGAATGAAAAACACAGACACTACATTCAAGCAAATAAATGTTTATGTGTGTAGAATAGATATATGTGCATTAATCATTAATGACGATTAACAATGGCAATTACTGACACCTGATGCCATTAAACCTTCAAAATTCTACATAGACGCTTTTGTCTGCCATATTTTACTATCTGTACTCCCCATTTATGTGCTTCTTACATTTATTATGTTTTTATGTTCATGAACTGATCATGTCTGAAACAATTACAGCATCCTCAACACCCTTGCTTGTTTTTTATTACATTCATCTGGAATAATGTCAGCATTAAAACACTGATTGGGAGGTCACTGACAGTCATACATGCGCGGGAGTTTGAAGGAAATTGAATTATAACAGAATACTCCATTATGCGACTGAAATTGAGAGTAAAATAGAAACAGCCTACAACTTTGGGATGTCACTTAGATATTGTTTTCTGTCATTCATCAAAGCCCACCACCCCCCATCCCCCATTACGATGCATTATTTTACAGGCTTCGTGGAGAAGAGGATCGATTGTGAACGCTGGTAAAATTCTAGCTGCCTTAATAGATAGGCTTTGTCACTCAATGCTGGTAAGTAGAAACCTAGGGAGCAAAGCTGTCCTCCCACATGCAGGCTGCTTATAACAAAAATAATTGTCCTATCAGAGGGCTTTTCCTCTCTCAGTCATGTTTATTAATGTAGCACTTCATCACAAAAGCATGACCTAAACACCAAGCCTTCTTCCATCTAACTAATCAACAGATATCTAATGAACGAGAATCCATCATTTGGGATGTTGGCTTTGTTTGGAAGATGAAATCTTTAAAATGTTTTACAAGATTCCTATTTAATTATAACTATAAAAGGAGAATGATCACACATACGGGAACATTAGTGTGTGTACATTCATCAAACACATGCTATATAAGGATGACCATGTTTAAATTTTCTAAGTAATTATTTGACAGTAAACATGTAAGTATATTAGGATTAAAGTACTTTTTATATTATGAAAGAGAAAGAAAAACATAATGTGCAATCTCAGAATCAAACATATTAGCACAAATCAAATAGTCAAGTGTTTTAAAGAAACATTTACACTAACATACCTTTGTACATGTGCACATACTGTACGTGGGTTTTTGAATGCATGAGCTAAATTCAGCCTGCATCACTCAGTTACTTGGCAAGCTAGCTATTTATTTGTACAGTTAATAATGACATTAAGGTTTAAATAATGGTGAGAGAATATGGCGCAATACCCACACTGCATGGCCATAATGTATACAATATCTTCACAGTCACCTCTGACACAGTGACAGAACGCATCAATGTTGGGGTGACTACAACGAGTCACTATTTCCCCCAGAAATGGAGAGTAATTTTCTCTCTATTTGCGATACTAGGTCTCAGCACAGATAGACATAATAAGATGTAAATTGGCTGAGGGCAGATATAGGGGAGGGGGGTTGCCTACACTTGAAGTAACATGAACAGCAATTAACCATGGGAGAGACAAGTGTGTATTGTCTCCATGGGTGTGAGCTTGAGCTGCTCCACCATCCACAACATTATCATCAGAATAAACCAAAAAACATGACCAGGGCAAGTCCAGACTGAGACCACTGTAGCCTTGTAACTGTTCATATTGGTGCTGGTGTTTATTGTAGCATATTTAGCTAGCTTTTTATATTCAATTATAGTTGTGGTAGTTTAGTAATAATATTTTACGATTTACATCTCCAGCATACATTTATAAATGCCTAGAGGGCTTTTAAGGAGATATTCATTTAAATTCAGAGGCCCCTTTTTGCTAGCATTAGCAACAGTCTATGAAAAAAATAACACTTGTGTAGCCTGTTAAAATTAATGTTTTCCAAATCGCATATGCAGATGCTGCTGTAATGTCAGAATATCCCATTCAGAATTGGCAAGTTCAGGGCTTCACATTGTCTGTGGCTCTTGGGCCTGTGGTGTTTACAAATAAGCTGCAGTCTTAATGGGACTTGGGGGAGTCAATTGGTTCTTTGTGCTAACTGCTAAGACCACAGAGAAAGAAAGAGAGAAAGAAAGAGTGAGGAAAGAAAGGTGTGCGAACATTTGCATGAGTGTGTACACACGCGTGAATGTGGAAGTGTTTGTATGTTTACTTTCCTGTTCTTGCTCTCAGGGTAATTAGCGGCAGGCCTGGCAGGGCCATTCTTGAAGTGTGTGACCAGTCACTAACGGTGATACCCTATTATTGCTGTAAGACAACTGTGTGCTTGGAGGGATTCAATCAGAGATCTGGGGGGACATTTCATCCTCAAAAAACACAAGTATAAGAGCATTGCTTTATGATGGGGGCCAAAGAAAGTTGACAGCCGTTAAAAATGCTCTTCATTTTATTTTCTCCTCTAATAGATTAAGTGAAGTTGCCTCTAACTTACGTAACGTCTCTGGTGGATTGGAGCTGCAGTGAGGCCATGTGAGTGGGGGAATTCAATGAGTGAGTCATGTCTAGAGTGCAGTGTCTCTTTAATCCTGGAGGCTGAGAGCAATGGCACAGCAGGACCACCGCACCAGTCAATAAAACACTAACATCTTTCTGGATGGCAAGTGATGAGGGTCAGATGTAACACACAGCCCAAAATACAATTGTGCATTCCATTTGGTTTCCATTGTGGATTTGTTTGGAATTTGAAGCCAGGAATCCTGGGAAATTCAAAGGATTTTTAAAGAGACTGAATAATTAGACCAGACAGCAAAAGATTTAACCAAAGCAAAAGCATACAGAATATAATGTTTTCTTATAGTGAGTGTTCCCATATACTGTACATGCACACACACATATGAATACGTGTAACATTTTAATTCATGGTTGCATATACATATAGTGGATGACAGTGAAGAAGTGGGGCCCTGTTAGAAAAGCCCTAGTTTATACGATGTTACAAGTTTGTAAACATCGCAAACCACCTAAAATGACTATTTGGAATACCATTCAATCAAATAACATTTTGAAAGTTTAGAAGAGCTGTATGATTAAATCATTTTATCCTATTCTTGTGTGCAGGGAGCCAACAGGAAGTCAGAAAGCTCAGCCAGAAGCCATTGCACCTGCTCTATAGGCCCAAAAATGAGGAAGTGTGAAGAAGCCATACACTCTGCATATGCATTCAGAGAGCAACTTTCACAGGAATGAATGGGGCGGCAACTTTGAACACAGTTCTCTTTAATACATCTATGCCTCCTATGCTGCAGCTGGCCAATCATGGCATGACATGGGCATGATTGTCAGTTTCGGAAAATTACAGGAATTGTCGGATGCAGCCTGGGTGTGGGAAAGGTTTTGGAGAAGGAGGTTTCTCAGGCTGTTCAAACATCCTCAAGCATTTCTGTTGAATCATACTGGTCAGTGTAGCCAACAATACAACTGTCCGACACCTCAGAGGCCTTAAGGTGAATTTATAGCTGTGTGTTAAGGGGCTACTGCGTAGCATGAAGCATGAAGCTCATGCACATAGCCGCTGCAGCTATATGCATAGGCTACACCATAGCTGATGAGCAACCCCTTAAAAATGTAACTACAAGTCTGGGCTACAGTGGTTACAGGCGTTGTGCATGGTGATCTTCCTTTCAGTAACACACAACTAGCAAAGCTCCACTGCAAACCTACTGCTCACTGCCAACATTGCTCTCTATCACAGTGAATAAGAGTGCGCAATAGTCTCATATTCAATAACAAGACTAAATGGACACTCCTGCTGTTGCTCATATTACAAAATAAATACACAGTTTTTGTGCGGAATATGCAAAAATCAAAGCACAGTACGACCTGATCATGTATGATACATCTGTCTTATGTTGCAGTGGTGTTATCTATGGGTGAAATGTGACATTGAACTATAAATCAATACATACGCTGTAGGGATTTATGGTGGAACTGCTGCAAACTCCTTGCTTCAAGCACGAATCCAGCTTTCCAGATATGGAAGAAACAGGCAAGGACTCAAAGAGAAACTCCCATAACAAGCTGCAGACAAGTTCAGCCACATCTCCTTTACAAGATAATTTACAACCTCCTCCTCCTTCTATCCTGGTCAAGGCTCTTCGACATTTCTCAAATCGCTAGACCTCAATTTCAGATTTCTGTTTGTTTTTCCGTTGTGTTGCATTTTAGATGCATGGAAATCTCAATATGGGAAAATGGAAGGAAGGATCGCCAGTGAATATATGGCATCAAAAAGCTGGGGACTTTGAGCTTTCTGGGATTTTTTATTCATATCATGCACAGAACCTTCACTACCTGTCCAAAGTTCAAGTTCAGTTGTTTGATGTTGGCTGTCTCTGTGTCCCTGGTGTGTGTGTGTGTGTGTGTGTGTGTGTGTGCATGTGTCTGTATATGTGAGAGACAGTCAGAGAAGGAGGGAGTGTGTATGCCTGTGGCTGTGTCTCTGATGTGACAGTATGTGTGTACACTAGCTATGTAATTTAGTCCTTGTAAATTTATAATTTGGTTAGCCCAACTGCTCTCAGAGTCTGTTGGAATGCTGCCAACCTCATGCTGAGTGTGTATGTGTGTGTGTAAGTTCATTGCCGTTACTACAACTCTGAGCCTCTAACGCTCGCTCTTCTTCACCCCTCTTGCATGGCTTCTCACATTGATGCACCACAACCTTCAGGCCCAAGGTTGCAGCTAACCGGTCTCCTCTGTCTGCAACATGACAGCATCATACCAGTCCTTTCTGCGACTCTGCAGCACTCCCTGCTTCCTATGTGACAGTGTGGTGTATATAGCCCACCATCTGTATCTGTGGGCCTCTACAGTAATGTAATTGTGGCTCTCAGAGTATCTGCACAGGGCTGTAGTGGTGCGGTAAACCTAGATGGATGGAGAGCGGCTTGCAGCGCTCGGCTTAGGTAATCAGCTGGAGTGCTGGCACGGGCAGAACAACACCTGCTGCTGAGGGGAGTAGCCAGCGCTAATTGCGGGAGAGTGATGGGGGCCTAGCCGCTGCAGACGCCACCGACAGTTCAGCCTAATGCAATTAGCCGCCATGTTCTCCTCTAGCAAAATTGCATTATGGTTTTTACATTTAATTTAGCCCGCGCAAAATGAAACGGTATCAGAGAAGAGAGATAATGAGAGCAAACTGATATTGAAATCTGCACTGTGTTGGGAGGCTATTAATGAGACAATGAAACACTGTGGCTGACAACACGGTATACTGTGGTAAAACAGTTTAATAGTGTCATTAGGAAGATTTAGCATTGTGTTATTGCTCCAAGCCTTCAAGGTGGCAGTGAAGGCTTATATTTCCTTCTCTCCTCTATTTCCTAAGCCTCATTTCTCCTTTTAGTTTTTCCAATATTGATTGAATATTGATCACATACTGGTTTTCTTTTCACATTTTACTGCAAAACCCATCTGTTGGAGTGCCTGTTTATGAGGGTTTTCTATTGATCTGCCTAAATGACCTCTTCCTCTTACTCAATGTTCCATTCGACAAATGCTACTTCTACAATAAATGCTAATATTTCTATAGTAAATATTCATTGATGCCCTGGAGTTTTACACAGTGGTCTAGCTTGCATTTAACCACATATCAAAGAGAATTTTGTGGTTTACTGCTGCGTGGTTGTGGAGGTGATAGTGGGGTCTTAGCCCTATTAGAGGGAGCTTCTTTCAGGCTCCAGTCATCTAGCTCAGCTAAAGTAAAAGCAGTGCAGAGAGACAAGCTGCTGCAGTGTGACTTTGCTCCTCTCCCATGCTTTGATTCATTATTCAGCACCCGAGAAGTCGTCCTGCAATCCCACAGCAGCACAGAGAAACACACATACGCACAAGCATATAGATATGGACTGAAGACAGAAGGGCACGCACACATATACACACACACACACACATACAGTGTGTGCACACACAGAAATCTGCTCCATGTAAAATGTAGAAATTCACGCAAAATCAATAAACAAACATTCATGCTTCTACTGTACGTCTGAAGCATGAACAGACACACTTAAATGAGAAAACATGATCACAGAGGTACACACACACACACACACACACACTCTCACACACTCACACTGCCCCCTTCTGCCAGCACTACTGGCCTGCACGCTGTATGGAAATGTTTCTCCTAATGACTCCGTAATGACAGCGACTTATGTCCTTACCATAGTTGATTTGTTTCCTGGGTTTTAAGAGTAGATTATTTCCATGGTACAGACTTAGCGTAAGCCGTTCAGAAACCACAAGCACTGCACTTCAGCCCCGGTTTGGGATTTTAGCCAGGTCTAATCAGATTAAAGCACTGTTTTTCCCCCCTTTTCTCCTTTTTGAAACAACATGCCACACTGCTCTCTCAGTCCTGCTACATGAGCCTGAAGAAGCGGGCCAAAAACAAATTGCTTTTAGTGGAGGCTGACAAGTAGTTGTGTAGAGAAAATAAAAGGTTGTTTGTAGCAGATTAATTCTCCTTCACAGGAGAGCCCAGCTCCACGGCTGCCGTGTGCATTCTTCCCTCAGTGACGGGGAGAAGATAGCTTCTTTGGGAAATGCTAAGACGGGAGGAGCTCATTGTTATAGACTTAGCCGGACTGGAGGAGACTTTGTGAGAGAGATAAAAGCTAAATAAACTAGCTATATCCATATCTAACATACAGTAATGGCATGCTGCTATGGTTCATTCAGACTGACTCAAGATGGTATTATCCTCATCCCACAAAAGACAGCCGTGTTAGACAAAATAGCCCACTGTAGATTCAAAATCATCTCCAACCTGCTCTTTCAGTGAACACAGCCCAACTAATAACCAAACTTGATGTTCTCATCCCATCTCATATCAGCTCCCTGTTCTGCAAACCCTGTTGAGCAAATATAATTTCAGACACATTCTGTTCTCATTAGTTTCACAGTCATATTACAAATAGAGGAGAAACAGCTGTGGAAATATATTTCTAGTGGATAATAATACATCACGCTTCTGGACTTCAGTGGTTTTGTTCTTGCCCATGGTTTATGGGAGAAGAGTCCTGACTTCTAACCTGTGAAGGGTGCTTGCTGGCCTGACCTGGATCCTTCAGCATGAATTAAGTGAACAATGGAAGAGCTGGCTGAATGATGGCTCCACGCGCCTTTGTGCCTCTGTTACAAAACCACTCCTAAAAGGGCGGCCTAGATGACACACTCTCTAGAAATCGATCACATTTACTCAGCCCCTGGGCCTTCCAAAAGCTGGATTTAGAGCAAAAAAGAAAAAAAGAAAGAAAGAAAAAAAGAAGAAGTAAAATGGCAAAAGGAGAATGAAATGAAATCCCCTTTGCATTTAAAAACAGAATGGAACAAAAGTGAATAAGGGTGGGTGAAGAGAAATGCCTCGGTCCAGGTCTATTTTGCAGACTCCGACGTGCACTCATGCGGCAAATTTCATCAGCAGTAGCCCTATTGATTTTTAACCCTGGAAATATAAGACCAGGGAAGTCGGGCACAGAGATATCCATGGATGTTTGGGTTGGTTATCTGTAGCTCTCCCATGTCTCTGCCTCCTTCCTGGGAGCGTGAGCAAACCAATGCTCTCTCAATCGTCTGACAATACTCCAGCTAACACAGAGGCTGAGCTTTATAGACATGATACTAGATTGAAAAGACAGACCTTGAATCCAGCGCTGGGAAAATTCAATATTTCTATTGTATCCACTGAATCCAATACGATCAAACACAAAGCCAACAAAGTCTATGCTAACTTGGCTGTTGAAACTGATGGTTTGACTTACATTCAAAAGCTTTTCGTGTAAAACCTGATAAATGCTCAAGAAACACAAATAAACGAAATTTAATAGCAGAGAAACCTCATGCACCTGTCAGGAGCTGCCTCTAAGTGGAGTCTAAATGGAGGTACAAGCCTTTGGCTCAACTGTGCGCAAACTCGCTGTTTTCCCAGGCTGACAGTGTGCCCTGGCGTCAAAAGCTTCAAGGCCCAATCTCTGTGACAGGCCCATCTCCTGCTAATGGGTCACATAGCCATTAAAGTGCAGAGGGACAAGGGTTTCAGATCAGTCGCTCTGTAGGTCGGATTGTTTCACTGTTTGGTTTCTCACTGTCTGTGAGCCTCAGCGGTGTGCAAGCTGCGAGCTGGAGGCGGCGAGGTCTGTTCGCCATGCCACTAAAGAGGACAGAGGAGCAGGACAGAGCTCTTTAGTCTCCAAACACAAAGCGCGAGTCACTGCTCTGAAAGGGACTGGGACACACAGAAGCCAGTTAGAGTCCCTTTCTGTTTTGCCTGCAGGTTTTCAAAAGCCTGGAATAAAGGTGCCGAGAGACTGGTCTGCTTAATGGGAGTCACCCCCTTGTTTCTAATACTTACTCTAAAGAAATTAAAACCCCAAGCGACCTTAAGGCAGTGTGGAGTGGGTTTATGCGAGGTCAAGGTTAAGCAAGGGTGTCCAGTTATACTGCTCGACTTCCAGACACAACCCAGTCCATCTGCTTAAGGTCAGACCTTGCTTTCCATCACAAACACGCAGAAGATGACATGTCAAGGGGGGCGTCTGAGCAATCACCTCACGTGATTTTATAATGGTGCCCTATCAGACCTCCACGTGTCGGGGTTATCTGTATGACAAAGCAACTTTCCTATTCTATGCATTTTCATGAGTCGGCCAGGAGAGGTGGATGAAAGAGAAGGGTAGCGGTTGGTGACCTCGGAGTCAGGGGGTAGAAGGGTCCAGCTGGTCACACTACCTCCTCATTGACTGATTCTACATCCACCCTATTGTGTTTGGCGCGTGTCCATTGTTCTGCGGCAGCATTAAAATGCATAGATTCCTGTCAGCCGTTTCACTGGTTGTTGACCTTATTAGTTAAGGTAGATACATAAAACATGAAGTTTAGGATCATTAGATATATGCGATTCATTTAAAAGGATGATGGTCGAGGGTGAATATAGCTGCAATATCTAAGAGGATGCTCAGAATTCATAGCGTAATCAATAAAACATACAGTCTCGTTAAGCTGTGTGATAGCAAACAAATCCTTGATGTAGGTGAGGAGATATATTCAAACAATAAACCGAGGTATAAACGCCTTTGGAAATTCGTTGTGCTCTATGGAATCTCCAGGCAGCCTATTGTAGGTACTTGCCACCCTGCCCCCACTCTCTTCTCTATTTTTCTTCTCTGCACGCTTCTTGCAGAGCACACACAGACATGCTGCAGCGAGCGGGAGGAAGCGAGGAGAGAAAAAAGGGGGAGAGGGGAGGAGAGACGAGGTGCTGATACTCAGTAATTGAGGGGCAACCCTGTCACAGTTGACCTGCAGGAGACCAGGGATAAAGTGTATTCCATTTTCTCCCAGCTATCCTGGGACTGACAGCCCGCAGAGTCCCAGGTCTGACAGACCTAACTGAGGGCTGTCACCCTCCTGCCCACCTCTCTCATAGCATATAACACCCATTTCTAGTTTGTGTTCTCACTCACATGCACACACATACTGCGCACACACGAACATTAGACTATTGGCTTCTACCAGCAGGTTCCCTTCAGATCAAAATTTGCACTACACTGACATATACACAATGTACTTTGGGATATATAATCAGAGATACACCTGCCAAGATGAAAGGCATGTTCACGATGCCCTGTGTGTTATACTGACTTCAGTTTCAGGCTTGCTGAACAAGCCTTGATACATCTTTTTTAAATATCTATTATCTCAGCAAGGCCTTTTACTATATTGGGGCACCAGGAGGTTTTATAGAAACAGAGTGAACTGACATCACTGCCTATTTTAGAGACACTCTAATGCTTCTCTAGTAAAAACAAAGTACCACTGCTCATCACCAGAAGCGCATCTCCAAAAAAATGGGGCTGATGCAGTGACGGATAAAGGGAGTATATTTAGACCCTCAGTCTCTGCCCTTTGTGTCTTCCTGATTTGTTCTAATGTGGGGGCCTAATCCAGCAAAAGCAGATTATACATGTATTAAATTCCTTAAAATTGCAGTATTCTAATACCACATTTGCAGTGGAAATGCAATGGAAGCAGCTTACAAAACATAAACCTCCCAAACTGTGTCTCTGCCGCAATAAAGAGGTTGAGACATGCGAGCAAAATGAAGCATGTAAATGATGTTTTTAAAAATATAATAATACACTGATGATGTTTGTGTGTAAGAAAGTATGAGGAAAGTGCTCATCTAGCCAGAAGGAACAAAAAAAAGGTAGTGATTGCAAAGACTGCTGACATGTGTTGTGTGTATGTGTGTGTGTGTAATTGATTGTGCACTGTGACCCAAATACTAAAAAACAAAGAGCTTTTCCGACTTTACTTATGTTACTTTACTAAATCAATATAATATTACTTTGCAGTTTTCATAGTCTTCTTCTGCTCACAGATTTCTCGGTCTCATAAGAAGCCTCAAGTGGGTTAGCTCCAAATGAGAACATGGAAGTGGGCAGAAAGAACAACTCAGCTGAGTTTCTGCCTCACAGGCTTCCTGCACGTAGTCTAAATCACTTTTTGCATTAATGGCTTTTCAAGAAAAAAAGTATGATTTGCAATGACCTACTAAATCAGCCACGTAAAAGACAGAAAACTGCAAATAATTTAAATGGTAGTCACATGGCAGGGGCAGGGGATTTTCACTGAGACATTCAGAGAAAAATTGTGGATATAACCAGCAGAAATTAATACACACTCCAAACAGAGGCCTTTACATAATACACTACATTCAGTGTCTGCTTCTGTACACCTGACCCACTGAGTGTCCTCTCAATGACAATATGGCTGCCCCCACAAGCTGTAGCCTGGCCGCCATAATGACACAATGTACCCATCTGCCCTTCAAACCAACCCGGCAGCATGAGGCTGACCTGTGTGTGTGTTTGTATGTGTGTGCTTGCCTGTGTGTGTGTGTCCCATCTGCCCTTTCAGCCAGGCAAGCAGCATGAAGCTGACCTCTGACCCTTTAGGATTATGGTTCCACCATGTGCCAGTGAGCAGGGTGATGAGATTGACCTATGTGGGCTGCTGTGTGTATATTACTGATATCTGACAGCACAAGATCCACCTACCAACACACACACAGACACACACATGCGCAAATGAAATGCTGCTTGCACTGCTCACTGTTGGATGCATAAATCAGTGTATCGCTGTACTAATGAGTATGTTGTTAAATTTGTTGGTATGAGGAGTAAAAAGCTTTCAATCTCTCAGTTTACATGCATGTTCAACAGTGTGTGTGTGTGCGTGGATAGTTAATACAAGTACCTCTCCAGTGAGTGATCTAATGCGTATCTGAGGACAGCCAGCCATCCTGAGCTCTGACACAACCAATCATTGCAAAGCCAGCGTGATCGCCTTGGCAACCCCTGTCACCACATAGTTTATCCGGAGCCTCCTCCAATCAGGGAGCACCACAGCCACTCCAAGCTCCTCCCACAGGGGGTTTGGGGAGGTGGTGCTAGCCGTTGGTGCAGAGCCTGCTGCATGAGCGGATGCTCTAATCTGGATCCAGTGAGGAGAGGATCACTAATCCCAGATTATGGCTCTCTGGGATTAAGACATGCTGATGCACAGGTTTGCACTCACCTCCAATCCCCAAACCTCTCAATCTGGCTCTCTGCTCTGAACCTCAAACCTCACCCAGAGAAGTCTATTAAAGTTGAAGCTGTGGCAACAGTGTCAGTGCCTGAAATGAGATGTCTTGTTAAAGGTGTTGGCATGTTGGTCTGAATGATTCAGAGCTCACCAGCTGTCTGGCTTTAGATGTTTCTTAGCTGTTTGATGTTATAGTACAAGAATGATTTGTGGTGTGTGGATGCTCTGAACTGTCAGTGCACTGAAGGCAATGGGTTAGTGGAAATGAAAGTTTCTCTCTGTCGCCACTATCTGAGTGAGCACAAGTGATGGGGACATCAGGGAGGGAGGTAAACAAAGCAAAGCAGACACTCCACCTCTATGGGATAGCAAATCACCATGCTGATACCTACTACATGTCATACAGAATAAAAGCGGGGACAACAGGAGACAGCTCAGGCGAGACGAACACGGAACTTCATGAAAATGTTTTGCCGATCTCTCTGCCACTCATAAGAAATTCAATCTTTTCTGACAGCAATTCTCAGAAGTGTTTTTCGATGACAAAAACGCTTTTGAGCGAACGAAACAAAGTAGGAATCAGAAACTTTGTGCCAGCAGTTCAGAGGGATACATCTGTATGTAACAGAATTCCCCCAGCTGGCTGAGTTTGATTTATAAGTGACAATCTTTGAGATTTAAGCCCCCACCACATGAGTTTATCATGAGGCCAAATTATTTCTGCACACAGAGAAATATCAGGAGAGAGGTGTGAGACAAAGAGAGGAGGGGACAAAGAAAAATGGTAGGCAAGGGGGAGAAATAACTGCTCAAATATTGTTCATTACAATAATTCATACATCACATGGTGACGTGTAAATTAGGACCTTGGAGTCAACACGCGCACAAATAATTAAGTTGAAATATTAATGATGGAATGTCCTCGCAAGTGTGCAGCTCATGATCAATTTGGGGTTAATGAGTCGTTTATCTCCATCCAATCCCTGCTCTTCCTCCTGCCAATGTCGTGCTACCAGGGCTATACACATGGCGGGGTCCTCCATATAGCGTGGATAAATGTGCAAATGATCCCCTAAACAAAATCAATTTATCCTGTGCAGTCGTTTTTTTTTTTTTGTTTGTTTGTTTGTTTTTTATGGTTGAGGAAAGGAGAGACACTGAGTATAGAAAGGAAGCCACAGCCAAGTGCTATTGCAGGTAAAGTGTGTTTGTGAGGGAGCCAAGCTACTGTCAAAGTAAAGCAACGATGGGCAACCATGTGCCATAGAGGGATGAGAGCCTGCAGGTTGTCATTCTAAGCAAAAAGTACAAAAGGTGGTTTCGTTGAACAGTTCCTCTGCTCTGTTTGAAGTTGTGTTTTCAGTAAAATTTCCTGGTGTTGACTAAAAACCTGCAGATTCCTCAGTATCCTCTCTTCTTTTTTGATTTTCAAGGGGTTTGAGCTCAAATCACTGCCCCTGCGTGAAAGCACAAACTGGTCCGACTAAAGAGAACAATCAAATATTAGCTGTTTTGTTTTTACTGAGCGATGGATCATCTATCTCCGTGCTGACTCAGTAACTGCACTGAGCTTGCCTGGGGGCTGTATGAGAGTGTTATTTGTGTGTGTGTGTGTGTGACATGATGCCTGTTTACACTGGACAGCCGTCGCATCTCTCCCGTCTGTCTCTCTTTTACTCGTTAGGGACCTTCCTTCTATTCTGAAGCTGATTAGTCCTGACCTGAGCAACCTAGTGCTGCTATATCCAATCAGCCTAATCACTCAAACTCTTGCCTTCCCCCACCTTCTTTACGCTAATGGGCTTTCCCTGCTCTGGTGACTTAGCACTTAAGAGCTGAGGGGGTCACTACTTCAGGAAAAACCCTGTTGAAACTTCTTAACTGAGCTGTTGCTGTCCTTCATTTTGCAGGCAGCTCGGGGTTTTTATAAAGAAATAACCAGTGCCATCCATAGTTACTCTTATTTACTCATATGAGCAGTGGATAACCCAGTTGCCAGCATGCCTTTGTGCGAATTTGCATCACCTCCCAAAGGGCAAGCAAATTAATGAATATTCACACTTAATCTATAGCCCACGGCAGCCATGCATTATTCATGAGTTGTTGCTGTTTTTGTGGTAGCACGCACACGTCTCAGTTTTGTCATCGCAAATCATAATTTCATTTTCTCCTCACTTCATTTTCTGCCATGCGCAAGTGATGGCTGCACTTGTTAAAGGCAAGCAGCAAATCACTGCACGGAGTGAGTGACTAACGTCTTTAGCACCCCACAGTTTTTAATCTAACGACTAATATAGAGTCCTGTCCTTAACGGAGAGATGCATGCTTCTTAATGCTCACAACAACGTTCCTAATCTCAGATTCTGCCTCTGGTTCTCACTGGGTTTTCATGTCAGCGAGGACTCGGGCTGTCACTAAGCTGCAGCAGCCTCAGAGCAGCAACGGTAAAGACATCAGTGAGACAGGTGCCATCTTGAATCATGGCAGTTTGTCAACATGCAAAGTAGACTTGGACTCCTGATATGGTATGTCTGTATGCGTCAAACCCCTTATGTTTACGATGTCAAACCCACTATGCCACATGCATAGCACATACACGTACATGCCCCTGAAAACAGACAAAGTCTCTGACAGCCAATCAGTCATTAGACTGCAGAATAACTCAGCAGCAAAAATCAGAACACGGTAACAACGTTCACACTCCATTGTCCAAGCCAGCCAAGAGGACCTCTAAAAGGTTTCTGTATGAGGGAAGGAGAGGGTGAGGTGACAGTTTAAAAGCCTTCCTTGACACTCAGCTAAATGGGCCTACCTCCTTCCACACAATTGCACCAGCAAGTCAAATTGCATTAGTGATACACAATGTTTTCACAGGAAAAAAAAAAAAATCACAATAGAGCTGAAATATGGTGCATTGTATTGAGTCGATGTTTGGAGGGCGTTCCTCTTTTATAGGGAAATACTGCAGGACTCTGACATTATCTTTCATAACAAAATAAAATTGACACTACAGCTGCAAGCAAAAGCCTCGGCTGAAATAGCTCGCAAGGAGAAAAAAATTATGAATCAACCAATTATATATAAATTTGCAGAAAATCGCAGTCTGATCATTTTAGGAACCTTTTTTCTCTTGAGTGGTGTAATCAAAATAATCTTTCAACAATCATTCAAACTTAATCTTCTTTGTTGAACATACACCAACTCTTGACATCAAGAGTTACCTCTTTGTTCTTGAAATAAATTTCCTACTGTCAAATAGTTTCAGAAAGAAGCTCTCTCAAAATGGGTACGCTCAGTAACATCCAGGCAAAGGAAAAATAATTGCACTACTTTTCGGTCAAACATGAATATTCAAAATCCCTGAATTTGCTGTGAGAAGATAATTAGGAGTTTATTAGCATTTGTTTATTTGTCCATGCATAAAACCTCTTAATGAGAATGTATTAACAAGCTCTCGACTCTGGGGAGGTAAATTCTCAGTGTTGAGAATGTCTTCCATCTTTGGAAAACGCTACGTTCGAAAAAAAAAAAAAGAGGACATTTATTATCCCACCAACAGCTAAATTAACTGCACACGTCTAATGTAGTATGACATGTCCTCAGCCAACCTCAACTAGCAGGATTTGGTCCATGCATTGAAACGTAAAGAGGAGGAAAATACCAACTCAGGGTAATTATAACACATATAGTGACTTGACATTTAGGGCACAGTGTAGAGAGGGGAGATAGTTGGCCTTATCAGAAGCTATAATGAAAGGTCAATGGCCTCCTCAGTGTTTACCTCCAATCATGTGGTCTGAAGAAGCTTCTTCAGTCTCTATTGAAAGAGCAGCGGTCTGGTTGAGAGATAACGCAGCATTGTTGGCTGCAGGTGAAACAAACACCAACACCATTTCATTTCATTTTCTGAACTCAGTTTTGAGTCTGTGCGGAACAAAGGAAAAGACTTGGATTGATTTGAGGGTTCGTTATGGGGAAAAAGTGATGATGACTTCATGATAAGCTAAAATGTAGGACTGGAAAGAAGGGAAAAAGTGCAGTGACACACCCAAAGTAGTAAAAAACAGCACAGCAAATACACACACACACACACACACATATATATATATGTATATGTATATGTATATGTATATACCATCGTCACACCTTTTTTTTTTCTTATGCTGTTGCTGCACTCTGCCTATGTGAAAACTGAGTGAAGTCTATCGCTCTGCTTCTCTCTCTCTGTGTATCTTTTTGGTGCTGTCTCAGTTAGTGGAAGGAAAAAGCTGCATTGATAAATAGGTCAGAGAGCTTTTCCACCCCCCAATGGTTTCAGGCCCAGCTTGGCAAATTGAACATAATTAAGGCCCAAGGCAAAGGTTGCACTTTCCTTGAAATAGCGGGAGGAGTAGTGCAGGAGGTAGCTTGCTACAGGAGGAGTTCTGTACAGCATGCTTGGGCATAGAGGATCCACAGAGCCGCAGCCATGAGAGGAGGAGGAGGAGGAGGAGGGTGGGTTAGAGAGAGAGAGAGAGAGAGAGGATGGCAGCCATTACAGAGCCTGGAACACTCTCTGTACATGTCTCTCTCCTTCTGTCTCTGACTCTGATACACCATTCTGCTTCTTCTGAACATTAAAAGAATGGTTCAACACTTTTTGGGAGATAAACTTATTCCCTTTCTTGGCAAGAGTTTAGAGTTAGAAGAAGATCAATATCACTCTGATGTCTCTCCGTTAAATATGAAGCTATAGCCATGAGACAGGTAGCGTAGCTTAGCACAAAGACTGGAAGCAGAAGGAAACAGCTAGCCTGGCTCTGTATGAGGTTACAACAGCAACTCGAAAACATATTAATTAAGATGTATCTTGTTTGGTTTTTGCATGGATAAGACAGTGTGTGTTAAAACAATAACTTGTGGTTTAACAGGGGGTTATCCACTGGACTTGTACATATATCATAAGAATTAGATACCTGACTCCAAGCTGATTCCTTCCAATAAAAATTACTGTGGCAAATAAGCCAAAACAATTTTTTTGTTTCCTCGATTACGCACAATAGTGTTTCTCTCCCTCGCACATTCTGCTCAGCCCCACAGTGTTCTGGAAGTACTATAACTTCATATTTACAAACACACAAGGGTGGTGGTACTAATAGAGTTGCAAAATGGTGCAGACAGGTGGTTCTGGAAGTGTTTTTCCCCCTTCCGTGTTCCCATTTCTGTTTTCTCTTTAAATAATAATGTAACAACAACACAGACTTATTTCATGGCCACCAGTTTTAATTATTTCAACTTTGTTTTCTTAAATAAAGCTTTGTCTGTCTTTTTGGCATGACAGACAGGTGTAAAGTCAGTATTTCTAAGGAGAAGAAGCCAGTCAGAGGCTGAATAGCTCCTTGCAACGCTGGTTTCCAAAATGTTGAACTACTCCTTTAATACACCATTTTGACCAAATGCAAAGTTTTGTCTTTAATCATCATATTTTGTATCCTAACAAGTAGTTCATTGTTCATCACCTCACCCCACCTCAGCTGTGTCATTATAATGTTTTTACTCTTCACACTGATATCCTCACTAGTCTAGAGGTGCTGTTAGTGAGCTGGGATGCCAAGCTCCATTAGTGTCCAAGCATCCTCCGCTCTGAGGGCATCACCTTGGCAGGGAGGAGACAGCAGAGCATAACCGTGCAAGGGTTTGGACAGGTTAAAGACGAGGACGCACAGGCCTAGGTGGAGGTAAGGTAAGGGGAGTTGGCTACATTAACTACCCAGCTACACTGTCGAGCTGTGCTGGTGAAAGCAGATTACAGCGGGCTGGCAGTGTATTAAGGGTCAGCCTCGTTTCTCAGCACAGCACCATCTCTATTAATGAGACCTGATGGAGAGCGAGGACTCCCTGCAGGAGCTCTACATGACATTATCTTTGGCTACCACCACCACCTACTCACATTAGCTTTCTCATTAGCTTTGCCATTAGCTCCCACATTAGCAGAGGGTCCTTGATAACTGCTTGGATGCTCTTTGTATGAGGCTACATGATGGCATGAAAGCAGCGACACACAAGAAAAAGATGACATTAATTGTCTGATGGAAGGAATTAAATGATAAAAATGTGTTTGTGAGGCACAGCAGTGCAGCAGAATACACAAAGCAAATGTTGCAAAAGTGTGGAAGACTTAATTGTAGTAAAAGATTATAATTTGGTACTAAAAGCTGCTGTTGCATGCATTAGCAGAATGTTAACATTGAATATTGGTGGATGATTTGAAAGGCTTTCATGTTCACAAATGAAGTAAACATCACACTTTAATTGCAATGTGAGTCTTGACTAGTCTGAAATAAAACTCTACTATGCCTTTTGTTGCATGCAGTCATTCTCACAAATATGTTTTATCCTCACATAAAAAATGAAAAAGATCCTTTACTTTAAGATGAGTGTTTTGACTTGATTTAAATTATTCACATATAGCATTTTCCTAAAGAGCATTGTGAATTATGTCAGTAACTAAAAGGGCAAACTAACAACATCCCACATGCTCAATGGAAAATGTCATGATAGTGGAGATAATTTGCTCATTATCACAATGCTGGGTAGTTGAATAAATTGTACAACTGAAAATTTTCAATACTGGCTATTATATCTTGTACAAAAGAAGAACATAATTTATTCTAATTGCATTGATGGATTAAGTAAAAAATGTGTGTTAATGCTTAGAATTAGACAACATTTAATGTTGCTGTTTCCATAAGAAAATACATTTTTATAAAGGAAGAAGAATTGGATGTTTTTATTTTCTTTTACAATAACACTTTAAAAAATCTAAAAATTACATGAGATTCAATCCATACTGGTTCTTGGAATTTACCTGCTTTATTCATAAATGGATGTGCAGCAGCAGCATCACACCAGGCATACTGCCGTCCCTCCCCCACCACTGATGCCCAGTGTGACCGGACGCCATATGGCGAAAGATTTACCATGGTGACACAGCCAGGAGGCTCTAACTCAAACCTTCACCAGAATGTCAAGGAATGTCAGATAGAGAGAAGGGAGAAGATGACAAGAGGAGGAGAGGAAACGAGAGGGGAGAAATACAGTAGCATTGTTCCCTCAGCGCAGCAGGCTCAGCTGGCCCAAACAGTCCCAGTCCCTTCAGCCTCGTAAGACTAATGGCGGAAAATCACAACCTGGGGGGTTTGATTCTCTAAAGGCCCTCTGAGACCTGATTAATATGCAGCTTTTTTTGTGCGAAACACAGACATAAATACATGCTCTGAAATGTGTGTTGCGTGTGCTCAGATTTACACATGAACAGAAGCAGAGCACACATTAGTACACATGTAGATATGATATTTGACAGCTCGCTGAACGCGGTGCACAAAGACAGGCGTGCACGCGGCAGGCGCACACACGCCATGAAGCCCTTGGAAAGGAAGTAAAAGCAGTGAAAATATTCAGCTGATTGCTCCCTGACTGCACAGTTAAAGTAAGAAAACCAGACAGGTACTACCTCCCTGCCCTGCGTGGTATATCTGAATGTGCTGTGCAGGCATTTTCGCCATCTCGCTTCTCTATGTATGGCTTCCCCTCCCCCCACCCTCTCCATCATACTGTATACTCCTCACCCACACAGCAGGCTCCCCTCCCCCACCTTGCTCTCACCACCCCCTAAGAGGACGGAGCAACCAGAGCGAAATTAATTGAAATGTAAACCCTGATGCAGGATTAACTAAGTAGGTGAATTCCAGTTGTCACATAATCAGGGCTAGTGTACGATTTGACTTTCATCAAATGGGACTGACTGAAACAGCGACCAGGGATAATGACAGGAAAAAAGGAGCCAGCTGCTGTGTCCCCCCTCCTCTCCTCTCTTTCTCTCTCCATCCCATCCCTTCCCCCCTCTCCTCAGCATCTCTCTCCCCATCCCTGCCTCCTAACCTCAGATGTGAATTTGGGATCTTTCCTATGACCAATGCGCCATTGGGTGCATACAGAGGAGATCTCAGCAGAGGTAAAAATCACACAAATGCTGCTGTCACATTTTGTGACCTCCTTCCCTCTGCATACACACTGCTGATACTAAGACAGATACCCAATGGTAACCAACACCTGCTGGAAATTTATCTTCCTTTATCATCACAATGTTGCCACTGGTGATGGAAATATTTTATCACACACAAGCACCTATATACTGTAATCTCCACTGACAAAGATCAGAGGAAGCAACTTTTATTTATTTAATTACACAGTTATAAAAAGACAAATCATGAGGATATATTCAACACACAGCTATGTGTGATTATTATACATATTATGTAAAGACTGTTGGAGCAAGTTACTGAGAAAAACACTCCGTCCTTCCCCGACTACTGTAAACGCACCGTGGTATTTGGTTTTCTTTGAGACAACAGAGGATGAAATGTTGAAGTAAAGTGGGTCAAACAGCACGCCGCTCTGATGAAGCATGACATGCCGCAAAAAAAATGAGAGCATGTCAGAAGATTTTTCTTTCACTTTGAGAAGATGATGTAGATAGGGCAACGCGATGCGCTATCAAGCAAAGGCACTTGATCTATTTTGAACACTGAAAATGTCCTCAGTTCAGTCTTACACTGTACTGTGTGACAGAAATTTTTGATCACATATTGATGCAAAAAAAGGGAAAGAAAAAAATGTTAATAAATAATGTTTCTTCCTTAGCAGAACTCCAACGGAGTCAGACAGAAATAATATAAGAAGGGTTGTTGCTTTTGCAGAATAAAAATGCTGCAGGTGATTTAAAATGCCACAATTAAAATGAATACTGCATCTCCTGGCCTCCTTTTATTTCTAAATATCCACACCAATCAAATGGAGAGAACATACTGCCATTTTCAAAGCAATCTTTAGTGTTTAAATTGCTGCTACAGTTGGAATGCAATGCTGTTGCTAGCAGCAATAAAACCATTACATTTCTTTAGAATTTCATGCTGTTCAAAAATCAATATTTCAGCAAGCTGTATATGTGTGTGTGTGTGTGTGTGTGTAGGTGTGGATAACAGTGGGTGTGGGCAGTAGCGTCAGTACAGCAGAGCAAGCTGCCAGCTACCCAGTTGATAATATAGCTTGGGCTTATGCCCAGTGAGGTTGACCTCAGCCTGTTGGCTCGCAATGTCATTTACCACCTGCCACACACACACACACACACACATACAGACACACACAATACTGTCCTATCTCCACTTTCAGCTCCAGCTCTACATGTCTCTTGTCTCTCTGCAAACATACACATATACATATGAGCATATACCTCAGTACTGAGAGGGCTTACACATGCTAGAGGGAAGCTGTGTAACCCACTTGTATATGCTCAACAAGTGTCAGTGTGTGTATGTGAAGATACAAAATGATAATCAAGGAAAGTGTGTACACAATTGTTCGGGAGTGAAGTTAGGCTTGTGAAACAGTGGTAAAGATACAGAAAAAAACAGAACATAAAACACACAAAAACACACACACAAACACAGCCATGTGCACAAATTCAGACTCTTCAACAGAGCTGTGGGGCGAAGGCATGTGGAGCAGGATACCTGGACAGATGGCAGACAGTCATCCCGTTGGACCTGCCACCAGAGCGCTGCCTGAGAGGAAGAAGAGAACAGAAACAGTTTCATCTGCTCTGCTCTCTCTCTCTCTCTCACACACACGTGAACATAAGATTTGTTTCTACAATAAAAGCACACCGTATGGAACCTGAAGCGCATTTGTGTGCATTATTGTCTATGTTATGTCACTGACTAAATAGAATGTAAACAGCTAAGGAGTACACATTTGTGTAAGTATGTCAAAGTATCTGAACACTAACTGCAACGCTGACATAAAAAATGAGAAAACCCCACATTTGACGACATCACAGCAGAATTGTTTACACACAAGAAGCTGTAGCAGTGTTTTATTTAGAGTCAGAGTCACAGATAAATCATGGTAGAAATCCAGGGAAGCAGACAGTTTGGTTTATTAGTATCAGCTTGAACTCTGACACCTGGATTCATTTCATCCGATCTAATTACGATTGATTTTTGTTCAGTCAAATGTTTCACTGTGGGACAGACAGGAGGCTGTGGTTGTTGCACGAACACTGCGGTGTGTGTCTCTGCCTGGTAAAAAACCTGTCTGTGACTCTGATGCTCTCCATTACAGGGAGGAGCGATGGATGGAGTGGCTAACAGACTACCAAAACCCACTACTCCAGCCTAAATCACATTTCAAAGCATAGAGGAGTCTATTACAGGAAATTAGAAAGGCCTTGGATCTCAACAAGCCTATCCTTCAATTTTATTGAGTCTTCTCAGTAGCCCTTGGTGTATTGTGTATACTTGTCAATAGCAATTCGTCTACATGTGTTGTGTTGACAAACAGCGGTGAGCGGTATGTACAGCTCAAAAGCGTGTACATGTGTGTAAATGCACACAAACACAAACAAACACACACACACACAGCACACTGGTCAGACTTGTCTCCTTGATCTTGCCCTTGGGAACAATAGAAGGAAAATGTATAGAACCATTTTAGGTTCATGGTGAGAATTTGCTGTACATTGAAGAGTTTTTCAATTCCAAACATAGATTCAAGCACAAGCATGAAGCACGTCCTTATGATATATGATGCCCTTTCTAAATATACTGAAATGATAATGACAGCCACAACTGACAGTCAACAGTCAGAGAAGCAAAGAATTTGTAGGTAAAGCTGATGCGTGGTACACATTGGCAGGAGACATGATTCTCTGCTGTTAGTATTATCTACCCTGAATGAAGTCAGGTGAATTGGATGTGTACTTTCTCTCAATTATTGCTCCCTTGATTTGCCACACGTCCTATAAAAGCAGAAATAATGGTAGCAGAGATTTCCACCCATTTTTACCTCTTCCATCCAAAATTGTCTGCAGTTTAAATGCAAAGAAAAACATCCTTTTCTCCACAGACTCTGCCTTCATTCTCAGGACATGCACGTGCATCTTCACGCTGGCAGCTATAAAGATTCCTAACCTTCCTCCCTGTGTTTTCACTCCAATCTTTAGGCTTCAAACATACCTAGACCCCCTCCAAATATCCATCTATCCCCTCCCCTTTCACACTCCTGCTGTCTGTCTGCGCCTGCTGAGAGCCACTGCTCACAATCCATGTGCATCGTGTCAGATAATTTTGTGGTGGCAAATCAATAATGCAACCGTAAATTTCATTTAAATAAACATTAGTGGCCTACTTAATTAATGAAACCTCATCTGCAATTTGTCAGTGTCAGGAGTGCTAACCCCTTTGATGTTGGTATGAATATTCCTTTTTCAGAAAATGAGGCTCTCGCACGATTAGTGCTTATTGTGGCATTAGCCTCTTCCTACCTTCTGCGCTGCAGCCTGAATTTGCACAGAGCTTGTCGAGAGCACACAGCATCACCAGATTAAAATCATTTACTGTGCACGGAGGACAATGAGAGGTCATAAAATGAATGTGTGGAAACATCATGAAAAATAGCAGGGGGAATATCTAATGAATCTAATCTACATACAAGCAACCTGATCAAATGCTTGAGCAATTTCAAAGGCTATATATCAAACAGTACATGACATTAACATCGAATCAATATCTGGGAGGTCCACACCCATAAGCAATAACGCTGAGCGTTAATAACCAGCAGGGACATGAGAGATAAATAATAGGGAGAAATATAAAACAACACACTATCATAACGTGGGATGAGGATCTGACCTGTCCTTGTCAGTGTGCAGAGAACAGCTGCTCATGACCCAATTTCACTTGGATACATAATTCATTGGCGAGCTATATGACTTCCACACCACTATAAAAATATTCATCAAAACAAGTTAGCAAATCTATTTCAGCAGACTCGCTTACGATCCCTCGTTTCGACATTACATCTGCTTCATTAGTTGGGGAGAACAACTCATAAAGGCTTCACTGACCTAAATAAGTCAAGCTGATCAACGCATCGCCCAAGTTGATAAGTTTAAAAGATTCAAGATGGTATAAAAAGACTTGACTCATTAACCATGAAAGTAAAACTGACAGACTGACAGCAGTTCAACTAATACAAAAAGTAATATCACAGCGAGAGAGTACCTTGTCAGTCAAAATATTTTTAGAAGGGATATTTTACCTAAAACATATCAATCAAAACATGAAATAACAGATCAAGAAGAATTGTAAAGAACAATCAATCAGAAATGTTACAATTCCATACCTCCGATAATTAAAATGGCCCTGACACATTTCCTGCCATATACCACTCTTCAGTTTTTAATATCTTCATTTTTGTTTTCTGCTTTTGAATAAACCAAAACACACATTAAACTGTGGTTAGCCTGGCTGTAGTTCTGTTGTGCTGTTGCTGAAAAAACAAAATGAACAGTAATTAAATGCTGATTCAATGCAACAAACAGTAACAGACTGCTGGGAGAACAATGTGAGTACAGTATATACACTAATCTGTCTCTCAATACCCAAAACACTTGATTTAGTGTCATCACAAGTCCAAAGGCCTGCCCGCCTACTGTATCTATTAAATCTATTCAAAGCTCACGGACAGTATTTATGAAGCAATAGTAAGTACGTGTTCTCAACCATGACAAAGAAACCTTCAACCAGTTCATTGACATAAATACAGTATATACAAAGAGAAGTATTCTAGTAAATAAATATATGAGCTAGCATCATATTTTCTGAAACACTCTGTACGCAACCACTTGCACCAACTGAGTACATCTGTTCCACGGGAGCAAGCACACCCAGTTCATTCATTTTTCAGCAAAAACCAGGTTATACAGTACAGAGCCAAAAACTGATTAAAGCTCAAGGTATGAAGGAGACAGAATAAGGAAAGTGGAAATCACCCCCATCCCTTATTTGGGACACCTGAAATAGGCCAGAGGCTGATTTCCTCCTATCAGAGGAGCCCCGGGAAGCCTGGGAGACTGGAGGGAAAAGAGGAGAGGGAGGAGGTGGAAGGATGATGGCGGTGGTGGGGGGATTCAGTGGGGGCCTTAAGTGTGCTATCATAGGCGTCTCTTGTGCCTGCCTGCTTTATTTGCAGTAGTCAGGTTAATGAGTCCACCAGCCCACTTGATGTTGAGAGGCCTGCCACAAAGAGCTGCCTCATTAGAGCTAGCCTGGCACACTGCTCTGAGACAAAGGGACATTCACGCTACTGAATGCCTTTACGCTCCTCAATGCTGCCAGCCTGCAAGGGCCAACGCCATGGCATAGCCCCCTGCACACGTCCTGGCGCTCGGCCAGCCACACCGCGACCCTCTTGCCTGGCTGGCTGGGCTCGCTAGTCTGCTGTAGCGCTAGAGAGTGAAGTGGTAAAGGAAGGCTTCACCAGCCGCAGCCTGCTGCGTGTCAGCATGTGTGATTTGAAGAGAGCAGGGCATGTGCAAAAGCCACTGCAGGAAGCCGGCGGACATGCTGCATTATCGATGACTGCGATTGGTTCTCCTGCTCTCAGGGATGTGTGTGACTGAGCTCTTCCCTGCTTTTCCCTCCACGCTTTATCTTTGCATTCGCCACCAGGCTTCACCTCAACATTCTTCACTTTCTGTGTGAACCACCTTGTTTAAACAACTCGCTGCTAACAAGACTAAACCTACAACACATTCACAAATCATTCTAAAAGCACAATGCCATCCTGACCACAAGCATCCAATTAGTTTGACACAGTGAATGAAGTGCAGGTACTTTAGGTAGCCACACCAGGAGGATCCCTGTCTGTGATACATGCTGCTTTATCAGCCAGGGTGCAGGTCTGACCTATTTAATAAGAGCCATTGCAAGGTATTCAAATGTCACTGCTCTGTGCAATTTCATGCTTCACAACTAGAGGCTGCAATATCTGTTTCTACAAGAAAACAAGACTGTCACCATAAATAAAGTCATTGAACAATTTGCATATTTTAGGGAGAAATTTTTAATACACTAATAAAATCATATAAAATGCAACAGAGCGAATCAGTCTTCTTCATAATAGATAACAAACACTACAAAGTCAATACTGTAGCACACAAATCATCTTAAAATGTATATTTCAAACCTGATGGTTGACACTGTTACAACTGAAAAACCACTGACATATTTAACAAAAATGATCCCTTTTTACTGTATCCTTCATATTTCCTATCTGTCTGTTTCAAAGCTTAGTCACTGATCATAAATTTACCACAGAGCACAAGATAATACATCACACTTTAACAAAATACTGTGCAAGGACTTAGACATACAACCATAAGGCGAGCATGAACAAACACCCATATTTCATGATTGATGCACTGGCAAAGATCCAGTTCACCACTTCCATGGAAGGAAAAAAAATCTATTTCTCTCAAGGCTTGGGGTCAAGAGTTAAATATTTTCTGCATAGGCAATCCGCTCTTTCCGCCACACTATTTATAGCGCAGGCAGAAACAGCTGAGCTGACTGCAGTGATGTCACTTGCGCTGATGGAATGCTTTGTTCCACAGCGTGTGCGCATGCCACCTGGGTCTGTGCGAGCTGCGAAGGGAAGCTCGATGCGGGAGCCAAGATGGCTGACAGTTGCCCCATTTTTCAAGTGTGAAAAACCGTCACTATCTTCTTCAACCAGGCTGCCCATGGCCCCAAATACGCTACATAACCTTATAGAAGCGTTCACTCCTCTGTCATGGCTCTGTGTATTAATGCTGTGAAAGATATCAGTGTTTGTGGCTGCCATTTAGAGCTGAGCGCTCATGCCAAAGTAGGGTAGCATCAGGGTAACCACACTGCAGCTGAATAGGAGAAAATAACACACAGGGACTCAGACTATTTAACTGTTTGTCGTTCTGTGCACAACATGCATATAGCTGAGGCGTTGAAGAAGTACTATACCCATATATATTTTTAGTAAGCCTTTGGGCTTCTTTCAGTGTCCCTAAAAGAGCATGGTTGCCTGGCAACCATTATTGTTGCCATGGAGATTCATGTGTTGGCAGCTGCTGCAATCAGCATTAACTCAAGGCACATATTCTCATTCCGATAGTCAGGCGATGGGAAGGCAACTAGGACACACAGTCAGAGAGGGATAGTAATCAGAGTGAAACATATGCTCATCCATTACTTGCTGCATTAATACAATTATATCAAAAGAAATTTATGGCCATGCTTTGGTGCAATGATCACATTGCAGGCAGAGGCATAAAATTCCACCTCATAACAGATCCCCACTTTCATTTAATAAATGGCACCAGGCTATAACACAATGGAAAACAATGCCATTTTGTCTCTGACATAAACATATCTGTTAAAAAAAATGTACCTATTTAGAATCACATTAGAGAACAGGCATTTGTTTCCATTTTTCTTTGAAAGAATCAGGGTGGAAAAAAAGCTGTATACACCCTGCTTTTGTAAATGTTAATAATAATAGCACAATCGTGCCCTGCTGTGAAATGCATAAGCAGCATATAAAAATGGAACATTTGACAATATTGTTTACATATTAAATCATTTTATGAGTGACCTTATTGCACAGTGAACTGCACACCATCTGGGAGACAGTAAGGGTTATGCTTAGTGATAAATTTTAGACTAAACTCAATATTTTCAGCAGCTCTCTTTATTTCGACCTGTTGGGGGATAAGTGGTATTTACCTCTTTCCACTCTTCATATGGGTACACATCCATGCCCAGTGGAACAATTGCAGCCCTGTTGAGAGTAGACACACACACAGAGATCATAATAGCAGTTATTTCCTCTCTGGGTTTTTTTTTTTCCAGGGCCCAAGCTCTTGCCGTCACTTCCACTGTTGACATTGCAGAGCTATGTGGGGATAAAGAGGCAGAGAAAAACAATAACAGACCCATTGACCCCCATTTCACAAACTTTGGGGATATGGGAGAAATCCACTTACAAGCCTGGAGCAGACCTGCTGATTGGGCCTCAATAGGCTTTTCTATTAGGGAACAGTGGAAGTGCAGCGGAAGGTCCTGACTGCTGCCATTTCTGAGCGTCTCCGATTGATAGCGCAGATTTACATCTAACCTCCTGCCCACCTTGGGTAAGATGCAATGCTGAAGTGTATCTCACATCAGAGAGACAATTGGATAAGTGTGCAATGCAGTTATTGAACTATACATTAATCCACACCGCCTTGCAAAATCAGTGATCTGATCATATCAGTCCTGCTGTATCTATTTTATAAAAACAACTGTGACTGAGCAATGCGAGGCGGCAGTGGTGGCGCTGGAATACAAGTTATTAGAGCAAAATGATCTCCAGAAGCATGAGCACCTGTGTCCGGAATAAATTCATTCATTTGTTTAATGCAATTACTGCTTAATGTTCACACAACAAGGATAAGAGTCTTCACACATTTAAAGACACACAGGGCTGTTAACACACATCTTTTTGAAACAAATCAAGATTAAACTGCTCATTTTAAAGCCAGAGTTTTCTCTCTCTCAGCACACTAACTCCTAGACCAACTACTCCACTAAAATAACAAAAACCTTAGGTTAATGATTCTGTAAATTTCCCCTCTCTTACAGCGTTAATTGCCCTACACAGGAGAAACATGGCTTTCGGAGTCAGACGCGATGATCTCCTGGCATAAGCATTAGAATGGAGGCTCACCTTGCTTTCTCTGGATGCTGCTGGTTGACATTTAACATCACAGAGAGAGGGGAGGTGGAGAGCCAGGTGCCCTACATGCACATTTGACCCCCCGCTAATGTCAGAGGGGGAAGGTCCCACACACTCATCCTGGCTTCACTCACACAAAACGCTACAAGGGCGCATAGTGCCTAGAATCCATCTCGGTGATTACAAACAGGATCCAGTTTCCTGACAGAAATGTTTATATGGTGAGAGGCGAAATTCATCCAAGATATCATAATTCTACACAACACACATCCTTTCTGATGGACTGAAATTCAGCTTAGGGTTTCCTATGTGCGGCTCCTTGTATGATATAGAGCCAAAAAATAAATAAATAAAGCACTGTACAAGAAAACTTTTGAATGTCTTTTAAATGTACCTTAACTAAGTCAAATTACAAACTGCCTACACACCATTGCTAAAAAGTGCACCTCCTCAGTGATATATTCATTTCTGAAATTGCAGATGTTGTTGTTTAACAGCAATTAAGGAAAAGAAATGAAAGAAGGATTTTACACTGAGCGGAAAAACAAAATGTCTGTAGCATGAGGGAAGATGCACATTGGAGGACACTACAAACACAGCCAGCAGCCCTGTAACCCAGTGCAGATGACCTGTTTCTGCTTGCACGCAACCATGAAATAACAACTGCTGTTTGGTGTTTGATGTTAGCTTGGGGAGCGTACTGTCCCTGCCTCGGCCTAAGCAGGCACACGTTACCATCAGGATTTGTTTGACAAAAAAAAAAAAAAAGAGAGAGAAAGAAAGAAAAAAACAAGGTCATATCCTGAGACAAAGCTGGATCTACATCTACTGGGTTATTCTCTAAGTCTAGAGTCTGTTCACTGCAGGTCAGGACTGGTAGCACATATATTTGTAGAAATACAGATTAGACAAGATGTCGTTTTGATATTGAATGCCTAAAACTGATACCATTTCAGATGCCTGATGTCAGTATAATATGTTTGTGTATTTAAAGGGAGGGTCAAAATGCAAAAACATGAGGTTTAATAAAAGAGGCAAGGGAACTACTTTCATAAACAACAACCTATTGATGATAGGCTTAATGATATTGTAGTATCAATGTTCTCATAGCAACCGCACGTATACTTAGTTATACGAACAATGTTTTATATATTACATTTTAAAAACTGATGTAGGTTTGAAATCAATTTGTGTGTCTAAAAGCAAATTTCACCCATTGGGAAAATGACAATATGAATGGACTGTATTTTTAAATGAATTTAATTATTTATAAGAATAAATATCAATACAATTGTTCAGAAGGCACTAGTTAATACATGCAGAGGGTTGGATTATTATACTCTTAATGTGAATTACACTTGGACATAATATAGCAGCAAAAAATTGTATATTTGAGGGACATGATTTCTAAATATTCCAGATATTTCCACTCATACTGTGGAAATACACAGCCTGCCCTCTCTTTCTGATGTGGTACTGCAGGTATATGTTTACCTGTCTGTGTTGCTGATGTAACATTAGAAAGAGCATCTTTTCATTTCAGCCAGGAAACCAAAGCAAATGACCTTTTCCAACTTCCTCAACATGAGCATTCAGGATTATAGTGGCTGCTTTTCACTAAACTGACTATAAGTTTAGAAAAATTCCAAAACAACCAAAACAATACATAAGGATTTGTTAAAACAATGCTGGTAATACAGTTTTTAAGTTGCTGCTTCAGTACACATGTGAAAGCACAAGGTCCTCATCAAAAACAAACTTCAGTTTATAAACAACTTGCTGTTCTTCATTATAATCAAATTATGACCAAACAAAAATTGCTAAAAAAAAAATCTAAATTACTCTAATTATAGGAGGACTCCATACAAATGTATTACAATTTTTACAATTACTGATAAGCTAAAAATAATAAGAAGAAATAGATCAACTAATCAAACCAGCTTTGATGTACATTTTATGGAGAATATTATAGTACAAAGAGCAACGTCGTTTAGGTTGTGTGGAGTTGGGGGGAAGGCCTGACACATGATGCAAAAAATAAAGGGGGGGGGGGGGGGGGGTGATATAAAGGCTGCTGTTATTAAGGCATCTCGTTGCTAAAAACCGATGCAACTCCAACGTTTGCTGCTGCAGAGCACACAGCCTGCAGCAGCATGGACACATTTTCCTACAGGCAGATGCATTTTTCGTTTCGATTTGGTTCCCAATTCGTTACACTGTTTCCCAAAAAGACTAACATCGATGCTTATTATGGGGCTTTGAGCACCTTTCAAATGAAATTAATGCAGGTTATTTTGCTCGGTGCTAACTGTTATTTGATCTTGAGTAAAATTAAGTTTTTTAAGCAAATTCTCCAGTAGGTATGTTTCATGTGGCCAAGCTGCTGAGGGAGGCCCGCTTTAGGATTTTCTTGTCATCAAATAATTGAACAGCCTCGGTCGAAAACGCACATAGACGCAAAACAGCATTTCGATGTCGCCTTGGTAGTAGTTTTGCACTTGTTCGCACTGACTCCACGCGCAGAAAGCTGTGCATATGAAGGGCGTTTCGATCCTGCAGCCTCCGTGTGTTTTGATGTAAACGAATGCTATTCACTATGATAATGCGCTGCCACTGACTACATTATTTTATGCCATTTCGTCAGATCGGTTCAGTGCTGTGCAGGCGGTTATACCCCCCTTTTTGTCCTTTGAGCCCTCAGGTGTGGAGAACAACATGTCACTGTGCGACAGAAATCCCATTCCAGAGATGTTGAACGCATATCCAACAGAAGAATGAAACAGAAGGGCGAGGTAGAGTTTAATAATAAGTCCAAACAGTCCTACTTGGCCGCGTTTTTCCGTCCGCTGGCTGAAAGCTGCACAGAGCCCCAACTTCCACTATTAGGCTCTAACTTTTACAAACTTCCACCTCTGTCCAAATGATGGAATTTGCATCTGCAGCCACTAGTTATTTCTTTCTTTCTCCCCCACTTCTTTCCCCCCTTTCACGCCCCCCTTTCACCCCCTTTTTTTCCAACAGAGGGGGCCCCCGGTGGTTGCCTCTTGATTAATAAATGTTTATGTGTTTTGAAGTGCGGGACAAAAGGGGGGTGGCCTGTGACCCCTAGGAGCCCCGACCTTGCGCAGGTTTCATTGTGAGGCGCTGGGAAAGGGGCTTTGGGACGGAGACCCCGGGCCACTGACCCACACACATCCCAGAGCCCTGCCATTCATGTGCGCACCGCTGCATGTCGCCCCGCAGCTCCCATTGTTTCAGCGGGAACAATAGCTTTTACACCCCTCCTCTCTCTCTGCCAGAGAAAAGGCAGCTTTCAAACTTCCCTCTATATGTAGCCTGATGCAAGCCCCGCCAGACTTTCCCTCTAACACTTAAAATAAAGAATAAAAAATGTTGACAAAACGTTAACGCTGTTAGTGGTATGTTCACCCATGTTGCATCACACGCCGATGTTGCATCATTGCACTGACTGGGGTTCTTGCAGCCGTCAAAGGCCAAGCCTGTAACAGAGTGAAACAATAAAACAGTAACAGAGTGAAACTGGAGGAGAATGGATGCGCAGCTAGGGGGTGAGATGACAGAAGGAAGAAGACTCGAGAAAGTAGACCGTGAATAACACCTACGGGGCTATTTCTAATGCTGGAACCAGATATATATTAATAGGTTGGAGGTAAGTAGGCATTAGCAGGCCTGTGCGTTCTGCCTTGACCAGCCTACAGGGTTAGTGAGGTTACTCAAATGACATCATCTGTGGGGCCCTGGTTTCGATTGGATCTTTTGCCTGGGAGTCAATCACTGCAGGAAGTGAAGGGGATACAAACGAGCAGTGCGGGACTGCCACTTACTTCAATCAATTACTGCCTCAATGTAGAATGGCCAACCAAGACTTCCTAAACTAGAGAGCCTCCGTCCTCTAGCCTAAATGTGAGAAACACAAATATAAGAAGAGGAATGTTCAACCTGTTTCTTTATGTGGCCCTCCACAGCAGATTCCACTGCAAACCAAACGTTTCCTAATTATTGGCCTACAGTACCGTTCAGTTTATCTGTACAGGCTTCACATATAATTGCACTAACACAATCTATAGAAGCTGAGTTGTAATCCTGGTGCTTGAAACTGCAACGCACTAATGGACCTCTCAAGACAAACGGCATTAAACATGATTAATTGTGGCCGGCAAGGCGACGATCCGACTGCACATATTCCTAATGTAGAGCTCTAGAATAGTTATTACTGCACATATAAACTACAACAGGCCTACACGGTGGTGCTCCACTGCTCACTGAGAGACAGTTTAACAGCTGCAACATGTATGAAAATAATAAAATAATAAAAAATACTTCACATGTAGGATTTTTCCAGAGCGCGCATAGGATATTTTTGCTTCAGTGTGAGTGAGCGCGCATTTATATGTATAAATGCGTGTGTGCGCGCGTGTGCATGTGAGGGGGGGAGAGAGAGAGAGAGAGAGAGAGAGAGAGAGAGAGAGAGAGAGAGAGAGATTTTACTCATTGTAATGCACAGAACGACCTGCCCTCTTTTGAAAAAAAAGCGAGAAAGCGCAGCCATGCTTTGCAGAGGCTACAGCATCGCTCTCATTGGTAGTATCAGCTTCTCGCCAAACGGGAGTCTTTGCTTGTCCGCCGCTTACACCGAAAGGAACCGGGAATACAAGCGACTGCCTCCGCGATGTAAAGATCTGCAGTGAGGTGTTAATGCTAAATATGAAGTGAAAAAAACAGCAGAGCACGGATAAATATTAGCAGAGCAGAGTGTACTGGGATCCACCATATGGCGTGGACCATATCATGGTGAGTATCTTATGTCTGCGTTTGCTTTATGTTCGACCCTGTGATCAGTTAGACTCAATTTGTATTTTGCTCTAACCGCGAGTAAAACGTGTATTTCAACAGATTAAAGGTGAATTGTGATGGGTTTGTTTCTATAGATAGATAACGGTCCTCTATGCTTCTCCATGCACGTTGCACTTGCCATTGTTATTGCGGGCTTTAGGGAATAAACCGCTCTAGGAAGGGAGCTGACAAAAAAGGCGATGGGAAAGCACGTCCAAACCAAACCCGCGTTTTATGTCGACGTTTGCAGAATCGATACGAAGTGAAAAGAGGTCGGTGCTTGTTTCTGAGCCGCATCGTTTGTTGGTTGCGCGGTGCTTAAGGACAATAGGGGTCGTGTTCCTGTCGGTGGCCAGATAACACCAGAGGGGACCCGAAATATGGTGATGGGCTTGACAAGCTCCGAGCGATGGCCGATTGCGAGAGTCGCCCGGTTTTTTCAGGGTGATGGAGAGAGGGGGTGGTGGTGGTGGAGGGGGGACGTTTCCGTCTAAAATGGCGATTCCCTTTGTTTCTGCATCCCCTCTCTCCTCTCGATTCCAGCGAGTGGGTAATGCATTGCGAATTACCATATCTGCGAGCCTGCTCCTCTTCGTTTTTCGCTGCCCTGCTTTTCGCACGGTGGGTTTTGCTCTTTAATGGTTAAACGGGGGTGGGGGGTGGGGGGGGGCTGTCAGATGTGGAACTGATCCCAGTACATGGTGAGCTCAGGAGCTCCGTCAGGCTCAGATTGGAAGGCAGGTATGCGACTCCTAATTCTGATTAGACAGCACTGACTTCATCTGAATTTGAGCAGTTTTTAGACTGCATTAGTACATATGCAAATCAATAGGTTCTCTAGTCTGCATCACTGCAGATTAAACAGGATTAGAATTACACTGATCTCGGGTCTGTGTCAGTCCCATATACAATAAGCTTAATATTATGACAGCAATTTCACCTAAAATGTACATATCTATAAACAAAATGTGCCACACTTTTCCATCACACTTAGTATGCACGTTATATAATCCCATCATGACAGACAATACAGTCCATCAGTTTACTGACATTTACTTCAACTCTTTCTTCAAGGACTAAAAATTGGTTGCAGCTCATCACATCGAGTAAAAATATTTATATACATCGAGTATAATATTTGTTCATCCAAACTACACTCACATCAAACAGCAGGCTCAGGATGACACGAGCATCCCTCCCTCATCCCTGTGTGTGTGTAAGTGTGTGCAGGGGAGGGTGCATGTGCGCATGCCCGTGCATGTGAGCGTGAGTCTGTATTTGTGTGAGTGTGCGTACATGTGTGTTCTTCTTCTTGTTTTTTTTTGTTTTTTGTTTTTTTTAATAGTGCAATGTTGCATAACCGTTCACAGCCAATGCCAGATTTAGGGCTTCACAATTTTGCGGGGCCATTGTTGGCATTTCCTCCGCCGGCCCCGCACACACACACACACACACACACACACACACACACACACACACACACACACACAGAGCGAAAGAGAGATACTTCACCACTCAACTGCAGAACTATTAACACATTTCGGCGATAAACGTTAATACTCCGAATGGGAAGTCGTCAATTTCCCTCCTAGTTTCAAGGACACAGGGTAGTGATCCAGGAGGACGCTGGGTAATATAGAGGAACATCTGTTTGCCCGGTGACGTCAACGACCCCCCCCCCCCCCTTCCTCCCTCCCCAACTCTCACCCCCCCTCCTCCTCCCCGCTCATCCCAATCCTCTTGTGCTGAAGGCAGATGCCTCATTTGTTTGGCTGGAGCACCATTAATCCCAAAGTCAGAGGAAAAGACCGGACGGAGAGAGATCAGTCCCATTTAGGCGGTGTCGGTGCTGGGGTCTCGGTGTTGTCCCGGTCAGTTTGCTGTTTTGGGGGAGAAACGCTGGCGGCGCGGACGCGTATACGTGCAGAGCGCACCGCTTGTGTTCAGGACACCCGCAGTTACCGAGGCTCTTCAGCTGCCCCACTTGCGAATTTGCGGCAGTTTTTTAAACGTGTGACCCGCAAGTAGAGGCTGCAGGCTTGAGTGTGTGTGTGTGTGTGCTGGGAGATTTTAAAAAACTGCGGGCGTTATGTGACTGTAGGAAAATCAATATTTTGGACGTGGACAGTGACTTTTTTTCTGTTTTATGGATGCCAGCTGATTTTTTTAAACAGGTCAATGTGGAATATGAGAGTGTGTCATCTGCAATCCTATATGAAGTTCATGACGCATTTTTGTGTCTCCTTTTTTGTAGGTGCATTATGGGATAATGGAGGACTTTAATGCTTTCTGCAGTTTTGGACAAAGCAGTCGACGGAGACAGATCAAACGGAGTCCTTTTTCGCCTGCAATAGCGGCCTGGGACGTATAATCATTTTGCCCGCAAAACTACCTGCTGGCATCATTTTGCATTTAAGTCATTCCTATAACATAACCTCTTTTTCTCAAATTGAATGCTTTTTTAAACAATATAAGGTAGGCCTGCACATCAACCCGTTGAGGATTTGATCTCCTTGGACCCTGCGAGATGCTTGGGAATTTTTTTTATTTCCATTTTTGGCCAAACTTGATATCCCGATACAGTTTTTAGTCTCACAACAAAGGCCTCAAAAGGCTGCAAAATAATTTGATTATATTTATAATAACAGGTTTAAGGGAAAGGTTCGAGGTGTCTGCCCGTTTCCTACAGTAAAGAGAATGCAGCTGGTGGACGGACACACACTTACAACCACACACACACACACACACTCACACACAGACGAACGGGTTGTGTCTCTCCGTGTTCACAGCGGACCTTGATTTAATGTCTTACAATTAAGGCACGCGGTGAATGCCAAGAGATGATCCCTCTTTCTTCAGATGTGTGCAGGCCACAAGAAACACCACATCTTTTTTACTATTTACATTTTTTTAAAAACACTATTGTCGCTCTCACAGTGAAGGTTTGCTTCTGTCGTTTCCAACTGTAACGCATTATTCATGTACTGTCTCTTTCCCCTCCCTTTAAGAAAATAAAATAAATACACACAATTTTAAAGCTCTGGTTTTTATGTGAACATACATGTAATGGCTCCTGTGTGCGCTGAAGTGTATGTGTGTGTGAGTGTATGCAGCGAGTGTGTGTGTGTGTGTGTGTGTGTGTCGATGGGAGCTGTCCATCCCCACACACACACACACACACACACATACAAACACTCACACACACATACACGCAGGCTGCCCGGGAGCGCTGTCCACCTTCTGTGGTGCTGAAATTTACGCACAGCATCAGCCTTTTGTTTCAGTCGTGTGCCGGTGCAGGAGCAGAAATGGCTCAACTATTTTACTGTAGTACAGGAATGTAGCTCGGGCTACTCGGCATATAAACTGCGTATACATGGACACACACACACACACACACACACACACACAAGCGAGGATGTTAGAGGATATAATAAAAATGTATTTCAAAGCAGCACTTGCATGTAGCAGTTAGTCTTAAGACCCTGATTTTCTAAAATCAAAGTGAGGAGAAAATCTGCAAACGCAGTGACAGTGGTGTAACTGCTTCCCACTGCGGTCGAGTTCTTCAGTTTTATTTTACACCAACACAGCCTAATAATAAAACAAAAATACCCCTCTGATTAAACTGAAATTTCTCTCGCTTGATTCGACTGTTGAGCAGATCTCATGTGGAAACAAGTGAACATCTTGTCCTAGCAAGACGTTTTTTCTCCTTCTTGCGCTGAGAAAAAATGGCTTGTTCAAACGGTCATTCTCGCGGTGAAGCAGATCCATTTCCGCCTTCCTGCAATAACCTAAAAAGCCCCCTGCACGACGAGGATATTAAATTAGGATTTATTTGATCTGCATATTAATTTCCATAAGAGTGGCACCAGTATGGTATGTAAATGAGGAGGTGGGCTGAGGAACTCTTGGGATACGAACTCAAATGTCCGATTAAATTTATATAAAGAGGTTTGAGAATGCTGCCCAACAAATCTTACGACAAAAGTGATGAATTGAGTCCAGTAGCTGCAAGAGTCTTGTGGCATTTGCGCCGGGAGAAGTGACATCCTCCTGTCTTAGTCTGTCGCCTAGCGGCGTTCAGGGGCTCCGCACTCAATAACAAGCCATGATGGAGGCTAATGTTTCCTCCCGAGTAGAGAGTTTGACACACAACAGAAACTGCGATAAGACTCAAGAGCTACACTTCTCCCCATCTAAGCTTTTGTTTATGCTGTCACCCAACACTGCATGTTTCTTTGCACTATATAGAGACACAGACACAGGTTCCATTTTGCAGACGTTGACAGCAGACAATAAGATTTTGATTAATGACACGAGTCTGTGTAGATCAGCTCTCAGAATGGCGAGAGGAGTGATGGATGGATGGAAGAGGGGCCTGATGAGGGCGTGGGGGCTTCATCCAATCATTTCACCCTCTACTCATTAATGCTTATTTCCCTAAATCCCTCACATAAGCAAAACAATCATCACTACAACAGCAGGGTGATATAAAATGCAAGAGATCAGCTGTATTCGAAAAATAATTAAGTTAGTTAACAGAGATTCACAGCTTGTTAGAGTTCTAAATATTGGTGCTACAAAGAAACAGTTAAAAATCATCAGTCTACAATGCCTATGATAAAGTGCGGCAGTTTCAAATACTACAGTGATAAATGAATGACACTGATTCACAACCACAACAATGTACTAATTTAAACCCCTGACCAGATAAATGTTGGAGCTGACTTTTTAAAGATGGAGCTGAAAGTTAATAATTAATAGGTCAGCCTGGGTGCCATGTCATGAATATGGCACACTGGTGGGTCTCGATGTAGAGCACCAAATGACAAAATTACATTTTTTCATATCAGGACTCAACAGGCTGAGAGTCTGGCTTCCACTGATAACCGAAATCTTCAAAGTTGAATGAAATCCACAAGGCTGCCATAAAGCATGTTCATCATGCTCCTGCTTTGCCTTCAGCTCCCAGAGCATGAACTGGGTTTCCTAATAGAAGTCACTGACTGCCCTCTTGTGGTGGAAACTGAAAAATGCTGCTACAGAATTTGGATCTGCAAGAGATTCATTTTGAATGGGCACATTTTTTGAAGGCTTTTTGACTTAGGAAAACCTCAAAACTGGGCAGTGAAAGTCAATTCATATGTACATTTAGTACATTAAATACTTTTCCTTTTAAATACTTATTAACATCACTAGTGCGTGCAAAATCTTGGAAGTTGCTAGGGCTATATCTGTCCATTTCCAGGGGTGCAACAAAATCCTGTGCAGTCAAAGATCTGAAACTACTGCATATTATTGTTTCTGGCATGGTCTGACAACCTTTAAGATCGAATACAGTATAAATCCCATTGTGCGTTTGGAAGTTTAATTTCCAGTTAGAGCACTTCCTGGCATGCTCGTTCGTACACTTCTTTTATCACAACCTAAATTGATGCTTGTTCTCTTTTCTCAGACAGTTTTGCCTTCATGGTCTCTTCATTACCAAAGTGCTGACGGACTGTGGTTGTAATGGCTGTGGCACCGTCCTGGCCCATCTTGTCTCATTAGCCGGACCTGATTGGCCATGAAGGTGTTCTCTTGCTGTCTCAGGATAAAGCGACTGTCTCTGCCACTCGTTAGATCATAACTCCTCAAGTACGCTGCCCCTGATGGCCTCTCATGGAGCCTGAGCTTAGAGATGGAACATACGCTAATTGAAATATGCTTGAAAAGGGGTAAAACATTGACCTTGAATGTGTAGAACAAAGTGTTAGAGTTGAGTGTTTGTGATGCAGCAGCAAAAATGTCTTTTATGTGAACATTCAGCCTCAACAAGGCAAAAATATTAAAGCACCTAAGCTTGAAAACATAGTATTATATTTATTGTGATTTTGCATCTTGGGGCTTTGTGGTTGTTTTGTGTCTTTTTTAAATATAAATTACTTTTTTGGCATTTTGCCTTGGGTATGGGTATGGCCTGCAACAAAGGTCCAAAGGTGCAAGGAACCAAACCATGGACACTGCAGTTATGTAGTATGTGCCATAACATTCGCCCAGCAGATGCCACTTTTGGCATTTCTTTGTAACTGATTTGTCTTTTGTGTCTTTTTATAGCTCTTTTGTAGATTAACCTTCCAATGACAAATGTCAGCACCCAGCAAACAAATTTTGGTTTGGGGGGCGCTCTGCAAACATTACCTGGGATCCTGAGCCGGTGCCCAATAGCCCCGTTCAGTAGTCCTTTCAGGCCTACACTGTATCAATGTTAGAAATCAATATATGAGGGAGTTGGAATTTAATTAGAAAATCCTATCTATTATTTAATTTTTTGTAGAAAGAACCTGTCTGTCTTTAGGGAGCTGACGCAAAATCACAAATAATAATTTAACAATGTTTCTTATTGAACCATCTTCTAACTGACTGGATTTTTAAAAATATATTTTCAGTTAAGGGAAAACTTGTTCACAAGTCACAAGTCATGACCCCTTTATTAAAAGTTATGGAACAGCTAACTACCACATAGTAGTTGAAGACATGGCACAAATCTTTGTCGTCTTCAGGGGGTGATACACTGGGCAAGGCAGTGCAGACTTTTCAAAAGGCTCCATTCAACTACACAATAGGTAGCTGCCAAGGTACCATCTCAAAGGGTGAAAAAATCCACACCATATTCACTGTGGTTCCAATTGGCAGGGGTCAATTGTAATCAGCCGCTACAAGAACATTTAATGTCGGCAGCACACATACCATGCTTAACTTGCCATGGTAACTTCAGAGAAATTGGGGTGCAGTTTTTGTTGTTAATGCATTGCAGTTAATGTCTACAAATGGCTTTTAGGGGAGAGTAATCACTAAAATCAGCTTTCTGTTGTTTGCATGAAGTTTCTAAGGGGAAGAACAATGTGTTAACAAGTGCAAGTACTTACAGAGTTGGTCACATTGACTCTTAATGCACTGCTGAGTTTCCTGGGCTACGGTGAACTTAAGAGGTACCTGCAGAGCTTAAGTATGACTTAAATGTGGCAGGCATGTTCAGCACCATGGATGGCTCCTCTGCCCATGGTCTACAGAATTTTTTCACCTCTTGTGAACCAATTTATCCCCAAAAGTTTTATAATTCTTGTACAGGAGTACTTGAGCAATTTAGAGTTGCACTTTCAGATTGTTGGAGGACATAAGAGAGACAGATTTATAAAACCAAGGCTGAAATAAACGGACTTTTACTCTTCGATGTGGGCCAGAACACTGGATCTTACATTTTCCATGGGCGTCTCCTCACTTAGTAAACACCTATGTCTTCTTAATAGCCTTCTGCCATAAATCAGGTCAGAAGACATTATACATCTGTTTTCACAGGCTGAGGAGTTCTCCTTCCAAAGCATACAATATGTAGATTTTCCCTTTAAGCATCTTCTTTAGAGGATACGTTTTTGCAACGAGTGCAACAACATCACGTACATTCTGCATCTGCTTGCTACAGCACTTCATTTAAGTTTTATCAGTATTTATACTGAGAGAAACATTCAAACTCACAGTTGTTTATGGTTGCTTCATTACTTAAATGGAAGATTTAGATGTTTTTTGCATAATTTCCCTGTATAATTGCTACTAGACTGGCTCTACAAGGTGAATCTGGTAATGATGGCATGCCAAAGGGATAATGGGGTTAAAGCAAGTTAAATAAAGCATAGCTGATGACCCTGATGACGTTTTTCATCGTGGGTGTATTACACTGTGCAAGCCAGTAGATGGCAGTATGAGCACAAGTAAATCTTGGTAAGAGTGGTACTGAATCTATCACGGCAAAACTGATATGGGGAACTGAAAGGAGTGGAACATAGAAACTCATACAATAACTCAAGTTTGTAACAATCCTGTGTTAAGTTTGATAACAATAAGCTTGGTCTGTCTCTGTAATCAAGAGAAGGTTTGGTGTCACACTCAAAAAGTGAACTGAGAAAATGGTGACAAGAGAAAGAAAATTCACAAACAGACTGAATAACTTAATAAGACATCTGATTTGAATTGTGCTGATTGAAACAAAATTCTTGTCTCCCAAAATTAAATGAGACGCTGACTGAACACAAACATCACTTTGATATGTAACTTTTCTCTGGAGACACACACAAGTGAAATGTCACACAAGCGAATCACTGAAGCAGACTATTGTATGATCAGAGGGCTTTCACCACTATAAACAGGGTTATCTCACACATACAGAGGGAGATTTAGTGCACGCGGTATTGTTTGTCATCGTTTAAATGTCATTAATTAAAACGTTAACCTGATTGGGTACAGAGTGAGAGGGGGAGAGGGTGTCTCTGTCCCAATAGGCGAATCCTTTTTAATAACCCGCCTCGAGATAATGATGTAAAAAGACTCAGGCGTCTTGTGCGTAACGAGGATCATCGTGGAGATTCGGTGAAGGTGAATCACAGACAGAAACAGAGAGACAGAGAGAGAGAGAGAGAGAGAGAGAGGGGCAGGAGGGAGCAGCACTTATTACATGAGTCTCCTCCTCGTCTCCACACCTCAGCTGACAAGTCGAGCGAGCCTGCAACTTCACCGCTGACAGCACAACTAAACTCGTAAAGGACAAAACAGAGGAAGAAACACGCAGAGAGGCGTTAAGAGTTTCCAGAGGGGACCATAGTTTGCAACAACGCGGAACCCACAAGGCTATGGACAGGAGGATGAACTTGAACGGCGGCGCAGCGGACATTTTTCACAAAACTCTGAGCGCCGTGTCCACTAAAAAAATGGACCCTTTCAGATCGTCGGCCGGCATTGAACTACCAGCTAGAGACCGCCAGTCACCGATCAGCTGCTTTGACCAGACCGATCCAGACCCGATTCAGCCGGGTGGACTGGCGGGAGGTAGAGGGGGGCAGCTGGGTCTGCCGACTGGATCTTTGTGCGTCAAGTACGGAGAAAGTGCAAACAGGACCTCGGCGGCGGAGAGCAGCGGCGGAGAGCAGAGCCCCGACGATGACAGTGACGGCAGGTGCGACATGGTTCTTCTAGCCGACGGGCGGACGATGGCCGGGGGGAAAGCAGAAGGAGGTAAGAAAACCAAAGAGCAGAAATTACTGAGGCTAAACATCAATGCCAGAGAAAGACGACGGATGCACGATCTGAACGACGCGCTGGATGAGCTCAGAGCGGTCATCCCCTACGCGCACAGCCCGTCAGTGCGGAAACTCTCCAAAATCGCCACTTTGCTGCTCGCCAAAAACTACATCCTCATGCAGGCGCAAGCGCTGGAGGAGATGAGGAGGCTAGTGGCGTATCTCAACCAGGGCCAAGCCATCTCTGCTGCCTCAATACCGGCCACCACTGCGCTCGCGGCACCCGGCTTGGGCGCATACGAACAACCGCCCGGATACCCCTTCTCCACCGGGGTGGCTGCGTCCTCCTGCCCCGATAAATGTGCCCTATTCAACAACGCCACCTCCAGCCTCTGCAAACAGTGCACTGACAAGCCTTAACTGCGCCTGACAAAGACTCAAGAGAAGCACATGAGAGAACAGACACCACTTTTAAGAACACTTTTGGAGAGGAAAACCTGTGAGGCCACTGTTGCTGAAGTCAGTAGGCTAGAGACAAAGAAGTAATGCCGACGAATACTTTTATAATATTTACTAAATGCATTCAAAACGCTCTTTTGTTCAAACAATACTTGATTGTGTATATAAATCATCCTTAAAGTGCTGGTATGAATGACAGTGAAGACCAAACAGAAGTACAGTAGGCCTGTAAGAGTGGCTGAAAGTGTTGAGTGAGTTGTTGAACACTTGCTCTTGTTATGGACCCTTTTGGAGATTTTGGTGACCTGACAACTCGCGACCTTTTCACTTGAATAGATGGACACCTTCTTGGAGAGTTAGTCCAACCTCACTTTTCTGCTGCTTCCTCATTCATTTCCGAGTTTTCTTTGACTCACCTCAGAGACTTTTTTTTTTTTTTTGCTGATTGCTTACTGGTTCAAGGCCTGTTGTCATGAACTTTGCTGTTGAGCACGTGGAATGTCATGAACAGGGCAGAGTTAAATGAAATAGATGACAAGTTAAGTGGTTTAATCAGTCAGATATTTATGTGCTAATCCAGACACTTGTTAATAGCTGCGCACGCCTATTACAATTCTTTTTTGGGGGAGGGGGCACTGTGATATAATAAAATTTCAGAAAAATTTAGAAAACCTGAATCAAGGTTCATCAGGTGTTTCGATGTGTCTTTTGTAATTTATTAATTTGGATATTTATATTGGATATTTCGCTTGCATTGCACATTGTAGTTTCTCCTTAGTTGCTGTATTTTCTTTGCGTTTTCTCTCACAAAATGATCGAGGTCTTCAGATTAATCGCGTTGTCAGGTCAAGCTGTGGATTACTGTAGATACCTTAGTTATTATATGAGCAAAGAGGGCCATTTGTATGTATTTCAGTGTTGAAAAGCTTTATTAAAATATTTTGAACAACAGAAATACTTCTGATTATTCATCTAATGCGAGGGGTAGTGGAAATAGAACCACATTTAACTTTTATTTTATGTCACTAGAATTTTCAACCTGACATTTCACTGTTGTTTAACAGACTAAATATGAATAACATTAATAATAACATTAGACCGTCGTCGTTCCTGGGGGTGTTGTGGACCGTATTTGACAGTTTCGGATTCTCACCAGGTGTCAAGTAACACGAGAAAGAATTATTCAGTAATTTTCTGCTCCATCAAAACCCGGCAACTTTTATTTTCTTGAGCTTTATGTGTTGGGAGCGAAGGCCAGATAAGGTGGGCGAACATTACCTCAAGGCAGCATGAAGATGTTTGTGCTCCACGAAAAAAAGGGGAAAAAAACATAAACTCAGGCGACCTTTATTGTGATTATTAAAACAATTTCCACGACGGTGTGTAATAATATGTTAATTCAAAAACAAGTGTGTATGAAAACTGTCGACTGTAATACCTGGCTTCACATAATGAAACACATCGTTAAGGCAATTAGAGCTCGAGAATGTGATTAAGCAATGTAATTACAACACTGTTCACTGCCGTAATTTGGCGTCTTTAATCACAACGCAGACATCAGCTGCACTCCCATCGACTCGCCCTTTGTCCTCCTCACTCTGCTGTCCAGATCTAAAAATTTTGACGAGGGCCAAAACACAAATATCTTGAATAATAACAACACTAAAAGCAGCAGCATGAAGCTCAATCTTCAGCATTTAGAGAAGACGTGGAATCAGATGGAAGCACTTGAAACTCTTAGGCCAAACAGAGGGAACACTGTATTCCCAATTACGCACACATGCTGGACGAAAACGTATTAAAGCCACAATCTAAGTATTTTTTATTAAGCAATTATCTAAGAAAACAGCATTTTTACTGAGGTGTATGTTACACATTTTTCATACTTAACACACATAAAAAAAATAAAGTCAGTGTGTGGGTTTTAGGGACTTCAGCACCATGGACAGAGGCGACAGATTCTAAAGGAAACATACAATGAAAATGTCCTTGTTGTCACTAGATGAATTCATGCACTGCTTAATTTTAAACCATTAAGTATCTCTTGCTTTGATGATATGGAAGTCTGACATGCAGAGATTCACAGCTCTGTGGCAATAAATAATTACCAAAATCCAAAACAGTAGGGATATTTGTTAACTATGAAAGTGGGCAGTTGATGTCTAAAGAATTATCTATGGATGCAGATTAGAATATTTTCTGAAGGCAAAAGGATTACAAGCTATTATATTTTTTCCCTCAACATCCTTTTTTAATTCAAATGTGGAAACACGGAAAGTTTTAGCCATTTAAATCTAAATGGATTCGAGCGATTTAAGATTTCTCATTTTAAGGATGTGGACTAACTTTAAGATGATAGAATAAATAAGAACAAGCGATTAAAAATAGATTAAAAGGAACATTTGATCAATGTTCTACTACTAATTACAACAAAAATCTCAGTCTTTCTCCCTCTTTCCTCATTAAAGTGAACAATGTCATTGTGCTCTCAGTTTACAACAGTGGTTCTGATTTTCGCCAGTCTCCGATCTGAGCTTTGTGTCTGTATGATGAACCTTTCCGACAACAGGGTCATTACAGTGTCCCATTTAATCCCATCACACTGCTGAATGCTTTGAATCTTCACAGAACAGCCCTTAATCAAGAATGGAAATAATCAGGAGACATCAAAAACAGCTCTGGCATTAAAAAGAATCCTGTCAGGAGCTCTCGTTTCATATCATCTCATCTAAGGACTTAACTCTGATAGTTTAAGTTTTAACACAAAAATGTTTTATTTTCTCCTGCTGTTAGAAATGGAGACTTCACAAAAACATTAATTATGCAATATGCGTTAATGCACAAATGACTGGAGCATTTAACCCATACTAATATTCACATTAGCCCAGAAGAGGAAATTCCCCAGGGGTGAGACAGAGCCATATGCGTGTGGAAAACAGAACACAGCATCCAGAGGAAAACAGACCACAGCACAAAAATCAGTTCAAAGGCAGAGGAAATTTTTACAACTACCACAGGGAGGACAACATTTAGGTGAAATAAGACCTTCAGAATTGAAAGCCATCATATTCCTCTTGATGTGGGAACTGCTAGTGGTATTTCAGGCCATCATTACAAGCTGGTGAAATGTCATGTACACACAAGGGTCTGTGAAATATTATGTTGGTGGGCTGGACTGAGCATCGACACAGTGCTCAGAAGTCCCATGGAAAGAGAAAACCAGGAGACTCAAGCTTTCTCCAGTGACCACCAACCCACAGCCAGTAGTCATAATAGGCAACATCGTTTTATTCATGAGTCTAATAAAGCTGAATCTGTCTTAAAGGCATTTACAGCGAGACCTGGGGCTCATGAATAAAAGTGGAAGATAAAAAACACCCCTTTTCATAAACCATAAAATGTCCAATTTACCATATCAAGGGCCAGCAGGGTGCCTATTCATAACGTGGATGTGATGTATGCTAAGGATGATAAACATGAAAGTCAAAATATACATAAGCGTGTTGAATTGAAATGCCCCCTTCATATCAGTAACAGGCAAAACTCTGGCAATGGATTCATCCATGCTGTGTCATACACTGTGTATAAAGATATATGTGCTGCACTGGCTGAGGCACCAAATCAACTGCTGGGTGGTAATTCACTTTTGTCAGGGTACTGATAGCAATGCATAATGTTGTCTTTGTGTTGTGCACACACAATGAAAGCTAATACAAGTGCACAACTAAAGGGGTCAGTTCTGGTTAGGTTAAGTATACACCTAGTAACTTTTTAAGTGCTTCATTATTAGCCTTAGTGGCACGATGGTATTGAAAATATTAAGTAGTCCACATTTAAACATTTACAATTAGCAGGTTTGCTACTTTGTTCAAATTAAAGTACCATCTTTTCCTATTATGAACATTCCTTTGGATTTTTCTGTTTTTATCAGATTCCTCAGCCAGAGGAGCCATATCTTCTACATTAGATCAACTTTTCAACCTGCAGAATCCCTCATTAGTTTTAAAACCACCACGTGATGGATCTGGTGTGGCGTATAACAGAAAAACTCTACTACAGACAGCTGATAAAAACAGATCCTGCGATTGCTATATTTGGGCAAGAATAGCTACTTAACTGAAGCCAAATATGTGGTGACAACCTTTGTAACACTACTAGGGTAATGTTATTGAACTGGAAACGCCAACAACCCTCTAGTCACGCTCTGAAGGAAGTTATGCAATACTTTAAATTCAAAGTAAAAAAGAAAATAAATATGGCTGACTTTTTGAATAATGCTAACACTAAGTTTTAAACTAGTGAAATGGATGCTGTTTTATCTGTAAACACATCACACTGCAATACCTATGTTCATCTTTAAAGCAATTTCCCCCTTTCCTTTGTTGTTTGTTTTGCTGTGGTACTGTCATCCCTATGTCTTCCCCATCTGTATATTTTTATTTTTGTTTAATATTGGTATCAAAAACCAGCAAACCTCAATTAAATATTATATAAATATTTTATGGTGACTGTGTTTAGAAATAAAATTCTCAGTACTTCATTATATGACATTATAGCTATTTATCAAGAGCATATAGAAGTTCATTCACTTGTTCCTGGAATACTGACAACACTCAAATTTCCTCTATATTTCTAACTGTATGTTTTCCTGCTTGCCTAATGAGCTCCTAATTCATTATAGTGGGGATGTTTTTTTCTCTGAGGCAGCCTTGAGGTCAGGTAAACATATGGTGGCGTGTTTAGCTCTGAAAGCTCTAACAGGGTACAATAAATGACGTAGTAACGTGTGGTTATCCTCTCATCTGGAATACAATTGTTGAGTAACATCTCTAATATTCCAACTGCCTCCATATTAATCAGATTAAAGTCCCAATCCCCCAATCCCTGTTTACCGATGGCTCCGTCTTTGTGTCGTAATCTGCTGTTCTTTTATTCCTCTGGGATTAGAATGTGTCATGGCAGAGGGCAGTAATTTGTGGTGTTGTTGTGGACAGAGCAGGGCTGTATTGCTGTACAGGTTTTTCCCCATAAAAACATTTCAGTCCGGATTTGAGCAAACAAAAACAGGTGCAATGGAATTAAGTGTTTTCCTTGTGCAAATATTTGTGCCAAGTACATCAAATTATGAGGCTACTGATTTGATTTGTTGACATTTTTATACAGTGCTGGCTTTTAAAGAAACTTTTAAAGATTGTTTTTCATCCGCATTCTTAAACTATAAATTAGAAAAATTGAAAACCATATACAACTTGATCAATATATCCATTAATGTCAAAAATGCTACTACAAAATCACATTAATAAATAGACCTTATGATGGCTACAATGTCGCAGCAACACAAAAATAACTTTCAGTGTATTATTGTCTGTACACAATGGCTGTGTAGTACTCAAGTCTCCCCAGTCAGCTGTGAACTTTCCATTTCTGTGACCTTAACATTCAGATAATGTGCCACTGTTTGATTAGAGTGGATGTAGTGCTCACAGTGACCCAGCAGCCTCCATGGATCACATGAACAGGAAAAAATAGCACAATACTCAGCTGCAATCACACACACATTCACAACACTGCTGCAAACTTAACACACAGGCAAAGCTGTGCAGTTAATTCACACCAAAACAAAAGCATGATTTGGGCAAATTTTAAAATCAAAACTTCTAACTTGGACTGCCTGGAATCTCTGTATCTGGTCTGCGTGTATGTACATTGGTGTGTGTGTGTGTGTGTGTTCTCGTGCAGTTCTGTTTCTTTTCTGTGCGTGAGGGATCACTTGTCCTGATCAATATGCAGATCCTGACCCTATCAGGATTCATTAAAACTAAGGCGAGGTGGATTTCATCTCCAGCCTCTGATGTTTATTAACTCTGGCTTCCACACTGATATAAAGACATGAGGATGACACAATAACAATGTGAATCACTCAATACTCTTTTCATATATACACACACACACACTTTCTCTTTGTTTCCCCCACAGATCATGAGACAAATGAAAGGCCTGACCAACAGAGAGTTGTGGGTAAAGCCATAAAGAAGCCACTGCCTAATACAGCCTGAACTGTGTGTTGTGATGCTGACAACTAAATGTTTACATGTTGTATATCACCTGATTGCTGGACAGGTTTCTGATTAGAATGTAATCTGAAGATTAAGATGTACCACGAACAAGGTCAACTGTATTGTAAACAGAGGCATAAAAACAGACATGAAAATGACATAAAAACAATCTAACACTGACTGGATTTGTGGTCATTTGGGCTGCTGAATTACAATCAATCTCATCCTTTCGAGGAATGTAGCAGAATTTAAGAAGTAAATTTTGATCTAAAATTAGGAAAGAAAAAAAACAGGCGATCTGCTTCCTTAAGTTGAATATCTGTCACGTTAGTAGAGCATGAACCCCTGGCCGTTAGTGTAACACTTGCTTGGCTGATCTTCCTGATGTGCCGAGTGCTACTCAAGGCTTCAGTGTATCTGTCTGAGCAGAGGTCTTTAACAGCCATGAATGCCAAGCATGGGGGAGGCAGGCCAGGCCAAGCGTAACCACGGCGGCCCAATGTCCTTGGCTCCTTGGCGGCCTTCACCTCACACTCCCTGCACAGTGAATTTTATGGCTAATTTCCGGCAATTTATCCTGGCACTTTCAGAAGAGAGATTCCTGCGGGAATAATGTGCATAATTTGCATAAATCATCCTGATAGAATGCACATCAGCATGTAACCCCCCTGTCTGATGCTGCAGCGTTTACTTTGTAATCAAAACTGACTCTTTTCCACCGGCGGATGCACAAGAGCCATGAGAAGGGGGTCTGAGTTTAGGCGAATAATTACAAAGGAATGATACACATATATAGAGACTTGTGCACAAAAAGCTTCCTCAATAAAAAAAAAAATGTTTTTTTTTTTTTTTTTACATGAACTCAAGATACTTTAATCTAGAGCATTATGGAATAGATGCATTCAGTATGAAAATGCTAGAAATGAAAAAATACGTTTATATCTAGATTTACTTGATTTTGTGACGCTGATGCACAGAGACAGAAAGTGTCTCTTCTCTGCTTCTGAAATGCCAGAATTTTGCATGAAGCTCACTTACTTAAAGCACAATCATTTATTTCCTCTCAAACTAGGTTCTCTTTCTGTGTGGATCAAGTTTTCCATTTAATCTGAGCCCTTAATTTTCCCCGATTATCTTTCTTTGTTCTGTGTGTTGTAGCAGTGAGACATCGGCCACAGTTCAGTCTACAGGCCTGTTTTCAAAAGCTCTCTGTGTGTAAGCGACCAGTTGTCTGAGGAGAAGAGACGGGGGGTCAGTGTACAGAATCCCCCCCCCACCCCCCACCCCCTTGCTCTGATCTAATTTGACGTACAGTGAGAAAGTGCATATTCTCTTGGACTGCCTTCGTTACAATAATCAGTTATGGTCAAATCGACTTTGTTGGTCGAAGAGGTGTGAGATGAAAGAGGGGAACGGAGCGCTATGGAGAGATGAGGTTTTGGATTTTAGCACATACAGCGACACAAGGCACACAGCCTGACGGAAATACTACACAACACGCAGGCTGCAGAGTAGGTAGTGGGTTAACTAATCGGAGCAGACACACAGACAAAACATAGCTGCACGGGGAAAAAAGCAATGTACTCGTTACATGCATTAGATTTTCTGAGTGACAGGAAAGAAGTGGAAGTGTGTGTGTGTGTGTTTGTGTGTGCATTTTGAAGACACAGCCATGATCAGAGTGAGCAGTTTTGCATTGCCATACTACCAGGTTCTTCCAATGGCCCTCATCTTGGAGTCTCAAGATCTCAGATGGTATCACTGGTGACAACAGGACAGTCATCTGCTGGGTGGACGTTAATCACAATAATACAGGGCAGGCTAATCATGAATCACTGATCAAGCGCTAAATGACATGCCTGCCGTACCCACTGTAACCAGCCTGCTGCATAGGGATTCACACACCAGAGCTAGCCCCCTTTATTTATTTATTTTATTTTTTTTTGGTGGGTGGGTGGGGGGGGTCAGTGGTTATGAGGCTGGTGCACAGCCATCCAGACAATAATTACTCGATGACTGTGGTCACATTAGGCATCAGTCAAAGCAGATTAATTTCGACTGATAGCATTGGTCCCTACTAAATGCAGATTTTCTTAATAAGAGTGAAATTGTGTCGCTGAGAGGGTTAGGGGCTGTGAGGTTTGCTGTATGGGGGTACTCCAATTATTTATGTGGAGAGACAATGTCTTCTTCTTTGCATGAATCAGACTGTACTTCTGAATGTCAGCGCAAAATTAGCACGCAAATGTGTTTTTCCGAGTCACCCTGATCTGATGTGTGTGTTTGTATGCGGAGACCGTATGCACGAGCACAAATGAGGCTGTGTGTGTGGTACGGTAGGCCTCTCACTAAATACCCAGAGACCCTGAGAATTACCCAGAGCAGAGAGGACAGCATCTGTTTGTGTGCTTGTGCCGAGCAAACAAGGCAATTTAGAGAACACCAAGGGAGCAGCTAATAAACACAACCTTATTCCCCCTTTCTCCTACACCTGGCTCTGAATATCGCAGTGCTACAGTAAGGATGCCTGTCTGTCTGTGTGTGATTGTGTGCTTGTGCGTGTGATGCAATGCCAAAGCCTGGATGACCCGAGCAGGAGGGTTGCTTGTTACGTTTTTTTGCAAGTGTGCCTGCACATGGCATGTGTTTAAGTGTCTCATATGTGCGCATGAGCAAATGTGTGGCATGCGTGTGTAACCATTCATCATTCAACAGTGAGAGGCATGCCAGTGCTGCTGGGAAATGGCAGGTCTATGTCCCATCACACCCTGGCGTCTTTGTCTGTACTGCCAAAGCTGCGCCAAAATGTCTGCCCTGGATACCTGGCATAGAAAAAGCGCTTTACTGTACACAAAGGTGTATGAATACTGGGCTGGCAGAGGCTGGATTTCTCTCACATGGATGCTAGTCACAATGGCCTGATAGCAGTCCTTTTACTTTTTTTTACAAGCAGATAAAACTGATACTGGCATCTGCATGTTCAAGATATTACATTCAACACGAGAACAATATGACTTAATCTAGAATTCTAATTTTAATGCCATAAGTTGTGTTAACGTGTCTTGAAGATTCATGTTGGTTCTGGTTTCTGCGTTCACCCTGCAACTGTTGCAAGTAAACATGCTCTAATGAGACCTGCAGCTTCGCTCGCCACTACCACTGACTCTGATATGTAGCTAAAGTGACACCCAGTGAAATCACGCATCAGACCAGACACAAAATGGCCGTCCAGTGCCAAACCCCGCCTTGGCTTTCACTTCATATCACACCACAGGGTCTGGCTGGGGACTGAGGGCTTTACAGGGTATTTAGAGAAAACTCACAGCTCTGTCTACATCTGTCACTAACAGGTACATAAAGGTTTTCATGTTCTTCCACAACTCTGGTTTAAATCTCATACATGCTCTGACATTTTAAAAACATTATTACATCTCAGAAATGTATTTAGAATTTTCAGACAGATTTTGTTTGATCAGAATTCAGTGACTGCAGTCAAATTCACTCGGTGATCCAGTTTGCCCTTCAACTACCGGCACTTCAAGGTCTCCTCACCCCTCATGTCACATACCTGGCAGGCTCGGAAAACAGCCCACGTTCTATCAGCCTTTGAGCCTTTGAGCCAAGAACATCATGAAATAAAAGAGTGGGAGAAAATAAGTGCAAAAGGGGAGATTAATCTGAGTTATTACATTGATTAGATTTCCAGAATGCTAATTAAAAGATGTTAGGACACGGGCCCAGCCAAGGATCAGTGGGCACTAATGAGGACCAATAGGCCTCTGTAATCTGTGCTGTAATGAGAGTGGTTTAAATGTAAAGTTTGCAGGGAGAAGAGTGGAGAGGTGGATGGCTAGATATGGGGAAGGAGCAGCAATCCTAGAAAACCAATCCTATACTGTCATTATAACCAGTAATGGTGAGGATTCACAGCCTCAGCAAAAAGAGAGAAATAAAAATAAGATGAGTGAAAGCAGAGAGAAATTCAATTACACTAAACGGGTTTTGCACAATAAAAACATTTTATTATTAGACAATTAACAGGATGGTTTAATGGCTGAAGGTCACATACCCCCTTGTCTGGTATTTCGATAAAGCCTTTGTAAAGTAACGGGGCAGTATCTTTTAATGGGGAACCAGTTATCTCACCCTGCTGCTCCTTCTCTCCTGCTGTTCCCTTGGTTTTATGATTTCCACACTTTTCATGTTCAGTATAAAAAGGTGTGAAACTGTGGTCAAAGAAATCTAAGGTCTACAGTGGGTGTTAACTGTTCTTAGCAGAATTTTCTAACTTTGGATAGTGAATATTTGATTTGCAGGTGAGGCTGAAAACAGAGGGTGTATTTTCACTTTTGTCAGCAGTAGAGCTGCAAGTAATGTTCATTTTCATTACTGATTATGTATTTTGTCTATAAAATGTCAGTAAATAGTAAAATAAAAATAAAAAGTTCTCAGAGTCCAAGGTGATAAACTCAAATTGCATGTTTTATCCTACAGCTTTGGATAAAAGTCCACAACTGAAGAACATCCAGTTTATCATCACATATTACAACTAAAAGCTGCATATCCTCACATTTGAAAAGCTGGACCATGCAAACATCACTAATCAATTATCAGAATAATTGCCATTTATTTTGCTGTCAAATAACAGTTTGATTAATCGACCAATCATTGCAGCTTCAATCACCTATTAGACAATCGACTAAATACAGAAGAAGGAATGACTATAAACACAGTTTGAAAGGAGGAATCAATCTGCGGCAAAATGAAATGGCAGAATAATACAAACCAGACGGTTAAGGAGTCAACTGAAATTAGAGAGGTCGTTACTTATTCAGTGGAAGGTCGTTATTAGCAAATGGGTCTTGCTGACAGGTGCACCCCACTCATTTACAAATTAGAGCATATCACTATAATCAGCCTGCTAATTTATCACAAATAATGACTTGTGTTGAAAACAAGCTGGTAAATACTCAAGGAGAATATCACCCTAATGGGTCTCACTGTTTACGGCTTCTGCTGTGCATGTACGAGTGGGTTCAAATAAACATGATCTTATTACATGTATCTTCACACTCACATGGACACATTTAAATACCTATATGGCTCTCTTGCCTCATGCTAACAAGACGAAAGGTGCAGTCACACTGAAATCTACCTGGCAAAATTTACTCACATGGGGAAAGGGAACAGGAAATAACATGGATTATAACCTCAATGTCCTTGCACTCACTCCAGCCAAACAACACCCCTTCCTCTCTACTGCTTGCTAAAACAATAATAAGAATATTTCCTGAATGACAGGTCAGGTCCATCCCCTCCATCAGACCACCTTGGCATTAGAAAGTCCTGCAATTTCACATGTCAAAATTCAAAGTTCTTTGCTGCAACTGGAGGTTGATGTGTCTCACCCTGTTCCATTTAGAAATGAATGGCTGAATACATTCGATTCTCACACCCAAAAGAAGACTGTATTCAGTTTAGGGTAAAGCTGGGGTCAGCTTCAGCATCGGAAGACATGGCTAGTTAGGGTTGGGGATAATGTTAGGTTCAGGTAAAGGCAAGAGAAACACATGGATACAGACTTCACTTCCCCCAGAATCTACTACAGAGCCTTGTCAACTGAGATGAACGGAAAGGGAATTTCGCTATTTGCGCTACATGAGATGCATGGCAATCCATCTAACAGTTGTTGAGATATTACTGCCTGGGCCAAAGTGGTGGAAAGAAAGACTGACAGACCAATATTACCATCCCCAAAAAATAATTTTAGTAAGCATATGTTAAAGACAGTCAGATCATCTACTTGCTTTACACATGGCATCATGATGTACCAGGAATGGGTTGTGTGTTTAACTGAGCTTAAGGCCCAACGTCCAACCCTGCACAAGAGAAAGAGGCTGACATTACAGCAGGGTTACAACAATACTGATGGGCTATAAAAACAGATCATTTAATGCCCCCTACCTACCTACCCCCCAACCCCCCAGTCTGGCTCTCTGATCTTCTCACCATTAAGTCAATTCATCACCTCTTCAGAGAAGGCCATGACACAGAGCCAGTCTATCAGTCACTCTCTTTAGGATGTGGTTACTATTCAGATGATCAAGGATGTCTGCCACATTAAACATGGAAGTGATGCTGAGGCCATCTAAACAATGATACTACAGAGCTGCTCAAAACAAAGCAGTGCTTTATTGAAAATATAAGTGTGAAAAGCCACAGTAATCATATCAGAAATTAAAATATGAAAACAATAATGTAGCAATAATGTAAGATTTGGTCTGCCACTTGAAGCCAGTTGTTTGATATGTCACTTTTCTAATGACCTCTCAAGAAAGGACCCTGGATTTGCATTTTTGGTCCCTGCTCCTGTAATGAAAAAAGGTAGAGCGGAGCATATTTCACTGGGCCTGTCAAAGCCACTCACGCCCCTCTGCAAAGCACTCAGGAACTTCATTCCATTGCTGCCCGTTCTCACGACCGTGCTATGAAATTGACTATGACAAAATTAGCAAACCTAGACTGTTTGGACACATTCCCAATATAGTGGGTTCCTCTTTTTTTTTTTCAAAATGCAATCAAGCCCCGGAACATCAAACATGAAGTCTCCTTGAAAGTTGTTCAGTCTCTTTGGCATGAATACAGCTATAGATTTATGTAATCACAAGCTTGTTAGGGAGATTTCTCAGGCCTATTGACAGTGACGTGCACTGGGGTTTGGCAGAGGTGACATCTGGGAGGCACAATTCTGCTGCACCACCACGCAAAAGCAATTAGAGATCTATATTCCCAGACAGGTCCAGACTTTGTTCTATGGTGGAAGGATACATGTGGTTTAATGTCTTTATTAACATGACAAGCATGTCCCATAAACTGTCGTCGAATGACAGTCAAAGGGTATCGTGGAAAGGGGGGTAGCAATCAGCGAAATCATGCTCTGCGGTCAGAACTGTGTTGACAAGCTGGGACATCAAAATGCATTTTCCAAGTGAACTATTCTGAGGATAAAGTGTCAAAGAAGATGTAGAAAAGACCACAGAGATTTTTTTAAACAAGCAGAAAGTAACTGAAATGACACGAGCTATCACCAGTTACAGCTACTGTAAGGTAGCAGAGCAGGATGGTTAATTAAAAATGGTTGTTTCAGTTGGACAAGCTCTGCTCAAACACACACCACTTACTCTTCAGCATTAAATGAATCTTACTGGCTAAAGTAATTAGTTCAGTCTATTAATTACTATAATCACCCATTATCATGTTGGCCTTCATTTTAACATGTTTCATGGATATAATGAGCCTGTAGTACAGCTGTTTTCAGGGAATATTCTCTGTTTGACTGCTAATTATTTTGTAATTAACAGATAAGGCTGGTGTTATTCTATATTTCCTATTGTCAACAAATCCTATAAATACACCAAAATCAACAGTGTGTTAGTCTTACTTGCAATACTTTCAGTGGCACTCAGCACTAAGCAGATTTGTTCCTACTAAAAATATAAATCTTCAGAGACTGCTCACAAATATATGTTTGTTTTTTTATGTTCCTAAAACAGCTGGTCACTGTAGTTTCAAACTCAAAGGTTATTCAAATATGACTTAATTGTTTTACTGGGGATTTACAGCAGAAGGCTGGTGTATGTGGGATTGCCTCAAAAACTACAGGGTCAGTGTTCACTATAATAAGAGTGTGTCACCCACCACAATAGAGGCTCATTTATGTCTTTTTAATACATTTTGGACAACAGTGGAGATCTTATGCACAATGAACTATCAGGCTTTGGCTATACAGACAACAACACCAGCTTCTCCTTCCAGAAGAAAAGTCTACAAAAACACAAACAAAGTTTACCAAATATGTCCAAAACACATTAAGTTTCAGCATTGTCCTTTATGTATCTGTGTAAAAAAAAATTAGACAGCAGGACACACAACCGAAACAGAGATAATAAGCAATTATTTGGCCTAACATATAATTAAATCCCAATCCCAGCCATGCCCACAGCATTGGGTTTTGCAGGAGCCCTATACACTGGCCCTGTGTGAGCTGTGATGAAATAAGGATGGGGTCTGAGGAGATGGAGGTGGAGTGTGGTAAACAAGGCGGTCCTGCTCCCCAGCTGTGAAGGTGACACAGGGATGCTACACGCAGAACAAGCCCTTTTGATTAATCACAGGATATTTACTAGCTCAGATCTAATCAAGGACCGCAGGATCACAGGCTACATCATACACGGCCCAGGAATTTACACAGCAGAGTTAACCTGTCACCTGCCACTGTCCTCTTCCTTACATCTATAAACACTGTGTGTATAGTTTGGCCAGCAGTTACACACCGCAGGCAGACGCCCTGAAACAGCTCCAGAGGTGATTGTTTTATTTCCGCTGAAACGTTATAACCTGCAGTCAGATACTCAACACATGTCGTTTGATATAAAACCTTATGGCAGAGGGGAGAAAGAGCCATTTATCTCAAGGTGGTCGTGATAATGGGATACAAGAACGTGAGCAGTTTTCTCACTAAGTAAACTACAGCATTGTGTGCAGCAGCCCGTTCTGCCAGCTTGTAGCAGTGGGATAGTTATTTCCTGAGAAGGAGATATGAACCAAGGACTTATCCAAAATTACAAACAACACGTTATCAAGAAAATATGATCCATGATGGTTTATTATGTCACATTACTAAGCGGTTCAGCACTCAGCTGAATGTTCAGGCAGCACAGCTGAGATTATACAAGGGTACAGTAAATGAAATCCAGTTTTGGTGAGAATTTTACAACTACTTCTACTAGTTGATGATTGATCAATTAACTGATCAACCGAAAATTAATCTGCAACTTTTTTTTTTGAGTGCTCAATGACAATATTTCTGAACAAATGTTTCCACAAGTTCACACAATATTCTCATAATTACATTAGATTTTGGAAGTAAACTGGACACTTAAAACAACCTAATTACTTTGCTAAAAGTGAGAGATGCTACGCTATAAATACATTAATTATAAAGCATCCTTTAGTTAACTTATCCACCCTTTCCTTTGTTACTTTTGAGGAAAGCTAGTACTGATCTGCTCACCATCTAAAAATTAAGCTTGGATCAATGCTACTACACGCAGAGACATGGAAATGAATTTTCCTCACTCAGACTACACAGGAACAAAAAGTTACATCATTTAAACGTATCTTTAGTAATGGCTGGATTGGTAGTATTTCTGTTGTTCAATTCCTTGTGGCCAACATATAGCAATAATTATACGTTACATTTGTAAAAAGCATTTGTCTAAAACTGTATGAAATGGATGAAGACATAACCTTTAGTGTGACCTGTGTGCTGTCCTCTGTTGTTAGCACTTCTACAGAGGAGACAGAGGCAGTGGTGGAAGTGCGGCAGCCCTGCCGTGTTTATGAAGGGGTCAGGATAAAGTGTGGCCTGCACTATTGTGTCGCCTGGAAAATGTCACTCCACAGGGGGGGAGGTCTCAGTTCAAACAGGTTTAAAGAAAATCCTGACAACACTGACACATCAAGGGAAAATTCACAAAGGGTGTTAATTTTTTAAGAAGGACAAAATACAAAAGTGCCATGACAACAAGAATCTATCTTATCTTTAGTTTACGCTTCCCTAACTGTTTTAAAATGCTTTTGTCCTTCATCCATACAAATGTGATGAAGCCCTCAGTGACAGCTTGAGATAGAACATTTTTGTTTGTGTTGAATCATAAGTGATCTGTGGTGTTTAAGCAATAGATCACTTAGTGATATCGAGCTAGATCTCTGCCACATGAGCTTTGGACAAATAGTTAGTCTATTAGATGAGAGCCTTTTTGTCAGTCTCCCCGTCTCCCAGATATTTCCTCAGAGTGACGAGTCACATTAGACGCTAGGAGGAAGAGTAATTTCTGTGTCACATCCCTTTAGCCCGACCTCGCTGACAATCGCCAAGACGAGGGCGTTCTCACTAAAAATTAATCACATTTGCCTTTTTAATGGCATCCCTCAACCCTCTGCCAAGAATTCACAATCATCTTCCTCCTATTGTGTTGCTCCGGCAGCTCGGTATCTCTGGCGGTGACAAAGTGATTTCAAGGAGTGTATCAATACTTACATCACCCCTCTGGCCCTCTCTCTTGAGTGTTGACACTACAGCACTCGGAGCCAGGCCCAACTGGCAGAAGGCCATCCACTTTATAGAAATAAGCAGTCAGAGGTATGCAGCAGTGGATTTAAAGCTCAAATACATCATGTATTTATATGATGTATTTGCTTCTACTTAATAAATTCTTAGAAAACAGCACATTTATCATGCTGGGAGACAAGGAGGCTTGCCACTAGGCACCTGTGTGGTTCAGAATGCCAGAGCGGTCATTGACATTTACACTGTATACCAACAAGGACAAAAAAGGGAAAGAACTTAAAAAAATATGACACTAGACTCTGCCATGAAGATAATGGTTAGTTACAGCCCTATATATTTGTCTACTGTCAGAAATTTAGCCAAACAATTTATTATTTGCCAGCTATCACTTAATATTTTTGGAGGGTCATTGTAGGTGATGTTACAAATCATTATGAGATGTATTGGATTTTATGAGTTATGCATGAATGTGATTACACTTTTTGGCTTCTCAGGTATTTAATTCTTTGGATTAGTCAAAAGCAGATCTTCCAATCTGGTTAATTTATTGACAGTTTCTCAATCCTTTTTTTTAATTTACTGTATCATATTATAAATCATAATACAAAATTACAAATGGGAGGATGATGGATTTTATCAGTCTTGTACATCACACTCTTAGTACAAACTGCAGCAAAACAAATTTTAAAAAGATGTTATTCTACGCAGTTTGAAATTTGAGATTAGTAAAGGTTATTAGTAAAATACAAATCAACAATTATTTTCCTTGAATTGTTTAAGCAAGAATTGTGCTCAGGGCACATATAACACGATTTATCTGCTAAGAAGACCTTGAACTGTCTCACTAAAGCCTCGTTTCGTAAAAACAGGCTTTTCCTGCAATCAAATATTCAGACATACTTGTAATTCCTTGTGAGTGAGAAACCCTGTAAAATGACCGGGAAACAAAACACTTGTGGTAAAACAATGTTCTGAAGACATTCTGTCAGATTCGTCCCTTTTTTACAGATTTCATCACTGAGCTGCTGTGGCGTAAATGCTTTAAAACACTTTGACATAACATGCTGCGTCCAGAGACCCTCTGCTTCTGAATAATGAATCTACAGTATGTTCCAAACAGCTGTCTTCTTGCAAGAAGTTTTTTTCAAGGCTTTTGGTCACATCTCTCAAGTCCTCTATAAGAAACCTGCATAATTTCACATAATTCACCTGCTTCTCGTCACAACAACCACTGACCAATCAGTGGTGCTCAAACTCGCAACAAACCAGGTGATTGGCCAAGAAGCAAAGAAAAAGTCATGACCATCCTCCATTCTTGCTGCCCACGCTCTTCATATTTAATTCAGGGGTTGTGTATTTCTTTATGATTGCAACATCTGTTTGCTCCCAGTGCCAGCTCCCTCTGTCAGCCACCCTCTGTTCAATAATTCCTGTCCTGACCCCTAAGAGCCCCTGACATCACAGCACCGGCTGCTGCTCAAACTTCACCGGGACCAGACACAAAGGGACAGGTGCCTGCTACCAAATCATCTGGCTCACAAACCTGCATCACATACATAGATCACTGGTTTTGTTGTCATTAGTATAAGCCAAGCTTAAGTCTCTGTTTTCATCAAAAAAAAACTGAGACAGATACAAATAGGAACCTATAACACAAGAATTAAGAAGACATCGCATCATCGCTTTTAGATGATAACCATGCAACTCAAATCTTTGACATGTTGGACAAAATAATAGTAACACCTCATGGAAATGGACTTTCAACGAATCTCTTAAAACAATCACAATTAAAAGCTCAGCTACAATCAATTAGCAAATTCTGACAGCTAAAAGAGGTCACCTGAGCTCAATTTGTAAGTGTGTTGTTTAACAAAAAAATAACACATTGAAGAGGAAAGCATTACAGAATAAGCAGAAATGGTATGCAACTAATATGACCTACCTTTGGAGCATCTGTATTATCCAGTATCTGCAATTATGATTTAGTTACTTGGGTCCTTCTATGTCTTAGAGGATAATATTTTTCTTACTGCAAACAAATCCCACAAACTCTCTCATTCATTCACTTGCCTATCCTGTTCATCACCGTTTAAGCCCACTCACTCTTACTGAACTCAGTCATCTTTAAAAATTGATGGTATATATATTTCCTAAAACAGCTGGGCACTGCAGTTTTTAGCAAAAAAAAAGTACATTTGTTGGGGACTATTTTCAACTGTGGATTAATCTGCTACACTGGCGAGTATTTACAGCAGCAGGATGGTTTATGTGGGATTGACTCAATAAAATAAATGAATAAAACTATAGTGCTTATGTTCATTTTCATGAAGGAACAGGTCACCCAGTGCAACAGTGTGGCTCACTGATGATGATTTTTAACATGTTTTGGACAACAGAGCTCAGTGGCACAGAGGAACTAGATATATCAGACTACACATAGAAGGAGAAATTTAGTTTTATGTTTGTAACACAGCTGTGATTATAAATATTTGTATAATTTGAGATGAACAATGGCTACAGCTTCCATACATGTGTAGAGGTATGGCAGATCAGGTTTACTACATCAGACCTACAGCCTGTCAACATTTAGAATTCTGTCTGTTTTTCTCAGCGTGATCCTCGTTGTCAGAGACACTGAAGGTGGCGGGGTCTATAAACAGATGCTACCCACTGACCTTAGAAAACATGGCGGAGGGGCCAGATGTTCGGATAACCTCACAACCTTGGGACCAGCTGATGTGGCAGTGATGGAGATGGGTACTGGCAGAAGAAACTGATCTAGTGGCATCTGAGGTTCCCGTTTTTCCCACTTTTTCTGTGTGTTGGTCTTTACCCCCCAGACTGGGCAATCCTGGAAGGCAGAGAAAGATGGAGGACAGACAAAGAGGAATATGTAAACACAGAGGAGAAAGAGAGACAGAGAGAGGGAGGCAGCACTGGTCAGTGGTGCTGACGGTTGTCACAGATGTTGAGTTCAGCACAAAACTCTGCCAGAAGCCATCATGTCAAAGCTAAGTTAGCTGAATGAACAAGAACAACTCCAGGCCCTGCCACTTTAAATCTCGCTCAAAATTCAACAGCTGTTTCTTGAACGAATGCAGATGCAAAAATAATGATAATAATGCCTACTTACAGCTTCTGCTTAGAAGTAAACAATCCTTCTTGACCACACCCTGCACACATAGTGTCTCATTAGCTCTGCAATGCTGGAGCTCTTTTGGAGATTTAATTTTAGAGGCAGCAAGGGTTTTTGGCAGGCATTGTCAGAGGGGAAAAAAGTAGTTTGAAAAAGTTTTTGTCCTTTAACAGTGTAAAAGAGAGTTGAATATGCCACTATTAATGCTTTTAATCTTCAAGTGATCCATATTTTCTTTCAGTTTTCAAAGCTGTAACACAACAAACCAATGAGTTTATACGGTTGTCAGAAACAAGCAAACCATCTTGGTAATATATATCCACTGTGCTGCAGTTGCTTCAACATCATTTCTCCTCAAATCAACGCCTGCGCTTGTCTGTTCTGGCATCTGAAATTCTTAACATTTTGACTGGGTGCATCTTGGCTCCAAGCATCTTCACTCAGCTCAGAGAATGTCTTTGTGCCAAGGCCACAGCCTGTGGCGGTTTTCCTAGTGACAGATGAGCATGTCAACATGTTTGTGTGTGTGTGCGTGTGTGTGTGGTGAAACAATAGGCCTTGTAAGCTGTTAACTGTGCTATTATGGGTAAAACTGGCAAGGTATTCAGCAACCAATCTACTAACATATTAATAAGAAAAAGTAGCATGCATTCAACTCTGTATATATTAACACGATATCAACAGGAAATGGACATAATTATGTGGGCACATAAACACTCAGAACTGGTGTAGTGACTTCTGAACCATTGCTTTTCTTTTTTTTTTTTACTGATTTTGACAAACAGTATATCCAAGACACATTCGCAAGCAAATACATAAGATAAGATATACTGAATTGTCCTCCGAAGAAGTAACTTCAACTATAAGAGCAGAAGAAAATAACGGTGAGCTTCACCAAAAGAGAACTGCGACATGTGGATCTAAATCTGTCCGTCCTGTCTCCAGGCCTGTTGGCAAAGGGCAGCTCAGCTGTAGCAGGCAGATTGTGTGAACAGCGGACTACGAACATCTCTCCACAGGCCATACCAAGGTGTCTAATCCAGGAAACGCTGTGAACACACACCCCGTGGGCTCCCACAGTACAAAGCCTACATCCCAGTACACGCTGCAACAAATCTTCCATTTCAATAAGTCAGTTTGTCTGAGCTGTGAAAATTCAACATTTTTAAAATACTTGTGGTGGAAGGGTAAAATTATTTCATTCATTTCCTATACAATCTGAGGCCAACTGTCTTGTTAAGATGGGTGATATTGCAGTAGAACAAAGAGAAAAGTCTTTATAAAGAAACTGCATGAGTGTATAAGTACCAATGTAAAGTATATATGAGTACTTGAACATGGGGCACGTAGAAGGACGTGAAATTTACAGCCCTGTGAATTTTAAATGTCCTTATCTGAGCTGATCTCTCCAGGATATTGTATTACTCAGATCACATAAATGTTAAGAGTGATTTACTTTTCTATCTAAATAAAACTTGTGAAAACCTGTGGTGAAATTTGGCTCCATTAGTCAGTATTCCAATACTAGCAAATAATAGCAGTCAACAAAGTCAACAAATCTGCAAAAGAGCTTACTAATGACATATGCTCACATTTTTTTTATCTTCCAGAATATTTCTAGATATCCTGCTGAGAGGTGTATGCTCGTGATATTTTTGTGGAGATATATATTTTAAAAAATCCCCTGTGATAATTTTATAGATAATGCGTTTACACATTACGGCACTTTACCTGAAGAAATATTGCCAGCTCGCTGAGGAGTGCGTCTGCTGTCCAGCACCTGTCATATCGGCTGAGTGTCACCCACGTCACAGGGTGTCACAAAATGACAGCTCCCAATGTCTGCAAAGATGAAGCCTCGGGAGTGAAAAAAACAGGACGGATCGAAATTTCATACTCCCAAGTATATCAAAGTGACTCCTGTCAGCATTGCATCAAAGCGGAGAAACAGGAACTGTTCATTTTTACAGCTGAGAGTTAGATTGTGGAGAGGGTTTTCAGAGGGAAACAGGCTGGGAAGGTGAGCGCCGTAAATTACAGGAAAAATGATGACAATGAAAAGCACCTTGTCAACCATTGGCAATTTGGATTTATGACAGCAGAGTCAAAATAATGCCGTGACAGGAGGGTGAAGTTGAAAGGAGACTTTTGAGACAAAGATAAGAGTTTGAGTGATTTTCAGAGATCTAGTTTCTTTATGTCAAAGGCAAAAACATCCATGTGAACCTCCTGTGACACTGTGAGTCTACTGTTAACAGTGTTGCCTGAATGGTGCAACACTGTAGTAATACTGTGTGATTTCATCTTACATACCTCTAAAGAAATCTAATTCATCATTTATTTTTTGCTTGTCTTGCTAGGTGTAGACAACACTGGTAAAAACAGAAAATTTGACTGATTAAATTTGTATGTCTGCTGCTAATGTGCGTGCTTTTTAAAAAATAATATAGGTGTAAACATGGAATGATGACCATTTTCATGGTGAATAAAGAAGCACAGCGAGATAAAACATGATCAGAGCACAAAACAAAATAACATGGACAGTTACCATGGGGCAAGCCTTTTTACCTACACAGTCTGGATAAACAAGTGTGTGTTTTTGCATGTGCAGGCCTACAGTGCTACAAGATACAGAGATACGACTTGTGCAGCGATGACAAATATAAGGGGCTTGAGGCTAAAAGAATCCAAGGCAACCAAAATCTGTTTTTGTCCCTGGGCCAAAGCCTGTACTGCACTGTGGGCCACTTCTGATTTCAGCACTAGCTGGTGTAATGCAACCAGCCATGCATTAGCATTGGCCCTCCAGTTAGAGCAGGCTCTTAGGATCCTGTCACACGAACTTATCATATACTCTCACACACATTCACACAGGCCTAGACACTTGCATGCAAACATGAAAAACAGCTCGTTTGCTGCAGCAAGTAGGCAAAGATCTTTATCTATCTCCACTTCTCTTCTCTCTGAAGCACTCAAATACACTAATGCTACTCAGCCACACAGTAAATATACTTTGACTCTGCTCAGACCACTGAAACCTCTCCAGCTTCTCCACTGGTCAAACACACACACACACACACACACACACACACACACACACACACACACACACACACACACACACACACACACACACACACACACACCACACACACACACACACACACACACACACACACACACACACACACACACACACACACACACTGGCTGTTAACACTGGCAGCAGGGACGTCCCTCTACACAATATAAAAGATTGAATCTCCCTGTTAAAGCAGCCGGCCCATCTCCCTTACCACTTAGAGGGGGGCCCGAGCTGGCATACAAAGTTCAACAACTGTGAAGAAGGAACTATTAAAGAGGACACACAAAGCAGTGACCTTGACTGACAAGTGCTCTTCATTCTGGCCATAAACAGCAGTGGGGCCTGATAAGTGTTCATCGGTGCGGGGAGTAATGACCTATCCGTCAGCAGCGGTTGGGCTGTGTGAGGTAGTATAAATGGAACATACATAATGTACAGCAATAATACCAGCACGCTCACAGCCTAATGTATTATCATTATTCTTGGGGACCAGGGTTTTTTCCCCCCTCCCCTAACCCTGTGTAGTAGTGCCTCAGCAAGACGGGTAAATGCCTTCCGGCTGCGATAATTTCATTCTAATCTTTGTTCCATATTATAATTTTCATGGACAGAAATACACCAGGAAGCAACGCCACATTTCTGTCAAGGGCTAAACAGAACACAGGCCATAACTGGAGGTTTTATGTGACTGTATAACCACCCATTCTTAGTGCACCAGTCAATTTATGATAAGAATGGAGAAAGCTGTAAATTAATGTGTGATGGCCCATCTCAAACAACATCATTATGTGCTGAACTAGACTCTGATAGGGCAGCTGTATCCATACTAGACACTCAAGACCTGCTTTAAGAGGATATCAGAAAATTCAATATTCAAAACACTCAAATAAAACATCACATGTTACTACAAAATTAAATTAGGTTTGTGGGAAAAAAAGATACGCTGCATGTAAAAATCAAAAGCAAATTATTCAAATTAAGCATAATAACTGAGCACAGAACTTACATGCTATAATACGTACTGTATGAATCACTGGATAGTAGCTCATTGTGCTTGCAAGTCAATATTTACGGGGGGGTGGGAGTTACAGCACAGGCGGACAGTCTCCATGCGACAGTATTTGAGTCACTTCTCTCCAGCCAACATTTTGTTCTGAATTCACTGCATTGTTCTGTCTTCACTTCAAGCTAAACTAGACATGAACGATATCAAACCTTGGACAATCTGAGGCATGCAGATAAGTGCTCTGGTGAATAGAAGCACTGTACTAGTTAACCTTTTCCTCACCCAATACCAGGTCCACTGCCTTAGAGGAACAGTCCAGCAGTTGGGGAATCAGCCTTATTTGCTTTCTTGCTGAGAGTTCGATGAGGAGATTGATGCGACTCCAAAAATACTTTTTCACATTTACAGTCATTACAAAAGGAATGACTGTAAAGTGCAGAATAAATTTTTCTAAGCGTCACAAACATCCTAAAATTACTCTGTGTATAATCACTACTTGATCCGTTCAGTTCTATAGTATTAGGAATGTCTAGAAGAGCAGTAAGGCTGAATTATTTTTATTCCAGTCATGTGTGCTGAAAGCCAACAGGGAGTTAGTGGGCTCAACAGCAAAACGCCTGAAAAACATTTTCACCCAGTGAGCAACTTTCATGGGAATGAATGAAGCACCATGCTGGAATGTGATATTCAGTTCTTCTTAATGGTTTCTATTCTGTATGCTACGCTAAGCTAGGCTAACCAAATGCTGGCGATAAAGTCATATTTACTGGGCAGACATGACCGTGGCCATGACAGTGGTTTACTTACATTGCATATAGGCTTCATTTTTGTGCAGGATAAAATGCAGACACAGAATTTCAAAATGACACTGACATTGGAACATGGAGCAGTAATGTCTTGACAATACCTGATCCAATTAATAGAGTCTGTATCAATCCTGATACCAATCCAGCAGACCAGAACATCCCTAATCATTTTTTGTGTCTTTTGTGGCTGTTTTTATTTAAGATAAGACTAGATTATCAGAAACGTCCCCCACATCTCACAAACATGAACATAAAAGAGTTACAGAGAAAAAATATCACATCCCAAAATACTACGTATTTTATGGCTAATTCAGTCTAGACCCTACACTGGTTGTGCTGAGAGTAATCATGTAACACCATTAATTAACAGGCATTTCTGAGGCCTCCCACACACATACTGTATCAAAGTCACAGCCAGTGTCCTTCTCCAAAACTCATCTCTGCTCCACAAAAACAAGGATATGCAGTGCTACTACACAACCAAACATTCCTATCACACATACTGCATATTGTAGGAATGTATTCTGGGATATTTTTAGATAAAATGCATTAGTCCTGCATTTCATGGAGAACTGCTACATTAGTAGTCATTTAAACATCATTAAAACTGAAATATCCCCAGTCACTAATGACAGTGTAGTTGTGGTAAGATTATTTTAATGATAATATTTTGGTCAGATCTGAGTGTTGTGAATATTGCGTGCAATCCTGTCTCATCTCTCCCAGGTATCCCTATAGTGCAGAGGAAAAATGAAGGATGCCTCCAGAGCTTGGAGACAGTAATCTCCCCTGTGGAGGTCAAATCTAACATGGCAGGTTAGTGTCTGTGGAGATTGACAGCCTGGAGAAATACTGCTGCCAGGCACCCACAACGCACAGTGACAGCAAACACCTCCCAGGAAAAAGGCTGGTTACCAAGCCTTATAGAGCGACTGTCAGAGGGCGCCTGTCATCAGATCTGCTGCCAACTTCGCACTGACAGACTCTGTCAACCTATCTCTATCATATCGAAACCATCTCAATCATGTGAGTATCAAGCTCACCAAGAGAGTAGACTGATCCAACCTGTACACATCTTCATCTGAACAAACCAGAGGAGATCCTTATTCTTTCCAAGTCAGCACCATATGGTTGACCAGAAACAGACATCCAATGAGTAGATTTCCAAAGACTCTAAGTCATAGGGAGCAGAGCTAAAATGATCAGTCAATTAACTGATTAATCTATTGACAGAAAATAAATCTGCAACTATTTTGATATTGATTAATGTTTAAGTCGTTTTTTAAAGCAAAAGAAAAAGTGTAAATGTGAATATTTGTGCATTTCCTTCATCTTCTATGGGAGTAAACTAAATGTCTTTAGGTATTGGGTAGTTGGTCGGACAAAACAAGACATTTTAAGATGTCACCATAGACACTGGGATCTTGTGACTCTTATTTTGTAGACCAAACATTTAATCAGTTGAGAAAATAATCTGTGAGCATTTCATGTTTATACTGAGGTTTGCATAAATTCCATGTAAGACATAATAGTTGTATTGTAGACTATCTATTGTATTTACTAATTCTATAGTAGCATTAACAAACACATGAATATATATACAGCAGAATAAACCCTACCCTTACACTTTAATCTATGTTGTTTACTATGGTTGTAGAAAAATTGTAATGCAGTACAGCAGACCACTAATTGCATGAAATATGTTATCTTACAGGCTTGTGCTGTCTGCCTTTCATAAACAAAGGCTGACAGATCATGCCCTCAACCAGTGACCCTGCTGTGAGCATATGCACTAATGCAAGGTCACACTGGAGACTGGCCACATGAGGAGAAAACAGCCATCCAATTTGCCTTGTAAGACCAACACAGACACAAACCACTGATGTAGACATCATGCCCTACAATAAAATGTCAGTGTGCTAAACAGGGCCCTTTTTTCATTAATGGCTCTAATAAATGGTGCTTCCATAAAATAGAGGATTCCCTTTAATGTCCGGGAGAGGAGAAAATGATAAAGGGATATCACTGCCAAAAATCTGTTGTACACTCAATGTCAAGGAGGCTTCGTTGGCTCCCACAGTGCTCAGCTGTGTGCAGAACCATAGCAACCCCTGATTTTCATAATGGCAGGTGGCCATCTTTAAATTAGAGATCTACATACAATACTGGGCATAAACCACAGTGGCTGCCACATTTACCAACATGACTGACTACATGAGCCTCAAAACATACCATGCTCCCTTCAAATACTAACACATTAGTTAAATAAAAAGAATAATTTGAATAATAATTTCATATAATTTGAAGCAACATAAATGTGCTCTATCTTAGCTGCTACAGCCAGAAAAGACTTATCTAGGGTCCTGATTGGTCTGATAATGAGGGTGAGTGTTTATGGCAGAGCGCAATGAGGAGGGGGTCGGGGGTTGATGGAGTTTATGAGGGGAGGTGGTTGTGGGTAGAAGAGGCAGACAGACAGACAGACGAACAGACCTACAGCCTGACGCTGTTCCCCCCTCATCCTCTGCTTGCCCTTTGTCATGCACCCTCCTCACCTCCAGAGCTGTCACTGGCTTGTCAGAACCAATCACAAGATGCCATGCTGTCTGCCAGCCATGTACCAGTTTGGACAGGATGACATCAAATTTCTGGTGCTACGTGTCAAGGACCATATGAAAACAGATGTCCTCATTACTGGGTCGCCCGTGCTTTAGAAATACGACATACTCACCTTCTCGCTTATCAGCAGATTAAGAGACATAACAAGGTTTAATCTCTCAGTTAAATCTTATTTTGGAGTCAGCTAGCAGTGAAATCTATGCAAAAGAAATTAGTGACTTAGGAAAAAATATCTTTAACATAAAACACATGATTTTTTTTTTTTTTTTTCAAACAAATAATGCCATGTAAGTAAGATATTTCCACTATCCAGAAAAACAGTGAGCTAAAATCCAGTCAAAGTGTGATAAAACAGTGACATGTCCAAGCCTGGTGTTATGCATATATGAGGCCCTCTGAGATCCAGCATGACAAAAGTAACTTTATTGAATGGGACAGATCGCTGCTTGTCTGACTGACTTAATCTGTTTGATTGAGCAACGGGACGCCTTCGGCTTCACAAGTCCTTCAAAGGCCGCAGATTCTGCAAGTGTGAAAAAAGAGGGAGGAAAAAAGGAAAAGAGAAAAATCCCCCCACACCCCTACTGCTGCAATACACACACACAAACACACACACACACACACACACACACACACACACACCAGAGCTGCTTTTGGAGGATTTATCTATTAGCTTTAAACATCTTATTCACTGCCCTACCACCCAAGCCCTTTCAGGTCATCAGCCTCTAACAAAGACCGCAAGCTTGAAAAATCTGTCGACTGTCAGGGTCATTGATTAGAAGCAGAACTCTGGGCGGATGATGGGACTTCATTGAAGCCGGCCGTTGAAGAGTAATAAAGGGCGTTTGAGTTTGAAGAGTTTGTCCCTGACAGTAACACTGCTACTGCAATTTTCCACTAAACTCAAAAGCATGCTACATTACAGAGCCATACATTCATTTGCTCATGCTTCACGATCTTATTATGGGGATCTAACTTTCCACTCCACCCCCTTTTTTCACCAAGCCGTCCTAACACAAAGCAGACCTCAGCTATCATTGTGCTTGATCTGAATTTTATTTAGAGCTCCATATGCTTCTCCAGCCTACTCTCAAAGCCTGGTGTCGATGCTTGGCCTCTCTTGGCCCGTTAACCATTAAAAGAGGGGCCATTCTGTCACCACACTGCCTATTGTGGGCCTTGGAGGTTAAGAGACAAAAGTGTGAGATCATGAATGAGTGCTTGGCAGTCTATTGGAGGTTTCCATCCACACAATTGAAATGAGAATCTGCACCTGATGCAATTCAATCTATTTTGAAAGAGAGAGGGGTTACTTTGTTTGTTGGAGTGACCCCATTAAAAAAGGGGGATGTTTTGATTTTCAGGGGATTGGCACACTGATTCTCAACACCTCTGAAAGGGCAGAAACCCATTGCAGATTTGCATATGGTTTTTCTCCTACAGTCTTGCAGAGAATTCAACTCAGTGGCCTAACCAGACCTCCTGGCTACTATGAGCACCCAGACAGACTTTTATCTACACATGAGACCACAGAGGAGGTGGATGAAACCCCAGAGATATTCAACTCCTCACAGCAAGCAGCAGGCTTCAGAATTACCCCTCCACTATCTCCAGGGGCCTCCCCTGACCATGCATTTCCCCTACACTTTCCTCCCCTCGAAGAAGCCAAAGCTGTGTCTCTCAGTCTCCAGGTCCCCCCTTAGTGACAATTTGTCCACATCAGAGAGCCGTCATCCCTAACGAGATCTGACTCGTGACACACAGATGGGGAGGGGTTGGGCACGGGCAGTGCTAGCGCTGGGTGCTTGCCTGCCCCGGGGCTAGAGAAAAACGCCATGCTCAGACTGCCGTGTGAGAGAACACAACTGCTTTCTGCTAAGCTCTGCTTTACCACCATAAGCTCTACCAGCCCACAGCCCACATCACTGGGCCATTACTAGGGAATGGGATGCAATAAGAGCAATAAAAAGAATGCTGTTAATCATATTTGAATACACACAACCAACTAAGAGCTAACATACAGCTTAACAGTGCAGGAATTTCAACACTAAGGGATTTTTGTAAATCATATCAGCATACTGTTTGCCAAAAGTGTTACATTTAAAGCACATAAAACAGAGAAGCACTAAACTGCTTGCCATACACCCAAAAACTCCTAACTATCCATCTGCTGTTACAAATAACAATCAACTGCAAAGGATAATGCATGCCACTTCATTAAACAAATCCCAGCAAGAAAAGACACTTTCTTAGCAGGCAGACATAAAAAGCCTGTGACTAAACAGCAAATCATGTGAGAAAAGCTTTGCATTGTGACACAAAGAACAGACCCCATGCAGTTCCTCAGCCATTCAGAAGTGGTGCATTACAAATCCACACATAAGAGGAGCAGGCCAAAATTTTCTTTGCAGCTTTTAGGCAACTTATTACATCAACTCTGTTATTGATAATGACCAGAAGTTTCACAAGTTTGATAGAATATCACAAACAATGTCTCTAAAATTACCCAACGTGATGCGGCCGAATGAGTCTGATTGCAATGTCTAGCTCTAGACAAAAATCTTTATGCTAATGGTATTATATTGCTGACATATGTTGGTCTAGTGTCAGGTGACATAAGACACACACACACTGCACACCATCTACGCCCCCACATTGGTTGACCCTGTATCCTAAAAATCACAGCCTTTCTGTTCCGGTCAAGTGCATCAGCCACGCAAATGTATGCAATTAGGTCATGCTGGCCACTGTGACCCACACTCTATCAGGGCACAGGGGGTAAAATTGTCTGAGGAAATTACCTTAATAAATAGGACAACAGATAAATAAAGTAGAAAGAGCAGGAGTACACACTGTGCGTGATAAGAATTAAATTACCCTTCAATATGCTGGGCTTACCCGGTGCTGGTATTTAATTTGTAAATATAAAGGCATACTGTGGCCAGCAAATTCAGTTTTAAGTGTGTAATAACCTGGAGGCCCACTTTGAACACTGGCCCAAACAAGACTCACCGCCTTTTAAACCCTAGTATATGTTCTTATCACGCAAACTTTATCTGACTTAATAAGCCAGAATAACTCCAGACTGTGTGTCAAAACCCTGAAATCAAAATTAATCTACATTCTTCTACTCCTTTTAATGCTACCAGCCAATGTTTCCTCTCTCTGCTCTCATTTTTTAATGCTTCTACTCTCCTGCAGTACCTAAGCCCTGCTGGCTGCTCTCACCTCTCTCTCCTGGCCCTCTGGCCCTCATCCTTGGCTCTGGCTCCTGACAACCTCACCCACTGAGCTACAGATTGGCCAGCACACAATGCCCCAGATCCTCATTCACCAACACAATGCGCTCACCGGCCGTACACCTTCCCTTCTCTTTAACTCCCTCCCCACATCCCTTCTGTCCATTTCCTCATTTTTCTTCCCCTCTCATTCATTCTCCTCGCTCATTTCATTTCCTCAAGCTCCCTCCAAGTCTATCTCTTGCCACTGTGACTCTGCTCTTTCTGGCAACTTGGTGTTGACTGGTGGGCCGACAACAGAAACCCGTCTCCCGCCTTATTCCGGCGCGGGGCAGCATGAGCGGGACGAGCCAGAGCTCACAAAGCCACTGCCGAGCGAAACAAAGGTTGTGTGCTCCATCATTCAAACCGGGGCCACTCCGACAGCTGCCTCCGCCACGCTCACACTGACAAACGGCCAGAAAAACAGATGGTTTGTGCATTCATGACCAGTTTAGTGGAAGCCCAGGAGTCACCCCCATTCAAGGGGAGGGTTTTTGTCAGCTATTCCATAATAAAGCTTTTCAGTCTGGTAGAAAATTAGAAATGCATTTTAAAATTGTCCCTTAATTATTGAGGTCATCCCGGCCCCATGGAGAAGAGAGGAAAGAGCTGAGGCTCTGGCTTTGTGACACATGACTGATCTGAAAAGATGGGCTGCCTCATTTCACTTTTTAAATCCTGCCAACACATTAACATACATTTGTCAGTTGCTTCTGAAAAGCAGATGCATTGAATTTTGGAAGCCAACTATCCTCAAAGGGGAGAAAGTTCATCATCTCAACATCTGATCAATACTGGCATTGAAATTGTATACTTTACTGAAAATGAACTGAATACTTTACTTATAAAATCATTAATAATTCAATTGTGAGATTTGTCACAGCATCCAACCTGCGACTGGAATGCATTTGTTCATGCATTTAGGTGCTGAAGCATGCTCTTCTGTTGGGACGCCCATCTCATGTCAATCAAAGCGCCACATACGTACATTCACATCTGCACCATAAATGATATTAGATGAGTATGTCCAACTCTCTGACTCTTTTATCATATCTACTCACTTTTAGACCCATGTGGTTAAAACAGGGCCCATGGAAATGAGGCATTTGACTGTGGTTCCTCCACCCGGGGTGTTCTCACTCCTATTTCTCACTCCCGAAACCTTTTCATTTTAAATCATACTGGAAACTGCATTCGATATGCATTTCAGGCCCTGGAAGCTCTTTCAAATTAAGACAGGATAAATCAAAATGTAGAAATATACTAATAAATATTTGGTATTTTCAAAACTTTGTTCACTGTGAATGCATAAATAAGCAAGAAGTGATTTAACAAGACATAAACAGGTATATGAGACTAAGTCAACCACAATAATGGTGTATGTCATATCATTAAAAAGAGCTTAGCAGTTGCTTTGAAGCAGTGAGGCGTGAACCATACTGGGCTTCTGAGCATCATCATCAAGCTCTTGGCAACACACCCCAAAAAGTCATTTCCAATCGTAAGAGAAAGCATTCACCATGTTGCACTATATCATACACAATACTGTTCACACAAATTAGTGGGAGTGCCACGCAAAGTGACACTGACTAAACTTAGTTTGTTTGTTCCCCCATATTAAATTAGTTGCACATCTCCCAGTGCCCAGAGACAGGACCCAACAATGTAGGGAGAACGGCTGAGCAGATATGAATTAAAGATAACACAGAGCTACCGCACGTCTGTCTCTGCTTGGAAACCATCTGGACGTTCAATATTACATCCTTGTCTACACTTTTCACACTGATCAGGATCAGAGTTTTTTGACAGGTCTTCGTGATGCATCACACCCAGATGTGGTTGCTGACTGAACGCATTTGTTGAGGTCTCACTCTTGTTCTAAGCAGTCATGCAATGGCCTTAAAAAGTTGTCTCAAAGAGGAGTCGCAGCTCGAGCATGAATAAAAGCCACTTATGTCTTACCTTAAATGTGGCACTGACATCATGTCAAGCTCTAATTTCATCAGTGGTAAAGTTTGCTACAACATCTAAAATATCTAAACCAAGATTAGAAATTTAGACTTGCAGCAACATTTTAAATAAACTTCTGTTAATCTACTTCAATATATTTGTGAATTTGAATAACTGAAATTTTACTTTATTTCAAATATAGTCGCACCAAAATATTAATCAACATCAATAATAAAATGATTTATTTTTTGGCGTCACAGACAAAAAGACCACAAGCATATCTTAACCGTTATGTGATCTAACATGTTGTGATTCTATTAATAATCATGTAAGCTTAGCATCATTGCACCGGACTGGTAAAGTCAAATTAACATAATCATTGTCATCATTAGCATAATTTCTGTGCTAGTTTGTCTGTGTTACTTACTGTAATGTATAGCACAATAGAGACACCCAACAGCATGTTACACACTGCAGATAATAGCAAACCACACATCCTTATTGACCTGTGAGGGACCCACATGGCTCACAGAATATAAACAAGGATACACACGACACCTTCGCGCGTGCAGAATCACACACAGCTTAACACACACACTCGCACACAAGTATGAGACTGACTCTATTCTGACAGCTTCTGCTTTGTTTCCACTTAAGCACTGCCCTCCTCTGACTGTCCAAGGAAGTGCATACAATCAATATGCCAACACAACTACTCCTCATCACTGCTCCAAGTCATTACACTCTCCAAAACAAGGAGGACTTCAAGATTAGTTTTATTACTTGTCAACAGTGCACAGTCGGTGGATAAGAGGACCCCTCCCCATTCTGCTCCAGCCCCCCTATCCAGTGCCATTTGTTGTTGGACTGCACCCCTTTGGCAGCGGATAGGAATCACTTCCTCAGAACATGATGTGGGAGGTGTTCAAAGATAGACGCTGACAGAAATCTGCTGCCATTGCCAAAAGCGCTGGCATTTCTACGACACAAGCAGTGACTCTGAGACGGATGTGATTTGATCAAATAAATGTGACAAATGTGTGAATTTGGACAAAAAATAGCAATCGGATTAAATAAATACAAGCTAGAGGTGGGTATAAACAACTTGGAAAATAAGTCCCAAAGTGTTGCCACGTTACAAACAAATTTATCTTTCTTTAAAAATATATTGCTGTTGCCAGCGTAGCCTTTTGGTTAGATTTTTAGTGATGATGTTGTAATTTTAAGCTCAACCAGCTGGTAACTAAAAGATACTCAAAGTTGTTTTCTAGCCAAAAAAAAAGACTATTTTTCCATCTTTTTTTAAAGACTGCGCAGTTAACTCTGATAAATAAGCTGCTACTGCAAAATTCAAACCACAAACACCAACAGCATCTAAGCAGAAAGTAATTAAACTCCCTGTAGACTCTAATCAGCATTCATGAGTGGCATCAGCTCCTAGTATGATATACAGTACAAACCCTGTCAAGGTGATTTCTCACTGCTCACTAGCTCCTCCAAACAACTCTCTCCATGGCCATCTCTCTCTCACACACACACACACACACAGCTGCCGTGTGCTGTCCCTCCCAAATTAATACCCACAAGTGAAACCGTGACCTGCAGAAGGCAGCCCCGACCTGCTGTCCCAGAGCTTCTCAGTGGATCCACCCCCCGAGCGCGTGGCTCTGTCAGTTTTCCCCTCCTCTCCCACCCCCGAAAACTGAACAAGGACAAGAGCTTGCACAAGATTAATAAGATAAGATAATCACTGGCACTGTACCTTATAGTGTAGGATTGTGTGAAAACATCAGTGTTTTGTTTGCTTTACTAAAAAATAGATTGTTGCACTTAATTGATATACATTATAGTATGATAGTAAAGTAAAAAAAAAAAAATCACCAGCTGTGAGTATGAACTAAAAGTCAAGCCACTGTCAACAAAGCAACACCTTAAAAATAATCATTTCACGCTTACATCATTTATCCTCCATTTTGTCTCGTTAAATCAGTATTGTTTTCCACTGCTCCCTTGTTGTAGCAGTTAGAAGGAACCAGAAAGACACTCAAAGCCAGAGAGACAATAATGGACCTTGTCTGTACAGTCACCAAATGGCTACTGCTTGGTTAGCTGTAAGCTCCATTTTGGGACCTTTGGTTCCCATATTTAATTAAAAATCCATTATCACCTCTCAGCATAGTGAGCAGCACTTCAGTCCATACCATCCAGATCTGCACTCTTAATTGGTCTTAAATGGCTAAATGGCATTTTGTGCGATCAGTATCCCAGTTCTCTAAAAGGACAAGTTAAAGAAAGAACTGGAAGTAGTTTAGAGCCTTGTTAAAAATGATTCCACCCATCTGCAGAGTGTACACTAAATAGAAATCAGTGTTTCAACAAATGAATTTCAAACATTGGTGTGTACATGCAAAGCGCATGCACTTCACCAGACCTTGTGGCAGACCTTGCAGGCAAACTGTTGTTTAGGTGGTGCATTAATATTCAAAAGGTGATGCTGCCAAAGCACCTTGAGCAGATGCACACTGGCACACATCGATGGCCTGAGTGAGGAGCTGCAGAGAAGAGAGAACAAGAGAAAGAAGGGTTTACACACACAAAAACACGAGAAGATAAAAATTAAAAGATTAAGGAAAGGAAGGGAAATGAGAGCTACAGGTAAAGCAAAAGAATAAAAGGGCGGGAAAAAAAGAAGGGAGAAAGATGAGCTCTCCTTCACATCCCAGTGTCATTCTCCTCCATTGTTACCTCGATGAGTGCGGCCAGGCCCCAGCTCCCCTGGCAGAAACTAAGTGGCTTGCTGGCATATGGTGCAACCTCCATTTGAGTGCTAAAAGCTGGATATTGTTTTTGTGGAGCAGATGTTGGCGGGCATGGCAAAAGGCACAGCTGACTGGGCTGCACAGCTGGGAACGGTGTGTGTGACCCACATACAGGGGGAGCAATAGTCAACTGAGAGCCACAACCTTAATGGAGATTGGAGAGACATGATATGAAGTTTGTCCCTCTATTGTCTTTACACACATTAAGTCAAAAATGAAGTCTGTTTCAGTCTTTACCTTCTATTCTACTGCTCTGTCGATTTTTCACTGATAATATTATTCATCTGGCTCTACAGGCCATTCCACTTGCTACAATTAGTAATTGTTATAATATGGGTTTGGTAATGAAAGAATCAGATTTTACCTCTAATACCTCACTCATGATGTTACACTAAATGCCTAATATGTGTCAGAGAGAGGCATTGGTCAGATCACACAATCCCGAAACGTTAAGTGTAATCAGACTCACAGATTAATGAGGCTTTATTCCCGCGACCGTTTTAATTTGGGGAATTGTATTTAGGCTAATCACAGTAGGATGGAAAACAACCTCAGCTCTCTGTGTGCCTCTAAAAAACACACAACCATCATGTTTTAAATTGGAATTAAATGAGCTTTCATGCCTAGATTTGAGCTAATGAAAAAGAAACGAGGACACTTGAGAGTCCTGACCGATTTCCCAAACCCAGAAGTGTCCTGATGCCAAAAGTGGACAAATGAAGATTATGCTGAGATTATAATAAGGATGCCAAAGCCATTATCCAGTCTACTTTGACAAATGTTGTGCCTTTCTCCGAGCAGATGGGACCTAGAGTTTGGGTGGGGAAACAGGCAGAGTATCCTTCACCCAGTTGGCTAGAAGAGACCAGGATAAACGGCAAGTAGGGACACTGTCAAGACTCCCCAGTATTGCATGTAATTTTGTGTTTGAGAGCTCATCTCCATCAAATACATTCATTTTGCTGTTTGATGGAAAATAAAGTGATATTACAACAAATAGTATAATAAAATTAATGTACATTTTCTACCATTACAGGTCTATTCACAGCTGTTGTGATAAATTTTGTGTACATTAAAAAGATAATTCATAATGTTAGCAGGACATCAACTGTCCCTCTGCTGATCTGTCAATCAGAGCCAGCCGATTGCCTCAGATTGGGCAGAGCACTTTGGCTTCAGCTACTTAATTATGAGAGTGTTAAATGCCGTATGTTGTGGGCTAGGGCAAAACAAACCAGAGGCTGCAATAAAGGCTGTTTCCCCTCGTGAAAAAGGATTAGAATGGCCTGTCACTCAGCAGGGTCATGCAGAGCAGAGGCACTACTTAAAAAGTCATTTAGAGAATTAAGATGCCCCCAGAAGGGCCTGCGATCAGGAAAACAACATGCTAAATAAAACACCAAATAAATACTGAGAGTAGCCTTGAGGCGACCACTGCTGACCACTATTTTGTTTTGAAGTTCTGAATCTGCAAGGTTTTGGCGCATTGACTGCTGATCTCTCATGGAGGTCCCATTAATTAACGAGAGGTTTTCTTGACTGCACACTGATTAAATCCACCCCTCAGAGGGAAAGGTAAAATGTGGGCATGCACCTTGATGTGCGCTTCGCCAGTGGGAGCCATTCTTTCCTGTGGCAGGGTTTACCAAAGTTTGCCAAGGGGCTGCTGCAGACATTAGAAAAATACCAATTTCCCAACACAGACAATGCTTATGTCCATATTTACAATGCAGATGTCCTGTTTGAAGTTTGCCCCTGACTGGAAAATCACCTGCAGCAATGTGGTATGACAGAGACAAGATGAAAACAAGCTTCTCACAAAGATCCAGGGACTCTGCTGTAATTGCCACACAATTACCTTTGATTACTGCTGTATTTAGTTATTGCTACATATATTATTGTTTTACCAAGAGCTTTCAAGACAAAAATACCTGAAAAAGACCTACAAGTACTGCTAAAAAAATAATTCAAAACTTACATTTATTGTGAGTCACTGCTTACAGTTGACAAAGTGACACACTCAAAATGCTATCAATCTACTGTCTCTACTACCAACATTACACCCTCCCAAGCTCTACCTTTCACAGTGAAACAATCCATAATTGGTAAGTTAAAAGAATCAGATGGGGTCTAAGGGGTCCAAGGTTAGGTCTAATACTGCAGAGATAGCGTGACTCAGGACCTTTGATGATGCTCTGACAACGGCTGGGTCAAGCAGTAACACTCAAATGATACATCTCTATATCTATCCAGGAAGATGCATAATCTGCAGGTTATAGAGATTACATCCACATTACTGAGCACTACTGCTGCTGCTCTTCACAGATGCTGGGAGGACAGAGTGAATGGCGCTGCTTTGACAGAAGTTATGAATACAGATCGGACCTCATAACTGACAGGCCACGCTGATGGACGCTCGAGGCCTGGAGGACTGAGTGGATGGTTTGACAGGGAGATATGGAGAGCTGCTAATGCAGAACAGGTGGACAGGAGACAGGTAAGCACAAGCTGGTGAATGTGTGCATATGTGAGTGTTTGTGTTAGGGAAGACAGAAGTCCCTATGATGATTATCAAATATTATCATCACAAAAACTAAAAAATGCATCTAACTATAAATGGGGAATCTGTGTCTGTCTGTCAATTTTCTCAACAGCTGCTCATCTGATCATCTTCAAACTTTGCAGGTGTAGGACCCAAAGAAGTGCAGTGTTGATTGTGAATTTTTTTAGATGAAGCTTCAAAAAGCTTCAAACATTGCTTTTCTACGTGTTACTTGACGTGAAGAGAAAGGCGGAACTACAGTTCGAGGGCTTTGCAGCACCTGGACAATTTACAGCACACTTGCCTATTTTTAAGGGAAACACTATCAGTGGAGCAGCCAACTCCAGCGATAACAAGCTGCAGCTGGATTAAAACAGGCCTAGCAATCAGCCCCTACTGACAGGAACATTTTGAATGGGCACTGCACTAGTATACTACAGGATCTACTAATGGATAAAAATAACACACATTCATCTTACTTTCCTTTTCTAAACCTGGGACCTACATAACCCACAATCCAACTCAACTGCTAAACTGTTTGGTATGAGATTCTGGTATGTTATGTTAATAGCGACTACTGTAGCCTCCAGCAGCTTGCCTCAAGCTGAAATAAGAAGGGAGCAACAAAGGTCTGGTAACATCACTTCTTTCTAACTCTACAAAGCAGATCTTTTTCTTTTTCATTGCGTCATGACATCACAGTTTATCAGATGGTGTAGCTCCCTCTAGAGCCACAAAAGGCTTTATACAAGTTGTTTCACATATGTAGTAGTACTCCATACTTGTAAACAGACTTATCTGTAAAACAGTTGGGAGTTCCCCATTATGTTAAGTAAAATCAAATCTTGTTTCAAATTAAATATAACTGCCTTTCACGCCTTGTCTTACATCATACAACATCCTGTTTCAAAGTGAAATTCAAATTACAGAGAATACATAAAATACTAGTTTGTGAAGAAATGTACATAATAAAATGTACATAATAAATGTACAGATACATCTTCCCTTGAATATGTGCATGTAACTCCTCTTTTAAACTATCACTACATCACTACAATAGGGACACTACATTTTGCTATTTGTTCTAGATTAATATTTTTCCTTCTCATCATATACTGTTCCATATTGCATCTAAATGTCATCCAGTTGCTTGAAGTTTCTCTGTAGAGTCAGTGTGTGTTGATGCGCTGTGGCAGTATGCTGTGCTGAGAGTGACATGCTGATTCCTGAGCTTCTGTATGAGTCAGTCCCACCCTTACATCTCTTGAGCAGGCCTCAGCCCTTACGCCTCATATCAGCCTGACTTTGATGGACACATGCTCCCTCTGTGCTTGGCAGCACAGTCTTTTGAGGAAACTCAACAAAAACGGCAACAATGATTGGGTCGACACACCTCAGTGACCCCACATTCCAACTCACAAAAAACACAGACATGCTCATGCTCAAACACACAAGCACAGGACTGATCTTATACATCTACATTGTAACTGTAATTACTTATGAATCAATGCAATATCTACTTCAATAGCTGTATACTTATTTGGTTTAGGTGAACAGCAGATGAACAATTTGACATCATAAGCCTGAATATTACTTGGATCAACTGTGTGTGTCCAACATAAATGCCAGCACATCACCCACAGTGCTCAAACTCTTTATACTCTTTATTAAGCATGGCAGCACACTTGACTGAAGCAAGGTCTACTCCTTCGCCCACAAACAAAGGGAGTCCTGAACTACGTCTGTGTCAGTCTGCTCATCCCATTATATCCACTCTGCTGCTCCCAGTCATCAGCTATGACGAGCCTTCACCTGAGTTGACAGGTGACTGTCCTGGGGCAGCACAGCACCCAACAGGGGAGCCTTAACCTGCCAACTATCTGTCAGTCCCCCAAAACCAGCTCTGTCATGTCATCTCCGCCACGCCAATCACAGTGACACATCAAGTTTGTGTCAGGAAACAGTGTTGGAGATTACAATCTAATACAACATTGCCCTGAGCCAATGGGAGGACCAGGCAATTATTATGAGACAGAGATGATAATGTAAACGTTGGCAGGCCACATGCAAATAATTACAAATAGGATATTTCCTCCTAAAGCTTTAACTTTGGTATAATTGCTTGTGTAATATGAAGGATGGGTAAGGACTCAAGAGGACACACTGAGGAAAAGATGACAAGCCTAGAACAAGACCAAGAGGGATTTCATTAATAAAGTATCATGTAAGTTGTCGATTCATCCCCTTACTGAGAAACAGAACATGAAGATGGTTGTCAGTCTAATTTCAGTGGATGTATCATGTTTGTTAAACTTCCTTCAGCAAACTATTTCAATTTCAGCATCAGAAAAATATCAAACTTCTGCTTCTGTCACAGAGTTCAATGTTTAATTGTGAATGCAGCTTAGGTGATAAAAGTAAATTTCTCTGTTGTCCTTCGCCTCTGATTACACTGAGATTCATTTCTGCAATGCTAAAGGTTGCACTGACCTAGCCCTGTAATCGCAGATTTTTGAATGTTAGGAGGGGGGAAGCAGTCTGTGCCATATGGCTAACGATCACAATAATAAATCAATTTCAGGCACCCCGTCATAATTTATCTGAGAAATTGTGAATTTTTCCATTCAGTTGTTTCCAGTTAGTTGTCACAGCATTCCAGGACCTCATTTGAAAAGTGGCAACGAGGCAAGCAGGCAGTTTTAACCAACTGCTGGGATTTTACATGGGACTAATCATGAAGCATTGATTGATTGAAGCTGGGTTATCAGTGGACGCTTCCCCCCCATATGTAAATGAGTAACCTTTAGGAGGGCTCCGAGTGGCAGCAGTGGCAGATGGGCAGTAACTGTAATGGGGTGGAGGTTGGCTTGAATAAATATCTCATAGTCTGGAACTTACCTAGTTTCTACAGCGTCCAACTAGGCTCCACGACAGTCCACCATCACAGAAAGGTTAAGACTCCACCACCCAAAGTCACTGAGAGTAGATCTGAAACAATTAATAAATTACTTGATCAACAAAAAATGATCTGCAACAATGATAGATAGATGATTGATTAAACATTTTAAGCAAGAATGCCAGAAATTAATTGTCAGATCAATTTAAATTTGTCTTTGTGCTAAGCTAAGCTCTCTGGCTGCTGACTACATCTTAATATGTAACAGATAGACCTGAGAGTAGTATCAATTTCCTCATTTAAGTCTCAGCCAGAAAGTGAAAAAGCATATTTCCCAAAATGTCACACTCTAAGGTAACAATGACAAAATTTCATGTGGATTTAAGTGAGGAAGTTGTCATTAATTACAAATTTCAAATCCAGATACTTCACAGAGAAAAGCTGCGGTAATGATGCTTGTGTCTCTCCAGCCCAACTGGAGGGAATACACACAGACAAAGGAATCAGTGGTATCTAATTGAAATCCTTCAGAGAGAATGACGAGGTTGGAGATTCGATGGGAGAGGAAAATCAACATGAAACAGACAGGGAGGGAGATGTTGGGATGGAGAGTAAAGTAAGGGGAAACCGTAGACAACAGTTAGGTCACCCTGCTCTTGATCTGGGAAAGCGGCAGCACACAGAGAAAATGAAAACAGCACAGCACAGACTCAGACCCTACTGTGAGACAGACGTGGAAATGTCCATTTTCCCCTGCAGCCTTAAATTAACATGACAGCTAGTAGCTTCTTGCTACCGCAAAAGTGAGTGATTAGTATTATCGTTTAAATTGTAATTTGGCAGTTAATTAAAGTGACCTTGGTTTCTATTGCTGCATCTGTAAACGGGCAACCAGAGTGCCGTTCCGTCTCTCAGCCGTCTGTGAGGCCGCTGTCACTGGGGCCAGTTACAGGATTAAGTCACCCTGGTGACAAAACCAAATTAAGCAGCTGTCATCGCCTACCTGCAGCTCGGAGCTTAAGATGATCAACTTATGACCGGTCGGGGAGCAGAGCCTTTTCTCCCCCTCCCTCCTCCTATTATCATTTTGTAATTTATGATTAGTTTTCATGCTTTTTTTCAGAGTATCACTAAAAGCGAGAACTGCATGAAATCACTGGTACCACGCGTTAATGTTTGATGAAAAGTCTGTGTGCAGCATCTTTAAAACCCAGTGGAGTGCGTTTAACAATTAGATGTGTAGTTCTGAGCGTGGAAAATTGTTTGCTGCATTCTCTGACTCACATAAATGCGTGCAAAATGAATAATTTACCAGAAATGCTAATGTTTGAGATTCCCAGCGTATAACATTCTCTAAACATTCTAATCCTGAGGGACAAATCAGATGCGACAAAGGTAAAATGAGGTAACATTCATAAGCACCAGAAGGGGACTCTGCTCAGGCAACACCAGGATGTTATGATACATATTTCATACTGTGAAGCAGCATATACACATACACTGCATATGAATTATACACACAATCCTATCATCCAAAGATAAACACTGCTAACAATGTTTGGTTTGCTATAATCCAGTGTACTGAATTACTTGACTTAAAACAACCTATAGCTATACATATACTTATACATCGTGACATAGATGTATTATGCAATGGGACATCAAAGGTCAAGGGTCATCAGTTTGAAAGAAAAAACTACAAATGAAGCCTAGAAATTCACATCTTTGGTGTACCCATGTCATCTCAATCTGCCTTATATAGTTGAGTTTATGATTTCTTACATAGTTGATGGTGGATATAGCCATGATGGAACACTTCCAAAAAACAACCCTATAAGTGTGCAGGGCCTTTGAAATAATAAAATCTGTTGCATTTATAGAATTACCAGAACCTCCTCAGTCCTCACAAACATATTACACTGTGTTGACGGGCTCTGTCTATAGAATGACAACTCACTAAAAGAGCTAATGTGACACTTATTTGACCCACCCTAAAACACAATTTGTAAATCGAACCAATGCTCATAAGCACACATCTATTTTCAACATGTAGCTGAGGTTGAAACAGGTGACAGGAGATATGATGGGAGTGTGAGAGTGTGGTGTGTGTGTATGTGTGTGTGTGTGTGTGTGCATTTGGGGGGGGGGGCATCATAACAAGCACTCATACTAAAACAGGCCCATACAGAATGACAGCAGGTTGATTATATGTCAGCAAGGTCTGCATTTCAATCCTTGTATATTTTCAGTAGGCAGCGATGAAAAGCCTCCATGACTCTTTGCCTGCAAACGGACTGATTCAGTGCTAACTGTTTCTGATTAAAACGTCAATAAGGCTGTGGGCTCCTTTCATCTCTTGGGCCCCAAGCTGTCTGTCTCCTCACCCCCCCCCCCACAAGTGGGGTCCGGCTCGTGACACGGATGGCCATTTATCTACTCCGAGGATCGTGTCATGTAATAAGCCCCGTCTCCAGAGAGCATTTAGCCTGATAGAAAAAGCTGATTGGGACAAAAGGCCCCTGAATCTCATTCTGGCTCCTGCGGTGGCAGGTGACTGAAGAGGTAAACACATTTCTCTGGGGATAAAGAGGGAGGCACGAGGAAAAGATAGAATAAAAGACACACAACAGAAGCAAGTGAGTAAGTGTTTCATCATCAGCTTCTACTGAAGTTGTGTTCCACTGTAGAAGAAACAAATTCCCAGGAGTCCCACTTGTCACCATTATTACCAGAGAATACGCTAGTGGTAACGTTAATCTATCACACTAATGTACATACGTAGGTGGTGTGGTTCACTGTTTCACATGTTCTAAACATAAAACAATCTCATCTCATACAACAGTGAGGCTTGCCACAGTGGAACATCATGAGAGGTAGATGGATATGGCTTTCATCTGCTCGCCAGAAAAAAAGACATGAACTGGTGTCATAAACAACTGGGCCTGTAGATTATAACACTTACCCAAAACAGGCACATGAGGCTGCTGTCTTGTTTGGCTTTGTTTGTTTGAGCCTGAGAGAAACAGAGAGGAGAAGGCAGCATGGTCAGAGCGAGCGGCAGCTGTATCCACAGATGCTCATGTAAAAACATCCTTATTCACATGTTCCAATCCACTTGTTTGTTTCCTGGTAATTTAGCCCTTCAGCACAAAAAAAACACGCTGCTTTGTTTTCATACTAACAAGGCAATTAGCAATCATTACACATTTCTACTCTGAGTTGCCTACAGGCGGATATTGGTAATGAATTTACCAACTGATAGCTGATCTCTAATTCGTTCATGTGTGAGTGTTTGTGTAAGCACATGTGCATCTGTATGTTTGTTTAAAAGAGAGTACAACTCACATAAAGGTTAAAACCCTGGGCTACCAGGGTATTTTCTCCCAATGCTCACTCTGACCTATCTCTCCCTCTGTGTAATAGTGTATAATAGATGTGCACGTCCTGAGTGGGGACAAATGCAGGGCAAGCACGAGAGGTACAGCAGTGAGGTGGAAATTGGAGCAGACAGGAGGCATTGACACCAAAAGAGCTGTAAACGGTGCTCCTGGCTCCCCAAGGATGGTCTGTCACGCTGTGATCACCGGTAACACCGCCAGGAGAGCGAGACCCGTGGGAGGAAAGAGGAGGGGGAAAAAGAAGATAACATAACTACACCTAAAACAGCATTGCATTGAAAGCAAAATCCAAGGCCAAACTACAAAAAAACCAGGCCAGCCTGCTCTGTACTTGCAGTAATGGCATGGACACAGCATTACGGTGAAGTGAGAGCAAAATTTACTTGTGCAGTGTGGCAAAAAGCAGGAGGGGACAGGAAATACACTACATATAAACATAAACTGCAGGTGCTACCATGGATAACAGGCTGAGAACAGCAGTCCACAAAGTTGTTAATTATACAGCTTCAAACACTTCACTGTCATTAACCTCTGTCACTGTCTTTGCACTCACCGCAGCCAGGTTGCATCCATTATCCTCCACTGCCTCTATTATTTTGGCATGCAGTTAAAAAGCAATATAATCTGGATTCCAATTTCTTGGTCAAACTTGACACCAAATTTCAAAAAGATTCAACAAGAGAGTCCTGCCAACTAACAGATACACTGCGCTAAAACATAATCGTTTTCACAGAGGTAATAAGAACCATGATCCATCCTCTCCTGGAATAGCATTCACACCTGACTACAGGTTTATAAAAATGAAACTGTCACCACTGTTTATTTTGTGGATGCAGACAGATGGATAGACAGACGTTTCAATCAGACCCATCTCCTGTACTAGCATAATCACATTGTGGAAAAAGCATTGTATTTTAGTGTTAATCCTGAAATGAACCATAAACCAAAAGGCATTTTCTAACAACCACGGGTGTACAGCCTCCAATTTCCCTCATGTTCATGAGTGCTCTGTGGCCTCATTTCATATGCAGGTTCATCTGGCTCAGGACAGTGTGGCCCTAACTGCAGAGTGGCCCAGCAGAGTCCCCAGAGCTGGGCCCTCTGTTCAAGGTCCCCAGGGGCCAACCCCCTACCCTGCTTACCTGCTTCAGTTCATATGAGCAGCTATGGCCGCCATATGTGAAGCTGCAGGAAAGCAGATGCTGTTTTTCCATTTGTGAAATCAAGTTTTTGGAAAGTAGTCAGCATTTTGATGGCCAGAGTGGAGTCAGTCAGTGACTGTAAAGGGGAGAGGGCAGCGAGGAGGCAGCAGGCTCAGTTGTGCTGTGTTGTATGCTCACGCTGCAAGGTCTGGATGAGAGTCTGATCATCACTGTGAGGATATGCTGATCTCGCAAAGCGGTGGCATGACATTATTTTACGTGTTAATACTTGCATAAGCCACTCAAGTACATACAGTACAATGACACACACACACACACAGTCCTGATGTGGACCTGTCTGTAGCTGAGCAGTTCCTCTGTCAGTCATCTGCTGATGCTGATAGACAATACGGAGGTGCGGATGCGTGTCAGAAAGAGAAGAGCCTGAATGAAATGACAGACTCTCTCACCGACCCTCTTCTCCACCATCTCTGTCTCTCCCTGTCCCTGCGCATCGCACCCACGGTGGCCTGGAAAGCCATGACAAGCCTGACACCTGCCAGTCATGCACTCACAGACAGGATGGAGAGGACAGCAGCATACACAGCTCCACATGTTACTGCAGAACAGCACTGGACTCACTTTGCCACTACTGTATTGGGACACTGCTGATGTGACCCATGTGAAACCAATTGTTTTTCATGTGTATTTGTAACATTTGCAGCAATAGAGAAGAAAATATTAACAATAATCAAATAAAATTCTGCCAATTTCATTATATCTAATAGTTTATGAAGAGTCTGTAAGAGATAATCCATAAAGAAAGAAATACCATGTTTTATGTTTTGATGTGGGAAATAATAATATTACAATTAAAGCAGTGCTGACTTGAAGTTTGAAAGGTTAGATTTCACACAATTATGTGTCAAGGCGCTGAACGACCGCAGCCACTGACTCCCTCCTGGCGACAAATTTCATTAACAAACCTGATGTATACAGCACACGCAGCCACAGTTCAAATGGAGGACATAAATTTAAGCCTGTGGGGTACTGCGGTCACATTACAACCAATCAACTGCTGTCCCTATACCCTTCTGGAAAAATCTTCTTCTGTTCAGATGGGTGGGGGGAGATAAAGGAAAATATGATGCTTTATTTCTAATCAGCATAAATTACCAGCATCCATCAGGTGAGGTTCAAATTAAAATCCCCATCTGACAAAGCAATGGGGACTGTGTGAGCTCATTCATGAATCAGTATGATTTAATCCAATCACATAAGACCCCAAAGCCAAAATTTCCACCCAGGATCAACCCAATTGCCCTTCTTCACATTTCCTTCATAAAGTCTTAAAAGGAACATTTGGTTCTAGGGTTCAACCAGGTTCAAACGTGCTGTGCTATCATATTTTTTTTCCTCTTCAGAACAGGACAGAATTTTAACAAGGCCAAGAAAATAAATGAACCAAGCATCTCATCATGTCACTCCACCCAAACACCTGATCCTGGCTTTATCATTCACATTTTTCACTATCCATCTCAAAGAACAATCTTATCTCCACTAAAAGAAGATTCCTCACATCTTGTCATACATAATGCTGCCATTCATCCTGCTATTTACTATATACACTAACTGCATTGTACTGAAAGATTCTGCACAGGGTGATAGGTAACATATTTTCTTACTAGTGTGCAATGTCTCAAGGAAGAACTGAAAACTCACATTTACCTGGACCATCTACAGTACACACCCATGACATTACTGTTATATTCTCTGGAAAGTGTGTCTGTGATTACCATTCTTTCTGCCATGCATGTCAATCCATAGAAAATTAACCTGAAACTACTTTGATTAGTTGTTTGATTTGTTTTTGTTTACTTTTTTCCTACTGTTCATCAAATCATTCAGTTATGTCACTGTGGACTCTGGGGAAATGTGTAGGCCATTTTTAAGGAATCAAGACATCAGATAAACAGATGATGAATAATCAGTAGTTGCAGCTCTAGCTAACATAACCTACTGGAAATGTAAGTCACCATCTTAACTATTCCATCTGCATCAGTTTAGCATCAAAAATGCCCAATGCATGTACAGAGAGATTACAAGAACTCTCTCTATGGCATCTTAGCTGTTAAAACCTGATGCTTTCTCTTACCAAATTGTTCAAAGCTGTATTTACATGTCAGTATCAATATGTTTTTATCTTTTTTAGTGCTATGAAGCATCAAAGTGTTTATGCTAGAGGGCAGGACAGTTGTTCACTACAAGCTTACCAGAGGTTGACAAAAGAAGCTGTTTGTTAACATGAGCAGAGCTCCACCAGGCAACGTGACAGTGCTCCTTCATGTTGACACTGGTAAGTAAAAAATTACATTTTAACAGTTCGTCCTCCAAATTTGCTAGGCATTAGCATATAACGCACCTGTAGGATAACTGACAAGCACCTCCCACCACCAGCCATTCAAAATAATAACAAAGATGTAAATCCCATGTGAGTTATTAACATAGCAATACAGAAAACCATCCTTGTGAATCTAATCTATTATTTGTGAATTTAATCTTTGGTCTTAAACCTTTTCTTTGTCTTTTCCTTGTGCAGTCTTGTCTGGTCTTACAGCTAATATACAGGCCAAATAAAGCCAATTCAATTTGGGTGAATTTTTAAGTACTATTATTTTAACCTTAAGTGGGATGGCCAGAGCCCTAATATGTCCTTGCAGTACATCCAGACAGCCACTGGTCACAGATTTAAGACTGGAGTCACAAAGACAGAACACTATAGATATGAAACCTAAAAGCCACTTTACTGTTTTCAATTCAACTTATGATACTAATTAGTGTAATTGATCTAATTATTAGTTAAAGTGCACATATTTAACATTTGTAAAAATGTTTAAAAGTGGATGATTAAGAGTACTCCAGGACACCTCTATAAAACATGGGAGGTAAAAAGAGACTACAATGGAACTTGTCCAATTAATCAAATAAGTGTGGCAATTAACTAAGTGAGTGCTTAAAGGCTGCAGCAGAAGAGAGGACAATTGATTTTCTCTGAAAGTACTTAGGGCCTCTCATTTCATTAGAACTAAAGAGTGAAGATCGTCGAGAGGCTGAGTCCAGATATACAATGTACAATAAAAGTGCCTGCAGCTGAATTGATAACATAGAGTAACTATAGACATAGAGGAATGTCAAATATGATCAAAAAAGCATAAGACATTTAAAATCTAAATACTTATAACTTGTGGAAAGACTTTGAAATGTTCCTTCTTTTGCAAATGACAATATCCTGGGTTGATTCTGAACCTTGTGGCAAGGAGTTCAAAGGCAAGAAACACATCCAATCAGAACAGCCTTGGAAGCAGCTCTCCCTGCCTAGATTAGTTTTATTGAACAGATGGCGTTTCAATTTTGAACTTTTGCACTGGTGCAAAAAAAAAAAAAAGAAAAAAAGAAAAAAAGCTTGGAGAGTCAGGCTGTTTTTCTCACATCACTGACAGAAGCTGCGCATCAGATGAAGGGGATGTGTGAAATAGCATTCCCAAGCATTTCTGTCTCCATGCTCAGGACACAAACACTCAGATACAGACACGGTGCGGAGGCCGGACCATGCTGCTCCATCAGATGTTAAAACAAAAAATTATCAGAGGCAATGAATTCAGTATGAGTTCTCTGCTTAATGTAAAGCTATGTAATGGTGATGAGTTGAATTACTGCATAATGATGGTGGTTTTTGTGCAGTTGCATGTGTGTAAATGCGTAATTAAATGAACAAAGAGAGGCAAATCATGGGGGTCCTGTCATGTCAAAAATAGAATACCAGTCAGTTATTTAATGTCTCCCCGCCACCATCCGCTCCTATTGCCCCACATTAGCAGCATCATGTTCTCAATTTTCCCCCAGTAGCATTGCTAGTCCTGGCAGCAAGCTCGCCCACGCCGGCACGAGTCGAGAGGACAACTGGAGAAAGATCACAGTTCAGGCTCAGTCAGACGGAAAATATGGAAATCAGGCGGTGGACGGACGGACCGCTGTGTGTTCCCCCTGTTTCAGCAAGCTGCCACAGTTTGACTGACAAACTGACTTTTTGAGGGGCCTGTGCCCATTCCAGTCAGAGTTTATTGAAGGTGATTTTGATCTCCTTCATGAGGCCACAGCAGTGGTGCTGCCATCTGTCACCTTGATTGCATGGCGGCCTCTCTAGGGGGAGCGCCATGGCTCCTGATCGTTTACAGATTGCGCTGCTTTCGCCTCCATAAGGGCCACATGCACAGGGCCAGATGGTGAGCATACACGCTTATTATGAGTCTTTATCTCTGTGCAGGAAGGAGTGGAACCATTAGGCCTCCCTCAGGATCTCCACTCCTCTCTGCAGCCATGCTGTTCCTCCACAAATACAGTCCTCTTCCTCAGCTGTCACTGGCCTACGACAATACACGTACACACACGCACGCATGCACACATAGCACACAGGACCACTTGTCAAAAAAACAAACACAGATCTACTCAGGGCTTGTGATGGTTGTGTTAATACATCTGCATACACACACAGGCAAACACACGCACACACACTAACACCTGTTTCTAATCCCGAATAATGGGAAAATATGGCATGTGGCAAAAATGTTAGGTGAGCATAGGTGTTGGTGACATGCGTTGTCTTGGTAACACGCTGTCATGTAATAGATATTATGATTTGATGTGTGACACCCAGGATTATTGACATACGCTCTCAACATCACACCTTTACACGATACGTTGACAGTCTCCTGCAAGATCATGGCAAAGGCTGTGTGACCACATGGGCCAATTGATCAACACTAATAAGTGCTTCTAAAGAGATGTCAGTGTGTGTGCCTGGAAATTGTCATGATAAAATAATCACAGCACTACGCTGCGCAATAGAGTCTGTGAGCACAAATGTCCATTCATGCATGAGTCTGATTCAAGCAGATTCAGCCTGGTATGAGACATTGGCAGGAGGCTGTTGTCCCTATCCCTGACATATGTACTGCATGACCAGGAGGGTGAAGAGTATGTTCAGGATTAAAAACTGACATGTGTAACGTCACCACACATTTGTCATGCTCTTTTAGAATTCCAAAGTTCATTCACTTTAATGCTGCTCACTGTTTGGTAAACTGCCTGATTTTTATAGGGAGGCGGAATGGAATTCATAATTATTCAGGCATTTACGGTGTAATGCCTTAATGAGCATTTACTAAGCTCTTCATGAGAGGTAATATCCCACTTGATCAGAGATTAACAAAGAGCATTTCAGTGCACGCTTTAATGCAAAAGGCTTAACTGCTTGAAGCATGGCTTCATTTCTCTCAATTACATCTAATCTAATGTTTGGATTCCCTCAGCAAAGATGCACTATTCAAGCGCATAGCTGACCTAATGAGTGAAGAAACACTCTCTTGCATAAATGATGTCTCAAAATCTTCACTGTTGCATATCCGCTGAAAAACATTAACATAATTCCTTTGTGTGAGTATTAGAAGCCCATTAAATCGCTGTTTGCTTGTTAAAAGAGTGGGTTGATATCAGTAGAACACGCAGTACACTCTCTATTGTCCTTTGCTGTCCCTGATTTCCTGTCCTGGGGCAATACAGCAATGTGCTGCACTTTTAGGACAACAGCCGGCTATCTGCGAGGGTGAGCCCCCTCGTCAGTCTCCAGCACGGTGCACAAACTGACATACTGTACGCCAGCCTGTGGTCACATTTCAGCTCAGGGCGAAGCGGAAACACTCTGTGGTCACAGAATGCAGCATCACTTTGGTTAAACACTGCCAATGCAACCTGAATAACCACTGTTAATACATCTTGATAACTAATAATTTAGGAGTTTAAACTCAAAATGTCCACGTCATCCTAGAGCATTTGTCCGTAGAACCAAACTATTACACCTCAGTCTATCTCAGTGATGATCTGCTGTAATTTCATGAAAATAATTAGCATAATTTGAGTTGCTACTGTTACCTGCCACAGGTCCATCAAGGAGTGTCAGACTAGCTCAATGACCACACGGCACCATAATGTCACTACACTAGACGTGAAAATAATTGCTCATGAAAGAAGGTCAGCGGGGCCTTCGGGGGGTGTACTGTACTGAACAGCACCTGAACTGGACCCAACTGCAGATCGGTGGGGTATCGTGGAAAGTGCCACGAGCGCCCGGCCCTCACAGGCCTGTCACAGACTGAAGGTGTCACCCAGAAAACAGCAGTTAAATTAACCTCAGTGGGCTCCAACCAAACACAGCCTGCAGCATGCCAGCATAGTCCAGCCGGGCCCTGTACATTCTCTGCCTGGTCCACTGAAACTATGTTGGAATGATATTAGTAGACTGAGTATAGTACAGAATCAATGAGGAAATGTCTTAATTGATCACATTACTTTGCTTTGGAAGGCCTTCCTGCAGCCAAATGCATCAAAGGAAGGAGTGATATGCATTTGTTCATGCTTTTGATTTTCTCTGTTCATTTCTCTATGAGGCAAGCATACTGGAGAAGCATTGCTGAAGTAGGGACAGTATTAGTCAGAGTGTTGCTCAACAAATATTCAACAGGCTGCTGCAGAGGTCAGTTTCTAAGTATAGAGAAATATTTCTAGCCTCCAGGCCCGACTGAGGTGAAAATTCTGACATAAAACATCCAATAACAGCCAATTTCAGGTGAATGACATCCAATCAGTGCGGAAATGATAAAAATTCACATTCCTCACATTGCATCAGCTATCTGTTTTAGAGGGGATTTGGTGGCCAAACTTCCATATAATTGAAGAGGCTATGCTAGACCCCACTGGAGACATACCATCGGAGCACACCAGAGCCGAGTTACTTAGAAGAAGCTTCCTCTTGTTTGCCTTGGAATTAGCTCTGAGAGCACATACACACATACACACCCATTTAGGCACACACATACACTCACTCTCAGCCTTTTTCACCCTTCTGCATCAATCTGTTCCCAAGCTGTTCCCACATTTTGGTGAATTTCCCAGGCTTATTCCTTGGCACAAGTGGATACTGGGGCTGATTACTTTAGCGTGAACCCATCAAGTCTGCCCAGTGCCTGTAAAGCGTGCGCACTCAAAAAAAAAAAAGCCTACCATTATTCTTCTTGCAGTGAGCCTCTCTAAGAAAATCAAAATGTTGTGCGTGCAAAAGATAATAAAACCTTAACATTAGTTCTGTGAACATTATTAGTCTATTCCCAGATGTAGTACAGCACCCACATCGATCTTTCATAAGAAACAACCACCAGCATCAAATCCAAACCTCATTAAAGAATAGAAATTCAAAATCTATTCTGGCACTCAATCCAATGCAGATTTTCTCCCTCTTTCTGTCTCATAAATTACAGTTCTGGTGCACTGTGCAAATATTACCAAGCTGTAAGACAGCTGTGCCCCATTAAAATGTGTTATGGTTGCTGATTTCCTACAGCACATGGTCATCTTGCCAAATCTACAGCCAGTAATTAGTGGAGATGAAATGTTTAATTGTGCCTTAATTTTGATAAAATTTATCTGTCACCCATCCTATAATCAGGCATTATGCTCACAAATCAACGTCAGCAGATTTAGGCAGGGAGACATCCACTAACCTGACAGACATGTCTGGATGTCACTGCCCTGCTCTATCAGCTTAGAGTCCAGGAAACAGGCCGGTATGTTTATACTGATGAGAGGACTGAGAGAGTAAGATAGAGGGTTTGATATTAGTATCACACACAATACAGAGTGCATGCTATTACTGCGCAGATTAGAGGTTATACAGTCTGATTATGTTCATGCAAATGAAAGAATGCTGATATTCAATTTACTACGTAGTGTGAGAAACAATGGCTGTGTGTGCAGCTTGTCTCCCTGTGAACAGACAACAAGATGGGACCATGTGGGTGATCTTGTCAGAATCACAGGACAACAGGAAGAGAAAAATTCTCTGACAGATGGATGACAGGAGCGCAGGAGTGGGAGAAGGTCAAGATGGGAGAGAGAGAGACACAAAGCCTTCCACGCCGACTGGGAGAGAGAGTACGATTTCTCAGGGTGCTAAACCGCGCAGTCCTGCCAAAGCACGGCCCAGGCAGATGAGAGGGGCTGCTTGCGGCTCTCATGGGGGACATGGAGACTCGAGATGAGGCAGTGGAGAGGACCACTTATTAGCTCTGACAACATGAGGATGACTGAGGCTGAGAGTGATGGGTAATTGTGATTTACTGATTCATCAACAGCTGGATTATTAGGTAAATGTTAAACTGCTCAACCAAGTAAGCACTCTTATTCTGGTTTAGTCTTGTGCATCCTTGTGTAAGATTCTCTGATTTACAGTAATGCGAAAAATTGTTACATTGAAGAGTCTCATCTGGTATCAAATTTTTCAACTTCTGTAAATGGCTATAGCTTTTGAATTAAAATATTTTTAAGTATACAGTTAGACCAACCTTGAACTGAAACAAAGCGTGTTGGTGAAACAGCGCGCAGTAAGGACAGCAGCCGTTTTGCATATTCATGACTAATGTTGTCCCTGAGAGAGGCCGCCCCCTCCCTAGGGGCATTATGGGTGATTATTGTCATCTCAGTGCAGCCAGTTATTCACCAACATGCACCGCATAAAACACATCATTACAAAGGGCCACGACAGGAAATGAGATGTGGGGCAGGGCTCCAGGAGCAGCCCTTTCTAATCACAATGGCCAACTGTCACCCCCTGCATCCGCTCGTCTGCCACAGCTTTAAGCAGCAGTGTGGAAGGATTTCACTGCAAACTTTTGAGTGGATCTGCAGTGGTAGGACATCCTGCATAACATGTGGCACCCATGATAATTACGGCAGAATTAACACAGGCGGGTTTATGGCCCTTCTGCCATGAGGAGATGGCTGCCAGATAGACACAGGCCTCGTGTTTGAGCAGCATACTTGGGTCCAGACGCCCACCCGTCTCTAACACTTCTCACTACAACAACTGTTCTGGAGGAGAGGACCACTTTCAGCAGAGCTGCCTGTCACAAACCCTCTCATCCTCACAGCAGAGACTGAATAAATTGAGGACAGTTCTAGGAAACTGGCAAATTACAAACACAGAGTAGCCAAATGAATATGGTTAGTGCTAGACTTATAGTCTACATTTCAACTCAATATTAAACCATAAAGACAATGCGGAGGCAATCCTATGTGGTGTTTTGTCATAATGCCAAATCATATAAAGAGCTATTATTCTAAAAAAAACAGAAATATAACTTGTCACAGATGACATTTTAGACTAATTTTATAAGCAGATTTTGAATTCACAGAAGATACAACCTGTGAGATAACTTGAAAAGAATCCAGACCCTCTGTACTGTGAACAGAGGGGTTTCTTTTACAGATGACAGAATGCAAGTTATGAGTTTCATATATATCTGGTGACTGAAGTCAATAACCAGGCCCATCAAAGCCTTTGTGTCCCCCCATACGGAAACACCATCTATGAAGCGCCACTACAAGGGAGGGGACATCAATAAAAAGGAGCCAGCCACCCTCTTGTCCTTGATTTCTTAGTTTTTTGTTCTTGGATTAAAGAAGAACGTTTGCGATTTGCATTTTAAAACATCATGATCAAAAACAATTACCCTCCTCCTTCTGTATTTTTCTCACAACAAATGAATCAGATTACAGGCCTTGGTGAGCACCAGCTTCTCATGGCCTTGTTGCACTGACAATATTTGAAGTTTCCTGCAGTAACTTCATTAGGCGTATTTTGTCCAGAATTAGTGGAGCGTGCTGAAAATTGCTAATGACAGATGTTTCTCCACACTGTCACACTCCTTGTATCATTTGATTTGGAAAGCAACATACGGTGTTCTGCTCCATCAGTATGTCACAGACTGTCTGCAAACAGCTGGTCATAACTCAGTTCAGTGAAAACCATTACTTTCCAATGAAGTGCTGGACACATTCCAAATTGGGTTTTGGCATGGCCTCAGCTGCACCCATGATGCAGTGCAGCCCAGTGTTGCAGGTACACATGGAGGAAGGGAGGAGGGGTGAAGGGAGCAGGTGAAGAGGTTTTCTATGAGCCCTCTGTCTCTCTGCTCTCCAGCCGGGCAGAAGACTCTGATAGTGGATGAATACTGATAGAGCAGATACAGTGCGTGAACAAAGATGTGACTAAAATAATGTAATACTGGCTGTTATAATCTTCATGCTGTGAGGTTGTAACATCTTATGCCGCCTTCATCGTAAACAGCATGTGAAGAGTTTGGTAATGGGTCATAAATGACGTTTTGATTAAAAATTTGTGATTTATGCAATTGGTGCAACTCCTGCTGACTAAATGAACATATTTAAAGGTGCGATAGGTACGTTTTTGCAATAGCTACATAGCTAGTGTTACCATTAACAGCTGTTTACTTACCAGTCTAGAAGAAAAGATGAGAGTTCGGGATCAAACTTCATTCCTTTCCTCACAAAGAGATGTCTCCAGCTGTGGAAAGCAACACCAATGTTAACTCTTGTTCTGCTCTATTTCTATCACCTCTTTTCCGCTATAGAAGTTAGCATGTAATACTTTGTAATAGTGAGTCACTGTAGCATCCAGTCTGCCCTCAGTCCAGTATGAAAGGATGAAGAGGTAGCACAGAGGTCAGAAATCAGCTAATCTGACTGTGTTCAACCAGACCACTAAGCAAATTTTAGAAGTGGCATATACAAATAGAAACACAAACAGTATACCAAGTATATCAAGGGATGGACACATTTTTGTTGTGTTGTGTTGGCTTGAGTTAGATGAAGAAGATCAATGCTACTCTCATATTTGTATGATAAATATGAAGCTACAGCTAGCAGCTCATTAGCTTAGTTTAGCATAACAAGCGCAAATAGGGGGAAACAGCTAGTTTGGCTCTGTCAAAAGGTGCCAAAAAATGCATACTAGCACCTCTAAAGCTCACAATTAACACATCATATTGGGTGTTTAAGTCGAAACAAAAAAACAAAGTATAGAAATGCCAACCTGTGGTTTTACATGAGGTTATGTTCTGCATTCTGCTTTTTTAAAAATTCTGCTGAGGATGGTAGAGCCCTTTCTTGGCTGAAACTTCATTTTTAACAGACAGGAATGAAAGTGCCATTGAGTTTCTCATCTAATGCTTGGCAAAAAAAATTGAATAAGCCTAGAGTACTTCCTAAAATGCCCAATTTTTTTTGTTTTTGCTCTTCCAAAGAAATAAGAAACCATCTTGCACAGAGCTCAATAATATGATTATACATAAAAAAAAAAACACTGTCCAGTGAGAAATGGTACAATTTTATATTAAATGTAGACTGTATAAGTGATGAATATTCCTGCAAATGAAAGGTAAAGATTCTGGGTGTTCGGCTACAAAGCTCTGGCCAGGAAGACAGTGCTGTGTGCCAGGACATCTCACAGCTCAGCTGCCGCCTGCATGCAGCAGAAGTGTCATTGACACCTCGCTCCATCTCTAAAGATAAGGCAGTAATGACGCTCTGTATTCCTGGGCCTGTCGAGTCTGGGTGTTAGTCACTATTTGGCCCAAGTGGTAAAGATCTCAACAGCAGAATAGCATGCTGACAACATATGCTAAATTAATCTAAAATCATTCATTTCTGACTCATCTTCCTGTCTTTTAAAACTATCATTTAAAGGTCAAGAGAAAAACGGATAAAGGATGATTTTGCCCATGAAGAGAATGTTATATCAAAAACACAAAAATGTTCACTCTCCAGATAAAACATGTTCTGAATTAATTTCATCAGCGATCAATCAATGAGTGATTCATTACATTAAATGTCACTGTCATTGCACTCTTGGTGTTAAAAGGGTCAGAAACACCAGCACCCGAAGGACCTTCTGAGCTAACAAGACAGCCTATAACATGAAGTACTCCACTTTACTGTATCAATTCTATGACCTCTGGCGATATCTGGTCCTTTTATCCCTCCACTGACTGTATAGCTGCATAACTGTTTGGTTGCAAAACTGACAAAACAGAACAGAATTGGATTAATGAAGACAAATGTGTGAACTCAGTTGTATGAATGTGGCCTTTCTAGTCTCTGTGGATGGTATTTCTGCTGCAAAGGCCTGTTCTCTCAATCATTGTAATAAGGCTGATCCCACTCAGAGCTGTGACAGCTCAGAGATGAGGCTGCCCTCGTTCTGCACAGCGTTCAGTTCAGCACAGACAAGATGACTTTACTAACAAACACAGATCTGCTGTTTTCTATTAATTTAATGCTACAAGTATACAAACAGTTTGTGAGTTTAACTGTATCTCAGGTACAGTAAATATTAAAAACAGATTTAAGCAGCATAACCTCAAAAAATATTCAAGTAATAAAACCTAACCTTCTGAGAATCTAAATTCTGAGATTAGTTTCAGGTCTTGACAGAATTTTTTTACTTTTCCTCCTGAAATTATTCATAGCACTATCCTCAGACAATCAAGAGTAATCTAAGCAAGGTAATTTATTTTCATTTTGTCCTAAATAGCTAATAGAATAATTAAAATATTCCCATTTCATTCCCATTATATTGGCGTAATTTTAGCTGCATATAAGATCGCTGGAATACCACGACTTAAGTTTTCTGTACACATTTGTGTGTGCACTATTAAAGATGCCTTTCCACATCATCAGACAAAGGCGTTTGTGGGTGTTAAAAAATATTCCAGCCAATAAAACAATCACAAGTTTTTGATCAGAGCTGCTATAACAATGAGTCATCTCCTCAATGAATATCCCATCGGTTTTGACTTTTGAATTATCCCTCCCTGCACTATATTCTGTCTCAACAAAAAATACATCAACAATATTTATCTGATAGATATAACTGAATAATTTATTGAGATTAAAAGTTGTTTTTACTTGTGATGGAGGACAGTGTGTATTGTTTTCCCCATAGGAAACATACGTCATTCGTATATTTACAAGGATGAGAAGCTGCCCTAATGTACACAGCAGTGTTATCTCATTATCTCCACTCACATTGTTATCAGACCATAAGCAGTACAGTGGATGTACACACAGAGCATCTTTAAGGAGTATTGTCCCATTAAGCTGCTCAGATGTCTCCCACGAGGATAAAACCTTTTATTCCTTGTATTAACATCGGCATCTGTAGAGTGCAATAATGTGTTGCTGTTTAGCCATGAAGAAGTGAAAAATGAAACATCATTTGTGTTTTCATGGTCGTGTAAGCATTGAGCACTCTATCCACAAAGAAAAAATGTCCCTGCTTTTTAATGGGATGTTGTTTATTTGAACTGTAAGGAAACATGTCTAATCGGGCTGTTCTTCACATTTCACAGAGATACAGTTCTCTTGCTTTATAGGTGCTGTATTAATGCAAAACTGACAGCGCTAAAAATGCTAACATAACTAATTACCTTTAATAAACTAGATATTTTACCATTTTAATATGCCTGTCCTCGTCTTGTACTCCCTGACCCAAAACTGACAATTGTGTTAATTAGATCTGATGAGGTTAGTTGACACAAATTTACGTTTAACCACATTAAAGTGAAAGGAAGAAGACATCGCCCTTGGAGTCATCAACTCAATCAACACTAATGACTCTAATGCTTCTTTGAATTTAATACCTATCGCACACTTAATTGAGAGAAGGAAAGGTGAAGGAGCAGGACTGTGTGGGCATGATTTTCTTCTGCTGATTTCTGTGTCATTTTACCTTTTTATATTTCAAACAGCTTAAGACTAATTGTAAAGTTCTGGAAATCCTGTCAGTAAAGAACAGCAAGAACACTCTTTGATTTTCCTGTGTATTTCCTAACCTCCACATTGCCTCTGCTGTTGTCTCATGCTCTTTTAGCGATCAGATTTCCATGTGCAGCATCTCTCCACTTACTCTAGTACGCTCTGAGGCCCTCCTCTGATTTCACCACAAGGATGCTCAGCAAAACAAAAAGTCACATTTATCTCTGTAATTGGCCTCAGCGTTTAAGTGGATAATGTGGTTATTACAGCATTCTTTTCATTTCTTCCCCTCCACTGCTCCTTCCTTTCTTTCCATTTCTCTCTCTCTCTTTTTTCCTGTTTTTTTTTCTGAAACTGTTGAGCTGGTAAGTTCAATGCAGAGGCACGTATGCACTCTGGAAAGGTAATCTAGAAGCCAGTTGAGCCATGACAAATAGGGACAGCTGGCCTAATTGAATCATTTGAGCTAAGACAGCTCAACTTGGTTATCCCCTCTGCAGCCCACACTGATATTAGTGCGGGAATCATTAGCCATGAAATCATGTCTGCTCTCTCTGACTGCATCCTTTATGACATGACAGCCAGCCCAGCCTGTCTCTTTCACTCTCACACCAAAAAAGAGCCCTTCATCATAAACAGGCAGAGGTGGAGGCAACCAGGACTGAGTGGGATGTCTTTTTGTCTCTTTCCGGACACTTGCTCTTATGAAACTATTTCATCACATACGGTGCTTTGTGGTTACATCAAAGCATTACTGTACTTCTAAATCACAAACATGTACAGTAGTTTTATCCTATTTTGCAACAGTGGAGTAACAATCCAGCTACGATTGCAGGCTCAGATTTATTTTTCTAAAAATATTTTTTTATTTCTGTGACTGCAGGCTCCAGAATGCTCTAAATATGTTTGGTAAAAATCAGACATTTTCAATACCTTCCTGTCACACTTCATAGCCCTTAATGAGGCGCAATTACATCCATTCCTGAGGACCATTTGTGAATAATGCAATCAGGTGGGAATGATGGGCTCCGGTGAAGGATCATGAGGCCTCTTGGTGGAGGAAGAAAGAGGGGTGCCACATGTTCTGAGACCCCCACCCCCGCCTGACAGCTCTTTTTTCTGTGGTTACTCTCTGCAGGATGGCCCTTCGTGCCAGGCGGTGCCATGGGCATCAACAGAGCTGAGAGAGATGGAGCAGATAGATCAACTGCAGGTGATATTGGCATTGAAGAGGGCATTGAAGAATTTGTGCATTATTTCTTTTAATTAATAATTAATTGCACAAAGGCTCATGTTATATTTCTTTAACTATTCCAATATGCAAAGGAGTGGAAAAACACTCCTTCCTCATGATAGGTTCATTATTCTCTTGTCTAGCCTTTGTATAGTGATCTAGGACATGAGGCAGGGTGACTATGAGCTCAATGGATGGTCCTTGTGCTCTGTGTAATAATGGACATCCATCCCAGAGTGAGGATGCCTGGCTTAATGGAGCTCAGACTGGGGATACTGTGCAATGTTCAGGCCCATTTCCTTTTGACTCACATTCCACTGGGGTGGCATGACCCCAATGAGACGCCTGCTTTCCCCAGGTGGCAGTGAGCGATGCTCCTCCACAGTGTCGGGGCAGAGGAGCGAGGAGACCCTTCTTTGCCCAATGGGCTGGGCTGGAAAAACAGACGCCCACACAGACTCGCACATCCCTTACACACGCATACACTCAGTTGCACCCTTCGCACCCTCAGGGGCCTCGGCCCACTTTCAAGAAAATTTTGACATGGGCAATTATTGAGGGTTAGGGAGTGACAGGTCTATTCCAGGTTTCAACAGGCGTACAGAGGAAAAGCGGGCTGACAGTCGTCTGGAATTACCAATCGGGTTGAGGCAGTGTGCCGGACTGAGTGAGCTGCATGTCTATCTGCCTCTCTTTTTCTCCCTCAGGGCTTTTTAGATGAGTGCTCTGCCTTCTCCCTGGATGTTTACACATCATTAAGGTTCCCCTGTCTCATCTCTGCTCTGTCCTTTAAGGAGCAGGGCTCTAGTAGGTCTGAGGTGGAAGAGAAGACAGTTTCTGGTCAAGCATGAGAGAAAGAAAGCAGTCCTGCACAAGCGGCAGCAGAATCCTACAGACAGTGAGAAAACACTTCACTTCATGTCAAGAGGAACTGCTTGTGTGCTGTTAGGAAGTTGTTTTTTTTTTTTACACGAACTTTGCTCAGACTTTCAAACAAAACCTCTTTCTCAGAGATATTTTTTATGCAGTTTCATTGTACAAGCAAAACTTTTATTATAACATCAGAATAGTTTTCTCTTTTGGATGAACTATTAATCATATCATTTGTAGCTTTTTCAAATGAGCATATTAGAGAAACTCTACAATTATTATTAAGAAAAGCAAAGCAATCACTGATTGTTTGTACGCACTTATCATCAACAGAGCTTTAAAAAGAACTTTATAAATCTGACTTCCGAAAGAAAAAAGCAGGAGCAGGAAAGTCTGGTGTGTGGCAGACACGTTAGACAACACTGGTAATGAAGCATTGGCAGAAAGTGATAATTATTTTAATTAATGATAATGGTTTTAATGATTCAACATTTTGGCTAATTGATTATGATTGATTGCACATTACTAAACAAGGAAAGTGAATCAGGGAGGTAATCAGGGAGATGACAGCACAGGTCAACACTACAGCGTGACGGAACATACACTACACATGCTAATCAGACCCAGAGAGACGGAGAGAGGGAGAGGCAGAGGGAGAGAGAGAGAGGGCAGATGGAGGGACGGATGGAGAGATGGAATAAAAAGACTGAATGAGTTCTCTGGGAAGAAAAGAAAAAGAGAAAATAAATAGATTAGATGCTGCAGAATTGTAGGTGAATTTAAGACAGAACTGGAAAAAAAAAACAGGGCAAACAAATATGACCCAGTTAATCTGGCTATTTGTGTATGGTAGAAAAAAAATCTTCAAATTTAAGATGACTCTCAGCAAATAGCATGCATTTTATTCAGAAAACTGTTTTGTTTGTAGCAAATTCAAGATTCTCTCTTAACAGAGCAGTCATACTGACTGAAGTTGCAAAGGATTTTGTGTCACTATAAAAAAATCAGCATGGACATAAATGTTTTTAACACAACTTCTTTTGAATTTCAAAATATTTTTCAGTAATTTAATTTAATATATGAGGTATATTACCATTAACTATTAAAACAAGTGGATTTAAAGGTCTCTGTGTAGAGACAAGACTCATTTGGTGTGTGATCTGGATCCATTTTACGCTTTAATCTTCATTATATGATAATTTAAAGGCTACACTTAGATCTGTCATTTCTGATGAGCTCTTCAGGATGGATGTTGGGACATGAAATCTTTGTTCATAAAGTAACATTATATGTAAGAAGTATTTCTGGTATCTCAAAAGGCCATGTGGATTTGGCACAAAGAACATTACTAACTAACAACCAAATCTCTCATGTCCTTTGTTCATCTGGGTCTAATTGTGCATTTTCATAGGTAAATTTTACAGCTTATTTGGCGAGGGTGAGAGTTGATTTTTAACAAGGCCTTGGGCTCTATCCTATCAGTAACACTAGTGTCTCTTCACAGTCCCTTGAAGTGCGTTTGTGTAAGAGAGGAGGCAGGATACAGAAGCGCTTTCTGTCTCCTCATCATTACCATACAGCGTCATCCTGTGACTCGGCTAGTGATTAACAGTGAAGGAGGGAGTCAGTTCTTCCTCTTCTCCATCTCCTCCTCATGCTTTTCTCCAATGTACAGCCACTTGTCAGAAGGATTTTTTTTCTTCCTAGAATCCCCACTCCACCTCCATCATCAGTTGCTATTGTCTAAGCTTGTAGCTGCACCTCCAGCCCAGGAGCTCATGACATGTAAATCCATCCCCTTGATTTCACTTTGGAGAGATAATGAGTGGAATGGTGAAGTGCCCTGCCCTCTGCCACCCTCATAGGCCCCTCCTCCTCTGTCCCAGCCCACCTCCATCTCTTGCTCTCACACTCTGGATGAGGTGCTCCTCGGAGTGGATGGACTGGGTTCGAGTTTAATTAATGAAATGTATGATAATGTGATTTCTTTAATAGAATGACATAGTCTAATGGTGTTGTGTGATTATGATTAATATAGTACTTTGGTGGGAGAGAACATCAGCCAAGGGCTAAATGAGGACCCTCTCACTCCAGTTTCAGTCCTGGACACATTTCAGCTTTCTGCTTTGGGACGTCTGTGCAGTGCTTGTGTCTGTCTCTTAGCTTAGATAGTGACTGGAATTTACACACCTGCTTTATTTAGCCTCAACCCTCTTTAAAGAAATCATCAGAAATACATTTATTTGGATTCTTGTCAGGAGTTAGATGAGAAGATCAATACCACTACTGTATGTCTGTGAAGTATATAATAAGAGGCTGCAGTCAGTAGCCAATTAGCTAAGCTTACCTTCTTGTCCGTGAAGAACTGATCCTCCTCACAGCATGTACTGCACAGACAAGATGATGAATAGATGGGGTCCAATTCTTTCTTTTATCAATCATTTTTGCAGGCTATCATCAACATCTAGCAGAAATCTGTTTGAAAAAAGTAATTATGTGAACATTGACAGTTTGCACTGACCAGGCATCAAATCTGTAATGTGCATCTGGACTTGCTCACTTACCTCGGTCTGCATTGAGGATGGAGGTTCAGGCTGTAGGGTTTTAACCACGTTTAAGTTATTCTAAACATTATGTTTACCTAAGCTAAACTGATGCAAGAACCACAAAACAAACATCGTCAGCTTAATATTGGTTAAATTTACTTTTTGGTTTGACTATAGTCAACACGGGTTACCAGGAACTGATTGCACTGCAAACGCTACGATATCGGCTAGTTAGCCGATATCTTAGCTAACTAGCACTAGCTTGTTTGCTAACTAGCACTAGTTAAGTTGCATCTGTAATTCACATTAACTAAGATATTCACTCGGATTCTAATTTTGGCTAGCGAAAAACAAAATGTATTTATCCGGGGAAAAAATAACAGCCGACTCCTCAGAGTGTCTTTTAATGCAACCGAACGCCGGACAAGACGCTTTTAAGCTAGCAAGATTTAACTTTGACCTGAAAACACACGATGACATCACAGCCCTGAGACGCGTCGCTCTGTCCTGATTCGTCTGTCATGACTAACAGGTGTGGCACGAGCTGTGGAAGAGGCCAGAACAATCAGTAAGAAAAAACTAAATATTAAAATTGTGGACTATAAAATAATAACACGCGAATTCTGTCTTCCATCTGAACAGCTTTATTCCTCGCAGCGAACCGGCGGGAACTCAGCCCGCGCACAACGCTACATAGCACTTCCGTCTAGGCCTCCTTCAAAATAAAAGCACAGGATCTACATTCTACAACATTTATTGTGTCAGCATAAACAGGATAGAGGGTATTGGTTAATATATAACTTATTCTTTAAATTATAAACATTTACTGTAGCTCCTCTGCTTGTTAATAAAGTGTCAATATTTATTCTCTTAATGAAATTACAGTGACTAAATCCACCTCTAAATCTGCTCTCTTTTCATTGTTGGCTTGTGAGCTATGTTGACTCCATATAAAGATGCAGAAGATTAATGTCTTAAACTGATCACTCGTGGTTCTATATATCTTCCATTCCTAATGATCCCATGGGTCAAAGGTCTCTATTTTCTCTTTCAGATGTAGACTGGTGAAGTGGCAGTCAAGCATGAATCATATTATCCTTGAAGAGATTAATGTAGCTGACTGAGTGAAGAGGGTAATGATGTGGACAAAGGCCACTTATTTTCCCTTTATAATAAGAATAACCACGTTTTCTTCATTTCCCAAATATTCTGCCTAATTTTACCATATGGCAAGAAAACTTTTCATTAGAGCTTGTTCTTTGTCAAAGTATGATATGTCAAAACCCATAAAATTTCAGTTTTGAGCTCGAGAAGTGACATTTTTGGCAGTAAGTGGAAGGTGGCGAATCAAGGTAGATCCATCTCATTCAGATTCATTGAAGAAACAAAGCCTTCCATCATATCCACCTGTCTGAAGGTTGTTTGAAGGACAGACATGGAGCCCATCGTCTGGAGAAACAGGAGGTTTGAGGGAAGAGCTTCTCCACAACCGTTTGTCACTCTGATATCTGGTAAATGTGATAATTAATACTGTAATTTAACTAAACCCACTCTGCGAGGTCTGTAATTAAAACTGATGTACCTACTTAGCACACCAAGCATCACAGGTGGGCCCAAATTAATCTGCAAATAGAGCTAAATTGCCTGTGCTTAGCGTTTTCGTCAACGTCACTCACTTTGGGGGGAAATATTTGTAATTAATTCTGATATAACAAAGTCATAAATTTGAGGTTAAATGCAGCCTTGACAACAGACGCGATGACAGCAAGAGACCTCATCTAGCCGTCCCAGATGGGATCCAAGACTCTGCTCTCTCCCAAGAACTTGGCTGAGACTTCCTCTGACAACTGTTTGCTGCTATAAAGACGAGAGGAGATATTCAAAGATAGACTCATCTCTTCTTGTGCTCCCCCTCTCAGTCTTTTTCAATTTTCGAGCAAATCGAAATGAACTGGAGTGAAAGCCGACTTCCAGGCTACAGAACAGAAAATGAAATGATTAGTTCTGGATGGAAGCCAAATGAATGAATGCATTTTTTATTTTTGACTCTGCAGTGAAATGAAGCTGCAGCCGCATGATTTACAAGCTTGTATAGTCTGAGTTTATGCTCTTCCTTAATATTTCTGTGTTAGACTACATCCAAAAATAAAAATTTGTTTTATATTTTCAGTATGCTCTTTTAGTAATTCCAAGTTAAATGGCCTGCTGCTGCTGCTCTCAAATATCTGCTCTCTCTTTCAGGAAAAGTCAGTGATATGGGACATTTAAATAATTCAAAAAAATAAAGTATATTTAATTCACATCAGAAGTGACTGTTACAGCCTTGTATTCAACAACTGGAAGATCATTTATTCACCATTTGACTTGTGACATTGACCTTTCCTCACACGGAAAGTGTTTCAAATCATCAACAACTATAAAGATGCTAAATTAGCATATCGATAATATAAAAATAGAGGTGTATTGAAATTAAAGAGTCTAAAAATTAAAGGCACCTAATATGAATGCACAATATTGTTCATTGTTCTCTCCTGGGTTTTTGTTTTGGCTGCAGAAGCTGGTGCGCCACTATTGTTGAGCAAAAATAGGAGATTAAAATTGAACGACAGTCAAATCAAAGAAATAATCACATATTTATGAATATTTAATATGGTCATGGCAAATAAGGCAAGTAATTAGGAGTTTCCATAAATTAGTAAATTGTTATTTTATGTTAATGAGAGATCTTCAGCTTTTTTTCTTATGAATAATTTATGAATCAACAAAAAAGTTTTGCAGGGAAGGAATGAGGAAGTCTGACGGTCGCGCACATGTGCCGAGACAAACACACAGCTCTCCTTCAGTTCCCATTGTTTTGTTCAATTTGTCACTTGATATTTATTAGGCTGGAGATGGCAGGTTTTTATCAGCTGAATGTACAATGCAAGCTGGGTGTGGAGTTGTTTTGGAAGGAGAGGTGATACTGGCATCACAAGCAGACACCACAAATGCCTTTTCACAGAGACTTTATTTTTAAAAAAGCAGACTACAGTAGCTTTTATGTGAAAAGCAGAGAACAAAGAGGTCTGACAGGGGAGGAAAAGTGAGGAAAGTTTGAGATATAAGGAGAATAGGCTACTCAATGTTGGCAAAATGATAAGTAAATATGAGAATGAGCACACACTGAAGACCCTGGCACACTGGAGAGCTGGGAGGAGGAAGGGGGGTCTTACTAAAGGGGTTAATGCGAAGGCGGAGGAGAGGAGGAGGGTGGGGCAGGAAGGGCAGCGAGTCAGAAAACAAGAGCAAAACAAATCTGTGATCTGGAACTCGGAGAGCAGCCACTCAGGAGGGATTAATGAGAAGTAGGAGGCTGTGAAATTATGTGGCCTTTGAGTGGGGAGAATGGCCCTAGCAGAGCATGGCCCTGAAATGAGGTGAGACAAACTTCACCTGATCCACAATTAACGGCATCACGCGGATGGGTGACACAGGAGGGGGGAGGAAGGAGGGTCACGGCAGGGGGAGGAGACGAGAAGATAAAAGTCACAATTCACTTTGTGGCAAATTATCACCCCCCTCCAAAAAAATAAAAAGGGGCAGCCATCAGAAACTGAGAGTCAATGAGGAGAGGAGAGGATTTTACACACCTGTCTTTTTAAAAAGGCAGCGACAGGGATGAGAGGAGAGCTTGTTAGAAAGATTTATGCTTAATAAGGACAGACAGTAGCAGGGGATGGGGACAATTAACGGTATGGAAAAACATAAATAAAGAGTGAAAGAGTGAGAGACAGAGCAGGAAAATGGGGTTGAGTTGATTGCACAGGGGGTGAGGAGCAATAACAGGAGCACAAATGATTAAGTGGTGTTAGGGACTAGGAACACTTGTTTGCAAGGACAATCTTTGTGTGCTTTTGTTGTCTGCCCGCCGCCTTTATCTTTGTGTAATTCTCCGTCTGATGAAATGTGTTTAAAGAGATGAATTGGGATCGGAGGAGCCGTCCTGACATGATTATGAGGGATTCATCTGCAGCCATCTGCCACCGTTATGAAAGGGGGTGGGGGGGTGGGGTGAGGGAGGGCTAGCAGAGAGATAGAGCGAGAGAAAGAGAGAGCTGGAGAGGGGAGGAAGGGAGGGAGGGAAGTGCAGACCTTCTGTTCAGCAACCCTGCCACAAACCCACCATTACACAGGCCTCTGGCCTACAGTTTAACACGAAGACTCACTTCGCCCCGGTATCTGAAGGTGAGCTCTGGGTCCAATTAAAGAAGCAGAAGTGGGTCATAAAACTTGCGCACTTATTATTGTTTTACATGATTCAGCAGCACATTAACAGCAGCATGAGTGCTTTGATGTTATATGCAGAGACCTGATAGCTTTGCAACTCTGAAGCACATTCAGATCATTTTTTTCTTCTATTTCTTAAGAATATTTTTCCAGGTACCACTGGTATTATATTCCGACTTGGAAATGGCACCTACAGACTACATCATATTCACACACCAGTTGGAGGGAGAGGGCACAGCAGATGGGTCCATTGCTCATCACAACGTCCACTTGTTCTAAAGGGGAAAGCGGGGGCCTCAGACAGCATGTCTTAAGTTGTGTAATAGGCTTTTAGTGTCACAAATGAAAGTCACACATGGATTTTTTTTCTCAGATTGTTTGTTTTCTGTCCCCCTTTTTTTTGGACTGAAAGATTTGTTCACGCTGTTTAACATTATTGTGGATAAAAATGGACAACACGTAAATTGCATAGCATAAAGCCAACATGATCATGAAGAGGAAGAGGAGTTAGATAAACACATTAAGATTCATCACTGATATTGAACAGTATTGATGACTATTAACTCACTCTTTGCTCCCTCTATGCAAGCAGTTGCCATGGCAATCTTCTCAGTTATAAAATCATAGTGTGTGTAATTTACCTCTATAATTTTGACTTGAATTTTACAGACAGCTGTCCTCTTTTTATGATCACTGTGTTCCACGTGTGAAAAATCCCCCTCTTCTCCTGTATTTTAACAAAGCACCTCTCTGATTTTGTTCCACTATACGACTGAGCCATCACTTCATATTACAGGTCAACGTTACGGTGCTTAATTATGTGCCGGCTGCTTGGGGCTCCTAATAACCTGTCATTGAGGGGAATTTGAATGTCACACCATATTGTTGGGCCCTAATGGCAGCAGGCAGATCCACTGATGAGCCGTTTTGGGACAATTACAGCAGATATTCAAATCACAGGTCTGGGGTGTGTGTGGTGAACTGCGCCACCTGACAGGGGCTGACCAACTGTATACATGCCCGCGCACGTGCACGCACCGCACGCACACACTTGTTGTATCTTGACCCTGCAATCCAACTCTCTTGACACATAAAGAAGCCCTCCCCCCTTCTCTCTCTCTGCTGCTGCTGAAACAGTTTAACTGTAGCCTGATCGCTTTTATTATCCGCCTAATCCAGATATCAGCGATTTCATCAAGCCGGGAAGATATGCATATCATGAATTATTTTGACACTGGGACCTTTTAATTTTCGCCGGCAATATTTCATCCCACCAATCAGTGCCTGGAGTGGCTGTCGCCGGGCGGACGTGGCGGTGTCAGAGGACGAGGCTCTCCTCCCCCCTCCTCCCCCCACGGCCGATCCAAATCATCCGGGGGACAATAATGAGCTATGGCCACAATTATGAGCCGTCTGTGTGTGCATGCATCTCATCATGGCCCCTATGCAAGCTGCTGCAGGAGGAAGACACACACAAGACATATACATCAGAGATTAAAGCTTGTATAGAAAAATAAGATTACCTTATTTTAGAATGAAATTCAACTTAAGTTTAGAGTTTTTCAGCTGCTGTAGTGATAATGAGGTATTTAAATTTTATTGATATTATATTTCACTACTTTCCAGAGGCTAATAGAACTTTTTGTTCCACTACATGTGCGTTTAGTGATGGACCTAAATACAATTTCATACACTTTATGTGAGGACCTTCTTTGATGCTTCTTTATACTGTACATTCACAGAACCACTTAAAAGATGGAGAGATTGTAGCCCATCAGATTTATAGCAGCTATAGTAGTGAATATGTGAATGTAGACTTTAAATATAAAACCTATGACTGAAAAACCCTTTTTCATAAAATTTGTTACATTGTTGTATAATGAACTACTAGCTACAGCTTTAAAATGTTGCCTGACTGTTAATGCATCATTAGTAAAATAATAACATTTCATAATGAATAGTTTTATTTATAATAATCAAAGTACATTTAGATACTTGAAAGAAAAAATGAACACAGGACTTTCACTTGTAACTGAGTACCTCTGCATTGTCCTGTCACTACAGATTGCATAGCTACAAGACCTGATAAGCTTGTAATAAGATCAATAATATTATATGATCAACAATATTAACATATGATCCATAGTGATAGATAGCACTACCAGCAGTGGATAAAATTCACCTTGACCATACAGCTACATTATGTGATGCTTACATGCATCAGTAATAATTCTAAAGTATAACATAATACTGACAGGAGCCATTCTGGATTATGAGTACCAAATTTGAGTACTTTGACTTTTAAGTTCATATTAATACAGAACCTGTACTTGCAATGTAAAATTGTGGTACTGAATACTTACCTCCTCTTTCTAATAGAACAAAAATAGAACTACAAACAACAACTTTGCCAGGTTGTGAAAGTCCCTTTTACTAGCTGGACATTTGACCACTTAACTTTGTTATTTAACTATTTATTAACATTACAACTGCAGACTTGATGGCGAAACCACTATATTAATGACTTATTAAGATTTAGAACTGCAGACTTCATGGTCCATTAAAAAGTGAGACACCAATGAGCATTTATTGATGGTCAGCTATCATTACTGCATTACCGAACAGAGAGGGTTTTTAACAACCTGGCAACCCACAGTTTGTTCTTATTAATGGTTTATAACTGATCTATAAGGAAGTAGTGAGAGTTTTATTGAGCATTACAAATACCTAGTAACAATTTAAAACCTCAATAAGGATGCCTTATTATGAAGTGGTATCGATACTTTCACCATGTAGTCGAATGAAAATGGGTCACACTCTGCAACCACATCACTTTACTTTTTCAGCAAACACTCAGAAAGGCTACACATGAACTCACACAGATGCATTATATTCCTGCAGCACAGGCTATCATGTCTGTGTGTGATATGTGAACTGTGTAACTTAATACTCTGTGTCTTTACCCAGCTCCCTGTGGAGGGGGTATTACGTGACTAAATTGGATGCTCAAACAGTCAGTCCCTGACCTTCCCTCATCTTGGATGTTGACCCCGGTATAAAGAGAGACATTACATCTCGTTACACAACAACACGGCTCCGGCGCTTCGCTCCAGATAAAGAAAAATGTCTCAATTAAATCTTCACCGGGGCCCCCCTGCCGAAGAGTTATCGCTGCCCCGGTAGCGCTGATCGCTACACTCACACATCCTCAAAAGTTATTTGACATAAATTGCCGGAGTCACATCATTTCCTGCCACACTCTGAGCGGGATTTACGGCTGATCCCATTGACTGGGAGCTGAACCTCCAATAAAATTCTTCAAGAGCCCATGGGACTGTGAGACGCACCTATCTACCAACCTCATCACCCCCCCTCCCCTGCACAGATTAACCATGCAAATACACACAGGTGGGAGGGTGATACTGACAACACATTTATGCACATGTATGCAACTGGGCTGATATGGCCCTGCATAGATGAGGACTGTGCACCAGACAGTCTGATTGTGTTTTATCTGACAGGGGATGAAAGAAGGTGGAATTGCAAGGTGGCTTATCCAGAGAACTCAAGGAGGAGTGAAAGTGAAATTATCTGTGGCTTTAATTTGAAAATGAGCAGAGGGAGCCACTTTCTGTTCTCTGGAGGATGTCCTCTTATGTGCAAAACTTCTGAGAGAAGTAATATCATTGCAGGGCAGCATATGAACCCTTAAAGAAAATCATTTAAAGCTGGAAATTGCTTAACATTAGTGCTCAGGCGCTGTAGGGAAAGGTGCACACGATATTAACTACTAAAAACAACCTTATGGCCGCATTAGTCTGCAGATATTACAGTCTGAGGTGAACAAAGCATGTTAATGGGTGTGGTGTGTTAATGATGATTCTTGCTCAAACCAACCAGATGGAAATGTGGTTTCAGCAGGGCTGCAGATAGCATTAGGAATCTTAGGTCATCCAATTACAAACAAGTGTTTTCATGGGATGTTTTGAGATTATACTGTGGACCTCACACTCTCTCATTTGTTCTCTTTGTCAGGCTTACTGTCTCTCTCTAGTGGTGATGTGTGAGAAATATGAGCTTAGAGGCCTCCCAGGCCACAGACACCCATACACTGTGTATTTAGTCACAGTGAATGGTTGGAACTTATCCAGGCTGTCTGTGGCACTACAAGGGGCACACAAGAATTGGTAAGTCTAAAATGCAGACAGGCTGTGTTTTGGGTAAAATCTGTTATTTTAGATTAACATTACCTATTGTACAGGGCTTACAGCTTCTTGTTGCAAAAATACCACAGAGACTAAATGTGAGGTTTAAAACTTCTTAACATTTAAGGCAGCATGGATCAGAAGTCCTTAAAGTGCTCAGAAAATATGGAAATTTCAACATCTACAATTCCTTGACCACTGAGAAAACAGCCACTTCCTGATGTAAAATTATGTGTTATGACCAAGAGCTCCAGAATAGAGCTCATCTCAAATAGACAGGTGAGATGAGATTAAAAAAAAAAGAAAAGAAAGAAAATCAAATCGTAAAAAAGAGATTGGATTTGCCTGCTTGTTTTCCGAGTTCAGGTACAAAAACACAAGAAAAATAATAAATAATATATAAGCAAACGATCACAAGCTTTGTTAATATTGGAAGATCTTCCTTTTGCATTTCTTTGCAGGGCCTTCATGTAAAAGAGTTTTCCAGTCGATTATCCAGAAGAAATAAAAGCTTAATTAGAAAATGGCCTGAGCAAATTTAAAAGTGTTTTGTCGAAAATAACATTAAACATCATCTCTGGTCACCGTCCATCAGCAGGGCAGTTAAGGCCTCCTCTCTCCAGCTTGGCACAGTGTCTCATTGGAGGCTCAGCAGCATCAGCAGCAGCAGCAGCAGTGGCTGCAGGGCCTCCAGCTGGGGCTGGCTGCTGCCTCTGCTTGCCTACCAGCACCACGGCTGGGGGAGGTGGTGGGCAGGCTACAGGATTGCCCTGGGGCACCTCACTTATGCACCAGTAAAGAAAACTGAATTCGCCCCCCTCTTTGCTAAGAATGGTTGCTGCCCTCAGCAATTTGATTTGACCAAGTGAGGTCTGGAGCACTGGTGTGACCACTGCACATGCCAGGAGGATAGGAGTATCATGAGAGTATAATACTAGGAAATCATAGATCAACGCTTTTCATATTCACTACACCCTGATACAAAAACGATGCTGAGAATAAAAAGCACTAGACAAAGTTTGATTTTAAGTTTATCATTGTTTGCATTAACAGTGTATGGGAATCTACAGTTTTAAGATCTGCATTACATTATATTACATTTGATGACAGATGAAGTCTGTACATGTTACATTTTTGAGAACTTAGTTTGCGGTTCATTCTCAGCCTTACAGATGTGGTAAAACTAACAGTAAAGGGTAATTTACACTTTGATCGACACATAAGGACAGTTCTAAGAAAACAAACTTTCAAGTAATCTTTCGTTGCTAGTATGAGCAGAGACACCCAATGTTAACATGAAGTGACATGATGCAATTTAGAGATAAAATTCTGCAAAATGGACAGGTAAAGAATTTTAATACTGATGATGAGCCTGACTTTTAACTAATACTTTTATTTAAAACAGTATTTTGAAGATTGTTACTGAACTATAGCATACATGTAATGCAAAAAATTATTGCTTTTCCAGAGAATAGCCACCATCCACTCAGGTTATTCAGGTCATTCTGTGCCATTCCATCAATTTGACCTTGACCAACTGTGACATCTCCACGCCATCAAAACAATAAAAGTCACCTGGTCAGCACTGTATGTGATTGTTAATGACACTCACACGAGTCAGAGGAGATAATAATTGAAACTGGTGTGAGTGACAGGATTGTAAGGGTTAAAGAATCAAGAATATGAGTTTTAGCATTAGCTGCTACAAACTCTTATGCTTTGTAACATAAAATGTGAATTAGTATTACAAAAACAAAAAAATTGTCCTTCACGTGTAACGCCTGAGATCTGAGAATCAGGCACCATTTACAAAATGTACATAACCACACCCTTGTTACAGTACGCTGCTACTGCTCATGTGACAGCATTAGCAAGTCCTCTTTATGTGCGTGTGTGTGAGAGTGCACCAAAATGATCTTCGCTTTAAGGACACTGCTGGTTAAACTGAATACTGAACTGAATGGGCGGGTTCACAACACTGTAAAAAATGTCAGAGGGAGTCCAGGTGCATGAGCAGGCAGCTAACACATTTGTCTTCACCATGCTGATCTAGGGGTTTGACTAAAACTACAGAAGACCGTAATGCTGAAGTGAGATAGGACACTGAAAGCAGAGGTAGCCTAAAATCTGTGCAAGTGACACAAGGAGCTGTCAGTCAATTCACCGCCACTGCAGAACTCTCGTTTGATTTTTGCTGCATTCGAAGCATCATCATTGGAGGAGTCCTGATTTGTGGCAGAAACAACTAAACAGAGCGAGGGGTGGTGTATTAATCAGCCAGCTAGCTAATCAGTTCGTATTTCAGTATGTAACAAACAGTCATATGCATGAGAGCCAGTGGCTGAATGGGCCTGCAGCCTCGTGCTGGTGTCTAGTTTTACTATTTCTACTGAAGTGGCGTCCCTCAGTGAGCTGAAAGCTGGGGGAGGCCGGCTGCTGCTAGGGAAGCACAAACGTTACATCTGACATGCTCGGAGCTCTCCAATCATTTGAATGAATGATGAATAAATAATAATTACAGTGAAATGTCAAAAAAGGCACAGACAATTATCACAAATCTAGGCATCAGGCAAGATTGGCACAAAAAACTCAGCATGCTAAAAAAATCTGTAAAGGGAAGAAAAAAATCTGCTTAATTAAGGATTTAAAGAATGAAAAATATGAAAAAAATATATAGTAAAAGGACCATGATTGGGAATCATATCGGAGGGAAAGCAACCAAAATCATGCACAAAAAAATAGAACTCCCAGTTTTCAACGTACGCAAAATCAGCCGAACAACAATTAAATACACCTGCCACATGTCAACTCTGCCAGTGCAGTGATGCACATTTCCAGAATGCTATTTGGTTTTGGTTGATTTAAAGTCCTCTGGCTATGTTTTGTGAGATACAAACGCAGCTAGTATATAGATGTGCACATACAGCCAGTAGTGAGGTTTTGTAACTCAATATATACACGAGTTTAAGTTATTGCAGGTTCCACTTGGCAGTCCAGCACTTGTTGCACATGTGTGGCTGGGCTCTGTGCGCTTTGCAGGGAGGGGGGGAGTCTAGCCTAGAGTAGGGCTTTGTCCGGGGGGGTGGGGGACTAGGCTGAGAGATGCTAAGGCTGCAGCTGGATAGTACTTTTTGGGGGGGAACGGGGCAAGCAAGAGAGAGATGAACACAGGAAGAGGTCACCAGTAAAAGGAGCGGGTCAGGAAGTTGGCAGCCGTGCTGAGCCAACCCATGCCGTCTGTGATGGAGCCTACGCGTGTGACAGCCTTGTCCTGCTCCTGGGATGGACTCTCCTCCTCGGGCAGGTAGTCTGGGATGTCCGTGTTCTCCTCCACCAGCACCGCAGAGTCCTCCTGGAATGGCACCATGAGCTGCACAGAGACAAGGGGAATGAATTGTGAGTTTTTTTCTCTGTGAAGCGAGCAATGTGTCCAAAACATCAATTAATAAGATTCCAGGATTAATGTCAAACGCTGTTGTTGACCACAGTGCAATTATCATCATCTGGAGTCAGAATACATGACTGAGCCAGGTCTGACCCCTGCTGGCCACAATATATATGACTACTACAAACCATTGCCTGTTAGTTTCAATAAGCTGCAGCAACAATTATTAGAATTCTTCACAGATTATTGGAAAATGAACACTTTGGAATCTCAAATATTGTTGAAAGTTAGCAGTTTCAAACACAGCTTCACTGTACAGTTTGGTAACACACTGCTTTAAAAAGGTACAGCCAGGACCAGTCATGTGTTTGGCAAAAAACAACTAGCCTACAGGCTGAGGCAGAGATGTGACTAGCTAATCATGTCAGTGTGAATAAGTCTCAGCCACAGGCAGGAGGGCTACACTCCCTGTACAGAGATACACGCAATATACAGCGAGCACACTGACCTATCAGTTGACTACTCCCAAGCAAAGTTAATTAGTCTTTCTGTATGTATAACAATTATAATCTTACCTCTGCTCCATCTTCTGTCTTCACCACCTGCTGAGCCTTCATTACTTTGGTGGAGTTGATTGCTGTGCCCAGGGCCTGTGAGGAAAACAAAATACTTAGGTTCATAAAAGTTACCATCAGTCTTCAACTGAAACAAGAATAGAGTACTTTGGAGAAATTAAATGTTAACGCTAATTACTTCTGTTAATCAAAAATAAGCTGATATTCATTTCTTATCAGACGTTGGTAAAAACATTATGTATCCCTAACTTCCTGGGTGGTTTGCTGCACAGACACGTACCTCGGCTTTAAGGTCAGAGCGGATCCTGACAACACATCTCTTGACAGCCATCTGGAAAGTGAAGCTGATGACCCCTCGAATCTTTAGCAAGGCCTCCTCACACAGGCTCCTTCGAGTCTGACGATGGGCAGGAACCAGGTGAAAAGTATGAATGTATGTGTGAAACAACAAGGCCAGCATGTCATAAGAAATTAAGAAATGACTGTGACGCTTACAGATTAAACAGTCTAAGACTGAGAATGTGAATGCAGAATTAGCTACAGTTGAATTAGATTTAAATGAGGGCTTAAAAATAATATTGTAAAACAGTTCACATGACTTCAGTTTCCCGCTGCCAGAGTGATGTGTGTTTCTGCTGTAGTGATAGCGATGCAGCCCACCAGAGGCCGTCTGTCTGCTGTAATGTAATCTGGCTAGGTGCAAGCTTCCTGCAGAGTGGCATTCAGGTTCAATCTCAACGTCCTGCTGTTCAATGCCTGACATTTACAACCTGACCCCTCCGCCCTCCTATCCTGTGCCAGATAGACACCGCTAAGATGCTCTTTGATTATGACAACAGCAAATGATGATGATGCCCCAGAAAGATTTTTTTTTTCTTGGTGCATGCTTTGGCTTGTTTCCTGTGGGAACACTTACAGAGTCATCCAACCCATCAATGTGCAGCACCACCGTTTTGGCCCTCTTGTTATTGGAGCCCAGGAAGAACTGGGCTTTACGCCGGCAAGAGGCGGCAGCCGCCTCCGCCTGTTCAGCCTCTTCTTTACCGGCCGACTGCAGGATCTCATAGATCTCAGAGGCCAGCAGTTTGGTCTCCCCGGGCGATGTACTCCTTCAGCGAGAGAAAAAATGATTAATTTGTGAAATGTGGTTTATGTACACACATTTTCAGTGCCACTCAGCTGAACTGATCTGCTGTGCTAAAATAGTGTACTTTTAGGTGCAATGCAGTTAAAGGTAGGTATAATTCATGTTCAGGAATATGCAGTTATAAATAGCCATATCACTGTGTCAGGATATTTCTGTTGAAAGGCAAGATAGCACAACCAATACTAAGGCAGATGATCGCGATATCTGTATGCCTCTGTGGGAGAGAGGTGCGAATTGTGTTCAAAACCGAAATTAATTCATTAAGCTCCAATGGATGTGGTCCTTCTTGGTCTGCCACTAGAGACTTAGAACTTTGCAGGTGCCATGTGTAGACACAGTGACAGACACCCACATTCACATAATATACAACAAATTTAGAAACGCTGTCAATCTTTGAGTCAGTCTGTCCCAAAATTCCTTAGCTGCCATCCACCATAACATTCAAACTCAAGCTAATTAAGCTTACACTACAGGTTTTTACTGCCCTTTTCAGAAAAAAATCAATATCAGAGCATAATATTTTAGTGGTGGCAGCTTTCCTTGAAGAAGCCACATGAGGTCAGTTGCAGTTGTAATGCCAGAACTCATATTTTGTGAGAGATCCTGGGATACCCCTGCAGGCTATACTGCTTTATATGTCACACAGTCATCACTCCTTCTATAGTAACCACATACGACATCAGCTGTCTGGCGTGGCTGCCCTCTGGGGGCTTGGTGCTCCCCGGCGCTGTACAACACATCCCCACTCCAGCTCTATGGAAGCCTGTCAGCCTCTCAGCAAGTCAGACACTCTCTTCAATTGATTTATTTATCTAGTCATCACTGCATGTATTGAACAAGAGGCCACATCTTCTTGTGCTTCAGATCGTGATAAGTTGGAAGGAATAAAAATGGTATTCACACCTGTTTCGTGCAACTATGCTAGACGCTCCCCCAACAGCTACGTGTTCCCACTCTGTCCCGGCTATGATCGACCTCTACCCAAAGTCAGATTGACTGGACTGCAAGTAGGGAGAGCTGCTGCTGCTGTCACTGCAGGGCTCTTCTTGATGCAACCCATGACTAGCAGAAGTGACTGGCTTACTCCAGGGTTGAGTGGGAGCTTTGCCAGCAGGAAGAGGTGGAGGGGGGGGGAGTGGCGAAATCATACGAACTTCAGTCGGCCACTTGAACATAGGTCTATTCCTATCAGGGTGCTAATGATGAACAGCAATCATTTAGCAAAACTGCCACAAACCCTTGGGTAAGACAAGTGGTTTGGAGCTCAACACCTCCTCAAACTAGACCTCCTTCCAACACTTTGTGAGAGACCAGAGCATGTGTTTATCATGTTCTTTTAGAAAAAATAGATTAAACTAAATAAAACAATGGATATTAGATTAAAACCAGACAACTAAGAATGTGCTTACAATATATCACGTGTGCTAATTCAGCCACATCAGTAAAATAACTTGCTAAATCCAGTAAAAATATGCAAGTGGACTCATCAAGAAATCGTAGCAGGATGGCAGGATGCATTAAAATCTATGACATGCAGAAACAGCAATTTAGCTGGTTACCACCCTATTCTAATTCAACTTTAATCACATTCATCCTGACATGGCAGATGGAAGGACGTTGTCCTGCCTGGAAAATCTGCAGACTGGCACAGGTTGTCCGCCCAATACAAAAGAAATACTAGGTTAAGGTTTTATGTGCAGAAGTGCACAGTGAGCATGTGTGTGTGTGTGTGTGTGTTTGATGTGGTGGTGACAGGAACTTGCTTCTGCATGACATTCTGCAAACTCAGCATCATGCCCAGCTCGCCCTTCATCTTCTCCCTGTTGGCTCGACATTCTGCCAGGTAGCGCACGGCCTGCGAGGACAAGGGCAACTGTTATCTATCTGGCATTAAAAGTTGACAGTCCGTTTTCCGTTTCATAACAGAGAGAGCTTTTAAAAAGGGAGCATGCATGTGCAGTGGTAAAATATTACATAACCAATATAAATACACATGCGCTGACCCTTTGTTTACACTTCACGGGGTACCGTCAAGAAGCAACTATTACATAATGGCACTTAAATATGTACTGTCACTACAAGTCATATACTATAAGTGGTGGAAGAAGTGGGGAGAAGTTGCTATATGAAGGCTCTGTTGTGTTTACAGCACAATACAGACAGCAGATGTCACCATTGGGCAGTGTTTTTAAATATGCAGCCACCACGTGTCTGCTTGTGACTGTGACTGGGACTCAGCTCTGACACCAGTGGATAGCAGGAGGCACAAATTATGACATGAGTGGAAAATAGCAGATAAAGAATCAGTAAGGAACTGACTATTCAACCAAATAAAAAGAATGATCTAACAAGCTGTGGATATTTCAACAAGAATGATAACTTCATTCAATTTCCTGTGTATTCCAACTTTGTATTTTTTTTCCTTACAACAATAACTATCTGTACTACAAGGGATATTTATCTCAACATGTACTTAGACAATGCTCACCAGTAGTGCAGAGTAGACGACCTGCGGGTTGGGGTGGTCCAAAAAAAGAATGAGACCTGGCAGACAGCCCTGATCTTCTACTATGGCTCTTCGGTTCAGGGGGTCCGCAGCAAGATCCCGCAGCTGGTTCACCACGGTCAGCGCATCCACCTCCGCGCTCATGGTGCCGCTTGCTTTAACGCCTCGCACATCAAACCAACCTCTTCACTCTACTGAGAAGAGAAAGGTGAGATTATTCAGGGAATTTTTACAGATAAAGACTAATGTGTAGTTTTTTCACTTAACTGCCTTGACTGCAAAATGTTAGAAAACTGGTAAATATGTCCCCAGAGTGAGGTCTTCAAATTGCTTATTTTTTCTGACCACTACAGAAAACCCCTAAATATTGAATTTGTAATGATGTACAATAGAGACGAACATCAAATCTTCACATTTGAGAAGCTGAAGCCAGTAAAAGTTTGACATTTTTCTTCATCACATGAACAATAATTAACTGTTTATTTAATGCTATCTGTATGGCAGAAAATCTCAAAGGCAGTTTTAAAGTTTATTTTTCCTAACTTGGTGGACAATAATGTCACACCTTGCAACATAAAGACCTTGTGACATGCGCTAACTACTAAACTTTAACCACCATCCCATTGCCTTAGACCAGGTTTAAATGATCTGTTGGAGTTTCTGTGTATTTATATCAGCAATAACCTCTGAAATGTGGTTCTACACAATCTGATAAGTGCTTCGTGTCAAGTTACTGATTTCACCGGTATGCACTGATAAGAGTGTAGCTATCACATGTAAGAACAAGTTATAAAATACTGCGGTTTAATCCCAGGGTTTACTGCTAAAGTGTTTTTCGTGAACCAAAATACAAACACTCGTTTCTGACAAAGACACTTTCTACGACCCCCAACCTAACCTCAAATCACGCCCTGTGGTACAGAGGCGATTCTGCAGCTAAGCTAGGTTAGCTAATGTTACTTGACAAACATAGCATACCTTTTTGTCAGTCTTTGGTAAAATCATGAGACAACACCGGCTGACTTCAGTTACAAGAGATGCAAAAACGACGTAAGAAGAAACAGCTAGGTAATGTGACAAACGTGACAACAATTTCACTAAAGCTAGGCCTGCGCCTCTTTCTTTTTACTATGCTTCTTTAGCTAGCAGCTGGACACGGTGTTTGGGTTTTGTGGCACATCAATGGGTACAGCTGTTTTGTTAACGAGGACATCCCAGTTTTCCATAAAGATCCCAGCAGTTTAACACGGACGCAGCTCCGCCGGGAAATCTGGGGGAATATAACGAACATCCACAGGGTTCCTGACGTGTGGTGTGACGATATACTCTGATTGAGTAATGCAAAACCCAATCATCTGATAGTTTTGCCTCAAAGGTCAAATCTAATTGGTGAATTTGTCTGTCAATCAATATGAATAACCAATAGTGACGCCCAAAAGTGACAACCTACCTATTGTAGTCCGGATAATCCAATTGGCTCAAATGTATTACACGAGTCTGCCTACAATACTCGCCTCCTCCAGTTGATATATGACCCTGGAAAAATTTGGAAACTTGTCGGCAAGCGTCAGGCTCGGTAAGTTAGTTTCAAAGTCGCACACACACACATACACACAACTGATCTTCGAATATGTTTATCACGTTAACACATACGGTTGACCGTCACACATTAGGGATAACCAGGAATTGTCCGTGTCTTCGTAACATCTTAATAAACTTGTCAATAGTTGTTCAAGTTGCCTGAACTTACTTAGCCCGCTATCGCTGTTAGCATCCGTTAGCCGCACTGCCCGCTAGAGTTAGGAGTCACTCGTTTAATTTAGCTTAGCACGTTAACCTGCCGTATGCGTGAAATACGCTAATATCTGTAACCGACGCGGTTTTTCTTTGTCTTCATATAAGAATGAACTGAACTCTTCCATAAGCAAACAACTTTAAGACTAGCTTGAAAACAACCGCTCTCGTAATTATGTTGTAATAACAGATAAATAAATAGAGTTCTTCAGGTGCTGTGTTAAACCAAGTTAAGCCTAAAATCACAAGATGCAATAGCAATGACAACGTCAGCTGTTAACGATAACAATCTTGAGCTACATCTTGGACTGTGCTACTGCTGTTATTACATTTTAGTGTACCGAGCACCGACTCATGTCTGTATTTTACTGTGTTTTCCCACAGGGAATAATCCAAAGATTACAACTTTAACCTACTCTGTTGCTACTTTGACAATTGTATTACACACTAAAAATGATCAGAGAAATTCTAATTCCTTCATCCCTCAAGTAGTGGCAGCGATGATGATACTCAACAAATATCTGTTACTTTTCAAAGCTAATATTAGCCAGCACCACTGAAGGCTGATATAGAGTCTATGTCCATATATTGTACTGGAGCATCTTTACACAGGTATATCATAGAGCATAAAGCTTCTCAAGTAGTCACTGTTGGTTTTAAGTTTTATGTTTCTAGGTGATTCACCCTGAATCCCTCACTCTTGCTCTGTGCTCCCTCTAGATGTCTGTTTGGTGATGATGTCCTTGGTGTTCAGGCATGTGTTTATCTGCCATTGTGAAACACAGTGACAGAGATGAGTAAAGACTATGCACGGATTGAAATGGACCTGGTATGTGAGAGTTGGTGTTGATGTCCTACACACTGCAAAATTGGATTTTTGTGCTTTCACACAGACCACAAAACTATGTATTGTCCCTTTGTCTGTCTTGCATCTAAAAGCCCATTGATAAGGTTTCTCAGTATTCACTGTATTTAAATAATAACTGTGAATGACGTTATTTTTTTCATTTTATTTGTAATGTAATGGTAATGAGTTCTGTGGCTTGTTTTGCAGGCTTTTGGATCAGCCAAGCCCTACGGGTCCTCGAGAAGTATTGTGAGGAGAATAGCTACTAGTCTTCCTCTTAAACCCTGCCCCAGGGTTCATTTTCAGGTAAGGGAAAGTTAACAGTATGATCATATTTATAGTGTTGTGTCATTTAGTCTTTGAAAATGTCATGTGTATATCTTGTGTTCTGAGATGACAGCATGTTGTTGCCCATTTCAGGTTCTTTAAATCTGTCACGTACGACACAACCCTGTCCTCTCTCATCTTTCTGCCCGTCTCTCCTGACTGCTGGAGTCACTGCCATGTGACGGCAAATCCCACACCCTCTTCAGCTTTTTTGTTTACTTTTGCTTGTCTGACTGATTTCACTTAAGAACCATAAACAGAGTGGGTGAAGTCATTAGAACAGAGATATGTTCTTGATAAAATAAGTTTTTAAATGACATTTCAATTCACTGGCACGTAATATTAAAAACTTTGCTTGTCTTTTCTTTCCCGTCTCTGTCAACACTTTCTCTCTTCTTCTTTTCTTCTTGTCTCCAGCCACCCTCCCTAGCTAAGAGGAATGCAGTATGTCTGCTTTAGGTCAGTTTTTTCAGCAACCTTCAACAACCTTGAGCTGATTAAAGACCTACTGAGCTATCTGAACCTTTTATTAACAGTAGCCCCTCCTCCTCCCTCTGAGCTTTCCCCATTTTTACCTGATTACTTCCTTTATCATTAATGTCTTATTGTAAACAAATATTTGTGGATTTGCAGTGTTGTAATGTGTGCTGGTGTGTATTCTTGCCTGGCATGCTTTTTGTCAAAATGTTGAAAACGACAGCTTCATCCATACGCTGAGGACGCTGGTGTCCTGATTGGTGCCAGGAGGCAGAACTGTCAGGTGGCCTCTCTGGCTGATGTCGGCTGGATTGACAGGGACGAGGAGTGGGAGGATGATGTAGACTTCTTTGGCAGACCTAGGTGAGAGGGAGATAAAGATAGCGTCATGGCTTATGTTAATGAAATGTTCATTTCAAGGTGATTCTGTTGAGTGTCTGTAATCATAAACTGTCTTATTGAAACAGGTCAGGGGTGCCGCAGGGACTTGTGTTTCGAGCCCACCAGCCTCAGAGAAGACCCTTAACCCGCCGCAGGTCACTGCCCAGCCTGCACCAGGGGGCTCCAGACCCCCAGGGTCCAACAGTCGCAAGTGATGAGGCCATTCAGAAGATCAGTGCGCTGGAGACAGAACTTGCTAAACTCAGAGCTCAGATAGCACAAATCGTACTGGCTCAGGAACAGAACACAAAGCCAGGTATGCACTTCGCTCTCTCCCTATTGCGTGAGTATGTTGAGGGATTTGTTTTCCTCCTTTTGTGCTGCTGTAGTAATACAAATTTTCCCCTAGATGGCAGCAGAATTTCACGTTACACAGCTTCAGTATGCCTTTTTCCTTTGTTTCACTTTAGCTGCTACCACAGGGACACCTCCTCCTCCCCCTCCACCCTGCGGCACCCTGCCTCCCCCTCCCCCACCACCACCACCACCACCTCCTCCCCCACCACCACCAAGTCTCCAGCGGACATTTTCAGCCATTGATTTGATAAAAGAGCGCAGGGGGAAGAGGACAGACGGTCAGACTGTTTTGGATCCAAAGCCAGCGGAAATCCCCAGCATGCTGGATGTCCTGAAGGACATGAACAAAGTCAAGCTGAGATCAGTCAAAAGGTGGGTCGTGACTTTAGAAGTGGATTGAGACTTATTCATTTATTGAAATACATGCAGTGTATTTAACTTACTACTCATATATGGAAAGACGTGCTTGTATACAACACAAATAATCACATTCTAACGATTAAACTTTGTAATAATCCTTGTTATGTGTATGATTTTGTAGTCGTCCAGTGGAAGTTGACACCAAAGTAAAGTCCAGCGAGCCTGCAGATGCTGCAGCTCTCATCGCAGAGGCCCTGAAACGCAAGTTTGCCCACCGTTACCGACATGACAGCGGACAAGAGGACAAGGAGGACAAGGAGGACTTCAAACTACCCATTCCAGATATGAAACCTCGAACAGAAACCCCTTTGGTGAGAAATGTTTTCATTGTATTTTCTAATCTCACATGTTCTTTCATCATCATTGGAATTAAGTGAACGAAAAGTGACTGATGTGACTCTTGTCTGTCTGGTGTAATGTACTTTATTTTGTCTTCTGTCTGTTTTCACAGTTTGGGCAGCACATGTTGAAACCTACTGGGAAAAGGAAGTTGCTCTGAACAGGTGATTCTGAACTTTGGACATTTGAAACTGCCTTATCAACCTTTATAATATCTGCTGTTTCTGAGGAAGGAGAAGGGATTCTGCCTGAACCAGACAACAGGCTGCTCCAAGTATCAGTCATCTCCTAAGTGTTGCATCCGATGATCATCCTGACCATCCGTTTTTTGCACTTTTATAACTTATAATATTAGCTTTCTGTTTTACAAATGAATTTTTTTGTGTGTTAACTGAATGTCTTTGTTTTTCTGTTGAACATTCATCAGTCCTGAGTGAAAGTGTCAGAGGCAAACGAGTTAAAGCAACACTACAGAATCTTTTAATATTATTAGATGTATTGTTCAGTCTTGATTAGGTTTTTGTTTAATGTGTTGCACATAGTGTAGTTGGTCAGTTTTACACAGCTGTTTCTAAGGGGTCTGTGAAAGCTGAAGAGTTCTTCTACCACAGAAGAAAGGGAGCACTTTCTTACCTGTGGTATATTGTGATGTATTGTCTATATACATCATGTATGCTGACTTGTAGACTAATTTATGATGGGGATTTATGTATTTATGTTGCGGTTAAGTAGATAATTTTATTTTTAACACAGTTAATTATGTTCTAGATTAATGTTATTTTTCTTTATGTGTTGAGCCTGTGCCCCAGTTGCCAGTCTGGCCACAGCTTATATGTCTTTTGCTGGTTCAAATATGCATGGCTGACAATTTCCTTCAGGGGTTAGTTAGCTATCTAGCTAGCTAGTTGACATCATATAACTCTTACCTATAATGTGCTTTTAAGAGCCAAAGACATTCCAGTGTGTATTCTGTCTTTTACTGCCAAATTTTTACCTTTCATGTCCCTTTTTTATTTCCCTTGTTTCCTATGATGTGTAAACAGTGAGGAAAATATACCACAATTGTTAAGGAAAGTTCGTATTTCTAGGTTAGTGATGGTACAGATACGTGTGTTTCTTTATCAGTACCTCTTTTGATAAGCATCACCTCTTACTGCAAAACACTTCAACCTTTCCCAGAACCTAGACTCAACATCAACACTAAAGATATACTGCATCATTGTAGTTCACTGTTTTTGTTTTTTTGTCTATTTAAACAACAGTCAATGGTCCTAAGGTACCCACCGTTATCAGTGTCCCAGTAATCACGCCAGTACTCGTCACATTTTCAAGTCTCAGTTTGGAAATGTGACATAACATACTGAGGTTTTCAAGCAGTATTTTGTTCAAAGTGACTGACTGCACATTGTCACCAGTTCAGACCACTATTTATGTCAGTGAAGTTGCTGCCTCAAGTCAACTCCCACTTGTTATAAGGGAAAGTGAACTGGATGTGTCAGTAATAACTGAGTGATTTAAATGTATTATTCTAAATTTTATAGTAGAGTTGTCTTCCTTTGAAAATTGTTGAGTTGTCAAATCTCTGAATAAAAGTTTATGGTCTGTCCTGACTTGCTTGTTTTTATGTCTGTATGGTTTAAGTGGAACCTTCTTATGAAAGTCACCTGCCCTTATAGTTGCATCACTTATGAATAGTCAAAGGTAAAGGACAACCTGCGCCACAGTGCAACTTAACATGACTTAAGTGTGAAGCTAACTGTGAAAGAGACATTAGGTTACAATTTATCGAGTGAGCATTGTCTAGAGCACATACTTTAAATGTGTGAAAGTCAAACATTTGTCAACAACAGGTTTTATTATTCAAATTGGGACTGCAACAGGCATGTATCAAAAAGGTCAATACAGCAAAGCTTTTACAAAATCTGGCTCGACACTGAAGTCTTCCCAAAAATGGCTGTCGCAACAAATTGTAAACAGTTTTATCAACAGTCTTACAGCACTTACAGCAAAATACAAATCAGCTAAAGTAAGAAAAGCACCTGTTATCTTTCAAAATGTTTAAACACAAACACAATTTGTGCCACTATACAGAATCAAAGTAGACAAACCAAACACAAAGAAATGGAATGTTCAAAGTCACTCGACCATTTTGTTTCCGTACAAAAAAAGGACAGCTGGAGTTGTTCCTCACAACAAAAAGGCAAAGGGATTGGACAGTGCATTCAAAGACAAGCACACCATGCACTTGATGGGAACAGGAGTTGGTTTGGTCACTTAGCATAGTTTGTGCATAGTTATAAGGCATCAATCGAGCAGTCCTTTAGGTTGCATGTGGCTGTGAGAGACATTCTGCAGAGAGGAAGAGTCTCCTTCAGTAGTTCCTAGCCAGGAAAAACGAAAACAAAAAAACAACCAACCTTGCATCGCCCGCAGTCACCTCCTCCCCCTCTCCCTCTTAATAAGAGACTGGCAAAACCCTGAGCGAGTTGAGTTGCGTTGAGTGGAGTTTCCAGGTGAGATACATGTGCAGTGATTTAACTGATCTCCAGTCTGGGGCTGGGGGGAGGGGAGCTACCCCGAGTTCAACCAGCACTGGAAGATTCGGAAACGTCATCAGAAAAGGGCTAATTTCTACAATACCGTCGCAGGATGTCATGGAGATGTCATGGAGACGAAGCTGCACATCCAACACCATCATTATTCGGGAGTGCAAGAACACATTTTAGCACAGGTGGAGTTATTTATGGCATGTGGTGTGTTTTGAATAAGATTCTGCTCATGGCTTCAACAGTGGGATGACAGTTCAAACGAGTGGTTCTTCGCGTCTGTGCTTCGAAAGGCAAACCGTGGAGCCCGACATGATTCACTTAAGTTCAAGGGAAAGAAACAACAAACAAGGAGATGCGTAAACAGTCTTCGTAGAGGCAGCAAAAGGACTGGGCTTGTCACATTTTTTTTGTTTTGTTTTTACATGAGGAAGAATCTTAAATACAAATGCAATACGGCATTACTCTAAAGTCTTAGGAGGGTCTTATGTCTGAATACTCCGGTTTTCTCAGTCAGTTCAGTTCAGATCATTCTTCAAATCTTTGTTTTCAAATGGCACTTCAAAATACCAGAAAAATGTCTTCTTCAGTTCTTATACTGCTTTCCCCTTAATGTTCACCAACAAAAAAAGTGGTGTGTTCAGTCAGTAATGCCAAAACTACAGTGGACAAATAAATAAAACAAAGCAAATTAACAGAAAATACAGCAGTAGCCAAATGAGGTATCTATGTATTGCTCTATGCCAAAAAAGAGGAATTAAAAATTAAATAAATTAAATAAAATCAGTGGTTTATCAAGATGGGAGGCAAAAGCAACAAAACATAAACAAGGTGTTAGGATCAGGTGGGGCAGCGGCAGAGCTGCAGACCGTTGGATGCCCCACCCGGCCCCCAGTGTGTGGTGAGGCCTCGAGGCCAGGGTCAGGGGTCAGGAGGTTGAGGTGAAAGGGCACACGAGGAGTGTCAGGATTCTCTGTTTCCCTGAGGTATTTCTTTGGAGCTGGTTCCTCCCGCGGTTCTGCTGCCATCCATTTGGGCAACGGCGGCGTCTTCTGTGTCTGCGCCGGCCGTGCTGGGCTCCGCCTCCTCGGAGATGGAGGTTTGTTCCTGCTGTAGACCGCCCCAGCTGGCCTTGTTCAGCCCCATGTGGCCCAGCATGGTCTGAGACAGACGTGTGTCAGAGAAACGGGCCCACTCTGCGAAAAGCGGCTCCGCCACGTATGTCATGAAGCCTGAGGTGGGAGAAGACGTGGCAGATGCAGATCAAGGCTAAATATTAAATACAACATCTGAGTGAACAGTGAATACACCAAATATACAACTCAGCTACTGACCTATTTGAATGTTGCCAACTGTGTTTGTCTCTCTGTCACAAAGTGGGCTGACTTCAAGTTTGTGCTTCTTCTCAATGTCTCCTAAAGGAGCATAATGAAATATAATACATCTTATACCAAACATATCTTCTACTATTGTGGAGAATAACCACAGAAATAAAGATAACCTTGTTGGAAGAACTCCTCCGTCACTTTCTCGCTCCACTGTTTGCTCAGCTCCCAGGGTCTGCAGGGGTTACAGATGTCTGCACACTTCAGAGCCATCTGCGTAGGGTGGGAATAAAAACAAAATAAGAGCTTGCAGTTTTTTTGCTAAGATGCATAAGTCATGACTGTATAGCAGAGGAGTTTACTAACTTGCAGGATGAAGTGTCGGTGGCTGGCGTTGCTCAAGCACAGGTTCTCCTGGTCCAGGTGCATGCGAAACCTGGACAAATACTCATTCTGTCTGCTGATGTCCGTGGCGAGGATTAAGGACCCCAACTCCCTCTCCATGTTCAGGCTGGGGAGTCAGAAAGTACATTTATTTAACAAAATAATCTGTCTCTTAGCACAGACTGCGGCATCTGTTGGCATTGTCTCTATACGACTACGTAGAAAAGTCTAGTTCTACTTCAGTTCAATTCATGTTGTTTTTGGGGTGCACTTAGCAACAATTCAGTGAGACTGACCTGTCCTCAGCAGGCAGATGGGAGAACAGCCCAGTCTCTCTGAGCAGGCCCACAGCCGACTTCCAGTGGTGGTTTTCCAGAACTGAGGTATTCTGTGAGGAGATATTGACAAATACATTTTCAGTACATTCATAAGTAAGCTCTGGCAGGCTAAACACTGACTGTTATGAGGTCTTACCCTATAGAGTGTAGCTAAATAGTGGTCAGTCTTGATGAGGAAAGGCTGGTTGACCCCAGGATGGCCCAGGTCATGAGTGGCGGCTGCTACCAGTCCCAGCAGGATGTCATAGGAGGTCAGAGACTTTGCAAGCTGCATTCAAAACAAGTGGCACAAAGATCACAATGATTCATTATTAAAATGCAAACACTCCTTCGCTGAAGCACTTAAAAGTAGTTTCGCAAACTATAGAGAAACCATATCTCACCATGGGTTCCCGCAGGTAGCAGTACATGGCCTGCGTGACATCTGCAGCGTGGACAGCGTTGTGGTAGGGGTTGTCGCTGTGGTAGTCCTCCTGGACCATGACCAGGAACCTCCAGAGTTTGACCATGTCTAGCTGGAAAAGCTCCACCAGACCATATTGGTTCAGCAGGTGGAAGGTCAGAGTGACCAGGCTGTTTCCTGAACACGAGACAGATGTGACTGAGCGTTCTGCTTTTGTTCACTTGTATTTAATAAAAGGAAAAACTGTAGCACATTCTTATACTGTAAAATAACATCTGTTATGCTTGGTACGTTCCAGGAATTATTTTCAGTCTTTTCATTTATTTTATTGGTGAATCCACTTTTTCTACCTCTACCATTGTCTAATTTTGAATAACTGCTTGTTTGTGATTTTTCTAAAGCACTCAGCACTGTGGTCCTTTTCTCTTGTTTTTGAGGTTCACAGTAAACAAGTCAAGACAGGTACGTGGTAGAACATCTCTTGTGGCTAAGGCACATTCTTATCTATTGAGGCTGCTGTCAACAGAAAAATTTAATGTTCATTTAGGGAGAGATTTTTCTATTGACAGCAGCCTCAATAGAAAGCTACTGATTTCTGTGGCCTGTCGCCAAAACTTTTCATTTGCATTGTTGACTTGTGTGTCAAACTCCACTGCACCTGCCTCGGAAAAGATATAACAAGTCTTGTGTCGTCTTCAACAAGACCCAAAACTGCATGAATATAAGGTGTTTTTGTCTTTACAAAGTAGAAAATCTAGTGACTCAACAACAGTATTTTTTCATACAGTAAGTCCTCTATGTTGGCCAACCAACAGATGGCACTATTGGTAACACTATGAATTTAAAGCTGAGCTGATGGTGGATTCCCAAGTCAGCCCTGCATTACTTTTGTTATTGATGACTATTAAAACAACCTCTGAACAGTATTTCAGATCATATTTTACCTACCATTTGTCAACCTATCGAAGAGGAAAATGTCAAAATTCCAAGTTCCGACTTTTTCCAGCATGCACTGCAAGAGAGGGAAGAGAGATGCACATAATTAGCTATGTGAAGTCCCGACAAAGCAAATCATGCGGATTTCTCTAAGTCTTGTTATGGCATCATTCTATAAAAGGTGGGTGTCATACTCTGGCCTGTCCAGTGTAGTCTTCATCGAGGATGTGGAGGGGGATCTGTTGGGGGACTCCCCGCAGCAGGCGGGATGAGTGCAGGTACCTCTGGAAGCTGAGCAATCTGTGGACCCTCCTTTCAGGAGCAGAGCTGGCCGACGTGGACCCACAGCTCAGCCGTGCTGCACACACAGATAGACACACACATACATAAATATTTTACAGAAGATGTAACATGTGAGAAAGGCAACAATTTTTGGGACATGTTGATTTGAGCTCATTAGACTCAGAGAATCATTTGGGTCGCACAAACTCGGTGGGGATCTGACACCGACACAGCGATATACAAACAGTCGCTGCTGACACAGCCGCCCACTCATAAGCCTTTCGTCTGGGATCACACAGCAGACATGCTTTGTCAGTGGTCTCTCACACATACACACACACAAACTTGCACTTGCACACAAAGGCACTGTGTCTGAATAAACCGTGGCTTGCAATCCGGAAACACGTCAGCATGAGGTTGGATTACTTTTGGGTTAAAATGTCACAACACACACACATGCACACACACATACACAGTTACACTCACTGTAACTGTTTGATGTTTTATAAAAAGGTTTCTGTGTGGTTATTTTATCATGCACCTATTCCCAAAGCTTTGATAAAAAGCCTCTCACAAGGTTTACACTAAGACACACCTTGGTCTTAATCATCATGTGAAAAACTGGATAAAAGCAGTGCACAAACATCTGTCAATCTTGCTGGAGAGGAACAAACAGTGTGTGGAGCTACAGTTTGATAACAGCGGGAAAGTCAAGGTAATTGGCTGTGATTCATACTCACTGTGAAGAGTTCGGAAGTCGATGCACAGGTATGGGTGGGAGCTTCTTCGTTCCGGTTCAAATCCAACCTGACTTCTCACTCTCACATCTCCTAGAAGAAATCAGCACTTATTTCCTCAAGATTCATGCTGTTTGTAAAGAAAAGTGCCTGAATGTGCAAGGGCCAAGTAGTATTCACAACTGTTTTTTGCGTCATATACTGGAGTGCCACAAGGATGGGCTTACCACAGGACAATGAACAGAGCACGACATTAATACAGCTGAAACTCTAACTCCTTTTTAAGCCTCTGTTTCTTTCATCAGTCCCTCTAAAAAGATGAAACTAATTCTGGTTTTCTGACAGTATTTTAAGATAGATAAGAATTTACAACAAACTAATAGTCTCCTCACTTAATTGCCAATTTGGCTGATGTTATTTCTGTTTTATAAAGTGTACTTTGTTGCTTTTGTGTTTGTTACTATCTTGCCTGTTTGATATTTTATGATAAACATTTTTTATGAATCACTTTGTAACTTTTGTTTTAGTAACTACTACATAAATCAATCTTTACTTACTTGTGTTTGTGAGTGTTTGGCTTAGTAAAATTTGAGTAACTTGGGATTTTGAAGAGAATTCAGCAGCAATATATCCGTAGTTTTACCCAGACAACCTGTGTCCAAGCCTCGTGGGAACTGTAGTTGTCAGATGTGAACAAAATAATAAATTTTGGATCTTTGAGAAATGACAGTGTTTTTTTGATCAATATAATAGATATGCATTTACAGCAGCTCAGAGTTTTGTCAGAGAACCCCACAATCATGTTTCAGCTTTTCATAAGAATTAGGAAAAGTATTTTATACTAAGCACTTAAATCAAAGTAGAGCTTCGTCTCTGTTGACTGAGTGTGGTAAAATCCAACATTTTGGTACTCCAAGCAAACTAAACCAAGCAAAAGATATGATTTTGTAAATACTACTTGACCCAAATCTGATGTATACTATCCATATGCGGGCACAGTCACACACAAACACACACTGCCGCGACCCAGAAGAGAAAATCCAATGGACAGACAAGTCGATCAAACAGCTGAGCATGCAATGCCATGTCAGAGCAGTCTGCTCTACTATTAGTACTCAGAGACACTGAGAGTGATCTATAGTCCATCTATGACTGTTTTTATTAGTCAGGCAGAGGAACAGGGACAGGCCAGACGGTGGCCGACCTGCTTGTAGACTGCAGTCAGGAGCAGTGAGAGCGTAGTGAGGTGAAAGGATGGTGCTATGACACTGATGCAGTAAAATGCCAGTGTGTCGTTCCAGGCAACACTCTAAATATGGCAAGACGCTATATGGCAGTATACTGATCAAGGTGCTAAACAGTGCAATGGTATGTTTCCAGCTTGACACTTCTGATTGTGTCACGTGTGCATTAGAATTAGATTCAAAGCAGTCACACAGGTGTGTTCCCCCAACCAGCATGTTACTTACTTGCAAACAGCTGTTTGAATACTACACAAGCTCCTATCAAAATACCAAAAACTAAGAATTACAATTCAAGGCATAATGATGCTCAACATTATTTTTGAAAAGCTGTTTGTAAAGTTGTTGTTATGAATGTGGAGAGTGAATCCATATCAGTGGCAGTTCATGTGCAAAACTAAATTATGACCAAAAAAACTCTACAGTTCATGCACTCCTTGACAGTGAGTGTGTGTGTGTGTGTGTGTTTGTGTGTGTATGTGCCCACATGTATATACATCTGTCACATCTGCAGATGCGTGCGCTAGAGTTCAGCCCGTGTGTGTGCGCGCCTGTGTGATTAGTGTGTTTTAAGAGTCACAGGGTCCATGTTTCCCCTGCGGTGCATTAGTGCTGGCGCTCTGGGGTGGATGTAGGTCATGTCATTATAACTGATGTGGTGAAAGCTCTGAGTCCTGCTATTTGAAAGCACATCAGCATTAACTTGGCGGACTGAACCCTGGCCCGCGCAAACACCAGTCTGCATTAGTGTGCCTCTCCTCACACTCAATTTAATATAAAATCTACAGAGACAGATGCTTTATGCTGGTGACGTATGAGACTGCCATCATACTTAGCCAAGTAAAATGATTAAAAAGCTAAAGCTCCTTCAGTCAGTTCAATAAATTGCTGTTACTGTGACTAGACACATGTGGCAGCAGTCAACTCAAGGGCATTATCAAGCTGGAGAGGAGTATAGCAATATCATGTGAAAGCTACAGTAAACAGGATTTTAACAAAGACATTCAGTAAGCCCTAAACTGCCCCTACTCTTTAATGCTCTCTGCCTACTCAATACACTTCACAGGAGCAATCTGATATCTATGAACGACACTGAAAGGCTAACACTGTGAGCAATTCTACTTTCTATCTTTCTTGCTGCTCTCTCCCAGACGACAGCATCAGATCTATTAATTAGGGTGGTAAAAGTTGCATGTGAAGGCACATCTGTGTGTGGTAGACTAATGTCAGGAGTACAACCAAGCTCTAATCGCACCATTATCCCCAATAACCTTATTGATTAGGAAACCAAGGCTGATCTGCCTCGCCGAGCTATGAGCCCTCCATCCTCCCATCCATTTTCTAAACTGCTTATCCTGTTTAGGGTCATTCAGGGCGGCGCTGGGCAAATGGACACACACGTATGCAGTATGCACACACAGACACATGTACATAAACACAAAAAAACCACACTCTGCCAACAAACCTTTAGTCTGTTTAGGGTTCAAATGAAATCCTGTACTCTTGACAAATCTTATCAAACTTCAAAGACACTGAACACTACAGATACACACAACTTAAGCCTATTGTGATTGAGAGATTACCAAAAGGCCAGGGATTTAGTGAACTCTGGATGTGTACTCTAGTACGTCCCCATCTCTTCATAATCTCTACATCTCCCTTTCCATTTCTGATTCATCCATTTCCCATCTCACTACTTTTTTAAGCCACTGTGAATTAGAAATGGACACGATCATGGAGATAAACCTACTGATGTCTGCAAAGTGTGGGTATGTGTGTGTCTGGTGAATATGCATGTGTGTGTATGAAGTAAGAGTGGGGAAACACTTACCTAGCATACGAATGTACAGCGCTGTCTGGTCAGAGCTGTCGTAGGAGATGGCCCCTCGTCTCTGAACAAACACAAAGGAGCATCTGTCAACAACTGTTTAATGTTTACAACAATATAATATTGCAGTTATGTTATGACACCAATGTAATAGGTACCACTGGTCCCAGCTTCATATTCCCCAAATACACACCTCAAAAACACAAAATACAGGCAATTTTTAATGCATTCACAGAGCTTGATAAGCGGAGGGTGGTGTAAAGTGGTGCTACCACTGTTGGTTCTAATCTGCTGTGTGTGTGTGCGTGTGTGTACATAAACTGTTACCCTGATAAACATGTTCCAACTCCATATCATGAGCCTGATACAGCACTTAGACCGCTGCTATCGGTCATGTGAGAAACACTCGTGTTATGTGGAAACAGACACACACACACACACACACACACACACACACACAACACACACACACACACACACACAAAGCCATAAACAGAAATTATTGTAGGCCCTTTCCAAGGGGATCTGCCCCCCACCAAAGTTTTCAGTGATATTGTGACTTCCATTTAAAAGTCTGCCTCAAAATAGAGCAAAACATTCAGAAGGATTCAAAAATATATGTTGAAAATATGACTTCCCTAATTTGACGTCAGCAGGTGAATATAATTTGAATGAATTTGAATTTGTATTTGAATTTACTTTAGTGGAACTGACAACCATGACATATGTGGCTTAACAACCGCCCACTCCTCAATAGCGGAATATCTGACAAATTCTTTTCACAATTTAAAACAATCTTGATACCATCTTTACTTTTTGTTAAGTCTCCATTTCCTTGCAAAATCAGTTAGATAATCTAAATTCAACACACGCAACACACTGCATTACAAGAAGTGATGCAGTGCGCTACTAAAAATTAGCTACAGCAAGTGTTGACTTGTCCACATCATTGAAAATTCTAGAATCTAAATCTAGCTTTGGACTAAGATTTTTTCCTCAACATTGTGTACTGAGAAAACCCTCCATCATCACAGGCCAAAAGGCAATGATTCCCTTCCAGTAGGAGATCATCTTTTACCACAGTCATTCTTGTGCTATGAAAATACAGTTGTCACTTGTAAGCACTACATAATATATGAACTAAAGGGAACCTGTATTCTAATAACAGTATGAGTGCTTTTTTAAATACTTTTCTGAGAAACTTCAAATTACATCAAGTCAAACCAGATTAGTTTTCTGAAAAGAAATGCACTGGACACTTTAAATGTGTGTATGTCTCAAATAAGTAAATTCTTCACACTGGCTCAACATCCACCAAATGTTTCCAGTGCAGCATCAAACCCTTTTGACAAACCAACAATATGAAAGTAGAAAAAAGATCTTTAGGTTTCTGGAGCCAGAGTTACCACTGACCTACTGCGTAAGTGAACTACTCCATATTTGGTTTGAATAAAGATGCTTCTGTTAACTTTGTAAGTGGAACAAGTTGCCAAAATATAGATAAATACCCCAGTAAATAGAGTTAATAAGCTGCCTGTTTCATCTTCACTTGCGTCTGCAACTCCATTCAGTGCCAACAGTATCTCTCACCAGGTGGCAGCTGCAGCAGCAGAGTCACTAGCGCGGTGCTAGTTGTAGCAAGTACAGCTGTGGTTACTGCATATTTGCTATCGACTGACAGCTGCTCTGGGTTACACTGAGGTGTTGGCTCACCTCTCTATGCACTCCACTCATCCTGGCCCCCCTCCAGGGCAACTCTCCACTCTCCCTTATGGGGCTACCCTCGTCTAGGGTTACCCATTCCACAGGGAGCCTGCATGACTGGCCGGTTGGGTCACTGTCTGACTTGCTGCCAGACTGATGGACTAGCTGTCTAGTGATGCAAACTGTGTAAGAAATGGACTGGTGTTTAGCTAACTTGTTGACTTGTTGGCTTACTGAATAACAAAGGGACTGACTGGACAGACAGCTCGTAGTTAACTCTGGTCACCACCACAACAGCCTACCTGCAGGGATCTCCTAATTGCTCTTCAAAGAGAGCTAAAAGGTTTTGAAGTTATACCTTTACACATAAAAGGCTGGAAAATCTATGTCTGTAAAGCTGAAAACATGAACAAACTGGTGAAAAAGTGATGAAAATCTACACAAAGTTGTACTATGGCCCTACAATACAGAGACTGAACCAGAGCACAGTGATGGGGCTGATGTATTAATCTATATTCTCTATTTAATGACAACCGTCAGCTGGTCACACCACAAACAGAAACACGCGCAAACACAAATGTACATGCTTGTATACTCATTACTTCATATCCTTAGGATTACTGTGAATCTCCTTCACACACACACATACACACCTGACACTGTCTGTCCTCTAAGCTCATGACAGCCGCCAATCCAAAGCTAATATTTTACCGGCTAGCAAACAGCTTGACTCAGGGTGGGTAATCTGCAAAGCTGTATTTTAGTGTCAACAGGCCTCTGTGTTTACACACAGCAAAGGTGGTTAGTGTGAGCATTATAGATTGTGTGTATGTATGCATGAGCTCTATGTGCCTGATTTTGTGTGTGAGTGTATGTGTTTAAGGGGGTTGGTATCGGCTGTAACATGCGTGGGAACTGCATAATGCTGGCTCTAAGGCTGGGAATGGAAGAGTGACCAGCCCTGCCAACACTTGCCCAAACAAACCTTTTGGCCAGAGCTTGCCGCAAACACACACACACAGACACACTCACTCACTCACTCACTCACTCTTACTGGGGCAGCCACCAGTTGGCATTTAAGTGGATACTGGCATGTGCTCCCTTGTGAGCTGTAAGAAGGAGGCGGCAGAGAAAACACTTTGTCAATGTCACATTCCCACTGTGAACAGAGGGGAAAGTCACATTTTACCCTTGAAATGGCCAGCCCACAACACACACCCCTGCCATGCCTTGCAGTGCCAACACACACCAAATCATGGTCCTGTCATGGTCCAACATTAACTTCAGTCTCTTTGTAAGCTGTGCATTTTTGGCATTTATGCTTCACAGCTGAGGGTGATGAGAAATAAGGGAGACAGAGATGCAGGCTGACAAAGGCAGGACTTGAAACTTAATGACACGCAATTCATTTCTTAAAGCTAACTTCTAAGTTTGATGACTGAGATTTGCTGTCATTCTTTGCACATGCTTATCAGAAATTTCAATCACATGAAACATTAGGAATGTGGTCCAGCAGTGGTTAATCTCCTTTTTAAAATGCCTGTTCATTTGAGCTGCCTGCCTGATCTAAAGGTTTTTCACACTGTATTTTTCAGGTTAGCTTTACTTAGTATCAGAACTTGGTAGATAAAATTTAGTCACAAGCCTGTTCTGGGTTTTTTTTTTTTAGAAACAGTATGTTGTGCCTGTTTATATTTTATTGCATCCACAGAGGAGGAATTTACAACATTTTTATTAAGGCTGAGCAGAGACAAACAAAAATGCATGCATGTTAAGTTGATGTCACAGTAAACTGAACGGCTCATTATGAGCATTTCATGCAAGAAACTAGCAGAAGCTCAACACTTTGTACAGCTGCCTAACAATAAAACCCTTCCACTCACCAGCTAGCTAGAGGAAAGGCTTGACTGTGAAAGAGAAGCAGGAAGTATTGACTTGGTCATGGTGAATAGTGACCGACTGCTAACTCCATTGTTTGATTAAAAAACCTGTTGTGTATCTACAACAGATCTGTGTATTTTTCAATACATTTTAGTCTGTGAGTCAGGCTTAAATTCTGCTAAGTAAATGAACTTGCAATACAAAGAAATGCAGACAACAGGCACAGCAGAAGTGAATCTCAAGCCTCCGTGGGTGGTACAATGCCCATATCACAGGTTCTAATCATGGTTGCTTACATCACAGCAAGGCTATCCAGCTTAATGGAAATCTGCCAGCTGATCACAGACTGATTGAAGAAAAGCTCAGATAAAACAACTGAGACATCATCAGTGCCTTTCTTAGTTGATATTTGAAGCTCAGATTTGGGCCTAGAACTCAACACCAACTTTGTCAGTTATAAGAGCCACAAACAAAATAGATGTGAACATCAAACTGCCCGGGATGTGTTTAACAGGCAAATACACTCAAACAAGCCTTAAAAATCTCCTGAGGAATGAGTCTCGATCTGCTCACATACATAAATAAGAACTGAGGCAGTAAATTTTTGGAGGACAAACTTTTCACTTTAAGAGAGAAACTGTTTGATTTTTAAGATGACATTAACACAGTCTGAGTTCTTGGCGCCAGCGTCTAGTGGCCATTAGAAAAATTACAGCTTTTGGGACTTATGCTTTGGCTTCCCCACTGAGCTGTACTGGTTGCCAGTTTGCATTTGACCTACAGCCTCTAGCATCAAACATAGCAGAGCTCGGATTAAAATTTCTACCAATCTGTCAGCCTATGGGTTTTTTTCCACTTCAGGCTCATGCAAAACTGGGGTATACAGGGAGAAATCTGACTCACGTGGCTATTAAGCAATGAAGTCACCGTTTATCCATCTCTGACGTATCCTGAATAGTGATAAGCTCTTGAAACATCCACAAATACAACACGTCTTTTGTAAAAACCTCGCCTCTCTCCAAGGCATGATTATTCCACAGAGGGATATACATATCCATATATATATATAAATAGTCAAATCTCACAGATGTTGCTCAGTAGGACACAGTTAAGTCCACATACAATACGTTGCTTATTTTGCTACCTGGATTTTGTTAATATACTTGTGTCAGTGAGGAGCTTATTCAGAACTGACCATTAGTAAACACAGTGTGAAATGAGCCCACAAATATACATAAAATGAAATTACACTTGGAATTTTTTGCAGGACAAATTTTGGATTTACAAACCATAAGAAGAACCAAATTGGATTCAGGGTTACATTTAACTGGTTAAAAACATCCAACATTGATTACAGGTCACGTTTTTTCTGTCTATTTCCATTAAGCATATATATTTAAGTAAACTGTACTCTTTATTTTTAAGGAACATATGGAAACATATCATGTGCTTTGGGTGCCTTTAGCTGAACAAGAGATGTAGTCTATTGGTGTTTTCTTGCAGCAGTTGCAGAACAAGACTAATTCCGTTCTGTTTGGAGTTTGCTAGCATAACAGCCTGTTTATTGTGCTCCCTGCAATTCCACATAAGCTTGTTTACATACGGCTCTGTTTCTTATCTCAGCTTAGTCTTTCTGCCTGGGGGTCACGCCACTCAGGTTTCTGAGGTCAGGAGGTCACGTGATGTCAAAACTTCTGTGTGAGTAACCCCAGGGCTTCAATGTTTATCATTTTCTGACTAGTTAAAATAGATGCTAACATCACCAAAAAGGTTCAGACATGTGAATTCAAGTGAACTTACTGGAATCTGGTGAAATTCTGCTGGTAAACGTGTGTTGAATATCTGCTTTTTGTTCCAATGATTGTTTGCTTAAAGCAAGCAGACTAATGTAGAGTTCGTCTGCGTGTTTAAATCAAAAGACACCAGCTGAGTTGCAAGAACATTGTGATTGAGCTGATATTGTAGTCTTACACCCTTTGAATGGTATTCAATGGTCCAGTGCACAGTGCAGCATTCTCACACTTCCTTGTTTCAAACACAGTCATAAAACCTGCCTTTATTATGTCATTTAGCTTTAAAATTGGGTTTTAGCGGAGGACAGGCCTATTGCATAGTCAGTAAGTCACTTGGGGCCAAGCAAATGAGGAAGCCAGCAGTATTCCTATAAACTGACATATCAGAAACAAAACAGTGCACACACGCACACGACACACACATGTAAATTCCCGAGATAAAAGCAGCGGGACTCAGCACGGTTTCATAAACTGAAAGCTTCCTTCTGAGTTATGACCTCTTGCAGCGCTGTGCTGTGTGGGATGGCACATTCCAGTAACTGAGTGCTAGGCCATAAATGCGGACAGGTTTGGAGTGAGTGAGTATGTGTGTGTGTGTGTTTGTGCTCCAGCCGCTGCATACACAAAAGCTCCTAGATGGAGTCTACCTGTTGTAAGTGTGTTTTATGAGAACGCTGTCCACTCTGACACACTCCAGCTGCAGTGAGTGTTTGAGAGAGGCCTGCTAGTTTGAGGAGAGGCCTGGGGTGAATTGGCCTGATGCCTTTGTCGTCAAATTGACAGGGCAGTGTTGTCGCCAGAGATCAAAGCAGCATGCTTATCGAGCAGTAATATATCTGCAACCAATGTTTTTTTTTATTTTTTACTGGAAGGTAAAGTGTCATAAAATGATTTAAGCCTTCTTTACACAGAGAGCTTTAAGGGGCCTTGTATAAATGTGCTTTTAGCAGTGCTCTATTAAAACAAGTAGAGTTGGGGGATGGGGGAAGAGGGAGACTTGCTTCATCTTCTCAGAAGCTGTCTACCCTGCACAGGAATTTCATTCATTTCAAACATCATCCCCAGGCTCTAATTGCTTCTCTGAGCCAGCTTAATGCCCCCCCCCCCTTGGAAGTCTTAACCTTCTGAGGAGGGCAAACAAAACCCAGGTCTCTAACCAGGACAACTATTTGGGGTTTACAAACAGTAACACTGGTGAACAACTTCTTCCTTGCTGAATAGGCTCATGTCATACATCTATAGGTCTATAGGAAATATAATTAATATTCAGCCAGAGCAGTTGGCCCCTGACATTGTGTCCGTTAGTGTGTTGATGTGCGGAGCCACATTCTCACGGCCGATTGCACTCGACACTGCAGCACAAAAACAGAATGGTCATGTGATAAGAGGGGCCCCTTACAGAGAGAGACACACAGGCAGAGAAACAGGGACAGTGTGTATGTTTAAATGAAGACAGGATGTAAGGTTTGGCTCCAGTTTATTTACTAAATAATATACATCCTTGCTTAATAACAAACAGTACCCATGCTTTCCAGCGCATTTGCGCAAATTTCTGAGAAAAGCTGACTTCTGGCAGTGCAAGGGTTAAAGTTTTTGTGAAAGGTTGTGAAACACCCGGCTCAGAGTCTGAACGGCTCCTTCAGCATTCTTACCACATCCTGAAACGACGTCAATCCGATGGCACTGCGCAGAAAAAAAAACCCTTATCGGTTCAGTTAAAATCAACAAAGTAACTCCCTTAGAAAGAAGCACTGTAGTGTATTCCTTATCAGGCTCTGCACAGAAACATCCATAGTGTGGATGAAACAAGCAGCGCTATCTCCCACCCTCACGTACAGGCCCATCTTCAGCTCCTGTGCCTAAAGATCTAAAATCGAGTCGATCTAGGGTCAGTGACCAACGTACTCTTGATGGTATCTCTGATTGTGATATGATGGACTGAGATGACAGCAGATCAGTGTTTCCAGTCTAAGCTGCTTTCCTGCTATTATCGCAAAAAGCCATGTGACTATTCAGACCACGTCAATATCACGCATCTGTTTACTGATTCATGTATCTCTGCTGGAATTTTTTTTTTCTTTTTTGAAAAAGTTTTCAATTACACATGCTCATCAGAATGACGTGACTATGTGTGAGTGTGTTACTAGTACCAAATCATGACAGCCACCCACATGGCAGAGAGATATGCCATGTGTGGTGGCTGAGATGCGTGCAGTCATGCCAAGCAACCTCTATCTGCAAATAAATGTGTGATTTGTAGTTTAAATGGAAACCACATGACTGTTTGCTATGTTCTACTCCTTGTCTCGTACTCCTGGTCCTTTAATTCTGCACCAATCTCACCTCTGTGCTGTGTTTACCCTTCACTCCAGAGAAGTCAGAGGGTACTAGCATGCATCACTATATACAGGCAAAATTCTAATCATCTTCACTTCTAGGAATTGATCAACAGCAGCAGCCACCATGCATTGTAATAAAAACAATAGAGGCATTGTAATAGATAAATGAGCCCATTTATTTAATGCCATTGCTGTTTTCAACGCCTCTTCAACAGCATATTCACACCCAATCATAAGCATTCCATGACCACAGAGTGACATATTCTTCTGAGACTCTGTCGTGTCCTCAACCCTACTCTTTCATCCTCTGTTTACAAGAGGAAAAGTCTTCATCTGCGAGGGAAGGGGAGAGGGGAGAGGGGTAGAGGAGAAAGAGAAAGAAAGAGGGGAGCTTGTGAGTGAGCAGAACAAGATAGCCAGAAAAAGAAAAGAGACTGAGACTCTGGCCATCTGTGAGTCTGGCAGCGAGCCAAACCACTGCCCACAGAGCCCAGGCACATGCCTAACTGCCTCTTTCTGCAATGGTAGTCCAGCCCTGCTTCCACAAACAACAGGCCTGTGGAACCACACACAAAAACACAGCAGCCACCAAGGACAAATGCACCCTTATGGTCATAAATAGGGCCCGAAACACAATATTTGTAGAAGTGTAATTGCTCTGTGACAAAGGCTGAGTGACACTGCCGTATGTGTGCATACATGTTCACCCAGTTCTGCCAATGTTCGGGGGGGTGTTCAGCAGGTCTTTATGTTGAATTACTGAACCCCTCACTGGTGTTGTCTTATTTTTGCACAAAGAATAAAAGTGTTTCTAATCCCTGTGTGATTTAACAATGTCTTCACACAAATGACATGCAGATCATTATTGTTTCACTGGCAACTCACTTAACACTACAGAATGCACTGCTTGTTGGAAATTACCCTTTTTTTCACAACAAAGGAACACAATAACATCTCACACGTGCCGATTGAAGATGAACTCTGGTCCACCTGAGAAATCAACTGGTGAACCTGACCAAGAGACACAACAGTTTTACTCTTCTGTTTTTATGCAGAGGCCGAGCAATCTAGCATTATGCAGAGATGGATTTTTGCCATCTTAGCATAAGGGCCAGTCATCCTTCCTTTGAGCTGCGGTCTAAGACACACTTAAGCCAAGAACCACCAAGATGCAGGACAGCTCCAGGCCCTTGGATTAGTGTCCTAAGTCTTCCTAACTGAGGCATAGAGTGATGATGGGGTGACAGGATAATGACTTGAAGTATGGCATGAATGGATGGACGAACTGCTGCACTGATGGTCAGAAAAGTCATGTCCAGCCAGTTTATCAACATCTCTTGAAAAGCAACATTGAGGGCTTTTGATAGCCAAGGCTCTGCTATGCTATAGAAAGCTGTGCATTAGTCTTTGACGAAGCTGCCTATGATGATGTGATAGGTTCAAAGCGGACACACATGGGTGGTTATGTGGAGCAGGGTCCTGCACAAAGCACTAATGGACAGCCCTTTGAAGAGGTCGCTCACACAGTCAAAGACAGTGACTTAATGCTTAGTTAATGTGTTGGGATATGCCATGCAACACTGTGGGAGTTTCTGTTCATGAGCAACTAGCGGAGATGAGAATACACAGAGCTGCTTTTGTGCAAAACTAGTGAAGCAATAGTAAGAATGTTATTTCATTTTTAGAAGTGTACCACTGTGGGGAAGAAGTTCATTGACTCATGACTTGATGTGCAACTTTTCTCTGAGCTGAGGTTGCAGGCACACGTGTTTTACAGTTAGTTAAGCAAGTGCACTGGACAACGACCTAATGAATGGTTTATCTTCTGAGACACATGCTCATACGTAACACTGACTCAATGCTTGGCTAATACATTGGGGCTGCATTGTACTGCTGTGCCAGTTTTTCTGTGGACATGAGAGTCAAGCAAAACGTGACCCCACAACATGTTTTTGTGGCCTACCTTTTCTGTCACCACAGAGCAGAAATATAGAGACAGGCTTACCAGAGGCAAATTTCAAGAGTTCAACACCCCGAGAAAGCAGGAAGTTCAAGTATGACTCAATGATTTATATTTCTTTAGTCAATGTGTCAAGGGATGGTAACATAAATATCAGAGTGGCACGTTCCTTCTGACAAATGTAGCAAGTCCCAGGAGTAAACTGGAATACTTTAGGCATCACACTGTCAGTGCTGGCTAAAGTGTAAGCCAAGAGAGCCTTTATCTGTAGGCAACATGCACAAATGCAAATTGGTTTTAGGAGATGGCTAGTTGGTGTGTGTTATAGGTCTGAGAGATAAGAAAATGTTGCGTGCATCTGTGCAAGTGAGTGTTCACTGTGTGTGTGTTAGGGCCTAGATATCCAACAACCACCTGCAAGATTCCTGTGGATTATTCATGTATTTGTTAAAAAGGTGCCGGTTTTCAGGCCCGCGTGATTCCCGGAGCCAAACCAGCTGTGACTAAATGACACAAACATTAAGGCGAGTTAAAGATGTTTTAATTTATTTACCTGTGACAGCTGTCTTGGATCAGGAGCCCCGAAGAGAGATGAGCTGGAGCTGAAACTAATGGCTCCCCTCCGGCTAAGGACATGCTTGGGAACCGGCCTGTCTAGAGGCAAAACCGGCAGCTGATAACATACTTCCATTGAATAGTCGGGGCTGGATCCGGATCAAAAATATTGAAAAAAAATCAAATATAAAATGAAAAAGATAACAAATGCAATGCGAAAATAGATGACTGGTGAATTAGAAAATCTCCCCAAGCCGAAAAAATCTTTCAATATTGTGGAAACGATCTGCTATCGAGCAGCAAAGTATTTCTGTTCATTATGAGCGACTCAAAACTTGTCCAGATCGCCTTCATGGATGCTGCGTCTTATGTACCTCCACCGTTTCACCTCCTTTGGTGTCATTCTGTAGGAAAAAATTCATGCTGCTGTTGCATTTGCTCCTTTCCTTCTCATTTTACTCAAATCCGGGCCCACGGACGACGAGACCTTCTTGCCATTTTCTGGGTCTTTATGAAAACGCTTCCTCATTTTCAAAGCAGAAAAAAACGTCCGCTCATTTGCGTTTCGTGGCGTTTACGGATCCGCATATCACATATCCCGAAATGAAAACAAAAGGCACGACCACTTCCAAAAAATGTCATCAACATATCATATTGTATGCAACACCGGCGGATGAAGTGAGGCAGCTCCAGGATGTGAGACCTTGTCAGCCGTGGCCGGGAGGTTTTCTCTCATTCAGACTTACAACGTTGGCGAAATATAATCAACATGTAGGGCTTTTCCGTCTTTTTTCATAAGCTGCATGATGAAGAAGCAGTTGTCTAATTCACCGCTGACCGTAAAGCAGAAAGTGTCTGGCTCCGAGAGGGGAACCCCGACGTTCATCTCATTCACTGCGATTCCGGTGGGCTTAAAGGAAACGTGATGGCACGTAACGCGAAACTATCAACCAAAAAACGACAAATTAATAACCTAAAGTGTTTTATTTCCCTACAACTACCTACCTATCGTCCTAAACATTAGCCTACTGTATGGTTTTACAGCGCACACACCACCTGCCAGAGATGGTGCTGTTGGAGCGAGCAAAAAACGCCCTTGTCTGAGCTCGACCAATGGCGTGGAGCCGGCTATTGCAACCTAACCGCTGATTGGACAATGTCGCTTAGATGGTATTAAACGACGTGTAGGATTGGCTATGCGGCCAGGGCGATCCCAAGACCTATATGAGCAGTCGTTTGCAGACGGCGTGGACTTTCTCAAGGGTATTCCTCCACAACGGGGCTTGCCCTGCAGCGGTCCACATCATTGCCTGAGATTACCTTCCTCTCATGACTCATTCTACTTGGGAGCTGAGACTCACCGGGAGTTTGAAATACAGTCTAGGAAATATAGCAAAAATGTTGCAGCTCTGTTAGGCTGAGGCAATTTGCTCCTATATGACTGTATGTAGTGACTCAAGACACATGCATTGCACTGAAAAGTAGACTCAGAGTTGCTCGTTTTATTGCCCGTATGCACTGTTTGGGTTTATCTGTCTGCACCAAAATTCCTCTGAGATACTGGCCTATTGATTTCTTTGCATGATAAGCTGTGGCTGACATCATACTGCAGCTGAGTGAATCAGATAACGTACGGCATTAATGCACCAGAACATGAACATTTTCACTGGAGGTTTCTGTGCCACAGCCATGTGCTGGGGGACAATGGATCTGCCATGGCAACAGTCAGGCCTAGTGCCAGTGGAGGCATAATCCCCTCCCTCCACATTTCCATGGGTCTGAATGTAGTCCCCCACAATCATACCCCCTACAAAGAGGTCCTGCGTCTTTTCCAGGCAACTAAGGCAACACTGCAAAACACAACAACAAATGTGCCCTTTGACAGTGGCAGGAGTGGAAAGAGTAATAGAAGAACCAATTCAAGTAGAGGTATACTATGATTTCACTTCAGTTTTATTTAAGTGAAGTGCTTGTATTTGAAACCGCATAAGTAGGCTAGCTGTTTTGACTGTGTAAAAGTCAATAGTAACAGTTACTGAGTTCACCTAAAAGGCAAACGTAGTATTCTGACTGAAAACATGTCATAACTTATGCCCTACCACTCACCAACACCTGCCAAGTAGTGAAGTGAAAATCTTCAACAGATTTTTCTGAGAATTTATTTAGAGGGAAAAGAGGATCAGTCAAACTTAAATTTGATATCTTCCTAAAGTGGCCATACCTGTGGCTTTCTTAGCAACATTTGCCTTTGCAAACTGGAGTAGAATGCTTAATAAAAAATATTGTATGTAATAGGGTGAAAGTTGAATAACTGATTTTTGCTTGTACTCAAAGACGTACAAGTAGGTGAAAAAGCTTTTCAGTAAGTGTACTTCTAATTAGTTACTTTCCACCCTGAATGGTGGAACAACTTGTGACTCTAAAACCATTTAATTTGATTTTAACTGCTATCTTTCCTGAAGTGTCAGTGTAAATGACTAACATGTCACATCTTGATTTTTAAAGGTATTTGCTCCAAACAGAACAGAGAAGGTCAACCACACATGGGTGGTACTGTTTTTGCATTCACAGTTTACAAACCTGTTGTTGCCAGACAACTCTGAAACTGCTTGATCTGGTATATGACTACGTCAATAGGACGTCACGTGTGCACACAGGGTAGCACTTTTTACCCTCTCTCCTTTAAGTGTACATGTGGGAAAAGAGTTTAGGAGGCATTTCTGTTAATTAATTTCTTCCAGAGCCCTTTTCCCCACATTCATGCATACATACAAACTAACATACACCATGCACAGACACACCTTTGTAGAATGGCAGGTGTGTTTAACTACTCTAGCATCAGCCCCAGGAGCTTTAGTAAGACAGGTGAGCTGCATACCTGCTGATTCCCCTTGAGGTCACACATACTGTATCTGCTTGTTAGGCCCCCCAGTGCTCCACTCGCCCTGACTCTAGTCTTGCTGATTGCTCTCTGGAGACACGTTGCAATCCACCATGGTGTCCCTAATTGATTTACCTGTTACCTTCTGGCAATGCTCTGAGCATCACTGGAGTTATTAGCTATTGCTTCACTGCCATTCAGCAGTTTTACACCTATAGTAGTCTTTAACATACAGATTCTATATGCGTATCTGTAAACATACACACCACCGTGCATGAACGCGCACACACACACACACACACACACACACACAATCTTGATTTCTGATGACGTGACATAACTGCACATCCTCCTTCAGTGACTGTCCAGTATTTTTCTTGACTAATTAATTACATTTTTGTCACAATTATTAGGTCCACTTACTGTTATTTTAGTTATATTAAAATGGATTGCTATTATCACCAGGATGAACTGAAAGAAATAAACAGCATTTTTATACTGCAGTATACTTTTCAATTAGATGCCATTACAAACATACAAAAATGTACTGTTGTGTGTATGTAGAGCCACCTTGTGGTGAAAAAGAGACCTTGCAAGGACAGTGTGGATCAAAAATTAATCTCAAAAATATTCAAGCTAATTACAAAATAGCTCAAATTTACTCTCAGAGAGAAAGATTTTAGCCTGGTTTGTAATCATAAGGTATTAAATGTGTAGTGGAACTGATATAAGGTTTATAATACGCTTATATTTCCTAGTATACTGGCAACCACACTATATAATGCCTGCCGAATACAAACATGTTTCAAATCTGGCACATCTTCATTGTGCTAACACTTACAGTTTGATGAAAGCTTTTCTGTAGTTGGAAATGTGCAAATGGAAAGTGTATGTGGAGCAAGTGTAAAATAAGTCCAGAAGTGTTAAACATAATGACTGAGTCCTGGGTAGCTACAATGTGTGACAGCTTAATTTGTTACTGATGTGACAAATCTGATTTCCATCCACATTATTCATAATACTGAAAAGAGTATGAATCATAACATCCAAATGCAACAGCATAACCTTAAGTACAATGCAAGCCCTATTTGGTGACAACTGCAGTGATGTCAGTGTGTAATAGTGCATCTAATGGACATAGCCTGCCCTCTTTCTACCACTAGATAGCACCCTTTTACTGTGCTAAAGGCCAGTGAGCAGCTCTTCAGTAGCTGCCACAGTATGATGGCTCTTTTAATCAACATTAAAATTCAGATTGTTTATCGACTGGCAATTTTTGAATTTGATGGATAGAAAATGAAATCAACTAAAAATAGTGGTAGGAGCAACAACAACAGAATCTGAATTTTCTTAGACTGATGTACTGTAATAGTGTCTGGCAAGAGACTTTTGCTATATATCTCCCTCTCATGGGGCTATCTAATAAATATAAAGAAATGCGAAACAAATACATAAAATAAGTTGGCATTATAGCTTATATTGATGTCTTTGGTGAGAACATGTTAATTCTGTTATCAAGATACAACTGCCTACCACTCGTTGTTGAGACACTTAGATCCAGATTTAAATGGTGAGTAATTGGCCAATCCCAAAGGGTGCATGATAATTCACTGTATACCTAATTTACAGAATTTACAGAATCACAAAACCTGTGGGAATTACTCTCTTAAGTCACACTGTCTCTGCATCAAAGAAAACTCACTGATGACTTTATACTACAGCTTTCCAAGTCTCTCTCTCTCCATCCTCTCTTATGATCTTAGTCCACAAGTTAAAAAAAATCTAAGATTAAGCTGGCAGCTGCACATCTACAAGTGTCTTTCAAATAACTCCTAATATCTGCAAGAATAAATGTCAAGAGATTCGTAATAGTGCCAGTATTCTACATGTGTACCCTGCTTAATGCAGGTAGGCGTGTGTGTCAACACCTAGCTGCTTGATGCTGAAATCCTCCTGCCTCTTTACACTTTGAATTAAAATGTTGATGATGAGGCAATATGGACTGCACTTCTCATGGTGCAGAGGGTGTGATGTTGAAGGCAGGCTGGGAGAAGCACTTGAATACTGAGCACATCTCAGTTTCCCATGACCATGAGCTGCAGTGGTGCCTGTTAAAACAGACTGACGTCTCTTTTACGTCATCATATGGGAGAGGATGTTACATAAAGCTCCATGTGGAAATCTGGCTGTTTGATTTCATCCTTCTTGTAATGAAGTGACTATATGTATATACTTAATGGGTTTATCCCAGAAACAGTGTGGTAGATTATGGAAAATGCTAAGACTTGTCAGCAGCTTTTTCACTGTAAATCTGTTTTAATTATCTAAAGATTATTAAGAATTACAAGCGTACTATTCTGTGATATTGTGGGTCAGTATGGGCTAGGATATTTTTCAAGAAGCTGTAGACCCTTGATTCATACTATACCAATCTTAATTGTGATTATAACAATATTATAACAATACTGAAGAAAAGGTTGCTTATAAACTGCTGGCTTATGAATTGTTGTAGCCAAAGTGAAGTTTTACATAATCATATTCCAAAAGAAATATGGTCCTCCTTTGATTCAAATGCCAATATTAAAAAGTGAAACTGTCCATAATCATCACAGAGTAGTTCAAGCATAAACCGAACAAAAGCTGAGCCTTTCACATTGAATGATGAGTATGCCCAAGGCCCAAGAACCTGACGTTACTTTTTTGTGAACTTTACTTTGTTATTTTAACTATTCAACTTCAAGAATCAAGTTTGAACTCTGTCCATGACATTCTAAAATAATATTGGAAACACCTAACCTAGTGTTCTCTGTGTGCAATTTAAATGAGTTACCTTTACTTTTCATAATCACCTTCATTTAGTTATTGCTTTTCATCCCAACCTAGTCCTAAATGAATTACTGCTAACTTAATCATCACAAGTAGATTTGATACATTTTCTACAAGACTACATTTGCAGCAAGGTGACAGTACTTCTAGTTGTTAGTCAGGGTATTATAGTACTATAGTAGATTTTCCTTTCCTGATCATAGCTTAAGTGATGTTTTGAGATGAGGAATTTCATTTCAGTGGATCTTTTTAGGACTAATGTGGATGTGCAGAAATAGACAAGATTATCTGAGGATGCTTACCAAGACCTTTTAAATCGCAGGCAGTGACTGCTTACCATCTGTATGAATACAATATAACTTCCACCTAACTGAAATATTCATACAAGAGAACAGATGGCACCCTTTGCACTGCTCCATATTTTGCTCCCATATACACTTTAATCATTCTTACGAGCTTGAAGACCTTTATGTGTGCAATTGTGTGTGAGTGTGTGTGCGTAACACCTCATGATGATTATTTTGTGGCTTTGGTATTACCTGCAGACCCTTTTACTATATACAGTAAACACTGTGTGCTACCACTGAGCAAAACACAGGAACATGAGAGTCACAACAAGCTCTTTAAAGTGGCACTTTGTGGCATCAAAAGTAGTGCTGTCTGGTATTCATATTGGCTTTTTAAGAAATCTCCAGACTTCTATTAATTTGTCATTCTTCTATCTTTGTTGCATTTTTACTAACAGACACTGCAATATTATGAGTCAGACAGTAATGGCTTAAAAATTGTGAATTCACTTCAATCACAAGGACATAACCTAGAACATCTTCTTAATTGATCTCATTCAAATTCATTTTTAGGAGTCATCATAATGGTGAGCATTTGAGCAGTCCATGCTTGTTGTTAATGAATATATAATCATACTAGTTCAGCCTTTTTAAAAACTACTGATTAAAAGTGAATGAAGTGGTATGCCCACAGAATCACAAGGTGACACAAAGTAGAAATCTGGTGAAATGCACATGCCTATACTACTTATACTGTATTGACAAAAGGCAATAGGTGATGTTTTACATTTCATCAGATTTACAACACACAAGTCACAGAAACTTTACACGTAAAGAGTAAGACATGATGGTGTTGTGTTTTTCCACTCAATTCTTATCTTTTCAAGACATGATTCTCACCTTCGAGGTGTAAACTTGGTTCATGTCTTTACAGCTGTGGCACCCAACTTGTGGTCTGGTGTCCCTGGATGTGCACCAAATTAAACAGTGGGACACAAATTACAGGGGAAAGCTGGAGAATGACACTCATTCATTTTCAGTGATAACATCTGTCTAAAATATTTAAATATGACTCACTGAGTCTTGATGTGCCTGTGTGAAAAGCACTGTGTGCATGGCCTTATTATAATGGGAACAGAGGTGCAAGGAAGGCAAATGTCATACTGTATGAGTCAGAGAAAAGAAAAAAAAAGATGAAAAACCAGATTAGGTAGACAGGTCGCAAGCTGCCAGAACTTGAGGATTCTATGCCATGCTTGCTTTGATATGAGATAATTAGGTTATAGTTAAAAATACTTTTATACATAGGTATCTGAGGTATAAATGTTTCAACAAAGTACTGACGCAGAGTCCCACAGTAACTTTAAACATCAGTACCTCTAAACTCACAAGAATAATCTAATATAAAGAGTATACATATATACACACAATATCAGTGGATACTGAACAACAATGGAAAGCACTACGTGATGGCACTAGCTCACCTGGTAGAGAGGGTGACCCATTAGTCATAGTTTGATCCCTGGCTTCTGCTGTCTCTATATACTGAAGTGCTCTTGTAGAAGACACTGAACCCCATATTGCTTCTGATCTGTGTAGAAAAAAAACTGTAAGTTGCTTTGTAGGGTTTTTGTTTCCTGGATATCAAGCTTTGAAATATCATCCTGACAACAGCTCTGTGACGCCAAATATCACAAAAGGTTTCAAGGATCTTTACTATTCTCATTCACTGCTGTCACATGCCACCGAGAAGACAAATGTACAACAAGTGCAGTTTTCTGGGTCTACATGGAGCTGAACAATATGGGTAGGAAAGTGTTATTATCTCCTTGATGCTCTCTAGTTGGTTTTTCATTAAAGGTATTGTACAACTGTGCATGTTGTTGTTAATGTGTGCATGCTTGCTCATGAACTTTTACCTCCATAGAAGTAACTCTGTGCCATTGTTCAGTGTCAGGAAATTATTAAATACCTTTTATTCCATGTATGGAGACTGCTTGTTGTCTGTGACCTTGAAAATGGCTGCTTCTTGTGCTGTTGCTGTGTGCAAACCCATGAACATGCAGTCTGAGTATGTGGAGGATCAACCACTTCCAGATGTTTGGCCATGTGAGATTTGTCTTAACAAAAAGAAACACACAAAGTTTTGGATCAAAACAAACGCCTACAATGACATCAGCACTCATACCTTTAGTTCTTACATTTTGGAAACATCTCATGAAACTCAGAAAAGTATGTCCAAAATGTGGACATTTTGAAGAATTTCCCTCATTAGTCCATCCTTGAGAAGACATTCAGACCTCATAAATGCATTCAAGTGAATTAAAACACTCATACAAGCATTAAAATAAGCACATTACTGGAGCACAAACGTTTCAATTCCTGATGTAAATTACTATACTGCAGACAAAAATCACTGGACAGAGGCTACCATTTGTGCAGCAACACAGAAAAATGTCAGCCATTATAAACAAAGGCACTTTATTAGTGTGTGATGCTTGCTGCAGTCCTCATCACAACAGCTAATTATTGTTTCAGAGTGGTCCACCTAAATGTGTTTGCAGCATAGTTATAAGCCATTTTACAGTCAAAGCAAATGATAATGTTTGTTTTCATCACTAGTTGCACCCAAATCAGACACTAAACAATCACCTTTAAATTCCCTTTTGGACAGAGTGCTTGCAGGTGTCATCGTTTCTCATTTAACATGCATATTAACAATGCAGAGTATGCAGTGTGCTTACTGACAAGACCTCCACTGTAATCAAAGCCATACTGATCCTCTGTAATCTAATCTTCTTGTCTGACAGTGAAATATGGGATCTTTCACTGTCAGACAGAAATATGGGAAATATGGAATCTTTTCACCAAAGGATCTACTCTACTGTCAACAAATGTTTAATTTTTGCCAGGTTAACAGAGGACTGTTGTAGCAATTAGTGAACTCCTCCCTCCATATAAAGAGCCCAATTTTTTTCATCTTTAATATTAGAATATCAGAAGATAGCAATAAAAAGAAAGAAAACTACCATATATATCATTAATGCAGCTCAGCTTCACACAATATACACAGAAATTCATTTTGAAACTGCTCTCTTTCTTTTTTTATTCTTAATTAATTAATTATTTTATTGTTAATTTTACGACTTGTTATTCCTTATTGCCAGGCTTTGCTAATTTAATTTTACACTTTCCGACTGTGAACTCTCTAGAATACGAGTTAAGTTGAATATGGCTGTATGAATGGTCAAAATTGATTGTATATGAATTGACAGTAACACTGTCATGCGCAATTACAAACAAACGTTTGGCGAAATTTTTTGTGCAGATACGGAAAATAAAAATCGTGTTGCATTTTGGGAAAAAGAACTCTCCTTCGAGCCGGATTCGAACCAGCGACCTAAGGATTACCATGTATCCGCTACAGTCCTCCGCTCTACCAACTGAGCTATCGAAGGGAGGTGATTCATTCATGAGGCCCATACTCTTTTATTAAATGACACCAATGACAGCAACTGATTGAAATATTTCCTATGATTACATATGGAACATTCGCGAAAGCAAACGAGTTTCGCTCTGGTCGTTGTGGTTCGCTCTAATTACGCCAAAGCGTTGCGGTTTGTGGCCGCGTTAGCTGCTAGCGTTTGTTCGTTAACGTAACGACATTAGCTGGCGCTTCGTCAGTCTCGTACGTTTTTCTGCATGACACGAAACCTTTCTTAAGCGGTTTATTACAATGTCAGTTATTACAGCGTGCTAACAACAGTATGTGTAAAGGACTAATTTTACATCCACAAAGCACAGTACTAATACACAGCAAAACCTTTATCGTCACCTTTGGTGGTGTTTCAGTTTATTTACTTTTCTTCTTACCGTAGTAATGGAGTGATAGAAAAGTTCGTCACAAATCTCATCCGTGGTTGCTAGTTTTCGCTAGCTGGGTGCGAAGAACTAGCTAGCATAACTATTCCCGAACAAAACCTTGTAACTACTAATTTTACACACACCACTATTTGTTTTATGCTCAGTAAAATGCTGTTCACTTCCAACTGTAGGTAGCTAATGTTGTAACCTACCTCTTGGTGGGTATAGTCATTGTCACTGATGTGAGCAAAGTTTGTTCTTCCAAGTTTGGATGATCATCGCATTTGATGATGACGCAGGGTGGTGCTAGCTAGCGTGTCCAACGGTTAGCTAAAAAGTTAGCATTAGGCTAAGTTAAGTTTACACGTAGTGGGTCCGTTGATATTTTAGTTTGTAGTTAACAGCTATCCATTCATTGTTTAACATAATATTTTGTCACATGAGAGTTAAAACACAGGTGCATCATTAAAATGACTGTGACAAAACTCAAATTTAATTGATAGGATCATACTATAGTTAATATGTTTAAATCGAGTCCAGTCTGGACATCTTTAAATCATGTTTCTGCAATAACTGATATTTAGATGTCAAATCATGCCTATGTAATTACTGATGTTTAGATGTCACTGCCCCCGCCCCCTATGTGCAAACACCCAGCCACCTCTGATAGCATAATGTACCGGCTGGTAAGCAGCTGTTCAGTACTGCCGTGCTAGGTTTCAAATATGGGCAAGGTAAAAATGGCAACCTTTGACGTGACAGCAATAGCTGCTAAAAACAGAACTGACACCAGCGAGATAGGAGCCCACACCCGCTAGGACAAGAGCAGCAGGCCTACTTTTCAGCCTGACTCCGGGCCTACTGTAGATTGATTCTTCTTAACTCTCACTAACTTTAATAGTCTTGTCTAATTAGATTTTTCCGCTCTTTTAAGCTTTGACACTTCTTGTGTCAGAAAATGAATACCATGGAGAACTTGGAGAAACAGCTGATTTGTCCCATATGCCTGGAAATGTTTACAAAACCTGTTGTCATCCTGCCCTGCCAGCACAACCTTTGCAGAAAATGTGCCAATGATGTTTTCCAGGTAAGAAACTGAACTAAATGCCATTGATTTGTTTTTAATATTGCTGGTAACATATTTATAAAATTGAGTAGCAATGCTGTTGTATATGAACATCTGTTGCTTTGCATTGAGACTACTGATATTTTTATGAACTTGCCCTACATCTTTAACCTAACTGGTAACTGTTTGGATGTCATATATTACAGCTGTATATTCTCACATAGAACTGTAGAGTTTAGTCAGAAAATCCTAACTAATCATAAATGAACATTTAAGGCTGTGTTTACAAACATTATTAATGTAGAATTTTATTAGCATCAGTAAACATTTAGAACTTGGATTTAGTGTTACCCCCTGCATTAAAACACTTCACAAACAATTTCAACATTTTGTTAATGGGGTTACACTTTTGTAATATGGACTGTTAATCCACTGGATTAACATTTCATAACTGCTGAGTGAAACACTTTAATTATTTTATGCAAGTAAGATGAAGCTGGCCATTAAAACTCGTGTCATCATACTAAATTTAGGGTTTTAAATGTGACTGCTTGCAGGCTTCAAACCCATACCTTCCAACAAGAAGTGGCTCAGTCACATCTGGTGGCCGCTTCCGATGCCCATCCTGCAGACATGAGGTGGTTCTGGACAGGCACGGCGTTTATGGGCTACAGAGGAACCTGCTCGTTGAGAATATTATTGATATGTTCAAGCAGGAGTCAAGCAGGTGAGACAGATCACACGCATGTAGTCTGTCTTGATGTAACACAAAATCAGAGGAAATGGCCACCACTTATTCATTACACCTTGACAGTCCAGAGACAGACTTTTCAGTCAAAGTTGGTGCTTTGCTGGTGTGACCTTAGTGCCAGTGGCTTCTGAGTCAGAGAGCTGGAGTGGGTGACAGGAAGTTTCTAGTTTTAGTCATCTATCTACACAGATGATTTCCATCATCTGAGTAGCTGACTGTACAGCCAAAAGGCTTGTATGACATAAGATCCACAACACTCATACACACACTCAGGATGCTCAACCTCATACTAGATCAAGAGTAATTCTTATGGAATAAATTGTCCTATTATTCAAGAAAAGATAGAAGTGAATAGAAACTAACTGTATATTGCAGTGGTGCAGTGGTGATGTATTGATTACAGTGCTGACAGCCCATGTGCATGGCAAGACAAGACTGATGGATCGTCAATAAACTACTGAGATGTGTACCTTTGACATTATCAAGCTGACATTCAACATCACATCAATATGCACTAAAATGTAGAGGCTGACAGCAGGGTACCTCTGTTTCTTTACACCTCAACAGCACCAAGCCAGCACCGCAGCAAAAGGAAGAAACACCCATGTGTGATGTCCACGAGGAGGAAAAGATCAATATTTACTGTGTGACCCACGGTGTGCCCACATGCTCCATGTGTAAGGTTTTTGGAGCTCACAAAGACTGTGAGGTGGCACCTATTAGTAGTGTTTACCAGACAAAGAAGGTGAGGCCTGAAATACTCATGAAATTACAATAAATAGAGCAATAGATGTTTTTCAAAAAGAAAACATGAAAATCTCAATATGGCCATTTTTCATTATGAAGTATATTAACATGCATCATAACTTCAGTCGCACTTGATCTCATGTCTTTACTCTGCTATGTCCTTCCCCCCCAGACAGAGCTGAGTGACGGGATTGCCATGATGGTCGGTAACAACGACAGGATGCAAGGCATCATTAGTCAGCTAGAGGAAGCCTGTCGTGCCATAGAGGTCAGTGTCCAACTGCTGCAGCGCCTGGCCGCTCACTCACACAGCAAGCCTCACTCATTGCACACGCTAATGCACCTGCACTCACCTGCACAGACGTACCCGACAGACGTAATGTGTCCTTGTCAGCGCCACTCTCGCTGCTTTTATCTGTCTGTGAGATTCCGACTGAGAGGTGAAGAGAGGAAAATTAATGTTTTGTTGGCTCTGTCTGCCTTACTCTCTCTTTTCCACATTTTCTTCTACATGCACTTAGCAGGGCACTTTATTTTGCCTCTGGCCCACTGACATTAAAAAATGAGCAGTGTAATTGATTTTGGGGGGGGGGTCAGAACAGTCAGTTTTTCTATGGTTCACGTGCCACAGTTGGCTGTAGTGGAGAGGAAGCTGGACTGGGTCCAGTCCCCCATGTGTCGCCCTCAGTGGCGTCACTCATGCCGGACATGCAGAATGAGCTTCACTGTCCTCCCTGCACATATGGCACTACCAGATGAGCGGAAGACAGGCTAAACAGAATAATCGTTGTACAGTATTTACACAGGAATACACAGGGGGCAACAACTATTTCCTCATTTTCTGTGTCTCGATCTTTTTTAAATATTCTATACTCTGTTGTACCCTCAAGTTGCATTTACATACATTTGTCATCCTGAGGACAGTGATGAATGATAAATACAGATGGACTTTCAGAATTTATTATCTTTCCCTCTGTGTCTTCATTGTCTCTCACTCATGCATAGGAGAATGGTCGGAGGCAGAAGACTCAGGTGTGCGAGAAGTTCGACCAGCTGTACTCCATCCTGGAGGAGAGGAAGAGGGAGATGAGTCAGAAGGTGACGGCTGAACAGGAAGAGAAGGTGAACTACATCCGGGGCCTGACCAGGAAGTATGGAGACCATCTGGAGGAGAGCTGTAAGATTGTGGAGATGGGGATCCAGACCATGGAGGAGCCGGAGATGGCCTTATTCCTGCAGGTCAGAGTCCCAACCAAATGGGGTTGATATAAGCTCTGTATTATCAATATTTTATGTGCAAGACCAATGGATATTTACCCTTTAATTCTCTCTTCTGTTTCAGAACACAAAGCCTCTCCTCAAAAAGTGAGTATCTATTTTTATGCATCAATAAGTACTGACAATAGATAAGGGAAAATACAGTGTGTTTGCTATGTAAAGTAGATAACATATTGTCATTTTAAGGTCAAAATCCTGTCTAACTTTACACTGTTAAACACTACTACTGGATTTTGTTTTTCTTCTTTTTTTGTGCCCTTTTATGGTTTCTATTTTTTCATATTCTAGTGAGTCATTTACCAAATTTACATCTGCACTTACACATAAAACCACCAGTCCTATTGCAGCAAGCAAGGTCACACCTGCTGTCTGGGAGCTGTTGAAAATAATTCTGTGAAATGTAGCAAATCCCCATCTTTAGCAGCAGCGTCCCAAAAATAACATGTGGAATGTGCTAAAAATCACAGATTGATGATATATAAAACAAGTGCTACTTTGACTATCTGAGGGTGATTTTCTTTCCCTATTAATATGCTATTTGCTCCTTTTGCACTCAGGATCACAGAGGCCTCCAGCACAGCACACTTGGATAAAGTTGAGCGTGGCTATGAGAGTATGGATCACTACACCGTTGACTTCAAGAAAGAGGGCAAGGCCCTGCGCAGCATCGACTTCATCCAAGGTGAAAGGACAGAGATCGCTTATGGCTGCAGTGTAATTCATCTCTTACAGCTCAGTCATCTGACTTGTATTTCCATCCTCGTTACTTTTACAGATGATGAAGACGAGGATGACGAGGACGAGGATGGCGAGGCAGGCGCAGAGGAAGGAGAGGGGGCCCAGACTGTTTCCGGAGGCAGCGCCGTCACACCCGCCTCCATCCAGCCTCCTCCTCCTCCTCCCCCCCAGCAGATAAACTCCACCCCCAGCTCCACTTCGACCTAGCCACCAGCCCCAGCACCCTAAAACCAGGAGCAGGATAAGTGTTGCTCCTAGGTGTTGATTTCAGGTCACTTGTGATACTTTTTCCTCCCAGGTTGGGGAACAGTGAGACGGATTTAGATCTGCGCCAGAGGGAAAGTTGAGTTGCTGAGGTAGATGTAAATGAAGAGACAGAAGTTTCTATTCACTTCCTTCTCTCTTATTGCGATTGTGTTAGTGTGCAGCACTGCATACTGATTCATCTTGTATTTTTTTTCTTATTAAAATACATGTTTTGGTTCTTCCTTTTAATTTTGGACAACAGAGAGGCCACGAGGGAGTATTGGTTGTTTCCAGAATTCAGACACGTTCGTACATTTTTTATGTTGCTGACCTTTTCCAACTCGCAGCTTAAACTACATCATTAGAGAGCATGACAAGAGGGCCTCAGGTTTTCCTCCCTGTCGTATACTTTATTACTGATATACCTTTATGAGTAGGGTAGCCTGAGTAAAATCACTGTGACATTTCAACATTTCATACACACAAAAGCCTGTATTATGTGTCATATTCTTTGTTGTGTAACACAGGTATATTTTCCTATTAGGGACAAAACATCACATTTTGCCATTTTATGTTGTATTATATTATATGTGCCATTAAAACTGAATTGTACAAACAACCTATAGTATTTCTCAAGTCTTGGTTGTTACCAGATTAACAAATATAGAACTAAAGTCCTCATTTTCATCTCACCACCACATGTGTCGCTGTACTTCAGGTTTGTGCGTGGTCTGAATTAGCAATGAAACAGATTTTGTGTAACACCCACCTCCGTCTGTGTGTGCGCATGTCTAAGGGGGAAAAAGACTTATTTTTCTCTTCCTCCCTCCCTTTATCTGTTTTTCACGCTCTTTTTCATTTATTTCTGTCAAAGGAAATCCAGCTAGAAAAGGCATTAGTGCCCTTTTTATAGCTGGTTGAGACACAGTTCTAAGATCCCTCAGCACTGTATGGTTGTGATGCCATTCCTGCCTACAGCCTACTGTACATATGAGGCTGCAGTGAGCCTCGGGCCGTCAGTCATCTATTTCCAGCCTCTGCGATGGTCTCACCTTGCTGTGACTCCACTATTGAGGTAGTCCACCACGGAGTCCCATCTAATTATTGTACACCATCTCTCACTGAGTTGGATCCTTTACAAATGGGCTCAATGCAGCACTAAGCCCCAAGTTGCTAAGTGGGCCAAGCAGAATAGGATGACTCACATCCACAGCTCTTGTTTAGTTTATCCTGACACTGTGGGTCAAGGATCAACACAGCATGCACATCCACACAAACGCACACGCACACACACAGTGTCTTTCACACTCATTAGCTATCAGTGGTGCATCTTTGAGCTGTCTGTTTTTGCCTCATTGCTGGTATAATGAGAATTTCCTCTTGAGGATTATGGGTTTAGGAGAAAGGATGCTGTGTGAATGTTCTTCACCTGCATGGCCACAGGCCAGCATCCTTTAGTAAATTTTTTGTTGTTACAGCTCTTTTGTGTAGTGTGTTGGGAGAGGAGGCACAATGTTAACCCACGACTTGGCTCTGGAGCAATGCCATGGTTACACCATATAAGATTTTTGTATTCAGTTTGAAGCACCTTTCTCAATCAATCAATATCTGTGTAGGCAAGTCTCAAGATGCAGTGGCCTTTGTGCTCTCTCCCACCAAATGTAAACCTGTGTTCCACCTATATTCCATTTCTCCAATGTAAGACTATACATTTGTTTGTCAGGAAACAACAGGAAAGTGTTTGTTAATCAAATTTGTAATTAAAGTAACTGGGAATAGTTTGTTTTCATAGGAGTTATTATTAACTCATTTGTAAGGATGTCCACAGAGAAGTGTAAGCATTGCTTTTAATTTTTTATTAAAAAATATAGATATAAGATGTTCTCTTGCACAACAGAAAATGACTGGTTGCACATAAGTTTATTAACAAACATAAATATCATAAATACAGTAATCCATAATCTAAAACAAAATGCCAATTTTGTCAATGCAGTATTTCATGTCTTTAACAGAAGTATTTCATCTCAAATATGAAGAACGGTGTAAGTCTACAGATTTGACACCAACATTAAAATGGCAAGGTACAATCGGATCATTATAAGTCAAGCCCGTTTATGCTCCATAGTTTGAGGTTAAAGCTATAAATAATAGAGTGATACAGCAGCACTATATTGTACAGAGCATGTTTTGTGCTGATGGTAAAAATGCAACAAAAAAAAAAAAAAAAAGAAAGAAAGAAAGAAAAAAAGAAAAGAAAAGAAAGGGAAAGGAGATCTTTGGCGGACTGGAAAGAAGTCTTCATTTCCCGAAGAGCTCCATCATTCTTCTGTTGTTTTGCGCCTGCTGGGCCAGCTGTTCCGCCCTGGACATCTCCATCATCTCCCGAAGCAGGTGGAAGGTCAGATCCAGGGATATCGGCGGGTCCTCGGACCTCCTTCCCCTCTCCATCGACTCGTCCCCGCGGTCTCCGAAGCCGCTTATGAGCGCCCTGATGTTCCCAACTTTCCCTTGTAAAAGGCGCCGCGTCAGCTGGAGTTGCAACGCTCTGTTGTAGATGGCAGGTGATCCGCCGGGATACATGGACGATGATGGGAAAGAGTTAGAGTCCCCGTTGCCCAGTCGGATGAAATACTCCTCTCCGAGCCGCTCCAGGATGGGACCAGACTGCTGCTGTTGCTGCTGCTGCTGGGAGTTTTGGGTTTGGGGAGCTGGGACGCGCAGAGCACCGCCAGGGCTCTCAATAGCCCGACATTCGTAGCGCGGTAAGAAGGCAACAAGCAGAATCACGGTGGTACCAAGTAAATTGAGCTTCATGTCAGGATATCAACAGGAATCTGGGAAGAACAAAAAAGAAATCACCGGGTTATTTCCATGCGATGTGTATATTTTTCATTTTAACTCGTGCGTAAAGAGGAAAATACGCACGTAAAACAGGCAGTGCAATAATATAACGGACGTGTAACTACGAATAAAAGTGTTTTGGTTAATTTATTATTGCAAGACATTTTCTGATTCATCTTCATCTCTATTTCTAATGTCGAATGGGTGTTGGAAATTGGTCCGTAATGTGCAGTCTGTGTGCGTAAAGAGGTATTGTATTTTGGCTCAGTAATGGATAAACTGTGGAAGTTAAACTATTATCGCCTGCTGTCTTAACACTTGTTTCCATCGCCATAAAATAAGATAAAGTTTTAAAATACAATGCTGTGACTAAGGACTAAAATCTACTTTGTGATCTGTAAAAACATTTCACTTAACGTTGGTTAAGCCAAGAAGCAGGAACTCTTTCATCAGATTTATGTGGAGTCAGAGTTAAGTCGTGCCGAGAAAATGAGAATATGTAACATAACAAATCAGGTACACAGACAAACTCACATCGTGGATAAAATAAATGAAGCTTTTACGTACCTTCAATCTTTAGAGGAGGTCCAGTACAGCAGTGTAGGTTGCTAGGTAGTTGGCGAGATGCCGCCCTCCTTTCACTTCTTTGAAGAAACAAGTATATGGTTACTTAAAGAGTAGATGCTGAATGGACTTATATAGCCGACCTCACTATAAGTGTCGCGCTCCAAGCTGAGATTGAGTCTGCGCGTTCTTGCATGGGGTGTAACGTGAATGGACGCCTCTGACAAAGTGCTTTAGTTTAGACGAGATGAGTCATATGTGAGTGTGCGCGCGCGTGCACGAGCGTCTACCTCCGTCGCTTTCAGAGCAGGGCCCCAGCTATAGGTGCCACACCTGCTGGCATTGTCTTGTTTGGATGAGTTAGTTTAAAAATAATTTCTTGGATTCTGCGAAAAGAAAGAAGATACTCAGAGGTGAAAGAGTGAGTATCAAGTCGAGATAAGTTTGAAATTGTGTTTTCTTTTTCTCCCTGCCTCTCAGTCACAGTTCATTTCCAGAATTATGTGCAGAATCAGATTTAAATCCCTGACAAAAATATTCCTTATCATTAAATAACAAACAGCAGTGACTGTTCTTTATCATCAGCTGTTCCAGTGCCATATTGCAATAATGATTTATAAGACTAAACATATTTGGGATGCATCAGATAGGTACAGGTACAACAGGTACATTTTGGTGCAATGTGCAGGACTGACTTTGTTCCTGTATATTTCCCCCACACTAATGATTCCCAAGCAGTTTCCCATCTAATCTGTGTTGTTCAATGAATGTGCATCTGCAAACAGCTCAGACTGAGAGAGAAGCATTGTCTCCCAGTGATTCATTACTGCTGCACATTCTACGTCACTACCTATGCCACTGGGTGCCTTGGCCATCTCACTCCCCAGAGGTGGGGGTGGATGGGGTTGAGTGGGGCCCCACGCCAAGCCACTCTTCCAAGATGCAGGGCTTAATCCAATATCAGACAGGCCATTAGAATCTTAAACAGCTGGAATCTTAAACTTGTCTGTTTCACACTTCCTTCAGCTGTAATGCAGTGCAACTAAATGACTAATTTAAACATCTGTGGATTCACACACAGGAAAACATAAAAAAAATTATGATGAGCAAAAGTTGGCACTTTTACACTTCAGCATAAACGCCACATATTTGTTAAATAACCCCTCACAATACAATAAAACCTTTCCCATTCATCCTTAACAGCAAACCCATTTCACCCAGATATTCAGTCCAGGGAATAGCGACGTTCCAGGCATAAAGCAGAGGTCAAAGTGACTTAGCACATCCTGTGCACTCAAGTAAGAAAACTGTGATTTGATTTTGTAAATGTAGTTATGGAATACAAGATGGATTCTTCTTAAAAATTTCTGCCATCTTACAAAATTTCACACGTTATCTGTTGACATTTTAGTGGATCAGAGCGTAATTTGCAGTCGGTGTGAAATTGTTTCTCCTCAAGCCTCTCCACTTTGTCGCTCCTCATGCTCCGTGCTGCTCCGGCGGGGGTGAGGTGTCAGGTCCCATCATGAGAAACACATGTTGGCTGACACAAATAGAAAACACCGCCAGATGAGAGAGTTGACTGCTTTTGGTCAGCTCGTGTCACCTCATTTTCAAATCACTGTCCCTGAACAGATCACTGGGAGAGAAATCCTCTCCTGTGAAGCCACACCGGAAAAGACTCAGGCTTAAATTATTATCCCTTTGTTTCCTCAATTAGAGCGAGTCTCTCAGACGATTAGATTAAACTTTAATGATTCCACCAGGGAAATTGGGATGCTGCCTCATGATATGACCTTTGACTCTGACCTGTCTGTGCATGTAGAACATACAGAAAATGACTATGGTGAAAATCATGTTTTCCAATGGACTTGACCTGTGTAAAGTTCAATTTCCACAGCAGACACTATAAACTGCTTCTGAGAAAAGATTTCACACAACCACTGTCAGATGAATAAACTCCATGGCAACAGATTCTTTTAATTGATCATTTGCCTTTCTAATTGTGATCCTCTATGATGAGGGACAAGTGCTTCTCGACTAACTGTCCCTTCCTGAGTAATTGGGCCGCTTTCCCCCTGTGGATTGAGCCATGTTTTTCCTAATACTTCCTGTGTTCTGCTCGACTTTGACAAACTCATTTTAATAAACAAGGTCACTCTGGCTGTTTAAAAGAGTATGGACAGGTATTCCGGTGCTGATCATTGGGACTGCAGAGCCCAGGGCTCAGCACTTAGACCACCACCTGACCTCAGTCCTGTAGCTCAGGTGTCCTTCTGGTTTATAGCTCAGTAATATGACCTGTTATAAAAACACCTCTCTAATAGAAGAGGGAACTTGGCCTTTCATCTTCAGAAAAAAGAAAAATTTACCGAAATGGCATTTCTTGTTTTACAGTTGGCCACAAAACTGCACAAAGCCTTCATTCAACCAACCTACTAGATATATAAGCAATTAAATGCAGGAAAATTTTCAGTCATGGCAGTTTAAGACTAAACAGGCTCATTGATTATGCAGGATGAAAGCTGCTTGTCAGTATCCCCTCAGGTTTACTTGATGCATAAGTATTCTTCAGGGCAAGTCAGGTGCTTTTTAAAAGGAGCTATTTTGAATTTTTCTTGATGCACGTTCGAGCTTTTCACAAGCAATGCACTTATAAATGATAAAATATAACGATCTCCTGAAACTCTTGGAATGAACACCTTTTGAAAAATTAAATGTAAGACAGCTGGCTTTTCCCAGGCTTCTCCTATAGTTTGCATGCAACCAAACAGTGTGTACATAGCCTGCATGAGAGCGTGTGAGGCAAAGCTGTCCATAATGCAGCGAAAACCCTCGGGGGCTGTTCTGTCTATATGAATCTAGCATGCTTTACCTCTGAAGGTGTTAAATCGGAGGCTTCCGTAATGTTTGTTCACATAGTGGATGCCAATATCCTCACACAGGCTGGAAGGGAAATAAGGTCTGTAAAGACAATTCCCTTTTCTGTTTGTCAAATTTGAGCTGGAAAATCCAGCCATGATTATGAACAATTAGGATACTAAACATTCTCTTTAATTCAAAATGCTTATCTTTAAATTGGATAGTAGATACTTGGATCTAACTGCCTGTCTATGCATAATGCGGTGAATACATTAAATTAAGGGCTAAGTCTGGGGTTTTTCTGTAATATTCTTATTGACAGCAAACCCTCTGACAACCCCAAACCAACTAATCTGTCAGCCCATCTTTCATTACTTTCTGACATCTCCACACTGTCTGTGACATTCTGGCCCCGAGCTCATTGGTTCCCTCTGAAGGCATAAAATTTTTAAAAAGGGCCACAACTATAGTTTCATTTTTATAAAGCTCAATAATTTCTAGAACAGCTGGGTACTGCAGGTTTTTTAGCAAAGGTTACTCAGACATGAGTAAATGTGTGCAAAAGGACAAAAGGAATGAGACTATAAATATCGGCCACGTCTCTGGAACATGTAGCCTTTGGTGTTCACTATTTAACTTTTTTGTTTTTTTTGCTGCAGTTCTGCAGAATGTGTAGTTGTATGACAAAAGTATGACAAAATGCAGTTGTCATATACTATAAGTTTCAGTTACTTTGCTCGTCTATAGATTACTGTTTTACAGTATTTTATCCATATTCTTTTATCCTCATAAAATGAGAAATAGGCCAGTTTAAAGGTTTAGCTCTTTCAGGAATTGCGCCTAATGACTGTTCTGCTTCTGTGCACAATTTCATATTATTAAGTGATATTTTATCTCAGTGATACGTGACATACACGAGTAATGTTTTACTCAAATGCATGAAGCAGCAGATGTCCACTCGTAGACTGTGTAGATTTGTCTGCTTTGTAACATGACAAAAAATTGCCATCTCAAGAGAAATCTAGGGCAAAGCAATTCTACCAAAATTGTAACCCAGTTTTCTTTGCTCTTTAATAACGCACTCTGACCAAGATTGGCTCTTTGGGATGCTTTAATCTCAACATATAACGATGATACTGTGTTCATTGTGTAGTGTCACGGCTCAGGTTTTGAATCTTTTCAAACACAGTAACTCTGTCAAATCTTTATGCCGTTGTAAAGTGTGATCAGTGACAGGAGAGAAAAATAACTTCAGGTCTCAGTGCAGAATGACAATCATCATATTTATTAACAGTGACAGTTATCATATGGGTCAATGTGACAGACAACAGCCAGGGAAAAGAAACATTTCAAATGATTTTCTTTATTTTAGACTCAGCTTGTCTCTGAGCATCAATGACCTTAAAAATCTCGCTTTTTCTTCCTGCGCAGCTTCCCTCATTTAATGTAACAATCACAGGCATAAAGGCTGAAATGGTTGAATGGGTTTCTTTCTGTCTCCATGGATGTCTGTCACATTGGTCTGTCTTATACCGATCAGTAGTTAGCTCAGATATGTTTATACAAGGGCTTTTTATCCGAGTTAATATCCAAAACAGTTTCATCAGACCATTATTTCTTTATGTAACATTTGTATGTATTTTCTTGTGTGAAAAAGAACGTGCTGGTTATGTTTGTATTGAAGAGTAGATACAGTCAGTTTTGGTGGATGTGTATTTATTGTCAAGTGGAGTGCTAATGAGAGAAAACTGTCAGTGTAGTGAAGCCAGTGTGGGTTTTCTTTTCTGTCTTTCATCATCCAAGCATGTCTGTTGTAACTTTTTCACAAGTTGCGGTTCAACATGAGGATAGCCAACACTGCAGAGTGATAGAAATGTACATCTATCACCACAAAGCAGTGACCAGTTAAGTCAACACACTTCAGAAGGCACGTTTGACATCAATTACTGTATGTCAGAATTCACGGCTTGGCTTTTGCCTATAAGAGATCGGAGATGTGGTATCATCCAATTGACTGAAAGTTGCCAGTTTCCAAGAATGCCTTGACCTCTCTCTGTATGTGTACAAACAGGGGGCTTCCTGCTGCCTCCTGAAGCCACGTTCACAAACCTCATCTGCCCAAGTCCTCTCAGATGATTGCACTGGGCATTTGCCCCATAGCGCACATAATGGATGTCCTCCACTGCGTTAGACATGATGCAAGCCAGTGAAGATGCAATGAAATCAGCTGAGTTTGTGCAGGATGAGACTGAGCATTGTTGTTTTTCAGAAAGTGCATTTAAAATAGTCTAATGAGGAAAGCGATAAAAGAAGGATTGGGCAGCGTTATATATTTTGCTGGAGACAACTGGGGTCAAAAATATTTTGATACTGTTTGTGCAGAAAGGGGACTGTCCTCACCACAAAAGTATAGTCTTGATTATGGGGTTTATCACATTAGAGGATAATTAAAAGAGTGTCTGTGCAATAAAAACATGGTGTACATAACTGACCTCCTTATCTGAGTACATTTTACCCATGAGTAAATCAAATGACTCATCCTTTGTTTTCTTTTTTCTGTTTTACTGGTTAGGATCAGAGGATGACTGAGGGTTTTCTACAAGTTGCAAAGTATTCTACCTCTCTATGTGTTTGTGTAGGTGTCTGTGTTCCCTCCTTAGCTTCTCTCTGATCATCAGCAAGGAGCTAACAAGCACTGATCACACAGTGGCACCAGGCCAAAATCAAATATGAGACAATCGCACCAAACAGCAGCTCAGGGAAAATGTCAGAACAGTACAAGAAAAGAAAAGATACTCATCTTTTCTTCAGAGACGACTGAGCAAAACCCATTTCCCTACAGTGACTGGAACTAAACTGAATACAAAAGCTAATTATGTAGGAACAAATGTAACTTCTGTGTGGTACTCCAAATATCAAAACCATTTCTGTTGTTAATGTGCACTGAATAATATGTTTTCAATAAATGCATTGTGATGTTGAAAGCATAAACTGTCTCAGAGAATTGCTGCTGGACTGAACTTTGCTCTCTGTGATTAATTCAATTGAGTGGCTGTAATTTAAAAGCTTCCACAGCTCGGCATCAATCAACTGAACTAGTCAAATAAAACTAATGTAATGAATCAATCAACAGAGATACACGCATTAATCTGCAGCTCCTCTGTCAGATGCCTTTCAACATCAGGCTTAACCCTCCAGAGAGAGGAAAGGGTGAATGTACAGTACAGAAGGAGAGCTTATGACTAGAGATACAGGAAAAAGATAAGTAGGAGATAGAGAGCAGTAAGATGCAGTAAGGACGGATGACAGGTAGGTGGACATGCAAGATGGTCTTGTCTAGTAAATTCATCAGTGTGAGTGACTGCACGACTCAAGAGTGACATCGTTTCTTGGGATGAGCGATATAGAGAGACAGCTGTCAGGCAGAGGAGAGGTGCCAGGAACTGCACTGTCCTTCATTAGCCAGTGAGGATGGGAGGTCATCCAAACATTTTGCAGTACAGAGGATCTGATGTAACTGTCCCTGTCGAAAGTAGAATGGCAAAAGAAACCTCACTTTGTCTGTAGAAAGGTAACAAGCACACAGAAAAAGGTGTGCCACATGTTTCATAATCATCACTACATAGCTAATGTTAGCATTAACAGCTGTTTGCTAATCAGTCCAGAGGAAACACTGCAAGTTCAGCATCAAACTTCATTCATCAACTCGCCAAGAGCTGACTCCAGCTGCGCAAAGTGACGGCAGTGTTAACTCTTGTTTTGCCTCTAGTTCTATCGCTTCTTTTCTTCTACTGAAGTTAGCATGCTAACACGCTAGCCTTGAAACCAGCCAGCCTTTACTTTCCTGCAGACTGCCCTGAAGGAGCAGCACTGCCCTGAGGGATATTCTGACCTCTTGTGCTGTAAATGCAATTATGGCTGAAGCTCAAGCAAGCATCACCACCACCCACTCTCAGTGGCAGAGAAAACAAATCAAGCCCCTTTAAGCTATTATTTTAAAGCCCTTTAGGTGAGCTAAAAAATATGTTGTCACAAAGCTGAAAACAACACTTTGCTTATGAAAGGCTGACATTTTGGAGATACATGGTTTTCACTGGACAACGACAATATGGAAAATCTTATACGATAAGCTTTCAACTCAGACAGTAGCAAGAATGTCCTAAGGGCTTCCTAAGGCCTTGACTCTCCTGGCCACCCTAACTTTACCTCAGTAAGTGAAGTTGTTTTCCCTTCTAGTTCTACAGACATTTTATTTACTGTGTTCTGTACTGCTAAAGGGTAAAAAATTAGTTTCTGTTTATATGCTCTCAATTGCAGCTGCCAGGCTCTTGTTATGCTGCCAAGCACATTGACCTTGTGAAAGACTTTGCATCCTGATATGTTTACGCACCACCGTGTCTGAGCCCAGAGGATACGCGTGGTCTTCACACAGCCACTACCTGAGCTTCTGAGGTGATGGCAGCGCATTGTTGGTTGCTTACAATATACTGTATTTTCAAGCAACTCCGTTTTTTTCTTTTTTCAGTGCACTCCTAGGTATAGCCACTGTCGCTGCTTTAGCTGCTATGGCAGACCTTATCATATCCTGCTGGCAATGCACTGATACTGCTATCATTGACTTGTTTTTGCTTTGTTCCATACAGGGTTATCTGTGTCATGAGTGAGACCTCTGCAGCCCTGTTGTGTTTTCTTTTGTCCAAGTGCTGCAACTGCCTCTCACAGTGTCTATTTTCACCACTGTACATCCTACTTTTGGCCTCTCTTGGCATCAGATTTTTCTCTTTTGAATCCTTTGTCAGAGCAACACTATCTGTAGATTCAACCATTGCAGTTTGCTCGCTAACAGTGACCTCTGTATGTAGTCTAAGCCGCTTACCACATCCTGCCTCAGCCTCTAAATCTCCTCTTTGTTGTAAGGTTCACATTGTACCATCTTCCTAATCTTTAGAAAAGCTTTTCCAATATCTGCAAAATTGTATCTTTGCCATACAGTGTATTCTTTTCTTACCTCAAAGTTCACCTTAACATTATCATTACCCTGTGTAAATCTCTGAACGCTCCAAGTCACAAGCAAGAGCAAAGTCAAACCTCATTGCATTTAATAATGACGTCACGTTTAGATGTGTTTTCAGCTGGATCTCCACTATTACAATGCACGTGTTGATCTTCACCTTCAGTCTGTGATGTAGCATAGACAAACACTGACTGTCAGGGGGTTGTGTGTGTGTTTTTAGATACCTAATTAAAGCAGAATTAAAATGTGTTGCTCTCACTACACATTTATTCTTGCCATTGTGACAACCTACAACAAACACACCCTCCGATTACTTTATATGAACCTCTTAACTCAGTTGGCTGATAGAGAGTGTGTCATTTATTAGGTTACTTGCAAATAAAATATGTCACACAGGGGTAAAAGTGAGGTTTGTCTCCGTCGCCCTTGCCCTGTCGAGACAGCAATTTAGATTAGCTTTCACGATTCCTTGCAATTAAATTACAGCACCTTTTAAAAACTCACTAAGTGCTCTGTGATGGCAGCAGGTTGTGATTGCTTTAGCGTTCGTGCTGCTGCAGGATACTGTAACAAATTAATTCCATCCATTATGTTTGAGTACCTGCATTTCCATAGCTAATTGTTGTTTGTACTTTTACATACTGGTCCGTAATGCGTGTTTAATTGCTTTGCTTTAATGTTTAATGTGTCTTTTTTAACATAGTCATCTCAATGCAAAGATGTTTTATTACCACTCAAATTTGAAAGGATGTGTACAGCAAACAAATATTCATTGATCATAGCCAAAAGGTTACACTCAACAAGTTTTCCAAGAACTTTCAATTCAATTACTGAATTGTTCTGTGACCAGTGTTTGCTGGCTGTGTTTTGTAATTAGAGTGTTTTTTTCTCCTCCTCTCAATCCCTCCTGATGTGTCCAGCTCACTGGGCTGTGCATACAACTCCCACACAGGCTATTGTCAACTCAGGTGGGATTCCCCCAAGCTCCTTGACCCCTCTCAACATGGGCGAGCATGAATTACATTAGCCACAGTTATGTAAACATTAATTAGATGAGGGATTTGGATATTGGCACAACAGCTATCTCTCGCTCTGCATTCAGCTGGAAGCTGCTACGTTCTCCACTATGCACAAGTTTACGTGTACGTATGCATGCGTATGCGTCTCTCTTGTGCTCACAACAATGCATACTTTGCACAGAGCGGAGCCAAGAGTATATGCAGCCATCTGCCTGATTGAGTTGTGTGATATAACACTGAGCCCTGGGGGTGGACATAGTTTAGTTTAACTTGGGTTGGCAATGACTTTCAAACAGGGCAGAAGTAACAGGAGCCTAACTAACCACAAGTAGGCTGTACGTAGCCTGAGGCGCTTCACACAATTACAGTCAAGATGCTGCTTTGTTGCACCCCCCCGTAACAGCATATAAAGAATAACAAAATGGATCCATTATCTGTTCTGAATAATCTGTGACACTGAATCATCATGTTTTTTTGGAGGGATACATATGGAGCTGAGGCCTTGCGGCAGTCACACACATTACTCTCTATTGACACCATGTAAGCAAGCAATGAGCAAATGACACTGGAGTGTAAATTATCCATAAATCTCTGCTCCGGAGAAAAGTCTATAAAAAAAAAAACCACAACCTCAAAATAAACCTGAGAATCAGCACAGGGATGGTGATGTTTGGTTTCACTTAGAGGTGCTTTTTTGAGGAGAGAGTGAAATGTGTGAGTGTGTGTGTTATTCTCATGAAAGACCTTAGGATGTTTGTAGCAAGTGCATATAATGGAAATGAAAGGCCCTCTGTTTTTTTTCTTTTTTGTTCCCTCTGAGAATCACCAACTTCTGCCATTTTGTTCACAGCTCATTTTAGCAACTTTCTTTACTTCCTGTGGAGTCCGCAACGGATAACAGAGCAGCAGGAGTCTCACGTTTCAACACCGCCACCACCTCACATCTAACTCCAGAGAATGGACAAAATAACAGGAACACCAAATAATATCAAGCACCTATGAGGAAGCAGTGTTACGCTCTGCTTTGAAAGAGATTCAAGGCTTCTTTAGATGCTGTCACAGTCTGAAACTGTGTTTATTGAATAGAAGAATGAAGGAGGTAGAAATCTGCTTAGCATGCTGAGATCCAAAACTCCCCGTACAGGTTCATTGATGTTCCAATCTTTTCATTTCTCGGGGTGTGTGTGTGTGTGTGTGTGTGTGTGTGTGTGCAGGTTTTGTGCTCCTTTACGCCAGGTTCTGTTTCTTTGTGTGCAGGCATTAGGTTTAAGTGGTTTCTAAAAGGCAGCCCTGCCATACATTCAAGCTTTGTGTGCTGAAGGTCACAACCCACAGTTTTCTAAGGAATGATGACAGAGATGCTGGTTCAGTTTGGTGGTCATATTTGACGCTGTTCATTCGAGGCACTTAACCCCTATACTTCTAAGTGTCCATTTATGGCCAATGTTTCTCTTTGCTGATGCACTTTGTTCATCCGGTGCCTGCTAGGAGTCAGACATTTGCACACCTTAATTTTAGTCATCATTTAAAGCTGACACATTTTCCAAATAGGCAATCAACAAATGAGTGCCTCACCAAGTTGCATTTGTAATGGAAATGTGGTATAAATTGCATTTTTCATGTGGTGTTTCTACTTTTTGTAAACTACACCAAAGATTGGCTTTCAAATTCAAATCACACAATTGGCATTTCATAGACAAAATAGCCTCAGCCTCAGCAGTAAAATCATTATGTGAATATACATGCAGAAAAAATTTAGGTTCGATTTGACCTGATGAATTTAGTGCAGTTTAGCACAAATAATGCTTTAACTCCAAGATCAAATGTTATTTTAGAAACCAGGGGTGTTTGAGTATTCTAAACCTGAGACGCCTTGTGAAATTCTTCTAAATTGTTTCACTTACTCAAACTCTAGGGCATGAGGGGGGGAAAAAGCACGTATTAAATTTACATATCAAAGCAAGCATAGCAATGCTTGAGGGTCCCTGCATAGATGTATGTGATCCATATTATTTATAGCTGAGGAATGTCCCCTGGGATCCTGATGCTGTTCAGCGTCTGTCATGCTATGACAGAGGACAGTTGGGTGAATGTAGCTTGCAATTAGAGACTGTTGCATCATGTCAGGCCAAAGGGCTGCAGGAAACGTGACCAACATTTAATCATGGCATTGATCCGACAACTTTTTGGAGAACAAAGCAAAACTGGCTGACAAGAGTCACACACTCATCAAAGAAGGAGAAGGACTGTATACTATCATTGTTAATTCTCTGCTCTGACTTGAAACTGATCACACAGGGATGTTTAGCATGCCAGCAACACACTGACATTCTGTTAGCAATAAGTGACAGTGGCCTGAGATGAATGGAGCAAGGTAACTTCTGCCCTTTTGCTAATGAGCGCTGCTTCTCTGACTCATTCAAACAACAGTGACTGATCCAGGAGGAGTTGTTACTGCTGAATGGCACAGGAACAAAGTCGCTATTCCCCAGTGGATGTCGTGGAATATCAGTCAGTTCAGGGCGCAATTCTTTGCACTGAATATATCACACAAAAGAGTGCAAAGACATCACCTGATACAGACGCAAGTGGGAATCAAATGCATAGTCAAGCAAGGCCAGAATTGGACTAATGGATTGTCAAGTCAGTCCAGAATTAGATACACATGCGAAAATGCAAAAACATCATTAAAAATTAACTTTAGTTACAAAAGAAGCAAAAAAAACAAAAAAAAACCAAGTTCATCTCGAAACTTGACCTTTGTGTCGCTGACTTGGAATCATCATTTACATCCTAACTTGCATCTCCCACTCAATACTTTCCAGTTGTGGTGGCAAATGATTAAGAGCTTTTGAAATTCAATAGACAGATAAAATGTGTGAATGACTCTACAAATCCTTCTTGAAACATCAGCGGTGCAATGACTTGCAGCCCACAAGGGAGACGACAGCACTTCCACAGTGTCCTCAGTGAATCTCAATTTGTCACTTGTCAGAACGCATACGTATTTAGTTTGAAACAATTTCTTTGAGTATCTTTTTTTTTCTTTCTTACTTTCCCCATGGTCCATTGCCATCAAATCAGTTGGCGTCAAGTTGAGTAGCACTTAGTGGCTAAAAGCTCTCTTGTCTTTGATAAAGCATGTGAAGGGTATGTCATCAAGGCAGCTCTCTTTCTTTTTATAAGCCACGTTTTCACACAAACTGATGAGAGCTCATTAAATCACATTATAAAAAATGCTATACATTAAATTACGTATGTGTTCTGCTGTTATCTGTGTATGTCATCTCTGTAATAAGCCTGCTTTTTCCTAAAATCATTTCTGATTGACCAAATTCTACATCCTCCCTGCAGTGAGTGATTCCCCTGAGGAATTAAAGGCTGTCTGCATTCATTAAGCTCAGTATCAGTCTAATTATGCGCCAATGTGCACCTATGGACTAATTAACGGGGGATCAATAAGGGCCCTGGATGCCCCTCACGTAAGGGCCTGGTGCTCAGCTACCTCATTATTGGAGCTGCGCTGTGGCTTCAAAGAGGATTTCTCAGGCTGTACCTGAGGGGCTGGATGACACATTAGGCTGCACAGGTTTGGCAAAAGTTGGTGTTTCTGCTCCTCTCTCTTTCTCTCTCTCTCTCTCTCTCTGTGTGTGTGTGTGTGTGCTGGGGGATCTGATTATACATATGTGAAAAATACCAGAGGCTGTAGAAGAAGATGACAAGCTATTTAAAGACACTCCACAAGTCATGAGGCCCAGTGGAGATTTAACATGATTATGAGGTGAAAGACTGGAAGAATCTGTGATAGTACAGATTTAACCATAATGCCTCTGCATTGCTAATATAATAATAAATAAAAACTCTTAACACTTGCATTAGGTGTAGGCACAAAACCCACTTGGTTTAGGGGTTAGGGAAACATGGTGCTGTGGGTTAAAATTGTAAAATGCTGTTTAATGTCTAAAATGTCAATCAAAATGTCTGGTTACTGGTCTCAAACAGTACTCTCCTGCTGCTTGTGCAACTTCTCTTTTTGCCAACAACATTGCTAGTCATCCACCAAACACCCACCTCGTCCTAATAAGCCAAAAATCATGTTTAAAATGAAAAAAAGTTACACTTTAGCTGAAATGTGTCACATGGACATGGGAATGATTGGCTTATCATCTGCACACAAAATTGAACTGTATGGTAAGTCTGTACAGTAACTATAAAGCTACACGTTTAACAGCCACTTAGCTTAGCTTAGCATGAAGATTGGGAACAGTAAGTGTGGCTCTGTCCAAAGGTATAAAAGAAGTTCACTTACCAGCACCTCTAAAGCTTGCATCTAGTTTGTTTTATTCATACGAAAACAGGAGCAAAAAAAAAAAGCAGTTTATGGTTTTACAGGAAATGTGTTTGACGCAGCCATGCTAACTGTTTCCCCATGTTTTCCAGGCTTTTTGTTAAGCTAGGCTAAGCTAACCAGCTGACATGAGAGTGGTATAACTTTTACATTTAACTCTCATAGGGACATTATATAGGTGTGTTTCCCAAAATGAGAACAATTTATTTATGTACTTTATGTGTACATTCTTATTACACTGAAACACTTTGAAATAATTTTAATTGAATGGGAAGGATGGAAAGACTGTGACCTGCAATGAGGTGCTGTATGTAAATCCTACATCCTGACTGACTGCTGTTGCAGAAATTGGGGAAAAAGTACCAGCTGTTGATGAAGGAGACACAAAGATTTGTTAATCACTTACTAATTATTTCATCATTATTCTCACAAAGTTGGTGGACTCTGGCTCATCAGAGTACAGGGTGTACCCGATGATGTCACTGCGATAAGCCCCCACGGTGCTGCTGAATACCAAACTGAGGGATGACCTCTGTAAGTTGCCATGACACCAGGCACTACCCAGCTCTGTCTGCTTCCAACATCCAGCATGGAGCCACTGCAGCCCGCACGCACTTGCACAAACACGTACGTCATGCACTCGCTTGCATGATATCGTAACCTCACACACACACACACACATGGTCATGTGGTTGGAATGATATCTCAAGGACTCTCCTCTCCTATGCCGTGCTGGGTCTAGGAAGCAAGCCAGGTTTTGGGGTGCAGCTGAACTGTTTCAGTCACGTCAGCTGGAGAGAGAGAGTGTGCACTTCCGGGAGGCCACAGCTGTGTTTCCTGCTTGCTTGCAAACAGCAAACCCACTGTGATCTGGCTCCACAGAGCTGGGTAATACCTGCCACAGTCAGAGGTCTAATCACGGGATCACCTTTTGCCCTCTTTTGCCACAGTTTAAAAGGTTTGAAATGAATACAAGAGATGCAGCAAAGTGACTGGTGATTCTGCAAGCCCTTGCTGATGTCCCTTTACCCTGCAAAAAAATAAGTTGATGCAGTTTATCTTCTGGCTCGTCCTTCTTAGAGTGTGAGTACCATGCGGCGCAGGCGTTAGTTTGGTAACAGCAGGTAGCTGTGAGGCATTGCACAGGGCCAAATGGTGTTTCTGTCCCAACCACAGCAAATCAATAAAAAGCTCTGACCTCAACTGTCAGCCAACTAAACTCTGTTCACCAGGGGACACTCATTTCCCTCTCTCCATGGAAACAGGAAGTAGTGAATGTAATCTACAAAAGTGTTTAAGCCTATCAGCTAACAGCTCAGTCATGTGGATAGTTTGTTTTACATGAGCAGATTAGGGTTAACTTGGACACACAGTCCCTTTTATCGATTCCTCTCTGAGAAATCATGTCACGTGAAGCTGCTACCCATGATATTTACCACAGTGATGGATCTCTGTGTGTTCAGGGAATATATGTAAGCCTCCTATATGCCTCTATGACATGTGTTAACCCTGAAATGTCTCCTCTGCAAGATCAGTCATTTCTTTGTTGCCTGAAGAAAAGCAGATTATACTGTGTAAAACATACAGAAATACAGCATGTTGTTCTTTGAAGACAGAAAATTGAAAGATATTCCACAAAACTCTAAAAAAAACAAACAAAAAAAAAGTGTAAAACAACACCTTCTCTGTCCTCCAGCCAAGTAGGTCAAAGAATTTTATGTAATAATACAACACCTATAAATACACAAACAAACTGTCAGCAGCTAATCACGTCTGATTTATGCCAGGATGGTGCTGATGAGATTATTTTGTTCTCCTTCTGTATCTGGCCCTGCAGCGCTCTCACCTCTTCTTTGATGCTAACAGTCAACTTTTGGAGATGGGAGTTACAAGCCTCAGGCTAGTTTTTGCATGAATGAACATCCTCTTTTCCCCCAGTGTGATTCATAGATCATTGTGGCCACCAGTCTGTAGGTATTTAAAGATGTAAATGACATAAAGAGAAGCACACGGATTGTCACGTGACCAACATTTCTCTCTGTGACGAAACACAGAACAGGGATACTTTCATAACACATGAAAAGCAGTGTGAAAAGCTTCAAATGAACTGGACAGATGTAATATATTTAACTGCACATGTGCACACATTCTATAAATACATGCGGCATGAATGGACTTTGTAGCCCTTTAAATAATGCAAGCCACTGATCCTGTTAGAGTTATGGGTTTGTCCCTGCTTAGTGAACCATTCACAAGTTCTATTCATTCATAAAAAACATAAACGTGGAAAGGTGGAAAGAATTTATGTGTTTTTACTAATTTAACCTTTATTCAACCAGAAAGTATCTAGAGATACAACATGTTGTTTTCAAGGACCAACAAGGGTAGAGATGAAAGATGAACAGGATCAAGCCTAAGCAGGTTGTAATCAAGCAAATAAAAATCTAGTTTGGGTTTAATTTTCTTTTCAAAATTTCAAGAGAAATCTGTTCTATCACTACTTATGTTACACTCTGCATTCAGAACGCTGTTGACTCAGGTAGGACTACTGTCAGTTTAAAACCTTCCTGCAAGTCCAAAATGTCATTTTTCCAGGGGCTTGGGGGAAGAAAGAGACAAAGAATCTGGTTGATAAAGAGGATTGAGCTCCTTTGGCTGAAACTAACAAATAAAAAAATCTAAATCTGTCAAGGTTTTCAGATGAAAGCAGTAATATGTTATGAAGAGAACTCTTTCGAAATCTTATCCTTTCAAGCCCATTTAAAAGCTGAGGAGACACTGATGCTGAGAGTGGGAATGACTTTACTCCATGGTCACAGCTCAAACAGAACTTTATCTGGCCTGTGCTGTGTATTCTCCCATAAAAGAAACACCATGGAAAAATAATCCTGTTTGAATGAATTCACCCTGGATCAAAAGTCAGCAAAAAAAAAAAAAAAAAAAAAAAAAAAAAAAAAAAATCCTCAACACTTGTGGAGACGGTGGATGAGAGAGGCAGCTGAGGCCACAGCTAACTAGTGGACTATGTTTAAATTGGGTGATTTTAGACCATATACATCGACGTCAGAGAGGACCTTATAGCCTCCTCTAAACCCGACAGGGACTTTAGGCCACTAATTACTCATTTTCTCCTCACATCTCCAAACACAGCATTACTTGTGACCTTATCTCTGTGTCTGTCAGAGTGTTAGCATTCACATGGCAAGTGTGGTGATGAATGTAATTACTGGAGCCCAAAATAATAACACCACTGTCTTTGAGCAACCGGCAGCCAGTCAGTGGTAATAGGACCCCCGCCCCCTCCTCCATCTCCTCCTTCAAATTAGTGGAGACAAGGACAAAAATAGAGTTGTTATAGTCCTGGATCTATGGAAGAAACACATACAGAATATATTAGAGAGGGGAGGATATTAATACTTCACTGAATTTAATCTCTCATGATAACACTTATAGTAATCCTATTATAAAGTTTATCACAACTCCAGAACTTTAAAATGATGTGCAGCCATTATAAGAATCACAGTGAAGAAACTCACAAAGAGGAAAACACCAACGAAGACTTGAATATATTTCTTAACTCTTTAAACAAAATAAATTCAGGTAGAAAAGCTCCCAAAATATCCTTAATTTGCACTGAAAATAAATATATTTTTATTTTCATTTTGTTCCTCTGTTTAAAATCAGTCTCACTCATAATTATAGCTACAAGAAGAGATTGCACACCCAAAACACTGAGAATGTCATTTATTATTTAAATTACTTTAATTTCATCTCAATTCATTTTCATGTTTAGCACAGAAACTTCCAGTGCACATACACTGAATGGAGGGTGGTGGTGAAATGTTTAGGTTGAGATTATTTGCATTTTAATTGATTTCCGATTCTGAAAGCAGTTTTAAGATATTTTCGACAAGGTAGTTTGAACTTGTCTGTGGGAAAATATTATAATTATTCAAAGGATAGTGTTTTTATGTATCTTGAAACATGTCTGTGAGGATACGTTTTCTTTATTGATTGTTTTATTCATATGTAATAAATACAAGGATAAACAGATGTTACTGCTTCTTCTTTTAGTTCCCCTATAAGTGATTTAATGTATGTATATTGTTGAAATTTAAAAAAAAATCCCAAGTACACACAAGGAAATGGAACAATGTCGCCCTCTTGTGGCCCAAAGTGGAATTTCCCCTCGCGAACTGTGACCCGGAAGGAATTTCCTGTGTTTTTCTCTTTCACACGTGTGGAGTGAAGTGAACGTTTAACAGCACTGACCAACATGGCCGCGCACAGTGTGGAAGCGCTGTTAGCTAAAGCTGAGCAAGAAGAGGCAGAAAAACTGCGAAGCATCGCCGTCCACAAAGAGCTGGACCTGGAGTTTGACGTCGGTAACCTGCTGGCGTGTGACAAAAACCGCATCGAGTCCCGAGACTTCAGGGAACAGAAGAAAGAGGACTTCCTGCGGTCTCTGGCTCGTGACAACACACAACTCCTCATCAACGAGATCTGGAAGCTGCCCACGGAGAGGGTCGAGGAGGCGATAGTGGCCAAACTACCGGAGCCGACGACCCCGCTGCCCAGAGAGAAACCGCCTCCAAAACCCAAACCTCCGACGAAATGGGAGCAGTTCGCAAAACTGAAGGGCATACAGAAGAAGAAGAAGACCAACCTGGTGTGGGACGAGAATGCGAAGGAGTGGAGGAGGCGCTGGGGCTACAAGAGGGCCAACGATGACACCAAGGAGTGGCTGATCGAGGTGCCGGAGACCGCAGACCCGAACGAGGACCAGTTCGCCAAACGCGTTAAAGCCAAGAAGGAGAGAGTGGCCAAAAATGAGCTCAACAGACTGAAGAACATCGCCAGGGCTCAGAAAGTCAAAGTCCCAGGCGTGGGGCTGACCCCGACAGCCCAGCAGTCCAAAGACGAGCTGGTCAGGGCCGTGAGCGTGGCCAAAACCTCCACAGCATCCGTGGGGAGGTTCCAGGACCGGCTGCCTAAAGAGAAAGCACCAAAGAACACAGGCAAGAAGAGGAAGTTCGAGCCTCTCATCGGTGACTTTTCCAACGAGAAGCAGAAGCAGCTGGAGCTTCTGAAAGTTATGGACAGCAAGAAGCCCAAGCTGGACATCACCAAGGCTGTCAATAAACAGATGAGAGAGGAGGACAGGGAGGAGGCCTCGGCCAAATACAAGAAGGGAGCAGGGAAGAAGGGACGCAAAGGAAACATGTCAGGAAAAGGCAAAGGAAAGGGGGGCAAAGGAAAAGGAGGTAAAGCAGCAGGAGGAGGAGGAGGGAAGAAGAGATCTAAACCTGGGAAGCGCTGAGGACTCTTACCTTTCTTGTGTCCTGCTACATCTGGTTGTGACTTGGCATCAAAGCGTTGGGACTGGACACTGAAATGACTGTTTGATTCACCTGTCACTGATGGGTGCGATGCTGTGACTGTCCAGGGATTTTAGTGACTCTTCTACTTTATGTAAATTAGTCTCAGTATATGCAATATTAATGTATACCACTCTGACCCAAATTAAAATCAGGTGATTGTGTTTCCTCTCCTGTTTAATTGAGTGCAGACTATTTAAAGTCGTCGCAGCTGTGAAGTAAAGCACAGGTGTAACTAATTACACATCACTGTGTCCCTGTCTCTTCCAATATACGATTAGTCAACTGACAGAAAACTAATTGAACTATTTTGAGCAAACTTGCTCAAACATCCTCTGTTACTTTTATTTGTTGTGTAGCACTGCACATTGAACATCTTTGAGTTTGGGGCTGTTAGTTGGACAAAACAAGTTATGTGTAGGTGTAACCTTGGGTTCTTGGAAACTAATGGACCTTTTTTTGTGGTTGTTTTAGTATTTTCTAACAATTCCCAAATTTTACGACTGGCTAATTAAAATAATCTGCAGATTAATAAATAATGAACTATACTATATTTTGCTATCTGCTGTGAACGATCCTCATTTATGTTTCCTTTGATCAGGTTACTTAAACCACAGCAGCAAATAGCTGACTCAAGCTCAGACCAGTAAAGACATGTCAACAACAGTTTAAATATATTATTAATGAGAAGTGATGGTTGATGCAGCTAAAGGAATCAAATATTTCCATCATATCACCTTCTTCTCTGCTAATGGCCGACATAAAACTTTAGTAACTTCTCTAAATTGTCCTCACAGATAAATGCCTGAACTTGGAGCTGCTCAGTGCTGCTCAGGTATTTCCTTCTTCCTAGAAGTAAACATCAGATCGGTTTTCTAAGCAGCTTATCTGTGGTTTTTTGGTTATGTAAAGGCTTTGCTTTGGCCTTGGTGTCTAGACCGGCAGCATCACATTGATTTAGGAGCAGTGAGAGGTGTAACAGACAGGCTCTCAATGCGAGAACCTGCACCTTCAGTATGTTTTATACATGTCTTAAATCCATAAAAACACAGTTTCAAATAAAATAACACTTTGAAAAGCATTTTTTAAACCATTCCAGTCAGCATATTATTCTATAACTGACAGTCTTTACAGATTTATAATTTCATAATCTGTCTGTTTTGAAAGAGAGTTGTCTTAGAGACAGAGGGAGTGCAGTCTGATCCAGTATTTAACAGGACTACTGAGGCCACAGATAATGAGGTTAATTACGTGTCTCATCCATTCACAGGTGCTTCCTCTTTGAGAGAAAACACAAACACATTTCTTCATGTGCAGTTTGGCTAATCCATGTCCCATCTGAAAGGATTTCAGCCCTATTTCCTGTTGACACTGATTACAATTAATTGAGGAATTAAAGTGCACATTTTTTCTGTGTACGGAAAATAAAGTTAATAAAGTCATTATGCATGCGTCATAATCTTTTAAGGTTTATCAGATGCCAGTTTTCCTAATTTTTGCATGAAACTTCCTGCACTCAAACGCAATCATCTGGCTGAGCTCTCATGTTATTGACGGATGCTTTTTAATCGCTGACACAAGCTCACAGCCAAGCTCCATCGCACCGGAGCAGGAGAGGGGAGCTGGTGGGTGGTGGGTGGGTGGTTGTTGGTGGTGGTGAAGGGGGGTTTCAATCACCATCTGTTGAGCAGTCCGCCACCCCGTCCCAAGCCCATTCATCTTTGTCCCTGCTCACCCATGCCACTGGAAAATGGGACACAGTCAATAACCCTAAATCAATCCAAGCACTGTTGATGAGGTAAAATTATGAATTCTCATCCACGTTGGGCGGGCAGTGGCAGTGGCCTCTAAACTTATCTAGCATGTGACCAGATGGTTGTGGAACAATAGGCGCTGGCATGAAGATGAGGTGGTCAAGCATGATTTTTGGAATGGAGCCCGCCTTTTATTCCATTTCTGAGCTAAAAAAAATGTTGAAAATAAATCTTTGTCTTGGTGAAGTTTAACCCTGAAAACTAAGAACACCCCAACTATTCAATAATCATTCACATTCCTGCCATAAACTTAGATTTTATTTGCCCTTAGTTTTGTGCTGCGCATGCTTGTGTGTTTGTTGTACCCTGAGAAGGACGTGTTGTTGCTTGTGTCCAGCTCCAGTCAGCGCTGCAGTGGATTAGTCAGCTGCTTTTATTTAAAGGTTGTGCAGGGAGACAGAGTGCAGGAGCCTCGGTCAGTGTGCGAGCGTCTGATCTTCAAGATGCAGCGCATCTACATGCACAGCAATGAACACTTTGAAGTCTTCACCACTGTCCTTGCTCCTCAAGGTGAGTGGGATCATATCTGCAGTGAAGTGTGGCTTAGCATGACATTATTTACATTAGAGCAAGGTGGCATATTAATGCCAGATGATTAATAAGTAATGGGATAAATCAATTTTCTCTCCTTAAGCAGTGCTAATTTTCTGAAGGGCAAGGTTGTACTGATACGTATGTACATGCATTTATGTGAAGATGTTTTGGTAGTGATAGAACTAACCTTTTTTGCTGATTCATCTCCACTTTCAATGGTTAACAGGGAGGTATCGATTCAGGGCAGAAGCTGAAAAGGCAAGTTAACCATTCCTCTTGATATAAAAATCAATCAAATATTCATTAGTAGAAAGCTGGCTCTTTGGCTGCATGCTGTTCATTTAGTCTCATGTCAAACAAAATTGTTACATATACCCCACGCTGATGGTTATGAGTTTGACATTGATGTTATGTAAAGTCAGTCAATTTCCTGCTGTTCCATTATGTGTTTCATTTATCTAATTCCTCTGACAAACATGCACCACATTTAGGTGGAACAGATAATGAGGAGTAGACCCAGATTTAGGGTTTCTATTTCACTGCACAGCAGTTAATCTCTGAGTCTTGACACATAATCCTCTCCATTCACTAAGTCTGACCTGTAGACTGCAAAGAGCACTTGGACACCGACAACAGCTTTTATCATGACAACAAAATGCGCTGCAACAAACCACAGCTAATCTAAATTCAGTGTAAAAATGTGGAAGTGCATAATTTAAAATACACAGTTCAGAGAAAAGACAGGCTGTCACTCTCCCTCTGTCCATTAGATGGTGGTGGTGCACAGCTACAGGCCCCACTGGCCAGATGAGCTGGAGCTGTCTCCGGGTGACGTCATCCTGGTGCTGTCCAAACATGAGGAGGAGAGGTGGTTTGGGCGGCTGCAGGATGGCCAGCAGGGCTACTTCCCCGCCTCCTGTGTGATGGAGCTGAGCCAGGTTGGTCCACTGCCTGAATGTGCTCAGCAATGCAGCATGACTGGACTGAGCTGCTGCTGCTGCTGCTCCACGTCTGAGGGCAGATTGTACTTTCTATTCTATTCTGTTCTCTTCTTCCATAATACTGGAGTCAAGTCAAATCAAGTCAATTTTATTTATATAGCACCAATTCATAACAGAAGTTATCTTGAGGCTGTCTGTACATATAGAGGAGGTCTAGACCACCTTATAAAATTTACAGAGAGAGACCCAACAGATCCCACCATGAGCAAGCACCAGGCAACTGTGGCAGTGAAAAACCTCCTTTTAAGAGGCAGAAACCTTGAGCAGAACTGGACTCAGGGTGGGCGGCCATCTGCCTCGACTGGTTGGGTTTAGACAGAGAGTGGGGGGTGGGGGGATGGGGTTAGAGAAAGACAACATTGCAAATACATTGCAAATAGGCTTTATGGCTTCCCAAAGTTTGACAAATATAACCCTGATGATGTCATAGTGATGTTGTTTCAGTATGTCTAACAATGTCCATCAATGAGTAACTGTATGAACAGACTTATTTTAATGTATTAAGCAAATTGTGTTTTTCTGGAGGCATATTCAATCTAAGGATCAAATAGTGCAAATAAAGTTAGATTTCTGTGTCTAAATAAAGAAATAAATGAAAGCTAAAAGAGTTTGAGCTGTCTACTGTGATTTAAGGCACAAAAAAGAACAGAGAGAGGACAACATCAGAGGCAGTGCACGGGTTATTTCAAGACTTCAGTAAAACAATTTGAACTCAAATGCACTTTGTTTTCTCTCTCAGCCGAATCTTCCTCCCAGAGGCCTGCGAAGGAGTTTATCTCTGAGACCCTCAGCACGGGACAACGATTCAGGTGTTCGCAGTAGATATGTAAAGTAAGTGTAAACTCATACAGCATCCATAATAACAAACACACACACACATCCCCCCTCAAAAAAGTGCATGCATACACATCATGCACACACACACACCCAGCACCCAGCAGCTGTTCCCCACATCCCCCATCCCCGAGTCCCATCCCACTGCTCTCCGCCCAGCGCCCCTGAACAGGTGGCCCCTCTCGTCCCTCATTAGTTGACAAAGCACGCTGATTACTAAACCCCCCCACACATACGCACACACACGCTAGTCAATCCGCTCTCACTGAACTGCATCTCATTAAGGCCAAAGAGAAGCGGGAGGGAAAGGAAAGACTTTGTAGTTTTTCATCTAGAAGGAAATGAAAATGTTTGACAGCACAATCAGATTCTGATGAGAATTTTTATGATGTATCTTCAAATACTGAATAATTTTGAAGGGAAATGTTGAGTCTTTTTGCCACTATAGCTACAACACAAGCTGTTTGATAGAGTACTGTATCTCTCCTGCAGTTTGTGTGAGTGTAGGGGGCATTTATGTTTGACAGCCTGCCACCAAACTTTGCTTACACACACACTCTACACAGAACCCTCTGTACAGCTCCGTGCCTGTCTTGTCTACTAGCGGTGGAATTTGGGTCATGAGGAATAAACAGGGCCTTTGTGTTTGTTATTTCCTCTTTGTCCCCCAGTGGACACATTCTGCAGGCACTCAGGAGGGGGAGCAGAGGAGGTGGAGGAGGAGGAGGAGGAGGGGGAGGGGGAATGGCCCTGGACCGGGGCCAGGGTGAGAGCGAGGGCCCCTTCCCGGTGCGCAGGCCCCAGATCCCTCAGCCTCAGCCTGTGGCCTCCCAACCTCAGACACACAGATCCCCGGGCCTGTTCAACAGGATTTTGTCCAAGTGCCGGAAAAAGAGTGAATGCCAGGGAGCCACAAACGGGGCCTTCGAGGATGACTAAGAGGCCCAACTCTTTGTCCTGGGTGGCTGAGCTGAGTTCACTGTGGTGGGGCTGCTGTGGGGGTGGTGGGGTGGGCGGAGAAGCTTCTGAAAAACTGAAGACAGGTCTTGAAGTACTTGGTTCCATATCAGGTATTCTCGACTTGGCTGCATTTCAAGAAACAAGAGGTTAAATACACCCCAGTGTGAATGTACAGACACACACAGCAATTAGTGATGTCACAGAGGGTGTTTTGCCAATTACATCTGATGAGCAGCACCTGCTGTGACATCACTGATTGGTGGGCGTGTCCAGAGGTGCAACATGGCTGAAAATTTGAGCTGAGCAGCTGCTGTTTTCTGCCCTGTTTTTCAGCCTTCCATTCTTTGGAAAATATATAATCACACTCACTGCAGTTCTAAGTGTTACCAAGGGAACAGTTATTGGCAATCACTGATGTAGTAATTGATGCACCATTGATCAGATTTATCTTTTTTCTACCACTCTGATGTTGTTATCCACAAGAAATGTTATTTCAGTCGTCTTTTTCATCCTTTGTTTCTTTACTTCATCTACTCATGTGAATCTGTAGATATGTACTGTATGTAGATATGTGGCTTCACAGTATTCAAGTTATTATTATTATAGCTATAAAACCAGCAAACCTTTACCGCCTAACATGTTTTTATTTCAGTGGAAACATGCCTCAACATATTACCTCATACTTCAACTCCTGTTCATTTTCCTTTGAACACAGTGGGCCTCCCTCCTATTTAACAGTGCTGGAGAGAAAACTCTCTCAAGCGAAAGGAAGTGTGATTGAGGCCTGCTGAAAGCCTTCGCCAAAAGGACCAGGAATTGTGCCGGTTGCCCTGACAACACCAAAGCAGCTCTCAGAAGTCACACGTAGTCTTCTTCTGTGGTGCCTCCCAGCATGTCCCCATAGCTGGATCTCTATAGTGGGGTGGGCTGTAGATTACCTCCTTGTAGAGGACGCAAACAACCAAACCTAATCCTAACCTTGGCCTTGACCTCCGTGAGGGAAACACACTCCTCCTCCACCCCCACCGTTTGATATTCACTGTTGTATAATCCTTTGTAATAAAGGCTGTAGGAGGCAGTCACTCTGGGGCCAGTGTTTGGGAGGCATGTCTTGCACGGGGAAGGGTGTAAATGTTACAAAAAAAGACAGCTCCACTGGTTCCCTGAGCAAACTCTGATTCATGAGAGGACTTTCCACTGCTGTTACTGTTACAGCTTATCTTAAGCTTGTGACTAAATAGGAATTGCTGACAACATCTTGCATACTTAGATTTTAAATGTGATCTTTAAACCAGATTACATATTTTAAAAAAGGTTCTCTTAATGAGATATACTGTGCAATATGTGCATAAATAGGAAATATATTTCACCTGGCTTCTTCTTTCAGCAGGGATTAGCACTCTATGCTTGAAAGTGATTTATTCAAATTCAGATAAGGCCACATACTGTTGCTACAAAACATAGCAAGTCCTCAGTCAAATGGGAGCCTGACTTACCTCACAAGGTGCTGACACACACAAGTGGAAACAGTGACCTATATAGGGCAGAAAGGCCAGGGTCCAATTTTAACACACACACACACACACACACACACACTCAATCCCAGGGCTATGGACTCTCCCGCCTAAAAGTGTCCTATCCCTGCTGTTTTGTGCTGGGTGTCTTCGAGGGGGGAACTGGGGGGAGGAGGGGTAACAGGGTGCCTGCCAGATGACTGCTCTGTCAGCCCTATAATGGGCTGCCATCTGCTGTCTCGCATACACAAAGGCAAACTGTGTGTATGTGTGTGTAGGAGAGCTTGTGCACTTGTTTATGGGTGTGTGCTCAGAGGAAGAGGGCAGGGGAGATGTGGTTGGACGCCTGCAGGCTGTTTCATGTCTTCAGTGTAGCAAGGTAAACCCAAATATGAACACACACTTGTGCACGCACCTTACAAAGTCCAGTAATGGTTAACTCAGTTATGAGATATAGAGGTACAGGACCTGTACTGGATAATAAAATTGGAGTGGTGAACACTATGGCATGTCAGGTTTTACACTATATTATAGTGTACACTATATGTTAAATATGATACACCTTTACTAATTTTCACAGAAACAGCTTTGTAAATCTAACAAGTCTGTGCACAACAGGTATCTGTCTATATGTCTGTAAGTCACTATAATGTGAGCATTGCCTTCCTTAAATACATGCATGAAGCATAAGGTGGAAAGGCTGCTGCCAATAACCAATTAAGAGGCAAAAGGTCCCTGACATCTTTAAACTCTAAGTGTGGGTCACACAAGAACAAAAGACCCTCTTGTACAAAATGAGAGAGAAGGGAGGACAGATTGATTAAGTGGACATGGCACGCATGCAGCGCCTGTGTGTTTATGTGCACATTGTTTGTATGCGTGTGCGCTGCTGCTCCTTCAGCATAAGGCAAGTCGTCACGTTCTTTGCCTCCCTCCATTTGGGGGGCAATTGAGTGAATGGGCCTGTAAAAACCAACAGCCCCGAGGACAAAGGGAGCCCGGGGGCATTAAGTCATGGGTGAGTGGGCCCCTTTAGGGCCAGCAGCTGACCCTGTGGAGAGGCCTCTTGTTCTGATGGAGGGGGCTCGTGTCCCTAGACCCCCAGGCCAAGTTGACAGCATCCCAACATATACATACAGGCATGTCAGGGGGAAGTCAGATTAAACCACTCTATCAGTCGTCGAACCCTAAGCCTTCCACAGTTCACCTGCTCTGCTGTCAAATCCACCTGGGGAAAAGTGACAAAATCCAATTAAAGGTTGCAGATTTCAATTTTCATCTTCCCAAAGAAAATGGAAGGAATCAGTTTTGGCAAGAACTCAAAAGGTTGTTATGCCTGCTGTGAGCATGTCAGAAAAACTGAAGAGTCATCTGAAGTCTTCATTACATGGAAAACACCATGTAACATACATTAATTTGTACTGGAGCACATGGCAGAGAGGGAAGACATGGAAAAAACGCCATAAGTCATGCGACAGATGCATTTATTTTCCAAATTAAGTACATGGTTACAAAGACAGTCGGCAGGATTTCTATGGTACCTTGGTTATGATTTCAACTGAAAATGCTACAAAATATAGCGCGAGTGTTACATCTGTGATTCACCTTGTAAATGAAAGCAAAATCCAGCATCTTGTGTATTGCTCATGCATAACTACAGTAGTATATGACAGACACTACTATCCTGTCTATGTACTTAATTCCCTCAAAAACCTATGATGTTACATGGCCAAGTGTTGTTAACATACAAACATATTAACTTGGACATAACAAATGAAATGTACAAAACACAAGTCAAACCAACAAACAGAACATATAACACAAATATATACAGATTAGACACATCTCAGCCACCAGATTAAAATACAAATGTCTTATGTGGATATTAGTCTACTTTCTGTTTTAGAGTTGTGTACTGTATACGTCTGATCTTTCCACTTGATCTCCCTGACAAGAGTCCCTTCTTATTCTCACTCGAATGCGTAATGCAGGATAATCCAGATTATAACTAATACTGGATCCATTAATGCAGATAATACAAAGAAGACCATTTACAGCTGTTACTTAACCAGATTATAAAAAGTTTGTTTCAGGATGGTTAAAAATGAAGTGAATCATGGAAGCAGTGCAGTGGTACATGTCTTCACACACACAAGTTTGTGTGTATTTACATTACATTTTCTAATGAGTGAGCAGGCAGGGATATGGGGTCTTGCTCTAGGGCATTTCAGCAGGATACAAGGATGTTGACACACTTGCAGTGAACAAATTTAGATGTTGTTGTAATAGGATGGTCTGTGTTAGCTGTGTTTTTGTTTTTGCCCTGAGCCATCTGTCTAAAAATGTTTTACACAAGGCTTTTATGTAGTGCATTTAAACACACTTTTCTGCAGCAGAACAGGAGAAGAGAACATGTTAAAATCAAGCAGCATGATCTTAATGTCAGCATTCATTACACCTAACACACACACACACACACACACACACACACACACACACACACAAAAATAAAAATAAAAACACGGACAAGAGCTACATCATCAGAATGAACAAACATTTAAAATTAAATGATGAGTAAAAAGTGCAATTTGTCTATGATTAGAGGTCGGAGATGGGAGTCCTGCTACCTAACAGCGAAGAGCACATTTGTATCAAAGAAAAATGTCCTATCTATGTGTTACAAGATCACAGATTCAACTACATAATGATTATTTGCTAGATCTTGCCTGTTGAGGAATTAACATTAAATTAGTGGCAGTGCATGTTCTTCTAACTTGGAGTTATGAAACTGAATGGTAGCCCAATCCTGATTTTGAAAAAGACAATAAAATTCTTCAATAATTTCTCTTAAATGTTTTCTTTTTAAGAAATAAATAAATTAGTAGACATTAAATAAATAAAACCTACAGCCTTCACACAAGAAGTACATCCTTCTCGACCAAATGCTTGTTGTAGAACACTGATGATATGAAAACAGGTCAGTGCTGACTGACATCTGACTGAAGCAACGATGACCATTCATTTTGTATTACAGAGAACTGCTTTTAGAGCAAGTGAGGGTTTTAGGCTGTTTTGTCAGCAAAATTAAAGTTCTCAAAAAAAAAAAAAGAAGAAGAAGAAGAAGAAGGAGGAAAAAAAAAAGAAAACTCATGGTATCCGATTTATATTAATATCTAAGCTTTAGAGCTGTCAGATAATAAATAAAACAAACAGAAATAAACATAAAGGTACCCTTCCATTCTTGAGGTTCTTACACATGTACATTGCAATGAAATACATTCAATCGATGTCTCAACGGACACTATGGCCTTGGAAAGGAAATGTTGTGTTGTTAAGAAAAAAGATACCATCACAAGTGCTATCTTATGATAACGTATTAGGGCAACTGTAATATTCAGAGAAAAAAAAATTCAGAATTTCTCACAGTAAAGTTGCAAATTTACAAGAAAATCTCAGATATTCTCTTAAATTTGAGAAAAACTCAAATGGATTACCTTGCAAATTTAGTAATAATCTCATAGAATGTTTGACCTTTTTTCTCATAAATGTGTGTTTTTTTCATGCAAATGTTACAACTTTAATCTCAATCTTTTTCTAAGAATATTAGCTCCCTCCCCCGACTCAATGGCTGCTACAGTGGCCCTAATATGCCATCGTACTATCCAGTTTGCCCTTAAAAACATTGCTCCTTTCTCAGCAGCAAAATCAACTCAGTAGTGCAATACTGACAGCTTCCTATTTCCATCCTTAAAAACTTCACATCACCATGGATAGGCATTCAGCAATGTAACACTGCTGTCCCAAAAAACCACGTACCCTTACTTTTGCATCCTCAGTTTAAAATTGATGCTTAACATCATATCCTGTACTGTATGTGTCTATGTGTCTGGATGTGTGAAAATCCATGGAGTGATTTTAGAAATCCATGGGTGTCAATAAAAAGCGGCAAATGATGCATGTACGTGGTTTTTATCTGATAACAGCAATGGGGCAGTTTAGCAAAACAAGTTGAAGGAGATACACAATGAGTAGCGTTACATCATAAAATGTCTTTCTTGTTATTTAAACAATATATTAACAATATAAAACTCAGAAGCAGCCACTGCTAGTAATAAACACTATTTCTACAGCCTACTGTATGTGCAGGTTGTTTCAACATTACTGACTAGTGCAGAAAAAAAAACTAGCCTTTTTCATATCTGTACAAAACTGCTTGTGGTGTCATGTTGTGTGTTCAAAAGAGACGTAAAGGCCAAACCTACAAACAACAAACTACTTGGGCAGTCACCTAGAAACGTGTTGAAAACAATACCAGCAGCCATGCCTTTTTATGTGGACGTCCTTGGCAGTGCATTTCTGCGTCAAAAGAAAAATAAAATCGTATGTCTTCACTGGATTGTCTCTTACAAGATTCAGTGGAGGTTTTCATCGTTGGATGGGTGTAGTAGTGTTGCCTGCGCAGCGAGGGGACGGCTTTAAAGCACAAGGGCCCTTGAGGTAGAGCCAGACGACGTGTAGGGGTTAAGGTACTGACGGGCCTGTTCTGTCATAATCAGCTGGTCCTCTGTCTTCCCATAAACCACTGCTTCCCACTCACTCACCTGCAGAGAAAACAACCAACAGTTACTAGAGCAACTTATCAGTTCAATAACTACAATTACAAAATCTCTGCCATCACTGCCATAAATGACCTGCATTTATAGACAGCTTGCAGGTAACTGAATTCCACACCCACAGTTCAGTTTAAAGACTTTTTTTTTTTTAAAATACATACTTGTACAGCAGCATGTTTTGGCGCTTTGTTGGAGGTGGGGAGCTTCCTCACCCGCGGGCTGGTAAAGCGTTGGGGATGTAAAGGGACTAGTGAGGGCTCCTCTCCTCTGGAAGTCAAAGGGCCGCTGCACTCCTCTTGCTCAGGCATCGGGGCGATCAGTGAGGAGCTTGTCAGTAGACTTTCTTCTGGCACCTGCATCATTGTAATTCAAATACAAATACACTTAGAGACAATTCCAAACCACATCTCACTACTGCTAGCCACTGAACCAGTCATTTTGAGTGTCCCTGAAGTGACTTACTTGTGCGTTGTTGAGCTGCTCTTGGAAGAGTTGGACATTGACGCAGTCTTTCCCCCAAGGATCTAGCACAAGAGACTTTCGCACTTTTCTAGCAGGGCCATCCATCTGAAATCAAAGAGCCAAGACACAAATAGTAAATCCCCTTTTCCAGTCGAGAGTTGGCTACAATTTTATCTTAGTAAATGACAGAAAGTATGCATACTACACATACATTATGTTTCCATGTTCTGTAGTCAGGCTGGACGTCTGCTCTGTTGAAGATGTCTGCTCCAGTCTCCTGCTTCAAAACTTCTCGAATGTCCTCTTCTAGAAATGCCAAAGGCTGTGGCTGAAAAACACAAAGAGACGCATGAATGTAACTACAACAGCAGACAGCCATATACTGTATAAATAAGACCGTTATCATAAACGCAGGCACACATTTGATGTCTTACCTCCATCTTCAGGGGCCCGTGCATTTTCTCCTGGGCAGCCAAAGCATTTTTGAAAGGAGTCGGCGTCCTTGGGGTTGGAATCATTACAGTTTTACGGAATTTGGGGGTCCGTGAACTGGAAAGTTGACAGAGAATATTACACACAGAGTACTTGCCTCCTAACAATGTGATTAAAGATCATTGTGGGAAATTCCCACAAAGCATAGCAAGATTTTATTTACCCATCATTCTCTTTCTGGTGCTTAGGTGTGGTCTCTTTGTGCAGTGGCGTGTACAGGAGACACCTTTGGCCACACACAGGAGTTGAGGTGAGGGCAGGGTTATCCAGATTCAGATGCTCTGCCCCTGATATGTTGCAGAACTGGGGAAACAACCATACAAAGCATGTCAGTCACATGACCAGTACAACCATTAAGACAAAGCAGTCAGGGATTATTATGATTATGGTGTGTGAAGAAAGAGAAACAGATTTTATTTACTCGTGATGGGGTAAATGGCAGTGACTTTGTGGGCGTTTTCTTAGGAGAATTTGAGATATTTTCCAAGAAGGAGGAGCAGGTCCTGTCGCACAAAGGAGACGGTTCCCCCCTCTCTTTTCTCCTCCTCCTCCCAGTGGATGCTTGGGAGGGTTTGGATGAGTTGATGGGAGTCAGGGAGGTGACACTGCCCAGACCAAATGGAGCACAGTTCTTGTCTCGTCCTGAAATGGCAGTCGAAGTGTTGACTGTGTAGCCCATTGAGTTATCAATCGTCCTCTCTTGTAGGAGGGTGGTGTAGCCTGCCTGATTGTGCCTGGGCGGTGTGGTTGTCTCTGACAGGTCGAAACTGGCCACGTCGCTCCATGCAACAGGGTCCTGCAGAGCCAAACACATCTACAGTAGATCTTTAATACATTCAGGAATATTTTCAACAATTTCAAACTGAGATACATTAATTCTCTATTGTGCTCCCTCTTTTACTTACAGAGTCAATGAGCTCCATTGTTTCTGCAAACTCTGGTATGGTTTGCAGGGTGGAGAGCACAGTGCTGGCCTCCACAGCCAGGAACTTGCTGGGAGAGACAGGAAGCTGTGTTGGAGGACCCTGGGGAATCTCAGGGCCCCTCCACGGCCTCCTCTCTGCCTGCTCCTCCAGGCTGCTGCTACTTGTGGTCAATGTGTCATCTGACACACTGTCTGACCAGGCTGAGTACGGCTCCAAGCTCTGAGGGATGGGAGAGAGAACACTGGTGTTAGATCTTTGCCTCCAGTTGTAGTTTGGTGGCTGATTTGATGAATGACTGGCAGATGTTGTGTAAAATTATTGTAAATTTGCTCCAGTTTTGAAATGATCTGTGACTAGGAAGAATGTGGAAAACACTGGTGATACTACAACATATTAAGCCAATCTTGACCACCAAATCTTACAATATGAAATCACTGACTGAAGAATGGGATATTAAATGAAAACAGTGAATGAGATATGAAAACAATGTAACGGGGGGAACAGGAAGAGTAACAGGAGAGACAGAGTGCTTGGGCCAAAACCAAACTGCTGGCTGAGCGTGGGCATGGGGACTGGAGGGGATGAGGGAGCAGGTACATGTTGGGAACAATGGTAATGGGGGGTGTGGGTGGGAACCAAGCACAGCTTCAGGCCAGTCTGGATGAGTTGCAAGATGGGGAAGGCAGTTACTATAGCAACACTACAGCAAATCAGGCTACAGGCACGCATACATGTGCGCCATTCTTGTTTTCACATGCATACACTGCAAAAAGTCCATCACTGAGTCAATTAGTCTTGAGTCTTAAGATCTGTGTCAATGTAGTTTTTCTTTTTTTAATCAAACTGGATAAAAAGGATAAAAAATTCAATCTGGTTCAAGAAAATGTATAAGATTCTGTCTTCATCTCACTTTATTTTGATTTTTAGACTCAGTTAAATAACATTTAATACTAAAATGACACTTTTTACAGTGTATGTAAGCTACAGAAACAGGCGGGCTATTCTAGCTAAGTATGCTAACACACATTCAGAGTGTGTTCTTACACATGGACCTCTGCACTGCACTTGTCGTTGGACTTCACTCTCTGCTGACATAAGCAGCAGCTCAAGCTCCTTAATTCTTTGCTCTCTGTCAGGATCATCCAGGCAGGATGGCTGGAATAAACAAATGTCAGGGAGGAGAGGTCAAGAGGACAGGAGGAAAGGAAAGAGTTAAGAAAACCAGATAAATAAACAGATTTACACATAAAATATTTACGGGGTCATTTGAGATTTACCCCCTTTGTCTATTATTGAATGTTAGGTGAAAATAACAGGACATTCAAGTATTTTACTTGGAGTCCAGAGTTAGCAATCACAAAGATATCTACAGAAAGTCCAGAAAATCAAGAATGTGACAAGTTTTCCCCACTGGCATGCAGAGAAACACGCAAAGACTCACCGGTAAGAAACCTGAATTTTCAGGAAGGCTGTCCATCATGTGTCCACTGTGAGGATCATACGGATATCCCCCCATCTAAAACACAGACAATCACACTCAGGATAAGAATAAAAGAGATTAAAACACCACATAGTGTGAAGAGCAAACTGAAAATTGACCTGGTTGGGTCCCGGTATCGACAGGGGACTGCGGTCACAGTTCTGGGGCTCTGCTGGAGCTGGGGGACACATCCTGTGGTGGCGTCTCTTCACTCCAGAATGAGAGGAAGTCATAGTCTTGCAGTCTTCTTGCAGGTAGCCCTCATGCTCCACCTTCCTCCTCATGGTGGAGTTCCAGTGGTTCTTGATGGAATTGTCCGTTCTGTTGGGGGAGAGGATTAGAATTTTGTACCAAATCGCCTCTTTCATCACTCAAACTGGATGCAGAGATCTGCAGCTGATGTATGAGGTTATATTACCGTCCAGGAAGAAGCTTGGAGATCTCTGCCCAGCGGTTGCCCAGACGTTTGTGGGCTTCGTAGATGATTCGATCCTCTTCCTGAGTCCATGAAGACTTTTTCACCTCTGGGTTGAGGTGATTGTGCCACCGTTCACGGCACTGCTTTCCAATCCTCCCTTGGAGGTGCTTTGCGATCACTGACCAACGCTTGGGGCCATACTTGTGTACTAGGTCAATAACCTATACAAACGAAAAGAGGGATATTTAGCAGACTTAGCATATTTAGCTTGACTTCTAAATCAGAAAATTATAATCCATACACTGCATACTCTGGTAGAGTACCTGGCTGTCAGTTTATTTTAAGAAAGGATGGAATAGGACCGTAATTGGATTTATTCAAATTACAAGCTGGTATAAAGAGAGAAATCACATCTTTCTGCTTTTCTTATTTATAGCCAAAAGCAGCTCCAGTGTTAATAGAGCTTTGACTACAGAGCTTGTTTGGCTGTTTCTGTTACAGCTGAAAAATGTTCTGATGTCATTGTTGGCAGCCCCCACTATTATTGATAGCTCTGTGTTTCTGTTATGGTGCCAAGATTTCAGGGGAATGAGACGCCATTCTTGACATTCTTGCAGAATAGTGATCCATTTAAGGAATGCATTGCTCATCTCAGAGCTGCGGAAGACATTAGCGCTCCACTCTGTACAAGGAAGGGCTCGGCTCTAAACTAGCAACTTGGAAAGTCTGTGTTTTATTAGGGATGACGTAGTGGAGCATTTACTTTGCAAAAGAGAGAGGAAAAAAAAGAAGAAGCTGGGGCAAAGTAAGTTTTTGGCGGGAAGTAAGCTTGCGCATGTGCACAGCCTTGTTGCTCTCAAGATAAAAGATACATTACATATTGTGGCATTTGTGCTTGTATTGTGTTCTTTGCTTAGTCTAAGCTCTTGTCACTCCCCACAGCGTCCTTCTGTCCCACCTATCATTTACCTACTTTGTCATCCCTCTTTCTTTTCCAGAACAGGAACTCCCAGCTCCTCTTACCTTCTGATCCTCCTCTTTTGTCCAGGGTCCTTTCACCAGCTCTGGGTTGAGCACCTTCTGCCAGCGGTGCTGACACTGGCCATCTGTCCTCCCCTGTGATAGAGACACACAAAGAACAACACCTCATTACACCACACCACTATTTCACAGTTGTACCTACTCCTGACAGCGGTAAATACATCTGCCTTTCCAATCACTGCACCCATGACTTTCTGTACCATCACTGCTAATAACATCCTATTAAGGACTGATGTGTGGATTAATTAATAGTTTGGATGCTTATTAACTGTTAGTGGAAAGGGCTAGAATAGTATGGCATGAAGCAATGACATATTACTCTTAATTATTGCAATTACTGTGTACTTACTGGAAAGAGGTTGGCTATTAATTTCCAGGACTCGGTTCCATGCTGCTCGACCAGCTTTTTCAGCTTTTCATCCTTAAAACGGGAAGGGGTGGGAGAGAGAGTGACAGTGAAAACACTACAACATGCATCCTGAGGAACTGTCTTCATTTAAATGAATACTCTTTCACTGCATTATTGAATAATAATATCTAACACTCTAATACTCAGATAACCTAGAAAACTCCTATGAGTGCAGACCTCACTTGTACCTCTGATAGACTCACCTCATCTCGGGACCACTTTACTTTGCACAGTGTCTTTTTATCTTTGCTCTTCTCTTTACTCTCTGGATCTGTGGAGTGCAGCTCTTCATCCTCATCGTTGCTAAAAATACACAGGGGGAGATGAGGAGAAAATAAATGAAGATCAGATTTTTGAATATGGTATTGTATTGTATGTATGGTATTGAAATTGCTAATACAGCAAATGCAATTGTATTGTTATACTTTAGTCTGTATTTTGAACACATACTGTACCCAGATTATTGGGTACAGTATTGCTCCCTAATGTAAAGGGTATTCTGTTACTGAACAAGCTCTCAAGGTAAAGGAGAGTGCTGGGGAAAAGGACAGGCTCAGCTTTAAGTAGATCACTGTGACCTGTATTAGTGCCTGGCAATTTCATCTGACATGCTTGTATGAGTAGAACGTCAGAGCACACTGTATGCATCTAACTTTCCAAGAAAACTTGCTCCTTGTGGCTGGGTACTACACTCTCAAAGTCACAGCCAAAATAAGCAATACAAGGAAAAAGAGGAAAAGTTAACATAGAAAGGCTTTCAGTCACTCTGGCCTACAAGTGCCTCAATCAGCATGTTAATGGTAGAATGATGACACTTTATGAGTAAAACAGAACAGTCACTGGAACAGTAAAATGAAAGAAAGACTCAACATGTATTCATGTATGACCACATCCAAGAACATAAAATTCCTCTCTACTGACAAAAGAAGTTGGCAGGTAGCAATAGATGTTCCCATAAAATGTGTTGCTGAGCAACACTCTTTGTAGTAGTGGAGTAGACTTTAATAAATGGAGGAGAAATTAAGTTTGCTGTTCCCAAGAGCTGTTACCATACAGGAAACCTTTGCAATCACACATACACACACTCAAACACACATACACAAGGGGAAATCATTGCTTTCCTCAGGCCTTATATCAAACTGTGGATGAAAGCTGTCCTTCAGTGTGGAAACTTGAACACGGCAATTGAATTTTGGCGTGCCCTGATTCTCTCACTGAAGAGAAGTGGGGAAATGAGCCTGGACCGTAGGCTGAACAGGAAGGAGGGGGCATGAAGGGGGTTGAAGGAAAGGAGCGATCCCACATCAACAGGCTCTTTCACCTCCAGAGGTGTGTGAGTGTGTGTGTCACTGAGATGGAGGAGGTGGTGCATGGGGTGTGGTTAGGGGAATGGCAAAGCCCTAACGGTCCAGTTGTTCAAAAAGTTTCAAAAAAGCAGGCAGACTTATATAACACCCCTTCACATTTCGTTTAACGTTATTTAGCAACTTAAATTTAACATAAGATAATGAAATTAAAATGTTTTCCAAAGTTGTAAAATGCTCAGTTGTAGTATCCCAATGTACAAACCATTCTCTGTTTTTCCTGCATTGGTAATACTTCATCATCAGTCAGTTACACTTAACAGAATATTGTAAGACACAGGATATACAGGTCAAACCCTGTACTGCCACCCATATATCTGAAGATGTGAATGCAAGGAAAGATATGTGGTGGGGATAAGACATAAATAGTTAATTCAAGCTGAAAGATCATTATCATCAGTGTTATTTACTTTAATCTGTAAAATATCAGAACAGAACAGTGGCCATCATCATCCCCCAAAGGCCAAGGTTACTTTTACAAATTGCTTGTTTAGCCTGACCCACAGTCCAGAACCTATGTAATCTCTGATGATAAAAATGAGGGGGAAAGTAGCAAATTCTCACATTTAATGAGGTGGAGCATTTTTGCTTGATAAATGGCTAAACAGATTAATCAATTATCAAAATAGATGGCAATTAATATTATGTTGACCAACTAATCATTTAATTAACTTACTGTTTCATTACAAACTGTATGTTTTTAATATGAATACACTTGACAACACCTGATTGCAAATATCCTTAGTATTATGCATCTGACTGTTGCTGAATGCAAACAATCAACTTTCTTCCCTCCTCAATCATTACAATTCAATAGGCCAATAAAACTCATCCAAGTATAGCCTGTTTTCTCAGGTACTTTTTGACCTTGAGGTTTCTGAAAAACAAAGAAGGGCTTTAGGAACTCCTAGGTACTTTTCCAAGAGGACCAGATGTTAAAAGATGACATGTAGAACAGCACGCATTATATTTGATGTAGTTTTTGTATCTGTGTAGTGTTTTTGTTTTTGACAGGACAGAATCTGACTTGTAATTAAGTTTTATTTATTGTTAACTTATCTGACTGACCTATCACCTTCACGTAATGTGTTTTCCAAGGATGCTGCTGTTGCATAACTGCTGTTTGACAATGGACTGCGCGCCTCCCATGCATAGAAAAGATATTATTCAGTCTGTACTGTGTGTTTCCAACAACAGTTAGAACACAACCGTGTAACCCATGTTTAACACGTTTCGGGATTTACAAGATATAATTTTCAACTATAAACACCTTCTATAATCTCGTAAGTGGACCTCCTTGCAGTATAACGGTGCAGGTGCACATGCAGTGTACATTATGCTGTCAGAGATAAAACTTCATGCAGTTTGAATACCCACTCAGCACAGTGATGCAAAACCAGTCTTATTTTTCACTAGAGGTGCACAGAAGCACTGGCCACTGTGACAAACAGATGGCTAGCGATAATGAAACTGCACCGTGCTATTATTGTTGGCACCCACCTGCGTGATTTCACGTTGTCCATGACAGTCAGTAGGATGATTGAACCTTTTCAAAGACGAACCTGTGTTTGGCAGCTCTCTAAAAACCCACATTAACAGATGTGTATCCATAGAAATCGCTGTCAGTCATTGCTGGTTTCTTCTGATACGCGGCTGCAGTATCTAGCTAGCATATTCGGCTAGCCAGCGAGCTAACTTATTGTACAGTCCATAACATTACGCTGTCTCGGTAAAAGTCTTGATCACTGTCGAGAGCATTATTCCAAAGAAAAGCGACGCTGTGTCTCTTCTGGTACTTCTTCTTATAATATATCACAACATAAAAAGCCGATATTACGCTGGATAGACTAACACTCTAGTCTCATTACTCGCTGTCCAAGCTGTTTCTATCTTACTTCTCTGTACTTCTATTTGGCGTTATGATTTTTGTCCATCCCGCCGATTCTCGCGCCCAGCCCTCTGCGCAGGCGGCCTCGCTTCTGATTGGTCAGAAACGGGGGCTCTGAAAAGAAGAGCCAGTACTCGAAAGTGATAGGTCGAAAATGAGGCGATGTTCGCGTATGATTGGTTAGAAGTTGGAGGAGGTTTAGCTTTATTGGTTTAAAATTTGAGGAGGCGGGCGTTAAATTAGACAACTGTACTGTCACCTTCTGCAGAATGGATCTTTTCATTAAGGCGGTGGTGGCTCAATGTGGGGTGCGGGGACTTTCAGGGGCCCTTTCAGGGGGTTTCAGGGGGTTCCCAGCCCCACAGTTTCACTGGATGTATAAGCCCCAATTTTAGTCCCTAATCCACAGTCGATCAATCGAAACGATTATGACGATTCAGAGAATGATAATATAATAATATTTGAGAAGGCTTTAGGCTTGATATTCATGCAAAATTATTGAAAATATTTACAGCATTCAACATCTTGCATATCCACAGTACATTCTGCAGCTCCCTTAAATTGTATTCTGCTGACACCTTCTGGACAAAACACTGGCATCTACACGGTTTATTGGTGTCATGCAAATAAAGACAAAAAGAGAATATTTACCAATGAAAATGGGATTTGGTCATATGTAATCTCTGCTCAACATTTTTACAGATTGCACTATTGCTTTTAATTTATCACAGCATCTCTCGTTGTTATTCGTCTGCGCATTGTCAGCGCTTGGCAGGTAGGTCAACTCGGGACATAGCCCTTCTTAAGGGGTAAGTGGTGCAATGCGTCTGTATGGATTTTGACATGTCAGCACTTGAAGTTCAAACCATATTTAAACCATAGTTAAAATTATGAAGTAGTTTTGAAATTCCGAGATATTTTCCCACACTCGACACGTGTAATTCATTCATAAATAATTCATATTAAACTGAATCATAATGTTAGCTCCAGTCATAATTGTATTGCATTTCTAGTTCTATTAATTACTTACTGGCGGTTATGGGACAAAAATTCTCACCATCGAAAATTAGGATATGGATTTTTGGACATAAGGCACGTCCTGCCTTTCTACCTGTAGGTGACACTGTGTAACTGTTGGACTTCTCAATGTTGTCATTCCTGAGCGTAAAAGAGGTTGTGTTAAGGGAACCACAACAAGACCGGAAACTAATTAGTATGCCTCCAAAAATAAAAGCATTTTGTTTGGAATTCTGGCAATTCGAACCAAAAATGTGTGAAGTGTAATCAGAAATATCAATCAATCAATCAATCAATCAATCAGCCTGTGAACAGGATCTACATTATTACCCATCTTGTGGAATATATCTATGCCTTTAACACTTTATCAATTAATACAATGCATATTGTTGTATAAATCATAATTTGTGTACTTTGAAGGGACAACATACACACTCAATGCACACATAGATGTTGTATTGATCTGGGGCCCCGAAGTGGCTTGATCATGCAATCATAGGTGGAATATATTGTATATGTTTCTTTTTTCACACTTAGCAGCAAATGTAGTAATACTACTTTAAAAAATACTACATCAAAAATAAATGTCCTGTTTTTTTAAATCTTACATAAATAAATATATGCCTGTATGAACACCTAAATCTACTTAAAGTCTAAAATTATTATTATTGTATAACTATTATCTATTATTTAGCTAGATTATTAGCACTATTGTAATATGTGTAGTAGGTTTATGAGCTGGTTGTATGTTTTGTATAGAAAATACTATTCTGTAAAGTAATTAGTAACTACAACTGTTTTAGTCTAAATCAAGTGAAGTAAAATGAACAGTATATATATTTTTTATGGAATGTAGTGGAGTAACCAGCCACTTAGTTAAGTCTCGTGTTTTTTTCGGGTCATATTTTGAAATTCAGTACCGGAAGTAGACTTGTGTATTCTATGGCTCTTAACAGTGGTTGTAGCCGCGAGGTCCCGTGACAAATTTCATTGGAACTTTCTACGGCCAGGAAAGACTGATGTTTCCTGCTTCTCTCTCACTTGTCAGACGCCTGTGGGCTGCAAGAAATCACACTTTCAGTTTTGGGGGTTTGGGGGCTTTTGTCCAAATTAGAGCGGGGTAAATGTTAGGTACAGTGACAGATTAAATGCTGTAGAGCGAAACATCCCCACTGGAACTACGAAGTAGATGAATACCGCATCTAGATACTGTAAGGTACGTGATGTTCATGTAAACGTTGTTTACCTTGTTCTCATTTTGCTAACATAGCCTTGGCTAGCTGTTGGGTCATATCTACCTAACACACAAAACAGTACATGAATGTAAGTAATATATCGTTCAATGTTAGTAATATTTTAGCAAGCTATTACATAACATTAACTTTTTCTGTTCGAGGACAAGACTAAACAGAAGTTCAACCGAAGCCAAATGCATAAACAAAGTTAAGTTAGCTACTTTGTTGTGTAGCACACACGACAACCTTAGAATAAGTGCAATTATGAGCCTTTTCTCTATTGTTTACAGTTTGTATTACATATGGTAGCTTATTACAACATGTGAAACCTTTCATTTCGTGTGTGTAACTATGTGCGTGTCGGTATTTTATTTGAGTGTGTGCGTTCAGCTCCTCCCTCCTCTGGCTCATTTTTTCCTCCTGTCCTCGGCTGGAGAAGGTCCGCTTTTTCCTGTAATACACGTGATGTACGCTGATATTTAAAAGGTTGTACAGGTGTAAGTACAGGCATAGCCTCAGGTGATTATCATAACGAGTTTATCAAATAGTTCGGCCAAAAATAAAATAGAAGTAGGTGAGGCCTTTTCAATTCTGTGCTCTGGGGAAATGTTATCCACCTCCACATAATTGTACTCTGACTGTCGAAATCATGTGTCAGACTTCATAGGCTGTCAAAATGAATCCCCGCATTGGATGTTGATTCAGCTGTGTGCTACGGCCAGTGGCACACCACAATTTCAAAGGTGGATGATGTGAATGAGAATATTTTCCTCCTTGTTATGTTTTTACATAAAGCCCAACCAGAAAGAAATGGGTCAAATGCAAATTTCTAGTGACAAGAAAGATGCTTTTCTTGCTAATCCCTCTCTGTTTTCTGACAGCATTTCATCTCTGTTAGTGTGGAAATTTACTTTGGTTTTTTATGAGTTGAGAAGGTTCACAGCTCCCTCCCTCAGGTGGCTATGGCGAACATGTTTTGTATGACAAGGCAAGTTTCAAGTTGTAAAAGGTGGCAAGATGGATTTATTAAGTTTACGTTGCCCACTATTTTAAAAGCACCAACATTAATTCAAGTCTTGCATGTGCAAAAAAATTGCTAAGCCATGGCCAGCTAGGGCGTCTAACAGTATGTGATTTCCAATGTTCTACAGCTGATGATGCATTTATTTTGTCAGGGCACACATGCTGATTCAGACCTGTTTCTAAAAGGAAGTCAGAGATACTGTTTGCAGACTGTGGATGTGAGCTGTCTGGACCGTCAGTCAGGGTAGGAATTTGACCAGATGCTGAGGTCGGTTGCATGAACAGAGGTTGACTTGAGTTCATGCCCCTAACACTTCTCCAGTAGTACCTCCTCAACGAGTAACCTGTCTCCATTGTATTAAACTAAGATGCTTATAAACTAGAATATTGTTTATGTCATTCAGTTTTGTCCCACTCTTAACAGATATAATTTACATTTGTCCAAACTGTTAAGGTGCATTGTAAAAGTTTATACATTTGAAGTGGATCTAAACAGATTTTAATGAACGTGTTTGTATTTATGTCAAGTTTAAATCAAGTTATGGTCAAAGGTTATAACTGACAAGTTCCCTGAAATAGATAGTCTTCCTGTTCATGCACAGATGAGCAAGTTCAAAACAGGTCTTTGTGTGGTTGTCTCCACTAACCACTTTCAGCTTGCATGGGCTCATGTTTCTGTGTTTATCAGTGGACGCATGCCTGATCGAGCTTTCACATGGGATTAGCCATTCAGAGGGTGACTTCTGCTTTGTTTCCTTGCTAAAAGTGTTTGTCACTCATGATACACAACCACACACAGAGAAAAATATATGCTCGACATCCTTAAAGGATATCCACAGGCGAGCATGTGTGTTTGAGTGAAGCAGGAAGAAAGCTATTTTTGATCCAGTGTAGTAGCCCAGCGTATTTGTGCCTGTCAGCACACGTTAATTCATGTTGTGGCGTGAATGCAGGGGATGCTGGGCTCATTCTGCAGCAAGGGAATGTGCTCAACATTAATCTTGTTCCTTTTCATTATGCCTTTCCAGGCTTTGTGTTCATTCCATACAACAAACTTACTTGACAATGTCTGTTTGTGGGTGTGGTGAGTGGCAGCATTCCATATGAAGGAGTAGCAGTGTCAGCTGAAAATGTAAGTTGCACTAGATGGTTGTAGGTCATTTCCCCCGTGAGCAAGAATATTTCTGGAATGTTAAAAACCGGGTCCTACCCTGTGACGTACAGAGCCAGTTAACCGTGAAAGCAGGCACAGATGTGAGGCAGCTCAGGGAAGTAGCGGGCCATTTTTGTGTGTACCAGCCACAGTTGCACAATCTTCAGATTTTCAAAACACAAAAGGATCCAACTGTTTCCCTCCAAAGTGACAGATAGAGGAGATGAGCCTTGTAGAGACAGTCCAAATGTGTTATCTTCATGTAGCTTATGTTGATATTGTTTTAAATATTAAGATGCCACCTTGGATTCTGAGAAATTGTGACAGGAGTTTTGATATTTCAAAACAACAACAAAACAATTTATTAATAAAAGGAGAGAATGATAGGCAGACTACAGCAGTGAAAAGAAAAGGAAAACATCAGTTAGGCCTAGTTTTATTCAAGGTTTGAACAGTTTCACAATGACAACTCTGAGAAAGGAAATTGTTAATGCTGCTGGTCTGTTAGTGGTTTCTCTCAGTGAGAGGTGGTTTAGAACTAAAAGAAAGTCAAAGGTAGGTACAAAAGAGAAGAAGGGACTAGTGATGAAGAGGCCATGAAGGTCCCTCTGATCGCGCACATGCATTTTAAAGAGGGTCGCTCTCTTTGCTGCTCCCTCACCCCCAACGTGAGCAGAATGAGATATCCCCCCCCGGGTTGCGTTCAGGATCAATATGCAGACGGAGAAAGTTAAGCAAAAGCAGGTTTTGCGTGTGTTGTGAGCAAACAACAGTGAGAGTAACGGCGGCAAAAACTACTGAACAAACTAGGCTGACCTCACTAACATCAAACAATGGACAAGTCAGAGCAGCAGACAAAGAGCTTTGTGGGAGAAGAAACAGACGTTACATAACTCATGATGAAGGAAAAGAGATCTAGTCAGATCACAGAGTGTTTAGTATTTACTGTTCATGTAATAGTTTTATGTCATGTCTCCAGCTCTTTTGAATATGAGGATCTACTACAACTGATTATAAATCATTTCTTAGACAATTTACCATAGTAATAAACTGTGCCCCCCTCCTCTTCACCTTCAGGAAACTGAGATCTTGACCTTTTGTATCTACAGTTGTCAGAAGAAGGAGTCTCCTCAGCACTGAGCTTTATTTCCCTCTTTAAACATTGGGGAAGAACAGCTCCAGGAGGTTTTACTCTTAACCTTTTGTATGACTGCAGCTTCAAAGACCCCTGGAAGGTTATTTTAAAAATACCTTCCCGCTGACCGGAACAAGCGAGAATGTCACAGACCCAGCATGTGTGAGAGAGATAGAGTGTGTGTGAATGAAAGTGGGCTTGTACGTGTTCACATGCTAGACAGCGTGTGTGTGTGTGAGATGAATACATCTGGAAAGGGGCGTAGGTAGAGGCTCGTATTTCTCACATGCGGGTGATGGATAACACCATTAATAGCGGGAAAAAAAACTAGAGAGTGCTCTGGTGATATGTATCTATTTTATCTAAGCGTTTTTCTGCAGTGAGTAATCAGATGAGAGGGTGGAGGGGATATTCACACTCAGAGGAAGGAGTGAGTTAACTGGTTACCCAGGAGGAGGGAGCCTGCCTGCTGTCATGTTGCAGCTCACTGACCCTCCTGTTGTTGCCTGTGTGCTCTTGCAACAGACTACTTGACGAGGTTTCAACCAGAAATACTTTTAAAACCTTAGCAAGGAAATGTCTTAAAACATTTTTCCATTTGCATCCCAAAGAAAAGTATTTTTATTTCAAGTGACACACTGACTGGTCTCAGTCAAGGTTATCAGTTTATTTGTCGATGTACATTACCTGGAATAGAGCCATTTCCCAAAGCTGACTGTGATAATTGCAGGCTAACAAGTTGTGCCCAAGTGTTGTTTTGTATCACCAACAAGCAAAGCTTGAAAAAAGCAGCTGTCTGTGACCCCTTGGATGACTAGTGAGAAAATAGAGGAATGGATTGATGGATGAGGTAATATTTTTTTAAGGCTGCACAACCCAAGAGCAGCAGTCGGCAGAGCTATGTTATGGCTGAAATGTCAAAGAAATACCTTATAAAAAAATAAATTGAAAACCTGCTTATTAAGTACTACTCAGAGATTAACATTTATCATACCAGGTGTAAGCAACATAACCACTGCAGAACAAAATGTGTAGAGAGCAGAAGAAGACCAGTTTCACTTCCTGAATAACAGTGCTGCCTGTTCTCTTTTCTCTCCTGCAGCAGTGACCCAGAATGGGGATGGGCCAGTTGTATACTTGAAGTCTTATCCTGGAGGACCCATTACTTTCCGACCCTGCACCTTTAAATGCCGACAGCCTCCAAGATGGAGGAGCAGTCCAGTCTCCCCAACGTCAGCATACCCTGCCACAATGAGCAGAGGGACAAGAAAAAGCGTTACACAGTGTGTACAAAAATTCTCTTCATTCGTGTTCACCTGGCATTTCTGAGTAAAATCTACTACATTGTAGCATTAAACCATTAATGCCAATTCTTGAGTTTATAAGGGCTCTGTTTATCTTTGTTTAGGTTTACAAAGTGATAGTCTCTGTCGGACAACAGGAATGGTTTGTCTTCAGACGATATGCAGAGTTTGACAAACTCTACAACACAGTGAGTGGTGGCACATTGTCATTTTTATTTTACAGTACATAACACAGACCTAACACATTACCACAAGTCTGTTCACAAGTCTTTGATTCCCTTAGTCTTTGATTTATTGGCTTTCATGTTGTTCACATTGACATTTAGGATAATTATATGCTTAGATGTTTCCTCTGCCTTAAGTAATTTTCTCTGTTGTTTTCATATTTTTAAATGCAGTTAAGAAAACAGTTTCCCTCTATGAACTTGAAAATTCCAGCCAAGAGGATATTTGGAGATAATTTTGATCCTGGTGAGTGTTCACTCTGTGCTCATGTTATATCATATGATGTAAAAATGTGACTATACTACACTAAAATTCAGTACACACATCCAGTTAAATAAATGTAGTTTTTTACTTGATTCATGTTAATGGTCTTGAGTGTAGTGTTTGCATTTCTGTAACATATTTTTGTATGCTTCCATCCAATAGAGTTCATCAAGCAAAGAAGAGCAGGGTTGCATGAGTTCATCAAGCGAATTGTCTCACATCCTCAGCTTTGCAACCAGTAAGTTTTACTGCTCCCTCCGTCATAATATCACTGACTGTATTAAAGATGAATGGCTCTAATGATCTGAATCCAACAATTTAATGAGATCAAATGTGTTTAGCCATGCTTCACACTTGACATAAATGAGATTAAGAAGATGAAGAAAGTGCTGCTTTGTCATTTTTACTTGCTGATGTTATTTATTTCTCTTATTTAACTGTTAACTGGTTGCTCTTACTTTACAGCCCAGATGTGAGGACCTTTCTGCTGATGGACAAAATGCAAAACTTCTCAGATGCCTCTGAGGATGAAGATGACAAAGTAAGTAACCAATTCACCAACTTTGATCAATTTTGATAGAGCTTTTTCTTTTTTCATAGCTCATGGTAGTTTGGCCCTCCACCTCTGTTTTAGTTATGTCCAGGCTGTGCCAGAGAGTTGTTGACTCTATATCCCAGGGTGTAGTTTGTGCTCTGGAACAACTGATAGAGGCTATCTGGATTCAAAATAAATACAGATAATGAACAGATTTCCCTTATTTTGTTAGCGTAGCACAGATAAAGGACTGAATTCATAGATTCATTATTCCTGGATTCCTTGCCCGTGAACCAGTGTTGAATGTGTCTCAGTTTTAGCTTTTTATGTTAAATCTTTGCAGCTAATCTAGATAATATGTTCTCTGCTGTTTAACAGAACAACTCTACCTCCAGAAACATTAACCTGGGACCCTCTGGAAATCCACAGTATGTTCACAACTAAGTGCTCTTTTTAAAACTTTTACTGAATGTTTCAGCTTGGCTTGTTTTTGTTAATTATTTCAAACGTTGCAGTTGTGTAATCACATACATTTTACAATAGTGAAATTAATCTGCTGTCATTTTTTATTTCAGTGCCAAACCCACAGACTTTGACTTTTTAAAGGTCATAGGAAAGGGGAGTTTTGGGAAGGTATGTGAACAATGCAACACTGGAAAGTACAGCTACTTTCTTTTCAACCTTGTGAAAATTCATAAGGTTGCAAATTTATGGCTTTGTTTACATAGATAAAATAGTGTCTCATTGTAATAGTTTGATTACATAAATACAGTTCCACAAATCAACTTTGCAGAATAATGTTGACTGGTTTATTTTTGTTATATTTGCATTACATGAGGTAGAAACTTTCTGAAATGTTTCTGTGTTGTTTTTCTTCTCGGGTAGCAACAAGTTTTAGTTCTGCATGTGTTGGCTTCTCCATACAGGAAGTGAGAAACAAATCGGGAATTGCTCGGCTTCTCAGTGTTGTCACAATGTTGCTTTCTCTCCCTTATGATGCAGGTTTTCCTTGCAAAACGAAAACATGATGAAAAGTATTATGCAGTCAAGGTCTTACAGAAAAAGGTCATTCTCAACAGAAAAGAGGTAATTTTACAATCAACTATGGCAATAATCCATAATCCTAGCCACATTTCAGGCATGTGTATGTGAATTATTAGTCTAAATTACACTAAACTAAATTACTTTTTTCAAATCAGCAAAAGCACATCATGGCAGAGCGCAACGTGCTGCTAAAGAATGTGAAACACCCTTTTCTGGTTGGGCTTCATTATTCCTTCCAGACCACAGACAAGTTATACTTCGTCTTGGATTTCATCAATGGAGGAGAAGTGAGTTGTTTCAGTTTTGTAAATAATATGCTCACACAGAAATGAGTCACAAGGTCTAGAAAAGCTGAGAATGGCAGGAATACAGGAAGTATGTATGTATGTATGTAATGAACAGCTTCAATACAATTCCTTGGAGCAGCATTGTAGCTAGTTAATGTACCATCGTGTGTTATGAAAGATCACAGCATTACTCAGAGTAAGGATTGGCTCTGAGTGTGACTTCCTCCATGGATACCCTTCAAGTGTGGTCAGCCTTTTTAAAGCTGCCATGTGTGACTGACAGTGTGAGAGTGACTAACCGCAATCTGTAGCCAAGTAAATCCGCCTCTTGCTTTTCTGAACAAGATGACTATGAAGACCTTTAAAATTAGATCAGTATTTACAATTTCCAGCTTTACAGTACAGCACTTTTTGTCTGTGCAAAGTAGGTGTCAAATAATGGCTAATTATTAGATTTTTACAATACACTAGCCAAGTAATGTTAATATTATATATATATATATATATATATATGAATAAAAAATTAACTTGCACCTTTTCTTTTCAGCTTTTCTTCCATCTTCAAAAAGAGCGGACCTTTCCAGAACCCAGAGCAAAATTTTACATTGCTGAAATGGCAAGTGCACTGGGATATCTGCATTCCCTCAACATTGTTTACAGGTATGATAGCTGTTCATGTAATTGAACATACTATTACATTTATGAAGTGCTCTTAATGATCAAATTAAAAGATGTCTTGTCAAGCATAGAAAATATAAGAATATTTTTTGCAATGGACACAAATGTAGACACTTACTAAAGTAGACACTGATGCCCTCAAGTTTAAAATGTCTAAAACTGGAGACTAGTTAGCTTGAATGTATGTGAGTGACACATTTTGGAGTTTTAATGACCTGAAAATAAATGTTAGATACAAATTATGCTTGGTGGGATTTTTTAAAGCTGTCTTTGAAGCTGTGTTTATATCTAAATATAGGAAGTTAAAATTTTGATTTGCAATGGGGGAATTTGAATTTACTCTTTCCACATCCTTCAGCCTTTTGTTACTAATTGAAATTGCATGACTTTTAATTGTGTCCAGAGACTTGAAGCCAGAAAACATCCTCCTTGACCAAGAAGTGAGTATTCCTGTTTCTCACTGCTGTGTAATTCATTTATAATCACTCTAACAGTAATTAAAGTAATTACAATAAATATGTGTAGATGGCACAGCACCTAATTTTTTTAGTGACTATTTTGAGAGTACATGTTTAAGTGTATGAAACTACAGTGCCTAAACACTGGCTGCAGATGTATTACATAAGATTATAACATACAGTATACAGTACAAACCTCATTTTTTTCCACCAGTGAACAACAGTGTCATTTCCAGTTCCAGCTGAACAGAATGTGTGTGATTGGATTAGGTCTTGCTAATGATTTTCCTGCCTAGCCTTATTGAGAAAGTGAGAGAACGGTGAATGGGACTGACTGAGCTACGCTGCAGCCAACATTCCTGGGCAACAATAGAATCCTCAGTCCCTGGGGATAATGAGCTGCTTGTGTGGCACATGTTGTCTAAAAACGTCCCTGTGTCCTCTCTTTAAAGGGGCATATCGTTTTGACAGACTTTGGATTGTGCAAGGAAGGCATTTCCCAGACAGATACCACCACTACATTTTGTGGAACACCTGAGGTATGGGTATTCACATGCCTGCTTACTGTCAGTTTTGCAACAGTGTATTCCCAACAAGTCTCACCTTCAGTGTCAAAAAGTAACAATCATTAACAACCTTTTTGAAATAAAGTCTGGTTAATCATTTTACAAGTATGTCCAACTTGTCATATTGCTGTGTGTGTATGGTATAAGCCACTTTTACAGAGTAAAATAGGCATTTATGAGCAAAAATAGTATTTGATATACATTTGGTTTGTTTATTTTAAGCCAGAAACAAAATGTCAAAGTTAATGTTATATTATTATGTTTGTGTGCTTCTAACAACCAGTACTTGGCTCCAGAGGTCCTGAGGAAGCAGCCGTATGATAATACAGTAGACTGGTGGTGTCTGGGTTCAGTGCTGTATGAAATGCTCTTTGGCCTGGTGAGTTTTTACTTTGAGCCCCGAATCTTCTTCTGCATTGTGCATATTTTGTAGTATACCACAGAGTGATTTTGATTTCTTTTTCTTTGGTAGACAGCCCTGACTTTTGCAAAGTTTTTAATTATAACAGGATGTTACTAGTGGACTGCAGAAAATATGAGAATTGGTTCTAGTGCTAAATGTTTGAGCACCTCATTGTACTGTCACACTCCCTTGCATGACTTCTCTTTTTTTCTTATATCCTAGCCTCCATTCTACAGCAGGGACACACACGAGATGTATGACAACATCCTCCACAAGCCACTGGCGATGCGTCCTGGTGCGTCCAGCACCGCCTGGTCTCTACTCCAAGGCCTGCTAGAGAAAGACGGCACACACAGACTGGGGTCCAGGGATGACTTTGTAAGTGGGATTATTGGACTTGCACTGTCCAGATACAGACTCTGCATGTGCAGCAGAATTTACTATTTTTAAGCTCCCTCTGGTGGCCTATCTGTATACACTTTGCATTTGACATTTTCTATTAATACAAAAGTATAACTAGGTTGACATATACTCTTCATTTTTAGAATGAGATCAAAGCACACAGCTTCTTTGCCTCCATCAACTGGGATGACCTTGAACAAAAGAAGATCCCTCCTCCATTCAAACCCAAAGTGGTAAATACATAATAAATGTTATACTGTCACTGTTCCTGGCTTTAACAACAATCACTTGCATATATCCAGTGAACCCACATTGCAGCATATATTGTCTTGATAACAACACAGTTTTGCAGTGTGTATGGCAGTTAATTTATAAGGTAGTCAGATTTAGAATTACCTCAGAGCACCTTCACAGTGTGATCTCCCCACACTGGTGTTTTCACTTCTCTACCTGATTACTGCTCCTCTTTTGTGGGTGTGTACAGACCATATGACACAAGCCTGACCAGAGGCTTAATCAGACTTAATAGAAAACACCTGTGAGGGTGTGCAGGGACTTTTACTGTCCATTAAAGTATGGTTAAATTTAGCTCCTAATTGATTGCAGATATTTGGATAAGGCCATTTTGTCTGCTCCATAGACATGTAACAAAGTTAAATAGTGTATATATAGGTATATAGAATAGACCCACAACCTCCGACATTATCTCTCTAAAACTGTCAACAAAACCTGAACATGAACAACTTCATAAAATGCATTTTTCTAAACTTAATTTTGTGTTATGTTTTGGAATTTTCTCTTTTTTTAATCTTGTTTTTTGGCTAAAAACTTTTTAAATGTTTCCTTATTTAAATTAGTGTGTTTGACTCTTGACATTTTCATCCCTTTTTAAAGCATATTGTAAAAGCAAAATGAATGCAATTTGTCTTGTATTTGTTCCACAAATGCTAATATGACCCATGTTTTTATTCCCTCCCCCCCCCAATGTTTTTACAGAACTCTTACTGTGATATCTCAAACTTCGATCCAGAGTTCACAGAAGAGATGGTCTCCAGCTCCATCTGTTGGTCTCAAGAACATTCCATAGTCAACGCCAGTGTAATGGAGGCCGATGATGCCTTTGTGGGCTTCTCTTACGCCCCACCTTCTGACGACTCTTTCCAGTGAAACATTCCCAATGAGGTCTTCAAATGCCTTTAACCATTGTAACTTCTTTTGATTAAAGGGAAGAAATTTATAACATGGATGATCCTTGTTCTATGAAGCCAAAGCAAACAGCTGAGAAGAAACAGCACTAAAAAAACTGATTTTGGTTGGAGCAAAGAGTGCCAGAAAAGTCTTTATTTTTACCTATTTGTATTTATATGAATATATATATAAATAACAGATGATATTTTTAAGAATTAAGGACAGTCATTCTCTATTAATGTAATTTCTGGTGGTTTCTAAAACGAGCCTTTATAAAGCCTTAAAATTGTCCCTGAAATGACATCACTAAGTAGTTTTCTGAAAAACTTGAACAGTTCACTGGACTAAAAATGACACCATTTGACTGTTGATTGGAAGGGTGTTTGTCCATGTAATTACTGTAAAAATACTCTCATGTATCATATTCATATTAACTAAGCTGGAAATAGGGATTACTTGAGAGACCGCTGAATTAAGCAGTTTGGTTTATAGGTCACATTTGTAAAAAAAAAAAAATTAAGTCTTCTTCTTTTTAAGTTACCTTTCAGTTTGTCTCGGCGAGCACTGAGTGAATTGTTTTTTTTATTGGATTGTTTGTGTTTATTTTTGTGCTATTTTTTGCCTTAACATTTATTCATAATAGCAGAACTTTAAATTCCACAATGCTTTGCTTCACCTGGCAATTTAGTAGTCCTGTATTCCAACACAGTAATAAAAAATCAAAGAAGTCTGAGTGTTCATGTTTTTTTTAGTAAGAAATTTTCTTTGGCGTATAATTGGACAGGCGCGTCACGTGGTCTCGATGGCAACTGTAGCTCTCGCGCCAAGACTACCTGCAAACAGCAAAAGACTGACGTAAGGCGTAGTCATGCTAGCTTATAGCAACGTTTTACTTTTTTATCTTTAAATTAAGATGGCTGACATTTTATCGTTGAAAGAATCGGTTGTGGTCTATTTAGACAGAAGTGGTGGCCTCCAGAAACTGGCCGAAGAATGCAGACAATTTAACGGTAAGCCCGCTGGGAATGAAAAGTTAGCCAACGCCAGTTGCTACCATGAACGCTAAAAACACCAAGCTATATTTAAGATAGCTTTTTCAACTTTGCTAACTCCTGTCCATTTTTCCAGATCCCCAACAGATTAAGGCAGTGTACAGGTTTTGTATCAGTGTGAATCCCTCTGACATGATAGAGGTGGACCCAGTCTTGGGTGACTGTGTTCTCCATGACCCCTTAAGAGCGACAGCGTTGTTTCAGTCTGTAAGTGCAGTCAGAACAGTGAGCAAACAGATACCTAAAATGTAAACCTCTACTCTGCGGTTAACTACATTTGCCTAATTCCTCATTCAGGTTTGCTTTCTGGCCATAAAGACTCTTTCACTTGTTGAACAAATACACACAGAGAGTCAGGTATGACTAAACAGTGCAGCTTTTTCTTTGCCTTGGTCACTGATAACACTATGTTTAGCTTTAGGGCCATTACTAGTACATTATCATTACACTTAAATGAATCAGATGCCTGCACCCGACTGGACTGGATTATCAACTCAGTCCTGTGACAATGTGTCATCTGGTTGCTGTTTTTAAGGTGAATGTAATTCTCAAGTTGACACACCTTCCTCCTTTCCCTGAGTACTCATTGGACCTTTGCGGGTTTCCTCGTGGATATGGCCCCATGAGGCCTGTCTCCATGGAGGGCCTGGTCATTGCTATGACGAGGGTCACAAAATACACCCAGGGAGCCCTGTTCCTCTGCATAAATGATGACTGCCCATGCTCTACAGGTACTACAGCGAAGACCTCTGATCCCTCATTTTAGGTTTCTCTCAGCTTCTAGTAGTACAAACTATAAGGAAAGCCACACTGAGTTGGGTTTGTACACACAAAATTATATGTTTTGAAAGTAATCCTCAGAAAAGTAGTATTCATAGACTTAAAAGTGGATTCACATTTGATTAGATTTCCTTGTTCCTGGCTCAAGGGTTCCACCACATCCGAGTCCATGCACCAGGAGCCACAGAGTCAGCTACTGTAAGAAACAACTTCAGCTGCATGATCTGCAACTCTCAACTGAAAGAGGATGTGAAGTTCAGAGTTTTGGGAGGTGACAGTGAAGGCATTACCAGCGTTGGGTTGCTGGGTAGAAGTAGTTAAAAAAAGATTGTGTTCATTTTTACATTCTGCATCTGTGCTTTTGTCTCTTTGTGGAGACAGACAAGCAGCTTGTGGAGCTGATCCATGTCAAAGCGCTGGATCTTCTAAATGCCCATCAGCCAAGCTCACTCAGATACCAGTCTGTCACCCTGTTTCTCAGAGGTGAGTTTACATCAGACATGTTTATAGTGTATACAGGCTTTATATTGCCCAAACACAGGCCCACTTATATATTATGGTGCCCCCTGTCAACCAGCCAACGTAGCAACTGATTAACTGATTGATTTAAATTTAGCAGATTATCTGATAATTGTAACATAAATGTTAGGGAAAATAAAGTGTATAGCTTGTTTTAATCTGGAAGAGGTGAGGGTAATGTGGCAGCAGGTGAAACAAAAGTGCACTAGCAGCATGTATTACAACACATCATGATCAACATCAATAACAGCATAGAGCAAAAACACATCACAATATCATAGGTCCACATTAGAGTAAACCAATCTTAAAATAACAAAGAATACAAAATCATAATATAAACAGCACAGAGTGTAACTACTCCCTCATGAAATTCACCTCTGATCTGCTTTTTCAAGCAGGATTTGAATCTGTTTGTGTTTCTTGGCATATTCAAATCTTTTCAAACCAGAGATCAGCCGAGGAACACAAGAATGACTCCTCTATACAACTGCTGAATTTAACAGCACAAAATGAGTTCATCTCCCTCTGGTGGAGTATGAGTGTGCATCACTGTCACATTTAGGAGTCCCTAAGGTACTTCTGCTTTCACTTTGTATTCATCCTTGAACCATCTAAAGGTTTTGTTGTAAGAGTGTTAGCAATGGAAACCCCCTGAGTTAGTTGTCAGGTTTGACAGTATACTGTATGACAGCTACAAGTTTTTAGAACAATGTTTTTGGAATATGATTATTGACTTGAGTTTGCCCATCATCCAGGGAGCTAGCTCAAGCATTCATGTCAGGATGCAGCTGCCCTGCTGAGGAGTCCTTGATCAGCTTCAGAGACTCTGTTGTGTAGCTGACCCTGTCCTGTGAAGCACTTGGCCTTTTTTGTTTGCATAGCACAGAACAATTGAGTACTTTGAGTTTTACTGGGTTGAAAGGCTCAGTTTTCATTTGCAAGTCAGAATCTTAAAGGACATACTGTACTGTTGATTAATATCCTCAAAATTTTAAACTATATTATTTATTTGTAAAATCTTTTTCTCATCTATTATATTCACTCCCAGTCCTGACTAATGTGGTTGTCACCGCTTATATTTACACCCAGTCAGATGTATTGAGGCTTGTCATTAATTTTCTCTGGCTTTCTAATTGAGGCTAACTTTGGAACACAAACTTAGTGGAGGAGAGTTCAAATAAACAGATTTTTGTGCAGCCAGCCGCACACAGTGCCTCATGGAGGGATATTAAGTGTTTCTGTCCCCTCTAATAACATTGTCCAGTCAGTACCCCTGAGATCTTAGCAAATCTCAGCACTGGGATTAACATATTCTGTTGACCCAGTCCTGTGGAGGAATTCAATACACAGGGTTCCCGTTACTAAACATATATGTTAATAAGTGCAAGGAACACTCATTAGCTGGCTGTTCAATTCGCACACAGAGAAATCTTTGTTCTAAGGCCTCATTCTGTGTTTCTCTTGGCAGTGGTTTGTAGGTGGCATGCATGTTTCTTCAATAATCACTAGGCAGCAGAGAACAACCCCTTTAAGTGTTATTGCTTTGTTTCCCCCTATTCGCATAGATGAGCTGTGTAACTCGATGAGAATCGGTCGGCTCTACAGGGTGTTAGGCATTCCTGCGCATGTGCACCAGTGGCCCAACATTACCTGGAGTGTAGAGGCAAATAATGTCCAACCGTGGGAGCCAGACCGTAAGGCAGTAAATTATCTCATATGAAATCCCTGCCACAGACATACTGAAAACAAATATGTATCATGACATACTCTTTAATCTGAACAAACAACCATTGTGCATTGTTACCATATTGAAATATCTGTCATGTCTCACAATTCTGCCTACAGATCCCCATAAAGTCAGTGCCAGGTTCCAGGAGCTGTTGAAGACCACAGCCTCTTCCCCTTGGAGGTTCCCTGCCATCGTAGCTCACAGCTTTGGGTCGGACATGGCTCCTCCAGGCTTGTACAACACACTGAAGCTGGGTCTGTTGCTCAGCCTGGTGCAGACCAGAGCAGGTGCAAAAGACACATTTCACAACTTGGATCTCCTAGTTGTCACCACTGACACTCTCATACTAGACAGGTAAAAGAAAGTTAAGTGATTTACACAACTGGAACCTGAGATTTAATCTTCCTCATTACCCATTACCCTTTGTGTTTGTGCTAGACTAATGGCATACAGTTTAAGTTTGGCAAGTCGTGGGGTCAGGCATCAGGTCACAGGGGAGATGTTTGCATCTCTGTCCCGGGACGAACATGGAGCAGGCACTGCCAACATCCATGCTGGTTCTGCCCTGCTAGCCACTGGGGGCATATGCATGTTGGGAGATCTTGGCTGTTACAAAAAGGACAGGCTGGATTCCATTCAGTCAGGTATAGCACCAGAGTGAGTTATGGCATTAGGTAAAAGCAGATGATCCTGTCACTTATAGAAATGTTTCTCTGAAATTTTCTCAGTACTGGAGAGCCGTACAGTGTCTGTGTTCATCCCTGGGAAGAAGTATGGTGAGGATGCTGACCAGCAGCTTTCCTTCCCGGTCCAGTGCAGCTTCTGGGCACTTGCAGACTCCTCTCAGCGGTCTGGGAGGGCAGACTGCACTGTACTGGGAACAGCAGTGAGTCCAATCACACCATTGTGTTGTATTACTATTGTAACAAGCAAGTCTGAATTGAGATTTTTGTGGAAAATACATTGGGTCATGTGTTGGTAAAACTTAAGCTTGTGTTGTGCAATACACTGAGCTCAAAAAATGCCTCATTTCATTTGACTCAGTTGTTTGTAGATAGCACATGCAAAACAGGAAATTGAGACAATTTACTTTTCTTGAAGGAAGTGCCCTGCCTAGAAAACATTACTTCACAGCAGAGCCCTTGAGAATAATCAATGCTTTGTTTTCTTCTTTTGCAGGGAGGAGGTAGACAATAAACTGTACAATATAACCAGTCTAACAGGGGTTTCATAGATGCTTTCTCTGGTTATTTTCTGATTTGTAAGAGGATCATCTCGTCATTTGATGAGGTAACCCCATTAAAAACAGAATATTAGACAGCTTTCTGATGCCCACTTGTCGTCTTTGTGAGCAGGAAATGGGTCCCATACCAATTCAGTTAGCAGACGCCTTTGGCCTGGTCATTCAGTGTAGGGACATGGTGAGAGAGCAGACCCTGCTCGCCCAGACTGTCCACACCCTCCAGCAGGCAGTACAACCTGGAAAGCCCCTCTACCCATCCCGCTGGGAGTTTTCTTCTCAAGACTACCAGGAGGTTAACAAACATATTCTGTTACCAAGTCATTTGCATTGCTTTTTTAAATTAAAATACTCTGCCTTGATTTTTGCATTTATACATTTACCTTAAATTGCATTAGCTGTTCTTAATTCTATATCTTCCAGCTGGTAGCCCACGCACAAAGTTTACAAGTGGAGCTCAGTCCTGGAGCAGAGAAAATGATCCGTGGTTACTACATGGCCAGCCGTAGAGTGCGGACACAGAGTCAGGGTGTCAAGATATCTGTGGCCTCTATCAAACTACTGTAAGCACTCTACTGCAAAATTAGGATAAATAATTGTTTTAATAGGTCAACCTCACTTTCTGCACCACAAGAAGACTGTATGTGGAGCCAGCATCCAGTGTAATGTCACTATCATCCACTAGGTGGAGACCTCTCATCCAAGACGTACCCTCAGATGACTATTTTTCATTTGGTTATGACAAATGTTTACAAACCTTTTCCACTATGGTGACATATTTTATGTGGAACTAAAACTATGAAAATAAATCTGTTTTCAGTAGGACTGCAGGGAAAAAAATGACAAATTAAGCTCCAAGTCTCAAAACATTTACATGACCTGTACCACTTTTGATTACTTTATCAGTTACCATCACACTTGATACAAATTTTGAGTCTACTTTTGATTCAGTGTGTCACTCGGGCAGACATTCACATGTAAATAGTTCTTATGTTTTTTATTCAAAGGATCTCTCTGGCTGAGGCCCACTGCAAGTTATGTCTCAGAACACGTGTACTGGAGGTTGATGCTGTTATTGCTGTGCTTCTCTGTGAAAACTCAGTCACTCTTAAGCACGGTAAATCACTCACCGGTCTCACTGATACTAATAAATACAAATAAAGTACTTTCACTCATGTATTTAAGATATACTGTATATTCCATCATATGTCCTAGAATTGTTAATTAACATACTCTATATTGTATGGTTGTCCTGTTTATTAGCATGGTGTTAAATGATGCATAAAAAACACCCAAGTAAAATACTGTGCATAGACATATGGTAGGGCTACCATGTCTTTATTGTAGGTTTTTATCTTAGTCATTCTTATTTGTAATAAGCATTATGATGGCTCTGTTTCAAGTTTTTTTTCCAAAGGATGTCTGTCTCTTCCTACAGGGGCCTCTGCTCTCGTTATTCCACCTGATGCAGTGTTTCCCTGTGACCTGGGAGACGTGGATGGTTTGCACAGGAGAGACGTGACCCTGGATGAGCTCCACCAGAACATCCTGCGCTTCATTTATGCCTACGCACCAGGAGCAGACACATACATCACAGAGGAGTAAGATCCAATAACATAGGTAAGGCAGCACAAGATCACACCAACCATAAACTGCATTGATGATGACTGGGAGTGTTGTTCCTTTCATTCCTACATAGTTGTAGACTCGTTGAATTGATGCAGGCACACAGAAATTGTGATTGTTAGTGATAGGTGACCAAAATCTGAATACAGTAAATGTTTGGGAAAAAAACATCTAAAATACATCACGGAAAAAATATGCAGGAATACAGAATCAGAACACTAAGTCAAGGCATTTTTCTTGTAGAAAAGTTTTATTATAAAAAATAAATACATCTGCAAATAACTGCATAATGGTGATTCATCAGCTCCAGCAACACTGTAAGAGATATGGAAAACACTTTCAGACAAATGTTTTTTTTCTATTATAAAAAGCCATGCAGTTACTAACTGTATGCATAGTATCAGTGTAACATTATTGATATAACACGTTAACATTGATTACGGAATCAGTGCTTACCTTTCAAACAAGGTTTTCCCATAGCTGTCTTTCTGATCAGTACCTGGTTCTGTAACCTTGCCAATAAATAAATAAATAAATATCATGATCAATTTCAGTAAAAACACAGTGGTTTGTATGGCCTTACATCGTTGTCTTTTAGTTCAGTTAGTCACATTCTCAGCAACCCATTCTGGTCTGATGGGTAAACGGCAAAAAAGTGAACTCATCATTACAACATAAAAACAGGAGATAAACCAGTTAAATGAACAGGCAAGTTCAGATACAAAATAGTCAATACAGTAGAGGACTGGCTTTACTTACCAGGGCTGAGATGAAGCAGACACTCATGTTTTTGCTCCATTGCTGCTCCTGCTTATCTGTTAAACATAGAACGGTAATGTCAGTTCTACACACAGCAGTTTCCTCTGTAACATTACATAGCAGTGTTTCAAAATGACATTTCCTGTCTACATGTGAAACCTGTTGTAAATGCATAAAACTCAGACCACTGGGACAACAGTGTAGTAGACAGGGTAAAACCAAGGTTTCAGCTGGTAATTCAGTAGTCACAACCTCACCACTCTGATGTCTGACGGGTAAACGGCAAAAATGTGAACTCATCATTATTCCAGCTGCAAGAGTTGCCAGTGCTCAACGTTTAGAAAAGTATGTAACACTTAAGCCAGGGTTGGGAAATTTTTAACAAGGTTGGACAAATTGAACAAAGTGTTGTTCCAGCAATATAAATGTACATATGTACAGCAGTGCAAAAAGAGAAAATACTGTAGCAAGGAACTCACCTCTTTATCAGCATAGGACACACACGACTACATCAGGTGCATCTCCTGTCACCACAGCATCTCATCTGGAGCAGCTGAAGGAAAAACAAGAAATAAACTTAAAAAAAAAAAAAATCCACATCTCTTGTAACACCAGTCTTTAATGATCTTATTCTGCTGGTGATTCAGTTAGTCACAGTTTCACCACCTTATTGTCTGATGGGTAAACGGCAAAAAGTGAACTCATCACTATTCCAGCAGCAGGAAGCCTAAAGCACTGCACAACCAAAAACTCACACACTTCAGCACTCACCTTAAGGTCATCTGTAGTCATCTGTAGTTTGCAGCAGTGGTCTTACATCTGAAATAAAAAGGATCACTGAGTACACAGATTCTACTAAGTGCGTGTTTGGCTTCTCCTAAGCTAATTTATTATGACTGATATTGGAATTTTGTTTAAATACTGATATACACTTCAATATTACCTTATCAGGTGTGCCTGTCATAGCTGGAGTTAGCCATCTTCATCAGCACTCCTAAAAAGACAAAACCCACATACATTTAAATGGTGATACATTCTCAGTCTTTAGTTTTGTATATGTATGTATAGCCAGGATTTGACCCCACAAGTCTGTCACAGTAACTTACCAAACCTCACAACTAATTACTCTTGGGAATAATGTATTGATTTTCAGCTTGCATGAATAAGATGTACTGAAGGAATAGCCAATATGGTGAGGACAAGATGACTGATCACCCCAAGGTCAAAGGGTACAGTGTAACACAGCTTGGGAGCACGACTAAAACCGCAGGTCTGAGGACGGGTTCAACAGCAGGTCACGACCTCTGCCATGACCTTACGTCCTCAGTAGGGATCATGATGACTTTCCACAGTCAAATAATAGGAGAGGGGCAATTCCCTGACCAGCCGCTGCTCTGCTGACCTCTGGACAAAACCAGATATGGACAGTGCTGTAAGAAGCTGAATGAAACAGAGGGCGTTTTTTCCCCCTTTGAACTGTCCAAAAGAATGATTTATTGCGTTACTTCAGGGATGGGAGCTGTCAGTAGTGAGACATCGCAACCAAATTAGTGGTTGGTCAGACTGCCAGTGTGTTAGCCTACATTTGTAACGGCGCAGTAGTTTGGTTTGCTGGCTTTGCCCCTGTACACAACAAAACTTAAAAATTGAAATGTGACTCAAGTTCAGACATTACAAAGGCCGAATGGAGCTTTTTAAATAGTAAACCCTTAATTAAACCCCCTTCCAGATCCAAGTGAGTTTACAATATACTTCCTGACCTCGTGGCTGAGAAACTGACGTGCAATGCTCAATTTAAGATGCACATTTTGACTAGCTGTATTAGAACAAAATAAGGTAATTTCAACGTCAGTACTATAACGAAAACTATTGCAAAACAACTAAACAACTGTAACATTCGCCCCTTTTACCCACGTGGCAGATATGCTAACTAGCTTTATGCTAACTGCCACTTCCACGCGTAAGTGGTTATTTCGAATTAGCTTGGAGGCACGCTGACGAATTACAACATTTGAAGCTATGTAAACATACAAACCAATTTCATCATTGCCTACCTACGTACTGAAGATTAATCTTGAAGAAGTCATTGTTCAGTTGAGACGTGGGAGCGGGCACGACTGCTCACCACGGTCTCTCCGGGACAAGAGAGAGAGAGTTTCCGGTCCGACCTCCCGTCACTGCGCCGCAGAGCTGCGCAATGTGGCACATGTAGTGCACAGCTGAGCAGTAATTAAATAATCAGCACCAACCACCTCAGACTTTTTGGCGTTATATTTAAACTAGAAAAACGGCCAGTGAATGCATTCTCTCAATTTCATTAATGTACTAGGTTTGTGAGGAATTTCTGATCTATAGTTCTGATTTTCTTTATTTTCTCGAGCTGTCTACATTTAATATTGCCTATTAATTTGCATACTTACAACCTCCTCCATTTCTTTCAAACTGTCTAGAATAAACAGATACTGCCCCTCGCTTCCTCTTAAAATGTTGTGATTTGCCCTGCCTGCATTTAGCAACATTTGGAATAATTACACAATAGAATCAGACCAGTTAATCCAACAAAGCAAAGGACATAAGCACAAACAGACATAAGCACCAACATATGAAAGTTTGATGTGCCAAGTTTGTTTTCTTAATATTTACACCATGAAAATGTCTGTTGTTCATGTGTATAAATGTAGTTAATTATAGTCTGCCTACTTTTTAAAACACATTATAGTTTAACTTTAAACACAGATGAGACACTATACCTTCTATTCATATATCTATCTATATTTCCTTTTCTCATACTCTTCTTTGACGTGTAGTTCATTGAATTTTACAAACCTATTAGCCGAAATGTCTACTGTATATTCTTCAGTCAGGTGCAGTAATTTTGCTGCGTATTAGTTATCTGTTGCCATCTATTAAAATATAAATCTTTAGCCAACAAACGACCAACTGACTTAATGCTGCTAACTGTCACAAAAGAGGAATAGAGACTAGAGAGAAAAATACCGTTAATACTTTTTTTAAAGCATTCTACTACCAGTAATAATATTAGTAATTATTATTATTCTAATACACGATGCCCTGACAAACTGAATGTGGACTTTTACTTATTATATGTTTTCATTTATTTTCTTAAATAGGCCAAATTGACCATGGTCTTTTCCTTTATTTTTTATTATCGTCAAATCTTCAGGAGACTCGTCTGCTTTCACTGAAGTCATTTATTCACAAACACATTTACAACCATGCATGTAAAAATAAGAAGGAACATGAGATGAAGAGCCTCCATTGTTGACTCTCTGACAGACCACTTCACATGACAGATGTTAAGTTATTCACACATGCATTTAGTGCAAATGTTTCAACTGAAAGTGCACACCTCAAGCATGACGGGCTCGTTACCCCGCGGAATTTCTACAAATATCATACCTGGGACATGTATGGAACTGCACAATGCAGGGCAAACAGAATCAGGCAAAATAACAACAGAGAAACATAATGTATGCTTTCTCAAAATCTATACAATAAAAGTCACGGAATATATTAATTTACAACGTCTTCCTATCGGGAGGGCTTATTAGAAGTAAAATCAGGTAGGCTAATTGTTCTACAATCATAAGACATATGCTGCTGCCAAAGTAAACAGCATGAACTCATGCAAAAATGAAATCGTTTCATACAAATGATTGAAGCCTGTTACTGGGAGGTGGACGATGATGGGCCTTGATTCTCTGACTCTGAAGCATTTGTGGTGTTCAGGAACTGTCCGGTCGCCCCGACGTACAGTCTGGATCGCATTGGCCATTTCTGTAAAGACATTTAATTTGTTCATAAATTGACCTCTGAAGAAGGCCCAAAGGCCAAGGTGGATAATATTGCATGCTTTGAAATTTTGTTGTGCAAACTATAAGTTAAATATAACACATTTTTAAAAAAGAACTTTTTCAGTGTAGAGTATGCAGTGAGAAGTTTAGCTCAGACATTGATTATCAAAAATTATTTCACAATAAAATACTGAACACACAACTGACAACAAAAACAGCCACCGAACATTTATTTTTATTACTATTATTATTATTATTATTATTATTATTATTATTATTATTATCACTGACCTTCACTGGGTGCAGGTAGCCGTCACCTTTCAATGAGTGTAACGCCTCTGTTTGTTTTGTGCTCTCTCCCTCCTCCGTGCCTTCCTCTTGTAGTGTTCGAGTCAAATGGGCAATATAGGTGGTGGCCAGTATCAACACGTCGAGTTTGGACAGCTTGGTGTCCGGCGGCACTGACGGCAAAGTCCTTTGTAGCTCCAGGAAGGCGTTTCTCAGGGTCTGCACCCGGCTCCTCTCCCGAGCAGCGTTCGCCGCCGCTGGGCGTCCTCTACCGCCGAGCCCGCCGCCGGTCTGGAGCACCCTGGCCCGCTGGAGCTCCCGACGACGGCCGTCCGGACTGGGGCTGGAGCTGGGGCTGGATGCAGGGCTGTCATCCACCACAGCACCGGAGCAAGCACCGCTGTCCATTCGGAGCGTCTGTCTTCCAACCATCGGGGTGCACTTACAGACCTGAACATACATATATCAGAAACACCACGTCACTTTTAGAAGTTTAACCTGGCCATTTTATATTATATTGCAAGTTTTATTGGAACTCATATTACCAAAACTATTTAAGAGATAACTTATTCATAGTTTATTTATATCTATATGCTGCTGTTCTACCTTTAACTAACTTATTAACTTATAACTTAACAATATTAAAGTTTGCATCATTTATTAAACCATAGCTTAAGGTCTCATTATTGAAAATGTCTCTTGTCAAATTCCAGGGTCCTCCAAATTAATCAGACAACACATTCCTAGTCTACAGCTCATCACCAAACAAACCAAACTTGAAAAAGCCAAATGAGACAGACAGTTGTCCACATTTCCACCTGAGTTTGTGCTGATTGCTCAGTGACATGTCAGAGCAGCTGCAGCACCAATGAAGTCCCTGACAGGCAATGTGCCAGTGCAGGCTACAAACTCGTAAGAACAGTTTCTGGTTGGCGGTCTGATAAGGAGTTTACCTCTGCAATTTCTCAAAGGCGCTGTCTTGAAAAACGACATGAAGGCAATCCAAAGAGGGCTTCGATGGGACAGAGAATTTGCTCTTCAGTGTAGAACAGTCCCAGTCGACGTCCAGCTTATCCTTATAAAGTGGTGCGTTTGCAGAAGGGGTGCGCAGCGGTCCCTGCATGCGCATCCAGCACTTCACCTGTGTGCGTAAAAGTCTCCGGAGCCCTTAATTTATTGGATACACAAAGCGGTGGACAAGTATTTCACTCCGTCGTAATTAATCATTCGCCCCATAACACTCCCTCGCAGTGGAGGAGACTGCTCTTTTCCCTTTCCTAACTTATTTCTGTCTGAGGGCGGCAGAGACTCGCTTTCAACGCCAGAGGCAGAACTCTCTTTTCCTTTAACCCTGATATGTGGTGGGGCCATATCCCATTCTAATTGGCTGCGAACCTGACACTGTATTTTCTTTTTAAGCCTATCAAAAAGTGACAACGGGAAGACATTTAGTCAAAATTACCTCAAAAATGTGCTCGTCTTGGTCAAAAATAAAGACTGGTCTATCAAAACGTTATTTGCAAGAGACCATGAAGACAAGCTGACAAGTGTAAGGTGATATGCAAAACATTTGACTAATTGCCAGGGTGTCTTGAATTGCAAGCTCACTGGAACAGCTAATAAATAAACTCCAGCGCTGCAATCAACAGGCAGGCATTTGAGGAAATTCTTGTGAGACTCATAAATTAATCACTCTGATTTCCATGGCTCCAAACGGAGATGTCGGCAAATTAATGAAAGGAATTATTCATAATATGTATATCCTCGGACTGTTCTCAATAAACATTGTTTTTGTAAGGATGGAGTAACACTATTGCTCCGGGCCACTAATTACAAGGTGAAGTAAAAGAAGGTTAAGTAAGCTTGTTTCTCTAATAACCCCGCATCTTTCAGGGGGTTACACACCCACGTGGCTCCTAAAAACTCATTCAAACATTTAGTTATAATCATAACAATAAATACATCCATATTGTATTGTATTGTATCTACTGTATAAGAGGACTGACTCATTGATCACAGTTGTTTGAATAGAAGCATATGTTAGCTTTGGATAATGTAAAGCCTTGTAATAGTAGGACAAAGTGATCGTTTAGATTGTGCCACTCTGCATCTCCTTGATCACTCATTTTGCCTGCAGAAGAAAAATTGCATACACATGCACATCAGCAAGTAACAGTTTGAGTTGGAGAGCTTACTGATATCCTCAGACTCAAAAAATGTAATTAGAAATGAACCAGCTGTGAAAATGAGGGAAAGAAATGTGTGCAAACCATTCATTCATTGTTTTATTGTTAAATTGTTTCTAACAATAGCAGTCTATTTCAGCCTTATTAACCAATTTATAATGATGCAGATTTAGTAAATCAAAACATCTGAACATATGTTGTGACAACAAAAAAGTCATTTTTTTGAAACCATGCAAGGCAGAATAATAATCCACTAGGTCAAGAATATTGCAGTGACTCTAAAGAGCTTACATATCACACCAAGCAGATGACAGTGACTGTTCTCTGACTTGATTATTATACAAGGATAAAAGATCAGCAGCTGTTATGACCAAGGTGTCTAAATAAAGCAGTAGCACTGTTAGAGAGAGAGTTCATCATACTGGTAGGTTTGTCTTAAGCGTCCATGTGACTGCAGATGGCTGAGGGGATGGCCACATGATTGAGAAGCCCACTCATAGGAATCTTTAATTTTTGCGCCCTATGAGATCGGATAAAAAAAAAAAGAAGAGAAGAAGCATTATCAGATTATGGTTCAACAATCGTTCAACAATAAAACTGTTCTCCTACAATTACTGTGGCCAAAAAATTTGTAAATGTTTAATAGAGATTGGCAGCACTATGGTGATATTCCAGTTACATAAATAAAACTGCAGATTGAGAAAACATGATAACAAAATTACAAATTATTTGTCTGGCAGGCTGAGAGAAATAAAAATACTGACACATAGTGACATAAAATAACTGATACCATAACACTTATCTAAAAAACATTTCATGATTTTGGGGAGAACTGTAAAGTGGATTACAGAGTGGGGGTGAGATCAAACCAATTAACAGTTGTCATCAGTCAGAATTTTAATGTAGCATGTATATTCTGTACGGCAGAGAAAATACAACATCACCAATTTAATGTCTACAAAAGTAAATAATAAAATAAAGTCAGTCTCATGTTAACTGAGATCTGTGTGAACTATGATACTGGACCTGAGAGACTGCTGCGGTTTCCACTTCTGCATGCTAGCGTGGCTGTAGATTTGACCAGGATGTGGACCCTGACCCATGTTAAAGTCATCTGGAATATAAACAAAGTCAGAGTAGAATGCACACACACACACACAGAAATTCAAATGTGTAAAAACCCACCCAGCATAATGAAGTAAAGAATGACGAATCTGATAACAACAGAAAATATATTTTTTTGTTGGTCCTGAATTGTACTTAAAAAATATAAAGATGTAGCTATTTCTTGGTATCATGTCTATCAATATTATCACATTTCTTTTACATAATCAATAAACTAAATGAAAGACGTGACTGTGCTAAAACAAATAATAGTGAATAAAAAGCAGGAAAATTTACAGAACCGTACAGAATGTAGTGACTTACTTGTTAAGGGATAGGGGATCAACGGTGTCAGTGCGTGTGTGTTGTTTTTTTTCTTCTTGGCTTCTTTGGATGCTTTCCAGTTAATAAGGAACTGTCTGGTTAACTCATTAATTTCCCTTCCATCCAGAACCTCTGCAAAAATCAATAAAGACTTTAAACAAACAAAAATTGAAATTTAAAAGTGAACAGTGTTTTTTGTTTTACCATTAAGTAAAAATAAATAAGTAAATATTAGCCTGGGTAAGTCAAAGCAATAAAGTGCATTTTCAGATTAGGATGCCACTGAGCAAAAAAAAACGACTAATATTTACCGAGGTTTTTGCATACGGTAATCAGGCGGTCTCTGTACTTTGGTTTTTTACAGGCAGGATTTCCACTCAGATCCATTTGAAGCAGCTGAGGCCAGTGGTTGAACACATCCTCTAACTCCTGAAAGTGCCCAGAAAGAGACAATTAGCTTATTATGTGTTGTGTTTTTGTTGTAAAAACGACTGTTTTAAATGGCAATACTGTGTCTCTTAAAGCTATGCACGGTAACTAAATGGGAAACAACAGAAATGTTCTTTAAAAGCATGTGATGTATATTTATGGTGATAACTAATCAGACAAACATCAGAAAAACTTTTAAAGGCATGGTATAAGTGAATGGTAATGTGAAATACAAGGGCCAGTGGAAAGTGCATAAACAACACATCAGTCTATTTTAATAAACAGTGTCGCCGGTGTCATGTAACTACAAGTTTTCTCCTGGGGCAGTGTGAGGCTGGCTCCTCCAGCGAGTTGCCTGCAGTTGTATGTTTATCTAAAGGCGCATTAATCCAACCCTGGAAATATGAATACTCTCTGGACACGCTCTGATTGTTCATTGCCTTCCTGTCTTGGCCAAAGCGCTTCCACTTTTCCAGCTCGTGCTGCAATCAGTTCAGAGGGGACCCCTGAGCACCGCGCGCTCCCAGGCTTTGATAAATGATCGTGTCAGGGCCGTCACTCAGAAGGCCCTCACTGAAGAGCAGCCCAGCGCCAAATTGCCCCCCACGCGGGGGCGTGGAGAACAGCAAAGGCTGGATACTCACCGAGCTCGGCTGGCTCTCTCGCCTGGACTAATGATGGGCCAGTTATGAACCTGTATTTGACCAGGGCTTCGATTCCCCTGTCCTCTCTGCCCTGCACACAGCTAACGGCCTCTGAAGATGCTCCCCATTTGTCACCCTGGCTGACTGCCTGTCATAATCTATTTTAAAAATCCATAACATTTCCTCTGGATTCTGACCAAATGGCGCAGGAGAAGGGATTGATCCTTTGGAGTGCTGTCTTTGCAGAATCAATAGTGGCAGACGGGTTGTATAAATTATAGGAGATATCTGCTAAAAGTGACACGTGTACAACAATTACCTGCATCAATGTATTCAAAAGAAAATCACTTATGCTGAGAAAGTAGCCTTGGCAATGTAGTCAATTAAAAAGTACTTTAAATGTGTCATCCGGGTGTTTAAATACTAGGAAAAAAAAAGAAGAATTGTGCCTTCTTAAAAGAAGTCATCAACCTTTTCAGTTAATATATCAATTCAAGCAAAAGAATTACTGCCATCAGAAAGTGAGCCTCAAAAAACAAGCAGGTCATTTTTCAAGGAAGTGAGTGAGCATAAATCATATCTCTGCCTCAGATGAATCTCCCATAAAGTTAAGTACTGGTGGTTTAGGGTATCAAATAGAGGATTCTAAGGCAGAGAGGAAAAATCAGCCTCCCAAGGAAAAGGAGAAACTTGTGCTTGTTTAAAGCTGTCAGCGAGAAAAGTCTCAGGGGAACGGCTCGCTGATTTGTTGAATAATTGTGACCCTGTGCGAGTCATGGAGACTGGGAACCTATGGCGGGATTTGCAGGATTTGCTTCTTTAGAACCCTCTTCTCCATATAATTTCACACACCACTGCAGAAAGCTATGAAACAATGTTAATGCTGACCCGATTGACTAATAAATGGAGTGTTGACTTTAATGCGCTGTGTCATGCTGTGATGTGGTACTATTTACTTTGACTGCACAGTGCACAGCATGTAGACTGTATCTACTTCTGTCACAATGGAGTAGAATTCTTGAGTGGCAACTTGTTTTAGACACTTTTAGTTAAGTTTTTAAAAAAAAGGCTATATTTACCTCCATATTGTGCAATTTATTGTCAGCAGCAGAGAAATGCTGGAGTTCCTTCAGTACTGCCAGGTCTCTGATATCATCAATATTGTTGTTGTTGATATTCAGGACATAAAGAGACTCCTGTGAATTCACAAAGAACAGTTCATTTTATAGTTAATACAAATACAGAATATTACGACTAAATATTACATTGTGGACCCTGAGGGAGAAACCCCAGGAGAGAAGGAGGAGAAGGAGAAAACCATGCACACTTCAGCAAGATTCATTTTATGTAGTCAAATATTAAACCTCACAGTTATTCAAATATGTAATACAACTTCCCATAAAAAGGCAAAAATCACATTACATTAACATGTATTTATTACGGACACACACTCAAAGAAAAATACCTCTGTCTACAAAACATTTGTCAGAGCAGTTATTTAAAATGACAGCTTTTGAGAAGAAACACTTTACAGAACTATTGTGTTCCCAAAGTAAATTTGCACTTTAAAGTATTTTTATAGTTTAGTCTTTGTTTGCATTAAGGATCTCCATTTACTCCTTTTATATGCCTGAACTACTGGGATTGTGTCCAAATCATACTCTAGATAGTGCTGTTGCTAAATATTCATCTTGGTTTGAAGTTCTATAACGGCACATTTATAAAAAGCTGGAACTCTTTAAATTTGCACAGCAATTTCTTTAATTATCCAAACAAACAAGACGTTGGGATTTTTGGTGTGTTTATCCATGGCCTGGCCAGTAAACCGATTTGTCAGACCAGAGAGAGCAACAGAGGTCTCTTTGACATCATCAAACCCAGCACAATACTGCTTTTACATGGATCGCTCGTCCCTGCGAAATCAGACATCTTCAACATTGGATGTGATAACCTACTGGGTTGATCCACCACACATATCCTTTTGTACATAAAGTTAAAATTAGGCTTTCCTCTGACCTATTGATTACTTAAAAAATATATAGTTAGCAATAGCAAATTATTAAGGGAGCCTCGATCAACCTTTTTTTTCTCATACTATATTTGTACTGAACAGTGTAAAAATAGGTCATACAGCGAGTGAGAGGAGAGTCCTGGGGTCAAAGAGCAACTTTTCCCCTGGTGCCAGCCTCTGATTCTCCAGATGAAGCTCCTTGAGCTCACTGAGCTGCTCCAAGCCCTCTACCACCGCAATCCTATTTCCACCAAGATACCTGCAAAGATGAAAAACAAACCACACGTTTATGCAAACCTAAACCTCCAAAATGAGCATTACAGCACAGGACAACAATCAGTTAAACTTGTCTACTCACAGTTTGGAGAGCATCTGCAGATTAGAGAGATTGTCTATATGAGTGATGTTGTTGTTCTGCATATACAGATGGGTAAGGTTGGAGGCAAAGCCGAGGTTGCAAATGTGTGTGATCTGATTGTCATACAGGTAAAGGACAGTGAGGTTTCTGCACATGGAGAGGTCACCCTGAAAATAAAATAAAAATGTGAGGCCCAAGGCGAGCAAAGAATTAAAGCATTTGGGTCAATAATGGCTACTCACAATGTCTTCAATATTCTTGCTGGAAAAGTGGAGGTGGGTAAGTGTTTTCAGGTACTCTGGGAAGGAGAGGCCCCTTTTCTTTTTGAAGTGGTTTCTAGATTTAGCAATCAGATCTATGGTCAGATGTACCATGGTGGCTCATCACAGATGCCGCTACAGAGAGGATCCTTTTCAGCTTCAGCCAAGCGTTCAGCCCACAGCACTGACTAGAGCTGTCTGTCTGGGAGAAAAACAGACACATATGAGCTGAAATAGACCTTAGCAGGCAAACAAATGTTCCTCTGATTAACTGTTTACTAACGAATTAATGAATTACAAATGACTTCAGTGTTTGTAATCAGAAATGACAGACAAACATTAACCTTTTACAGAACTTTAAATTGCCTAAAACCTAAAAACTATCAATTCACAATTAGGACTAATTGATGAAAAAAACACCCCACCACTATTCTGCAGGAAACTTGCTAAGAGGCCAAAGGCTGAGTGACCACTCAATTTGTGTTGCAATTAGGGTGGTCAACCCCCCAAGCAGTCTGAGCAAAGCTCATACGACTTCCTTTTATTCAGTACCCATGGGGCTTGTATATTAGCTTGACCTGACATTGAAGTATGAAATTCTGCACTTTGATCTTACTTTGCAAACAGGCATTATTACACATCACCTCTCCATTTGCTAGTTATACAACAGTCAATGCGTGTAGCTAGCTATAATATAGAGGTGAGTAAGAGAAAGGCAGAGAGATGTGACAGCAGGTCTTCTCCACACTTGATCTCAAGGCATCGGGCCGAGGTTATAGAAGACAAGAGGCACTGATCGATATGGCAAAGCTGAAATATGGACAGAAGATATTGACTGACTGAACTTATTTACCCCTGGGGCTCTTCTCTCCAGAGACTTGTGGAAAGTAGTTTATCACTGTCAAATAAAGTGCGACACTCATAGCTGTCCGGGTGCAGTGCGTGAGGACACAAAATATCTATTCAAGGCAGATAACCAGGTGGGTGGTGAGGGGATCCAAATAGCTGGAAAAATCCCCCAAAAACTTTTGGTAGGGTCTTATGTTAAAACACTGGCACGGTTTATATTATATAACATTAAGTTACCTTCATAACTACCTTAAAAGCTATCCTTACAGTATAGCGTCTTCTATAACCAAACTGAATTTCCCACTTATTATGGTGAATTTGAACATGTGTTTTAAAAAAAGTAAACTCTCCTACCTCTCGGGTCGGCAGCGAACTATAAAATGCGGGCTAGCTGAACACTTTTAATGTGGTTGTATAGCGAACCGTGAGTTAGGCTACTTTGTTTGAGACTAGCAAAACGGTTGCTGTGGAAACCACGGAAGCAGCTTGTTGGTCCTTGGGTCTGGCGAGGCGGAAGTAAGCAGATATCTTGTATATATAATTGCAAATAAAAGAAAGAAATGGTTATTGTTAAATTACGGGAGGGACTTATGAAATTCTGGTCTATTATTCCGTAGTCCCAAAATAATACTTTGACAAAAAGAATTGACTATAGTTTAGGAATCCAACATGAACTTTATAAGCTATTTTATAGTGTAAGTGGTATTTAAATATACCAGAAATTAATAAATACTTAATTTAAAAAAGGTTTCATCCTAAAATGCCCTTATCACCCACATTAACACAAATCGTATCTGCTCAACTAAATTGACACAAAAACTTTTAGTTCATATTTTCTTGGTCTCTTTTTGCAGCAAAGATGACATTTCCCTAAGCTATACTGTCTTATCTTACAGGGCAACATGCTATGTCATTACTACAACACTCTACTCCTAGTGACCCTTGGATTGTTAATCTATATCACGCCTTGACTTGGATTTCCTGTGACTTTCTGCCACTTGCGCAGGGGCACATGGCAGAGAGGGAGTGTAGTTGGGTTCAGCTTCTTCACACACAGCACCAGGCTTGTAAGATAAATTCTTCTGAGAAAAAACCCCCCATAACAACTTAAGATCTTAGTGGGGTCATTACATCTATAGGGCCTAAGTACTGTAGCTACCCACAGCTATTAATCACGAGCCTTATCAATCTGCGGCTCTCGTATCAGTGCCAAATCATTCAGTTGTTCACCCCTTTATTTTGTTAAGGAGAAAGCATTCCACTGCAATCTGTGAAAGCATTTTTATAGTAATGGAGAACATACTTTGGAATTATAAAATTGCTAAATGTTAAAAGAATAAAGTGAAATTCATGGGTAATGGATTTTTGGCTGCCCACAATTTGACTTGATTAGTATTTACATAAATTTTCCTATTCTACCTTTAGTCATGCATACAAATGTCCATCTGGTGATAATCACAATATTTACATGTCCAACGAGTTCAATATGTTTCACTGATTCTTAAATCGCTATGAAAGACCAAACACTAGGTGAAACTATTTTAAAAGTGCATACTCTAAATACTTTCTCAGCACTGTGACAGTCATCCATGTAATACATTTAAGTATCTGGCAAAAACATGAGCTATTCAGTAGAATGTGTGTGCAGAAAACCTATACAACAATCTAAAAATCCTAAATTACATTAAATATAATCTAATAAGTTTCCTCTTCCTAAACTGCTATACCAAACACCCTCCATTTTAAGATGTAGCTTAAATAATGGTAAAAGAAAATCATTATAAGAAGTGGTGCCAAAGATCATGCATATGAGAAAAAACAGACACCTCCTCTGTCCCACTGGGATTCTCTCCTTTGCAATACATGACATCAAAAATATACATGTAGCCATTACAATACCATGAAAAAGACATGACACAAACCCAGGCCAAAGCAGCTGTCTGTAAAAAGAGGCAGGCTTGGTGAGTGTCTGCTTCGATGGAGAGCAGACACCTTGGGTGAATAGACTCCAGTGTGTACGGCTTCTGTTTCTGCACTGCATCACTGCCACACCACAACCTGACGAGCTGGCCCTCTCCGCCAGGCGCTGTACCACCGAGAGCCAAAGTGTGCTGGGAGTGACTCCGCAGAGACATCCCACACATGGCAGCCGATTCCCCTTTGAGCCTGTGCAGAAGCCTGAGTTTGTTGTTCCATTATGTAATGCTATGACAGACTACACTTGAATGACTGACTGGTGCTCGGTTAGGCTGTGTGTTTAATGCGACCATGGTGTGTATCTCAATGTCGAGGCTGCGGGAGAATACAGGCCCCAGGTGTAAAAAAGATTTTTAGCAACAACCAAGCATGAAGAGAAACAGTGCAGCAATTCCTCACACCTTAAGAATACGATATTATATCTACATAGGACTGAATATGAGAGGACAAATGGCCACCTCATATCTGAGTGAAACTGTCCAATTTCCCATGTACGATGTATGTTATACTGCACAATACAGACCTACATAAACTACTGTTTTAAAAGTATGAAATAAGCATATACAGTACTTGCATTTTTAAGATTTTATTTTTTTGCAGCAGCCCTGGCTGTATTCCTAACCTACTTCAAGGACAAAAGAATAAATTGAACTAAAAAAAAAAAAAAAAAAAAAAATCCCAAGAGAACTCACAGATAATGCTACTCTTAGCAGTTAAACCATAAACCAATAAGTGCTAGACATACACAAGAAAAAATCTCCAGGTGAGATCCAAATCAGCTCATAGCTCAGGTTTAATTGGCAGATGTGTTGATTTGATTGAAGAGTTTGTCCTTAATGACCTGAGACATCAGGCCATGAATTGCCTCTATGGTTGTCTTGCAGCTAAAACAAAGCACAGAGAAAAAATGAGATTAGTAATTACCCCAAGCAGAACAGATACAACGTACAGAGATGTAACATTTACAGTTTTCTGTTTTTATCACACTACATTTAAAATAATTTTGAAAAACCAAATACACCACACAGACAATAAAATGAGCTCAGGATAATACTCAGGATAATAATTGGCAGCTATTTTTGTAAGTGAATAATCATTTGAGTCACTCTGTTTTATATTTTAAATCTGTCTGAGGTAAACTGACAGAAAAAACTCTTTGGGTATTTTTCACTATTTTCTGACAATTTATGTACAAAAATATCCATCTATTTATTGAGAAAATAATATGCAGATAAATCAATAGTAAACACAATCTTGATTGCAGCCCTAAACCAAACATATAACAAAATATTTTAAGCCAAATATAACTCACAAGAATTTCATTAAAATAATTTATAGAACTGTGAGAACAACATATTATATGGTTATTATTAATATCATAAAAAGGCAAGAATGTATTATCAACAAATCAATTGAGTTGGTAAATAATGTGTATCATGCAGTAACAAGATGAGATGAAATGAATTTAAAGTAATACTATCAACCACTTGCACAAGCAATGGGAAAGCAGGTGACAGTACTGAATTATCCTGCCCAAAATAAATAAAAGTAAATAAATAAAAGTTCATGTTTAAGTTCTTTTCTACAGAAAAACATTTACCTATCTCGTGTTGCTTTGGCCAGTTTGTCCTCAGACTTCCTGTCATGTGTGTCCAACCCAAGCATGAAGCTGCCTCTGCCCAGCTGAGCCTCTGACTGCTCCAGCTTCTCCGACAGGTCAAACACCTGGCCTGTGGTGTAGTCCGAGTTCTGACCGTCCAACACACACAGAGAAACCAATTCATGCACAATTTGCCAACAAAAGCTAGATAACAGATTTTCCACAAAGAACAAGATTTTTTTCAGAATGGCAACAAATCTGTCTAACAAGCTATAGCAACACTTTTGCGCTGCAGTGAATGAAAAGAAGTCAGAGAAAAGTTTGCTTAAGGTGAGGCCGTGTTTTTAGTGGAAAAGGTAATTAAAACACAATGACATGGGGGCCCCTGACTTGGGTGACAGTGTAGCAACTGACAAAGCCTGTCACCCATGGAGCAGCTCGTTCTTGACATCTAGTCAATTCATCTTCATCCAGAATGCCAAAGAGCTAACTGTTTGGATAAGCCTGATGCCTATTTAGACTGTTTAGTCAAGCTCGGGACAGAGTGACTGCAACCACAATGGGAATTCACATGAGGGGGGTTTCAATCTTTAGAATGAACTGCATGTGGGAAAAAAAGAGATGATCCACGGCGAACCATGACAGCATCTGTATCGCTGGAGTCAGCTCCAACTTTAATACTTATCTCCCTTGTTAAAAAGTTTAAATTAAAGTTATTACTAACATCAATAAACACAGGCGCTTTGCTAATAGGCTGCAATAAATCACAACATCACAAGCTGGTGACCACATGTCTCCATGAGTTATAGTGTAATAATTAACCATAAATCAAAATGTCAAATGATAAATGAACATTTTGATTTTTGAAGTTGCATACATACCGTGAGGAGACTTGAGGAGCTTAAGGTATTGACCCAGTATTTATTCCAAAGGAGTTCCAGGAGCTTTCTATCAAGGGAGGACTTAAAATAAGTTACCTCCAAGGCATAATACCTAAAAGAGACAAATCAAAGAAAAAAACATGAGTTTACAGTCAAAGAGTAAAGAGCAAAGTATATTAAAAGCAACTGCAATTAAGATATGCTTCACATACTGTGTGTGTTAAGTAAGTATTCAATATGAGGACAACATTGTAGTATACTGTATATTAACACTCACTGTTTACAGTGTACACCAAAGTCTTCTATCTTGTTCAGAGGGATTGTCTGATATTCTGAGGGTCCTTCATCAGGAGGTTTGTAACCCTGAAAATGCAAAGGGAAAATGTTGAGAAATAACAACAGGAGAAAAAAAAATTCTGTAAATTACCACAATTATAAAGAATGACTTAATGTGATAGAAAGGCAATTACAAAATCATAAATCCCAGTTCATATAATATAACAAATACAAATAAATAATAACAAACATAAAACCAAATTTTTAAAATGACAAATATGAATAAAAACACGAATGCACCAGAAACACTACTAGCTAATTATGTCATTACTTTTAAATGTATAGTCTTGAGAGAGCTGCTGCTATATACATGTCTTTGCTTTACCTTTGGGTAGGTTCTGAAGGCGCCAAGGTTGACTTTCCCTGCAGAAATAGTCCGAGTGGGGTCGATCTGTAGGAAGCAAGATACAGTAGAACAGGAAAACAAAGTCAGGGGTCACACAAATCTCCAGAGACTACTCAAATCTGGCCACCAGGAGCCCTTTACTATGGCTGTCAGAGTTCTGAAAATACACACTTAATTATACAACGCCCATGGCATTTAAGCACTGCCAGACCAAATGAAGTGTAAATAGCATATATGGTTGCAATAGCAAAATATTCGTCTGTACTACATGGAAACCTACAACCCATACATCAACAATCTCACCCCCTTCTCAGTTACACCCACATTAACGTGTATTGTCATACTTCGAAAGGAAAGAGCTTATTTTCCTGAATACTGTTTTAATGGGGTGCAATTAGAAATCACAGTAAACCAAGTGTTTGACTTGAAATAACAATGGTTACTATTTCCTGTCTTACCACAACGGCCACGAAAGGCTCCTGAAACTGTTGGTTGAGCATCTGAGTGCTGACATCTATGCCCGAGAGCCAGCATCCATAGCCCGGATGGCTGTGGTACCAGCCAATAGCATTCTCCAGCCGGCCAACCTGACGGATTAGACATGGAGCCTGCATTGTACTGTCTCAAAATGCACTATTATACAGTAATATGAAAAATGTGAATAGTATGAAAATATTGATTGAAAATTATCATTACTACCTTTATATGGCAAAGTGTAGTACTGGCAATTTTATGATCTTTTGTAAGAATATACCACTTTAAATAAGTGTGAGTTTAACTGAATTAAAGTATGAAGGTCGATTTATAAGAGAAGAAACATATCTTGAGCAGGCATGTTAGAGAGCATACTTCTGCACAATTATTTGAAGCAAGACTTGTGCAGAAATGAAAACAGTATTAAACAATAGATGAGACAAGGAAGGGCAATATGGATAACCGTCCTCTAACACTGTATATAAAATTTTATACTGAGATACTGATACATCATGATATAGTAAATTTTGAGGAAAATCTGTTGAGAGACAGTTTACAAATGTAATATTCAGAGAGAGCTCTCTGCTTCTGACTAATCCAGCAAATTAAATATCTTAAAGAAAATGGCACCATATTGTTTCAAAATCCCTATACAAATTTCAATATTTCCATATAGTGCTATGCCATATAGTCCTACCATACAGTGCCTGTACACAATCAGAGATAATAATAAAATAACAGTAAACAGTATGGCAAAATCTCTGACACCAGACACACTTAAATCTCCTGATGATATATATGATCACATTGGCGTATTTTAATGTGAGAAAATATCAGGAGTTTGTATCAGCTTGAAATCCTGTTGGTGTATGTTTAATCCACCTCACAAACATATATCTCTAGAATGATATTTACCCAAGTCTCACAATAAGAAAATATGGTTGCAATTAATAACATCTAGACAGTGATGCACTATTATAAATCACAATGCAATACTGTAACAGTGTGTAGGAAGAGTCTGTTTTGACCTTTCTCAGTCAAGAATTAAGTGAGTTGCCTTTCAAGTGAGTGTCCAACCTGTTTGGCATTTTCAATGTAGGCGGCCATGTACTCATATGCTGCAGCCTGTGCGTTGACACGGGTTTCTGTGCCCTCCACAGGTAAGGCAAAGCTGTCCATAATGATCATGGTTTCACCATCAACCTTCCCCAGCATGAGGCCCATCACCTCCAGGTTTCCTCCAGACCTGGCATGCATCACCATCTTCAACAAGGCCAGAGCAGAGATCTTGCAGTACTTGAAGTAGTGGTGACTGTGGGTCGAAGAAAGATACATATTCATCGTTACGTATATTAAGTATGATATCAAGGAGGAGATACATTTGAAAATACACACCACACACAGTCTACTATACTGCCACTGATCAACAACTGCTAGTTACCAAGCTATCACGGGTATTTTAGCAAGAATGTACCATGACACAACGTACGACACCACAGATTTGCTTTTACAGTCACTTAAACTATTTAGTCTATTAAACACCAGATTACGTTATGAACTTACTCCTTTGTCCATGGCTTCGCAGCGAGGATTTCTTGTTGTTGCTTTTTGTCATATTTGTAAATTTCATCTATGCTCTGAACTTCCTGCATGCTGTTCGATAGCTCCCATGTTTTTTGAGCAGTGCTGCTCCCCGCCATGATGACTTATCTAAGCACAAAAACGAGTGGTTAAACCCCTTTTCTATGCTCAAATAAGCGAAGAAATGTTGTATTTGTTGTATATTTGATACCGTAGCAAGGCGAAACGTCTACTTGCTCAGGGAGCCATGACAGTGAATGATACCAATACACCAATACAGGGGACGTTAGTCTTAATGTCATATGCATATAACATTGGTGTGTTTACATGGTACATGACATTTTAATATTGAAATTGAACCATATATGTAACAATTCTATTCCGCCCGAAACGATACTAGTCCGTGTTTAGTAGTCGTGTGAATGCACAAGCACCCCTCTCACAGGAAAACATGGTTTAGTCTTGAGAGGACGTCAACTAACCGTCGGGCACGTACTGACATCTGGTGGCACTTTCCAGTAAGACAGGTACGCTTGTCTGACCAGTTTGTGAGGGTTTTTTTTTCTCTGAGGTTTTGGGCACTGTACTTTTGGAGAGGGTCGTTCGGGTATTAAAAAAAAACTGCAGCTAGTGTTCATTACGAAACTAAGTTCTTCACTACAAAGCCGGTACTCAAGACTCAAAGGGCTCCTAGGTCTGGTTGGTACTTGTTCACTAGCGTTAGTTGTTTGTAACCTGCACTCCACAAGGGTTTATAGATCGTTGATACCAATTTATTAAGCGACATCAAATATTAAATATTACCGACTAATGGAACAACTGTTTACCACCGAATTTGACGTGTTTCAGATATATTTTCTTTGTTTTGGGGCTTTGTGTTAGCTAGGTTATTCAGTTAGCCTCTCCCTTGAGGACCTTTGTGTCATGTTTCTCCTAGCAACCGAACGATGCTTTGCGCCTTGCTGACAGTTTAGACCAGGCAAACTTTTTTTTTCTCAGAAATTAGCCATCATACACAGGTTCAGTGATTACTTCGTTGGCTGTACCCAAAAATAAACGAAGATGGGAGATTTTTCGAGGCAACACACAGAGATAAATCATCACTGAAGTGTGAAACACCATTCATACATGCAAAGCAAGGTACGTAAAACAGAAATGCTTTAAAATCACCTCCTAACTATTAATGAGCATGTCAAATGTTATATGTTCTCCACAGTTAACGGCTGGTGATGTAAATAACACTGTAAATATGCCTCCTGCATCAGCAGCTCATGGAATAGTCCCTAATCCAGACAGAGGTATTGTGTAAGCCTCTGAAACCTGAGAACAGATTGCATTCTATGAATATAGTGTTCATACAATATATTTAATACTGTATATTATATATTTTATAGGGTTGGGCTTAATTTTGTTACTGGGAACTGACTATGAAAGGAAGAAACAGAAACTTCAGCAAGAGCTTCAGATGGACTACAGACATTATGCTGCCAAGGTCTGATGATGCACTTGTAAAAATAAATGAATAGTAAAACATGCCTTCAAGTTGCCTCTGTTGCATTTTACTTACTCACCATCCTGTCATTTGTTGTCATTGTCTTCCTCCAGAAAAAAGGTCTGAGAACTAGTGAACCTCATCCACAACCACAAGGTCTCTCTCTACCCATTGATGAGAGGACATCAGCTAAGGTGTGTGTCTGTGTATTTTTGTGTGCCTGTGTGAGTACGTCAGTGTGTGTGTGTGTGTCCAAGTCCAAGTGTGACATACTGTACTGTAACTCTTAGTGGTCATCAAAATAAGACTTTTCTTCCTAGCTTGACATAACTATAGTTCACAACAGCACTGATGGACTTTATATACTGCAGTGCCTCAGCAGGCATGAATTGCAGATTATACAATGCTTTGTGTTTCATGGCAACTGCTTTCGTTTACAAGTACCTGCAGACTTGTCAGAGACTACTACGAAACAGCACTGCTGTGACCCAGTGGCCTAATGGATAAGGCATCAGCCTCCGGAGCTGGGGATTGTGGGTTCAAGTCCCACCTGGGTTGAGTGAGTTAGGTGGGGATTGTGCACAGCCTATTTAGATTAGTGTTACACACCCACAATGCAGAGGAAAGTATGTGCAGCTGTATTTTAAATTTACTACATGGTGCATTATGGTACAGTTAGGCTCTTATTGGAGGCAGTAGCTCATGTGATAGGTTTAGTCAGTCATTACTTGTAGTGCTGGTGGTCTTAAATACTTGAGTTGAAGGTAACTGGACTTCTTTTAGGTTTCTTGAAGACGTTTCACTCTCATCCGAAAGGCTTCTTCATTTCTAGTTTCTGGTTGGGGAGTCCCAGGTATTAAACCTCTTGGAGGTGGTCCTAAGAGTTGTTAACCCACCCTGTCCTCATGTGAGTCGTTAGGGTCACATGAGCCCAGGTGTGACTCGTTGGTGGGTCGTTGTTCCACCCTGACATCATGTGAGTTGTTAGGATCACATGGTTCAAGGTGTGAATGGGGGTTTAACTGCTTGGGTAAGGATCTCAAGACTGTGTTGTAGGTGGCTGATAGGGTTGGTGATTTCATCCTTTAGCAAGAAATAGGCCCCCATGGTCTGGACAAAAGTGCCTGCTAGCAAATTAATTCTAATTTGTTTCTCTTACAGGAAAAACTGAGAGAGGAGAGAAATAAAGAATATAATCTTTTCCTTCAGGAAAAAGCCCAATTCAGACGGTTAAAGAGGGGAACACTTCCTGTCACTTCTAAGGTAATGAGAATTGCCAATAAAGAAACAATCACATTGTAGTCATCAATTCCACTTTATAACCAAAAGACAGGGTTTGTAGAAGAAGCTCTGGTATAAAGCAAATGCTTTTTGAATGTTTCCACATTTTCACTTTCAGCCTGGACAGGTTCAAGCTTCAGAGGCTGCATTCATTTCTTCTCCAGCCTCTCCTCTGCCCATCCTCAGCACCCACACAAACGTCTCCCCTCCTTCCAGGGAGCGCCCTGCATCCAGGAGGGATGCTGCCACTCTGACTGAGGCTGTGGACCATGGAAAAAGCACAGGGACTTGGGATCCAGGCTGTCGGGGGCGAAGGCGATGGCAACTCCATAGACCAAAAGAGCCCTATAGCTCAGAGGAAGAGCTAATTATAGACAAAGAGGAGGAGTTGGAGTTCAGACACAGGAGGAGAAAGGACAGATACAGTCCAGAACCTGAGGAGAAAGAGGAGAGGAGAATCAGAGAACAAAGAGCTAACAGGTTTAGCCTTTTTCCTAAGTAAGATTTTGAGCTATCTTTTGCCATAGATTAATGACTGCGGTAATGTAATTCCTCTTCACCTGTAATGTCTGTTTCTATGGCAGAGCTCCTCAGGACATAAAGGAGGTGGAGGCCCCTGGTGTTCATGATCAGAACAACAATGACTTGGTTTGGAAGTCAGAGTAAGCAAGATCTATTTCTTTGTGAGAACAGTAGTGCTGGGTCAGAATGATCCCAGATAGCAGCAGTATTCACATGCAGAGCTGAATATACCAATGACATTGTCCTGAAAAGTCATTTTCTCAGTCAAGAAAGTACTCTGACTGAATGAGCCAACACGGGTTACTGTAACACCAGACAGGTATTGATGATTGCTGTCACACTTAGTTATTGCTCTTCAGCACTTCTCTTACATGCTGTTGCATGTCATTGTTTCTGGTTTATGCTATTAAGTTGAGCGACTGTCAGTAAGTTGCTAACGTGTGGGGCAGTGATTGAGGGCGAGCATTGGCCCAGCTCCAGGCAAGTAATCACTCACTCCAGTTGTAGCAGGGGGGACTGGATTGATTGGACAATGGGGCTTCGCTCTCTGTCTCTGAGTTAGAGGCCAGAAAGCTCTGCAGGAAAACTGTGAGGCAGTGTTGATATTAAATGGTAGCTGGGTGTGGCTAAGAGGAAAACTGATTGCTATGCTATTATACATTATATAAGGGCATCTTGTGGAGTGTCTTGTTCTTCTCTGTGTATCTGTGTTCAATAGCCTGCAAATGCCAGACAGCATGAGGATGGCTGCAAGATCTAGATCTGCTACCAGCAAGAATAAGGCTGAGTTTGCTACTGGGCTACTAATTGGTAAATACCAGTCCTATTATATGATGCTTTTGGACACATGTTGACCTGTGGGATTACTGATGATTGATTGAAATTCCTATTTTGCATCTTCACTTGTGTATTTTATGACTCTCTGTTGACATAGCAGGGGCAACAGAAGAGCAGATGGCCTCTCAGCTAAGGAAAGAACGGTATAAGCAGGAGCTTCTGAAACAAATTGCAGAACAGCAGAGAAATAAGATGAGGTATGTGCTTATTCACTAAGTCAACAGTTTCATTAGAGTTGTTCCAGCTGGCACATCAAGAGTTGACAAAACAGAGAGGATGGGGTGATTTGCACTGGCCTTTGTTTTCAGGGAGAAGAAACTTGAGCTCAGGGTTGCAGCTACTGGAGCCACAGACCCTGAAAAAGAGGTAGCACAATGGTATTATGGGTTAAAAATTGATACAGTTTTTGTAACGTAATGTAATGTAATGTAACATAACGTAGCATAACGTAATGTTATTGGGTTAAGTCTTGTAGAAGTGTCTCAACAGCTCAATAAACACTTCTCACATGTCAATATTTATCACCATCATGGAGGATGATTTGATGTGATGGCACATGTGTGATGTGTGATGTGATACCGATGTGATACCGCCTTGAGCAACTCATTGTGTTTTGAGGTTTTCTCAATATTCTTGTCTGATTTCTTTTGATGGATTTTTTTTCCTGTGACACATCACCTCCTCAGCCCAACAGAATTAAGCAGTTTGGAGCTGTAAATCGGCAATATGACAGCTGGAGACGAGATGTTCCCTACAAACCTGGAATAGATCTGGAGGCCGAAGGGAAGGACCCAAATCTGAGGCCTAAAGATAACAAACCCACTGAAAATGCAGAGCAGAGAGCCCCCAAAGGAAAGTCTCAGGTGGACTACAGTACAGCTCTCAGTCAGCTGGCAGGAAACACAGTGCCTGGGTTTGGGACGGAAGCAGCACAAGCTTTCCCCTCATTGGACTATTTTAATGAGGACTACCACAGGGACTTCTCCAACATGTTAGGAGAGGTGGCCATTCCAAGGTAGTTCACTGCTGCTTCGTGTTCCTAAACATGAGTGAAATTAACAACTTTGCTGTTGATTTATTGTAGTTTCTGTGATTTTGTATTTTCAGGGTTGCTGGTGCTCCTCCTCCAATACCTCCAACTGTAAAAAATGATTACAAGACTCCATATGATGCAGCTTATTACTACTATGGAACAAGAGATCCATTGGATCCTTTCCCTCGCTATCAAAGTATAGTTCTACTTTTTTTTCTAAAAAAAATTCAGTTTAAGGAATGCTTTTGCTCTTTTGTCTTTTACTGGACTTCATGTATACTTTGTATTACTGCTAAAATTAACTCACTCTCAAAATTGCGTCATTGTGTGGCAATGTGGGTTTAAGTGCAGACTGACATGAAGCCAAACAAAAAGCAACAATAACATATTAATTAATAAAAAACAGTCATCATGATTACTGTGATGGATTACCTACTGCGTTTCCAGCAAGTTTCGACTCTGTGCAAATTGTATGAATTGAAAGCAGCAACTGCTCTGAGGTAAAAAGAACAAAAAACTTCTAAAATGCTCCATTGTGGTGAAATTTGAAAATGAACAGCAGTAATTTAAAGTATATATACAGTATTTGTAGTAATACTGGTTTGGTGTACAGTCAACACTGTCTAAGATTTTGATGTTTATAAACTGACTTTCAGTATCTGGCACTTTCACCTTAGATGAGAGTAATTCACATTGCTATAAGTAAACTCCCAGACCTCTGTGTACGGAATTACCATTTATTATAGACCCACTTTATCACCATATCAATGGCCAAGAGGACTTGGCATAGCAATTCATGAATCTCATTTTACAGCAGAACTGATTTTATTACTAAGGGGATATTCTGTGCAGTTTATTGGATATGAGTTCAGCAGATCCAGATGGATCTGACTTCATCCAGCTGGTCTGTTTGGTTACATTTATTTCCTTTCCATTTTTATTTTGATGCCAAATTTCTACCCCAGTCTGAGTAAAACATTTTTCAAAAGCTGGCAGATGGTGGCAGCAGATAGCTGATGAAACAGTTGAATAGTGTGTATTTATAATCTTGTATTTATGTATTTTCCTCATTAGATGGTCTGTCTGAAGGGGTGCAACAGTCTGGGAATCTCCAGAGTCCTCCTCAGAAACAACCTCCTCGCAGACCTGGTCGCCACACTGAGTCAGTGTCCATCCTACCCCTTTTGTGTTTGTAATAGAAGTTAATTATCATTATTAATTCAGGTCACACATTTTGAAACAGTTTCAAAATGAGTGTAACTTCTATTCTTTATACTGAAAATCAATTTGCAGGGTGTGATAGTTTTTATATTAGTTGTTGGTCATGAGATTTTCTTTTCTGTCTTCCAGAAGAAGGTCTTCACTGTAAAATAACAGTGTGACTGTGTCAGTACCTTCCTGTACACATGCTATCATTTGTCACACTGTCTGTCTGCTTCTAGAGCAACTGATCAACATAGAGCATCTCCCCTGGATGTAGGAGAGCTTCATGAAGAGAAGTCCAAACAGAGGAGAGAGAGTGCACTGAGCTACCAGGAAGCTCTCAGGCAGCAGGTATGACATCAGATCTATGAGATACCATCATGGGTCAGTGACGGAAGCTTGTTTTTGTGCCCACTTTGACAGTTGCACAGTTACACTTTTTACTTGCTGCTAACTGGTGGTTGGATGTTTTTAGAGATTTGGTAACTCAGCCAAAATGTTGAGGTAACATCATACTGATATGTTAATGATGGGTGGTTCTGATAGCAGAGGAACCCCAGGAATTGACAGATTCTAGAGACAGACCTAAATGTTTTGACAATAAGAGCAAATCACTGGTGAAGTCATGGGCAAAGAAATGCACTGTAGCTGGACCAGCAGAAAAACACAAACTTATATTCCAAAGGATAGGGGTAGTCCCTGAAAGTGAAACATCCTCCCATCCTTATGTCCAGATCAAAGAAAGAGAGGAACGTAAAAGAAGAGACAAAGAAGAGAAGGAGCGGTATAATGCTAAGATGGAAGCCGAGATGATGGCGTACAACCCCTGGGGGCGAAGTGGGGGAGGCGCTCCGATTAAAGACCAAAAAGGCAACCTTTTCAGTAAGTTGGCTTTTACCTCCTAATTTAATGATCGGTCACAATAGATACTTATACAGTATGTTTTAATCACTTATAAATGTTTCCATACTCTCAGGTGACCTAAATCAAATGCACAGGGTCAATGAGGAGTCATCTAGGAATCCTGTGTTCAAGAATAGTGAACAAAGTGGAGTTGAAGCCAGGGCTCGCCTCTCCCATCGACTGTCAGGTAGTGGTCAGTCTCTGGGTGACTGTGTGTTCTGTATACATTGCTCTACTGTTTGCTGAGATTGCTAATTACTTTGTCTCTCTTGTCCTTGCAGGTTTCAGTGAACAGCCAACTCCACAGCAGCTCCAAATGCAGGACAGATACAAAGAAGCCCTGAAACAACAGGTAAGTACCAGGTCACAGTCTTTTTTTAATGCAGATAACTGCCTGATGATGCTGATCAACAAAACATGAAATGCTTTAGCATCTTTTTAAAAATAAAATCAGATTATTTTTATTGTTTACAACCATTTTAATGTTCCCAAGCACTTTGAAGAAGTTGTACATGAATTGTAACCATTACTTTACTTTGTCAATACCAACAGATAGAGGAAAACAAAAGAAAGCAGACAGAGGAGAGAGAACGAATGAGGATTGAGGAGGAGAAAGAAGAGAGAAGGCTGGCGGAGCAAAGGGCTCGCATACAGCGGGAATATGAGGAGGAGCAAAGGAAGCAGAAGAAGATTGAGGTGAGGAGTTCATCTCTTTGATGAAGAGCACTTCATCATTCCTTACAGTTTGGGGGGGGGGGGGGGGGGGTTCTACCCACACTAAACTTGCCATTGAGACGCTGTTTTCTTTACTCCCTACAGCATAGGCCAGAGATCCAAAGTTGGATCAGTGAACCTAAAACACATCGCCAGGAGGAGGAAATGAAGGTGGGGCAGGAACAAGAAACTGAGATGAAGGTACCACAGAGCGCCAGGGACAGAGAGGAGAAAAAGGCGCAGTTGAGTTATGAGGTACAGTAAGCCTGAGAAGATATTGGTACTGTATCTTACAGTTTTAATGAACAGCTCTGTCACAAAATGTGATTCTGCTCATAAATTTGCAGAGAGAACCATCCCCTCCCATCCCAGCCTTGCAGAAGAAGCAGACAAACCTTGTGGCATCCAGACCTTCCTCTGTTGTGAGCCAACTCTCCCCTAGGACTGTAAGTCACCCAGTCAGAAACATATGCAAATATTTACCACATCAAGGCTGTCATGGTGTAAATCTATAATGAAAAATTCCCACAATCTCCAAAACAGGAGCGCTCTGTGTCAGCACCACACTACCGACCAGTCCCTGTGAAAATACCCCAGCTACAAGGTAAGATTGTCTTTATCTGTAAAAAAAAAAAAAAAAAAGTAATCCATGGCTGCTTGTAAATCCTAAATTGCCACTTAAACATTTATTGTTCCCATCCTTGTCTCTTCCACCCCTCACTCCCTCTTCTTGCTTTAGATGGTCACCAGGAAGTGATCAGAGAGCTTTCAGCCCTCCGTAGGTACCTGAGGAAAGAGCAGAGACAACTGGAGGTTCAGCTGGGTCAAACAGATCGACAGGAGAGTCACTACTCTCCCCCCAGCAGGTAATACAGTCAGACACCCCTGAAAAGTAGGGGTAATGTGCATAGGTACAATATGCCCAGAACAAATGGGATTTTTCCCCTTTTTCTGGGCTAAAAATGTGTAATTTAGATATGTTCTACCCCTTCAGGTCCAATTTGACCTAATACACCCCCAGATGCATTAAGGTGAAGCTACAATACTAATTCTGTCTTGTTAAATGGCGATCTTGATTTCCTATTCATATTTAAAAAGGCTTTCTAGTGCTCTGAGCTAATGAAAGTGACCTAGGTCAGATTGGCTATCTCCTAATCTCCATTCACATTTGTTTCAGGGACTCATTACTGCAGTAATATAACAGTAGATCCCCAACATGAAATTTTCTTTTCATCTGTCTTCACCTTGCAAAGTCAGAAGCAGTGCATGATCCAGCAGGGATTCAGAATGTTGCTGAAGGGCACTTCCACATATATATATTGTAAAATCCTACCTGAAGAAAAGACTTATGTATAACAAGCTACTTGTACAGTCCCTGCTTATATTCAAGTTAGTTTACTGCAAACATATCATTATTTGAGAAATGCCTTTGATTTGGTGCATATTTCATGTTCATGGCTTTTCTTTGGTAACAGTAGAAGGTGGGTACACAGAAACCAAGCTTGCTGTTTTAGTCATTGCTTAGAGGTGTGTGTTATTAGAGGTAATTGATCTGTTAAAGTCGGGTTTTCCTCCTTTGCTCAGGCCCAGAAGACGTCCCAGAGAGGATGCCTTTGAATTAGTGCCCAAGCAAGCTGATCGGCCACCAACTGCAAGAACTGATGCTGCACATGTTAACATGCAAAACATCAGGGAGTTCAACCACCTTAAATACAGAGGTAATGAAAGACACTTTCATTGATAAGACACAGATTTCACTTTGAGGCAACATTTGTACTTACTAATCAGATCACCCAACCGTGAGAGAAAAAAAACACCTCATTCACCTTCCTCATTTCTTTTATGTGACCCAGAGGTACGAAGTAGTCATTACTGAAGAGGTCATAGAATGTACTTAGAAACTGCAGTAAGAACTTTCATAGTGGTTACAGTTTTGTGAAAATAATATATTCATACAGCTTCATCTTACTTCTATAACTCAATAATAGTTATGAACTAGGCATCATCATTTGATGACAAATCAGAATTATCCCAGTGATCTGAAACCGATTGGACACAGCTTACTTTGCTTCTACATGCTGAACCAACCTGATTTTCCAACTTTGAGGAAGTGGTTGAGGAAGCTTATTATAATAGCCTTGGTCATGGTGTTGATGTAAGGATGAGGGAACAGGATCATTGTGGTCTTAAACCAGCTGGGCACTGCCAGATGGTTTAGACTTTCCAGAGCCTCATCAGTCCTCTGTCTCTCTCGAGCCACACTGAAACTTTAATCTCATGAGGTCATGGGAGGCACCCATCAGTGACAGGCAGTTGGGCGGTGTGAACAGAGAATGTAACACAAGCGAAACCAAGGAAATGGCTTTGGATGCGTTCCCAGACCGAGTTAATGCAGGGGTCTGAAAGACACGCAGAGCTGCAGCTTGTAAAACCAACAAAATAGGAAGAAATGCTTTTTTGTGACAAACTGACTAAATCACTTATTGAACTTGCACATATTAATTTTGGATTGTTTCCAGCCTTACATCTGAATGCTATATCCATTCTCTGTAGTCAAACCCTGATAGGGTGTAGATGGCAGGCTGTAGCCAGAGTGCTGAGTCACAACCAAACTGCTGTTTCACAGAGTGGAATTGTTGGTCTCTCTTTTAATGTTTATCGCTAGTCTGTTCTTCCTGACCTTACCTTTGTTATTCTTTATTACTGTGCCAATGCAACTGTTATGGCTGCATCAGTCAGATGCAGATATCAGACTAACAGCAACTGAGCTTTCTCTTCTTACCTTTTCATTTCTCAGACACAGCATCTCGTGAGGAGGTCCTTCACATGTACCCTGAACTTCCCACTGATGCACAAAGTCTGGACATCCAACAGCAGGCACTTCTACGTGAACAACGCAAATTTAGGCTTATGAAGAGAGAAGAAGAGCATGGTCAGGGAGCACACACACACACACACACATACATATATAAAAGTCTCCTCAAACTCTGTTATGCTCTTTCACTAATTGCTCTGTCTTTCTCTATAGACTTTTTGGACCAGCAAGAGAGCCATTATTACCCTGTGAGTGGTCATCACATTACAGTTATGCATTTTCATTCTGACAGGATAGATGAGCCAGACTCGCTTGGCTTGCTCTTCTTAAGCAGAGATGTTTTATTGGTGCCTACTTTTGTTTTTATCTTCTCTCAGAGGAACAAACCCGGGTGCTTCATCCACAGAGACTCCATGTTGCCATCTGAGACTGCTTTCATTGGTAAGCCTGGCTAAACATAGTCTGTTTGTAAAGACTGTCCCTGGTATGCTTTCCTTTTTCCTTCAAGCAAGAAGAGAGTGTTTACATCAGTGGAGACATAACACACTTTGGGATTCCTCTTTTTCTAAGGCTCCAAATGTTTTCCATAAAGGTGACACTGCTTGGGAGGTCAGCTACATGCACCCCCACAATACCACACTACGACAGTATGGGTGCCAGGCTAATTTACCTCTTTGTCTGTGCCAGGCTTACTGTGGCTCATGCCAGCTCATGTCTCTGTGTTGCAGCTGTTGCCAATGCTGGGTGCAAGGTGCCCATGCCAGCTGCAGGGTGTTGATAGCATAGAGCCAGGCGTTGGGAATGATGGGAGTGTAGAAATTGTTAACAAGCCTAGTGCAAGAAGGGAGTTTTTTTTTCCTCCAACCCTTCCATCTCCCCTCCTTTCAGTAAAAAGTTTTGCTGGATAGACTAATTTTCATCATTTTCACATTACACATGTCTGAACTGAATGAACTTTTAGGTCCCTAATCTCTGTCCAGTTGTAAAGAGGTTTGTGAGTAATGATGAATGGCCTTTTTGCTTTGTCAGATGTTAACAGCAGAGACGCATGTGAAGAGTGGGTTCATCGAGCGGAGATCCCCACAGCTCTCAGCAGAGCACTGGGAGAGGACAGCCCCACGGAGGAGACGTGACTATGATGTATGATGCTCATGATGATTTGAATGACTACAAGCTACAGCAGGTTAAATCCCTGATGTTTTCAGTACTGACTTACTCAAGTCTCTTTGGTTTTCTAATTTCAAAACATTTGCAGATTTTCTTGAATCAGAGGGAGTGTGACATTCAGCCAGATGCTCAGTCCCTGTTGTCATCAACCAGCCTGAATGATGAGGCCAGAACCCACAACCAGCGCTGCACCAGGAGACGAAGACTCGCATACTGGTGAACACAACAACAAATCAGGTGAGGTGAAACAGTTTATTCGCCTGCGTTCATCAGAGACTTTTAAATAAGTCAAATGCCTCAAAAAAACAAAAGGTAGAAAGGTAGGGGAGGGAGGTAAGTGCTGGTCCATTGAAAGAGTTCAGGAGTACCCCATCAAAATCCATCCATTGAAGCTGGAATTTTATGCCTCTGACCTCAAACTGGCTATAGCACAGAGCTTTCCCACATATGCCTCAGTCTTATACTAATACTTGATTCTAAGCTGTGAAACTGGTAACCCTAAAACAAAAATGCATACCATACTGTATGTGTGCATGGCATTTTAATTTTAAGCTTTCTTTAATCTCTGATTGCCTGGACAAGTGTGTGATGGATAAGCCTCTGTACTCTTCAGAGAGGCTGTCTGGTGATGAAGGGGATGTCTTGTCTTTGCGGTCTGCCCTGGAGAGGCGTGTCTCCGTGGAGACTGTTGCCACAGAGCCCTGGCTGCGGCCCGGTACCTCAGCTGCTGTAAAAGGCTCAGCCTATAGAGAGAGACCAAGCAGCAGGATGGATGCTCCACCCTGGCTGACACACCGTGTCACATAACTCTCATCAGCTTATCTCTGGGGATGGGACATTGCACTGAGTGAGGCTTGCCAAACTCCCTTTTCTGTTGCTGCGGGTGGTGGTTGAGGAGTATCCTTGATGCGTGAATCATTTTACACTGTCTTACATGTTAAATGTGGGTATGGCTGCAGAGCTTCAAAAGCTTATTAGATACCAGATAATGCTAGTAAAAAATATCAATGTCTGTCTGCTAGACAAGAAGCAGCTTATACAAAACTCACTTTGGTAAGTTTCTCTATGCAGAAAAAATGCAGTTTTTACTGTGCAATACATATTAACTGCTCCCATGAATGTTTTATAAGGTGCATATCTGTTAATGGTTCATAAACATATGTATAGTACATTTTCATGTAGTTACTTTAATTATAAATATACACTGGAGAGTTTATTTTATAATTAAAAAATGTTATTATTTGTATTTGTTCCTGGCAGATCATTAATGTAGAAAAGCAAAGAGCTAGCAGTTATATATCATTTAGAAGTCAGTGATTCAGCATTTCAAATCAACCAAGTTCAAAAACTTTATTGACCTAGAACCTGATTAGAATGCCAGATGATGTATTGTACAGAAAGTTGTAATAATCTTTTTTTTTGCAACATAGAAAACTTTACATTGCTGTATCATATACATTTTGTTTTCTACATCCATGAGCAGGAATGCATCCCATTCATACTTAAAGCACAGCTAACATTTGTCATTTTTTCTATACATATTACTTTCCCCCAAACCAAAGAAAAAAAACATTAAATATATTATTAACTTTTGATTTTGTACACAAGAGTGAAAACTAAACTCAAACATGAAAACAGACTAGTGACTCAAAAGCAGCTAGCATCAGGTTGCTCTCTTTTCTTCCAGTTTCAGAAGCCCAGTTACCTTCTATCTCCATTACAAACCTAACAACATATAAAATGGAATAATTTAACCCTTCACTTTCCATGGTCTTGTTCAGTTACAAATCATACTGTATAGGACAATCTGCAGGAGATGGTACAGTCAAATAAATTATCACAAAAGTAAAATCTCCAGTGCATTCAAAAAAGAGATCAAGTGCAGCAAATCCAGAGAAAGAAAAAAATAAACAAAAATAAATGAAATCTAGTGTTATAAGATTATATTACATAGCGGCAGATCTGTACAACTAGTTTCATCCAAGAGGCTATCAATACTAATGTTAGCCATCTGCGGTGCAGACAGAAAGATCATTACTATCAATGTGTGACAAATGTCACATTTCATAGTTACTGAATATGTCTTTTTGCATGTTGTTGAAACCATTCATTCTTAATGTTTTAAATATACAGTAAGAAGCACACAGTTTTTGAAATCTATTCCTTCTGAGCAGATCAGAGATATGGGTGACTGTCAGTTGTTTATCAGTAGTTTTATCCAGTGGAGGCATTGCTACACCTTGTACAAGACATTACTGTTTTTATTGTGGTATCAAATACTCCATCTGGGCTGTTTGTGTGTATAGGCGTGTTTGTGTTGTGACGGGGGTTAAGGGTGCAGGTGGGTGGTAGCAGATAGCCGACTGATAATTGGCTTTTTAAGCCAAGTGTTCGGCTGAAACCGGGGGGGGCGCTGAGACGACACAGAGCCACAGCGCGGTTGCACAGGTCTGAGGCAGGGTGCCCTTGGTGGAGTTCTGTGTTCCAGGCTGTTCGTGTGGTGCAGCATCACTGGGCCTCCTCCCCAGCCTCCTCTCCGACCTCCATATCTGTCTCCTGACCCGTGTGTGTCAGCTGAGGCTCTGGCTCGGGCTCGGGCAGCTGTGCAATATTGAACACGAGGCCGATCCGCAGGTAAAACTTTCTCAGGACAGCCCGGAGCTCAGGGATCAGGTCAAATTGCATTATCTCACACAGCAGAGGGTAGTACCTGGACGCATGAGCCTTGAACTAAAGGTGGAAATGGGATGATAGAAAGAGAGAATGAAACAAAGACAGAGACGGGTTCAAATGAAAACATAACATTCAATTTTGTGCAAAAGAGTGGAAGTGCACCTTAATTATTCTTGTAGTACATTATTTTATGAATATAAATTTGAAAACCAAAATCAAAATGGTTCCAGTGTGATATTTTAATCTAAAAATTGCAATCAATTTTGTTCTTGCTCTGCTGCACTGTTCTATCTACATCCTTAATGTGATCAGCATACAGATTCCCCATTGATTGATTATTACTGTCTTTAACTTGTTATATCAACAGTTAAAGACCTCATTTGTTATTAACCAGGTTATTTTTGGACCTGGTTGCGAATTATCTGGTGTGCGTGCATGGGGTCATCTAGCGTTTTTTCCGGCTCCTTACCCTTTCATCGCTGATCTTAAGCACCTTGGTGAGGAAGAGCAGCAGCAAGTTGGTCCAGGCCTCTCTGTGGCTTTCTGAGGTCAGGGCCAAGAAGTATGCTACAGCCTCGCTGCACACGCTACAGCACACAGGCAACACACAGAGAGAAATAGAAATATCAATACCTCTTAGAGCTGTGTTGTTCTGTAATATAATGTAGCGAGACAGCATCTGCTTCTCTGCCTCACTTATCCCATGAAAAATTGCTGGGGTGAGGAAGATGAAGATTGTTTTCGCTCAGTAACTGCTAATTAAAGCCACTGATGGAGGCTATTATGAAAACAATTAGACATTTCTTTTCAGAGTTTTTAGCTTGAGGAAAAGTGGCGCAACCTCTGACCTTTCTTCTCTGACCCTGTGGGCCTCTGCTGACACCAATGCCATCTGTTAGCCATTCATCCCCCTCTCTCCCTCCACTACACTCACAGCTCCTTTACACTCCAGTGTCTATGACATTAATCGCCTCCCAAATCTGCCCTGCACCCTGCGCTAATCAAACTTGCATGTGTGCTGTACATGGCCTCTGGTAAACAAGGGTCTGTGTGTGTATGTGTGTGTGTGTGTAATTTAAGAATAAATATATGCCTGTGTTGCCTCTGGATGAGGTGCATTGGAGAAAGAGTGAAGGCACACAAAATACAGACATGATGACACATAACATGTGTCTCAGTGAATTAGGATTTCTGAGCCACTCTCCCATGCAGGCACCACCCTTCCTCCTCCTCCTCCTCCTCCCCCTCTTCCTCTCCTCTCTCTCATCTCCTTTCGAATAATGAATGCAAGTGGGAGAGACAGGCGATGATTCTGCTTTATCTTGATATCATCATCAATATCAGGGTGAGGCAGGGAGAGAAATGGGGTGACGGCTCTTTGTTAGGCCCTGAATAAAGATGTGACCATGACAGCGGTGTAGTGAACAATGAAAGATCAGTGCTGCCGATTCTTTTGGATCTATACGGCACACGGCATCTGTTTCAGAGAACTACTGAGCTGTGCAGATGCTGTGCCTTTGCCACGAGTAAGTGACTGTAGATTCTTCTTTTGAGGCGACTATTGACGTTTCTGCTCAGAGATGTGTGACTTCCTTATTCCCACACTTGAACTGGTGATGGTGAATCAGTGAGAAACAGTCCTCAACTCAGACAACATATGTACATATTCATGCACACATAGACCAGGGGTTGAGAGAGTCGATTACTATCAGCAGATATTAATATTTTGCAGATGTATTGGCAAAAAAATCCCTGATATGGCGCCAACTGATTCTGCACAAATGATGGTAAAGATCTGGAGCATTTTCAATAATTAGAAACTGCCCTCAAGACTTTGTGTATTATTAAAATCATTAATTCATTCTCATAAAAAATAATAAAAAATGGAAGATTGAACCATCAACTTAATGAGACCCATAGCTTCCACATCTATATATCCCATGCAAACACCTTGTTAAATTACTAAACCAGTTTATTCAAGCAGAAATTTTGCAGATTTGCCTCTACAAATTTAATATTTACACAGACAAGTTTTGAATATATTAATTATATTTCCAATGCAAAGTCCCAGCAACAAATGCACCAATTAGTTTATGAATTCTGTCAAACTCAGGGTACACTTCTAGTCTTATGCACTGATCTATTACTCCAGCTGTCACTAAACATATGTTTAGCAGGAGCAGTTTACTCGTGCTACACATACAAACGATTGTAAAGAAATGCAGATGGCATCATTAGTGGGGTGAAAATGAGCTGAGCGACATCAGAAACCATTACCAAGATCAATAGTTCAGCCTGTTTAGGGAGTCTATACTCTGCTTGCTAATGTGGTGGCCACTGAGATATGCTTCTTCTGTGTACACACAGTCATTTTCTGTGGGCAGCTTGGGATACAGGTTCAAGGGAAATGAAGGTTAACTGCAATAATGAGTGCCAGAAAAATATTAGAAAAATGCTCCATCTATGGCATCAGTGGAGGTATAGCTGAGGGGGTGTTTGTCTGAGGAATCAGTAGATGCACTGGTGATACAGTGGGATATGTGATGGGGTCAGGTTTGGTTTCTTACTTGAGCAGTCGTCTCTGGACCTCTGCCCAGGCGTCTTGGCGGCTCTCATCTGTGTACATACGGAACAGGATGCGCAGGCCACAGGCAAGGCTACTGGTCTCCTGCTTCAACAGGTTGGGCTTCGACTTCCCTTTGAAACCTTGAAAAGGCAAAAATGTTAAATGCAGTCAGTGACAGCCATTTTAATTAACATTTTTTGGGATGATAAGTCATCCCCAAACTGCCACAAGGGGCAACACAGAATCCCCCGTGGCCGGCTTGGTAATGTGCCTGAGGTTAATCACCACTATTATTTTTTGACTGCATCAAACAAAGATGCAGACAGTGGTTTGTCAGCCTACCTGCTTTCCACAGCAAAGTCCTCTGCTCGTTGTTGGAGTTGAAAGCTTTGGCGAAGCGGTGGGACTCCAGCAGGCAGTCCAGCAGCTTGAAGAGCTGCTCAGAGGTCAGGTAGCGATACATGCCCTGGTCTTGGGTCTCAACTGGAACGTCTGCTGTATTTACAGCGTCCCGCTTCAAAAATACAAACACATGACAGATTATTTTTCTCTTAAATCACAAAGCATTGAAAAAAAACCCTGATGAGCTAGCAAGCTTTGAAACATTATGATTATCAGTGAACCACAGCTGTTCGTACCTGAGCAGCAGCAAAGTTCTCAGCATCCTCCTTCTTACTGGTGGCAGGAAAAAACACGATGTTATCAATAGTCTGGATGAGCTCCAGCTGCACGACACACTTTATCAGCAAGGCCGAGAATAAGCGCTGCTCCTGGACCTCTGTGGATCACACAGTGGCAAACGTCCATCAGAACACACACGTGTAGACAAGAACAGTCATATTCAGTCTTCAGCAACAGGCTTACTTGTTGGGGTCCTGCTCCTAGAGCCGTCCTCACCCATGCCTGAGGCCGAGCTGTACTGACTCTGCCGACGGTTCTCCATGGCGACCCTGTCAGCACTGCTGATGGAGTGCTGGTCTTCGGAGCGGGACTGGATGTCCACTGACTTCTGGGAAACTGAGTCCTGAGAGCAAAGTGGAATAAATAAATGCACTTCACTTAAAATTACACACACAGTGCAGGCATATAAATTATGTATGAGAAATAAAAACCTTGTGAAAGAAGAAAGACTAATATTTTGTTTCCCAGCAGTAGAATACTCAGAGATATGTAAATAAAATTGTACAAATATCACAAAGAAAAATATGCTAGGTTCACAAAAATGATCTGCACCACTTGCAAGTACCAGAACAAATAGTAATTCATTCACACGCAAAACACAAAAATACTCGATTTTTCCTCACCAACTGTTTGTCTGACAGGCTCTGTGAAGTCAAGTGTTCTCCCTCTGCTCCTGCTGGTCTCCATGTTAACAGTCTGCAAAACAGGAAAAGCATTTATTCACTAAATCATATTAATTTTCGTACAGAATGACAAACGACTTCCATGTTAAAAAAAAAAAAATCCTGAGCATACATCAAGCTGAACAAGGTCTTAATTTAGTTAAAGTCTCTGCTGGTTATCATTTCTGCTTCCTTAGAAATATGTTTGGTTTGTATTTCAAAAAATCAGATTAGATAAGAAATTCCTTGCAAATTGATTGTGGAAAATGATACAGACAGGAAGATTGTATATTTTATTCCTGTGTAATTCCCTTTACCGCTTTCATTTAGCAACTTATGTGACTTTATAATTAAAATTACTGCAGAGTTAAAGACTTTAAGTCCTTATTTGCATGTAAATTAAAAAGTATGGCTTGTTTTCTGACTTTGAGGGAGAGACAGTTCAGTATTCAGTGCAGCAGCTTACGCGTGTGGGATGGTGGTCTTGAAGATGTCTAGCATGCAGTTACATGTCTTGTCCCAGGTCTCTGGGGAAAACTTCTCTCCGTTCAGGATGACCACGTTCTCTAGACAGTTGGTGCCCGAACGGGCAAGCTGCTCATTATCTACAGACGAGGAGGAGGAGGGGGTAGGAGGGAGAAGTGGAGAGGTTGAGACGGGGGGAGGGGGAGAGACAAGGGAAGGGTAAATTGAAAAAGACAGGAGTGATGGAAAACGGTAAGATACATCGATACATAACGCCTGCAGAGAGTTCTTCTTTTAAACAACCCAAAATCACTAAAAAGGTTATTGATCATCTGCTTAACCTTCTTTTTATAAAGCGATGGAAGAGTATTGATGCAGCACATGAAAGCTCAGAGACAGCCTCTGAGCTCTGCCACTGCAGCCAAGCACAGCTCAGGGGTACTGCCAGTAACTGTCTTAATGACTGTTGCTTCTTTGGCCTCCCAAACAATCTGAGCCTTAATCAGCCCTACATCCTGGAAACTTTAGGGTTATATACTTGTATAAAAGGAAAAATAACAGGAAAAAAGGGGTTGCATGTGTGCTCACCTTGTTGCACACACCAATAGAGCTGAGCCAGAATGTCATCCAGCAGCACATCATTGAGGGACTCAAAGTATTGGGTGAAGACATCACAGATGGCGTAAAGTGCATGGTTACAGGTGGTGGTCATCCACTCTGCTTTCTGAGGGCACAAAGAAGAAGATTAGAGATTGTATTGGGATATTTTAGGGCTGTTTGCTCCTCAGATCATTAATATTTGTATGGACAATACAGCTGTTAGACCATAGGATGGTTGAAACAGCTGTTGAAGATCAAAGACTCATATACCTCAGTCTGCTGCTCAGGAAGCTTCATGTTGTCAAAGATCCTGAAGACAATTCTGAACAGGTCTTGCCACCAGTGTTTTTCAAAGGTGTGTCCATAGGTCTTCATCACTTCAAACATCACTGTTAGCCCCCTGGGAAAAGCACACACATAGATTTGTCCTTTCCTCGATGCCTTAGCTGATATTTGCTTTTTTACTACATAGCCACCTTTACATTTGTGTTTAAGATCCAGTTTCGCACCTTTTATGATGCATGCATTTCAAGCCCTGAAATAGCAGGCTAAAGGTGAACCCCCCACCTACCTGGTCCTGACATCCAGCTTACACCTGTTGATGATGCAGGAGAGCTCGAAGAGGATTGGGAACCATCCCCGCACCCACACGCGATCCTCAGGCGCTACATTCATGTCATCACTGGTGTAGTCTTTGAAGGCCTGCCAGAGAAACAGGAGACACATTCACCACTGTAGCAGCTCTGCCTCAGGGTGGGAATTAACCCTCCTACACAAATACACATTTCCATACATACTGTACATGCCCCTGATATGCCCTACACACTCTCTCTGTCTTGCCTGCCTGATGCACAGATTTTCCCTGAGAAAGAAAAATTATAGTGGAGTGCCTAAGCTGTACCAGTCAATCTTTGCACAAGGCACATTTTGATGCACACAGGAATAGATGTACTGTACGGTAATGAAAGCACAACATGATTATAGTCTTTATGTAGCTTTATATGTTTTTTGAATGTGTTAGTCATTTCAGCAAACCAATATTATTTGTCTTCTATCTAAAACACATCTGAGTCTATGTATTTTGCTTTATTCCTAACACTGATAACAATACACATGGCACTTTTAATATAATAAAATAACAAATAAACTGCTCAGGTATTGACCTGTGGCCTCTCTGAGACATATTTGGCGCAGTGTCGGATGAGGCGGATGGCTTCCATGCTGGTGTCCGGGAAGGAGGCATTGCAGGCAAACTCTGACAGACACTTAACTGCGTCCTGGAAGGAGTCGATGGTGGCTGCAAAGTGCTTTTCGAATACATTCGCTGGTGGTGGAGGTGGATGGAGGGGGGATAAAAGAGAGATGGGTGAAGGGAAAACATAAGAGAGACAGAGCAAGACTTTAATGTCAGATCCAACATGTGCCAACCACAAAATGGTTAAGAAAATAAATTAGGAGGGTTGCAAATTAAGTTATCATATCGTTCTTGGCTGTCTGTGTGTGTCGAACTTACTGACGATGTGGCCCGTGGTCTGAAAGGCCAGCTCCACGATACTCTCATCCTGGTCTGAGGCGGCCAGGTGGAAGACAGAGAAGATATTCTTCCAGCCTGAGCGGATGTTTGCCGCCTGGGAGTTAACCATCTGAGCTATACAGCGCACCACCATGTCTCTGATGGTGGGAGACCTGGAGAAGTGATATGGGAAAGCGGAACGGAAGGAGGACAGGGATTGGAGAGGGTTGAGGAAGAAGAGCAGATAGAAAAGGAGGAGATGGAATCAAAGAGGTGAGGCACAGAGTGGGTGAGGGTGATTAAAAAAGTAAGAAGCATAAGAGTCAATCAATTAAAAAGAAGGAAATTAATCTCTTCATTGATGTCAATTAGCTTTAAAAGCTCTTGATGACATCCTCAGTTCCATTTTCAGGCAGAATCATTATTCCGGCACTGGCTAGTCTTGGCACGACAGGTTTTTACAGCAACTGTTGCCATAGTGAAGAGCATTCCTAATTGCTCAGTAGTTATGAATGAGAGAAAAGCTCTGCCTCCACTTTCCATCACACACAGGGGAGGGCAGCATGAGAGTCTAATGGAGACACTGCGCTGCAGGGTTTACATGGCTGCCTGCCATCTCCTCTCTGTTGAGGCCCTCTGCCTATTCAACGTGAGGCTGGATTCATACATACAGCTACTCCTCTTTCACATCAGTGAAAAGTGTGGTGCAGTAAAACAGCTCGCCTTTTGACATGCCGCACACAGATAATTGCAGCGGCTAAATCAAACTTATTTATAACTGATGGCTGTTGAAATTCCATTCAAGACAGATTTGGACCAAACAAGGGAGGGGGGGCAGAATCATGAATTCACTGAAAGGGTAATGAAAACAGACTGAAATGGGCCAGTGGAAATGTTGGCTTGCTGCTTTTATCTGAGTGAACAACCAAACAATATGCTTACTCACTGCAATAAAAAAGACAGACAGAAAGAGAGTGAATAACAGTCGAGGCAGAGAACTGCTACAGGGGGGAGAAGGGAGGAGGGGAGTGATCCAGTGTGTGTGTGTCTGCAGCTAAGAAATAGTGACCACTCACAGCACAATACAGGCCTTGTGTGCATGACCCAGCATGACAGACTTACATTAGAGTAGTAACATGAGCATCTACTTTTTTCTTTTTTTACCTGTTCTTTTTCATGATGTGCTCGAAAGGCCTCAGGAAGTCTTTCTGGAATCTGAAGTTAGCCAGCTCCCCCTTCTCCAAAAATTTCATGGACAGTTGCCTGAGAGAGTCCACTGCAAAAATTGCCACATCTTCATTGGAATTACACCCAACCTGCACAGAGATAAAAACATATTTCAGTTTTCTTAAAGTCAAGTGCAGCTTCCCAAGAACAAACTGTTCTTTGAGGAAAATGTACAGCTAAAAAAAAAACAAGCATCTGGGTACACTAAAAGAACGGTTAACCCTCCAGGTAAAATAAAATAAAGACATTTTTTAAATCCACTTTCCAACATGATGAATGACTACTTTGAAGATTTGATTTTACACAAGCCAAACCCAGTTTGCAGCTACTCAGTGAGAAACAGAGCCTCTGTGAAAAATGCGTCCTTGAATACCAATATGCCAGAAAGCTTTTCTGGCAGCAATTTGTGCTTATCAGTGATTGAAATCATACTGCAAAACAGAAGGTGGGAGAGGAAGAAAATGGTTGTTTGCAGCTCACTTTGTCTCATTTACCCTCATATAGGTAATCAATAATACCAACAATTTAACAAGAAAAAATATTTGACAGTTTTTAGTTCCTTTTATACAACAGAATTACACTTCTGCCTTAAAAATGTGCATCTGTTTCACGGTACCCATGCCTGAAGTGGGTGATCAGTCCTCACCCACCTTGTTGAAGTGGTCTCCGATCACCTCCCAGATCCTGGACCACTGCAGCCTGATGCGGCCCATGTTGTAGTAGGAAATTTCAACTATTTTTTGCAGGCTGAACATACGTGGGTGTGTGGGCGAGGCCAGCTCATCCATGGACACAGCACACAGCCAGCGCACAAAATCAACTGACAAATAGACAGAAGATGTCGGCGATAAGCAAAGAAAAAAGGTGCTTTGTGCGAGCAAAATGACTCACGGTAATCAAAAATAGCTGGAATGTGCTTGTCCTTGGTGGGGCAAGTATAATACAATATGAAGCAAGTTCAGCTAGACTCACCTATAGCATTGCCATCCAGTCTGGTAGAACCTGTGAATATTCTAAAGCAAAAAATGACAATTATATATTACTTTGGAGGCATATTTTGCAACTTTTTAGACAAAAAAGCATTCTTCCCCAAAGCTGGAGAAAAATAGGTGGATGTGAATAACATCTAATGAAAAAAGAAAAGTATCAGTTCACAATATACAGGCTGCACAACCAGTAAATGTTTAACTGCCTTTGAATGCACTCTAATTTGTGTTACTTTTCATGAAATATTATCTTTTCAACAAGAAGTGGTTCCCATCTTCATGCTCTTTAGACAGCCACAACTGTATTAGAAATCATTACCAACGTGATAATTGGTTCATTATACCCCAATATGGTCCACTTACAGAGGGAATTATATGAAAAAAACAGGCATGGGTTTTCCTCTTATTTTACTTCAGTACCTGTCGACAGCTACCACCACACTCTGAGAGCTGGTCTCGCCGATGGATTCCTGAATGCTGGCAATCTGCTTACGGTCCACTGTCCCTCCAACTGCAGAGCAAAGCAAAGAAGGTTCAGACATCTAGCTTGTATTACAGTTAGTACAGCTCCAATGAAAAAATAGGACATGGTCGTGACATTGGATTGTCTGTGCTTTGTGCATTTATAAGTTCTCACTGACCTAGACCCAGGTACTCATCGTTGCTCTGCTCCTTGGTACTTGTGACAAAGCCCTCTTTGCCGCGCACTGTCCCTGAGATGTAGCGTGCCTTCACCCCTGTACCGATCAGCTGAGCCAGCTCCAACTGACTGATGCACTTCATGATCTGAGAAAAGACATAGAGGAGAGTGGCATATTTAAAGACTAAGCCAAAATTTAAAGGAATGGTAGTAGACAGAGTATCCAGTTGGAAATTGAGGCCTGTTGTGAGCAAATACAGCGTGACAGTTTTAGGTGAGGTAAAAATATCAAACCTCATGCCAGGAGTTGCCCAGGTAGTTGCCATCAGTGTGGGCCACAGTGATTAGGGTCTTGATGGTGTCAATGTTCTTCTGTTTCATTTCCGCAATGCCGGAGCTGGCCGTCAGCAGAGTGAACCTCGCCAGGGCCTGGACGTACGCATCCCTCTCCAACTGGTGGAGAGACAAAAAAGACAAGGTGGCGTATCAGAAACACTGCAGGATGAGGGAGTGTGCATTATTCCTCCAGTTCTGACAGAGGTACCTGTATGGAGAAGATGCACGCTATCCTGATGGCACAACGGATGCCTTCAAGACACAGAGAAGCCACCTCAGTGTCATCGCAGTCCTGAAGCCCCACGCTGAAAGCAGCCAGAAAGGGGGTCCATGCCAGCTGAAGAACAATAGAGGATAATGAGCCGTCCAATTTGTGTGTGAAACAGTGTGTGTATTTGTGTGCCTCACAGTGGCATCTTGCACCTGTCTACTTGTGTTACCTTGAACATGGGCCTGACGTGCTCCAGATGTGTGGCACTGGTGAAGGGAGCCTGGACGTGGCTGACGGCCTCCATCAGAGCCTTGGCCGTCTTGGCCATCTGCTCCATCTCCACGTTGTACAGCAGACGCCTCTGCTTCTCGCTGGCCACACCTGAGCGAGAATTGACACCAGCGAGTCGCACATTGCACAGAAAACACCCACAGAGTTTTTCGCAGCAACTAAAACAAACTCAGCGTGGAAAACACAAGCTCTGCAAAGTGTCAAAAAGGAACCATCTAGGGACAAAATGTAACAATAGGCCTCTTCATGCCTTTTTACATTTTAAGAAGCGGTTTCCACAAAACAATTGATGCCAAATATGAGTAAGCCAATGCACTGTCTGTTGTATATTTTCAAGAATAGCTGTGACAGTGCATGTAACTCTTGAATGAGTCCTTCTGAATGGGTTACTGTCATTTCTTCACTACTTATGATTCCTTTGTAATTTAATCTGAAGATGGCTTACAAGCATCTTTAGATGATCTAATCATCAAACACATCTATGGTGGTGGTAAGTCTCTTCCAAAACCATTACAGCAACAAAGATATCAGGTAAATGGCTCTGGATAATATCTGCAATCTTCATCTTAGTATTTATTACATCTGTGAGACTCACTCTGCTTGTTGGATTTCATTGTGAGCTCTTTCGTCTCCTTCATGGCGATCTTCTTCCCCGCAATCTCGTCATAGATGGCTGAGAGATACTCCTCGGGTAGGTCTTTGCTGTCATTGATGCCTCGGTTCATCTTGATGTATTGCTCTTTTGTCATTTTATTCTTCACCTTTGCAGACAATGAGAGAGATGTGGGTCAAGAGCCGCTTGTGCCATCCCTGTGATTTATGTTGTGCTGATTTCTGAGGGAAAAGACTGCTGTCAAAAGACATTCCTGAGGGTTGCCACCCATCAAGGTGAGGTGCTTACCTGTGGACTGTGAAGGTCTGTTGTCAACATAATGATTGAGTAGGCAAGGACGTAAGCGGTGTCAGCACTGGCAAAGAGGGTTTGCCTAGAAAATTGAAAAGGAGAAGAAGGTAGGGGGAGAGAGGATGCAAACTGATGTAACAGAATATTGAACAGTATGTGGTCCAGACAAAATCAAATTCAGCCATTTCCATGGTCAGGATCTTCCAACCAGAGATCTAATCTCACCCCTGATTGCACTCCAGATATCTTGCTGCAAATTTCTCCATGAGCCGGTCGATCTTCTGTGCTTCTCCAGGGAGTCGGAAGCCCTCCAAGAACATCCTTAGGGCGGAAACAAAGTCTTTGCCCTGGAAGTCCATTTGATCCACGTAGGCGTACATCACCTCCTTATTGAAGCGGTCATTATCCCCGAGGAACTCTCCCACCTGGGTCTAAGAGAGGACAAGTCGTCAGTCAAGCCAGTCTTATTTTTTTCATACTGCAAAGTAACATATGTACGAGTCTAAAATCCTGCACTTCTCACCATAGGAGAGAAAAGCAGAGGGAGAAAATCAATTTAAACACTGAAAGAGCAACTTAATTGTCTGTCTTTCCACTACAAACTAATAAGAACCACTGCTCTCTAACAGCAGGGCCATCCAATAAGTGTGGATTAGATAAATACATGTTGCACTTTCATGGTTATCCACTCTGTTTGCTGCTGCTGTGGTGCCAGTGCAGCTAAGGGTCCTTGTTTCTGACCAGATGTTATAAACGCTCTTCATCGCTGATTACCGCTGTGCACAGATACCCTTGTGGCTGTCCAATCAAGGCAGAGTGTACTCCTCATTAGAGTTAACATTTACGCTGCAGTATAGGACTTGTGTGTATTACTGGTGGACAGACATTAGATTATTGTGCGGCTTCTGTGTGGTAGGGCAGAGTTACTGAGCTGGACTGGCCATTTGTTTGTCTGCCAAGCATTTTGCCACTTCCTCGGCTGCTATATGCAAATTTTTTTAAAAGGGACTCGGCACGAAGAAGGTGAATTCAGTCTGTGACATTTTTACACCAGTTTTCTGTTTGATACATACGACACGTTTTTGGGTTAGAATGCATCACATCACAGTGACTTGTGTGTTCTGATTGAATACTGCAATCATTTCATCTTGGATTTCTTCAAGTGGAACAATGTTGTAATCAGAACACCTTAACTGAGATCAGTTGTGTGGTTTGTGCACCCTCACTGAGTTAAAATGAGTTGTGGAGTGAGCAGCACAGCAACTCTACGATTTTGAAAGTCTTGTAACACTCAGCTTTAACAGAGAAATCAAACGCTAATGGGGTGACTTGTTACCGAATCAAGCCTCTCCTCCTGGTGCAAGAACTGAGCAAGGTCTTCTGGGGTTGTACCCAGCATGCCTTGCTCTTGAAGGTACTGGATTCCTCTCTTTGGTTTCTTGTTGAACCTGTATACAATCAAGGGAACAAAACTTAATGTAGCCAATGCACAGTAACAGAAACTAATGAAAAACTGAAGTGTGTGTAGGGAAACTTACAGGTCAATGCCCTGCTCGATGATTTCCTTTTGCTGTTTGAGGACTTCAAACTGCTCTGGGTTGTCAGTACCTGACATCTGGGTGCTGTAGCTGCCAATGCCAGATGAGGCCGTGGAGTCCAGAGAGTTAATGCTCCCATAGCGGTTTATGGTCTCTGGAGCCTTAGTCTCTGTACTCTCCTGCTCTGATGGTTTCTCTTGGCCTGAGGAGCAAAAAACACACAAGATAAGATCATCTTGAAGGGATGAGTCAAAATAAACCAAGAATTTCTATTGTTACTTTAAGAAGCCACCCCCTGAAACCACATCACAAAGGTGGGAGTTTTAAATTGGCTCTGTTGTTGGCACAAACTCAGCCTGAAGGCTTAAAAATGAACTAACTTACAGCTAGAACTGCAGGAGAGAGACTTTGGTAATTGAAAAGGGGAAACTGCAACATGGATCAAAACGACCCTGAGGCTTTCTTAATGAATGTTGTTGGCAGGGCTGGTATGCATGCTGGCGTTACTCACATGCATACACGACCACAGCTTAATGAACTTGGGGAAACACACTTTATTCACACAGACACATAGAGCAGGTGCAAGGCAGGGCAGGAGGGGAGGATATTATGAAAGGTAGGCTTATCTAAAAAGCTCCAGGGAGTCAAAGAGGAAGGAGCCAGAACTTAGAGGCCAAGAGAGGTTCTTAAGCCAGCAGAGATGAGCTCTGGGATCTGCTGCTGCTGCTGCTGGAGTGGGTCCACCCTGTAACCCTGTGCTAAGGCCAGGCGTCTGATTACCCATCGGAAAGTCTTTAAAACATTCAGGACAGTGCCACAGTAATGTGAGCTGGCAGCGTGCCTCCCATTCTTAGGCTTACACAGTAGAAGAAAAAGGTGGAGGAATGGGGGTGGGGTGGGGTGGGGTGAATGAACTGAGAGCTTATGCCATGTACTGGGGGAATACTAGATAATATTTTTGTGAGATTAACAAGGAGCATTTTAACCATTTTAGTTCACAAGTGTTTTAAAGTTTAAGTAAATACAAACTTGGCTTTGGTTACAATCTATGGGGTGTCAGTGGGTAACAGTAAACCCTAGAAACAACACAGGTTATGTAATGCAAAACAAATAGAAAAGTGTCTAAAGCTACAGACACAACAGGGCTTAATACAATTCCCATCACAGCAACACGTTGTAGCAAACACTTTGTACTGTGTTACCATTACCTGCTCTTGCTTTGAAGTCATCCAAAAAGGAGAGAAAATGATGCAAGCGACAATTAAAAGAACAGAAATGAACATTGTTCTGTAATCCTGTTATACATTACACTAATTCAAATGTAATCAGAAATAATAATTGTATAAAAAAGTCTTGGTCTGAAATCCCAGACAGCCAACAAGACAAATTTAACGTTAAAAATTCTAATTCTGACCTATGAACATCGGCTAGATTACTAATGAGTCATTATAAGTTTTGGCAGGATAACGTCCCTGTGAGTGAACATGACTACTTCTGCTAGTTGGTCTTGACAGCTTAGCCTGTGGCTAGCCTGTGGCTAGCCTGTGGTTAGTTCCAAGGGCTTGTGGGTTATCTATCCAGCCCTTTTGCAAAAGTTGCACTTTCTTCTTCGTTTGAGCTCCACCTTTGGCAAGCAACAGATATTCTCTGATGTGCAGAATACCCAGGGGTCAGTCTCAACACAGGATATGTTGTAGAGGGGGCGTTTCATCAGAGTTCAGCCTAAGGTATTGCTCTGTTTTAGACTAAACCTCCTGGATCAGCACGTCTGCACTGGCCTCTGGGCATAAACTCGCTGTCTCTTCCGGCTGGAGCTGAGCTTATGAATACCCGCTTTCCTTCTCAGAGCGGTAGCTTCCCCTGATGAATGCCAACTGTCAGTCCTTCAAGCGCCTGTAGCTGGGCTGATGGATGTGAGCTTTATTGCTAACCCCAGTTAACCTCTGTGATGAACTGCTGCCAAAACTGGGCTGATCATAGGAAAGACTAGTTATAAACTTTGCAGTCTTCTCTTTGACACTTTCCAGAATACGAATGAAATTCTCCACAGACTTTTGAGGAAAAACAACAATCTGGATTTTTATAGGCAAAGTCAACAATGCGTAAAATTGCACCAACACGAACAATTCCAGGATGTGCCATCTGTATGTAAGCTGTTAACATAAATTCAAACCACTTCTGATAAACACTAATTACACTGGAGAATCACTTCTCGACAATAATAACAGAATACAGTTATTTGCATCACTTTCTGCAATCTGACCAAACACTCTTCAAACCTTCTCCAGGAATTACTTAAGACTTCCCCTTGGACTTTAATTCAGCTTTTAGGAGTGATGGGACTACCAGTTCAACAGTAACACATTATTCTCTGTGTAGTCTCTCTGGTTATGACCTGAACTAGAAGACAAACATGAATTCTGGCAGTGATGTGTCTCAAGACTAAATATTTGATCAGCATGCAGAATTAGAATGAAGAGAAAGGTCATTTCCTTGTATCTCGTATTCAGCTCGGGTATGACAGAAGCCAGATAGTCCTGATAAATTATATTCACATTGCATTGGTGTCTTACCAAGGCTGGTCTGGGAGTTGGGGTTGACGTACTGGTCTTTACTCCACTCGACCATACATTTCAGGATGGACACTAGACATTCAAGGCCTTTCTTTCTCAGGGTCAGCTCCTAGATTAACAGAGTTACAAAAAATGTTATTCCAGTGGCTTTATTTATTGGTATTATAAATAACTGTAAAATAATAGTAATACCACATTAAACAATATATCACCTGTAGTGGTGTTGTGCCTAGTTCATGGCCCCCTCGACCCTGTGCAATTTTTGAGAGGTCGTTGACCAAACGCTCAAATATATTAGCAGCATTCAAGTCACAATCATAGTTCACGTAGATGTCCACCACACTCTGGGCATCTGAGAGACACAGATGGGACACAGATGGAGTTTGTCAGTTAGAATCTATGAAACAAATACAGACTGCTTTTATGGAGCCTGGAGCATGCACCTGTATAATTATATCCTTTGTGAAAGGTTAATTATAACCATTGAATTAATGGAAACCATCATGATGTGATTAAATACATTTAGCTGGCAAGTATTTAGCAGAACATCAGGTTTATGTGTACCAGAAGCTGTCCAACAAGCCTCCATTACTGCCTTATTATCAAAGCGCCAATATTTATTAATTACCTGTAAAGAATCAGAATTAAAGCTATTTTCTTTTAAAGAAATAAAAACAGTGACACAAACCTGCACATATTCTAGTGAGGGTTTGTATGACCATCCACTTGTGGTCATAAGAGCTTGTGGACGTCTCAAGAATGTACAGGAAAATCTCTTTGAAGAACACCTGCAGACAGAGACACAGGGATGGGTAAAAACACCATCAGAAGCCCACATAATTTTCTGGCAGGTGGAGGCAGAAGCAGCTCAGACAGAAGAATAAACTGTGGGTAACAGAAAGCAGGTAACAGTGCGAATCAATTGCACCGAGGTGGAAGAATGTTACAGCACTCTGTGATAAACGACATCTCCCATATATCATTTGCATCAGCTGCCTGCTGCATTGAGAAATGTTGTCAGACAGTCAATATCAGAATATATATTACCAACAGGTAAAGATTGGTAGTAGACAGGAAGGAACGTCCATTTTAATGTGTATTTTGTGCATTTCCTATTGGAAAGAACCCAAACTACAACCTATACTGTCCTGAAAAGAATACGGTTTAAAGGGGAAAAAATTATGATGAAATTGTGTGTTGCAAGTAATATTTTGCGCCCACTTCCCCCTCAACCTTCTCACTTCAGTCATTCATTTCCTGTATTTCCCTGGAAGACTGTCAGGTGCCAGAGAAGGTGTGAAACGGCTGCTTTCCATCAAGAAGTGGTGGGTGGATGTATAAATATAGTTACTGTACTTAGCCAACTAGTTCATCAGGTTTCCCTGCATACAGTAGCTGAATCCAAACAGAACAGAAAAAAAAAAAAAAAAAACTGAACTCAAAACATCATGTGGAGAGCACGCTGCTTAAGAATATGAGCGGCAGGTTACAGTTGTCAGAGAGCAAGTGTGCATTGTTAACATGGACAGCCTTCACTGTGTCACACTAAAAGCTTTCTAGTGAAGCCTAAGTAAGCTCTGAAAAAGTTTATTGTCTTATGGTTTCGTCACATTATGGTCTATCAGGACTGCCAGTAGAGTAACTGTTATTTTCTGCACCAAATCTTCCTGTCATTACCTTTACACTTGAAGTCTGAGCAACTGACAACAAAGCCCGAACACTTCCCTGGCGAGCACAACATGGGGTAATGAATACCTTACCTCAATTTGCATCTTGAGGTGTGTCTTGAAGTGGGAGAGCAGAGTGAGGAAAATGGAGAGTGAGAGTTCGAAGACCTCAGGCACAGAGGAGACACCATTCTTGGACAGGGCCACGCAGAGGTACTGCTTGATGGCGTTGATGAACATCTCATTGGTCTTGAAGATGGGGCCCGCGTTCTGCAGGATGGACAGCAGCAGCTGGAGGGACAGGACCTTCGATCGCAGCTCATGGGACCTGGGAAGGAAAGTTCAAGTAGTTTTTCAGATCAGCATCTGAGACTTTTTGTCCAATCTGATGAGCATTAACATTTCAAGGCATATAGTACATTCAGCGATAAAAAAGAAAGTAGACACACTTAAACTAAAGTATTGAAAGTGAAAATTATATGTCCCTTCAAGCAAAGTTATACCTGAAAGAAACAGCAGTGTGACACACACCGAGACCACATCATACTGTATCTCTCCATCAGAGAGTTAAAATCTTCAACAACCTTCAAAGAAAATGCTAGGACAACTAAATCAAAGCTCCTCTGCATGTAGAGCCTCAGCTTGTCTGAATTGTTTTTCTGCAGCAGCAGGACAGAGAAAAACTCAAGCTAAAAAAAAAAAAAAATAAAAAAAAATACTTTCAGCTACTTTATATGCTGAGATTGGCTGCTTGTCTGCAATGTCTTCCATCTCTGGTGTGCAGATTTATGTGGCACAACAAAAATGTGTCTCTTCTTCTTCTGCAAGCTCCCAAAAATATGGACTTTTTTGCAAACAAATAGGAAAATCTGACACTCAAGTTGCAGTAAGATGGTCATGATGAGATGAGACAACCTTAGGCAGAGCTGACATGCATGCATTTTCATGACTATATGAAACTAAACTTTAATCTTAACAAAGCTGACATTCATCTAATATGATACAATTACAAACAAGGGAATTATTAGTAATATTTAAAAACTGTTCATTTGTACATCAAATAATGGTAAAAGAATGCACAAATAAATCTATATCCTAAAGACTACATTACTCATAACTCAACAGCCTGGACAGATGACACTAGTTTTATTTGTTTTGTGTTTGAGCTGATTAGTCACTTGTGGGGTGTTATAGAGACTGATGAGTTCATTTAATGTTCTAGTAATGAAAGTCCAGACCCTTGCATCTTTATTTTGTTATTACGACACAAGTCCAGTGTAGCTCAGTCAAAGAGATGTGTCCATATTTGATACATAAACAACATTTATCTTTATTTGGATTTAAGTGCCTGAATCAACCCTGAATGTAAAAATCCATTTGACAACGTAGGACATTTTTGTACATTTTGTACTAAAAAGTAACCAAGGATATCCAATAGGAGTATAATCAGCCCTTTAGAGAATAGATGTGTTGCTTTTTGTATGTTTGTGTTACAGAGAGTGAAACATGAGGCAGAGCAGCCTTGTTAGATAGTAAAAGGTTTCTGTCTGACACTGACATAGCACATCAGTGCTGAGGTAATTGACATGGCTTTCATCAGACAAATACACACACATACACAACTCTTTTGCATTTTCACCACATTCATTCAAAGCTATTCAACAATGCCCTGAGCTCCCATTTTGCCAACTGACATAAAAAACTGAAATTATTAAATAGATAAAAAAGTGAACAAACAAATATCAAAGTCACATAGCAGACACTATGTGAATTGAGTTATACACAGAAACCAGATGCAGGAAATCCTGTCTCAAAAGCTACTGCTATCAAGAGGAGGCAATCAGATGCATCTATTTTGGCAAACCAGAGCATGGCCAGAAGAAATATTGAATGATGGCAAAATCAGATTATTCCCTTCTCCTTTTTGGTGCTTTGAAAATAAGGGAAACAGTTAAAAGGGGGATTCTGTATTTCACAAAAACAGGAAGTGATTCATAAAATGATGAGCGGTGCCTCATTGTCTCCTTCAGTGCCATTTATTAAAATGCTACTGTTACTGCTCATGATGGACTATTCTTATAACCAACACCCTCAGTGCACAGAATAATAACAGGGGGGTTTTCCACACTGGCTTGACAAACATATTACTAAACTCAAAGGTTATCAGTCATTTAACAAACAACTACATGTTCAGAAGAGAATATGACCTTATTATTGATGTGCTTAGGGAACAAAAGCTGGAAAATGCCCACATGACAAAGAACAAATTCTCAAATAAGTATGTGAATGACTAAATCTAAAGTGGTGATTACAAGTTAGTGACACAAACTATAATCCATTATTTTGTTTCTTTCACTGTGGAGGAAAGGTTCACTATCTTTGTTTAGGCAAGTAAAGCAGCAATGGTTAAAGGGGTGGTGTTAATGAGCTATCTAAAGGTGCAAGGGATGCTGAGAAATCTGTGTTACAATTTCCCTGAGATCATGTTTAAACTGGTCAGATTTGTCAGACCAAACAGTCCAAAACATATTATCAGAAAACCAGAAAATATTCACAATTGGAACCAGCTAATTACTTAAGTGATTAAGCCCTTATCAAAATTGTTGCAAGTAAATTTCCTAGATTTATTTTTTTTGCATGTATTCACTTCTAACCGAACATCTTACCATTACTGCAGCCTGTTTCTGTGCACTGCTCCTTCTAATAATCCCTCCATTGTCTAAAAGTATATTTCTCTCACTTACTCACATACTTATAAACAATCCATGAAATTTTAAAAGGAAAGTTTTCAAATAAACTAAACCAAGCAAATAGTACTGTAATCCCATTCTTTCACACTACATGGAATAAAGTCTTACTTAGGATCAGGAGGTCCATCTGACAGCGGCTTCATTGACAGTTTGCAGAGTGAGCGAAAGACAAGGAAGGCATCTTTCTGGAGAATGTGGGAGAATTTAGCACCTGGTGGCTGGCCCGGTGCTGCTCCTGATTCCTACATGGCAAAACCCCCCCAAAAAAACAGGAAAATCAGTGTGCAGTTAGCAACATCTTCTTCCGCTGAATCTCACATCCTCCACATAAACAGTGTGATTATAAGCTTCCAGATCTATTAGATTTGTTTAACCTTGATCACTGTGGAGCGCAATCAAACATAATTGCAGAGTTCATATATAGCTGAAAAGAAGGGTGATTACATAAGACATTTCAGGAAACATGTCCACTGTAATTAAAGAAACTGGCTTTAGCAGTTCTCAAAGTGCAAGTGTTGACAATCTTTTTCATTTTCATTCTGTCTTTTGATTAAATCAAGTGGTTAATTTCCTCTGAGTCTCAGCCAGTACAGCTATACATTAGGGCCAAAATGTTACATCACTTAGAAGAAATTAAATAGTTTTGAAGACAGGGGTGAGCTTAGGAGACATAAATATAAAATGCAGAAAAAAGTAAGGTTTATATTCCAAGCTAAAAGTGATTTCTTGTGTAATTTCTGCTGAATTGCTCTTACTTAAACCAGTAGATCTTACTGTTCCTTGACTTAAATGCAATGTGCTATAAATCTTTAGCATGCTTTGTTTCTACAACCCCTCATCTGTCCTTCACCTGAGTGTCATTGGATGAGACAGACAGTCTGTCATCAGGCAGCGAGGGGGTGAAGCTGGCAGAAATAGGCGTGCCAGGGATCCCGTTGGCGTGGACGTGCTCGCTGTCGCTACCCAGGGTGCCCTCGTCCTCCAGGGAACTCTGGGTGCCCTCAGTCGCCGCTTCGGCTGGCTCAGACTCCACTGGCTCCGACTCGCCACCGGGCTCCTTGGTGTCGGAGCAGAGGTGTGCGGGGTCCAGACAGTGCCCTGTGGTGGTGATGGAGCAGGGAGGAGTCAAGACCGACAAGGGATACTTAAACACTTTAAAGCATCCTCTACCAGGAATGCATGTTTCATGGCTGGCAAGGCAACATTAAACTGTCATGTCTTACTCTGGAGTCTGACATGATGTTCAGGTCATATACAAAGGGAGAAAATGACAGCGGCACACTGAGACACAGCCTGTTCAACAGCATTTAAGGGAACTTTCAGGTTAACAGAGGATCCCAGAGTGCATTACTGCACAATGTTCCGACCATTGAAGCCTGTTTGTCATATTGCTGCTCAAGGCTAAAAGTGTATTTGAAAAAGAATGCCAGAGCACTAGCCTGTTGTGTGTAAGAGTTAATAAAGTCTTTTTTGCAGCCATAGAAAAAGAAAAGGTTTTTTTAACTTTTGCACACAAAGAAAGAGCGCTGTTCTCTCTTTTTTGTCAACATCTGAGGGAACTTCAGGGAGCCTGACCTGACCTAAAATTATAGCATTTCAGGAACATTAGGCTGTTACTTATTTACAAAAGGCATGGTTTAGAGATTTTTTTTATCATTGCCTTTCAGACACAGTTTGTACCCAGAGAGGTGCAGGGGGAACCATTCTGGAAACACAGTTTGCCTGTCATGTAATGTACAGCTTGTGTAAAATCAGTAATGTGTATTTCTCTCCTTTTTTCATATGCATTTAAGAAAGGAATGTGCAAAAAATAGGGTAATAAGGTAAGACTGGGTTGATTGGTCAGCTGAGCCGCATTGTGCTGGATCACTCCATTTCCAAGAGTCAATTCTCCGACTCATAAAAGCAGGTATAAATTTGCTCAGGCATCTGGTGGGGAAGTGAAAATTCAAATAACCCATATTTTACTGAAATGTCAAAGAGTGAGCAAACTGAAAAGTGCCCACAGGAGCTGCCCTGAACAAAGACGACAGGGGTAGTTGTGGCTGTGGTACTTGAACTTGCTGTTCATTGAGATGCTAATGCTCCATTTAAGAAGAAAAAAACCTTGACAGTTACTTTAAGGCAGGCTGTATGTATAAGTAAAGCTTTCTTTTGTGCTTGTGCTTTTACTTCTTTCAAAATCACTACCGCTGCCTTTAAAAAAATTAAATGTCAATTTAAAAATAGCTACACACGGAACATGTCTCACCTCCTGCGACGGTATTGACAACCTCTTGCAGAATACTCTGGACTATTTCCTGGGCTTTCTCCTCATAGTTTGGGGTCTCCTCGTCCTCCTCACCTGCCTCCGGGTGCTGCTGGGCTGCTGCATCTGAACAACACACGTGCAGTTTCACGTCACATCCTTTTTTAATAATCTAACTAAAAGATGCAGAGTGCAACAGACCTATTCTGCTATAGGCGTAGTGCTTTCTGGGCCAACGTGCATACAGTTACAGAGTCGCTGAATTAGTATTTTTTCCTTCTGCTCTTCATATCCTACACCAGTTCTCTCAGTAAATGAGCCTTTGTATTGCTGAATGTGGTATCAAATGTTTTTCAATAGTAAACACTGGTTCCGGCTGGTTTATTTGGTTTGAATGAGACTGTAAAAGTGAAGCTTTTATTGTGACTCTTGACATTTCCCTCAGAAAATATACCAGCACAGACAAGCAACGTTAAAAATATATTACCTTAAAAATCTCTCTGGATTTTTATAAGTGTGTATGGAGCTCTAATGAATTTAAAGTCACACTGTTACAGCATTTCACGCTTGGAAATTTGGTGTGATGGGCATGTGATGAGCAAAATCATGGAATTTTTTTCACTGGTAGACATTTTATCCTAGTCTGTTGATATGATGACAAGTAAGGAAACTAGATTTTCTGGTATTAAAAAAATACAAGAGACTAAAATAAGTCCCTTTAAGCAGTCTTACTCTGTGCTGCTGCAGTAGCTTGGTCTGCCTCAGTCTGTTCATTTTCAGCCACACAGAAATCCGATCCATTTTCCGGATCCGGGCTCTCATAGACGGACCCCTGCTCTCCCTGCTCTCCCTGCTCCTCCTGCTCCCTAGACACAGACCTGCTGCCGCCACCACCACCCTCTGGGGCCGGTGTCGACGGGGTGGACGGGGTGGATGGGATGGTGATGCTGGGGGTCGGAGGGGTGACGGGCCCGTTGGCCTCCTGGGCTGGGCTCTTGGCTGGCAGGTGGATGTGAGCCTGGAGTTGAGGGGACTCTGGCTCGGTGTGTTGGGTGACCGGGGAGTGCTGCCGGTGCCGCTCTCTCTCTAGCTGCTTTGCTTCCTGCAGCTACAGGAGTGTGGGGTGGGGTGGGGGTGGGGATACACACACATACGAAAAAAAACACACACATACACAGACAATACACACAGGGAACGGCAAAAGCATTCATAGAGAACAGGCACATGCAACACACGGACGCACACACAAAAAAAGAGAGGTTAAAACTACATAAACAAACTCATAACAGCAATTACAAGTCTGAACAACCTGTCTAGATTCCCTGAGGGCTGAGTAAGCCCACAGCAGGGCCACAACACTTCCAGATGTCAAAGCAGAGAGCAAAAAGACCGCTATGGGTCCATTCTTTTAAAAAAATTATAACATCAAGAGGATTTCAGCATATATTAAATGTGCTTTCTTGTGGAAATGTATATGAATATGCACTCATTGAGAAGTAGGCCATGGTACTACAACAGTGATGAGACAAACTTTGTGGAATCGATTCATGCTGGCTCGTGTGGACTGGGTCTATTTTAGTCTGGTGGCAGAAGGTGGGAAAAATGGCTCATACAGCCATGTCCTGGTTGATGTGGCATGACTGACATGTATTACCACTGCTCCTGATAGCGGAGCACTGGAAAGTGTTGCTGTTGCTTTAGCTTGGTAGGTCACGAGCTAAAAGTGGGTCACAAGACATTTGCACACGGTTGTAGCCTTGAAGGAGATGTGGTGTTGGTGAGTAATGTGTTATTTCAGGTAATAGATTGCTATGTGGCCGAAGTTTGGTTTTGAGAAGAATAAAACTGTCTACTTCTAATCTCTGCTGGTATTAAGAGGAAAAAAGTACTCATATGCACAGTTACAGTCATAGCAAACACCAATACAAGTTCCAAAAAAGAGAGCAAACAATTACAAGCAGTGGAAATTCTCTCAGCCAAGCTAAATTAACAACAGCCCATGGTGCATTTTCAATCCAAGTGCATTTGTAGATTTGTTGGGCAGAAATGTTGAAAAAAATATACAAACAAATTATAGACTTGGGTGACTTGAAGAGAAAAAGCACAGTAACTAAAGAGAGACATGGGTTACAGTTGGAGATATAAACAGTGTGACACATTTACAAAACAATGGTGATAGATGGTGATATACAGCAGACTAGCTTTGGGATTAATAACTGCAGTTAACAGTGTGAATCTGCCAAACGTGGGGAGACTGACGGCCGATGCAAATTTGCTTCAGTAGTCTGTTCATCTCCCTTTCTAGCCACAAGACACAATTATACATCAGTTTTATGCTGTTTCTTCACAGAAGCCAAACTAAAAACAGCATCTACTTTGTACACAAACTTATTTTATTAAACCCATTAGGTTTTGTTTTCAGAACCAAAAATCCATAAGAAGCTGTTCACCTCTAATTAAATAATCCTACTATCGTCACATTTAAATGTAAGCGACTAAATTCAATGACAAAGCATTCTGGATGCAACAATTAGTATTGAATATGTGCGGCGGTAACAAGGCCAGACAAACACACCTTGACTGGAGGGGACAGGCGAGGCAGCGCAAACAAACTAAGCTCATTATTTAAATGCCACCTCAGTCGGATAGTGAAGGCTGTGCGAGAGTGAGCGAGACAAATACTATGTGTGCGTGCGTGTGCATGCGTGTGTGTGTGTGTGATCATACCATGCTGAGCTGCAGTCAGGAGGCTACATCTACACACAAACACGGAAAGTGGATCTCCCTGTACAGCAGCACAACACTATGCAGGCAATGACAACACAACAATAGGCCTCTGCCTCAAAGTCTGCCTTGTCTCTCTATCTCTACCCCTGACTGCTTCTTTATATTTCTCCATCTATGTCTGACTCAATACCAGTCGCTCATTGTTCTAAAAGAACTACATAAGGCCTTTGGAGAAACAAAACGTAACACAAAGCTGTCAGGACTGAGAAAGGTGTAGCTGACCTGCGATAAAATATTTACCACGCCCAGATGTGACTGAAAAAACTAAAATGTAAATTGGTGTGGGAAAACGAGGAGATTTGTAGGCAAGTCAACAAAAGCCACGGCAAGCATGTGGTGAGAGAAATACACAGCATACCTGCTCCTGTGCGGTGCAGGAGCAAAAGGAAGGAAACGGATGAGTGCATGAATGAATGAGGGGGGAAAAAGCTTAATGCGCAAACACAGATACACAGAGAAGAAGAGTTTAAGAGTTCTGATCAGGCAAGTCACGGCAAGTCCTGCACGCTTTACCTGGCGGTCACGCTTTCTGGAGGCCAGAGACCAAGATAGCTTGTGATTTGTAAGCTATGTGTCCAAAAGGAAGGGAGGGAGGCAGGTGAGGAGGGGGGAAAAGTGTCATTCAAAAAGAAAAAGATGACATTAGAGCAAGCTTTGTTTGAAGGCTAAAATGTCCCTCTGGACATAAAGCAAACAGTAGATTTTAACTAAATCAGGAATATGTGGTTTGAGTAAACCCATCAAGCAGAAAGCTTTCGCACAGAATACAACATCTGTCATTATATTACAATCCAATTTGAATCCATGCCAAAATACTTTCACATATTGATAATTTGTTCCATCATTTCAAAATTGCAACCGCATATTTTTGGCTCAAGAGAGCTGCTCTCTTTTTGACGTGTATCTTAAATAGAATTCTGTGTTAAAAGTGAATATAATAATAATTGGGACATACTGCTTGATTCTCCATGCGTGCGAAGATGACGTTAAGCATCTGTGTGAGTGTGGCCTTGGCCGTGGTCTGGTTGATGAGGTTCTTGCTGGCCAGGTAGATGTTGTAACATGTGCGGACAGCCTGCAGGACGGTGCCCTCATGGATTTCTATGTGCTGAGAGGTTACCGCTGTCAACAGAGCCTGGAGGAAAGAGTACAGAAAGACTGTGTAAAATAAACATTAGAACTGATAAGTGTCTTATATAGGTAAATATATCTATTTTTCTTTATGACAAAGTGGTTACTTTTATAGCTGAGCGATGGGGAAAATTCATGTAACCTCACTAGTCAAATATCAGTTTGTCTCTAAAGCCTCTTTCACATGTGTGCTTCACTCTATAAATGCTGTAAAAATTTCACACAGCCGTGCCATGTTTAAAAAGCTACCTGAATAGTTTGCCAAGTCCTCCTGGTAGACCCAGTAACATTTCTAAAACTCTTACACTGTCAAACCACATTACTGATACATCACACACATGAGCCGAGATTTCAAGTTACAATGGAGATGTGATCATATTTTTAGTAAGCATATTTTTTCTGTGAGGATTTCTCCCCACAGTGCACACACACAAATGACCACAAAAATGGGACCATCAGTCGTTCATCCTATCTGCTTACAAGGACAAAAATCTAGCAAAACAGATTTAGTATGTGAGCAAAATATGAATAACCGTGGTGGCTCAGATACTTTTATATTGTAAAATTTGCAGCAGTATTACAATTCGTATCTGACTGATGATGAAATTGATGAACACATTTCATGGAGGTTTTCACAGCCTGTGGGGGGTTTGAAGCAGCATTTTCCAGCAGTGACTACAAAACAAACAAACCTGCAAAAAAAAATCAATCCAAAATAATTAAAATGATGTTTTTATGTATACCTGCTCTCAGATCAGATTATGAAAAGACACTTAAGTCATAAAGGTCACAAGTACTACAAATACAGCTTACATACAAATATAATTACACTCGCAACAATCTCCACTTCACACTTTTATCATTTAGTTGGGGCTAAATGACATATTGATTTAGCTAAAGTCTCAAAACAACTGTCCAGCAGTAACCAAAATGAGTGTTGTGAATTCATTTAATTAAATGTCAATAAAACTGACTTTATATCAAAGTGATACAAAATTGATTGTGATTAAATAACTGCGATTAAACTGGTCTAAAGTTGCGCATCTGTGTAATGAACCGTGATGTTGCAGGAGACGAGCAGAGCAGCACACCTTAATAATCTGTAGCTGAACACCCTCATCAGTCTGAGGCCCCTGGAAACAAGCACAGATGGTCTCAATGATCCTGTCGATGAGCTTCTTGCCTGGGGCCGTGCTGTCAGGGGCGCTGCCTGTCAGGTGCCCGTACGCTATCAGCTTCTACAAGTCGGATACATATGCAAACACGCGCGTAAATATACATATACACATACAAACACATTTTGTGATGCCTGGAAATATGACCTACTAGCCATCATATTGTTATTACAATTTCTGACATCATATAGAAATACTCATGTAGTCATTTGAGGGGTCTGCAGTCCAACTTGTCCTGCCACTGACCTGTAAACAGTCGAGCGAGGTGATGACAATGCGGGGACATTTGGACTGACATGCCAGCTCAAACGGCAAGAAGTACTTGTCGGCTTCGATGAAGTTGGTCTTTGATTTGATTGGCGGTAAAGTGCTGGAACCAGATTTGCCGTCTCCACTGGGCGGACTATGTAGGGAAGAGACAAGAAAGAGAGCGGAGAATATGAGACAAACACAGTGATCACAGGGTCCAGTCTGTCAAACCGGAGATACTCAAGAAGAAGCCAGGTTCAAAAATCATCCTGACAAGCTCACACTCCCCTTGACATCCAGGCATGATTAACAGTGTGTGAAGTTAGTGCTAAGAATGGTATGTTTCAGTGTGCAGACCTCTCCTCGTCTGCAGCTCAAACAGGACATTAAAACCTAAAAACGTCTTGCCCCTGCATCCTGCATCATGCAGAGTAACAAAATCTTTATTACCCTGAATTTAATACAGTGCCTGACTGCTTCAATTTTTTCACTAGATCTCTCTAAGGGAGGGGCAGTAATCCCAGAGGTTTGTTATTCAGGCTCAGACTTTGCCATGTGTTCACACTGACAAAGCATCTCCTGGCTTTGGACTAGTAACTAAACCTTAAATCAAATGATACGGCTATTTTTTTTTTTTTAAAGAGCAGAGACTCAGACATAAAATATGGACCACTGCTTTCAGGCAGCCGTGTGTCTTCAGCATCCCCGAGCACAACCACCACACCCAGACTGCACTTGCTGGAATAAGAAAGGAACGGGGAAAGGGAGAGAGGGAGGGAGAGAGCCAGAGACGGAGGGAGGAGGGAGGAGGGAGGAGGGAGGAGGGGAGGGAGACAGATAGAGAGGGAAGGGTTGCATTGTTTATGCCCTGGCAATGAAAAAGGATGACTTCAGCTCTTTTTCAAGGGACGACCTCACTGACTATAGCAGGACATGATCATAGAGAAAAATAGGAGAGAAGGAGAGATGAAGTGCTTCATAAAAGGGAGGGGAGAGAAGAGAAAATATTATAAAGAGACCTATCTGAAGACAAAGAAGGAAACAGGCAATGAATAACATGAATTAAAGAGTAATTAAAAGGATGAACAAGAAATAATTGAGACAAATAGACGAAGGGAGGGAGGTTGAAGAGCACAGTGAGGAAAGGAGCAAAAAAATATTATGAGCTGTCTGAAAACAAAAGAAGAAGCAGGCATGGAGTAACATGGATTAAAAGGAATTAGAGGTACAAATATATAAATATAGTGATTCAGAAAAACCTAAAATCTGTTAAGCGGCGTGCTCGCCATTTTCAAAACCTTTTCCTACAACAACATCAAAGTGGAACTGTGATTCAGCAAAGAGCATCCACCCTGTCGGATCATGTGTGCGCTCTGACCCAGTCTCCATCTCTCTCAGCTATTGTGCTGTGTGTCTGCAGGGAGCTCTTCTCCTCTCGTGTATTCCTGGACTCCCTGCTTAATGTCAGCTGGCTTGCTCTCTCGCTTATAATCAGCCCAATGTCAGATGTAGCCTGCTTATTAAACATAATATAGACGTTAACTTGGTATTAGTCAGACAGCAAGGTCTGCATCCATGACTGGCTGCTCTATTATTGTTGGATGCTTCATTTAAAGCTAGCAGAATGTATGTTGTCATGGAAGGGAAGACATCCAGTATTTGTACTGCAGTAAATCAATATAATTTTAATATCCTTCCTCAACCTTGGAAAGAGCAGTGGACAAAATTCCAACTGAACCCTGTATTCTCTCTGTCTGGATCTTTTGACTGTACTGTATCACATGTTCTTAATCAGTAACATAACCACCTTTAACACAGCAACCTGTCCTTCTTACACTTTGATTTTGAAACATAGCATGGCATGAATTAAATAACTTATTAGTTACTGAGCTTCATAGGTGCTTGTAGGAGGATTTTGTTACCTTTGGACAGAACAAAGCTAGTGTTTCCAGTCTTTGTGTTGAGCTAAGCTAACAGTTGGCTAGCTGTAGCTTCCTTTAATCCATCATATTCACTTTACAATTTAAAGCATTTCCTGAATTTCAAATAGTGATCCCCACATTTTATCTCTAGAATGATATCATCTGGCCCTTTTATCCACTGTATATAATGATCTACTTACAGAAAATTTCTATAGTGATATATTATTACATACTGTGATAAATACTGCCCACCCTTACTGTTGGGATTTTAAAGGTGTCTTCATTAAATCTGGCCTTGTATGCGAATATGCTACAAAATGAATGCATAAATAGAAACAATTTAAATAAGGCTGCAGGCTCACAAAAAAATTATATTTGTATTCCTGAGTGTAACTGTGAGACTATTGCATCTACACATGAAAAATAGGTGAGTGCTGTAAAATATCAGAGATGAATCCAAAAGAAGCAGTGCTGGTGTGAGTTGGGTGTGGCTGAGCATACAGTAGATTCCACATCTATCTATCTTTGATCTAGAATGCCTAATCTTGAGGGTAAAATTTAGATGAGCTTGGTTACTGGTAATACCGACTTGGAGAGAATGGAAACCTGGAGAGAAATAATGTGCAGTGAAAACCTTGGGGGGTGTGTGTCAGATGGACGGACGACTGTGTGAGAGGGGAAACGGTGAGGGATAAAAATGTTATGGGGAAATAAAAATGAAACAGCAGGAGGAAGAAAAGGTTGGGGAAGAGGGGAGGTAGCACTCATGCTATGTTTCATTCCAAAGCCTACGTTACTTGGCAGCCTGTACACGAGCACACCAAACACACGCGCACACACACGTAAACACACACACACACACTCAAAAACAAATTCAGCATTAGGCAGGGGTTCGTGGAGAAAGCCATTAATGAGAAGGCAAGGGGCTGTTGGGAACAGACCAGGCAGAGAGACACAAACAAAAACACACTAGAGGCCTGCACGCACGCCCGCACAAATGTGCGCACGCGCACGCACACACACACACACACACACACACACACACAATTTTCTAATCCCCTTTACTAGTCTGAACACAGGAGAAAGCAACAGAGAGGCTTGCACTTGAGCCATGAATTTCACCATGCCTGAACATGCAGAAACAGAGACAAAATCCATTAAATGACCCCTGATGTCTTATTGTGTTACATAATTCATCTGTTGCTTACCTTAATTTTTCTGATTCCTCTTTGATTTCCTCTGAAACAGAAAAGAGAGGGAAGAGATGTTAAATTAGTCAAGAATGAACCATGGGGAATGGAAATTCTGCAGTATTTTACTCAGCTAATGACTCCATGGGGAGTAGAGCACATATCAGGCCTGGCAGCACAAGGAATTGGATTTATTTCTGAAGGATGCTTTTTAGATAATCTTTTTTTTTTAAACTCCTGAATGCACAACTTAAATGTTTATGCACATCAGATGAGATGGTGTTTTTCAGAGCCTTTTAGGAAGCCAAAGTTGTATGTGTATGCAGCTACTAATCTCCCTCCCAGAGGATTAGACTACATACAGTGCTGTGCTAACACTTCCACTACATATAACTGCACCTATCAAAAAGAAAAGAGATGAATTCTGAAAAATGTGTTCACGGCAAGGCAAGTTTTTCTTCTTGAATATCCTTGTGTTGTCATGGTAATGGTCTTGTTTATGTCTCACCACCGAGCACAAAGAGCCTGGTTAATGTATTGCCTCAGCTGCAGCTCCATCCCACAAAATGTAATCATTATTAACTCAGCACCGTGTCCGAGAGTCGGGCCAGCGTTTGTGTTTATTTCACAGATCTCCTGGCATGAAAGCAGTTGTATGAACTTGCTGAGCACTGGCACAGAAAAGTAGGAAAAAAAGAGAGACAGACCCACAGAGGGAGGGATGAGAGAGAAAGAGAGACAGAAATAGAGCTAGTGAGAGCAAGCAAGAGGCCAATTGGTACTAGACATTAAAGGGAGCCTTCAGTGAGGAAGCTTTTTAAAACACAGTGGCAATCTGCAAAGTCCTCACAGAATTGCACCAGCCTGCGATGGTTGGGAAAAACCCCAGTAATGCAATGACAGCTCAATTATTTCACTGCTGGAAGCCTAACAGTCCTTTCAAAGAAATCTACTTGTCTAGAATATTTAGCACTTAACACTCTGAGGAATTAAATTAAGGCTGGTTTCAACCATGTATTACCGTGCGACCCATGAGGGACATGAGGGAAACAGTCATGAGCAGAGGAAGCAAAGCCAAGTGTTGCTTTTGATTTAAAACTGTCTGATCTAATTTATATCTGTTAAATGAAGTACATCCACTCACAACTGGTCTACAGGACCTGTGTGAGACTGCTACTGAGTCCCTTATTTTCTTGTCATCTTTTCATGTATTTATTTTGAGACAGACTGAACAAAATTGACTTCCCTTGACCTGACTCTCAGAACGTATTTGATATTTTTGCTTAAATTATTTAGCAGATAACAACCAACTAAAGTTGAGAGGCATCAGTACCTCAACAAATATTATTTTTCCAGTGTTTGGAACAACTGCAGATTCTCCTAAATTTCTGTTATAGTCACTGAATTTGAAGCATATGATGGAAAAATCTAAATCATGCTTGACCTGAAATGCACTTCTGCTGCCACAGCAGGACGGAGAGGCAGCATTCCGGCACAGGCCAACACAGACTGATGCAGTCAGTGTACATGAGGCAAAAGACTTCCCAGACACAAGCAAAAACAAAGAAATGAGAGATACAAACGTACAGATGGAGATGTGTAGAAGCGGATGTGCTGAGAGATCCTAGGCTATGCCAATTAACTTGTTAAAATGATGACAACTTTCTCATATTGGCTTTGACCTTTTGATTTTTATCGATTGGAATATTTTTGAGAGCTTCTCATTATATTGTGTTTGTTTTATTCACTGAAATTATCTCAAGGCAGATTTTCTTTTTATCCACCAATCTGAAAGTTTTGGTTGCTATGTGAGAGGTGTCAATTTAACTGATGAGTGCCTATTAACAACTTTTACTGCTGCTGTCTGTGCTGACCGTACACATATTCTATGGTATGATATGTACCAAATACATTGTTTGAAATCAGCTGTTTTACTATTAAATTATTATTAAATTGACAAGGATAGAGACAGAGAAAAACTGTGAAATCCCTTATGTGACAGGCAATAATTATCACAATCATGAATACTGTACCATGATACTGATGAAAAATAATCAATACTCTGTATAATCCCTTCAAAACCAACTGAGATTTTCCTCATCCAAATGAGTAATCAGTACAGTCCAATCTTTTATTCTTCCCAGCTAAAATTTCACTTTAGCTGAAGTTCTATTCAAAGCCCAACATCACATAGCTTGTGAATAAAAAAGCTGTGTGTTTGTATGTTTATCTGCTGCTCTGTAGCAGACTTGGATGGAGGAGAAGTTACTGTAGGACCCTGGAGGTGTCTTTCCTGCATGTGTGAAATCACAAACATGCACAGGTTCTTCCGCTTTTAATATTAAATTCACTTTGACTGATTTCTGAAACGCAGGGTTATCAGATTCATGCAAATACACACATAAGTCAAGCAAGAGGATAGGCAGCGGGGCACATGGGCAAACAGTTTGATGGGAGAGACAGGGCCTGTCATGTTGACTGTGTAAGTAACCATCAGATAATTAGCTCGGTGTGTCAGGGAGCTTTGATGAGGAAGTGTCACCCCAGGATTTGAACAGTGAAACCATAGCAACGGTGAGCGGTGGTTGAGGTGATGAGGAAGAATAGATGTACAAGTGCTTGGATACTCCTGGGACTGGGCAGACACGAGCCACAGATTAAAGGATGTGAAATCACGACTGATCTGTCAGCTGCTGGTTTCAAAACAAACACACACATGGTTATACAGTGCAGACGTGTGCCAGGAAGTAGGCACAGACAGATTGAGTGGGACTCAAAACACACACACAAACCTAAACTATTATTAACATGCATCACACTTTTACCTCACACTTTTTTACTCAGATTTGATATCTTTATCGCAAATGGCTAATCATAGTCAGATTAAGTGTCCCAAAATGCCAAAAGAAATCCGAGGCACTGGAGCTTGAGAATACTTTATGGGTAGAAGGAAAGTAACAAGTTTAATTTAGTGGGCAAGTAAAATAAAACACTATAAGGAATAAAAGTTCTACCGCAGTCTGTATACATAAAATATCCAAGCTCCAGTTAACAAAATAGCTGGTTAAATATGAGCTTGTGTTTTCCTTCTGTATGACTTATCATAAGCCAAGAAATGCCAGCCTTTTGTCACTTATTAACCCAGCCCCACTCTCTCTACCACCTCTCTGCAACAGTCACGCTAAATACTGCTGACCTTGAAGACGCCGTGCTCTGTGCCCTGATTTTGTCCCAAGGCCCTGGTATAATCAAAGGCAAAACAACAACAATAGCAGCAGCAGAGGCAGTAGCAGTAGCTCAGCGGAGTGGGTGAAACCTCCGCCAACACACTAGATGACAGAGATGCAGATGAAACTGAATGGCTAGCCACTTTTCAATCTAATGAGTGCACATGAAAGAGACCAAGGGGGTCCCGCTTGTGAATCAAATAGTGAAACTTTGAAATGCGAAACCCGAAACATGAGAAACAAGGTCTACAACTGGAGTACTCATTGAAAAGGTGTGTCTCAGAAGTCAAAACACTACAAAATTCAAGGCACAGTAGTCAATCACTCCACTTGTCACAAGTGACTCAAAGAAACTCTTAAAACAAATTCTTTTGTGCTGTACATGCATCTAAATGAGAAGAAGTTAATGCAATATTTAATGCTCCATTACAGAGTTGATTTTGCTGCATGTTATTGCTGGGTTGATGCTTTAGCAGGTGAGAACAGGATTACAGCTGCATTTACTGGCCCTCAGAATGCTGCTCTAAAAACACAGAGGCAGAAACACTCTGCCTGTACTAAACCCCAGTGGGGAAGTGGCATACATAAGACACCTATTTCACTGACCAGATACATTAGAGGGAGCCATCCTACTCTCCTGTGAGCTATAGCCCAGACCAGACCTGGACATTGAGCCTTTGAGAGCATCATAATGTATGAGAGCAGTCTGCTAAGCCCTGCATCACCTCAACAATTTTCCCCATCCTCAAGGTACTTTTTTCCTCTTACCCTGACTTTGACCCATTTCCTTACAGTAGATGACAGTAAGATATTAAACCAGCATTAATGTCAGTATGCCAAATCCCCCTTGGAGACAGTCATTTTAGGCCTACATTTCATCATGTTTCATCATCGAGAGACAAATGGGTCAAATACATGTTGAAATTTCCTATTTCTCTGGTGTATTATTGCACAGAGCTACTTCTGCAGATGAGCTGCTGGTACTTGGATTGAGCAGCAGTGTCCACAAAAGCCAGCTAACTCCTCCAGGCCTGACCAGAATCAGTCCAGATACTTAAAAGTGGGCCTTTTACTCTGGTTTCAGTTTGTACGGAATCCCACATACCCTGAGGTTGTCATCTATTCAAGGGCCCCCTAAAGCTGCCTCTAAGCTGGGGAGAAGGTCAGTCGGAAGCTGGCTAATCATTTCTCCACTCTGCTCTGGAGTGACTGCAGTCTCCAAGCCTGGATAAAGGCGACGACTGGGGAGAGGGAGATTTCTGAGAGCTAGCAAAGGTACAAAATGGACATGCATGAATGCAGCCGGGTGCATACGCACTCTCCAGTCAGGTACTTCCCCAGTGACAAATTATATAGAAGCACCTACAATATTAACAGCCTTTATCCTCTACAAGGAAAAATAAAAACCTCCTGAAATTTAGAAAACACCCAGCCCTGCAACCTCAGCTACTGTCTACACCCATGTAAGTTGCTGAGTCAATGCAGGAAAACCATTAACTATTACCATTATGAATATATCCTCAATTGAATCATATTTGTTACTGCTGATCCATGTCTAGAGAAGACAACACTGCACAAACATCCCTGTAAATCAACCTTAGTGGCAGACTTATTAAAGAAAACATAATAGCCAGGGTCCCTTGGTGCGGCGAAGTCTGATATATAACACCTACACGACAAGGCCGCATGTGAAAAATACATGAGATGATGACGACATCAGAGGAAAAGCTTTAGCACCTCAGTCTGAACTCAGCTCACGCAAAACAACCAAATGCCACCTCTGTCTGCTGCATAGAGCTTAGCTGCTACAATGTTGCACATACATGGAAAAATCATGAGTACTGATGATACATGTTTGTCTGATGCTGTACTCCGTGTGCGGTCTACTGAAATCCTAGGGGAGAGGTGGCTGTTATTCTGAGAGAGAAAGGCACAACAACCTCACAGCTTCAGGTGACAGTGTCTGACTGTGATGCTAAGATAAACAGCCTGATCTAGACGGAAAGACAGCGACATTACGCTCGATCGCTGAACTTGACAATGAGCAGAGGCAGATTTCTGCTGTGCTTTATATAATACGCGTATCAGGGGGGGCTTATCAGTGATCCCTTCAATCACACTTACACTGAGCTTCAGCAAGAGCTGATCGCAGCTTTAATATCAGCCATACAATGGTGCAGTCAGCCTCTTAGGATGCAAATGTGCAGCTGTACTAGATAAGGCTGATGAATCAGCAAGGGAAGTATTTGGGAATCCTGAGCCAAAGGTTAGAAGCAGGTTTGTAGCTGGATTCAAATCCCCTGAATAAATATCTGGAGGAAAATCTAAACTGAGAGTGAACGAGCAATGTGCTATCCCCCTCCTGCAGCAACTACTGCCAAAATCCCTGGAGGATTGCAGTTTACACCCTAATGTTTCAATTGTGAGCTTGTGTATCTGGATGAGTGTAAACAGTGTTGCTAAAAGATGTGCATGCATATTCATTAAGGCTTCACTGAATAAACAAACACTATAGTAAGGCCAAGACTTTACTGTATGTACTTGTGGGGTGGGGGTGCGGGGGTTCAGCTACACATGATGATGCATTTTAGAAAATACATCCATTAACACCTACGACTATGTCTCAGGGCAGCATGACAAAACAGCCTGCTCCCTGTCCCTCACTGCTCTGACAGGAGCTGCTTGCGGGTTTAACTTGCATCTCCTTCTTCTTCCTGGGTGCCACTCTGCCTCAAATGGCATGACAAAGCATTCCTCAGGCAGCAGCAGCATAGCGCCCCACCGGGAGTGTTCGCCACAGGGACACGTGCTAGCTAGAACCATTAACACTGGAATCAGCTCCTATATCCCCTCCCTGGGTGTGTTTGAATTCATATAATGTGTGCTGTGCAACGGAGCATTTAGCAACTGTAATGTGCAGGAAGTTTCATAGGATCTTTCCTAAAAATAATAGATGTCATTTCAAACATTGTGACAAATCATTTATGTAACCCAAAACCATAATGAACCTAAACTGCTTAAGAGTGGACAGCGAAGTGACAAAGCTGTCCATCCCAAAAGGTTCATAAATCATATAAAGTGGGCCTCAATTAAAGTTAGTAAAACTGATTTTTATCTTTTGGTTAAATTTGCTGGAGAGCTCACCATGGCCATAAGAAAATATAGTATGCATTACAGCTTTCCTACTGTTCTGTAAATGGCTCTATAGTGCTTTTGTAGAACACCTGTGGAGAGTGGAACGTCTCTGTTGTGGAGTGTATCTGTTGTGAGTCAATGTTTGGGCAAGATTTCCATTCATCCCAAGTATAAACTCCCACAAAAGTCCAAATGCAGTTTCCAACCAGCAACAGCTTGTCCGAGGTGTAGTACATCTGCAAAATGTTGCTGAAATCCAGGCAAAGCGACCATTATCTTAACCCAAAGGGGCTCTGCTTGCTCTGTGCACTGACGCATGCTGTCAGTGTGGATGCTTCATTTAAAATCCCCAACTGGTATTTATTTGCTTGTGCAGCCCTGCAGTTCTCTAGCAAAGCTGTGTGTCAGGAAAAGGCTGAAAAAGAGACTATATACCTGGTGTCAGAGTCATATTGTAAATACATATCTAGTCAAAATGACTTGATCAACCATGATACCTTAGCAATTAATAGGTTGGAACAAACAAATGTTGATTGCCAAAGCCTTACAGAGTTGTCAAACAAAGTACCCTGATCCACTTACTGGACTCTCTGCAGTAGGTTTATCTGAATGGTATCATCATTTAGAGCAGACTGCAACAGTGAGTAGCAGGTAGAGTCATGCAATGACAAGTCTGGGAGGCTGCACCCACCTGGGCAAATATTCTTGCTGACTAAAGCTGTCGGATCAACACTAATTCAATAACTAGACATTATACCAGCAAGATGTTCACACACACACAGAATCACAATTACACATGTGCACATGCTCATTTAATCCGCATGCATGTACACAGGTACGCGCACCAAAATTCTCACGAGAGCTCTAACATTTCATCAATTAAGACGCAGCAGAGCCTGCGCACAGACTGCTCCACCAGCGGGAGGGAAGAGAGATAAACACGGCAATCTCTCTGGAGACGCTCTGCAGTACGTCACAAGACCGGCAGCGAGAAAACAGCTCGCTGGGAGGGGACAGTGGGTTCAGACACAGAGCGAGGAGGGAGAAGGGGGGGGGTTGAGAGAAAGCAGGGACAAGGACGAGGCTGGCTTCCAAAACAAATCAGCTACATAAACCTGTCTCTCACCGGTTCCATGGTTTTTGTCCATGTGCTGTACGAGTGTGTGTGCTCACATTACATGGCCGCTACACAGAGTCAGTGTGTCAGGTCTCATTTTAACACTGTAGCTGGACATGTTTTGCTGTTTTCAGTGTGTGGCCTTTTACATTAAAATCCTGCAGCACGCAGGTGGAAGGGAGAAAGGAAGGAGGGAGGGAAGGAAAAAAGGAAGGGCATAGAGATTTCAGTATATATTAATCACTTCCTGTCCTTTTGGTGGGTAAAAAATCTGCAATATGATAAGAGATTCCTTCCTTACGTGCTTATGGCAATCTCTACACACACACACACACACAAGAGGTTAAAGGTCAGTCTCGGACTCAATTTCCATCACCTAAGTGAGGAACTGGAGACTGACAGAGGGTTACCTGCCTCCTGCAGTACCATTTCCATTTCAAAAAGCTTAGCGCCTTTCTGCATCTGGCATAGATCCACTAACCACTCCGTGCAGCAGCGATCAGCTAAAATTCAATCCAGTGACAGATTGCTCTCACCTCAGTTAAAACACTGCTTAAAACACACAGTGACTGTAGGTCTCCAGATATGGACCACTGACAGTACAGGAAGTTCACATGGGTGAGGAGAGAGAGGGTGCTAGCATGGAAGGAGAGGATGAGAGACATAAACTGAGGAGACGAGAAGGAGCCTCAGGACTCAGATGGACATAAAATGTGACTTTATGATGGTGCAGGTCAGGATATAAAAAATAAAGTTTTATCTCCAATCAGAGTCCAATGCTGACCCCATTATCCAGGCTGTGAACATTATAACATCTCTGGTATATTCATTAATCAGGCAACAGCACTGTGAGAGTGGTTTGTAATAAGATAATGTCCACAGGCATAATAATAACAACCACACTGTAGCTTTGCGCTTCTAAGATAGGCTAATTTGAGGATGAAACAGTGCGTAGGTGTCCACCTCCACCTCCAACCAAACACAGGGGGATAGGGGCGACCACCACAGAGAGCCTGAGAAAAATCAGACCCCTGACATTTCTATTGTCCAGGCTGAAAGGAAAGGTTGCACAGCAGTAATTACATTTGGAGGAGAAGAAGGAAACACTGTCAGAGGTTGTCTGGGCTACCTAATCGCGTGTGCGCTCATGTGTCTGCGCATGCTTGTATGTGTACATTTGTGAGTGCGCGTCCAACCCAGCCCCCTCACTCACACTTGCATAAGCCTTTGTCTAATCACTAGTCTCACACCCATGGCTGAATCAAGGCTCTCATTTTCTAGCCAAAAAGTCACAAAGCACCCAGTCTCCACAAGGCCTTGACTACTCAGCTGTTGGCTTTGTTATTGAAATGAATTCATTTTTAATAATTCCACTCCGGATACATGATTTGGCACTCATCTGCTCTAATGCTGTGAATTGCACTTTCGGACCTTTGAAATGGGGTTATTATTATTGTGCGGGACTGCAACTGCACAAGCTAGAGATTAATAGCGAGTCAGTGGAGGATAAATATGTGTACTGTGAACTGCAACCTCCTAAACTCATTAAAAGTGTCCTTTCATCATACCTGCTGTGTTATAGGTCCCAGCGTGTTTAGTAGTAGCCACACTGGAGTAAAAACTTAACTCTCTATGTGAAGCTTTTACAACCACCTCACTTCTACACTTTACTTTCAGTTGAACTAAAAATTTGAATTCTCCTCAGTTTTAGTGTGACAAAATATAAACTACAACAATCAATATTTCAATAGAGGATTAAATCTATTTTGGACATATTTGTAAAACAGATAAAGTTTCAAGCCTCTGGCTGGGTATTTCCCTTCACTGTGATTAACTGACATTTGAGAGCTGGCGTTGCTAGGAGATATGTTGTCAACTTCAGACCAACTGGAGTACACAGCCCTGCAAAGATACAAGACTTTTTTACCCTTTTGTACCATTAGAAATTTAACTTTCAGCATTTGGAAGAACCAGTCATGCCGTTATATTCATAGTCCATTTGGAAAGTGGAAACTAGCAAGCTAGGCTAATTAGCCTTTGCTCGGAAAGTGGAAGCTTGTTAGCCACACTTGCTAACATTCTACAAGATACTTTTCTGTCATGAAGCTACCTATTTAATAATGGATTAATTAAATAAATAAATAAATATTATTTTAGGATCAGCTGAGTCATTGGCTGCACACTTGGGTTCATTACGCATTATAGAACTGCAAAATACTAAATTCTATTTTCTCCTATTTCTTCTAAGTTTGACAGTAGTAAGTAAGAACACAAGTCAAAAGCAAACACCAAAGATAATGATTGTGTTGTAACATTTGTTTTAATTTTAATTTACTGTAAACTCCTAATTTCTTTTGAATAACACTGCCTCCTCACTTTCTTACTCACAGCCCTTCCTTCCATTTAGCTTAATCTTCCTCCCTGCATCTCCACCCTTAAATGAGTTCAGATAGTAGATCAATATATGATAGATAAAACAGAAAAATATCAGCACCATATGATGAAATGAAATGGAAACAGAGAGAGAGAGAGAGGGTTTCTCTTCATTCATTTCATCTGTTTTTGGTTTAATTAATTTATCACCTGTCCCAGGACTGAAAGGAAGCATCAGTGGGGAGAAATTATGTATTATGTATGGAGGTATCAGTGTAAAGAAAATAAATAAAAAAGGGAAGGGGAAAAGAAACAGACTCTAAATTCTAAAATTTCTCCTCCGTATAGATAAAAGAATTATTTATGCTTTCAGGGCAAGCACTGGTCCTGCCATGTTGACTACTCCACTGCTCATTATCTGAATACCAGTCAACCTTTTGGGTTACAAGCAGCTTAAGTGTCTACACTTAGTCTGGACGGGAGAAACAAGACAGAAACCAGACATGATGCCTCACCCTTTCTCATCTCTCCCTTTCCTTTAAAGACATGAAGCAGTAGATTTGATTGCAGAGCGGCTTATCTCTCATATTTACTATTTGACACATACAGCACATTCAGAATCCAATAAGGCCTCTTGCCATCCAACCTCATGATACAACAGACTAGTGCTGAAATATAAGATGACAACAATGGCAGGTTTTTGGATATCTGCTTCTTCAAGAGTGTAGATATCTCTCCTCCTTTGTTTGTAGCTCTGCTGTGGATCAAAGTATGCACATATATCTGATTCCAGTTAAAGTTGAACAGTGGAACATTGTGGATAACTCATTCAGCGCAATGAACGTTTACAGCACCCTGGCAAATAAAGGTGACATAAAAATGGAGCTGACGGCTGCCATCTCTTCCCTCATTTACACTTTCCCATCCCTAGCAGTTTCATCTGTAAGTTACCTGATGTGCCCCTGCTGAATGAAAATCAGAGTGAAATTGCCTGATTTCAACTTCTGGGTTGATAAAGGTCTGTCAGGAATGTAGAGGGTGCTGGTAAAAAAAAAGTTGTCAGGTACACAAATCAGGAAGGCTTTTATTATTCAGTGAGAGTACAGCCAGCCCTCATCTCCTGCACTTCATATTTTGGGATAGCTGTGTGGGTCTTTGGGGAGTCATGGCAAAAACCTTAATTAACAAATGGCGCCATTTATAGCCCAGTGCTTATCATGGGTGAGCATGTGCTGGCTATGGCGCAGCTTATCATGAAGGAGCATGTGTTCGCCATCCTTAATGATCAGAGGTACACTGGTCCCGATGGTTTTCCTGCCAGGTTTGCCAACTCTAAAGAAAAGGTGGCCCGTGCTTGGCAGTAGCCTTGAGTTTGGTGAGAAAAGAAAAGCTTGAAAAATTATTGTTAATTTTGTCTGTGTTTACAGCTTTTATTTATGGTTCTTTTCACCTTGGATGAGAAAATATTTTTCTACAGTAATGCCTCAACCGTGTGGCAGCAGCATAAGTGAAACCTGTCAAACAAACTGGCAGGTGTTTGGTCTAAATCACATCTTACAATGAAGAAAAAATCCACATCCACATTCCTTTGTTAATAGTGAAGATTTACATTGAAATTTTGTATACTGCTGGTTGGGGTGTTAATGACTAAAGGTTAAGAATTTATATAAGATAATCGATCTTGGGTGTGTGCTTGTTCAGAGACAGATCTTTTCTATACAGTTGGGAAAGTCTTTGATTACTAAATGATTATTAATTATAATGTGGCAAACGACTGAGGAAACTGCTTAAAATCTGGATCTCTAGTTCAGAACTTGCTTTCAGAAAACAACAGATTCACAGTGATCTTTGAGAGCTCTCTGCTCATGAAATAAACAGTATGTCAACAGTGGAAAGATTGTTCTTCAAAACTTCTGAATTAAACTAATGGGACAAATTGACTGTGACATCTTTTGACTTAGAATTGTTGACCATTTTTAAATGGATTTAGATAACTAAAGCTCTGGTATCTTCCCAAAACTAGAAAAGCTTGAACAATACAATCACCAACTTTTAAGAGCATGTAAGAACTGCAACACTCTTTCTGTCTAAGTAGTAAAAAGGAAAATGTCAGTGAAACTACTGTGAAGATAGGGACTAATGAATCAATTTAAGTAAACAAACACCACCGTTACAGCTTGCCCAGACTCAGTGTGCTATATCAATACAGCTACCAGCTCCCGGTTTATTGCAATTTCTCATAAGCATCCCCTGTTGCAAAACACTCTGGTTTAATGAATGTCAAACCCCTCCAGTCCATCAGGAACACACCACAAGTACTAAACTGTCAATACCTCCGAACAAGTGAGCTAACAAACCAATTGACAACAACTCTTGCTAAAAAAACAACTGTTCTAAAATTCAAGAGTTGGTGGACCAAACCAGGAACAAAACTCCACTGAATAATAGATTTCAACAGGTAGAAATGCCCATGTTGCTCTGTGTCTGCTGAATGTGACTAAGTGAGTGTTTACTAACATGCTAACATTGATTTCTTCTATGTAATTTTATTGGAATTTATTGATAGCAAAATACATAATAACTATGTAATATTAATTTTCTCTATATTGCCCACAGCTATCTTAATACACAGCTTGTCATATTGATGCGTCTAGATTTCCATAATAAGATGAAAGCAATAGCTATCACTTTGAAAGCCACAGTGTTAAGATTCTCTGTACTGGCTGTGTACAATACTGTATAATACTCTGACCACACTACAACATGCTGGCCCCTAAATTTCAGCTACAGCTATAGGTATTGAGTAAATAATTTATCTTCAGTGATCAGTGATGAAAAAAACTAAAAAAAACAAAGACATATCTCTTTCTAGTTGCTGCCTCCAGCACGTGATTAGAATATGCATCCGCAGTTAACAAGACCTGTAAGGAAGCATCAAGATTGCAGGTGCAACAAGTTTCAAGGTTGCTGTAACCTCTGCAGCTGACCCTAAGATCATACACCCTAAGGGGAGAGATAATGAGCAATGTACTCAGCAGGACTCTGCTCCTTAAGTGACTGCTAGCCTGGAAACAAGTTCTCACAGTTCTTGGCATGGCAGCTTGTACAGAGTCCCCTGATTTAGCTTGTTACTTTCACAGTATGACTGTTTTTCAGCAGCGGCAGAGCAACATGAACTTCTCAAGTCAGAAAGAGGGTGGGTTTAAAACCAAGAAGACCATTCGTAAAGCCAGAATCATACAAAGCTGGCAATGCGTGACAACAATGAACTAAAGCCTATATAAGAGTTGGTGGGCAGATACAGCCTGATATATATTGATATATTGAGTTAACTGTCAGTCTTACCCTCTTTCTGTTCGTTGCTATCAGACAGCTCCTCTCAAAGAAGCCAAAAGGGAGATCCAAAGATAATAGGACCCTGCTCACGCTACAGTTTGGAGCATGTCAGAGAAATTGAGATGGTGTTCTTTTTGTGAAACTGCTGAGTGACATTTTGACAAACCAAGAGAAAGGTCAGTTTGGGAGTGATGAGGGTGGAGAGCCAGAGCCTTTCACCTCATTCCTATACATAACAAACCTGCAGTGATTCATTTCCAGGCATAGACCACAAGGAAAAACTAAAACCATCTAGTGTTATACAAGGATAATTTCAAACAATACCTAGTTTGAACAGAGGCAGTCAACAACAGGAAGACTTTCAGTGACAGCAAAGAGGAGACTCTGGCACAGGCACGCTCTCTGAGATGTCTCAGAGCCCCCAAGAGCTAGAGGGGATTATGTAAGTCACTCAGTATACTGGGTCACCCAGTCGTTTTTGATATGCACTACTACTGTACCACTGCTACGCTCATTGCAAAGACTTTCATTTCGTAGATTTTGAGTGTATGGCTGAGCTCCACCGTGACCTTAAAATCAGCACAGACAGTGATGAGATTTTATATTATTTCATTTTCCGCTGTGCTGGCATACACTGGTTATGGTTTTACTTGAGTATTGTTCTTTCCTTTTCTGACCTGAGAAGACCCACAACCACTGACTGTGTGACTAATGCTGCTTTTTTTTAAAGGGAAAGAACACCCTAAAACAGAATTCAGTGTTAAGTGGTGAATTTTAATCAGCTGCACAGAGACAGATGGTAGTGATGATGTCATTGGGAAAAAAAGAGTGACTAATTCACTTATTTTGGACAAAGGAGAGTCACCATTATCGATTCATGTCTTCTTCCTCAAATTCTGTATGGAAACAATATTGACTCACACACAAATCACTGGAGCAGCAAATTCTGATTTGGGGTGTATTATCCCTTTAAATCCATGATACACAGACCTACACTCCTTCAATGAAGCCTAACCTGTAACACACAACACAGCCTTTCTCTGGTGCTCCACTAACAATTAAGTGTGGGAAGGGATATATCATTTGTGTAGGTGGGTTGGCTTTGCAAAAACATCAGAGCAAGCCTAGACAAACATCACTGGCGTATTTAGCCTTCAAGGCCATTGCAACAGCAGAGTGTGTTGATAGGACAGGTAGGGACGTTTGGCTGCTCCACAACATGGACTCATTGTTTCTCTGGCAGTGTCATGTTACTCCCATTGCACGACAATACCCAGCTTGTTCCAAGACACAGAGAAGATGAAAAAGCCTGGCATGTGAATAAACATTAGCTGTGGCATTATAAAAGGTAAACTGCGCTGATTCTATATGGATTTCTGTCCTTAACTGTTTTAAAATGTGTATGTTTTATTATTAGCAGTCACCCCTAAGGACGTGTTTAGGAAAATACACCTGCCAACAAATAGTTTCATAAAGTTGCCACAAGTAGTTAAATTATTAACCGGACGTTAAGCAATATTGACTTCAAAATAAAAGCGCAGTCAAAGTGACAATACTTGGCAAGCCATTGTTATTAATGATCAAATATGATGCTATAACTAAAGAAAGTCTGTTACATCTTATTTATTATTCTTTAACTCATTTATTATTTTCATTTTGGTAGCTACGGTGAATCAAAACGTTAGCCAGTATCATATGTACTTTGGCATGTATTTGTACAAGTCCTGACCGGAAATAATTTCTTTATTATGTCCGACAACTTTACATTGTTCTAGCACGAAGGTGCTACTGACAGCTGTCATGTCCTGCTCCTCACTGCCCTGACTTCACATCTAGCTTTACAACATAACAAGGAAGAGGAGGGCCCTGCATATTCAATGATTAAACTGGTTAATAAATAAAAGACAGATATATCCTCACTCCCTGTACTGACCGGGCACGGCCACGTCTCCCGTGTACCAGGAAGAGACGCAAACATCTCATCTTTATGGGGATAAAGCCATACAATCAGGCAGTTTAGATGCATATAGTTTGTAATTGACGAATGTTTACGGTGTACTTGTTGGTTAGCTTGATATTAAAGGAGGATACAGCCCTCAACAACTTTGTTTTCTGCCCGGTGTTCGGCCTGTTCTCACATCGCTACTAGTTTCGCAGAATCGGTCCAGTGTTGCAAACACCCACCCCTCCTGCACCATTTCCGTGTTTAATACGGAATCATTCCCACCGAGCCCGTGCCACGTCAATTAAATACGCAGGTTTTGCTGAATTTTAACGCAAGACAATAAGACAACAGCAGCAATCAGCATATAATGAATGGAAAATACACTGTGTTGCCAAACGCTGCGACATCGTTGCAGGATAACCGGTTAATAAGTGAAAGGGTGCATGACGTGTCTAAAATGTGATGCTAAAACAACACAACTTACCTAGTGCCACCTCGCAGGCTTTGCGCAGTTGTGAATGGTGAGCCTTTTTCACCTCCTTGTCGGCCAGGATCTTTTCCAAAGCTCGTGTGAGGAACATGTTTTTCGTCTTTTTGCCCTCAAACATGTCGCACCGGAATTTGGGGCGAGGTGTGCCTGGTCCCAAGGGAGGGGGGGTGGGGGGCTGCAGCCGCCTCTAATGGAGATGTATTCCCTTACAAATGTCAGCCGCAGAGCCCCTAACAGACAAACATAAATAAACACAGAAGGTGGGGTAAATCCCTCAGATTTCCATTAACGACCTGCCTCCTGCGCCATGTTGGAGAGAGGAAGCGACGTCACGTACGTTTGGAGAACGGCCGCAGTGAGGCAGCAGGGAGAGAGAGAGAGAGAGAGAGAGGGAGGGGGGTGAGGTGTCATGAGTGTAGTCTTACAGCTAAGCCGTTTCCACACATTCATGTAGGAGACCACATAGGCCTTTTAAACTCATATGTAAAATAACTGACATGAATATATGCATGTGATGAATTAAATAAGCGAGCATACCAGCTTCAATGTGTGTAGAGGTTTTCCCATATTCACTTACATCTCCCACTTATATTCATATAGCATATTGATATTGTGCACAGAACATTTATAGTGTGTCTGATGTGCTTTGACAGCCCAGTTAATATATATATATATATATATATATATATAACCTTTTTGCACATCTTACTGGACACAGTTGTTAATAAAGATCTTAAACATATGATCCTCATCCTCACTCATACTTGTTAAAGGTTTTTTTTTATACTTAACATTAACTATTACTTAACAATACCTATACTAACATTAACATTTCCAGCAATTTTTGTGAAATATAAATGTGAAATATTCATATTTTGCAAAAGTGAACACATGCCCTCTTGTTTATCATTGTCATAATGTTGCAAATATCACCATACTGGTTTGTTTAATTCTACTATCACTTTCTTTAATGCTTCACCTCACTTACTGTGTGTATATCTATGTTTAATGTTGCTACTGTGCCTTTTTCAGCCTTGAGTAACATTTTAGCAAAAGTCCAACAGCAAATTCATCCAGGAGATCTGGCAATTTGACAACACAGATTTGGCAGTTGTGGGCGGCATAGTTCACTTTCACTTTGGACTGTCTTGCGTGTCAGTTCCACCATTTCTGAATCCATAAATAAGAGCAGAGCTGCAGAATCAGAGACTGGATATGAGGAGTAGAAGAGAAAAAGAGGAGAATGTTGAAAAGAGAGAGCTTAAATTAAAGTGTGAAAAGCTATCATTTGCTAATTAAGAGGGTTAGCGAGTTATAATTGTACTACAAGTCCCAAAACAAACCATGTTTATTACCAAATATGCCTATGAACATGTGTGCAAAACATTTACTTACCACAAATAGGGGCTGCAAATGTCACATCTCACTTCTTTCGTTATTGTTGACATGCAGTTGGAGGCATTTTTACAGGAAGACTGTATGTCAGTAACACACCAAAATAAATGTATGTAAAGATGAAGCATAAGTATGCACTGTGTTTTATAACAGCATTTATTCAAGTCGGATATTATACATTTATTAAAATCTCACATTAAGCACATAAGCTGTAAAAGGTAAACATCTGACACTGCCACTGATCCATACCTGAGTAATGACACAGTAAGCTACTGAACTGACAGTAGTTCCAAATTTTAGTCTGAACATTGTGAATGGGAAAAAAACATGCCTAAAAAAATAAAAATTAAACCAAATTGAAGATTGTCAGGTGATAGCATATTCTGTGCACCAACAATATTGCAGTAATAAAGGCATTAATACGTTAACAGCATAGCTTAAGGAGGATCTAAACAGGCACATGGTAGGACTAATCCAAAATAAAGCAATAAAAAGGCAACCAGAAGTATAATGAATACAACAATGATGCAAGGATATTTATTAAAAACTATAACTTATTAAAAGTGTTTTTAATACAACACATTTTTGGAAGACATTAGAATCTTAGATGTGTTTTTAAAAAGTGCTGCTGTGTCATGACAAGTGCTTACATGACTGCCATTCACTGAAAAAAGCTTATTTGATAGTAAAATCTGCATTATTCTTGTGTTTCTGTAAGTGGCGAGCAACAGGAAATCTTAGGGGGACATGGGGATTACATGCTAGAAAGAATCCTGGGCTCAGACGGTACAAATCATAGCCCAGTGATCCAGCAGCATGCTCCCTGACACTGTCTGTGTGATCTCACTGTATGTCAACAGCCTGGTTGCTTATAGGATTTTTGGCACAAAGAAACCCACCACCATCAGTTCACGTCTTATCAGAGAAGAGAAATGAGGTAAAGAACCTCAAGAACAAGGAAAACAAATTAAAACCCATGCTTTGGTGGTGCTTTGCAGCTCTTCGGCTGATAATATCTGGGATTAATATGAAATCTCAGAGTAATATGAGGTGTTGAGATAAGCAGCTGTGAGGGTGGGGCTCCAGGGACCTACAGCATGGTCATATATATGGAAATCTTTCCCTGTTTGTCTCGCACTTCTTAAGCAGACCAGATGCAATGGCCTTCACGGCCCTCATAGTCTCAGTGCAAGTCGGGTTGATCAGGGATTCGGGCAGGAGAAAGCCATAGTATCCCGTGTCTCGCAGCTCAAATGCGAACGCATAAGGGATCCCGTTCCTGTAGGCCCAGTCGATAGAGCTGCCTGAGCTGACATCTGTGAGAAAGTAAGAGGAGCTTAGAATAGTAATACCCCAAAATAAGTTTTGTTTTGTTTGCTAAAAGATGCAATAAAGAGAAGGACCAGTACTTACACAGAGTTGTGGAGGCAGGTCCATATCTGTACCTTACTCCATAGGCGGAGTACAGGGCTGTCACTGCACTGTGAGCTGCTGACTCCTGGAGAGTGAAAGCAAAATCTATCATGTTGACTGGGTTAAATAACAGCTCTAGCAGATAGATAAAAATGTGTAGATTGTTGGTTTATTATTAGGAAACAGATGTCTCACCACACAGTTGAAGTTGGGGATGGTGGCATACTTGTAGGAATAGGGGTAAAGCAGCATTTGGGCATAGGCGTGGATGGATATGTACGCTTTGACACGCTTCTTGTGCTTGCGCAGGAACTTGGCGACCGCCTTGACTTCGGGTTCCGACTCGGGGAAGGGACCGCAGTAAGTGTCATCACAGGGATGAGAGGAGGCACCCTCATCTAAGGAAGGAAAGGGGGGGCAGGGGTTCTGGTCTTATCATCTAATCATTCCAGGATACATTAGACGACAGATCTGGATGCACAAATCAGACTTTTCCCTCATGTTTTCTTTCAGATCTCTCAAAAATGAAAGAGGTCAGGCACTGTGATGTGGATTCATTATATCCTGGACCCAATCCAGCTACAGTGACTATGCAGGCAGTGTGAAGACATAGAGAGAGATATTGAGGGGGAAAACTAATGCAGACACAGATTGAAATCACCACAGTCACATTAGAATGCCAAGGACAACAGAAGCCAAAGACAATAAGGTTCCAAACTGATTTACAGAATCACCAAACCCACTGCCAGAACCTACCAACAGAAATAAATGTTTCTGGATGCTGTGACGTTTCAGGCTCTGACAAACACACCATCGCCGTCTCTCCCTCAAACATAATACATTCAAATTTTTGTGAACATCAGTCTATGTGCCCTTGAATGATGTAAATAAGTGATGCAAAAATAAACATAAACCTTTTAACAAGACCATGACTTGTTCTGAAAGGATTCACTCAAAGAAGAGAGGAGCACACTTAAAAAGATTCTCACATGTACTTAAGTGCCATAAATGTATTTATTGACCTCTAATTTTTTGCAGTGCACTTCTGCATATTAAACTACCCTGATGTTTTCACATGAAAATCCTCTAGAAACAAGTCCTATCTATAAATAGTACAAGCAATAGTAGTCAATACTGTAAATTAATAAGCATGGATTTCAGTCAGGCTGAACATTATCTTAAGGCTTGCTATTTCCTGTTCTATGCAATTTCGCAGTAGTCTATTCCTGAAGTATAAACGGAGGTCTTACCTATGTAACTGTTAAATCTATCTTGCCTTATTTCCCCATCATTCCTTTGTATAAATTCTCAAGCAGACACATACTATATGGTTACACAAACATATTATTTCCCTTTCTCTCCTTATTATATTACTAATTGAATACTGCTGACCTAGAGTCATACTGTTTTTACATAAACATGACTGTACAATGCTGTGTATGATGTTAAGGTTTTCAGAGTATGGTGTCTCATTGGATTTGGAAAAGCTCTAAATTAAATACCCAGATAGACAAATGATATAAGCTAATGTTCCTTTGAGGATGTAACACATGGTACTTCAATCTCTCTCTGTTCCTGAACTCACATTGTACAGCATCTCTATATGTCTGTGTTCTCAGAGACTCCCTGGAGCGTTGATGAATCAGCAGAACTCCCCACCACTAACCACCACCCACCAGACACTAAATGACATCAAACAGATTTTTGTCACCACACAAATATTTTACCCACAGTTTACACCCATTAATATCGAAAGAAATCAGAAATGACTACATCAGCAACAGAACACAAGCAGTGCCTTGCCAAATTGCTGTATTTCTGTTTGTGTTTCTGTGTGCATTATGAAACTCACCACACCATTTCACTTTCCAGTTTCTGTTAGCGTCCACTCCCCGGCAGTGGAACTTGTGATTTTTGGACCGTGTTTTCCTCCAGAAACGATCCTATGGGGTGGGGTGGGGGTGGGGATAAGGAGGATGCTGTCACTGCATGTCCAACGACTGTCAGACTCATCAAACAAATGCTGTTATCTGCCATCTCCAGAATAATCCATCTGCCACTCATTCAGCTCCAGTGGGTCCATTACTAACAGTAGATATGGAGACTGTAGTTGAGAGGCATTTTTTACAGGCATTATTTTCACTGAAGTATACATAGATACTCATACAGCGATAAGTGTAGCCTAATGACAAAAATTATATCATCTTTCTGCTATTGAGTTTTTCAATTACACTAGAAATTCTGATGCACACAAAATGTGCAGTACACTTCCTTAAAAATATTCAAAATTTGTGGGTAGGATACCAGTTTACTCTGAATATTGCACCTGAGTAACATAAAGGGGTTTCTCCACTGAGTCCAGTATCAGAATACGATAGATCTACTGTACCGTGGTCCAGCTGAAGTGATATCCATCCACATTGAAGACAGGCATAACATAGAAGTTGAGCTGGTTGAGCAGTCGTCTCATCACAGAGTCGTACTGGTATGAGTTGATGGCCTGTAATTATAATATAAAATATCCTAATTATACAGAATAGTAAACTGCATTTTAACTCATGACACACATCTAGATTGGGGTCTAATGGGACATGTCATTATTATGCAAGCATTGTTTTTATCATTGTGTAAGCTTATGCATATTCACTATCTCAGTTCTTTGGGTTAATACTCAGAGTAGTATACAATAGATGAGGATTGCAGAGGGGAGACCTAAGCACCAGTCTAATACAGCTTATTGTAGCCCAGCTCTTCAATCAGACTCAGGCCAAGGTTAATATGCTTAAGCACTGAACACAGATGGCACTCTGACCCCCAGTGGCCAACCCTAATTACTGCATCACAGTTAATTCATATTTCAGGGCACGTGTTGGGTCATCTTTGACTGTTTTCCAAAGTCAAATGTTTTTCTTTGTTTTTTCCTCCCTTATTAATTTATATATAAATCTGTTTCTGATTTCCTGCTGTTTTTCCCTCCTTCCTTCACTCAGGTCCTACTGCTATTTTATTCCTCTTTGCAGATATTATTTATATAGTTTCCTTTAATTATCTCAACTTCTCTGGCAGTCATTGTGTTGTACTGAGTTGCAAATCCCACTCATCTGGCATCTAAGTAGTATAAAATGAGCCATTACAGGTTCTTGCAGTTAATGTCTGGCTCTGGTCCTGTACTGTCCTCACTTCAGAGGGTACTAACTAAGGCTTTAAGGGTGTGATGGAATTCATGTAAACGTCTGGGTCATGTTCAACATCTGAACAATAATGGGTATTCTTAAGTATTTGCATGACTGTGCGTGACAAGTGAACAGATGTTCATGTTTTGTTGAGGACCCCAGAGACCAAACATCACAGACCCACTTGCTGGAGGCCATCATTGAGGCTACATTCAGGAAGTTATGCGTTGCTCTTAAGGCGCTGTAGAAACTTGCAATGGTGCAAACAATGCATAGCTTCAAACAGTGTTTTCATTTTCAAATGTAGACTAGAAACACAAGACCACCTCTTTGACAAACCACTGGCAGAATGCAGGTCCAATCCACTCTCTGGCATGAACGCCGCAGTCGATCCACACAGCTTTCTTCTGGAGACGACTTCTCTTTCCTAGCTGACAAGAGACATGAGCTGTCAGTTCTAGAGTAGCACGATTATTATTTTTTTAATGTGCGTCTCATCCTTTCTCTCTACCTGAAGCACATACAGCGGTCTCCCCTCATATGACTTCCCAATCGAGAACATGTCAACCAGGTCTTCGTGTGTTCTGTTCATCTCGAACATCCAGCTCTGGATCTTAAGGACAGAAAATGATGTAGGAGAGTGAAATTTTTCTTAGATACTGTACTGTTTCTGTGAATGTAATGTGTAATGTGTGAGTATTTCTGTGGGGTTGCCTTTGCCTTCATGATGTGTCTACACAGGCACACAGAGATGCATGTGGGTATAAGTGTGTCTTTTACAGTGAAGGAGAGGATTAAATCCCAAAGTGCTAAAGATTTGTGTGTAGGCTCTCAGGATCTGATGTGTGGAATTCATGCTGCTTCACAGGGCCTGGCAGATTCACGAACCAGGAGCATGATCGACCTGGGAAAATAAACACTCCAAAGCCGTGAAGTGTCTGAAGTAGGGTGCGTGCCTGTGTGTGAGAGCACGGGGGCTGTGGGAGAGAGACCTGTGGAATGGGGTAATTGGGAGTTTGAGAGCACCTTAGAGAGGTTGTTTGTTTGCCTTGCGTGTGCGTTTAGATTAGAGAGCAGAGGAGAGTGAGAGATAGGTGGGTAGATGGTGGGCTTCACATCTACCTCTTCCAGAGAGTGGTAAACCTCGTAGTCATAGTGAGACTCTGACCTCCGCTTGCGAGAGGAGCGATATCCTGTCTGCTTTTCAATTTCCTTCTGCAGATTGGAGATAAACACCCTGTGGATGGGGGAGATGGAATTAGACGGACATTATAGACATAATGGCCAACCACTGTAACATCCTTGTCAATAACATTTAAACACGTGAGCACTGTACAGTCATGCAACATTTTACAATCCAATAAATTTGATTATTAAAGAACTGCGACCGAGATATGTAATGAGTGGGCCATTTTATAGCTCAGTGCATTTTCACGGACAAACTAGACACACTATTTCCAAATGATCTCAAACTTATTTTTAACATGTCTTCCTTCATATTACCAGAGGTCAGTAATTAGATTCAACCATTGGCCAGATTTTACAGCATTGGCTAATGGGGGATATCAACTAATCGATTAAGAATAACTGTTTATAAATCAGTTTGTTTAAGGATTGTATCTGAAGGAAGATGTGATTTCCTTGATTGTGAGTAAGGACTAACTTTTATCATTCTGTGGTCTCAAAAATGCTTGGTTTTCAGTGAATGTGTATGGATTTGAGTTGTTGGCTATGGTTACAAGTTGCTCTCTGCTGACTCCTGTCCTTAGACTAAAGTAGATTTAATTGTATAAATGAGTGTACAGGTTATGTTAAGGTGGGACTGGACTTTTAGCCATGAACTACATGTTTTAGTTGCTGTCTTGTAGCGCAGTGTAGTGCCTCTGTCCATTATGGACAAAGAGTCAGCTCCAAGATGATCTTCTATAAAAGGTCACCAGATAAAGGCCTGGCTCTGCTCACTCAAAAAGACAAAAAGCTGAAGAGGAGCAGAGAGCAATGGAAGAGCAGGTGGAGGCAAGGCTGCACAGTGAAAAATGTCTGAGCAAGGAGGAGGAATGGAGGAAGAGACTGATGAGGAGATCAGCCTTCTAACCTAAGACAAAACAACTTCAGGTTCCATGCCTCGCCTGATTGTTTTACCTCAGAATAATGGCCAGCTTGTTTCAGAATTCTTGAGAATTTGTTTTTGGATGTTGAATAAAAAAACAGAGATTTTATCTTTTCAGAGGCCTGTCACCAATGCAAGAACAAAAGAGATTGAAGATTAAAAACAAACAGGAGGAGAACAGGACTAAAAAGGAACAGTTCAAGTGAATTACATCTGCCTGCGGTTGCCTTTCTGAATATAGACACAGGATTTATTGCTCTCATCAAGTACTACAGTGTTACAGCATTTGTTTTGGAGGAACAGATCAGGTATGATAATGTTCTCTTTCTATCCTTGAATATGTCACTTATTTTAGACTTTAAGTAGACAATAAGAGTTCATGTCATTGTGAATCTTGCAGGTATGGAAAATGAGTCACAGTTTTCTCTGGGAATCTTTCTTTCAAGTCTGTTTGTGACTCATTTAGTTGACCTAAAAGAGCCCTGAGAGGATCAAAACATAAAATACCATCTGGATTATCTCATTAAAACAGCCCTATCCCTAATGTTAACAGCTCTGAATCAGCTCTAGTCAGTACTTTTAAATCTACTTTTGGTTTGGGACTTCTTATTGCTACAACATACAGTGTACAGTATATCTGCTGAGTGTTGAGGGCTGGTACGGAGTGCTGGCTCAGGGGGCCTGAATTTACTGTTGACTCATTCCTAACAACAGTTATACAGCCGCTCTCACTCATCCTCTTCTTTTCCTACATCCAAACCAGATTTGCACATCAGCACTCACAGTTTGATAGCACAAACGACACCAGTTTTGTCACTGCTGTCTATCGATAAATAAAATGTGTCGAAAATGTGCTGAACCCATAATTATTACTGTCATTATCTGTTTGTCTTCTGTCTGATCAGACCCTCTGCCTCTTCACTTCCCACTCCAACCTAAAACAGATGATGTGGTCTTTTTTTGTTGCAGTTATGTGGGCTGCCAAATTCTCCTAAAATATACTTCTTCACCATGTCCTTACATACAGTGTACATTCCTATTCATGACTACCTCAATAACTTTTAAAAAGCTGAATTATTTCAACGTGAATAGACCCTACCCTCAAAACCTCAACCACCTACCAAAAACTATGTCCCCTGCAGTGTAAACCATTTTTGAAAAATCCACAGTCAATCAACAGAGAGAAGATAAAAACTCCTCATCCTCAGATCTTCAATTCCTCCCTTAGGACAGAGATGACAATGGAATTCTTTTTAGCTGCGGCTGCTTTGATAAAACTCCATCATTTCAACGTTAATTTTGATGAGGGATGGGGAAGAGAGATGAAAGGGTTGCTGTTTGGAGCAGATTGGGAGAGGGGCTCTGATGTACTGTGTGTGTATGTGTGTGTTTATGTGCATCTAAGCTTTGAGGAAGCATGAGGTTTTTGCATGCAAACTATGGCCGACCCTGCATGTGTAAATCATATATTCTAACTAGGGAAAGCTGGGTAATTGCAATGCCCAGCAGATGTATCTCTGGGTGTAGAAACTTTGCTTACAAGATCACGCATGCATGTGTACTGTGGTATGTCTCTGTATTTTTGACTTGGTGTCGTTAAAGTCTTACCGATAATCAATATGTTCCTGCTTTAAACGTGCATGCAGGTCTCGTGTGTTGTTGCGTTTTACATGGACATCCACTGTGGCATTGTGACCGATCAGAGAGACACTGTTGGGCTGCCAAAAATCCACCTAAAGGGACACGACAAAGATATTAGATCATAAATACGCAGCAGGATTTTATAATTACAGATATGAATGGGAGATATGGGACGTTACATTTTTTATATGTGCAGAAAACAAAGCATATAAATTGCTTGACTGTAGCTTCAACCGCGTGGTCCCACTTGGTGAACTGAGACAGGGCCAAACTTTGCACATTCCACATAATCCCTAACGTCCAGAGCCGTGTGCTGTCACTTTCACAAAATGCCAACCTACATTTAGAATTCTTGATTTTCCTCCCTGGATTTTGGAGACGAACACTGGTTTTTAATAACTTCCACGTCTTTTTAACTGTGTAACAGTCACAGTAATTGTTTCATCATCGACATCTGTACTTTTAATGTGAAAAGTTAAACTAAACTAAACTAAACTATCTCATCTTATCTCATCTGCTGGGTATAGCATCAAACATTTGGTGATAATGACCACACTGTTTTGGTAAGACCCGTACAGTTTAACATTCCTCTAGTCTCTACCCTCAAGTGATGCAGCAAATCAGGGGAATGCTGATGACTCTACAGCGTTAATGGGGCAAAACGTACTCTGACGTGTCCCATTAACCAGCAGCGAAAAAGACCCTCCCTCTGCTTCCCTCTCTACTGTTTGACCCCATATTAGCAGCAAAATCCTGTCTTTCAGCGCTTGTTATCAGGCTGTGATAGTCAGGTCTGTTAGCTTTAGCTGAAATGGACAGCCCATTGGCCGAACATGCTGGCCAGCTAAATAAACACAGACAGCATGTGGTAACTGATAAAATAACAGAGGGAGACAAACTAAAAGGAAGACAGAAAAGAATATTTTTGAGCAAACAGCAAAAGCACTGATCTACAAATGATACACCTAGTAGTCACTGCAAAGAGATAGAGAGTTGTGTATATTCACGACAGCCATGCATGTCTGTGTTTGCTGAAGTGTGAACGTTCTCAGCTGGCTTTCATTTGCAGCATTGGGGGCAGAGACATACAGGCTGGCACACATGCTTGTTAATGTGTCAATTGGTTTAATGGTTTACAGAATGCATACCAGATTAATTGAACTTTCTTCTGAGCCAAAGGAGTAGAGAACCCTCGGCTGGAATGTTTGGTGCCCTCGAGTATAAACCACCCTCTACCGCTGCACTTTTATGGCATTTCCAAATGGTTAAGTACCCCAAATGTTTCAGCAATGCTCGTCTCTTAGCCAAACAAATCCAAAACACATACGCCTAAAAGGCACTTAAACATCTCTGATCAGATAAAGCGACTCCTCAAAAACAATTCTCTCAATTTAAATTTTTATAGCTGCTTTTATGAGCCCTAAAGATGCATTCTTTGTCTGCTTCATAAATCTTTTATCTCTATGTGGTTTTTCTTTTGTTGCGAGCATGTCTGTGTATACAGGGTCACTATTGAATTTGAGTTGTTTTGGTTGATGTCATACTGGCATGGGCAGAACAAGAAAGGAAAAGTTATAGTTCTATAAAATGAGCTGGCGTTGTCCGTAAGGCAAATGAGGTGAAGCTGTAGCCAAGTGTTTATATGTGAAGTGAATGAAAACAAGTTCCACAAAGTAAACAGTTGTTATTGAATATGTATTATAGGTCTAACCGCTGTATGTTTGATGAATCTCACCGGCTGTTTGACATATTTCACAGCTTCATATTGGACGTTCTAATATAAAAATGAGGAAACAGCTAGTTTGGCTGAGTCCAAAGCTAACAAAATTGGCCTCCTGTCATAAACTACTCCTTTAACAATGCTGTAAAGAACTTTGTAGAAAAACGTAAATCATGGTTCAAGTAAAAAGTGAGGATGACTTGATTAAAGAGAATATCCACCTAACAAAAAGTCTCTCCTCAACAAAGAGGACACAGACTGTAATGATGATGTCATCTATAGACAAATGCTAAAACCTCTGCATAGACAGTAATAATGGAATAATTTATAAGACACAATGACAGCCTAGAATATTAGTACATCTGTTTCACAGATTCAACCCTGAGAGTATTCTGTAGACAATACATCTACAGTATGAGCCCAGAGAGAGACAGTCACTAATTCTGTGTCACTGCTCCTATCAAACAACATTAGACCACTGGAGATTTCTATTTATGTCAGTTTAGTCACTGAAACAATTAGCTGTTTAGTCGATTAACAAATATTTTGATAAGCCATAAATTATTTAAGTCATTTTCAAGCATAAATACCACATATTAACTGATTCCAGCTGCTGGCATATGTAATAATAAGCTAAACATGTTTAGATTTTGGTGTGTTAGTCAGATAAAACAAGCAATATGATGACATCACCCTTGGCGTTAGGGAATTGTGATAGATTTTCGCTATTCCCCATTTTGTTGACCAAATAATTTCTCAATAAAATACACAGCAGATAATCCCCTAAAATTACTACAAATTGCTGGAATTAACAGGCAATAGCTTGTGCCTGTTTTTGGGTAGTTAGAAATATGTCCCCCTGTAGTTGAAGTGGAAATAGTGCACAAAAGTAAGTATTAACTTTTTGTGAAAATGTAGAAATACCTTATCTTGACAGTACATAGCTTTGGTGAAGGTATTTGCTCTACTGGGTGCATTCAGGAGCTGGTGTGTTCATTGTCTGGGCTGCACAGAGTCAAACAGTGTATCCACACATTGATTCTTGTGTACCAGAGAGTTTTTCATGGGAATGACTTACCCACCACCACCACCACCCTAAACACCAGGTGTTTGGAACAGGATTGGCTACATGTTGTGTGAATTGAATTATTACATGAACAAATGTGTTATTTTGTTGATGAAGGATGTGATTCTTGATTCTTTTACATTTAGTGTACAGTAGTTAATTATTATTTGACCTCATGCTTTGCCTCTGGCACTGGAAGCATTGCAGTGTGGCTAAGCTACTGAAAACACATGTCCACAGCTGTCTAAACACTAGCTGCCACTGCCCTGGTTGGCCTTGGAGCACCGTGTTCACTGTCCTTCCATACATAAAACTCAGGCCAGGTCCTGACCAGCAGCCTGGCTCTTGCCTGGTGTCCCTCACCACAAATCATAAACATTTACTGAGTCCTCTTTGCCCTCTTCTATCCTCTCCCTGCTCAGAGCTCTGTCGGTCCCGGATCACTTGACCTGAACCTGGAGGGATGCCTTAAATATATGCTGTCCCAAGCCGAAAATGACCACACTGCTCAAAGCCATAGCCATGATTTTAGACATTTGCAGCAAAGAAAGTTTCTGAAATGTTTTAATTACTTGGAGTTTCCATATTTTATTTGTTCAGTAAACTGTTCCATTACATTTTGTGCATGTTTTATTTAAATCTTTCATCGGAAAATCAATAACTGTGTCTAAACTCATCACAGCTAACTAACCTCAGTGTCCTAAGTAGTAGCTACAGTCCTTCATTGCCTGCTATTTTATTATGATAAAATATGGATAAATTACATCCACTCTCCCAAAATCAAAGGAATAGTTCAGAATTTTTATATTTTGATACATGGGACTATAATTTATCTTGTGATGGTATTTATGCATGGATATTTGGTCAGTCTATGGATTGCATGGACAGAGATATCCCAGCTGGGGTAGTTCAATTTAAAATATTCTTGTCAACTTGCCTGTGCACAGGATAGACAGTGATTAACTCACACAACTTGTGCCAAAATATATGAACAATTATGTTCTTTCTTCTTTTCTATTAGTTGTCTTTAATCTACGAGTCATTATTACTTTAGAATGATCACCTGTATCACACTAATATTCCCAAATATGCTTTGATCTTTCAAAAGCACAACTGCCCTAAATGCGCTGTTAAACTGCAGACAGATGATAATACAGGAAAAACTGATTCTTAGTTAAATCAATTATTCAAAGACGTTCTTTGACTATTTGTCTAATAAGAACGTCTTTAGTTGAGAGGATTCCAAGAATTGCATCATTCTTTTTATGCTTTGCAAACAATCTTTGCTGTGTATTTGCAAACTAAAACAATGTGCAAAAGAAGGTCATACATGCTCTCGAGGCTGATGGGTAATCACTCCCAAATGAGTTTGGGAAGGGAGGCAAGGCCTTCGTGTCCTCCCTGGGTTTCCCCTTTTTCAGTATCTTTGAAACACATGTTCATATAGTTTGTAAACTGTAAAACATCCGAGCATTCAGTCTCATAATGACAAAATCTTTTCCATTTCTCCCCATTTTCCTCTCAGGGTTTCTTATTGAAATGAATACAGAGCATCCTATCAACAGTATCTCAGCCTGGCAGACAGGGAATATGTCCTGACTGTGACAGATGACCACACTCGGCTGCTCGTTGTCTCTCTGTTTTGCCTATCGCTGTTCCCAGCCCTCTGTCACATCACCCCCGCTTTTACCACCAGCGTCACGCCTCACTCTCTCTGTGCCTGCTGTTCAAGTGTCATGGAAAGACCACAGACCACAGGCTGGTATGAGCAGAATAAAAACAGATATTACACTTCTAATATGGCATTTCAGAGAAAAACAAGTTGATACAAAATAGGTTCCGAAGTCAAATTATTCAAAATACTGTGTGATAAAGATGTCACTGACTTGGATCACACATAAATATGTATAATATCACAGAACACATGTAGCAGTCAGAGTGTTTATGAAGGAAATATAAGATAAAATGTGCAAACCTTCATATGAGACAGAATTGTCTTGAGCACTTGGACTTCCTCATCATTACTTGGAGTTATCCTGAAGACTTGATCACTGCAAAAAAAACCAAAAAAAAACAACAGAGCTCCTCTAAGTATCAGATTACAGCTGGGATCAAAGCACCCCAGAGGGTTTTTACGGCACTGAAATTCACTGTAACAGGGGCTTGGATCCATTTTCGCTAAGTGCACATCATTTCGAAAACATCTGGGCCGCGGAGTCACAGGTAATGCAACCTTTTGTGCTGATTGAAGGTGACACTTATAATAGCAGATGTTTGATGAGGAAATGGGTGGTTCCTCTTTTAGAGTCCTATAGATGACAGGGTCAAAGCCCAGTCAAACAATCCGTGTGAGGCATCATTATGGGATTAGATTTCATCGTTTCCAGCTCTGCAGGTAGCACCTGGAACTATTCTTTTGGCGGATACAGTAGCGGCAGCTGTTTCACATTTTCATTCTGTAAATACATCAATCATATACTGATATGTAGATAGCTGTGAAAAACACCTGTTAATATTGAAATTTTCTTCAGATGGGAGAAGTACTAATTCTGACTTATTTTAATGTGTTTGCCACTGCTTTCATCTAATGTCGGTGGTGTTTATCAGATAGAAACAAAAGCTCTTTTGTCAGAGGAAGTAAATCATTTATGAATATAACACTATAAAGTGAAAGACAAGATGTCTGATGGTTAGTTTTGTCTTGTCTGCCAAAATTCATAGACCAGTTGAGATTTAAAGTAGTATGCTGTATTTAAACATCTGTGTTCAGATTTTTAAAAAACAACTGTATCTTTTCTGATTTTGAGTACTTAATTCAATTTTGTAAATCAAGTGATTTAGTTTAGGAAGAAAACAGTAAAATTAGTTGTAATTCAATTAGAAAAATCATAGTTCTGTTATTTTTCTCATGTGAATCTTTCTCAGATAATTGAAAGAAAAACTGGAAGCAGATAGAGAAGCTTGAGAGCATTTCTAACTGAATTTGCAAACCACATCTTTTATATTGCCTTACCACAAAACAAAGACACTCTTTATTCTCATCATGAATCTTACATGGTGTTGCTTTTACTCTGCAGATTCAGTTTCTGGGGTTGACCTTAAAGCTAACACAGTGCCAATAATTCATTACAGTCTCTTAATTACAGTCTCTCTTTGTTTGCCCAGTTACCTGTCTGTCCGCTTGTTTCTGCCTGTGACCACTTTCCTGTCTCTCTCTCGCTTCCTCTCCGGGTTTCTGCCTCTCTAACTATTTGCTTCTTTCAAAGACTTTTTTTTTTTTTTTTTACAATGCGTCACACAGGAAGTTGGGCCCCCCTAAACAAAGGTGGCAGTAGGCCACTCTGAAGTTTGGGGAACAAAAGGGACCAGGGCACCCAACATGAGGGGGCCACCCCATTTCAGTGACCACAACTCTCTTGCATTTCCATGGCAACAGCAATGATAGAGGATGGACTTCACAGGCACAGACAGTGAGTAGGTCTTAGGGGTACAAATACTGGCTTTCAAACTTCAAAAACAGAGTGTAATATATTCTCTCTGTCTGAAACATCTGAGGAATATGTGTTCACATATTTTCAATCAAGCTTCACTGTTTTTACCAGTATACACACACACACACACAGTACCATGATGGAGTGCCACTTGTACAGAAAATAAAGTGGCAATCCCGCAGCTCTGTTGTTGTCCATATTGAACCATTTCTCCGTCTTTTAGTTGGAGATGACAGACTGTTTTCGTTGCAGTAGTGGCCTGACAGAGGCCTTTTGCTTTGCATCTACCAGCTGCAGGGCTTTCTAGGACTAAAGCTGTCTGTAAGCTGTCAGTCTGTTGAGTCCCACAGAAGGACTCTCTGCGGGGATGGAAGCAATTTGTTTTTAAGACAATCTGGCCCTTAAACTGTGAAGCTGACTCTCAGTAGTGTTTTGATTCTTTGTCCTCTCTCCATTTCCAGTGTCCAAATCTTGCTGTTCAATAATGTCAAAAAAACTCTTTTAAAGAACGATATTATTTGACAATGAAGATCTTCTTTTAAGTCTAAAGGCTCTTTGTGAGGCTGTGTGGGACAACACCCACCACATCTCTGATTTCAGAGTGTAACAGGGTTTTTCTTACACTGCATTGCATATTGGGACTTTTTGTGTCAAACCAAAGGTGGTGTGAGGTATATATGCAATTTTGTGAACTACATCCAAAATATATGTTGTTTGAGACAGATGAGGAGGGGGTTTCCAGCAGTGGTGTTCTCCCTATGCCTGTGCTAAATTACATCAAAAACTCTTTTGAAAAACGGACCATAAATAGTTTTACATGCCCTGGTTATGATTACGCTCAGCCAAATTCCTATAGGTGTCCAGCCTCAGATGTCTATTTTTTCCCTAAATTTAACAGCCAAGATCAAATCCTGATTGTAGTTACTTTTAGGGTCTATGTGGAGAAGTGTGTGCCTCATAAACATGTGGACAGACTGGTGTACCCGGGTGTTTGCAAAAAATTGCCACTTACAAATTTGTTATTTCTTATAATTATAGAAACATATGGCTAAACAAAGACAGCTGGAAGTTGCTGGCATCTCACAACTACAATTTTTTTAAATGAATACTCTGAGAAGTTTGACAGGCTGCTGTAGCTGCAAGCATCCCTGCGCCTATCCTGAGCAATCTCAAAGCCTCTCTGCAGCACAACATAACAGTCTTATCCGAATGGCATCAAAAACAAGCGCAGTCTGGAAAGACTATAGAGTAAACTAAAAACCTGATATTATGTCTCAAAGAGGAAATATGTCCCTAAACGATGGGAGCATAAAGACTTTCTTTGTTCATTCCCTCTTCTCTCAACTTGAGATAAAGCCCGTCTCCTGGAGTGAAGACCTCTGCAGACAGCTTGTCACAGCGACACTGCGCTTTTCCTCCAACTCTCTAAACATGAATGAGAGCCCACGTATGTCCAGGGCCCCAGAAATGAATGGAGGGGGTCTTTACTCACCCTGCGTAGCGGTTGTTGTAGAGATAGGCACCGACGGGACATAGCACGTTACTGCAGATTATCACACAAGCCAGTAAAACGGAGGCGCGAAATGCGCTCCTATGGTCCTGTGCCATCCTTTGGACCAACAGATCAAAGACAGAGGTGACCGATTACTCTGCAGGATGCACGCCAACTTATCACAAAAAAGAAAACTAAAAAGACTGGGTTCAGCGCACCATCAGCAGATTGGCAACGTCACTTATTCTGTCGCGCGGTGCACACTCTCGTGTCCGGTTCGCCTTCTGACACAGAAGGTGCAAAAGGTGCGAAAGTCGGTCAGCTGGCACCAGGGAAGTATTTACCACCTTCTTTGAGGCTCTGAAGGGAATTACAGGGTGGCAGCAGCCCTTTTTAAAACGAGGAGGACCTGAGTCACGTGGCCCGGTGTCGGCGAAGTTGGTAACTGGATCCGTCTCTGGCGCGCACTGTGTGCTCAGGGGATAATGCATGGCGTGAATGTGATTTGTAAAATGGCAAATCAAGTATCTCAGTGTTTTAAGTTGGTGAAAAAAGTTGTCTGTGGACACGTGAACTGTATCAAGTAACTCATCTTTATCCGCATTATCACCGCAGAACAACAGACTTGTTCTTCCTGTGTGCTCAGCTCAGGTCCTTTGAAGAGGACTCTCCATCTTCATACAAATGATGCAAATTTAGTTCACAAGTAGCTGTCATCTACACATTGGTGGTGCATTTCCTCTAATGTATTTTGGAATAAATTGGATGACCCAGTGAACATTCTCTCCTATTGCCATCGTGTGTTTCACGTTGAAGTTGAAACCTCACTTGGCGAGGGGCAGCCTGATACCAATATTGGAAAGTAACTAAGTACAGTTACTCTATCTTATGCTACTTTATACATCTGACTCCACTACATTTATTGTACAGCTTTAGACACTAGTTACTTAAGATGAAGGTTTTTCACACAAAGAATAATATAACAAGTTTTAAAAATACAACACATTGTTAAAGATTAAACGTGGTTTTTCACCTTTTTGGCTTCTTACAAAAAGCAGTGTGTAGTCAGTGTCACATTTCAGATGTCTTCTTGAGTTTTTGACAGTTCCACCAAATTGTGCTTTTTCCCTTGAAACTTCTTACATCTTTCATTTCAGTAAACGGAACTAAGTTCTTCAATATCTCACCACAAATCAAAGATTAGAGAAAAATTCCAAAAACTGAAAACAGACCTGCGTATCACAACTGTGTTTTTCTTCCCTCTCCCATTAGTCAAGTCACAACTGCACGAGATTTATCTGCTGTCCGTGTATATAAAACTGTATACTGTATAAAGTATGTCAGACTAGCTCCACCTCCAGCAGCTACAACAGTAGCATGCTGCTTACACACTGATGCTTCAGTATGAATCATCTAATGATGTCATATGTAATTATGTATCAGCCAGAGGCACCAAACAGGTACTTTTACTTTAATACTTTGACTATTACTATGCATGTACTTTTACTTAAGTAGGAGGATACAGGACTCTTCTTTTACTTGTAGAGTATACAGGATCTGAATACTTCTCCACCTAATACTGACACACGTGGATAAGAAGAAAATAAGAAATCCAGAAGACAATAGGAGCATTGTTTGTTCATTGAGACGTTAAGAGCGCATGGAGCTCCTGAATCCTTAGCTTCCTGTTCACTTATGACTCTATATCCTAAAGTCAGTGTGATAACAAGCTACCAGCTCTGTCAGTCCCTTGGCCTGGCTCCACCAGGAATCCCTCTGTGGAGCTTTAGGTGGCTCTCCCTGTTATTCTAAGCTCGCCGTGCCTCCGTTTGATCCTCTACTTATCACCCAACACAGTGATTAAATGTCTAAGTCAACTGTCAGCCTTTTCCTTTTGTGATTGCATGGCAGCAGCACATTTTTCACATGCTTCTCTCCAGAGTCAACAGCGCGCCACCTGTTTTACACCCAATTACTGTACAACAGACCCCAAACGCACCCAACAGACATTACAGTAGACAAGACTGAAATGCTGTTTTCGACAGCACCCACTTGAACACACAAAAGCTGTAGAGAAGTGGAATTAGGGTCTTAATTATACAGTTGCGATAATGATATTTACAGAACACAGGTACTCAAATGCAGCAAAGCAATAAATAGCTTGATGACTTGAGGGTGGGATTAAACTAGCAGTAAGCTTATCTTCTCTTGTATTTACTTCAGAAAGATTACAGATTTAATGATGGCCCAAACCTGAGACTAATAGCCATGATGTTATTAGATAAAATTGTCTTTGTGCACTTGATTTAATTTAAGGCATCGCAATAGAAAGATACTCATATACTTCATGAATCTACCGTCATCTTTCACTATAGAATAAAGTGTAGAATCTTTTACTAGCCTGGTATGCTGCTATATTAACTCCAAATCAATTCCAAAAACTCAGTATAAATGTGTAGAGTTTGGAATTGGAGAAAATAAGAAAACACGTTATTGATCCTCAGGCAGGGGGAATTTGGGATATGTGTATGTATAAAATGTACAAAGTATATGTTTTAGGTCTCCCTGTTCTGCAACAGAATGCACTAACATATATATTCACAGCATACCATCTGAGGTTTTTTTTATCCTAGTAATTCCTAATAGATGTTAATAGAATATAATAGAATATGATGCATTACATATCAGATCATCATATCCATCTATCCACCACATCACCTCCGTGGTGCAAATCAGGATCAGGAGCACCTGATCAACACATCAAAACTAATTCAGAGAGTGAATACATCTTTGGTTTAAGCTCCATAAAAATCCTCCTCCTTATGGGAAAATTTCATCAAAACTTAAATTAGGTTTGAAGAGGGGTTTACTGACAGAGCTATTTTTCAAAAATAACAGAAACCCAGAAAGTGAAGTGTTTTTGAGCACCGTGACAGCTGCACACAGAGGTATATTCATAAAAAATGCTTGCTTTGCGTTCCATGTAGATCATGTTCAGGGATTTGTGGGGAGACTGAAAACGCCTGCATGTAAAGGTTGCTGGTCATTTAAGCATGACGTGTTGGGCACCAAGACGTAGGCTGAGGGCACTGCTGCTGGCGCTGCTGTGGGCGTCAGTGCGGTGGTCTCAGTGTTGTTTTTAACACACAGGAACGCAGACATGGGCGTGTGGTGCTGCTTCAGACCGTGGTCTGCGGGAAGGTGAGGGACCAAACATCTTTCTCAGAGTCTAAGTCTAATGCTGTGAGATCTCAGAGTTGGCGCACAGGGCTGGTAAATCACCATGTTCCTCCCTGAGTCTCAAACTGTGCTGAGGTGCGTGAATGAACTCTTTGATAAGCATGAAGTCTGAGAGCGGGGTTTGCACTGGTTGTGGTGGGGAAGGAGGAGGAGGAGTGGGGGTGACTGCAGCTCTTTGTGATGTCAGGTGACCCTGAGCAGAGCTGTGAGTGCACATCTATGACCTCTTGACCCTGAGGGGGTGAGAAGTGAAAGAAAGAGGTTGGTGGGGGTTAAAGATGGAGCTCAGTCTGGGAGGCATGAACAAAGTGGGCCATTTGGCAACCAGAGAAAAAAAATGTCACTCTCACAATGAGTCAAGAACTTAGGAGAAGATCATCTCAATGACAAGGACTTTGAGATATGACGTTTAATTAATGATTACCAGCCTGCAGATCAACCACTCTGGTCTCAAGGGCTCATCCATCATCATGAGACAAATATGTGGACAAAACACTAAGCTGTCAGACATCTGCAATCACAAACTTCCATTTGTTAGATTACAAAGCAAAAAGACTTATAGTAACAGAAATGAAGTTGAAAGTAAGAGAAGAAGAATAAGAAGGTGCATGACAGGGGCCCTGACATGAGAGCATTGTAGAGAACAGAAGAGTCAATATAGTAGATTTGGTGCTCCAACAATCAAGTCAGCTTATATTACTCGGCATGCAATAAGAGCAGTTGTCAAGAGTGTTAGGAATTAGCAGATGATTATACTTTCTATATATGCCAGTGGTTGAAACATTTTTTGGATTGTTACTCCTCAAAAGAAGTTCTGTTTATTTATTGCCAGGTCAACAGACTGATCTTTCAGGCAACAAAAGTTTCCCCAAAAATTTAAATTCATATTTATGTGAGTCTAATGTCTGTATAAATATTTGAGAGTATGCTGGAAAATGGATTTCATTACCAGACGAGAACAAAAACAATATTTAAAGGAATAGTGTGTAACCTATATTTAGTGCACACTGGAGAGACCTGGGAATTTCATTTGCATAATATTTTTTATGACTTTACTTTTTTTAAAATGAAACCCAAATGGACAGGAGAACTGAGCATACAGGTCACCAGAGATAACAGCCAAAGAACATTAAGAATAATATGTACATACCTTGTACAAGTAGGTCTGTGTCAGCAGCATGCCAGGACTTTATTATAGCACTTATCTTGACTGCCTGTTGCACACCACTGCAGCATGAATGAGTGCAAATTAACCACAATGCAGAGATTTTTACTGACTACAACCTGAATTTGAGTATGAATGCCCTCTCTGTACCTTACATTTGAATAAATCTGAACAAAAGACAACAATGTGTTAGACTGACACCACTGTAGATATGAGATGGAGGAGTGTTGGTTTTGGCTTCCATTAACGGATACAGTAAAAGGCTTACATGTCCATAATCAGCGCAAGTTAACACTGTTATCATCACTAGTATTTGAAGTTAAGAGCAAAATAATCTGAAAAGCGGCTCATATCAGTCTGACACTCCTTTTCCAATGGGAAGAACAGAACACTTCCTGGCAGCGCTCAGCAAGGCAGCGGCAGCGCTCAAACCACAAATAATAGAAGTTAATTCCACAGACCAAAGTCATGGGCAATAAAATCTGAGGGTCTGGAAATTTACCTGCACTGGAATGGCTAATATAAAACCATAATTAAGTTGGTCTACCGCAGACGTCATCAAGGGCTCTCAGCTTTCTTTCATACAAGGATGGTGCATGTAGTGTTAGTCTGGGACCCATGCCCGATTCAGGATCTCAAGGACTTTGTCAATAAATAGACCTCTTATGAGGCCTGATCCACAGTTCTTCTTGTGGGATCAGTATTCTAGTCCTGAACAATACTGCTCTCTGGTGGCAGCTAAGTAACAGCACAGAAGAAAACTCTATCATCAGAAAATAACCCTAACAGCCTGTAGTACTACATTTAACCACCAGAGTATACTACATGTCAAGATTTACTTGTGTTTAAGAGCCACGTCCTCATCTCACCTCACAAAACTGACACTAACCTGTAATTGAGACATAAAACAGCTCCATAAAATAAAGACTCCCTCTGGTGCTGATGAACTGGGGCAGTAGTCATCAGTTAAATTCCTCTGCTCTTTTGGTGAACGCGCTCCAACACACTCTGCAGACTGCACTCCAGAATATGCTGAAAACAGGCCTTGGAACAAAATGCATCAGTGTGCTGCAGAATGGAGTTAACTGAATCCCTACTTGTTGAGATGTTAATCCCTAAATCATTATTGTGGTTCTCCCTTAAAATCCTCTCAGAAGACTTTCAAGCTGGTGAAATTAAAGCTGGTTTTAGTGTCAATTGTGCAGCTATTTACCCAGGTGCAAAATGACTGACTGTGCCTAATTCCATATATAAACACTTAACCAGCTTCTCAGGAGCCTGTTCCTGCACTGTGGTGTTGGCTTTCACCTCAAAATGAGTGGAAATTCTGTCTTAATCAAAAATACAGTTTGCATCTTTGTATGTCTTTATGCTGGAGTTTTCACATGAGAAATTGAACCCACATTCAAAGCCCACATTAACTGCTATATGAAAGATGGATTCATATATTCCCCAGAGAAAGATCCTACATCAACAAAAAAACAAACAAACAAACAAACAAACAAAAAAGACAAAAACAAAAATCCAATAGAGAAGCCCTTTGCTGTAGACAGGGCACATTCGCAACATGAGAGCTGCTGCAACTGCAACATATTTTAATCTGTCCTTTTTCCAGTTTTCAGTTCAGTACCAGCATGCGTTGTTAATAATTTTGCCCCGCAAATAGAGACAACATATTAGCGGGTGTTTTAGTGCGGCATCAAAGCCCCATTGCAAGTGTAGGGATTCAGTCTGTTTCAAATGCAACCCTCTCTCATGAATTATATTCTGGAAGATAGAACTTTGTGTGGTCTTTGAAACCTCTAATATTTAAGCCTTTATGTCCTGTCTCCTTGAGAATCCCAGATCAAAACATAACTGTGAACTCTGTCATTTCCTTTCTGTCTCTCTTGCTATCTGTGCTTCACATTCTCTCAAAATAAAGTGTTTTTGATTCGGTGCGTGAGCTCTGCCAGTGAGGAAACTAAAACATTGGGACAGTCTGGGGCAGAGAGAGGTGGTGCAGATCCATCTGTGACTCATCCTGTTTATTAAGTTCACTTTTTGTTTATGTTTTTAATTATGTAATTTTTTTTGTTTGTTTTTGCAGTCTTTTAGATATTCTAACATTGTCTACACTTTGGTTTTGGAGTAAATAGTGCTCTGAAGAACTAGCATGACTCAAATACTTTGACTTTACCTGCATGAACAGGAAATAACTGTTCCAAAAGCAAGAAACAAAAATGATCAATCTAATGATGTCAGTAAAAATGTAATCATCAGTTTAACGTATATAAAAACGAATGTACAGAACATTAAAAAAGTGTCACATTAGGACACGCATACATTTACATATTCTGCATATACTGCAAATTTAACTTGTAAGGGTATCATTAGACACCTGTTCTCTTTCCAAGTTAATGGGAGATTAACTTGCATTGTTTTCCATTTCCATGTACAAGCATGCTCTCCACAGCTCTTTTTTGCTGCCAAATATTAGTGATAATTTAAAGAACTGCAAGATATGCAAGCACCCTATTATCTTACAGATATTAGCAATAAGCTCATTTACAGAAGCTGAGGTTTTATGACTGAAATTCATTACTTCATTAAGCAACTCCTGTGTTTTATTACAAGGAGAAAGAAAGCAATTAAAGTAATTAAAGTAATACAACATAATTCTTTTGCATGGTTAACTATGGCAGTGGCACTCACTCTGTTTTCAGCTTGTGCTCAGCAGTAGCAGGCATGCTTCCAAAGCAGGGGGTTCTAGGTGAGGAACACTTTATTTCCCTCCATTATCTCACTCCATCAATTTCAGTGGAGTGAAATTGAGTGAAAATTTGTTAAATGGAGTGAAACTGCAGTCTGTGCTGCTCTGCTGTCTTTTTTTCTCCCTCATCTTATATTTAATAGATTGTTTTGTGATTTTCTCTTAAGTTATGCTATCTCAGGTTTATGATCTGATTTGCGTGAAGTCTAATTTAAAGGGAATTTACAGGGTAAAAGTCAGTGAGCCCTTTCCTGTCCTGTCCAGGATTCAGTATTGTCAAGCGAACTGGGGATAAGTTAAAAATAATAAGAGAAGTACAATAGTTTTTCCTTCAATTTAAGAGGGGGAAAAGTGTAAAAAAAAAATGTTGTAAAGTAGCAGTTCAGCCAGAGTTGGCATTGGATGATTTTCAGAAGTTTTAACAGGTAGTTAATTTTTTTCGTAGACTGTAGATATGATAATGAAAACTATCTGGTTAAACCTGTAAATTAAAGTTTTACTAAAACCTGTTGCAGCACTTTTATTTTGAAGGCTAAAACCGAAAATTTAGCGCGTATTGCTGCTGCCTTGACTCTGGTCCTCCACATTAAAGGCAGTGGGAGGCAGGATTAGGATGAAGATTTTAGGAGTCACATGGACTCAACTTTATAGCTGGTGTCCAGTTGTTCTGCACTTACGCTCTGTGGGAAACTGCCTCGCGTTGTTGTTTTACTTTCTTTGCTTTTACGTAATTTTAAAGCGTTTTCTTCCAGCATTTCGGCTTTTTTGTACTTGTCGTGGACTTTAAGTGCAAAGACCGGTTCCTCCTCCACTTTCGAACCATGCTGCAAACTTTACACCATCACAACTGAAACCTGTTGTGTGATGCGCGAAACTCCGAACTGCCGAAGAAAATAAAAGTTTGCATTTATTTACTCACAATGACTGAGGAGAGCAGGACTGAGCACAGAGCTGAAAGCGGGAAGGATTTGGAAAAACAGCTCCGGTTACGAGTGTGCGTCCTAAATGAACTTTTAAAGACTGAACGGGATTATGTTGGAACACTAGAGTTTCTCTCGGTGAGTTTTGTGCATCATTTTATGCAGAGATGTCACACAAGTGCACATTTTTCCCAAGGAAATGACACAAAAAAGCACACAAACAAACAAAAACAGCCACCCTGCTTAGTATGCATGGTGCATCAGGCTCCAGAGCAACAACCCGTCCATTGAGTGTTACATGTTAACAATCTGTGCAAACTCCCCTGTATGCAACTGTTACTTTTACTGATGTGAACAGGATGTCAAACCTATGAAGCAACCTTTTGAGCTGTGATACTTTGTGAACCCATCCCTTTGATGGAGATATTAACTTTTTAGAATGCAAGTGTGAAATTGGAAGAACAGTGACAAAAGGGGCATGGGACAGCTTTAGTTCCTGCACAGCCAGTGTGATGATTAATCTTCTTCCCATAGGCTGTTAGTGGTTTGTCTGGCAAAAGCAGATCAGACAGACATTTAAGCCATTTGGCGCACAAGATCATTTTGTCTAACAGAGTCATATGGTGGTAAACAACAGGCAGATAAACCACAAATGTCACCAGAATCAAATATTTTCTGTCACAATCAATGTTCCTCTTAGAAATGACCTGATCTTTATGTTTTTCACCAGTTAAGAATAGTCTAATTGTGGTAAACTTCTTGAGGTTAAAGTGCATCAGCCCAGATTGTTGTTACTACCTCTACAATTATTACAGATCAAATTGAAAACATAAAACTAAAGAAACAAAATTAGCCAGAGTCATTAGAAAAACTTGTATGTTGGCATTTGGATCTCAGCTTACTGTGTCTTTGTCACACCCAGGCGTTTGCAGCATTACTTTTACTCCCCCACTTGCCACACAGCATAGAAAACACAGGAGAGTGCAGTTTGCTGCTGCCTCTGCCAACTTTTGATCAAATTCAGAAGGGAGGGAGTTCTGCCAAGGACGGCACAGGTGGACTCACATGAAAACTGCTGGAGCTGGCGCTCAGCTGGCAGCGCCGTCTCCAGCCGCGCACTGAGCCTAACGCTCGGCTGCTGCAACTCAGGAGTGATGTGCTGTCAGTTTAATGGTATTATGTAAAATGACACCCAACCTCAAAGGCATGATGGAAGTGAAACTCTGGAAATGTTCCCTGTTGTGTTCCCATCTTGTGTTCCATGTTTTCCTATCTTGCATTGTAGTGGTCATCAAGTATTGTAACTGCCTCATTTGACAAAGAAATCTGGCTATTGAGGCTGTTAAAAATGAAAGTACACTAATATGATTTGGTTTTGACTGTGGGTTTTGGATAGCTTGATGGCTTTCACCATATTTTCTCAGCAGTTTCAGCTTCACAGTGCAATGGGAACTTTGCATAAAAGCTAGGTCGAAGGGGCACTGTGTTGTATGTCATTACAAGTGCTATTTCCCAGTCACCCCTCGCACCCCACCCCCATCCACACCACCCAGATGTTTCCAATGGAGGGCAGAGGGACCAGGGCAGGGAGGGGATGGAGCTCCTTTCTTAGAAGTGGCATCACTGGAGAAATGGCGAAGGCGATTACATGAGGGAATGTGTCCTCTGTCCTGGTGGTGGGGGTTTTGGGGAATGCAAGCCACCCCCTCCTCTATCTCCCCGTGGTGCTGGAACTGGGATTCATTTCAGAAGTGACTGATCCTTACAAGGAAACTTTGTTCTGGTTGGGAATGCAGGGATGGGAGCTTTAGATTGAGATCTGACAGATAGAAAGATAGTCACTGTTGGTTTAGCTGCGTGTCATATCTACAGAGGTGGGTGATAAAAAAGACAGAAAGTGAAAGGAAAAGACAAAGCGTCACTATTATCTACTGTCTTATCATCTGGGAGGTCCTGGGGAGCAGTGTGGATGATGCTCAGGATGATCAAAGACATCCCTACTGGGGAGAGGGGTCATATTGAAGACTTTCATCTGATCACACACAAACTCTTGCTGTTGCGCTAGAACCGGTTACGGACCATGCAAGTGTCTGTGTGTCTAGAGGTCAGAACGGAGGACAATCTAGCCCACCCCCGCCCGCCCACCACCCTCTGTGCGACTCCCTGGTGAGATAATCCAGGGGGCTCCCAGCACCAGCAGGGAGAGACGGGATATTGGCTAGAGGGGTGAAAGGGAAAAAGGGTAGAGCAGATCACAGAGGAGATATTGCCAGGCGGGTGAAGGGTAGGGGTGGGGGTGGTCTCTGTAAGTTGCTGGGCTTGGTGCCTTCTCTTGTAAACCATATTTCCTGGAGGAGGAATTCCTCCGAGGCTAGGAAATGCTGGGGAACAATGAGGCTCCGGTCGGTAGCCGAAGTTGAACTGCGGAGCAGAGATTGTTGCTGCTGATCCGTGGGACCCAAACACAATGCACCTCACACATACTTTACTATTAAGGTAGTGGAAAACAACACTGAGAACAAGGATGATTAGAGCAATTTGTCCCAGGACAGTTCAAGCCTATTGTGTGGCTTTACCGAAGCTCTCGTGGGAAAATATGCAGATCGCATCTTAAAGGTGTTGTTACTGGAAATTTGAAAATGGACTTTCTTCATGTTAAAGCGTCACCTTTTACACACCATATGCTAAACTTCCACGGTAGTCTGGTAGTGATAGATAGGCTCTAGGGAAGCTGGCTGAAATATCTCAGGCCTGTCTTACATAATGAACAATTATAGCTGGAGATAGTGGGCGGAGGTGGACACTGGTGTTTATCTTGGACAGCTTCGAGCCAATAAAATGACAGTCATTCTTAGAAATGCCTCAATGAGAGGAACAAGTCAAGACATAATGTAAACAGTCATTCTAATGAGCTCCTTGCATTTCTGCAGTTTTTTTAGCCACACTGTCAGTTGAAATACTTTGCTGAGTCTCTGCCATTGTTCACTGTTGATACAGAGACATTGAAAGCTGTTTGCTCACATGATAAACACTTAGGAGAGAAAATGCAAGAATGAACAATGGAGGAAACCTTTCATGTCCTGGTTCTGGAGGGAGATCTGAGACACAAGTTAACTTAATATAGATTAGCTGCAAAGAGCTTTGCAGTGCATTAAGTGGTCCCTCAGCTGCTGCCTTCCTCTCCCCAACAAAAGCCTGTTGAACTATGAAGCAACCACTGAGTGTAATGTTTAAAACATTTTTAATCCCTTGCATAAATTGAAGTGAAAAAAATGTGGGTTGAAACATTGTAGTAGTGTAGATATTGTCATCCTTGTAAGAAATCTATTCATTATTAAGGGATGAAATTCAAGAAATACTGTACATTGCATCTATAGCATCTGTATTTTTTAAATACAGCCACATACTGATATGATTGCCCTTGTTATATTCCCTTGGCTTTAAGTGTAAAATTTGTTGGTCAACAGACATGTTGGTGGTCACTTAAAGTCAGAGGCCTGTCTCTTCACTGAAAATGGCTGCAGGAAGTGGGAAATCAAGCCTAATGGAGAAAGCAGCTGCTCAAAAGGAGCATTTAGTGTCTCTTAGGAACCCAGGTGTTCAACTGAACCTTGTATCTGTGTGTTTGTATATAGAGGCTCCACATCTCTCTCTCCCCCTCTCTCTCTCTCTTTCTGGATTTGGATTTGTTTACATCTTGGCCAGGACGGTCACGTTGGCCCGGACTGCTGGGCCAAAAACTTTCCCTTTTGGCTTGTAACATATGACCAATGAGCAGTCCTGAAGGAGGTCAGGTTGGAGAAGGTTCATACCCTCTGGACAGGCAGCTGATCACCCCAATAGGTCACGACCTCTTGTTCCTACCCCTTTTCCTGTCTGTTAATCTGTAGACTTCACGCCAACATCCAGCTCCCTCCTGTGTTCCAATGGAAACAGGAACTTAAGATGCTGATGGTCAGTGTGTCCTGATTTGATGAAAACACACAAACAAATATGTGCAAACAATCACCACTCCAGCCTTGTGTGTGTCTGTGTGTCCAGTATCAGACGATATATGGATGCATGTTGTATTCATGCTTAAAAATATGGGTTTACCAGGTTCAAAATAAAATTTAAGATATCACTATTTTTCACTATTCATTTTATTTTTGTGTTAGTACCAGAATCTTGTTAGTATTTTCAGTCTAGATTAACATGCTTGTCATTGACAGATAGCATAAAATTCTGGAGAAGTGTCACATGTTGAGCAGCTTACCAATCATTATTAGTTTTAAGGGTCAGAGGCCAGAAATGTTAAGAGCTGTTGTCTGGATTTGTAGGAGTAGGAGTAGGAGGAGATGCTGGGTCAGAGGGCAAAAGCAAAAGTTGTTTATGTTAGTGTAATCAGACTGACACCACATGATGCAGCCCCTTGTGCATATTCTGCTAAGCTATTTTAAAGAGCGTTTTAAAGTGCCAGATCAGATAAGATAGGGCATATTCAATGAGTGCTCACATGATGCTTGTGAGCTGGGATTGGGTGGTTTTGAGGCTGAGGGGCGAGCACTCAGTGCGGCGAGCCTGCCAACGGCCATTTACTGAGGCTGACATTAGTTTGTCTCTATAATGGGCTGGATTTGGTGATAAGAGATTCTACAGAGAGCTTTGTATTCACGCAGACTGCTGTTTCCAGCCTGATTGCTTTTTTCTTTATTTCTTAATTACTTCTTTTAGTCTTTATTTGGACTTGATGATCACCCCATTGTACTGTTATTTGTTCCACACCTGCCTCCCTTCCTCAGCATCCTTTCAGATACCGCCAGTATCTTTTGCTGCCTCTCATTTTGGATGCAGGGTTGTCATGAAGTGTGTTTTCTACATGAAAGTTTGTTATGATCCCATCAGGCTAGAACTGGACTCATCACAGAGCAGAATCATCTGCAGAAACTTCCTATAGAGGCCAAGTGAAATTCAGATCTGCCTTAACTCTGTCCTTTTCCAGGTGCATAGACTAAACTCTTCTGTGAATACTGTGTTGTTGTTTTTTTTGTTTGTGGAGCAGAAGAAAGAAATGGAAGCAAAGATAGAGAGTTGAGATGTTTTCTCCTTGACTCTTTTTAATTGGATTCGGTCAGTCTCTCCTCTTTGAGAATACAGGCAGTTTCTCTCTTGTGTCTGTCCCCAGTGTGAGGCCCCTGAACTGATTAAGTGGCTCACTTGCATTTCAATTTCACACCACTGCCACTACACAGGGGGCCTGCATTTTATGCCTTGTTTGCTAGGGTCACTTCTCCATTACTTGTGATTTGTCATAGTCTGCATTCCTGATGTGTGTAGTGTAAATGCATTCTCCCTCTGATTGGCCATACTGTTGCTGTTTATTTTGTACCCTTTTAATGTGCAGTACTAATACATGCATTGTGCAGTACATTTGTGCAGAAACCTGTTTACCACCCTATCTTATGTCTTTTAGTCAGGCTGAAGATAAATGATAGTGAGGATTAGCTTGGCGACAGCCTTCTCCTGCAGAGATTTTTGCGTCAACCTTGAGTCCCATATCAATTAAAACACTGAGTGGGATAATCCTTCATCTTCCCATTGAGCAATGCTGCTTTGGGAGCTGTTGTGTTTTGCACGCATTTCAATATTTTATCCATTCATCTTTTGAAAAAAAAAAAAAGATTTAGCAATTTCCTAGATGTACCAAATGTGATTACCATTGGAGAATATTCAGTAACATGCATGCCTACAGAATGACAAGTTGTTGAATTACTAGAAATATTGAATTTTTCAGTGTTCAGTGAGAGATGTAATACTGAAAGCCAGTGCAGTTTGATTTAAAAGGTATTTTCTGAGATTTTTGACCTTTGCTTGGTATTGAACCTCATTCCTTTTGGGTGTTGACCAAAATGTAAACTGAAAGCCTGGAGAGTCTGGAGAGTTTGAACTGTTTTATGTTGTAAGCTGGTCAGCTTAGCTCAGTGATTTTCAAACTTTTTGTGTTCAGGGCACACCAATGGACAAGCCAAAATCTCGAGGCACACCTGTATTCATATCCACACACAAATGCCTCTATAACATGTTATCACTCTTATCACACCGTAAACACTTATTTTCAGTTAATGCCAAATAAAATTTGACAAACAACTGTATTATTCAGGAATATTTATTAACAAAATAATTCAAGAATTCATTTGAAATCATACCAAGCTGAGAAGAGGAGAGATGCACTGAGAATGACAATGAGTATGTACTGTGTGGGGAAAAAAACTCAAACACAACAATTAAGTCTAAGATCATAATGAAAAAAAAAGAAGCACTGAGAATGACAAGACTATGCTATTTCAAGTCTTAGTGCTAAGCTAGGCTAACTGGCTGCTGGCTGTAGGTTTGTATTTACTATGCAGATACAGGGAGTCTTACTGATAATCTCATCTGACTCTGTCTGTGATTTTTTTAATGTTGAGGTATTAAATAAGTATCCCTCTGGTACGGAAAGTCAGGGATTGTGACGGCATTAGTATCAAAACATTTCCACCAACTCTCAGCTCTACCTGTGTGAGTGTGTTGCTGCAGCTACAAGTTGAATATAAATTAGGGAAAAACTTCTTTTCCTATAGTCTAGTCAGGTCTTGCCTAGTCTGTGACTTCATTGATAAGAGTTTGGTTACAGTCGTGTGCAGCCTCTCTCTGTCAGTGTGAAGTCCCTCTAGAGGGGTCTTACACTGGAGAGGGTTCTTTTGCTTTTGTCTCAGAGGCCATTTTTCAAGCAGGATTTCCTTCCTTCCTGGCCCTCCCCATCTTTACATTGTGCTGTGTGTTTCCTGCTCAACACACACACACACACACACACACACACACACTCACGCAGAGTTTTTACCACAGATGCCCACACTTGGCAACATGGGGCTTCATTGCATATGCAACATGGATGCAATGACCCCTGCGTTGAATCTGTCGTGTGGCTTCAGCTCAGGAGGCAGTGGTGGTGCAGTCCCTCTGCCCTTTCAAAGGAGAAGGCTGCCTTTGATTTGGCCAGTGCCAGCTGCCTGGTCACATGGTGCTTACGTGCGACCAGTAAAAAAGTGGAAGGACTCTGGTAGACACTTGTCAGGACGTACATGCAGTGTGAAGGGGTCATCGTCACAAGGGGGCCTGTGTTTTAGCTGGCATGCTCTGCTGCAGGCCAGGGAACACACACACATGCACACATGCCTGTTCAAATCAGTATGCCTGTAGTGTCAGTTTACCACTCTCAAATCAGCTTCACTAATGCCATAATTTTGGATGACGTAGTTGGAAAAAATGACAATATGTTTACAAACCAATTAAACATTGGTATTTTTGCTCATTAGCCCAACTAAATTTATTGCCTTTAATATTAAATTCCCAGTCATGTGGTTTGGTATCATGAAGTGTCCCACAAACTCTGTGCCGCAGCTGTCTCTTCATTTTCAAACCATTTTTCATGAAGTGTCCACTGAAGATGTCTAGACAAGTGTGCGTGTTTCCTCAGTGGTTTAAACTCACACTTTCCGTGTCATTCATGTCTCTGTCCATCCTGCATTTCTGGGCTCAGAATCCATAAACATCCACAGCCGCCCAGCCAGACATGATGGGAAATTCCACTTCACTCTAAATTATTTAATTAAGAACTTGAATAGGATTTGCTATAGAAGCTCTCAGAGTTGGACAAGTGTCTCTCTGTCTGTAAGCATGCTCTGTCTGCAGACATCCTTTTCATGTCTGTCTGCCTTTCTCTTTTTGTTTTATTTTCAGTCTCTGAAACTATTTATCTCTGACTCTAATACTGTGGGCTGAACCCTGTTTGAAGGATAGAAAATGAGTAAGCCTCTGCTTTCCACTTTTAAAGCTTAAATTGGCCTTTACAATAGGAAATCTTATGAAGGAAATCATTTGTGGTTTCATCAGTCAGGGTGACCATTTTCATACACATAATGATTGAATATTAATTAATGTAAAATATTGATTAGAGCAGCTTTAAAGCTACAGTCCATACATTTCCACATATTCATACCAGTTTTTCAGACAGATTATGTAGCACTGAGGTACACTGTAACATTTTTACATGATACTTTTGCTGGTATGAAGTAACAGTGTTTTTGGCCTATCAGCTAAAATGAATGCAAATATATTACTTCGTGTATCACAGTGCTGGCATTGTCAACTAGACAGATCCAAACCAGCAAATCCAATCACGGTTTTTTAAGAAGGAGAGCAACTGCTTTGATTGTTAACAATTTAAATTACAAAATGAAGTCTTATTTCTGATGTTTATTGAAGGTCCACAACATTTTTACTTAGTCATGCCTGTGATATTTGCTCTAGCAGTAAACTACTTTAGAAATAACAACAAAAAGTTAGACTAGACTAGAAAATATATGCAAAAAGTTACTTTATTACTGTAAAATGAGTGACTGTTCAGTCAGACATAGTTTCCATCTTTGCTTATTTGGAAGAGAAAGTGTGCAAAATAATGCTGGGGCCTGTACTGATCTGAAGCAGCCATGTTGGCCTGGTGCCTCCTGCTCTGTCAGTTCACAGACAAAAAGAAGGCACGATGATGAGCAGAACCCTGGCTGGAGGGCGTGTTTGTAAGCATGCTCACAGTTGTGCTTGTTGAGGGGGGGCACAAGAGAAGGGGAGACACTGGCAGGGTAGTCATTCAATTCTCCATCAACAGTGTCCGGTCCTGTCATGTGTGAGAGAGGCTGGCGCTGGAGGTTTCCTTTTTTCTTGCCAGTCCTGTTGAAATAGATGGCAGGGGGTGTGGGGGTGGAGACATCCAGCAGACAATTTGGAAGCCTGAAACGGTGATCAAATGAACTATCTGGGTGTGTGTGACAGTCACGCTTTGGAGTGCGCTACAGTCTTGGAGACTGGTGATTCTGCTTAGTCATCTCCAAGATCAATACAGGATGCTGGTGTGTGGCTCTGATGGGAATTGCCAGCTGTCAGTGGGTGATGGTTTGCTTGGCCGCACATAGAAATTGGGGATGCACGCCGGGCTTGGTCTCTGAAGACTAACGCTCAGCTACTGGAAGCCTGTCATCGCACTGTTTAATATCCAATTTCACAAGTCAAAAGATCTTGCTAATATACTGAAGATGCCCACCATTTACAGCACCATGACAGGTGAAATTGAACAGACCCACAGTCCAACAGATATTCAGTTAGACGGACATGGCCGTGAGCAGCATTTTATGCTTGTGTGCTCATTTCACTCCGGTGTCAACCACGCTCCGAGCTCAGCAGGAGTCTGGTGCAGACATTGGACACAGACATATTCATTAGATAAATTGCTTCATTCCAGCTGTTTTTGAAACTCCTCTGGTGCCGGGGTCAGTGAAAGTACAAGAATAACTTCAAAGAGAAAGATTTTTTTTTTCTTTACCCTTCATAAAAATAGTCAATTCTTGGAAATGCATCAAAGTACATTGCCTGGTTGATCAAAATGTGTTTTTTTTACAAGCCTGATTTTTTTTTCCTGTATTTTTCACAAAACTAGCATTTCCAAAAAACAATAAACTTTCAAATGGGTTTCCAAGAACTATCTCCTGTTGTCTTGAAAGAAGCCTCTTCATCTACAGTATCATATTTATTTTTGGAAGTCTTCTGGTGCTCTGCCTAAATTTTAAAATGACAGCGAACAAGTGCTCCTTAAACAAATGGACTTTTGTTCAGTAGAGGATCCTGTGAAATGAATGCTCACTATGTTCTCTGCTGTTAATTAAAACCAGAGATCCAGCACTGAGCTGTGCAGATGAGCCCTAATAGCTGCTCCCGAGATAGACATATTAACATTCCCAACTGTATTTATACTGTCTGTTTCCTGTGCACACTCCCAGTGGAGAGAAACAGGCCAGTTTGGGAAAAACTAGTCAGAGATGGGAAGCCCAGGGTGATGTCTGGAGGTGTCATCAGGACCTGTTGAAGACAGGAGGGGAGTGGCTCATGAAAGAGAATTACTACAAAGATCCTATTCTCTCTTTTTGGATGTTCCCCAGTGTGCGCTCAATATCAGAGCCTGACTCTATTTGTCTCTTGTCAGTACTTCTTTTGGGGGGAAGTTCAGTTTTTGCTTGCCAGGAATTCAGTGTTTGTGCATAGGTGTGTGTACAGGAGGCCTCTGCGCAGGAGATTTAACCCTGTAATGTTGAATTCCGGTTTAAAAACAGTTCCTTTAACCAGGAAGCACGGTAAAGGTGCCATATCCTCCCTACAGGGTTGCCATGTTAAGAAGGCAAAACAAGGCTTTCTTTTTTCCTCTCTTCCTTTCTCTTTGTACTTCCTCTACATTACTCTTTCTGTTTATTCTGCCTACCTTTTCTCTATCTGTTTCTTCTGCTCTCTCATTTTCTCAGCAGCACACACACACACACAGTCAAATCCTGAGACTCAGGTGTTTCCAGAGCTTGCCTCAGGGTGCCGAGCTGCTGGCGCACCTGTTACCTGCTGTCCTTTAACTGTTATCACAGCGCTTTGCTTTGTACTCTGCCATCCTGGAGGACAGATATGACAAAGAAACTCACATGCACAAACACACACACACTCAAAAAGACTGTGACATTAATGAGCATACCTTCACAGTCTAGTGATTCACTCCAGTGGGCTTTGTCATGTGGAAGCTGTTGTTTGTGTCTCCATCTCCGGCGTTGAATGGCCTTTGTTTCCTATTTTTTATTTGTTAACAAGAGAGGGATTCTTTCATTGATTGCGGGTTGTACATGTGTGTAGTGATATCCCTCTACATTTGCGTCTGTATATAACATAAAGTGGTAAGGAAGTTGTGTGCGTGAACTTTATAGGTTTGTTTGCCATCTCTTCAATTGTGACAACAGAGCAGACCAGTGAATCATTGGTGGACAAAAGAGACAGTTTGTCCAATAGAGTCTGAGAAAGGCCTATTCATTCTTCCTGAGTTTATACTGGGTTTAGTGCCAATGGACTCACATTGGACCTTTTTCAATTGTGAGCAATAGATCCCTCATTACAGCAAAAGCAGTTGAACTTTGGTAACAGAATAAGTTCTTAAAATTGTGCTGACAGATGTGTTGTTGCACTTAAAGTTTTTTCCTTCTTTTACCACTTGTAATTTCAGAGAGAGCAGGATGTTCTACAGTTGAACCAATCGATCTACAGGGACCCAAAATGTCTGTTTTGCATGTAATACATCAAAAGGATCCCATGTTCCTGCCCACTCCTCCGATGGTTTTAACTTGAATGCATAAACAGATGTTCGAGGGTGGCTTTGTACTTGATTCAGACTAATTTCTGCTCCATGGGAGCAGCTAGATAGGTTTTTATTTTTTCTTTCTTTTTTTTCAGTCAGAGCAATTTGCTGCATCGTTTTGCTCTTTTGGATCTGTTTATCGCTCTTTTCCTTTCTGGGTGGGGCTTTGTATTCCCATCGCAGCCCGTCCTGCAGGGTGTGTGGCTGTGTAACGTGATGAACGACATGCACTTTCTTCACCCGCTCGCTTCACATTCACTGCGGCCTTTCTTTGTCACAACTGCTTGGCAAATATACCGCACACACACTTTATTTTGAAGCACAAGAATGTCCATCATTGTCCCTGTGTTATATCACTGTTAGCTGTTTGAGGAAGCAAGTGCTCTCTGTTTTTGCCAAACTCCTCTGGTGTGATTCATCTCTTTCTCTGACACAGAGATAAACATATACAGTACAGGGGGAGTGGCTAGCCTTCCGCTGATTGTATCTTTCCAATCTGGCGGAGAGATGCAGGAGGGGGCAACGCTGCATAATATCCATTCACAAAGTGTCCTGACCTAGGCTGGCACGGCACACACTCTGTTGGCATGGAAACAGCCCTCCAATTTGCCCCTGTGAGACTAAATTCCAGAGGGATGTAGGGTGTAATTTCAACTACCCTACCCTATCATATTTCAGCAAAATGTAGTCAGTGAGAGAGCTGTCACTCATGGGAGATTGAGGCAGTTTTCCACTCTGTCCAAGCGGCTGCTCAGCCATAGCAAGCCAATGATGGAGTGGTGAATGATTTGGCCTGCACGTCTGCTAACTGAACCTGATTTCATTTTCTTGATTTCAATTTTTGCTTGACAGTAAAGGTCAGGTTGTTATCACATTTTTTTGAAGCAGAGCATAACTGCATCAGGTGTTACAGCCATGATTTCCGCACTTCTTTGTCGCCCACAGCATGTGAGCCTGTGTTGATTAATGGCAGGTAGGGCCACATGCGGTGATTGGACCAATCTATTCATCACACCCATCTGCTCTGTGGAATAATGAAAACTTTAATGAGGTTTTAATGTGTAGTACCCCCTCAGCCATCAGAGCGACAATCCAGGTGATTATACCTGGGCCTTAGGGAACAAAATGAGAGTTTTTTTTCCTCCTTGTTTAATGCTGCTGATTCATGATTAAGGATAGAAAAAGCGTCTACTGTATGTCCAACAAGTAGAAAGGAAAACAACAGCCTGTGCTAAATTTCCTTGCAGACGAAATACTTCAGCAGCTACTCATATGCCTTAAATGAGTGATTTATGTGTTCACGTTGGCATGTGTCTAGGTGTCTAGGTGGGAGATTGGATACCATTTTAGAGATGAGTCTAACTTTCCTTGAACTGTCAATGGAAAGAACACTGTAGAAAACAACTGCTGTTATCCCGCTTTTTTTTTTATCATCTTTGTTCTTAGCTCATCACTTTACCTCATCATTTTTCCAAGTATCTTAGAAATATGGCAATGATAAAACAAACTCTATTTGACATTCATAAATTCTTGCAGTGAAACTATGATTTTTCATTTGGTGCTTACTGCACTCAAAATGTCCGTCCATTTCTGGTCACAGAAAGCACTGACACAGATTGCTGACAGCTCCTGTTGAACTTTAAAATGCATTGAAGTCTGCTTGTGATTCAGTAATGGCTGGTGCCCAGACGTGGTGGATTTCTGCTAGAAAGCACACCCAGTCCTTGGGAACAAAATGTGTCCCTCTGGAATTCAACTGGTCATTACAGGGTATGACGGGCGAAGACGGTAACCGCGGTAGAAGATGGTGGGTGTTATTCCACCTAGATTGACTCTAAAAAATTTATCTGATGTCTGAGGAAGACTTGTGGCAGTCTTCAACACTTCAGCCACACTTCTGCATGCATTTGATGTGAAACCGCTGTGAAAATCATCCTTTAAATGCAATTTGTTTCATATTAGTAACTATTATCATAGTCAGATCTGTCAATACTCTCTTTCCCCCAAAGCTCAAAACCACAGAGCAGATGCTCCGCTCTGTGATGCAATCAAGAGACAAATCCTGGACACACTCCACTGACACTGAATTACAATACTGGATTTGGATGACTCATACAATGCTAGATTTAGATACAATAGGTTTACACAAATGGGGGCCTGTGTTAATGTACTGCAGCGCAGTGAGGCACTGTACGAACCTGGAAATGGGCTCATATTCACAGTCACCCAGGGTACTGTTACTGTGTCCGTAAATCCAGTCAAGTCAGTCAGCTTCCCATTCACTGTCCATGGAGCTGTTCCAGGATTAGTCTCTTAACGACATCAACAAGGCGGTCTTGGCTTGCGTCTTCGAAAGAGACATGTTAGTTTCCACAAATCAAGCCTGAACCGTCCACAATTCTAGGAACGACATGGACAGCACCTCAAACGAACCGCTCAGACGTTTTTGTGTGGTTAGAATCTGTTTTCTGTGTGGTAAACTTATCTTAAAAGTACATGAAAGATGTTCTCAATTTTAACCCATCACTTCTGTGAGACAAGAACAAACACTCTCTTATCTTCTGGGTGATAACACAATTTATTATCTCCATCCAATCAGATTTAAAGCCTCTGCACTCCATTATACTGTATGTTTTTTCTTGTGCTGTTTATCTCTGATAAGCATCTGCAGCGTGGCTCCTTATGTTTTGCGGCAGAGCCCCCCGATAGCTGTAGATTTACTGTATAATTAGTGCTTTGCAGATATAGTGATTATTTCCTGTTGGATAGACTCTTCATTATTAAAAATGAAGTGATAGACTCCCTAATGAGCCCATGTTTGATGTCACACATCAATGATAGGAAGCAGTGTTTTGATGCAAATTAGCTCCACTTTTTGCTCAGCTAAGGTCCTGTACTGTAAGCCGTGTCAGGCCTTTGTGAGGGCCTGTCGAAGTCTGCTCCGTGTTTGTACATATTAGACTTGCTAATCAGATGCTAATGCTTGTGAGTGGCAGAGTTTGCGAGGCAAGGCAGCTACAGAATGGTAATCAGCGTGGAGTTGGCCTACAACAAAGAGGCTGATTATTTAAGCCCCCTTTTTTTTCTTTTCCAACCACAAACCCAGATTCAAACATTCACTTATACAGTTCCTTTTGAAGTGTTGCTTGACGTCAATACAATGTGATTAAGATAATTTTTTCACGTTGTCTTGTTTTCTTAGAGAGTTAACAGAACATTGGCTTCGTAATTAGCTAGAAATTGAGATTTTACCACTTACTCAGCCCCACTACCTTTCCATCTGTTCACAATTAATGAAGTTAAATGTTTCAATAAGCTCACTGTAGTCGCAACTGTTCACTTAGATTTTGGAATCAAGGAATAATTCTTGGCTCTCCTGCTCATTAAAGTAAGCTGTTTACATGTTTTGTGGAGATATTATTATTGCTTGCACAGGTCAGGCTGCCCCGCTGTGTGGCTGCACTGGGCGACAGATGGCCCTCAGAGGGGCAGTAAAGGGATGCCCATGGTTAGGGTCAACTGCAAAGACAGATGTAACTTCTAACCCTGCTAACTGTGGCACCGCCTGTCAGTGTGGAGCTTGATCATGTAGGTCATGTGTTCAGGGAGCTGCTGTTGGTAGTTTGTGTCATGCTGGACCATGAAGTGATTCTTTGTGCTGCTGAAGTGTTTTTCTGTGTTGCATTGTACCACCATCTCTTTGCCTATTGTGTTGTCTGTCATGTTGAATTGGTTTTGTGTGAGCATTGGTGTGATCAGTGACAGACCATTGATTAAGTCAGAAGTTGAGTTTTGACTGCACTGCTGCGTTGTCTGTCTTCAAAATCGTGTTGTGATGAACACAGTCGGACATTTTCTGCCTCACGTTTCTTCCATTTGCTTAATTTACCTTTAGTGTCATTAATCTTACTGCAGTGTTTCAGCAGGCAGACTTAGCATAATAAAATCCGAGTGCACTCTTTATTCTACTTACTCATCTCTGCTTTTGTCTCACTTGAGTTACTGTCTTTTATGCCATTTGGAGGATAAATAAAGTCAGCTGTGTGACATGGGAAATGAAAACAAATGCTGTTAAGGCAAAACCGACATTACACAAGTGTGTTTTTGTGATGTTATGCCAAGGACATTTTTTTTCCTGCTGCTTATTGCTCTCATTCAGATTTGAGTGCAATATGAACATCAGGGACTGTGTTGTTGTTTGATGAAGCCACAATTCAGAGCTATAGAATATAATTTCTGGTGTACGTTTTATTTTTTTGAAGTTTTTGATTTTAAGCCTTGCTTTGGATTTCATCATTGCTACAATGAGATGAAGTGCCTTACAGACATCGATCAAAATCAACGGTTAATGTCACCAAATTGATTTGATTGAAGATAGATTCCTTTATATCAAAATGTATTTCAAGAATTGCACACATAAACATAAAGATTCTTGTCTGGTGCATGTTGATGGATGTATTCTTCTTTAAAAGCTCTCCCCTCAGGCAGAGTTCAGAAAATGACTAATTCCTCCTTAGTCACATTTTAAGAACACATTCAAAGCACATCTTCTTAATTTGCCATTCTCAGAAAGTGCCCTGAAGCATTAAATGGGTTGTCGAGGGCTTGCACTGTGAAGCAGCCTGGGAATCGGCAATCCTCTGGGAATGAAAAAAAGTTAAGAGCACTTCCCATCCATCTCAATTCACATGCTGTTGGCCTCTCCAACTCACGTCTCCAGCCACTTAACATCGCCTTTGAAATACCATGCGCTGCAATTATTGTTTTTTTCCATCCAGTGCGAAGATTGTGTTTCACATATATCAGGTGTCTATTGTGATGGTTACCAATTTGCTCTGGCAGCCAAGTGTTGCAGCTGCACACAAAAGCCTCAAATCTAAGTCTTCTATTTGGTCTGTTTCAGGTACAAGCAGTCGGTCGCCAAAAAAAAAAAGTAATTTAATCCTGGGGCCGGTTGAAAGGTGTTAACTGTTGCTTTCCTTTTCTGCTCTCCTTCAGGTGTTTCTGCATCGTCTCAACCAGTACGCAGCCACCAAACTTGACAAGAACATCACAGAGGAAACGGTTAAGGTGAGGGTCAATCTGGGAGATACAGGACTGCATATTATTAAGATCTGGATAAATATCAAGGGCATTTGACTCCACGCTTAGCTTTATTTTCATATGGTAACCTGATCCATGAAAAGGCCGGAAATTACACTGGAAACTAAATAAAGTGTGTCCCTTGTTTGGGGGCACTCTTTCAACCTGAAATAGCTGAGTTCTGAATGGAGAAAGAAGTAGTGGGCGATCCAGGATGCAGCTGTAAATATAATCTATTTAAAAAGGACTCTGGCTGGAAGATAATAAAGGATGCTATCTCACAGTGGGAGTGACTGTTTCAGCGAGTTTTGCTTATGCTTGAAGGTAAACACACATTCAGTGGATATTTACTGCATGTCCCGTGTTTTGGAATATGTCTACTCATGCTATGTTTTGTTTGGGAACATGCTGTACCGAGAGGGTTTTAGATAATGGGGGTCACCGGGCGGCAGCAGGCTGTGATGTCACCAAGCAGCTGAATGACATCCAGTCCTCTGGGGTGGAAATGCATTGATTCAATTTTCCCAGATTTTTTGCTGTTCTTAGCATCAGTAAAGATTATTTTAGCCTCACACACCCATAAAAGACTTCTGGTTTTCATGCTTTGGTTTAATTTCTCTAGCTTCTTGTACTTTAAATAACCACCACAAAAGTGCCATGAAAGGGGACAGAAGTCATCACCACATGAAGGAAAATCCAACAGATCTTAGAGATTTGTTCTGTTTTTAGCGTCTTTGTTAAAATATATCTAATAATGTTTGAAATCCAAATATCAAAAACATCTCAGACCAAGACGCCTTTTACAAAGAGACCTCATTCTTTATTCTGTGTCCTCAGAAATTCCCACATCTAGTGCCACTGACCACAATAAAGTAGTGTACGCCAAAGAATTGATTCGAGCAATCTTAGGAGCTCTACTGGAGGAAAAAAGTGTGCAAAAAAACCCACCATATATGCTTAATTTGTGACAGTCTCTTTGTCTTTTTTCTTTCTTAGGTTTTATTCTCCAACATTGAGGAGATTCTGGCCGTTCACAGAGACTTCCTGTCCATGGTGGAAGAGCTGCTGCAGCCTGACCCTCACGCTCACCATGAAATCGGGCGCTGCTTCTTGCACTTTGTAAGGAGCACATGCTTCTGCATAACTGCCTTTGCTTAATGCCTCCACTCTCACAGACTGAATGTCATCTCAGCACCTTTGATTATCATGTCGCCATCTTGTCAAAGCTCTTATAACTCGCTTGCATCGATGCCTGCTCTGTTAACAATAATCCTTTGTTCACTGGAGCCTGTAATCTGAAGAATTTTGCTCCTACTTCTCAGTGCAGTGATGTCTATGACTACTCTTGAAAATGATAAGATACACCACATGTTGTTGATTTATCTCTCTGGATTACCCATGATGAGACAGTGCACATGTGTGATACGCTTGATAGGGCTCTGATATACAGCTCCCTCCTGCTATATATCACATTTCTTTGATGCAGAGCCTTGAGGCACACTGGCATATAATAGGTTTCAAAGTCTAATAAATCTTACCATCCTTCTGTCAGGCTTTAGGCGACTTCTCTGCCAGTAGCTGCTGTTGATACAGGTGAATGAGAGATGATCTGGCAGTACAGATGGTATAGTGAGGTTTATGATGAGATGACCTCATTGAGAAAATGGGATATAATTCAGAGCATAACTAAAAGCCCATGATTCATGACCGTAATTCAGTCAAGAGTGATCATGTGAGTCCATAGAGATAACATTTGGATATTTTCTTTTCCTTTTCTCGCACTTCTTTCTTTCTCTCATTCTGCAGCTTATTTTTTAAAAGTTTTCTTCTCTGCAGAGATTTGTTGATGACCAAAAAGTTCCAAGAAAGAATTACACAATCTAGCTTTACTACAGAAACACAAATAGGCAAAAACGACGCCAACTGGACAGTGGTCCGCTCAAATCAAAATCCCTCTGTGATTCAGGCCTGCAAAATTGGTTCGCGCTGACTTAAGACTCCACTCCTCCCTCTTGGAACTACAGTAAAATGAATTCCCAAAGCCAGAAAATGTTCTTTTTGGGGGGTTCATAAACTGACTTCTTAGAAAACATGATTGAAGGAGGAGAGCGTACTGTACAGTTTAGTCATAAAGTTGTGTTCTTGTGTGCGCCCCCGCTTGTTGTTATGAGAGTTATGTCTCTCCACATCACCAGCTTTGTCCTCTGAAGCAGAGCGAGCACGGCAGAAGACCGTTCACTATTTTTGTGACTTTGTAGTGAGTGATTTAGAGGCTGTGTGGTCTGGTCCTGCTGCTGCCTCTCAAAGACAAAAGGAAGATGAATGTCATAAAGAACTGCTTTAGAGGAAAGTTGTCGGTCATATGGCTAAAAGGCAGATGACAGGATATGATTGCAGGTCCCTGTAAACATATACATTATGTATTTCATGATGGAGAGGAGAGTGTGGAGAAGAATACATACTGCCTATGAATTCTGTAATCCTCATGTATTTCCCTGTCTGGTTTAATTTATCTCTTGATGCTCTCTTCTCTTTTTTCCCCCTTTTTTTTTGCTTGACTTTGTCGCCCTCTTTCCCTTGGCTTTCTATTTGTAAATTCTTCATTTTACTCCTCATGCATCCTTTTTCACCTTGTCTCTCCCTGGCTCTTGCAGAGGAGCCGTTTCCAGATTTATGATGAATACTGTGGGAATCATGAGAAGGCCCAGAGGCTGCTGCTGGAGCTCAATAAGATCAGGAGCGTCCGGACATGTTTACTGGTGAGAGGGGACTGTAAATGTGCACATAATGTAACTTACAGTGCATTCAGTTGCTTACATGCTGTTCAGTTGAGTCTCAAAACGTCAGAATTTCAGTCCAAGTCAGAGTAATCACTTTCAGTCCATGCAAACACACCAAGAGCACATACAAATGTACATGTGTGACATTAAATGGAAGTTTATTTGTTACAATAGTGACTTAAAGTTGCATTCTTCAATCACTTTATTTGTTTCTGTGTTTCTAAAAAGAAAATTTTAGCATAAATCTTATGTTGTGTTGATAAACCTCCAAGTTACAAATTTAGAGTCCAAGTGGTGTCACGAGTGATCAAAACTGGTCTTGAGAATTCCTCTCATATGAAAACACCACCACCACACTCTCTTAGACATACAAACACAGTCACCCACACATGGCAGCTGGACAGTGTAAAACCCTGTACTTTATGTTCCAGTGTGTCTGACAGCTGATGTGACTCTGCCCGATGTGTGGGCGGACTCCCTCTTCCTGTCCCGACACTCTGAGAGACTTTCGCTGCCACAGGGGAGCATCATGTTGCTTAGAACAAAAGATGACTACATCCCCTTGCTGGCTCGCTGAACTCTGTGTGTGTGTGTGTGTTTGTGAGAGTGCATGTGTGTACAGAGAGGTCAAAAATGCTCACTCTTTTACTTTTCTAACAGTTCTTCACTTGATGCTGTTTACACTCTTTGTCCTCTGTTCAGTCTTTTGCACTTTTTCCTTGTTGGCTTTGACAGTTTGTAACTCTAGTCCTTCTCACTCCTTTGCCTCAGAGCGTCACACACTATCACTGCACCCCATCACCCCTTATGTTTTAAGACTTCCATAAAAACAGAGCGCTTTGAAATTGAGCTCTGTAGCAGAGTTACAAACCAAGGAGAACCAGAGTATGACCACAGACTCTCTTGTATTGATTGGCCGGATCTGTGGTAAAGCGTATGACCTTTTCTTAGACTGTAATTGATGGAGTGAGAAATGAAACACACACACAGACACATGCACATACTATACACACCATCAGAGAAGAGTTGCTGCAAGAGCTCCATGTCTGATTTACTGTTCATGGGTACCTTTAATCTAGGAAGCCAGAGGAGGCCAAGATATTAATTGACTTTGATTTAACGGGGTCTTTATAGCCTTGACCTTTCGCTGACCTGGCCTTCCATCAGGGCGATACGGGTCTCATGTTACTCTCCAACCTGCACTCAGCTATGGGCTAATAGACTTCAGGTCACCTCCCAGGTCCTGCACTGACCAGGGTGGGGATATCCGCTAACCTCCACTAAACCTTTAACCTACTGACTGCTATGAAGCCTGGTTTATTGTTTACAGTGTAATTCTGCACCTCATCTTAATTTCAGGTGAGAGGGAGGTGAGAATTAGCAGTTGACCTCATAAGCAGTAAGGGTTACTTTGATCAAATGAAGACAAAGTTCAACTCTTAGTTGATGTTAAGTTTGAGGATTTAGCCACTCATGAAAACACTGATGATGTTTAAACTCACTTACATCTCTTAAGCTATTTTTTCAAATATTTACTTAGCCAACAGAAGATATGCTATCATAAAACCTCATATCATATCATAAAACATCCTTACACAGAGATTAAAACAAACAAACAAACAACCAAAAAAACAAAACAAAACAAAACAAAACAAAACAAAAACAAACAAACAAACAAAAAAGACTTTGCAATAATATTACCTTCTGGTCTAGTTTGTCAAAAACAAATATTTGACCTCATTTCTTTTTAATGTAACAGTTAAAGGTGCATTAAAGGTACAATATGGACATTTTTGGTATTGCTACATAGCCAGAGTTAGCATTAACAGCTGTTAACGGTCTAGAAGAAATGTTGTGAGTCCAACATCAAACTTAATTCCTTTACTCGCCAAGAGCTGTCTCCAGTGGTGGAAAGAAACACCCATGTTAACTCTATTTCTATCACTTCTTTTCACCTACTGAAGTTAGTATGCTAACTAACTAGCCCCGGCCCATCCTGTCCTGTTAATACCACTTTTAAATAGTAAGTCAGGATGAAGAGGTGGAGCTGCCCAGTGGGAGTATTCTAATCTCTTGTCTTGTTAATGTAAACAGCTGTTAATGCTAAGATTGGCTACGTAGCAATAGCAAAAACTTACACATAGCACCTTTAAAGTATCACTGAGCTTCTAGCATTAGTCTTGCTAAACCTTCTCTGCTCTCCTGTCCTGCAGAACTGCATGTTGCTGGGAGGCAGAAAAAACACAGAGGTCCCACTGGAGGGTTACCTGGTAGCTCCTATTCAGAGGATCTGCAAGTACCCATTGCTGCTCAGAGTGAGTATGGTCTTGTACATGCTAACCATGTATTATGAAGATACCGCACCCTTGTGCCACCTCCGTAGGACACCCTCTACTCCTCTTTTCATCCACCACCACCTAGTCATTAGTTAGGGCTGTCCCGTCCTATTCACATCAACCTCTCCCTTGCTAATGAAACACTGGACTCGTATTTTGACACGTCCCTGCTTTGGTTCCCCAGCACAACCACATTGTAGGAATAACACAAGACCTATCATCACCTCCCCTGCCCAGCTGCGCATTCAGACACTTTGACTGGGCTCATTCATACCTGCACTCTCCGTTGTTGGTTTTTAAACTTCCATTTCCCAGACGGGAAACATGAGCGAAATGAAATACACTTTCAAAGGCTTGTTTGAGGTGGTGATCTTAGCTGTCCCATCTAATTCATCTTGTTATGATCTATTAATTCACCCAGGCGTTCTCTAAACAGCCACCAGCACGGGCACAGAGATGTAATAATAATAATAAGGGAGTAATCTGATGCACTGCCATTTGAAGTCTTCCAGCTGCCAGGGCCTCTTTCTCTCTGAAAGATGACACAGATAGCCATCAGTGGCTGCAGATATATCCAGAACAGTGTAAATCAGCCTTGTAGTAGCTGACATGCTGAAACACAGTGTTTAGACTATAGATGCAGAGATTGCCATTGGTTTTGCTAGACTGTGGCGTGCAGTTCCAGGGATTTTACCCTCTACACTCAGGAACCACTGGTAGGGAAGGAAATGTGGAGTAGACATGAAATGGAACATATTTTTCTTTCATGCTTTTCTTGATGTGAAAATTATGATTCAAAGCCAGATTCTAAGTATTTTAAAAGTAGTTTAAGTTCATGTGCGGTCTTTGCATACACAGGAGCTGCTGAAGAGGACTCCTAAGAAACACAATGACTACGCCCTGGTGCAGGAGTCTCTCCATGTGATGAAGGCGGTGTGTTCCAGCATCAACGAAGCCAAGAGACAGATGGAGAAGTTGGAGATTTTGGAGGAATGGCAGTCCCACATCGAGGGCTGGGAGGTGGGCCTCATTTAAACCATGTGCACCGTGTTTGATGATTTAACTTTCATCCAATAAGTTGAATTTAAATAGCTGAATTGACTTCCTGCTGTGTTGTCAGGTTTTTTTTGTCCCCTTTAACTCACAGCTGAGCTTTCCCCCCACCAAAGCTCAAAGTCATGACTTATTTAAAGCCACTTAGCCTTATGCCAGCAATTGAACAAGAATTCCAAGTGGCGTGACTTTTGTAGCCTTTTAAGCTTTCTTGTTCTTTCTGGGAACAATGACTTGTATTCACAATGGCCAAATTCTTTCCGCCTGGATGAGCCTGTAGTTAAAGCCGTTATGCTTTGGGGTGACCGATCCAATCATCATCAGGTAGACCGCACTTCTTGGTCTGGAAAAGTTGCTTTTAGATTAGTTTTCTTCCTGAGTTCTGGGATGCTTTAATAAAGGGTCAGTAGGCCTAGTGATGGTTGGAAAGAGAAAACAGTGGTGGTAATTGTAAGGGAGGATGGGGTGCTTATTTAATTGACCTGGCTTCATCCAAAGAGGGCCCTAAAGGCTTCCTGGACACATGCAGACAAAGAGACACTGCCAGTGTTGATACAGCTTCTGACTAAGGTGTAGCAACAGCAACAGATTGTTTTTACAGAGCAGAAAACAGGCTTTTAATCCAGATATGAGTAAGACAAGATATGACAGAGGGTGATTAGACTTCCTCACATGTGTCCGAGAAGTTCTAGTTTTTGTGTTGTTTTAGGATCATGGACAGGATGTTGTTGTATTATCAGCAGGACATTTAGCTGGCTTTTTTTTTCGTAGTAAAATATACTGCAGAAACAGAAATATTTAGGCAACTTTTATGACAAAAATATATCTTGAATGCATCAATATACTGTAGACAACCTAAAGCCTTTATGCATACAGATAGATAATTATATAAAAAAGTCTAGGTTCAATTTAGGTTCGATTTCCACTTCAAATACAAGTGGAAATCTCATTATTTCTGCTTATTAGATTTAGAAAATAAACACTACAGCTTATACATGTATACACACACACATAAACACAGCTAACACAGCTAAAAAGCCTAAGAATAAGGTGATCAGAACAAGGCTTAGTGTTGGGTGGGGTGACATATCTTGTAGTCGACATGGTCCTGGCTGTATCCACTCTGCGGTTTCTCCCCAGCACTTTTATTAATTGTACACATTAGCTCATTCTGGAGCAGGACCCTCTGACTGCTGCACGCCAGGCTCTGCAGCTCTAAATGAGATGGAACTAAGAAGGAGAGAGAAAGGGGGGAAAAAAGGAGAGAGAGAGAGAGAGCTGAGCGATGGTTGCATCTTGCATTTCTGTGTGGGTGTTTAAGGAATGATGGAGGGATGAGGAGTGATTGTGAGAGCTGCTGTTTTTCCATTCCCCCGCTCCTCCGCCCAGGCCTGATTGCTTGTTAGTGCTGACCTGCTCCACAGCTGGCTGCCCTCAGGGCATCCTGGCAGGTTCACCTCGCGTGGGAGCGACAGGGCGATGGCCCCGACGTGGTCACCATGGCAACGACTGCCAGCACTTGTCAAGGCGGTGATTGCCAGTTGGTTAGTGTTGCAACCAGAGGGTTGCAGTTTTCAGTTGTGTTTCGCTTCACATTCTGTTCTCTTGTTTAAGTTTAATTAGCATTCTTAAAATCTACTTGAGTTGCAGAGTTTGCTTGACTTGGCCTTTTTAAGTTTAAAAGAATCTCAGTAAAATTCTCTCATCTCTCCAGCTAATTGACAAATGCCACATCAGAGTTCAATACAAACTTTTCTACCATACTTTGTCCTTGATTAATGGAATATCCTGCTTTGTCGTTCCCAGTTTTTATCCTCTTCTGTAGTTGTTATGTCTGGTAGTTGTCTGCCTGTAAAAATAGAGGGTTGAAATTTAGATGAAACAGATGACTGAGGGTTTAAAGTGTTGCTTAAGTTTTAGACTGAATACACCCTCTGTGGAGCTTTGGCTTGGAACAAGGTTGATGTGAAGAGTGACAGAAAAATGCTGCAGAGAGAGAGAGAGAGAGAGAGAGAAACTAAATAAGGCTGCAGCAAAATAAGTAAATGGGGGTTGTGTTAAAAGTGTATAAAAAAGGGGAAGTGTTGGTTCTTCCATTAAGGAAACGCAGCTCCATAGTCTGGACCAGTGTGATATCGGTCCTTTCAAGTGACCAAGACAAGCTGGCCTCTCTGTGTCTGGTGCGCACACATTCGCTGGCTGCAAATTAGTTTAACATCTGGTCAAGGGCTGGGGAGTTAAAAGGCCCTGAAAGAGCGGGAGAATAAAAAAAATGTGTGGGGAGGAAAGAATAAAAGAGATAGAGGAATAGACTAGGGAATCGAGAGGAGGGGAAGGGAGGAAAGGGAGAATAATAAAAAAAGGGCGAGGAGAGGAGAGAAAGAAGGAAAAAGCAGGATTTGGCTGATGTCTCCAGCAGGAGGAAATGCTTAGCACATTTTCCGGCTCTGTGCGCATGGGAGTTATTTTTAGCTCTGAAGGGCCGATCAAACGGGGGGTACATAAATTCCCAGAACAGGCAAGGTAAGGGAAACGACAGTGCACTTTATCACTTGCAGCAGGAACCCCCAACCAATATGGTGACCAGGCGCGACAATGCAACACACAGTTTGACTGGACGGGATGTTATTCTATAGAAGCTATTAACGACTGTGCATTTTAAAGTCCCACAGCAATCTGGTCTGAGGAAGCAGGGAGTGTTTTTACAGACCCCTGAGAGAGGTAACAGGAAAGGCTGGGCTTTGTAATTCCTCCTCCTGTTCAGACACTATATGTGAAAACTGAATAGTATAGGCGTAATTTGTAGAAACTCTCTGTAGCATAAATACTTTCTCAATCACAAAAAGGTTATTTTCTGTTTTGAATAACTTATTTCCTACATTCCCCTGTGTGTCAATATACGTCCAAACATCTGTTTCACACTCTGTTTTTTCCCTCCGTTTGACCCTTTCGCCCATATATCTATTTCCAGGGCTCCAATATCACAGACACATGCACGGAGATGCTAATGCAGGGTGTCCTGCTGAAGATTTCAGCTGGGAACATACAAGAGAGGATTTTCTTCCTGTTTGACAAGCTCCTGGTCTACTGCAAGAAGAAAAACAGGTGTCGGCGCCCTCTTTTTAATTCATTGCTCCTCAGACAAAATCCACAAAGCAGCAGACGATGAATTCAAAGTCTCATTAGAGTGTGTATTTTTTTAAGTGAGGGAATAAAAATATTTTTTATGCTAATTTCTAATTTCCCCCTGTCTCTGTACTCCTACAGAGCATTTAGAGCATGGGTTTTATAAATAATTCACTGCACCACTTCGTTCCTTTACTTTGTTAAAGAAAAGGGATCAGTACAGAGGAAGGATTTGATTTTTAACTTGGGGAAACAGGGACATGTAATTCGTCTAGGTGGGGAAATTAATTACCACCTGTGGACACATCTTGTTCTCCTGGCAGATTTATCTTTCCAATAAAGCAAATAATATGACATATATCACAATCAGTGCAAGTTGAGTCAGGAAACTTTTCCTGATTGCCGAGTATTGTTGTGCAGAGCCTTTGATGAATAGGCTGCTCTGTAAAAACTAGTTTCTATTTCACTCACACTGAGCCACTGCTTCAGCTGTTAACAATGCTGCCATGTCCATTGTGTGTGTGTTTTTGGCAGCTTTTGTGTACCCACCACCAGCCAAGCTGCCACCTGCTTTGATCTGCTTTTTACTATACATGCTGTATACAGAGTAGTGTGAGCAGGTAGTACATAAAAGCAGGTCCATTCAGTGACTAAAGAAAGAAAGAGAAAGGAGGAAAGAAAAGAAAATGTGCTGCCTTGACCTTGAATTTAGCAACATCTAAATTGGGTACATTTCCCTTACTTAATTTGGTTAGTACATTTGGGCAAACACCAGATGACTGTAATTACTCTCTCATAAATTCCTGAATGAACTATGAGTGAGACTAATTATACAGTAAGTTCTAACATGATATGATTAAACCTTGTTGACTAATTCATGTGGTTGCTTATCTCTGTTTAAGACGTTTAAAAAACAGCAAAGCGGCCACCGAGGGTCCTCGCTACCTGTTCAGAGGCAGAATCAACACCGAGGTGATGGAGGTGGAAAATGTGGATGATGGCACGGGTGAGCGGTTCTGTAAAAAGATCTGACATTTATTTTGGACAAATATATGTTTACACAGTTTGATTTCTCTCTGCCTCTTTCTGCGCTCACTCTCACTCACTCTTAGATCATCATTTTTTAAAATTCAGCGCTCTTGGCAGCAGAAGTTTAAAAATATGCCATAATAACCCACACAGGAAAGTTGACAACGCAGTCCTTGGCCTGAGCTGGTGCACAAGTGTGTGATTTTATACTTGGATCGCTGATGGAAAAATAAGATTTACCTATAAACATTTTTTTAGACATCTATAGTTACATATCCTTGGGTATGTGCTGCTGCTGGTACTTGGTGAACTCAAGCGCTTGTGTCTCTTGGCCTCACATAGCCGCTGATTATCATTTATATTTGTAGAAGCCATCATTTCCTCTCCAGCAGTCCTAGATGGGCAGTAATATTGGGTGTTTTTCAGTGAGAGATGGATGGGTTTGGGTCTGGAGAGGGAGAGGAAGGATAAACACGCGAGGCAGGCGGCGGCGCAGTAACTCGTGGGTGTTCTGCACCACAGACGGTGGCGATCTCAATCTGAAATCCAGGGCGACAGGAGTATTTTAGCTTTAGATTCCGATGCAGTGAAAGCGCCTTTGCTTTTTCCCAGGCACACACTTGCTGCCCGAGGTTGAAAAACGCCCTCGAGTCATACCATATAAAGGACACCACACTGTAGATGCTTTTAGACGTGATTGTAATTGATGATTGTAATGGTTTGCTTTTTGTTACACCCTTAGAGGGAGAAAATCAGAGGTCAGCCAGGGAGGCATTTGAAATGCTTCCTAAGAGATGGAAATAATAAATGGTCAAGAGTTCACTTCCATTTGCTGGAGGTTTTGACAGTCTGAACGTCTATATAAGAGTGTGGGTGGTGAATCACAAGTAGCCATCGGCTCTGAGGGAGTATTCTGAGGACTGAGTAGTAAATAATGCTGATTGATGGTTCTTCCTCTGCATATGTGTCCCCTCGTTCATCTCATTAAATAGGAAGAGTGATAATCAATGAAGCACTCAATAAAGAGGCTATGAGGGCTGGAAGAAGCTGGGAAAAATTAGTCTGGAGCGAGTGTTTGAAGTAAGAGTACGATATTCTCAATAGTTTTATAATGGATAAAACTATCCATTATAAACAACTATAAAACTACTTCTTGACCAATAGACCATAATATACTGCATGAAAAAGCTGTAGGTCATCAGATAAGGAATTGTCTATTTTTGTCTATTTCCTGCTCTTTCCTGTATACTATACTGTCCTGTATACTATAGGTATTTGGCTTCCTTTTCTCTGAGGCAAATCATTGGATTTGTGCTTCATGTTGCTGCTGCGTTTAATGCGGTAAACCTCGTTTACAGTGAGGCCTGACTTCCCAACAGCCCTGTTTACAGTGTCATGATCAGTCGCTACCACTGATTGATGGCCCTTCCCTTCACAACTTTGAAAAACTACTCCAAGTCCTAGATGAGTCAAAAAAAAAAGAAAAAAAGTTGATTTGTGTTGCGCCACCCCTCGGAGAGCACCTCATAGTGAACTAGTAGTCAAACTGTGCTCTCCTCCTCTTTGCCTTATACAGCTGACTACCACAGCAGCGGGAACATAGTGAACAACGGCTGGAAGATCCACAACACGGCCAAGAACAAGTGGTTCGTCTGCATGGCCAAGACCCCGGAGGAGAAGCAGGAGTGGCTGGAGGCCATCATGAAAGAGAGGGAGCGGAGGAAAAGTAAGAAGGCGTTTCAGTGTATCAGTATCAGGGCATACTGTCGGTTAGGAAAAGTCATTTCCTCCTTCTTTTTTTCTTTTAAACATCTGTCTTGAATTACAACTGACAATATATGCTGTGCATGGGAAGATCAATACAGAGCGATTTAACCAGAATTATTTAAAAAGTGAATAAATCCCAGCCCTGATTTGTATGTGGGATCTGCATTTAAGATTGAAAGAGATTTTAGTGTGTTAGAACAGATTTGCAAGTTGTCACTCTGTGTAATTTCCACATAGTGCAAATGGCTTATTTTCTGTTTTTCCCCATTTTGTGATTGTGTACATGATAAACTCTTCATAATATCAGTCATTAACCCTGCCTAAGACCATTAGCACTGACACAGGAATGCACTGTTAATTATCTTGTGAAATTAGGAGACATTAACCTTCTCCAGCTCGTAATTGATGTCACATCTTGTCTATCTGAGCACAAGATTCATTCCTGCCATGATACTGACAGGCTTTTTGCACCCTCCCTGCCTTCCTCCCTCCCTCCATTCCTCCCTCCTCTGCCGCATAGGTCTGAGGCTAGGCATGGAGCAGGATACGTGGGTGATGGTGTCAGAGAAGGGTGAGAAGCTCTACCACCTCATGACCAAGGGTAACCTCATTAAGGATCGGAAACGCAAGCTCACTACCTTCCCCAAGTGCTTCCTGGGAAGGTAAGGCTCCACGCCTGCTAATCTTGCTGCTCTGGTTTGTCCGGTGACGAAGCAGCAAACTGTTCAGTCTTTGTGGTTTCCTCTGTATCACATCATTGTGAGATATGTAACTATGAGGGAGTGAGTGAGTGTCAAACTGGATGACTGTGCCACCAGTTTTTCAGATGACCCAGAATTTATATTTATACCTAATTCCTTATATTTGTACTTTTCAAATTTGTGGGTCTTTTTATTTCATGCAAAATAGGTACTGAGGCCTTGTACAGTGTCAAATGCAGATTAACAAAACACTTTTGAAATAAAGATCAGTTTCTCCCTCCCTGCTTTCATTTTAAAATTGGCAAGGATTTATAAAGACAGCAGCTGGGAAGAAGAAAGCATCGCTGCCTTTTTGTTCAGGAGACCGCGTGTTATGTATATCTGCAGTCTCAGTCATGGGAAAATCAAATCCAGCCAGATTTAGCCCATGAATCTTATTTAAGGATTATTGGTGTGGTGTCTGGGGACGGATTGGCCATTGAATGCCAGTCATAAATCACAGGGAGATATCCCTGTGCGGCTCAGCTGACTGCCCGCTTTCTCCCTCGCCCATGTTAGATTACAATAAACTCTCTGTTGAGGAATCCATGAGGTAACTACTGTAGAGGGCCCGTTAAGCCAGAGGGCAGCTGTGTATATGGATTTGTGACATGTCCATCATTTCCTAGTGTCCTTGAGTTTTCACAGCTAAGCCTGTACACTTAACGTGTTTACTTATAATGAGTCCAAACATGCCTATCTACCCTGCATTTGCTGATAGGTGAGAATATTTACTGTAAAGGGTGCTTTGCTCAAGATCCCGTCCTTGAGCTATTTTAAGCATGCATTAGTTGATGCCCTCATTTCAGCTTGCTTTCATCATATAAGATGTAGATGTCTTGATGTCATATCAGTCTGCCAGGTTTTCATGCAAGTAAAGAGTAAAAAAGTTGGTTTGAACTTAGTTTTCCCAGGCTTTAATCCTGTGCAGGGAAACACTTCTTAAATTTAGTTCTGGATCTCTTGCAGTCTCCTTCAGAATCCAATATTTAAGGGGCATGCACTGTAACTTCAATCACTGATGTGCATGAACCACCTGATCCTCAAACTTCTCACTTTGATATAATATTCTCCTCATTGAGCCTGAAAGCTTTTTACAGGAAATCTTGATGGGATATTGCACCTGAGCTGGGAAGGTGCAGGAACTTGTAACCTCAATTCTTCTGTCCATTCTTCACGTTCAACATGAGTTACTCTTTTACAGTAATGTGCTTACCACATTGCAGACCTATATGGGAAGTACACAGTGTGAGACTGAGAAGGTGACAAATCTGGATCAGGATAATAAAACCTATGAACATCTGGCTGCAGCTGAGGAGCTCTCCATGTTTGAAAATGAAAATGGCATGCGACAGCCAAGACTCTTTTTATAGAGTGATGATACTATGCTATTTAAAAAGGGTTGGATGTTATTAAAACTGTACTCCTATCTTGACTTTTGAAATCCCATAACAAATTTGCCTTGTAAATGCCCCATCACATTTCAGAATGACCCATGTTTTCCATTTGCTTTAAATTTTTACAGAGATGTTTTGGCTGGTAATAATCACACTGAAAATCACACTAGCTTAAATAGTCATTTCAAAATCCCTGTTATTTTTAAAAGCACAGAGAAAGAGAGAGAGAGAGAAAAAAACCGAAAGTCCAATTGGGCATAGTTGTGGCCAAGTTACATCGCATGGTGGTTTGGAATGAGGAGTTACTTTCTCCTTTGGTCCGCGCAGACAACACCAGATCCCTTGCGGTCTGGAGGAGGAATGGATCTGTCAGCTAAAAAGATTAAAAGGATCAAACGTTGGTCAGATGCAGGCACCTCATTGAGTCTGAAGAGATCATATGGTGAGAAAGCAGCTCAGGGAAGCTCCTTTTGGAAACCTAGCTCTCTATATACAACTTGGCCACACCTGGATGACCACTTGTGGGTGAAAACACATCTCTGGCCCCTCTGTACTTCCCCTGTCTGTGATGATTTTGGAAATGATTACATGTAGGCGTAAGTGGTGAATTGGAACCAGCATGGTATGTCTCTGATGAAAGCCACATTGCCTATGGCTTCGACTCAGCCCACTCCCTCCATTGTGAAATGCTTTGACTTTATTCTCTTTCTACGCCTCCTCGTTTTCTTTTTGTTTTTTTTCTTAAGGCCAAGCGCTATTTCTGGGTCTCGAACTCCTCCCCTTTAAATAGTACAATTGTATTTGTAGTTTTGGTTCCTGCAACAGTGTAATTCATCAAAGAAAATGCCTTTGACAGCCACCTAGCTTGCATTTACCTTACCATTTTAAACAGAAAAACAAAAGAAATCCAAAGTCTTTCCCTTTTCTGCATATGACAGATGCCGATGAAAAGCCCTTTAAGAGCTCAATGAAAAGGTTAGACATGTTGTGAGGAATGCCCTTTGTCTTTGTCAGATTCTACTTTCTTTTTGACATCACTTGGAATACAAATTATACATTTAAGCAGAAGCTGGATCAAAAAACTGCATGTGGATGTATACAGCATTTAGTATGTAGAGCTGGGAGACATATTGATGCATCATGTATTATACTGAGGTGATGTTGTACAAAAGAGGGTACTGTCTGGGATGTAGAGATCTTCATGTAGGGATGTAGAGACATTATTATTAATGACAAAATAGACAAAAAGTTTCAAAAAACTGGACTGTCATCACATTTTCATTAAAATATTGCTAAATCCTGATTGATGCAAGGAAGTGTGTGACATTGTGACATCACCATTTTCCAACTTACACAAACATACATAACTACAGAATCTCTCATGTGAAATACCCAGAACAGAAATAAACATCAAGAAGTCTCGTTTTCATTGCTCATAGTAGCTAGCTGGTTGACAAAATAGGTTTTCATAGTTTTTAAAGGCTCAGTTAAAGTTAAATTTTCCTCAGAGACCGAGCACCAACAGTCTGACCTTGCAATGATCTATATGTAATGAGTCTAAAATATTGGGATGTTTGATTTGCTCAATTTCCCTCAGCCCCACATGTTGATTTCAATTGCTTGAAACTGTTTATTGCATTTGTGACCCTAATCTGCTTGAGGCCATGAGAACTCCATAGTCCAAACTTTCAGGGTGTTTTTCCTTCCATGGAAAGGGTGGAGGATGACAAATTGACATTGTTATAGACTTGTGTTTTCCCCCGTGGTCTGTTGTGGAGAGAAAAGACTTCAAGGATGAGTGGTCAGGGTGTAAGATGTTGGAGGTGGGCTGTTTGGTCAGATGTTTCTCTGAAAACGTTTGCTCCTGATGGCTTTACACTGACACCGCCTCCATCGTGGCCTGGAAGTGAATTCCACAGAATTCCAATGGTGCTGCTGGTCGTGTTTGTTTGGCTTTTGTGGGGAGACAGGACATTGAGGATGAAATCTGATAAGCTACTGCTACTCTGCCTGTTCTCCATGTTCATTCCTCTCTCTCTCTCTTTCTTTCTTTTGTCTTATTGCTCTCTCTCTCAACCTCTCTCTCTGGGAGTCACAAAATTATGGAGAATTATCCCATTTAACTCATTTGGGCCAAGATGATGCTGTGTTTGTTGATTCTGTGGTTGGTTTGTTTCCTCTTCCCATTTGTAAATGATGCGGCACGAAAATGATCCTGCATTTTCCATCAAGAACATCTCAAGATCCAATTAAATCCTTCGTATTTGATAGCGTTAGCTCCTCTTTCCAAAATAGATAAAGTTAAACTAGACAAAACAAGTGAACTAAAGCCTGCTGGTTGTTTTAACAAACAGATGTGGCCCTCAACAGTAAATAAACCATTCGTCTTTGCAAGGATAGTGCTTGTTGCCATAGTCACATCAATTTTGAGTAAATGTTTGTGGTAAGTTGTAAAGGCTTTGTGGAATGACGGCAAAGGTCGCTACTTTTTTTCCCATTTACAGACTATCAAGGGTAAATTCAGAGCTCTCTCCACTGATCACACACATTCCCCTTAATGGAGTGATGGGATTTCCCCACAGGCTTTTTGTGTTTGTGTTATTCCTGTGTGAGCATGTGTGTGTGTTCTTATGCCCTGTGTTGTGTTTTGTGTTTCCCCAGTGAGTTTGTGTCTTGGCTGATGGAAATCGGTGAGACGGGCAACCCGGAGGAAGGGGTTCACCTGGGTCAAGCTCTGCTGGAGAACGGCATCATCCACCATGGTTAGTTCTCACTCTTCTTGCTTCATCATCCTTTGCTCCTCCATTTCTAAAACCAAGCGACCACTGCAGTCTGATTTACTTGCATGATGTAGAGCATGCATATGCTTGCCATTGCCTGGCCTAACATCTAGTCAAGCAGAGTCTGACAGTGCTCTCACTCCCTGGCTGGAGCCTTCAATGTAGATGCAGCTTTTCTTATTTATGTCTTAGCAGGTGTCCCATTTAAACACTCCCTTGACACAATGTTTAGGTAAGGGATTATAAATATTAATCTCTTCTTGCTGTAATGTTTGTGTAATATTTGCTCAGTGGCTGTTCCATGGCTTTGGGTAACAAGTGTGTTTAGCGCACTAGGCTTAAGCTGGCTAATGCTTTGCATTCACACTAAATGACGCGTACTGCTCTGCATGTATTTTTTCCTCAAAAGAGTAGGGCCCCAAGCCAAGTTGTATCTTAAATCACTCAGGGGTGCTTTATTGCTTCCGCACAGAGAAATGAGATTGGGCTTTAGAGCCGCTCCTGACAGAGAGGAATAACTCCGAGGCCCCTCTCAGCTCTCTCACAGTGCAGTTAGAAGTCCCCATGTGAAAAACGATGGAATATCTTTTCATAAAACCCTTTAATGGAACCCACACGGCTTCAGCCAAGAATACAGAGCCGACTGTTATTACTGCTGGGAGGGTCTTCGACAAAGTCCCCTGAAGCAAAGAGGAGCAGGGAACTCTGAGCAGCTCTGTTATCTGTGACTGCTCTGTATGAGGTGTGAGTCTTCCTCTTGTCTGGAAAGCTTGTTTCTCCATGCAGCCCTGCTCGACTTCAATATGTTTCATAAACTTCTTACACTTTCAAATTTGAAGCATGACAAATAGCGCTCCCTAAGGCTTTGAGACTTTTTAAAACTTGTTTCCTCTTTCATTCTGGCACATCTCATTTCTGAAACCTCCTTATGTTTTGCATTTTTAGTCACAGACAAACACCAGTTCAAGCCAGAGCCTGTACTGTACCGCTTTCGCTACGACGATGGCACCTACCATCCCAGAAGTGACATGCACGATGTCATATCGAAGGTAACCATATCTACAGCGGAGTCCGGTTTAATGAAAAATTTTACACACCTATTGCTGAAATAACCAAAATCTTCTCTGCTGTTTTACTCAGGGTGTTCGTCTCTTCTGCCGACTTCACAGCCTTTTCACTCCCCGTCATCAGGTAAGCAGCCATTTTCTTTTCCACCCCATTGCAACCCAGTCAGGTGGGGGCTCTGGTGGCTTAGCATCTGACTCTTGCTCCTAAAAATAACTCTGAGCCACTGAGCAACCAGAGTGGAGGAGAGAAATATCATGATGAACTATGAGCTCATTGTTTTTCAAGACCAACTGACTTCGAAGGAGTTGGCACAGATGGCGATGGAGTGCAGCAGGGCCCGTGGGTGATCCAGCTCGGCGGGTTTTATCTGCCCGGTCTCAAAACACAAATGTGGTGAAGAAGATTGAGTCTTATCAGATGTTACTAGTAGTTTGGGTACATGTGGGAAGCAGATAAATGGTGGTAATGCTTTTTGGTGCCTCTGGGAGATAATTTACAGCATTTAATATCCTGTTGGAATGTTGGGATGGTAAACATTGTGAAAGGCTAACAAAAAAATGTTTGGCTATGAAATCTTTTTCTCAGCTTTTGAAATAGTTGTAGTTATGGTAGTAAACAATCCTAATTTAAGGTCTACTTACTATTTTTTTCTTAAGCTTTGAACCACTTCACATGGTCTTCATCAGCATGAAAGTTCATTCATTCTTGACCAAATAGTACAATCCCCAACCATCCCCACTCAGGGTCCTCTTACCAGCTTTTTTGAGGGGTTTCGGCCTATCCAATGGTCATCATCAGCTTCAAAGTTTGTATTTAACCATCTAAAATATACTTTGATATAACAATCCCTACACAAGATAACCTTAAAAGCTTTTTCTGGAGCTTTTAACTGTATATCATGGTCTTCATCAGCTTGACAGTTTGTTCTTGGCTATGGTCAGGCCTTAAATTTAAATCAGCATAGATGAGAAGTCCTAAAAATGCTATGGATGTGATTAAACACCTACTGAACTTTAACTGTCAAAACAAAGCAGACAATTCTCTGATGAAGCCTGTGTGAAGTGGTTGAAAGCTCGGGGAAAAAGCTACTAAATGGACCACGAGTTGCGATTGTCCAAGGATCTAAACTGTGTTTGTACTTTCTGCTGTTTCTAAATTCAAATCTACAGATGATTGCTGGTCATTTTCATGTCCTGTGTTGTGTTTCTACTCTATGTTTGGGTCACATGGCTGAGTCTGTTCATCACAGCTACAAATAGCCTCATTTCTGTTATAAGGCATTTTATGGGGGCCATTCAGTTACAATACACTGGTCGTATAAATTTCACTGAGTGTGTATTGATTCTGTGCCCTGAAAGGCCTGACACAGAGTCAAGCTGTAGGAGGCAAACATTGATTCCAATTCTTCAACATGCAACATGATACAAAATAGTAGTTTTGACATCTGCGGATCAGCTTTTTGGTTTCAAGCTTTCAGTGCTGAAATGGGAGTGAATGGTGTTCCATTATCTGTTATTAAGATACACACAAAAGGATATTTCCAGTCCCAGAGTATCTTAACATCAGTAATTGGTGTAAAAATGTGAAAGCAAAAACATCCTACATGCCCGTGAAACAGTCACTTAAACCCAAATGTAAAACAGGTGTTTTTTATAGCAATTCTGTCACATTTGATGAAATATCTCCTTGTCTGACAGTGTTAGAAGTGGAGCAATCTCATTTTATTGGAGTAATTTGATGCATGCTTTGGTTTTCGGTGTTGTTCTCCTAAATTCCATTTGAATAGTGTCTGAGGTGCAGGCTGCTAATGTGTTTTACCACAAAGCACCGCATTAAGGTTGCCTGTTTATGCTGGATTTCAAATGGCCTGAAGAAAAGCTTTAATTTCACACCCATAAAACTGTGCCATAGCTGGAGGGGGCACACTGATCCTGAATGTATTCCAACATAGAAGCTTCACTGTATTTCTGTTTGATCCAACTACTAAAAAGCCTAAAGGGCGATTTTGTGTGTGTGTGTGTGTGTGTGTGTGTGTGTGTGTGTGTGTGTGTCTGTCAGCATTCAGTCCACCAGTGCTTGTGTTGAGGCCAAACCTCTTGACGTAAAAAACTCTTGGTCATTGTGTTGGAGTTGTGTGTGTGTGTGTGTGTCGCTAGCCGGTGTATCTGTGCGATGCATTCTCACTGAGAGCCCCAGTACAATGCATCAGAGGGCCTGGGAATGTCAGAGTTTAATTGGAGCAACCAGCCCCTGCCTAATTAGGTGGAATTTCCTGGCAGAGCGAGAAAGATGAAGCAAAAGGAGGAAGCATACACTGCACACCCCCGCACACAACTTCTGTGCCCCCATTTATGCCCCCGCTTTCCTCTTAAGAAAGCTGTGAATCCTTCCACTCCAGGTGATCTGATTGTGCAGTTTGAAATGCCCACTACAGGCTAATACTGTGCACGCACAGTTCCATCTTTAAATACGTAATGAGAGGAATAATGAGGCGGCAAACTCACACAATACAGAGGAGGTCACTCATAAATTATCTTCACACAGAATGGAAAAACTGGCATTTCAGTTCAGCGTCTGAGAAATATTGACAAGTTTTCTTCATTATGCTCATGAGTCCTCCAGAAACTCAATATTTATGGATATGTGTAGGATTTTCAAAATAACGATATGGTGCTCTGTACTTGAGTAATTCATCAGGAGTGGAGACAGTTGATTAAAGCGTGAACTTTCAGCATCCTCTGTGTAATGTATTCCAGAAGGACATGCTTTGAAAACACAACATTTCCTACATTATCCATTTACCCCTCTCAAAATGTCAAGGGAAACTTTCCTCTTTGGACAGAAAGTTAAAAACCAACTCTCTGACCTTTCCCTCTGTTACTCTTCAAACTGCTGTTTCCTCATGCCGGACATATGGCTGCCCACTGGCCCGCTGTTTACCCCCCATTTTTCACTCTGACAACCTCACTGTGCACCAGCCGCTGCAGCCCCAATCTCCCTGCCTCTCGTATTCCATTCAGGGGAAAAACAGGGTGCCTCTTGCCCCCGCTGGTCCAAGGCGTTTATGCACGGCACGGTGGGGTAACGTGCCTCACCGGCTGATATCAGCAGCACTACAGTCCTCATCAGAGACCAACGCATGCTGTCAAATACAGTTACACAACAGAATGCTCCATTGTGGAGGAAACGGCAGCATTCGCCCCCTCGCACTTCACAGTTTGAAGAGCTCCAGACAGCTGAGATTGGACTTTAACTTGGCCCACATGTCATGTTTGACTTGTCTGAACTGCGTGTGTGCGCAAAGGCAGGCGCTCGTATTTGTGGTGTGTCTGAGTGAGTGTTTGCATGTGATGGAAATTGTGGAAGTCACGGCGGTTCTGGACTTTCCCGGCCCACGGCACAACCCCCCCACCACCCCCACTAACACTGCGTGTCCCCCGAGGGAGGCCCCCGTGTTCATGGGAAAGTCACGGCTCTATTTCAGACAGCATTCTCGGTGTCTGGCAGAGCGCGGCCGTGTGAGTAACGCTGAGAACAGCAACACCAGAGTGACATGGGGCACCCCGGGGCCAAACACGGCCGGGGCCGTTACCAGCCTTGCTCGGAGGAATGCTGTTTTGCTGTCACCAAATGTCAGAAACTCGCTTAGATTTATGACACAACTGCCAACACTTGAAAAGTGGCCGCGCCTTGCTGACAGTGGAAATTATTAGTCCTCTTTTAAACATTGTGTTTAAATAGACCAAGCAATTACTACTCTGCATGTTCACCATCTGGGTTTATTACAGTTCAAGTGAATCACATACTCAAGTAGTATCATGGCACCGTCAAAGTTTAAAGAATTTTGCTTTACTAATCCTTCTCATGTTTTCTGCTCTGATGCCCATCCAGGGATAAGGACTACCATTTGCGGACCTACAAATCAGTGGTGATGGCCAACAAACTGATAGACTGGCTTATTGCACAGGTAAGCCTTAAAACTGCTTTGAGTTGCATGATGATAATGTGATCTTATAGTTTTAATCATTTAACAAACTTTGTCCAAATAGGAAATTGTAATTGACAAAGTTAAGGTGATACATGTGATATATGATATATATATATATATATATATATATATATATATATATTAGACTTAGACGGACTAAGACTTAGACGGACTTTATTGATCCCTTTGGGATGACTCCCTCGGGGAAATTACGTGATCAATCAATGTTATCAATGTTAGATAGTAATAATCAATCATATTCATACATACTTTCTCAGCATATTGAAAACACATTTGGTCCCCTATGGAAAGATGGAAAGGCTGGGAAAAAAAGAGGGAGAGAAAGATGCAAGTGGCTGTTGTCATAACAGACGGGTCACTTCTAATGTGCTACAGAGGAAAAAACACCAAGACAACAAAGTGTTCCTTGCCATCAGACTTGAGGCTCTCGGCGGAGCGAGAGGAAACAAAGAAAGAAAGAAAAGCAGAATTGATTCGACAGCTAAGCTTTATTGACTTTGACAGGAAGCTTTGAGGTTGACAGATTGATAGTCCTGTCCAGGATGACAACAAAGAAATGTATATGGCGGCGGACCACCGCGGAATCAATGACAGACATCATACGTTTGTGTGTGCATATAAGTGTGTGTGTGTGTGTGGGGGAGTCCATATGAATGTGTTTGACCCAGGCAAATGGAAGAGCGGATTTCAAGAGCTGTCACACTATGCTGTCTAGACATGATTTTGGCTGTGTTTAAGATGGAGTGTGTAGGAGTGTTTAGTGGCTCTGTTAGCCTCAGGGCTTTTGGATGTGGGAACAAAGGGGGGCGGTATGAGTGTGACATTTTGACTGTTCTCTAAACACACAATGTTCTTTGTTCTTTTCCTCTTTCTACTTCATTTTCGCTCATCGTCTTTTGATTTTTCTCCCCCCTTGACTCGTTCACTCCATCCACTCTTTGTGCTTCAATCTGTCTCATTCCTCTCCTCTGTGTCCACTCTTTTCTCCTCTCTGTGTCTTCTGTTGCAGGGGGACTGCAGGACAAGGGAGGAAGCGCTGATCTTGGGGGTGGAGCTGTGCGACAATGGCTTCATGCATCATGGTACGGCACTTTTCACTGCTGAGGATTTCAGCAGTCCCAAAAAAAAAAAAAAAAGTTCTGACCATGCTGTGCACAAACTGTGGAATCCTCTCCATCGTTGGCTAAATGAGAATTGAATGCTTTGGAGAAACTGCGCAGAGGGCGTCTGGCATTTAGCATCCTGTTTTAGAACATCACCACTCTTGTTCTCTTTCCATTTCTACTTATAATCCCTTTGACACGCTACAGGAATAGAACTTTTTTCCAATCCAGTGAATGAATTTGCATGTGCGTATGTGGGCATGGGAGTGGGTGGTTAGGGCTGTATTCATGCATACTATCATTAACTTCATGCATACTTGTGTGCATGTGACTTAATTGACCAAGTGCAGGGTACATGCATGACTTGCTTTAGTTGTGAGAACTTGGCAGATAACGCGTGGATGTTTGTCAGTTTTAAGTGCAAAACAGTCAGACGCCATGGTTACAGTTTGTTTAGAGAGTCAGGCTTGTTTTCGACTCCCTCATGCCAAAGTCCACATCATACACACTACAGTATGAGTCACAGTGTCTCCTTGTACCCCCATGATGTAACTGCTCCAAACTACCCACAGTTCAAGCGTCACGCTACAAATTACCAGCACATCTATGGAACATAACAGTCCCAGCCATCAAACTTCCTTTCACTTCCACAGCCTACAGGGTAATTTTACCATTCGTGCCAGTAAGTTATTTGGCCTGACGATGTAGCTATTAAAACTACTGGCATTAGATCTGATCTTGGGGGAATGAAGTGAGGGAATGTTAGGAGGAAACTCTGTTTTTCCCCTCAGGGCTATTTTTTAAGTCTTGAGTGAAGGCGTTATGTTGCTGTGGAAACTGGGTTCATTCAAAAGTGATAGTTTACCATGAAAGTGGGGTCTCCCTCTCTTTCTCTCTCTCTCACACGGTGTGTATTTGTGCACTTGGTGTGTATGTGTTTAAGTGCTTGGGCATGCTCCATTTGGCATGTCACACTATTGCTGACATGTTTAAACCTTTCAACTTTGTGAAAAATGTTTGATTCTAGATTTAACATTTTCATCCTCTGCATAGCACCAGACGCTGATGTTCTAAGTGTTCTGGGTTTTAACAGAATCTTCCTTTGTCCCAGAAAAGAAGGAATACCTACAGATTGAGGATCAAGTTTCTAATTAACAATGAATAGACAGCCTGGGCCATTGATTTTGATTTTTACTACTAGTTTGCATCCATTGGTGTCAACTGAGATTAGCTCCAGGAGAAGCGGTATACGTAATGAATGGATGGTTTCCATTCATTTTCCTATAAGTTGTCAAGTCTACAGAATTACATGATAGGAAGTTGCCTTATAGCCTTGAGGTAATTCTTTTAAAATCTGCTCTCAAACTGCATTACCATGAGAAAGAGATGAGTCTTTTCATTGATTTTCATGCCATGCAGAAATGAATGGACCCCAATGCCTGCCTGGAATGGTAGAAAGAAATACACCCAATAATATAAAACTGTATATGTATTTGAAAATGGTCAGCAAAAATATGAGTTATACATGATCTGTTGTTAAGGAGCTTAAACTTGTAAACACTCTGCTTTGAACCTTTAACACTTACAAAGCTATTTTTCTGGAAATGTGATTATTCTGCAAGTTTGTGGGTTTATTTACCTCCCTCAGTGTTGGAAAAGAGTGAATTCAAGGACGAGCCCTTGCTGTTCCGTTTCTTCGCCGATGAGGAGATGGAGGGCTCCAATACCAAACACAAACCCATGAAGCATGACCTAAAAATAGTAGAGAACGTCATCTCCAAGTCTCTCCTGGTGAGTACTCACTCGCACTAGTCCTCGGTGGCTTGTTGACTGATTATCTCTCAGTCTGTCTAACATGCTATGACTTTGCATAGCCCCACAACTTAGAGGAATGCAAAGGTGCACTAAATCATTATGAAACACACAGCTGCGAGAGGGAAAAGTCATAACACTGCAAAAAGTCCATTTTATACCTCAGTAAGCATTCTTTTCAGAGGAGTGAGCAAATACTACTATAGCCTATCTGTGTGTACCAGTATCTGCCTCTGGTGTGTGTGTGTGTTTGTGCTCTGTGAGAGTGTTTTGGTCTGCTGCCTTGGGATTTTGCTGATGGGGGGATGTGTCGTTTTCCAGATAAGACCCAGTGATGGAGGCTTCGGCTTTACCCTGGAAGAGAGGAACAGAGTCCCCATCATCAAATCTGTGGAAAAGGGCTCCCCAGCCGAGGTGAGAACACACATATAATGTCTATGCAACGCAGTGTGGATATGTAGGTACAGTCATGTGGATACATAAACAAAGAACCTGAGTATAAAACTATCCCTCTTGCTCTTTGAGGAAGAGGGAAGAGGGATAGTTAATAAGCTTCACCTTCACTGGGCTCTTCTGAAAGACTGTCATTTCCCAGTTACACCTGAAAGTGGCACAGTCAAATTCATTAGCATGCCCTCACAAAATAAATGCTCCTGGAAGCTTGGTGATGAAGTGACTGCAGAGAAACATTTTAATCCAGCACCTGAATAATGTTTGTTGGCTCTAGTTTTGTTTGTGGCAGAAGAGGAATGCTGTATTTGTGTTGCTTATACTTCAACATAGCACAGTAAAACTGCTAATGTGATAGCTTCCTACATTTAGGACTCTGTTGTCTCTGCTACCTTAAGCACTGTCAAAAGAGACTTAAGTCCAGATGGTTTTCAAATCAATGTCAAAGCTTGTCAAAGATGTCATCAACCAGGGTTGAACTGTTTGTGAACACACCATGTATATTTCCTTGTGTCAAGCAAATCGAGATTGCAAGAATTTTATGGCAATGACTGAATGTTATTTATTCTGCTGGAGCCAAGTCTTTACTAGATGGATTTACCTATTGTATGGTGAGGAGTAAATCCATGTAATCTCTGCTGTAACATGGTGTGGCTCAGGATCCAAAGGTTTTTTTGGCTTTATGGTGGTTCAGTGTATCCTCTTTGTAATTCAGCATCATTCTCCTGTGTTTAATTCTGTTTTCCAGAAGTTATTCTGCAAAGATGTGATTTCTTCACAGCAGATGTAGCCAGTCAGCAGAAGCCTACTGTTCTTAAAATGTGGTTTGATCATCGGCCATAAAAATTTAAACCTCTGTTATACTGTTAAGCTAAACCTGCTTTACAGTGATGGACACTGATGGTAACATTAGGAGTGTTTTTTTGTGCAGAAATAGGGTGCATTAAAGGGTGCCATGTTTTTGAGCTCTCATTTGGTGTTTACCTTTGATCTGCTAGATGAAAATGGGGACAGAAGAGTTTGAAGGCAAATGTGATCACTCCAAATGCACGAGCCATAATTCCCTCCAGCCCCGGAGTAGCGCTGAATGCGCCTGGAAGGTCTGGGTTGCATAGAGACTGGCTTTGTGTATGCTTTTAAATACTCAATCTGAAATCCACAACAGGATCCAGCTGTACACTAGTAGATAAAAGTTGTCCCATATTGTCTCCTATGACTGGGAGTGTGTGATGAAATCCTTTGGTAATATATTTTTATTATGATTCTGTTTGATGTGAAAACTTAATGCTTGACAATGCTTTTTCCTTAATTCCACTATTTTCTGTTATATTCTATTGTAAGATGGCTGGCCTTGAGGTGGGGAAGAAGTTGTTTGCCATAAATGGAGACCTGGTCTTCCTCAGGCCTTTTTCTGAGGTTGAAGTTCTCCTCAGGCAGTGTTTCAACAGCAAAGGGCCCCTCAGGGTGCTGGTCAGCACTAAACCAAGAGAGTAAGTCAGTTCTGTGCATAGGTACTGTCTAAATGATGTAGTTGTGTGCATTTTTCAGCTTGTTTCATTGCCTTTTTTCCTCCTCTTGTCTCCAGCACTGTAAAGATACCAGACTCGGCTGATGGGCTAGGGTTCCAGATCCGTGGCTTTGGTCCATCTGTGGTCCACGCTGTCGGGAGAGGTAAGAGGTTGCCGCCTCCTCCGCTTGAGCTTGTCTGGCTTCATCAGCAAAAAGCCTCCTATCACCTCCCTTGTTATTGTGGCACAGCTGGCAAGCAGCTGCCACACTGGTCTTTGGGTGGGGTGGGTTGTGCGTGACTTGGCCACAAGAGGCCAATTTCTCCCCCCCTCACGCTCTCCATGTGGCTCAGCTGGTTGGTTAACGGTGCTGCCAAAACCTAAAATTAGCTGGTTATCAGTCATTTTCTACATCACGATGATTGCCACGTACGTATTCACATTTTTTCCTCAGCGGTTCAATTCCTCTGCAGCGTCTTTTCCCCTTTTTGCCTCCTCTTACCTAACACAGCATGTTTAGTAGTACTGCTATCAGGGCTGGCACAAGATAGGGTACAATCAAAAAACAATCCAAGGCCTTGTCTGGCCGTTCTCAGGGGAATTGAATCTTGTTTTTTTCCTTAAGCAATCTGAGTTGGATAGGAGAATAGAAATGTGCTGGGTATGTGCCTTCCTGTGTGTAAGTGTGCCTGTGTGCGTGCATGTGTTAGCCTGATGATGTGGTTGCCTGGGAACCTGCTGTGTGTTTAAGCAGATGCTCTGAGCCCCAGAGACAGAGCTGTAGGCAGTGTCTAATCCCTTGGATTGTCATAACAGCTGCTGTCCCCTGGTGTCTGGGGTCAACAGGACCAGGTAATACCAATTAGAGACAGAAAACTGAGAGGTAGGAAGAGGTGAGACAGGGTTCTGCAGCAGCTGAACAGATAACTTCATCATGAAATCAACACCAGGCGACTGGTCACTGCATTCTCATTATTTGATATCGGTTCACCACTTTGGTTGAGACGGAAATATCTCCATGACTACAGGTTGGATTACCCTGTAATTTTACTCGGACTCGTCACGGTGCCCAGAAGTTGAATCTAAAAGACCCTGACTTTTCCTTTTGCACCACCATGAGAGTGACATTTGTAGTTTTGAGTAAATGTCTGCTGAGCTGTTGTCATGAAATTTGGTTCATGTGAGCGTATCAGCAAATGCTACCATTCTAACACTATACTAAGATGGTGAACATGGTAAACATTATACCTGCTAAACATCAAGATGTTAATGTTGTGACTGGGAGCATGTTAGCATTCAGCCTCATAGAGCTGCTACTTTGGTCATAGACTCAGGCTTGTTCCATCTTTAGCAGTAGTAACCAAACCACAGATGCTTTAACTATCTATTCTTTGTATTTAATAATAAAAAGATGCTGTTTCTGTAAATATATATTTAAATATAAAACACTTCAAACTCTGTTAATCAGAGTATGCACAGACTACTGCATTGTATCTGTCTGTGATAGGAAAGCAAAATTAGACATGCATACACACAAAATATGAACAAATGCAACTCTAACAATATGAATGTTAGAGTACTGCATCTTGTACAGTGTTTGTTCATGACTTTGCACTCAGTCTCTCTGTTCTAGTACAGTGGACCTGTCTGTTGGTATACTTTCTTACCTGGACAGTTAAAACAGCAGAGAAACTACACCTGAATCATTTCTTTCTTACAGTAATTGGTGAGTGGAATACAGATTCTTTATATTGCAATGTGAGGTATGCATGGTGTGTGTTTAAAGAGCTATGAAAACAAATTGGAGGAATATTTAGTCTGCCACGCACTTCCTTCTGATAGCTGTAAACCTTGATGCTCTGAATCATGTCCCTCAGAGAGGCCCTCGTCTACCCCAGATAAACAACTTCCCTCCTCTCCATGCTCTCTCACACACTCCTCCTGAGTTGCCAAAACAGGAAACAAAGTTGTAAATACAAAGAAGAAAGAGGAATGTTGTTCAACCCAATTTTGTGTACAGGATGTGGAAGATGTGACAGTTATTTTTATGGAATGTGCGGGTGTTTGTTACATCCCGATTCAGCTCTCGCACCTGCATGATAATGTGTACTGCCCTTGACGCCTCTCCCCTCTCTTTTGCTTGTCTTCTGTCTCACGCCAGGCACGGTGGCAGCCATCGCTGGCCTCCACCCGGGCCAGTGCATCATCAAGGTGAATGGCATCAATGTGAGTAAGGAGAGCCACGCCAGCGTCATCGCTCATGTCACCGCCTGCAGGAAGTACCGGCGACCCACGCAGGTGAGACATGAGGGAAAGGAAGAAAGGAAGGGCAAGTGGGGATAAACTGCAAGTGAAACCCACATTTATCATAGTTTTTGGCCTCATAAAGATTAAGCTCACTGGAGGCCACCCTTTCATTTCCCATGACCTCACTGGTAGAAAGTTAAGATAATTTGCATTACGTGCTGACTGATCTGAGAGAAAGAGAAGTGTGGGAGATCACAAAAGAGTAAAAGAAACAAAAAGAGCAGAAAAGTCAGGAAACAAGAGCTAGTTGACCGTGAGAAAAAAATAGCAAACAGACCTCCTAGCTCCCGTTTACCTTCATATCTCTCTCTCTCTCTCTCTCTCTCTCTCTCTCTCTCTCTCTCTCTCCTCTCTCTCCCTCTCCCCCTCTCCCTCTCCCTCTCCCTCTCTGACTCCGTCTTTCTCTCTCTTGGGTCATTACGCAGAAATAATAGTAGTTTTGGCTCCTCCAGCCCTGACCCCTGGCTCACAGCGGTGGGCCTGCTGTGGGAGACTGGCAGGCTGCAGGGAGAGGTGGGAAATGAGCTAGGGGGTGGCTGGGGCTCAGGGTGGAGTGAGGGAGGGGTGAGGAGGGGGGTTTGTGCCAGCCAATAATTTTTCCTGGGAGAGTGGTTGACAACAGACAAGTGTAGGAGGAGAGAGAACAAGCTTGGTCCACCTGTTGAAGGTGGGAAAATTGTGTGAAAATAGAAACCCAAGGGCGTGTGTATGGTGTGAGTTGGTGTAGTGTGTCGCTATAATTGAGCCCTGTTGGGACTTCAGGCTTAATGAAGCACTACAGGGTTCCAACACTACTGGAGATCTGGTTTACATCAATTATGGACACTGAGGAACCGCCCTCTCTTTCTCTGTCTCTTTCAGTGTTTGTGTGTGTGTGGTTGTACGCTAGAAGACCACAGACCAGTAGGCAGGCACAGCATGTAGCCTTGGCAGAAAACCCACTGTGGGGTTTTGGGTGTGGAGAGGAGAGAACAGACACAGATAGATACACACATACACACACAAGAGCTGTGCAGCACGCTAGAGAGGGTTGATGAGATTGGCATGGGTTTGCTTTCGCGGTCTCACCAAGCACCATGTTTCCATATGTTTGTGAAGGCTTTTCACTGTATGCTCTGCCAACCCAACTGTGACACTGTACACCATATCTGGGCAGAATCAGCTAAACATGCTGCATCAAACCCAAACCTCAGCCTGTGTGTGTACACATATGCTACAGTTATGTGTGTTCAGAGTTGTATGTTTTTCTAATCTCCCATCTGTCTAGTAATAGAAATGCTACCTGTTAACCATGAGTGAGAGTGGAGTAAAGCTACAGCAGGCTGACTTGTGTTGCCAGTTGTATGTGTGACTCTAATGGTTCCAGTCAATATAGTATGAGTGGAAACACAAACGTGTTTCACAGTTAAATATAAGTTCAGTGTATAAATAGAACTAATCTAAATATAATCTAAACTAAATCTTATCATTTAATAGAGATAAATATTTCTTTTTCAGTGATTTTTAAAAATTTCTATGGTGCAAAAATAGTAAACTTCTAAATGCTTGCAAATCCTGTTTTATTTTCCTATGCAGCAAGATACTATTAAATGGGTGTACAACAACAGTGAGAGCGCCCAGGAGGACAACCAGAAAACTAACCAGAAACCCACCACAGAGGAGAATGGAGATGGCTTTGAATGCAAAGTAGAAGGTGAACTCACACACACACATTCATGAGAAACTACATGGGAATTACTCATCTAGCAAAAGAAATTCTGCTCAAAGGTGTCTGTGGATGTGACACAGGCTCGTTTCACAGGAACACAAGCCTGTCGCCTGCTACAGTTAACAAGTCAGATGCGGTTCTGAAACAAGCTCATCTGGAGAGTGTTAGCTGCCTCCTCTGGCTCATCAAGTGTTAATTCCCCCCTGCGATTTATGGATCCCAGTGAGAAAGTAAAATAGGAAAGCTATTCCCTTCGTAGCAAACAGCTCCAGAGCAGGATTTATTGCTGTATTAAGTCATTGCGTTAGCATAGGGCCGGTTAACTTAATGCTCTTGGAATTGCTCATCATTTGTGGGCAGATGGAAGAAAGCCATGAGCAGAGGGTCTCCCTTTGAAATGAACTGCAGATCTGGCGGTCTCAGACCTCCTACACTGCCACAGTGTGTGATGATGAAAGCACTTGCAACATTGCAACCATGCAATTTGTGGTGAAGATAGGGATTATTTGTGTTTGTCACAGAACACTGATCACTACATAATTTTCATGATTTGTGCATCTGTGCATGCATGTTCACAGAAATCTATTTCACCACTGTCTCTTTGCTCCTCTGCATTTCTACATCTCAGAGGTGATGGACAAATTCAACACTATAGCCATCATTGACGGGAAGAAGGACCATGTAAGTCTGACGGTAGACAACGTCCACCTGGAGTACGGAGTGGTGTATGAATATGACAGCACAGCTGGTATCAAGTGCCATGTGCTGGAGAAGATGGTGGAACCCAAGGGATTCTTCAGCCTCACTGCTAAGGTATTCTGGGATAAATTCTCAACATCTGGACTGGACTTTAGGCTGATTGGTTGGTTGAACATCTGGTTAGATGTCACTTAAATTATGTAGGATTTAGACTGTGTGTTTTTTGGAAACAATGATGCTGATAATTCAATAATTTTGCTCGTTTTGGTCAAGCCACAAGGCTTGATTATAAGCTAGGCTCCAGATTCACTTTGTGGCAATTAAATGGTAATGTGGTAACTTCATTAATTAATTGAATTGGTGATTTTCACAAGCACACAATATTTGCACTAAATTTGATTTGCTGTCTGACATAGGGGATCTGTGCCAAACACTGTTGTTTAGACATCATGTTTTTGTTGCTGCTTCAATCCTAGGTGGCTGTGGTTAAATAAAAAGAGAAGGAGGGAGAGAGACAGAAAGAAGGAATGTTTTATTACATTTTAGGTGATTAATAGTGCCGTTGGTGTTCATTACCTCAGGGCTGCACCTTGCATGATGAGGGAGAACAATGGAGACATAAACAAACCATGATGCTTCTATCTCTCACAAGTCCAAGGGAGAGCAGTAGATGAACTCCAAAATGATTGTGATTATTTCTTTATATATTTTTGCTCTTTGGGTGGAGGTGAAATCTCTGTAGGATTTACAATCAATCAGATACTGACTGATAATAATCATGCCATTTTTTCTCAAATTTAAAATGACACACAAATCACACTTTTCTTTTTGCTTTTGAGTTTTTCAGTACAGGCGGATACAGCTCTCCTGCTGTGTAGATTGAGGGGCTTGATGTTAGTTAAAACTGACAGCTTTATTTTCGTCATGTTAGTTCCCAGCTGTGTTAAGTGCACGCTTTTTACATCCCAGCAGTGTTGTTCACAGAATGATCATTATTGATTTAAGATACACAGAGGGAAGAGGATCTGCTCAGACGTAGATGCACACATGCTGGCTTGGAAAATAAAGAGGCGCTTTGCAATCTTGCTGCCAAATTTCACAATGAACAACATCTCTCCCCTTCATGGTAAATTAGCAGAGATCACAAGTTGGGCTCATGTCTTAAACAGATCTAGATTTACAGTTCTTGTTATAAGAAGTCTGTAAAAAGCACCATTATAAATGAAACCCAGTGACATGCAAAAATAAAACTTGCTATATCCCCTCTAGCTATAAGTAGTTTCCCATTCCTCCAAAGTGGAAGTAATTTTAGTATTATTATAAACATCTGCCCTAGCAGTTGATGTTGTCTTCAGAGATCTGTGTGATGTTGAATTTTAATATCGCCAACGCTGTCGGGGTGCACAGGTTTTTCTTGTGCTTCAGTTTCTTCCTGCTGTTACTATTTCCTCCCCTGTGTTTTTCTCCCCTCCACTGGGCAGCTCATTAAGAGGGGCTCGGATATTTGCGTCTCTCTTCCTCTTGGTATCTAATCTCTGATCTGGAAAGTCAGTGTCTACATACGTACAGCATATGCCTCACAATCTGGGTTTATCTCCATGGATTTATGAAAAGCACATGGAATTTTTTAGATATCCAAGTTTAACTGCTTTAAATGCTGTAGAGAAATCCACCCTTCAGCCAAATTTTTCTTTTCCGATGAAAAAGACCTTTGTCAGTCATTTACATCCCATTATTTGCTCCAGAAGGCATTGGCGTTATCGGTTAATCATCCCTGTCTCTGTTTGCCCTTTCTCTGACCAGATCCTGGAGGCGCTGGCGCGTAATGATGACATGCTGGTGCAGATGTGTGGCAGGTTGAGCTCCAGCTGTGACGTGATCCCTGAGGAGCTGCAGGTTCGCTTTAGCACCATGTGCGGCGAGAGGGTGGAGCACATCAACCGGCGCATCACCAACTACAGAAAGGTAACAGTCCTGAGTTGCTCCGACGACAAACGAAGAGGCCCTTCATCTGTCTCTCTTTTCTCCACCATGAGCTGCATATGTATATACAATGAAAATTGACTCTGCAATCCTCTGTAGACTCATAGTAATAGAAACAGGCTGCAGCTAGTGCATAAATACCACTTCTACATAGTGGTTCTCAGCTGTGGTTCTCCCGCTGAACCCCTTCTGCATAGATGCACTGTGGAGGAACTTCTATGGTGACCTCCACCGCGCACTGGCTTAGATTGAATACAGAAAGTGAAGAAAACACGCTGAAAAGGCATCGATGTCCTTGATGAATGGTTGTTTTCCCAGCGCGCTGATGTCAACGTGTCAAAGTGCCTCAATCCGATGACACGCTGCAAACAAGTTGAACCTGAGGCACAACAACATCTGAAGGCTGCTGCTCAAAAATGTAATCAGCCCTCATTGACCTGCAAGTGAGAGTGTTTAGCCAAGAGTTCTGACACTAACTTGTGAACTTGTCTCCGACTGCGTGAATGCCTGCAATATGTAGTATTATCTGGCTACTAAGGCATTTTCATCACTTTTCATTCACATCTGTAAGCATGTATCTACAGTCAAAACATCCTAATTCGTGCAAGTGTGCGTGAGAGAGAGAAAGGAAAAGATCTGACTCAACATTAGAGTGGGCCTTGGATTAATTACCAGTCACTTATAAATAGCCGTGCTCAGCCACAGCCAGGACTTTTGTTGTGTAAGATCCCCCTCCTGCACTAGAGCATTCCTTCTCAGACCCCAAGAGAGAAAGAACAGGGGGAGTGGAAGAGGAGGAATGAAGGAAGGAGCAAGGGATGTAGATAGAGGAAGAATGAAAGAGGGACAATAAAAGAAAGTGATACAAGGGGAGATATGAACCTGGGGCCTGGAAATAAGGGTCCACAAACCTCCAGGGACAGGAGATGTGGTGAGATGTTTTGTCCATCTGGACCATATCAGCTCGGAGCTCGGCTCGGAGCAGCAGCTTCATACTCCAACTATCTGAGATAACTGAGGAGAAATGTTTGGTTTAAGTTCCGTAGTTAGTATATACATTATGTTATGCTTATGTTGTGTGACAACCCAAGTTGCTAGAAACTGATCCGATGGTCTATGACATCTGCTTCGCAACATCCCAAGACAGGATACAGCCCCTGTGACGGAGGGTTCAAGGAAAGTGCAAACAAATGTTGCAATGAAATAAAATGTGTCCGTGATATTATGTATCAGCTCTATTGGATCCAAGCAGTCCTTCAGGCTCCCTGTGTATTGTGTTTTACATGGAAATGCTATCTTGCAGCACGTTTCATGTACAGTATATTCAGATGTTCCTTCCAGTTAGGCAAAGTCTTATAACATTAAGCCACCCTGGAGCACATTTGCCCTCAGTTAACAGTGTATACAGGATACATGTGATGTTAACTTATCTGAAAGAATCTTTATTTTATTTGATGTAACACCATCTTCAGTCTAAAGTGTGTTTGATATCATTGCGATAAACTAAAGCCACAGTTCCTCTGCAGCAAATTCAAAACATGAACATTCTTTCTGAAGATTGTTGAAGTTACAAATCAAATCACAAATAGTAGAATGAAACATATTTTCATCATATTATCTTACAATGTGACGATAGAGCTGCTATGGATCTTATTTAATTCAATTCATATGAACTTAAGTGATAAATGGTTATGTTGGGGTCTGCAGTTCTTCACATATGTGAGCAATGATGATGTTATGTATCTGTCTTGTATCTTTGATTGGGTTAAATATTTGAGCTGCCACATGAAAAACGGAGGAATGGAGAAAATGTACAGTAATGGGTGTTTATGCTTTTCTTCTAGTGTCAGCTGTCATATATGTAAAACAAAACAGTAGGCTGAGTTGGACAGATATTCTTTGCTGTATTTCAAATGGAGCCTTTAATTCTCATACACATTAGATATATAATACTAAGATTCATACCTTTCAAGCCTGTCTGCTGGTCCTATTCCCCAGTTTGAATTGCTATTGATTATGAACCTACTAGCCAATAATATGTTAGGATGGTCCCCCCTGCAGTCAGTGTCTTTGTAGTACAAGATCTCTCAGCATATTTCATCTCTAAACCACCTGCATTCCCCTCTTTGTGTCAGTTTGCAAGGGTGCTGAAGAACAGAGCGTGGCCGACCTTTAAGCAGGCCAAGGCCAAGGTGTCTCCCCTCCACAGCAGCGACTTCTGCCCCACAAACTGTCATATTAATGTGATGGAGGTCTCCTACCCCAAAACCACCACCTCCCTGGGCAGTGCCTTCGGGGTGCAGCTGGACAACAGGAAGAACACACCGGAGAAGGGAGGACGCGGCGTTGCCGAACAGGGTGAGTGAGAGTGAGTGCGAAAAATGCCTGCACAGCGGAGCAGTAGTTTTACATGTTCATCTCAATCTGCCTTTTTTTTCCTGGCATGTTTTGTGTTGCCTCAGGTAAACTGAACCCCATGGTTAACATCCAGCACACCATCACCACTATGGCTGCTCCATCGGGTCACAGCTTGGGCAGGACCGAGGGACACGGCCTTCGCTTCCTGCTCAGAGAGGACGACCTGCTCACCCTGGACGCTTACCAGAAACTCCTCTACAAACTCACCACTGTCGTCAAGGAGATGGAGACGCACGGCGCCCACATTGATGAGTGAGTGGCTACATGTAAATACTTACTGTACATGCAACATCTGTACCTGTTCGCTCACGTGCATGTAGAGATGCAAATGGCCAAACTCTCAAACATAAACACACACACACAAGTAACACATGCTTTCTTGTTATTCACTCCCTCCAAATGATTCCCATGTGAGACAGACTGTCGTGTATCATTAAGTGGCCTGAGTTTGAGATGAATCTTTTCTAACATATTGCCCACAAATGGCAAAACAAAGGGTGAAACTGATACTTTTTGAAACACTTCAAATCACTTTTTGTTTATGATGGAAAGTGATACCACTGATTCTATTCTACTTGACTTGAAATGTCCTGTGAAACCAGATTGCCTCATATAACAAGCTGTAACTTTAGCAGCCTGAGTGGTCAGTGTGCTGCATCTGGCACTTGGCGGGCATACATTTTGTTCATTACTCCAGCACCTGTGTGTGTATGTGTGTGAAGGAGGAACAGAAGGAAGAGGAAAAGCAGAAACATCAAGTCATTTTTGGTGTGTTTCTCCACCATATGTCTGCACAATTTGTGCACGAAGGTATGCTCACGCTCCATTTATGTACAGGATTTTACACCTGATATTGTATGTGTGTGTGCATGTGTGTTAGATTAGTGCTTCCTGCCTGGCCACTCTGTATTCAGTGTAGTTGGTGGATTCATTGTCTGGAGACGCACACGAGGCTACGGAGAGGAAATGGGAAACGCTGCACCATTCCTGCCTCCCCTATGGCTAAACAGGAAACATGATCTCAATGAAGTAGAGGGTGTGTCGCCAGGCCAGGTGCCCTCTGGAAATGCCATTGACTAACAATGGAGCACTGATATATTCATGTGCAGCAGACAGAAACATACCAGTGCACACAACAACCTCTAAAATGATAATAATACTTTCTTCTAAGTGAAATATCTTAAGAAACAAACTTCATTCTTCTCCAGTTTTCCCCTGCAGTAGTTGGTAATTATTGGTGGACAGCTGACTGATTACAATAGATGTGTGTGTTATGCATCTTTAGATGATCATTTGATTGATTTAGTCATTAGAAGTCTCCTCAGCTATGGCAGCAACATTCGGAGAATGACATTAAAAGTCGCTAGATGGAGCGGAGCTGTCACCTAACCACAGTAATAATGAGTTGAGTCCACAGCAAGGCTCTTAATGACCGAGACTGGACAAATTTTGTCATGCTCCTGTCGCTGCCAATTAGTGGAGCTGCATCCCAATGATGCGCGACATGGCCGGACGAGGGGATAATGACCTTTAGCATCCGCTATCTGTTGGAACGTGCAGATGTACACACATAACGCACTTCAGCTTGTTAAGGATGAGCTTGTGAGGGTGCTGCCTCGGTGTGTTGCTCTGCGTGGGTGTGTTGAACCCTCCCGAGCTCTTCGTCAGATTCGTTTGCATGTTAACCTGTTCGCCGACTGGTCACTACTCCTTTTATTGTTCATGCACCCCACCCTTTTCTCTCTCCTGTCTCCCTCAGTTCCTCTTCGTCCTGTCTTACTTCCTCTACATTCTGCTTTCTGCACGCCCGTCTGCACACATAGACACAGCCATTATTCACTCTCTGTGTCTCTTTCTTTATCTGTACTGGGTGTGCCTGACTTTGACAGCACTACTTTATAATGATGTAATAATGAGCTGATGTGGCCATATTTATGAGGGCTCTTTTGTGGGTTATGTCAAACACAACCCCCCCCCAGTCCCAACCCAGAGTCAAGAGAGGAAGTCTACGGTACATTCATAGCAGATTAGAAATATCCTCAAGTAATTTAGGAAAAGAAAATAACTGGGCGTAGAGTGATGTTGCATAATTTCTTGGCTGATTTTAGAGGAATCCATTTTGAGGCAGCGACCTGTGAACCTTTTTCTCTGGGGGCCTCAGACAAGGGGTCACAGCTGTGTGAGGACGTGGCTCCGGTGACGTGCTTTACATCAGGACCTCCTCTCTTCTCTGGATCAAACACCTCCCCTCTTCTCTCCCCAGCTTCCTCCTACCTCCTCGCATCTTTTTCTTATTCTGCGTGCATCATTAATAGCGTCCTGACTGGCAGCTATAGGGTCCTCCAATTTATTTACCTCAGCACAGATTAAAGTGTTATGCAAATATCCTACTGTGAATCTGCCTGATGTGCAGCTTTGTAATGCAGATGCACTTACAGATGCGGTGAAGGCGATTGACGTCTAATGGTTTAATGTGTCGAAGTGGGTTAAAGAGCTTCCTGCGAGAGATTATCTGATCTCTCTGATTGCTCGCAATAAGCAGTGGTGTACTTTGGCCCTGCTCTCTGTTATTTCCCCTCTTTTTCTCTCTCTGTTGAAGCCCCTTCTCTGATCCGGTCATTGTTATTCTCCTTTTCTCCCCTCAGTTAGTTTGCGCCCCAAAGGCCCCAAACTGCGCTCACTTCTTTATTAACAAATAGCCAATCACAGAGCCCGGAGAGCTTCTCCATAGTGATGGAATGCCACTCTGCTTCGGGGAGGCATTGTGGCGGTTCCTGGAGTGGACCATAATGAGGGCATCTCTGTGGCCTAGTCAGCCTGTGAATGAGTAGAAAGGGGGGTGGAGAGAGAGGAATGGAGGGGGAAGGAGAGGTGTTTAAAATCATAAAGAAGCATAAAAATCTGAGATGCATTTGGGTAACATGAGGGAGACAGGTTGTTTATTTCACGTAGCTGTGAGCGGCCTCTAGCAGCCTCTCCCCGCTGCCTCTGCTTTGAAATGTCCTTAAGGCCGATGTTATGACACAATGGAAAATGTAAGCGGACACAAATTAAAATTAGCCTGAAATGTAAACAGACATCGCGTGTCAGAGTGTGTGCGTGGGGAGAGATCAAAAAAAGTCCAAGCCCAGCATTTATTGGAATATGGCTTTAAATGCCACCATGTGTTGCTGCAACTGTGAAAATATCCCGGGCCGGCCCTCTTCCTGCTCCTCTGATAGCCGCCTGATAGAACGCAGAACCAGCAGGAACAGTAAGAGGGGAGCTGATCTTTGCAAGCAGAGTTGCAAGTGTGTTGACACAGCTGCATATTTCGACCTATTAATATGATGCGGATCCCTCTCCATCTGAAGCTGTTGTTACGGAAGCTGAGCACAATCAAGGTTGGGGGTTTTGTTTGGCCCACTCAGTCGCTGTTGGAGCCCACACTTGAGCCCATGAATACTGTACATACTGTAAGTGCAATTCAAAATGTTATGTGTTGGGGCACATGTAAGATTTCTGCGTAGCATTAGTCTGATCTGAAGAGGTTGCTTTTATCACGCTGCCATGAGTGTTGGTTTTGGATGAATGTCATTGCTGCTCTGTGTAATCCCTCCTGTCTTGTCTCTCTACCTTTTCCCCCTCCATCAGCATTCTGTCCTCCATTACCCACCCTCCAGCATCAGAGGCCAGGACCCCAGAGAGTTACATTTCTGCAGAGAGCGAGGGGGAGAAGGGGGAGCGCAACGGGAAGAAAGTGTGTTTTAACGTGGCGGGGGACGAGCAGGAGGACTCCGGACATGACACGATCAGCAACAGAGACTCATACAGGTATAACTGAAGTGAGACATGGACACATCTTCACATTAATTGTTTTCAGATAAAAGCATTTTGGGAGAAGAATAAGCCATTATGTGTGAGGAAATAGACACTTTCAGGTTCATTATCTCTTAAACTGTTTCCTCCTCATTTTTCATCAGTGACTGTAACAGCAACAGAAACTCCATCGCCTCCTTCACCAGTATCTGCAGCAGCCACTGTAGCTCCTACGTTCACAGTGATGAGATGGACTCAGGTACACAAGTGCAACACACTCAACACAAGCATTATTCTCGCCGACCTAGTAGTAAAGTTGCAGTATTTTGCAGGTGAACTAATTTAACTTACAGTATTAAACAGGTGCATTTACTGTATAATGTATTACTGTATTATTATATTGTATACATACTGTATATGGTTATATTGGGACCATGTGATGATAAGAAATAAATCAAAGTTCCCAGTTAGGTATCATAATCCATAACCTCATTCAGCCACAATGTTGCAAAATAGTCCCACAAGTGACAAATCATGATTACAATCTAACAGGATGATTATACCTTCCTGGAAGGCGAGAACAGAAAAGCCTGAAGTTATACTGGATATGACAGGCATTTGGCCACACATCCCAGCTGGATTTATCATTAACGTCTTACACAACCGTTGTATCCTGTCAAATATCCTTTCCCACTGTCTCTTAGGATGTCTCTGTGACACACACGCACAGCCATACACACACTTCACAGCTCTGTGTGATGTCAGATGTTGTTTCTTTTTCTGTATCTTGTAACATGCACTTTTTAAGGAATGGCAATAAACAGACACACATACTGTATTTGCAGTCATATGTGTTTTGATTCAGTAAGGTGACACATGGTAATTGCGCATGAGTTTAATACAGTGCTGACAAGTTGTTAACCACACTTCTGCAGGAGATGAGATGCCCTCCAGTGTGTGGCTGTCCCACGATAAGCAGAAGAAACTTCACAGCTTCCTGGAGCATCTGTTTAGTCAGGTGGGTCAGTTAACATCTGTACACATGTTACTGATGTGACTTTCAGTGGAAACTAACTTCGTCATCTCCTGAGGAATACATTCAACTTCTCTGTTGTCTTTGTTAAGGTGGAACGTCATGTTGCGTTGTCTAATTGGATTGTATGATTGGTCTTTTACGCACATACAAAATGTATCAGCGCAGTTAAACAAAAAGAAACATTGTAATAATTCAACTATAAATATATATCACAAAACAATTATTATATTTCATGTGCAACTTAATGTTTTTAAAGGTCACATTTTTTATTTAGACCTTTGTGTGTGGACAACAGGAGCTGTGTATTTTGTTTTCTCATGCTCAGGAAGGGAAAATCGTGACAGTTGACCGTTGACCTTTTAGAGACCTTTAAAGCAAAGGTTGACCATATCTGGTTACACACACACACACACACACACACACACACACACACACACACACATGCTTACCATCCACAAGAAGTTTTATGAGGATGTCTCCATTGGCAGTGGAAAAGCCAAAAAAACTATGCTTTGCTGTCTTTGCACTTTTGGTCTGCTTCCTGTCATTTGTTTTATTGTGGAGCAGTTTCCCCCAGCTTTGTTTACATACCGCAAAGCGAATTGTATTCATTGGGGCTCTGTGGAATTGTGTGTATGTGTGTTACAGAGAAGCAGGTGCTGGTTGTGTTTGGGTGTCAGTTTTTGCTTCCCTCCACATACTTTTGATCGCGGCTCAGTGGGGAACTGTACCGCGTAAGTGCAATGACTTGACCCATGTGTTTATCCTCAGGTGGACTCAATCACCAGCATGCTGAGAGGAGTGGTGGTGGCTCGGGCGTTCGAGCAGACCAAGTGCTTCACACCTGGAAGAGGATTACAAGGTAAAACACCTGGACTGTGATGGACTCCTGGCTCTGAAACACTCATCTTTTAATCTTATCTACAAGTCAAACCATCTGAGGAAGATGTGTCGTAGTATGAAAAATACTGACATCTTTTCCTTGCTAGATAACTCCTTTTCCACTGTAGCAGTATGTGAGTTTCCTGTGATGTGTAGCTCTGCTTCTTGGGTCTTGCTGGGCTGCACAGTGGGCCTTGGTGAAGAAAGATAATATTGGAGAAACTCCAGAGAACCAGCACAATACTGAAAGAAAACAGAGCATATGCTGAAAATGTCGCAGCCACCCGCACGTAGGGGCTACAACTTCCTGTTGTGTAATGTGTGTGTGCACAGATGTGATTGTAGAGGCATGGGGTATGTACTGTAGGTGGATTCCAGCACCAAAAAAAAAAAAAAAAAAATCCCAGCCATTTTCTTCTTTCTCTATCTCTCCCTTCTCTCCTCTCTCCACTTTTTTTCCCCTTCAGCTATTCCAGTGCCCTTCTCTCCGCAGCACTTTATAGGGTTGAAACAGCACCACTTAGTTGCATACTCATCCCCCCCTTTATGGTTATTGTAGTGCTACTTACCAGTTGATGGAAAAAGTGACCCTGCAACAGCTTCTGTGCTTCTGTGCTATCTGATAATTTTGTTTTCACTGTGTGTTTATTTGCCGCTTAACCTCATCTTGGCCTTGGTGTTTAACCGTGGTTGCTATTGTTACACTTTATCTCTCACAGGAAAATGTAGGAAATGTTGCTGGAAGGGGCTAAATTTGTCCTTATCATTTCCCGCTACAGATACAAACTGGCTTACGGTGCCCTTTCATGATCTGTGAAACTGTGCAGATGACTCAACCCATTTTGGAGATAAAATAGAAGAAAACTATGCTCACAAGCAACAGTTGTTTTCTTTCTTGGTGCAAACATGGTTCTCATACTTTGCAAGGATGATAACTGTATGTTTTGTTCCCCATGTGGTCTGTACTGTACTATGTAAGGCTTTTATATAAGTGCTGATATGAAAAAGTTTGCTTATTTTATGTCCTTGAATGTGACTTTAATGGAGTGTGATGGCTAAAAGCTAAAGAGCAGATTACCCAGTTATTCTTTATGTTTAGATAAGTAAAGCCTCCAACCATACCGACCCATTTGGCACACAGACTCCCCTCTTCTGTCAGGCTGTTCTCAAGTGAGTGCAGATATGCTTGAACTGCAAATAGGCCTGCTTGTGTTTGGTGTATGTGTGTGTGTGTGTGTGCGTGTGTGAGTTTGTATGCATAAATTCCCTCAGGAGACACATGAAGGCCTTGATCAGAGCTGATCCATCTCAACTCCAGTAATGTGTGTGGTTGATACCACAGCAAACAGGATTATCTAACAAGTGGAGCATTCCTGCATCTGATCTCTCTCTCTCTCTCTCTCTCTCTCTCTCTCTGTCGCCCTCAGACACACTCACACTCACACACAGACACAGACACACTCCAAACCCCCTTAAAGCCTCTGTTAAACAGCCACCTTTCTATCACAGACCTGTTCTTCGTCTCCAGAGTAAACTTTATTACAAACCATTCTGTCTGGTTTTGAGAGGGGTTACATCAGATTGACGGGGTTTGTGCTCGTGTTTTGCCACTGCAAAGACACGATGGCAAAAAAGATTAGATTGCAGGCAGTCAGAAAAAACTGGTGGTCTGTGGGATTTGCTTGGTACTGGGTCTGACTGATCTATAATTTTGCTCAGAAATAGAAATAGATAGACAGATAAAAGAGACAGGCAAGAAAAAGAAAATGAGACTGATCTTACAGAGACAGAGTTAGAGCAAGAAATGGAGGACAGAAAGCAAAAGATGAATAGAGATGATTTATGAGAGAGAAAAACAATAACAAAGAAGAGAAAAGATGCAGAGGAGAATATTTACTAGCATCAGTTATCTTTTCTGATCGCCTTTTTAGTGAATGATCTTTGTTTACTGAATAATCAGTCACCTGAATAATTAAAGTGTGTTGTGCTTTCAAAGAGTTTGATGTGTCTAACTTACTTTAGCAAAGAAATGGAAAGTTTATGAAGGCGGTAAACATCCGTGAATTCAGTTGACTTGAGACTTGTAACAGTTGAGATGCATACATCCATATCCCACCACTGTAGGTCTGTGTTTAATGTCTGTGTGTGTGTGTGTGTGTGTGTGTGTGTGTCAGAGTTTCAGCAGGAGATGGAGCCCAAGGTGAGCTGCACCAAGAAGCTGCGTCTCCATGTCAAGCAGGATCCTTGGAACCTTCCCAGCAGCGTTCAGACCCTCACTCAAACCATCGCTAAATATGTTGAAGGTCAGTGTGTGATCATCCAAAAACATGGTTAACACACACACACACACACACACAGTTTTTACACTGCAAAGTGTGCTCACATGATCACATCCAGTATTTACTGTGAGAAGGATGTCTGGCTTGGGAGGTAAAGTACATTAAATTGACCAACTCTCCAGTGCACCTCGTCATATTTATTAGATGCAATAACAACCTGTGTTACAGTTATGAAGGTACAGGCAGTCCCAGACCACTAACTGCACTGCTCTCTTGAAACTTTAAACCTAAAACCATCCTGGGATGCATAAATTGGAGCCACAGAGTTGCACTCTGTTAGATTCCTTCTATTTTTTTTTATCTACATAGGGAGTTCAGCCTCATTTATCCCCAATGAGAGTATGTGGTTTTGTATTTGTTGGCATGCAGATTGAATACACAGGCGCCTATAGACATATATGTACATACAGACACTACCACAAGCAAACATATTCAGATGCAAACAGCCCAGACCTAAGGCCAGTCACATGACACTCCTGGGAAAGGTGAGCTGGTGGTCACGACTAAGAGTGTACAAATAAGCAGAGTTAATATTAATGTGCAGCTTGGCCTGTGTGCACCACTTCTTTTTTTCCTACCTCGCCCCATGATGGCTTTTTCATGCAGTGCAGCATCCTGCCAAGCTACCCGCAGCTCTGATATGACTATAAACAAATGTGGATTTATGTTATTATCTTTGCCTTTGGCTGGTTTTTATGATGCTGTATTTTTTTTTCTTATATGTGAAGATAAACAGCTGTAGAGCTGGGATGGAGCAGAAGAGTTATGCAGCATCGTCCTATTTATGACTTTGAGGGGTTCAGTTTCTTGTGTAGGTCAAACAGTTGCAGTCGAGGAGAAAGGCTCTGTGGGGGTTGATATAAGGTTTTTTGCTGCCTCATTGGATTGTTTTTATTGGTCTTTTTCAGAGGTGAAGACACGGCTGCTCTTGGTCTTACTACAATATACAGGTTTGTCTTATCTTCCTCTTGCAGTAATACAGAATACAGTACCAACTTGAATTTTAAACTGTAGTTTATATAGACAAAATCAAGTAAACACAACAGAAAGGGGGGAAAAAAAGAGCAAGAAATCAAAATCAGAAACATAAACAGACAGAATTTTATAAACAAGAAAGTGAAAACAGTGAGTTTATTAGCATTGGATTAAAAATTCTGCAGTACTTTTTCAGCTTTATTTGTACTGTATATTATCCTTACAGGCACTAAGAAGTGTTACAGTACACAAAAGCATAGTTTGAGGCTTTAAAACATGCCAGACATTGATTTTTTAAATACACATATTAATAGATTTTATGATACATAAACACAGCATCAGTTGGGAAGAAAAGAGGTAAACTTACTGTCATAGTTTCACATTTGAAGGCCTTAATAATGAACTGATGAATGAACTGAGATACAGTAAACCCACTTTCATAATTTATTAATTTATGCATTGCCCCTGGTGGCCTGTTCTGTTCTGTCTTTTCATTTTCCTCTGTTTATAGTCTATATAAGTGTCAAAAAGTGGCACTAGTCAATGAGATACACAAAAAGACTCCCGCAGCTCTAACAAATTTGAATGACTACAATAATTTTGAATGAATAAATTTGAAAATGAAAATCTATTATCATTCCTTGCACTGGCACTTGGCTAACAGCACAACTATCAACACCTTAAGAGAAGCTATACGATAAAGTTTGCTTTTATGTTCCTTTACATTCCTCCAGGAGCCACAAATTATACTAAGGAAAAGTAGAAAAGATTCTTTTAATAGGTGGTGGTTGGATTTGTTAATAGTGTCAGAGAGTTTGCAGCCCTTCCTTACGACACATTATTCATTTCTGAGGGGTTCATGAACTCATTTTTAACTCAGTGGATTGCTGAACTTTTTCAGGGGGCCTATATCTCAGGAAATTATGGCAGCCAATTATTTTCCACTCGGGCACACCTGTCATTTGCTCTCATTTTTTTTCTGTTACAATATTTAATACCCAGCAGATTTTAAAAAAAAAGGCAGCCGAGACGTTTTGTCACCCTACTCAAAGCTTAAAAGTTGCCATAGCACAGTCTGACCTAAAAAACTAATTACCATACCAAACTCCACTCCACTTATTTCTATCACTGCTTTTCTTTTAACACTTGTCCTTACCACTTTACACCTCTGTTGTTAATCTTCACTCACTCTGTTTTGTGTCTTCCATCTCCTATTCACTTTTCCTCTCACATACTTTTATTATTTGTACTTCACCTCTCTCATACCACGGCTTTCCTCTCGGCCTCATATCTTTTTGTTTTCTCTTTAGACTCAGAGATCCAGTTGCGTCGAGACATGGTGTTCTGTCAATCTCTAGTTGCAGCTGTGTGTGCCTTCTCAGAGCATCTACTGGCTGTCCTCAACCAGGTAAACTACATAAAATACCATACTTAAAGATAGAAACTTTGTTTATTTGTTTGATTTTTGACCTCAGCTCACTTTAGATTTGTTGTGTCCACTTTCAGTTCCACAGTGTAAGCAGGGAGCCAGACCAGGACAGCTCGGACCCCCAGGACTTTCAGGAGGCTCAGGAAGCCAGCCGCCGTTGGCTGGAGCAGATTGCCAGTGCTGGACTGCTCTTCCATTTCCAGTCCCTCCTTTCCCCCAATCTGGTGAGCACCAGACCAGTCCCAGCTCTCAGTTAATCTGCTTTAACAGACGCTCTAAAAACAGAGACTTGCTGTCTGTGTATGCATATGGATTTGTTGTAAACCATTCCTGTAGCTGTGCACACTTACATATTACTATATGTAGATATGCAGTATGTGTAGCACTGATATAAAGCCTCAATGCATTCAGTATATCAAATAATAACAATCATATATCAAAATTACAAAAACTTGAATGACATTGTAATTATGAAACTTGAACTATGAAAATTTAGTTCTGCTCTCTGAGCCACAGCAAAGCAAATAAGATGAGATCTACCATTTACACTTTTGGATTTTAAATAGATCATCAATCAAGATGTCACTACCACGCTGCAAGGCTGGGCACCGGAAAAAAAAAAACACCAAAATGTGCTGAGTTTAACACATAGTCTCCCCACTGTGACTGTGTATAGACACGGTCTGAATTGTTGAGGTGTGCCACTGATTTGCAGAGCCAGACCCCACAGCCCACCTCCCTCTTGTGTTACTCAAGTAACAGACAAGCGTCACCATCCTCTGGATTGTTGCTGTCTAAGATAGAACTGCTGTGTGGTGATGTTGTGGGAAATGGCTGAAAACCAAAAACACACACACACACACAAAAACTTTGAATATATATATATAAAAATATATATATATATATATATATATATATATGGAATTTAATTAAGTTTTTTTAGAGGCAAAAACGCAGAATGTTTTAAATAATTTGAGATTGTCACCATGTGTGAAAGTGATGAGCTCAGAAGTGTCAATCTAAGTTTATTTGTGGCTTTCTGTTCAAAGTGATGCCTGTTAACTTACATCAGTCATTCACATAAATATGAGTGGACTGCTGCCATAAGCAATTAGACTTCAGAAGATAGCAAAACTTAACTTGCAGTAAATAAAGCTGTTCAGGTTTCCTGTCACTCAGGCTCTGAACCTCTGGACATGGATTCAAATACTGATAGATATCATGTATAAACATAACATAACATATAAATCAAGATAATCCATAATGTCGAGTTCTGTATGTTGATAATAATCATCATTTCATCTTATTTTGGAAAAGAACTCTTTAAACATTCTCAGGCTCAAGCAGTCTTATGGCTCATTTTTAACGTCAGGCTGGTCTATTCTGCTACATGAATTGAAACCAGTCCAGTGGAAAGACCATCTAGAGAGGAGTTCATTATGAACACCACTGTGGATTGCTAGAAGTGAGCTAAGCACACACTGTGACCTCACTGAGATCCATATTAACCTTCCCCTCTAAGATGTTTTAATAATTTCAGAGGTGTCTTAAAGTAAGTTAGAGAGACTGAAACTTAAATTTGAGTAGCTGAAGGACCCTTAATATATTCTGTAAATGCAGTCATTTCCGTAGTGTTTCTTTTCTGCATATTGCATCATCAACCACATACAAAAACATTTTTTATTGGAACGAGGCATTTCAATTTAGTTTCTATTTCTGTGCCTCCTATCACTGGGAATTAGAAACACAGGAAGTGCTATAAAAGTGTATTTTGGATGACTGTTTATTTAGGTTAGAGGGGTGTGCGGCTGACGTCAGGTCCCTAGAAATTGTTGACGCTTTTCCCTCTTCCTGCTGCCATGCTGTCTCTCTCTCTTTCTGTCTGTCTCTGTGTCTCCCTTTCTTTTTCTTAAGACATTCCCTTTCAAGCGTCCCTGCAGAACAAAACAGGGCTTCAGTACCTTCAGGTGATTCCAGTGAAATCTCTGCATGCTCCTTTTTAGGGCACCACATGAAAGGCAGCACGAGACGAGCATTGTATGCTGTTTGTGTGTGTGTGTGTGTGTGTGTCTGTATGTTTGGGATTTTGTGTAAACTGAAAGTGTGTGTGTCAAGAGGTGGGGGTTGTGTTTATGTGACGCCCTTTGAGATAAACTTGCCCACACACAGCAGGCGTCACTTGGCAGGGCTGTGGGTACCCCTCTTTCACATGTTGGACCATCTCAAATGTGTCTTTAAAAAAAAAGGCCCTAATCCTCTTCCACCACTGCTGTGTTTATCCCTCTGCATGTGGTGGATAGAGAGAGAGAGAGGAAGAAAGAGAAGGGAGGGGAAAAGGGGGAGGAGGGGACAGAGGAGTGGAAGAGCGTTGCAATCCGAAACGTTTGAGCTGCTATCTCCGCGACAGACGAGCAGATGTGCTTGTTTGTGTGCAAGGATGCTGAGTGGATGTTTGAAAAGGAAACATGTGCGCGTACACACATGTACACACACTCAGACATATAAACAAACGCAAACAAGCTAAAGCAAACATAAAAACAGACAAAGATGCAGACACATGCGTCATGTGTATAAACATAAGCAGACTCTTCAGATGGACATCTCATCATGCACTTAGAAAAACTGTGATGTGAAACTGAACGTTTCATGTATAATGAAACTGTTTTTTTTTTTTTCATTTCAGGAGGGGTAATATTGTGCTCTTGACTTCACTACATTTATTTATTTATTTATTTATTTAATTTTACTTACCATAAACAAAACAGGGCTTCAGTGCCATATGACCAGCTGATGAAAATATGATGCATTTTAACAGTGAAATCACCCAGTAGTATAAGCAATAACAGTATAAGTAGCTAAATTTGGCTCCACCTTGACCTCATACAACATTAAAATACTGAATACATATCAATACAGCAGTGATTTTTCATTTTCAAACGCGTAGCCTTCAGCCGCAACAGACTCAGTTCTAAGTGACATCACTTAAGGTAATTTTGGGCAGCTTCCTCTGAAACCACAGAAGACTTTGCACATTTTTTTCCTAAATTTTTTCACAGTCTTACTCTCCAAGACCTGTAAACAGACTTTGATGTGTAAAACTGGAGTTCCCCTTTCATTTGTCTTCTTTGTGCAGCTACTTTTACAAAGTAAATACTCCAAATAGCACTCTTACTAGTATGTTTTCTTTCTGTCTTCAGACCGATGAGCAGGCCATGTTGGAGGACACTCAGGTGGCTCTCATTGACCTGGAGAAGGTCACGTTCTACTTCCAGCAATTTGAAGGGGAGCCGCTTGTCGCTAGTATGTACTCTTGACTCTTTTGATGATGGCTTCAGATGAGAAGCATCATTGTAGCCTCCTCATTGCTACTTATAAGCTCTATCACATTTAAGTAAAGCTTTAAACTGAATGATGCCTCTCTTCTCCTGTGACAGACATGCCCATTTCATACCAGGTGGAGGGCACCCGCCAGGCCTTGAAGGTTTGCTTCTACCTGGAGAGTTTCTACTTCTCTCAGCTGCCTCACAGGCTGAAAAATGGAGGAGGCATCAAGATCTACCCTGTGCTCTTCACACAAGGTATAGTGAGCTTGGGTAGGGAACTTAATGTCATGGCAGAGATAAAAGCTGCTTTATAGATGATTGTTAACACTGGCAGATAGATGTATACGATGCCTTCACCACTTTATTTTCCACTTTCTAGCACTGGAGAGTATGGAGGGTTACTACTACAGAGACAATGTTTCAGTGGAGGAATACCAGGCCCAAATCAATGCTGCCTCATTGGATAAAGTCAAACAGTACTACAAGAGACTGAGGTATGTTCTATAAGACATACTGTACACACACATATTACTTTGAGACTTGCAGGGTTTCTTTTTTTCAGATCTAACGTAAATCTAGATGACCTCCCATTCAGTTGGGCTTGGTTCTCAACGCCCGGCAGGGGCCTCAAAGGTGATTGGCCAAAAGACGCACAGTGGGAATGTTTTATGATTTGTCGCGAACGCACGCAGCAGGGGCCGCAGTGATTGGATGAGAGCGCCCAGCGTGTCACCGACATACTGATGTAGTGCCTCTGTGCAGCTGCTGCACTCAGTTACCTCACACCCCATTGGCTTCCCGCACTCCGGAGACCCTCTGTGATTGGCCGGGCGTTGATAATTTAAATGAGGTGGAAAGAGATGCGAAGAAACAAGACGCTTCTGGGAGTTGGAAAAATAAGGGCTTGGCTTTATTTAATCTATTGACTGTATGTGTGAGTGTCAGAACCATACAATACACTGTCTGAATATCAATGCTGCCTCATATTAGATGCTACCTTGTGATTTCAGAGACTGAAAATCACATTTAAACCAGCTCTGTATGAAAGGATGTGGAAGAAACATTAAAAATTCATATTGAGAGAAAAATAAGTTGTAGTTTTTGTAAAATGTCCTCTATGGGTGTTAGTGCAGATCTATTTCAAAGCTGAGAGTATGATAGATTTATAGACACATAGACCTGATCCTCTTGGAGTTAATTGGACACTCTGTTATCTTAGATCGAAGCCTTCTGTCTGCCTTTATTTTTGAGTTAAGGCCCAGCTCAGCTGCCAATGAACTACAGATACAGTAATATCAAGATTTAATGATATAGACCAGTGCCATCTTGGTTAATAGAAAGAATCAGTCACATTCTTGGAAAGTGTTTGAAGCCCGGCCAGTGTGTGTTTCCCTCACTGAATACTCTGATGGCGACAGGTGGACACGTCGGCTTCAGCTAAACATCTGCTGCTGATTGTGTGGCTAATTAAACGCAGAGCAGAGCTCACAGCAAAACTTCATCTAGTTATTAAGGGACAATCTGCTTCGGGGAGTTGAGTGATTTACGGTTCAGGCTGCCGTGCGCCACATCAGTGACAACCCGCCACAACAAAACATTAATTTTGCCGGGATTGCTTTCTGCTGAGAGTTTTTAATTTGTTTGTAGTGTTTAGCTTGATGAGTGAAAAGAATTTCATTCCTGCAAGCGTCACATTTCCCAAAGCACAATTGAGCAGCGAACTGTGCTTAGGCCATTTAATCTTTCTGTGTGACGGGCCTTTTCTAACTGTCCCTCCATCTCTTTGTGTAATTATATTGTCTGCTAGATCTTCTGGGACTCCACAACCTTTTAATAGTAGAATATTGGCATTTTGTGGCATCTCTTTCATTTTACTGAGTCCTTGTTTGCAGACTGTAGTGTGAACTTTATGACCCGTCTCTAAAATGTCACTATTCAATTAAGACACCACAGGGAGAGACGTATTATGTGCATAAATGTGTTATGGCACCTGCAGCACCTTTTAATATGAAATTGTCCTTATAAACTTCTATATAGTTTAATGGTGCAAATTGCATGACTTAAATTTCCTGGAATCTAGCCATGCAATTCAGAATAGCTTGTGGTTTTTGTATGTATTCACACACATTGTACATTTTTGTACAGTTCGACCTGTACAGAAAGAGCCTAATTGAATTGACAGCAGAGGCTCCAGCAGTAACACGGAGCAGATGTGCTCTGACAGGCAAGCGAGTGAGGCTGGTGATTTGGGGAGCATTAGGGGTTCTGGGTAGGCAGTGTGCTTCAGAAAACCCAACTCGAGTGAAACTGTTGGAGACCGTACTTTTCTCAAATACTCAATTGCCTTTTCAGCAAAACCTGTCATAGCCCAGAACTGCAGATCATTTCAGTCTAAATCCAATCTGCTGTTTGAGCTCTCAAGACAGTTTTGAGGTATCCCACTATGTATGTACTATAGTCCAGTGGGGTGAATAAGAGGGTGTTGAGTTGATATATATATACATATATATTTATGTACAGTACCTAAGGAACAATTCTTCATACAAGTTCCAGTAAAAATCACCTTCTCTCCAAGTAAAACGTTTATGCAGGAGTTTACTTTGCTGATACCTTGCTTATACTATACTTCTTCTCGACTGCAATTCAGAGAGAAATATTGTACTTTTTATCACACTTTTCATCTACATTTACATGAATTATGACGAATTTAGATGATAAATTTATCAAATATGTTGCAGTATGACTGAATAAAAACCATCCTGAAGTATATAAAGTAGTTCAAATTAGCTCCAGTTTAACCATCTACAGCAGTAAAGCAGTACATATTAACACATCAGAGATAGATCAGACGCTTTAAGTACATTTTGCTAATAATATTAATATACTTTAACTTAGGTTAGGATTCAAATACTTCCACCATTGATCCTTGATGGTGAACTGTCTAGTTAATACTGCTATTTTACTTAGATTATTCTTTTTTTTTTGTTGACACAGTCAAATCCTCAATTATATCAGTTTACTAGTGAATGGGAAAAGAAAAGGAACAAAATATCATACTTGAGATGCTGGAACCAGCAAATTTCTGGGCATTTTTGCTTGAAAAATAACTGAAATGCCAAAGCAATTACCAAAATAGTAGTTGCTGATTTATTTTTTGTTGATGTTTCTAGTATTATTATTATGTATTATCCACATCAATATCCAGGTAGTACTTTAAATCCAACATTACTTGTTTGTTATTCATGTGCACATGGAATAATACTAGCAAAACTTTGGCAAGCAACTTACACAAGAAACATGTTCTCTGCTATTTCCTTGTATCAATTGTAGCAAAGTAAATATTCCCAGCTGGTTTTCAACAGTCAGTGAATGCAGCGCCACTCGCTATGTGGCATTACCAGTAGTTTTCTTTCGCTGATTGCCATGTGTCTTTCGGCTGACCACAGGCCAGGCTGTGATGTCACTCCCCTCTCCGTTGCAGCGTTCCAACCTCAGGCACCTCGTTATCCTTGGAGCGCGGCCACAGCAGTGTTGGGTTAAACCCACACTGTGGGTCGGAGCCAGAGGCTGACTGACAGACAGAAACAGCACAGCACACGCAATACTGAACTGAATGAACTGCAGCGCTGAGATTCTCTTAAACAGACCATTACACCTCAGACCCATGTATGGATTTGGGAAACCTGAGATATTGGTTTTTTTTTTTTTTTTTTGTTAGGAGCTGAAATTGGATTCTCTATTAACAAAGCATGAAGAGAAATAAAATATAAATAGTGATGAAAATGAACCTTTTCTCTCACAAATGCATCATTATTTACATTCAGTTGAATTAAAAGAGAAAGAAAGTAGCTCATTATTCTGTGGACCCCTGGAGCTCTGTCAAGAAGACATGCTTTTCTGTGGATACAGTTTGTGTTTGTGCATGTGCATGTATTTGTGTTTCATAGTATTTTCTTTTCAAACTTGCTGTTTTGTCTCGTCTCTGTCTTGCTCCTCCACTGACGCCTTCACTAGCGTGCATTGTGCGTATTATCCAATTTCAGAGCAGTAAATGATACCACTGTAAGATTTCACAGCAGCCTCTCCGTCTCCAGCTCCCGCTTCTCTTACCCACACCGAGTTGCAGTATGATCTGAGCAAACCCATAGCATCTGATGATGTCACTCAAATCCTCCGCAAAACATAAACTCGCGGGCCAAATCACAAGCACATGGCTGGTCCCACAGGAGTCAGCGGTACATATAGAGCCAGGACACACACCCATGCTTTTCAATCTTTCATAAACCATTTCAGCTGATGTGCATTTAGGTAGAAGAGATTTGAAACCCTGACATGCACCAAAGTGACAGTTTCCTGAGTCATAGCCTTTTTGTTTGCTTAAATTTCCTGAGGGTTTCTCATCATGCAAAAGCAGGAAGACATTGTTGCTCTTATAAAGTAATTGTCCCTTATTTTTCTGACACAAATTGTGAGATAAATGTACAAATGCATAGAATTTTCTCTCCATTTACCTCTTGCTAGTAGGAGGAATCTAAAGGAAAGAACATGCTCTGAAGAGAAATTGTCTTTTCCTTTAGGACACGGTTGGAATGGAAAAGTTAGATTGGAAGGGGAATATAGATCACCAGAGCAGGCTGGAAAGATGGAGGGGATTTCAGGGGGAGGGATGGGGATGATCGACTGAGGAGAAGAGGGTGCAAGAGAGAGTTTATCGAGGAGGGCAGAGTGGAGAGTCGGAGAGCCAGAAGAGAGAGTCTGCGAATGTATTATTCAAAGGGAGAGATTATTGCAGGCTTGTGGTTTCATCTCATTTTGCTCTTATTGACAGGAGATTTCAAGAGGGAATTGGGTTTTCCTCTTGCGTGCTCCTTTGGTATTGATTTGAGGGCCAGAGTACATACAGCAGTATGAAAGAATAAAGTAGAAAGTCCAGCATGTACTACATACTATCTGCTGCTGAATCATATGTGCATCATATTTTCTATAGTTGCAGGTGTAACAGTAACCCATGAGAGCAAAAAGACACGTTTGAATCAATATCATCATCTCATTGGAGAGGCTTGAAAACTTGCACTGCAGGCACTGGCTTTTCTCCCTAATTGAAATGCATTTGGCAGTAGTGGAGAAATGTTTGGCACCGTGTTGCAGGGCAGTTGTGAAACTTCCACAACTCATAGTACACGTCTCTTTGATAAAAACACTTGATTCATGAGGATAATAAAATTCTGCACAATCTTACAAATTGTGTATAATGATGCCACTGTGGCTGAAAGATAAGCAATAAACAGGGATGTATAGCCCTGTAGGAAAAATTGTATATGTTATTATTACTACTGCAGACTTGTATGTCATGCTTTGTTACCTTAACAGTCATCTGTCACCACACAGCACAGATTCTGAGTCATTTGTGCTCTTCCAGCACCTATAGGGTATGATGTGCTATCACACTGCTGCAGTGCAGGTTGTCTTGATTAAACAAAGACGTGTGATGCTAACTGCAGTTCAGAGTGTCTGTTTTAACACAGTAGTGAGCTCCCTCACTCCTTCCTTTATCTCTGTTGCCCTGTGGCTGGAGCAGAGATTGATCTTCTCGCGTGACCCAGTGTTTAGAGTGTAAATGTACATCAACATGATTAATGCTACCAGCTGATCAAGTAATTACTGCTAACTTAACATAGACCGGTCTCATATACACACATAGGCACATATATCCACTTCTGCTTGCATCATCACAACAAGACACACGAATCCACACACAAACACGCAACTGCAACGATATGTACAGTGCGAGCCACACTGCTGACAGACAGCTTTGTGTAAATCATGCTGTTTGCTCTCCAAGGACACCTCCACAATATATGGTCACGATAGATGCCATGACATCACTTCAAGTGGTCCGACACACATGACATGAATCCTGCCGCATTGCTCGACATCAAAACACCACAAATCTGTAGCTGAGCTTAAAAAAGCATAGTTGCTGCATGTAATTGATGGTATTTCTCTTCCTCCCCCGGGCAAGGCCATATAGTGATGATTAATATGCAATAGCTGCTGCCGCACGTTCTCACATCTTCCATCTGATATGCATTTGTTTCTCAAGATTCTCTAACAGCAGTGCAGCTAGTTTGCTAAAAGTGTTATTTCTTGGATGGCTGCATCTGTAACATGAGAGGTAATCTCTCCCAGAATGAAAAATGCGTCTTATTTGAGGAATCGTAATTGATTATGGATATTATCCTAACTTCAGCAGGGAGGTAATGGCAGTTTGGGCTATGTATTTCTTTTATTTTTTTCCTTAACAGAAACACAGCTTTTTTCTCTCATTGTTCCTCTAGTTTAGGAAGTGATGAAAGTGCTACAGTCTTTGCACCGGTAAAGGGAGTCCCAATTCACCAGAGCACTGAGGAAGGTGCTAGGCTTCGTTCTGCTCCAGCTAGTGTGCACTGAACCCCTGTTTATGAAGCCTATAAGGCTGAGCATCAGAGACCCAGTTCCATTTATCATTTCTCTTTGACTCTGTTGGTGAACAGCCGTAATGATGACAGCTCTGCACTTAGTGATGCTTGATATTGTAAAAACGACCTTGACGCATCTCTTCTTCTTTACAAGTTAAAAAAAAAATCACCTTTGGAAGGAGCCAGGGATAGTTTGCATCGACTTATGTGCAGCGTCAGGGTCATAAATTTGTTCACCATGCTTAAGCCAGTTGCTATTTTTGCATTGTAATATATGCAGTAACTACACATATGTCCTCAGTGACAATGATATAGTGATAATATGTCTTCAACTGGCTCTGACACCAAGACCCTATTAACACAAATCTCCTTTTGGTGTCAAGGTCTGAACATTTGTGTCCTGGCCCTGACATTAATGACTTTGAAAATGACCTTGTTGCTTTTGATTTTAATTTGTTCAACATATGTGTGAAATATGTATTTTACTTTAATTTTGGGGGCTAAACCAACAATAACAACAAAACATGCCAATGTTCCCTATAGACAGGTGACATATTCAAGGTGTTAAGTTGCCAGTGTACCTCAGTGTACCTTGGCATTGATCTACCTTGGCAAGTGTCTGGAACTCTGCTGGAAGGATGGAACACCATTCTTCCAAAAGATCTTCCCTCCTTTCATGTTTTGATGTCTCCCATAGGTGTTCAGTTAGGTTGAGATCTGGTGACTGTGACGGCCACAGCATATGAGTCACATCATTTTCATACTCATCAAACCATTCAGTGAGTCCTCATGCCCTATGGATGGGGACACTGTGATCCTGTTTCTCCACTCATCTTTCAGGTTTTTCCTTTAATTTGTCACCCGTTCGTATTTATAGTATGTCAGCATGCTATCTTGAGGAGGATTTTGAAGCCTCTTCATTGGTATGTGCTTCCATATTAAACTGTGGTTGACATATAGCTGGTCATAAATATTTGGCTGGACATGTAAATAAGGAATGGGGTAAGGAAATGACTTCCAGCATGATGTGTGCACCATCTCACTGGTGTCAGTGCGGAAGCATCAGTATGTGGCATGTGAGGGCTCCTGGAAGCCCTCATTAGCCCCCCTGGAAGCTCTGCCACACACTGCAGCGGTTTTGTCCAGGATTTAATAATAGTGAGTGTCATTCATCGTGTGTGTGTGTGTGTGTGCACACGTGAGCATGCATGAGTGATTTACATGGGCCAGCATGCACCTCTTTGAGGGTCACACACATTGAATGTCATAAATCCCAGACACTTTACTTGTGTGCCCTTATGGATGTATGGGTGAATATGAAACCAAATCCACAGAGGATGGTTTTAAATGCTTTTCTCATGCCCATCTTGGCATTTTTAGGGATCATATTTGTTTCTTTTGTACTTTTTCAGTGGGGGATGTCATGCTAATGTGCCCATTCCCACGCTGCTCCTCTGCAAACATCTGTGCCTCAGATCCTTCTTCTTCTTTGACGCCACAGCTGACCGCTAATGCTATGTAAAGGGCCTCCAGTGTCCTATTGTCATGAAGGAAGCAGAAACAAAGAGAATTAAGTATTCTCATTGGCCCAGTGGAATAAAACCAGCTACAACAGAGAGCAGGTCATGTCTGGCTTGCAGCCAAATCCTCCATTAGAGCCTCATGTAAAAACCTATTGGCTGGGTGTGTGAGTGTGTGTGTGTCATCGGTTAGGTTTTAGTTATTGCGGGGGAGCTACAACACTATTACCTATGGTTTTCTTAAATTCTGATCAAAGCAAAAATATGAACAGGGGAAAGGCTCTTCACAGAAGAAACAGTGACAAGCCTGATCACACCGCTACTGTAACCTTTGTTTCTGTTACACACAAGTTGACAGATGGTGGGTTGGAGTTTTGATTGGTGTAAATTTCCCCCTGAAAAACTTGTGAATAAAAGAGAGAAGCTGTTATTTTTTCAACTTTCATGTTGGAGAATGCCAGTGGGTAAGAAAAATGATAACAAGCTTGTGCAAACGCTGTAGGGGCCCCTTGATGTCCTGCCATTAAAATGGAGCAGCTTGAGTTCAGGGGCTTAAACCTGAGAGCCACTGTAGATGGGAGAAGAAGTAATAGACACCCAGTGGATTTAGACCTTACACCTAATATGTATGTAATATGTTCCTAGCCTCACAGTGATGTGTTTGCACACTGTGTGTGGGCTTAAAAAAACATTTTTCATCCACAATAAATGTTTCTAAGGTGCTTGGTGTCCGAACCTTTGCCAAAACATCATCAGCTCAGAAGATGTAGTGCAGGTCCTCTTTAAACCACACATCACTTGCAGTCTGACTCCTATTATTTAGTCATTAGAGACCTCCAGGAGAGTCAGCCCTGTTCCTCAAGCTGTGGTTGATGGTATTTTTAGAACTCTTACAGCAGGAGGATGAGATAATCAGCGGGTATTATGACCTTGGCTCTGTGGAAGAGGTACGCAAGGGCAAGAAGAGGAGCTTTTATTTAGTCTGAAACAGATAAACAAATGTGAGCAGATGAAGCAGAGGCTGGCATTTATGCAGAAGTCACCTCCTCTTGGACAGATTCTATTATAGACCTTTAAGATAAAAAGTCTGAGCAGTTGACCGATAAGCAAGAGGGACAAGGGTGAGTGGATTCACGGTTGAAGTAGATGGATAACAGGCCATACCTGCAACACGAGCCGGAATAAGAACTATTCCAGGGCAAGGTTTTGATTTTCCAATAAACTCTCTTTTGTGTTGTTGTGTTCACAGCGTTTCACAGCGTTTTATCGCTTCACTGAATCTCAGTTCTGTCTTTGTTTGACCTGTTAGGAGAATGATGTTTTGTTTGGAAGCTGTTGGATCTAACTTCCATTTGCTGCAGTGATTTGTTTTTCCACAGGACTCGATCCTTAAACACCACACGCTCATGCACAAACGCACACACACAGCCCCAGACAAGTGTGTGCACACTCATATACATAAATAAAGGCACAATATGGGTGCCAGGTGTTTACTGTAGAGACCTTAATGAGGAAATCAAATATTTAGAGCTTTAAACAGTCAACTCCTCTCTTATAGATTATTCAACACTTGTGGCCATTATCCCAGTTTACATGCTCTTTACAAGAGGAGCTGAAGAGGTGTGCTGTGATGCTGTGTAACTCCCAGTCTATCCGTGAGCATCTTTTGAATGATAAGGCCATCTTGAACCAATTACATGGGCTATTAGCTCCATCTGAACCCTTAGCAAACTCTGCTCATAGTCATTTAGTAGAGCATGCCACAAGTTTAAAGGATAATTTGCCGGATAGGGATTACATACTTGGGAATGTTTGACAAGTGAAGGTATAAAATGGGCAGGTTACTCATCTATATCTCAGAACAGATGTGTGTTGTACAGTGGATTTATATGTGAATAGGCTGAAGTGAATAGGAAACGAGCTGCTGGAGGTAAAAACAGTTGCTCACATATCACACTCATGGATGAGGGAAGTGTACTATGAGGATTAAGGACCTTAGCATATGTATATGCACACATTGCCCCAGTGGTTGCAGGTATGTTTCCTATAGTACGACTTGGAACAATATAGAGCATATACTTAATACTTGTGTGTGCATTTCTGTGTATTCTGAATGTTTTTCATTTCAACTCGGCTGGTTTATAATCACTATAAAATCTTGAATCAGGGATGTGTTAACTCTGTTCTGATTAATTAATTTCATTAATATTATGTCAGGCAGTAATACCAGTCATAATGAATGCCTCCTTGGCCTGATTTTAATCACTTAATAGCAGAGTGAATGCAGATAAATGAGGCCTGCTTCACTGATTCTTGTAAACAATCTCCTTCCCTCAAAGTTTGTTGTTGCTGCATCTCCCCTAACTGAATTTCCCCTCGACTATTTGTGATTTCAGAAATGCGTACTATATGGGTGACTGTGTGTTGTACATTATTATTGCTTCTGGCAAGAAGTAATGGAGTATGTGATTTTATTACATGGGGTTTAATGTGGTGTAGTGTGGCTATTTTTAGCGCACTGCTGGATTACTGAGATTTGATGGAGTCACAGACTGCTGAGTTTGCACCAGTAGCATTCCACCTCAGATGGACTCATTGCGGCATACATCCTCTCTGTCTGCATAGGGACGCTGGCTCAGTGCTGCCTCCGGTGGATGAAAAGGAAAATAGCACATAATCGACTGTACTCCATGAATGAACGAGGCAATGGCATTTTGGAGTGATGCCCAGGACAAGAGATGCTTAGTCTGTGTTTCTGCTGAGCTGTGCCCAAGTTACTCTCATGATTGATAGTCAGATGGTGGAGCTCCATAATGAGCAGGTGGCCTACTTTTCCCAGAAAGGCAGTGAGTGCTCCTGATGACCTAATGGTGCATAGGAAAGAATGCCACATTGTATTTTTCAAGCAGCAGAGCTTCTAAATAAAAAAAGCAACTCGTGCATGATTGTTAAATAAAGTCTGCTGCAGTATGTCACTTCTCAGCAGAGACAGTTGTGTCTCCTGCTGCAGTGTAAATATCCAGTTAAAGTCATATGTGAACTGTTGTTTCTCCCTTAGGGCTTTCTACCTGGATCAGTCCAACATGCCACCCAGCTCTGCACCCAAAGCTGCCCTCATAGATAAGGTAAGAGCAACCTCACACAACTCCATGCTGCATTACATTATGGAAAAGGCTGAAGAACAGGATTAGATCTTCTTGCTGCAATGTGGAAGTGCTTGCACGTGAAACGTGGCCGAGCTTCTAGAGATGTAAAATCAAGCAGTGGCATTGACTGAATCAGTGTTCTTTTCTCTTTTCTTATCATAAATCTGTGAACACTGTATTACTGGCACAGTCTGAATCTACCTACAAGCACCTCATAATCTGCAGATCTACTCCTTTTATGCACTAGCCTGCTCACGAACAGCTTGGCAGTTTTGCTTTTTCATGCTGTATCCTCCACTAACCTCTGTCCCTCTGTTTCTGCCCAGCTGATGCGTCCCCTCAACGCTCTGGAGGAGCTCTACCGTCTGATGGAGAGTTTTATCAGTTGTCGCCGCACCGCTGCCTGTCAGTACACTGCCTGCGGGGCTTCTGGAGTGGGGCTGCTCACCGTGGCCTCTGAGCTCTGTTCGCGTCTGGGAGCCACACACATCGTCATGTGCAACAGTGGCGTTCACCGGTGAGTGTGTGGGCAGAACTGTATGAACCGCCTCCAGTTAAATTACATGTTCCTGCTTATCGTTTTCTTTCTTTTGACAACTCTGCACTTTCATCTCTCTCGCACAGACACTCTTCTCAGTTTGACCATTTCTACCACATTGGTTCTCTGCTCCTTCTTATATCTTCTGTCTACCACTCAATTTCATTACATCTCCATAACCGTGCTCTCCTGCACTGTGGGGATTTTCTATTAATACTCATTCCTCTGCATTAATTAACAACAGGATATTATAGTTAATACGGCCCATTGTTTCTCAGACCAGATTAGGGACTTTTAAGTAGGCATAGCACTTTAGACAGGAAGGAGACAGGTCAATTACTTCCATTCTCATTGAATTCTATATGCGGCCGCCTAATTCACCTGCTGCTGAGGGCACCATTCATCAATGCATGAGGACAGAAATATCCTGATCGTTTGTCACCGCTGATCCCTAGTTCCAGCTTTCATCTCTCATCTCGTACTCTGCTCTTTCCCTCCGCCCGCCCACCCATCTCTCTGATACCCTCTTTCCTTACCCCGTGACAGTTTCCATATCTTTTTGTCTCAGTCTCATGCGCGTGAAGGCTTGCACACACACGCTCACGCGTTCGCTGGATGTGACTGATGGCTTGATAAAGTGCCGCGGATGGAGCCGCCTGGTTGCCTGAGCTCTAATAGAAAGTTCCTGTCTGTGCAATGACTGCTGCTACTTTATTAACCCACAGCCTATGTGTGTGTGTGTGTGTGTATATTCGTGTGTGCAATTATACACACTAGCCACAACTCACCCAGACAGGCAGCCTAAGTGTACCGTGACACAGCAGGTGACAAGGCCTGCAATATTTAGGATTATTTGTGAACTGGCTTACTCCTTAAATACTGTTTTAGCCTCCAAAGCTGCAGAATGATCGGGGCGTTGGATTCAGTATCACAGCAGAGTGAGTCAGAAATGCTTTGGCTGATGCAAGTCTCCTTTCCTGTCATTAACTTTATATGTAACCTCCTTACTATTGACAGAATGCAGATTATACAGTATGGGAATAAACCAATTCCACTGCTTTCTCTGTGTAATTTCAAATATTGAAGTATTAAAAAATAATCTATGTATTTCTCATGTAAATGGCAAGGACACAAACTAAATCTGATCTAATTGAAAAAGCTATGAAACCAAGCCAGTAGATTAGTAATGTGGAAATTGCATTATCAGTGTGGCAGCCTCTCTGGCAATATTGATTGGATTAGTTGGCTTGATGGATGAGTTTTAATAACAGTGAAAGCGTGATATTTTGGGGGCATCAGCAGTTTGCAATATTCTGCGCTCCTCTCTTCTCCAGATTTTTTTTGTCTATTACCCCTCACAAAAACCATTAGAAAGACGAAAGGAGAGTTCACTGTCTGACAGCAGAACAAAACGAACACAGAGGAGGAAGAAGGTATCAGAAGCAGAAGCCTAATCCACATTCCAAGGCAGTTGCTTGCTCAAAAATGTTACATTCATTCATTAAAGTTAAAATTCACAGATAGTATAGGCAGTTATATCTGTTTCCCCCACTTCTTTTTTCCTCATCCCCCCTTTTGTTCTCTTCTCTGCCATTCTCTCCCTTTTCTTTGTGTTTGCCGGTTTCTCATTTATAAGTAAGGACTCAGCTCTGGAGAAACACAAGAGTGTAAATGGGATATGGGCTGGAACGACATAAAACAGATGGATATAAATCACATCATACTATCTCACCAACACTAATGAAAAGGGAAACCGTGCAGCCTCTCTCACACACACACTCTCTCACACAGATTTTGTGCAGTTCCTTCATCCTGCTCCAGCTGAAGAGATATTTAAAGATCCTCTGTGGGTGACTTTTTTCCCCTCCTCTCCTTTATTGGAGTGGGAAGCTCAGAATGGGTGCTTAAAATATTCTGGGGTGGCCTGGGAGAGGACATCTTTTGCGGTTCTCTCCTGGGATATTGTTTGGTGCACACTAGCGCTGATTGTTGAGTTCATTACTTTTATCGCATCATGTTACACTATCATAAAGTTACGCAACTGTAACTCAAGGGGACTTTTAAATCTTGATCTGATTGACTCAAAGTAATGTCTTCTGGCAGCTTCTAGTATGTCCCTCATGAACATCTGCCTCTTTTTTTTTAATAAGGTTTTGTTCTAAGTCAGTGTGAAACCCTACCACAAGAGAAGAGATATTAAACAAGCAGCTCAGATTTCTCAGCAGCCCCGTGGCAATGTTACTCAATGAAAGTGAGCCTGGCAGTGTTGGAACTTTGGACAGTTCAATTTGCAGTGAAAAGGCTCTGGATCGATATACAAGTACAGCTTGTTATCATAGAAAGGTCACCCAACAGCCTTGACACCCGTCACTGGCTCTCAAAGGATTTATCCACATGCTACTGTATGTGTGTGTGTGTGTGTGTGTGTGTGTGTGTGCACAAGAGACAGGAAGAGAGTGTGTGCCTGGCAACAAAGTTTGCTGTAACTAATGAATCACAGCCTCACGTCAACACTCATTTTACACACATCACACCTCTGTGGTGGTGAGAGTGCATCGCCTCTGCCACAGGAGACGCGTTGACTCGTCCTTGGACCCTTTGCAATGAGAGGTATCAAACATCCCCGAGTGCTGAAAGTCCACGGTGAGGTATAAATCCTGGTCTTCCACTCAGCTGAAAGTGAAGATGGGGAGCTGCGTGTTTGCTCGCTGTGAGTGACATTTCAGCGGCAAATGAAATGATTCATTAGTGGAGGTGAAGCAGAGGGAAGGTGATGGTAATGACAGGGTGTCAGGAGGAGCAAAAAAGGGGGGATTTGATATAGTCACACTGAATTCTGCCAGAGATTCATCATATCTGGATGAAGCCCCAGAGTTGGAGTGTGGCGCGCTTTTGTTTTCCATTGATTCAGTCTCAGATCTCGCTTTCAATCTCCATCTGTTGCAAAGACAGCTCCATTGCCATGAAAGCATGATGAGAAATTGAATGAGTCAGAGAGGCTGTTTATTGTCACTATAGATGATTTTCCCGTTTCAAATACAGACTGTATGCTTTGATAGTGCACCAGTGAAAAAGAAAACTCAGTAAATTGTTTTTTTTAGCATAACAACATTTTATTCCCAAGAGTGCATTAATAGGAGCAAGATTCTGCATCATGATTTGCCCCTAAGCCAATTTAGCATCCACTCCCCCAGTGCTGATAAATATGCAGACTTGAGAACGTGTGTTTTAGCCTGACCTTATATTTCCTCTCTGATCAACAGCTGCACCCTGAGTGTGACGTTGGAGCAGGCCATCCTGCTGGCCCGAAACCATGGCCTGCCCCCTCGCTGCATCATGCAGGCCACTGACGTCATGAGAAAACAGGTACGTACTTTATTTTCCACACACATGCCAATCACACATACACACAATGTTGCCGTGCACATAGATACCCTCTTTATTATTTTTACTCCGCCTCCTGCTCCAGTCCCTGCGGTGACATTTTCAGTCTTGGAGTGAATTTGTGTTTCAAGCCACAACACAATTTCTGCATCCAAAAGCATTAGATAAACTGTATGCTTCATTGAGTCAAACTAGGCTGCCAAAACAGTATTAGCAATAGATTTAACAGTGCCAATAGGGGAGCAGTTACGCCATTTTAGCTTACTTGGTCAATGTTTGATTTCTCTCAGAGGCTATTACTTCAATAAGAATGCAATTTTTGAAGGCAGCCAACAGTAAGTATATTTTTTTTGGTGATGAAAGAAGTGGTTGCTGCTGTCCACAAGCAAAAATCATTAGCTCTGCTCCTGTCTATATTATAATTTCTTTCGCCTCTTCCCTTGCCTCCCCCTCTCCCTCCCTTTCTATCTGATTTCAGTCTTATCAGATATGCATTCACTGCAACTAGAATATGAATTTGGCCAAATGAGGGAGTAAAAAAAAAAAAAGTAATGAGAAACTGAACAGACTGGTTGAGAGTCTGGTGCTTGTTTGTCTGTCTGCATGTCTACTTGGGGTCAAGGGAAGGACTTCCCATCACTTTCTCAGTGCGCACACATTTTCAACCTACGAAAAAAAAGGCTCCAGCCGTTAGCCAGATCTGGGCATATATCTCAGACGCTCATTAGAAGTTCTGTGAGGGATGGTTATTTTGCTGTTTGCAGTGAGAGGAGAGGTTAGTGGAGAAGCAGAGATCCTGCGGGAGGGAAGGCATTTCATTTCTACACTCAGAGAACTGGGCTGACAGCCAGGAGGATGCAACTCTGTGCATTGTTTGACCTTGAGTACTGTATGTGGCTGGGGGGGGGGGGATTCATCTTGTGTAGGGTGTGGTTTGATATGTTTTTGATTGAATATGAAAAGGTGCAGGTATGGAGATTTGCAGTTTTGGTTAATTTATCAGAAGAACTTTTCCATCATGTTATGGTTGCATCATTTTTCTACATCTGTCATTGCACAGTCTGTGTTTTCTTGCATCATCATTGACCTACACACCACTGAGAAGAGACTGTTCAGATCAGATAGGGAGCAGAGGGGAGTCTGCCCTGCCGTGTGTGTGTGTGTGTGTGTGTGTGTGTGTGTGTGTGTGTGTGTGTGTGTGTGTGTGTGTGTGTGTGTGTGTGTCCTTGCTTTCAGACATCAGCTGATGAATCTGATGAATATGAATATCACACAGGGTTTGGATGACGCCTCTTCTTCCTCACTGAATTCTCACACTTACTCACAAAAAGGTTATCAAGCACAGCATCCGGGACCCAGCGGGACCAATCCATCAAGCTCAAACAACATCATTCAGAATGAGATTGCATGAGTGACTTGTGATTGGTCGAATCACAGTTTGATTAATAAACTTCTACATAGCAATTTCCAGTATTTGGACTATATAGAAAGAACTGTGTAGGAAGAGGATAACTCTTTGTATCACCTTTGTAGACTTTGTTTTTCCTGTTTCAGCATAGAGAAGGAACAAGTTAAAATTGTATTTTTATAAATGCTGGGAAAGGTAGGAGGAAGGTGCAGAGACATCATCTGTAAAACAATCAGCTCCAAGGTTTTAGTCAATAAATAATAAATGTAAAAAATGAAAACAGTAATCTATGATACATGTAGCATTTTGAATACATGGGTGAATTAATGTTCATTACAAAGCAGAAGAGGACTGTGCATATCAAGCACATCCTTGCTGTTTCTTGGACTGCCATATTTACTATGTTTATCTCATAGACTCTGAAATATCTCAACAAATATTAGATGGATTGCAATGAACTTTTGTACAGAGATTCATGGTTCCCAGGGGATGGATTTTGCTGCCTTTGGTGATCTGCTGACTTTTTCTCTAAATACTTTTGGCATCATCAGATATTAAAAGTTTTAAAGGCCTTATTCATGTAAACTAAGTTCCACTTGTTGATGCAACTATAAAAAGAGTAGTTTGTTTCTCTGACTCATCTGATCTTCTTTCGGTGCCGTGTCTGGCTGGGACATTAGGGGGCATCTCTGTCTGGAGGCATCAGAATGGATGGCTGTGATAGGCATCGAATAATTGCTGATGCTATCCTGCTATCTGGACGTAACTCGGGCCAGACGCTAAGATGGCAGACGGCAGAGAGCTGTAACCGAGAGGTCAGCTAATGCACTTTTGGCCAGTCGCTCCCTCTCTGCTTTAAAAAAGGAGTTGCTGATGACCTCTTTGGATAATGATTCGATTTCTGCGTGTGTGCACACATCATATAGGGAGGGGAGGGTATTTGTGAGTGCAGGTGTTTGTGTGTCTAAATTGAGAGTCTGAGTCGCTTCCTGCCCCCCTGCAGTTGTGTATCTGCCGACTCTGTGCACAGCCAGCAGACTACAGGAACATTAGCAAAGAGGAGACATGCACCTGACTGGGCATAATCAAACTCTGCAATATGCAAACACAAGCAGCTTTCATCTTTCAGAGTGCTTTATAGTTACTTTCATTACCTTACAAAGACTATTCTGCATGTGCTCTTATGCATATGTAGTTATAACACAGACAGGTAATGTAGATAGACAGCATGTGGCATCCTTAGTTTAAATTTTAGGTTCTCCACTACTTTGCAACCTACAATATTTATAGTAGCTGTTTAGCCTTGAATTTATACCCTCTCTCTTACAGGTGACTGCCAGTCATTCATGGCCTGACAGGAAGCAATTTCAGTTGGGGGAACTTGTGTCATTAAACAAAAACAAAAACAAAAAAAAAATCATAAGATGTATTTCACCCATAGTTCATCTCTTGGCCCAGCTGACTTTTAAAATATGTGAACAAGTCCAAGGTGAAACTATCGACCAGTGAAGAGTTATACCACTAAAATCAGCAAGGCCTCAAAACTTTCCAGTGCTTCCTGATAAAAAAAAAGTCAATAAACTAATGTTGGAAACTCACATATAACTCCAGATAGTAGAGAGTTTGAGTAATTCTCAGCAGTGTATTATTTCCAAACAGAAGCTAAATCACCAGACTGCTTGCTGCTATTTTTTTTTTTTCTTTTTTTGCATACAGAGCTGAGGGTGAAAGCATTTTCAATACACAGAGGGCACAAATGTTCTTTGGCTTACTATCTAAGCTGTCTAAGCTCTTCTCTCTATGGTTTTATTCCTAACTTTATTTATGGCTGTTGCATTTCAACCTCATCTACAATGTCATGAATTGTTGATGTCTGTTTGTCTTTCAGGGGGCAAGAGTTCAGAATTCTGCCAAGAATCTGGGAGTGAGGGATCGCACGCCGTCGTCAGTCCCAAGGTAAAACTGCAGTCACACCCTGTGTCACGAGAGTCCACTTTAATAAAATACTAAAAAGATATAAGTTTATCTGCTTTTTTAAGTTGTAAGCAAGGTCTGTTTGGAATTTTCTTCCATCTTGATGATTTCAAGGACTCTCTGATTTGAAAATCAGCTGTCTTTGTTACTGAAGATGGACAGGACATTGTTTGGTTATTTTGTGATGTTGTTTCCATAATAGACTTTACAAGTTCAGAATAAATTTCTGTTGTATATCCATTTTTGGCTTCCCCTTCTGGTAGAAGACAAGAGGGACAAGAAATAATTTGAAAGGAGAGGAAACAAGCAGGAAAGAACTCCAGTGACACTAGTTTTTGCTGACTCTTGAATCTTGGATGTCAGACCTTACCTGAAGGCACCACAAAGGAGTTTTAAAAACAGCTCCTGCTCTCAACCACTCTGTCATGTGGCTACAGCACAGGTTAGACCCAATAACAAATAGGTTGACTGAAAGGTATGAAATTTTTCACAACTTAGGGTATGCTTTTGAAAATGGTCAGCAGTAATTTCACATATTTTACTACTAAAATGATTCTTCAAGTGTTCATCTCTGTGTAGTCAGTCGACTTCAGTTTTTTCAAAAGTGCATGTGTTTGTGCTGTAGCTCTGTGTATGTGCTTTTTGTGCAGGACTGGGGCCAAATTGTTCCATTAGAGGGGAGCTCCCTGTTCTCAGTAGCTCCAAGATGAGGACAAGGACTGCCTCAGCCATTTGGCTGTGACATATAGGCTTTTGTGTGACAAGCAGCCCTTTTGAACCTTTTAGTGAAATTGACAAATACAATTAAGTAGTGGGATGATTACCGTTGAGACATTGTGGTTGCGGAGCAAAATTGCTGCACTCTCAGTAGGTTTCTGTCATAATTGTTACATTGTGAGTGAGTGCTGTAGAATATGTAAGTGTTCTCTGTGGACCATAAGATACACTGGTTTTCACAAGGTAGAGATTCTCACTGATGTGTAAATGAAAGGGACCCTGCAGCCATGTAATGCAAAGTAACACAGTCTCATGAAAACCAAAAGGATTTGAGCAGTGAAATTGAATATTTAAACTAAAGGAAACAGTAGTTCTGTATTAAGATGCATGAAACACAGCTGATATTGGAGAAAATTGTACTAAGATTAGAAAAACACAGATCATTTATGAATAACACAAAATCAATTTGTTGCTAAAGTAAGGTTGTCTGTTCATTAAGACTGCAGAGCACAACATATAATGCTTTACTGTGAGAGTTGCACAGTTTTACTTTATAATGATAGCAATAAGAAAACTGTTGTATACAGGATTACTTTCTCTTACAAATGCAGCTGTAACTGCTGCATAATTATATATGAATATGTGGCATTTACAACACAAGTGTATGACCAGATTTTCTAGAGTTTATATTTATAAAAATTGTCCTTATAAATGTTACCAAGCTATATACAGTTTACTTTGTACTAACAACAGTTTTGAAGGTTAAAAACTAAACTCTGATGTCATCTTTTACTGTTTGAACATGTTAATGTTGTTTGACTTTGTAGTGCAAAGCTGTATGTGCGCGACTGAGGCTAATTATTTTCCCAGTGCTGACAGCTTCTTCTAGAAACTGCAGCCAGATTTCGGGTTACATTTCTATTGCAGTTTACAGGGAATTTTTAAGGGAAGAGAAAATTCCCTGCATGCTGTTCAGTGTTAAAAGTACTATATATTGGAATGTAATTAAATGTCATTTCGCATGTGTGTGTAATCTGATCAGGTTGTACAAGTTGTGCCAGCCTCCACCCCCAGATGGTGACCCATAATGCATTGCATCCAGGAAGATGCTGAAGAAGCCCTGGGGAGCTTTGAGTCCGAAGTCTTTCCTCCACCCATGAAGGATCAACCTAATTAAAAACAGTTATTGAACATTTTAACATGTTCAGAATAGCTGCCTGAAGTGTAAATAGAAAAATTTAAACCGTAAATAGTATTTTTACTACTTTATATTTTCACTGTTGTACTTTATACATATTTTTTTGATTTTTTTTCATTGTAAAATGTATCTGACAATAAGATATTTCAGAGTGAGAAAACAAAAGATTTTACATCCAGAGAATGGAGTCTAATTAGCTCAGTGAAATGGAATGAATCCCATCATTCACCGTCTGCGTATTATGGGCTGAAAATTATGTTTGTTTTCATGAGGGACATTTCATGTTATCAGTTTAATCTGCATATGAAATAAGCGAGATGATATTGATTAAAAGGATACTGGATGTATTTTGCCATTGCATTTGTTCAGATTAGCCAATAATTTGTCTGCTCCTGTTCTCCAACATCTATGCTTTATCCAGTCTGTCAGTATTTGATAACCATACAGTATGAATATGTGTTTTGTAACATTCCTTGACATGGTTTTTTATTCACTTGTAAATACACAAATTTAGCAGAAATATGCTCAAAGAGTCATGCTGTTGTTTTCCACTGATTTTGAATTTCTATGACTGTTTTATGCATGAATATAAAGATTTTCAATGGATTATCAGTATTAACATATAATAGTTTTTTGGAAGTAGAGCTATGAGATATATTCTGTTATTTTACATTGACAGTACTCAGGATTAAAGTGTCTCTCTGTGTGACTTATAAGGATGTTATCATTGTAGAATGGATGACTAGCTCAATACTATGCAAACAACCAAGTGATAATAAACTGCATCAATAAGCTCCAGTAGTGTTCCTACATATATACTGTATGTCTGTTTCAGCGATGTAAAAATGAAGGTTGATTTTTGCTGCAAATTTTCCTCAAAACACTAAAATGTCATGTCATGTATACAGTGTGTAAAAAAATATTAAAGCTGATAACAGTGAATGGACATGTTTGTAGTTTTTTGCTCATGAAACTGAAACACCAATGCATTTGCTTTGCCATAGTTAGAATGTAATATAGAATGTGGTTGGCAGACTTGCTTCATGCAAAACATTCCTATTTTTTAACAACTCCTTATTTTGGTATACTTACACTACTATTGTTTTGTAACAGTTTTAGCTTATTTGGAGGGGGAAAAAATAGGCTAATTACTGATTGAAAAATGTTTTTAAAAGAACGTTTTAACTCTCATATTTTCTCGCGCTAATTAGCAGAATGAGCGGCACCTGGGTAATTAATCAGTGCACGTGTTGCTGCGCAGTTTCTTAGCGTGGAAATTTTCGCTCCATGTCCAGGTGGATGCGTTCAAGACACACAGTTGCGCGGAGCACAGAGGAACACAGTGGGCTAGGCTGAGCTCGCTGGATAAATGGGAGTGGCGGTGGCACAGTTAACACTGGCAGCCAGTGAGCGGAAGATTTGTAATCTCTGTCACAGAGCTGCTGTGCCATTGGCTTCCGCGGGAGAAGCTGCCGCCAGAGAGTCAGCGAGGCGACAAAGCTGGGGATGGTCCCGGGCTGAAGTCTCCACAATGAGCCGGGCTCGCTGCTCACGCCTGCTCCGCACTTGACGCAACCCGTCTGAACTTAAACGTGGCTCCACCGCAGCTCCACTACTTGGTGACATTTTCTTTTCTCTTTTTTTGCTCATTTTAGTCGCCGAGGCGCCCCCTTGAAGGACGAATGACACCGGCTCACCTCATGATTTCATCTTGCTAAAAGCGCTTGCGAGACACAACAGTTTCTTCATGGCGTCTCCACAACAGTCAAGAATTCAGTCGTATCTGGAGAAGAATAAAATCGGACCCTTGTTTGAGGTGAGTGCCCGCATTCATCTTAAAACTCTGAAGTTCTTGGCTGCCAATTTAAAGGACCATTGCTTTGCACCAGACACCATTAAATCCGCTTTTATTTATAGTTTGTGCTGAAAGATGAGCGCACATCTGCAACGTGAGCTGTCACACTGGAGAAACTGAGCATATATTTAACTGTATTATTCCTTCCTGTATACACTTGTACTGTAGATGTTGGAGCAATCGGCTGTTAAAATGGAAAACCGTTTATTTTAATGCACTTTTGTGTCTTTAAAGGGGACATCTTCCTGAAACGTCCCACTGCGCTCCATTTAAAACGAGATACTGAGGCAGAGAAACACATAAAGGAATATTGGCTGCTGTGTTTGCTCTCACATTTCTCTGTTTAACCCCTCCATCAGTGATTTGCATTTCAAAAGATGATGATGTGCCCTGCCACAGCCTGACTCAACACTGCTACAGTTTGTTGAAGTTAGGGCCGCTCAGGGAAGCCAGTTGTGATTCATATTGCACAGCAGGGCTGGCCTTCCCCTACGTTCTGCTACAGAGGACACCGCCTAACTAACTACCTGTCTGTTTGTCAGTCAGGGGATCTATGTGTTCATCCTGGGGTATTCTCAGCGTGGCCTCTAAGCAACCCAGGGGAGAGCATGACTTCATCCTTTGTTTGCTATTGGATTTATTGCTGAAAGCGGGGCCCACACAGGTGTTTAGGCATAATCAGACCAAAGACAGAAAGACAGACAAAACACCTGGTTTTTGCTTCAGGTTTGTGAGTCTGTCATTCTCAGTTAAACAAGAATGGCAACCAACAAGACAACTGTAACATCCCCATGAGGAACTAGTGGAGGATGCAGTAGGATGACATGCAGTGTATTCATGGCAAAGCAGTATTCACGTGCACATGATGTGTCTGGCAAAGTGCTGACGTTTCAGTTCTGAGCTTCAGCTGGATATGTAGCAGCAGCACACACACGAACATGAACTGCATGTTAAGCAGATGTAAGAGCAGAAGTGAGGCTTGTTTCAGCACCGTGGACAGAGACTCGTGGCTAACGTGCATTTTACCAGCGAAGAAGACAGGAAATCTTATTGTGAGGCCACAGCAGTCACTGAGGCTCATCAGCACCGTGATAGTCCTCTGTGTGTGCTCTCTCTGTTTGTTTTTCCTCCCTCCATCTTCCTCTTCCACCTGTCTCCCCCTCTGCTCTCTGCCTCACTTCCCCTGCCTGTGTTTTCTCTTTAGTTTTGCCTCTGTGCACAATTAAATTGCATCCCCTTTATGTGACAAGTGAAGATGATTAAAGCCAAGTGCTTTGTGTGACTTTAAGGTGTTGCTTGTGGGGCTGATCAAAAACACCTTTGTTCCAAAGATCAATGAGCTTAAAGCTTTTACATGCTTTGTATAGTCCTTAAGACACCATGTCGACTTTTTATTCTGACCAACAATGACATGGATCATTGCTGAGTTGTTCACAGTATTTAGGTGAAGGGTGTATTGTGAGGCTGAATTGTGCAGTATTTGACAGGTTTTTGAAAGGTAGTGAGAAAGTGGTGTAGTAAGAGGAGAATATGTGAAAACTCTCCTGGGTCTGCCACTCTCCTCATGAGAAAATGATGTAGCTGCTACCCTGGTGTTGCGCTTGAAAAATCTTAGCCACCTCATTGTTGTCTCAAAGAAAATCCATCCATGTGCATTCAGTTGTGAAGAGAAACAAGTTTTTTTTTCTTTATTGGAAAAATCCAGGAGAGAGCCTAGAAATCTTCTTTCTTCTTCTTCTTCGGATGTAGGGAATTTGGTGCAGCAGATGCAATCATACAGCTGTTCTGCTGCACTGCTTAAACCAAAAAGACCTCACTGAAACTTTGATAGCCATTCAAACCTGAGTTAAAGTGACACAAGACGACTTCCAATTACAAGAGCAAATATAAGTATTTTTCTGTCACACATTGCTACAAAGTGTATTACAATACAAAGCATATTAACACTGACAATGTCATGGTCTAAGGTGTCATCCAGTATGATGTACATATCATGCAAATCCCTTTGAGGCAAATTTGTGATTTTGGGTTGACATGATTTGAATTTGCTTGTAGCAGAGATATGGCCAATATAAACCCAACATGATGAGCAGTTACAGTAAAAAATTGGCTGTAACATGAACCAAAATCAATAATTCCAAGGACTGAGGCAATACACTGCGTGCATTACAGTGACACCACACTGAGAGTTTCTGCAGTAAATTACATAATTCCCATAGAGTAAATGGATCGTCTCCTACTGATCTGGTTGGTTTCCATGTGAGCAGGGAAAAACGTAACCTTTCAGAACGTTATTCATTTAAAAGGTGATCTTACTTTTGTTGTACAGTAATTGCTGATTTGTCGAGAGGCCTTAACAAACTCCCTTACAATGTTTCATGCACAAGTGTGTTTAATGTAGCATAATCTGCATCTAAGATATGGCTTCTCCTACATTATGTATAAATGTTAAAGAGTTCGCTCTCCAATTTATATCAAATTAACACCCTGGGTTTCTAGCTTCATGTTGTGTAAACACCACCTCAGTGTAATCAATGTCTTTACCACAAACTGCTCTTTTTCTTTATTTCTCTCTCACACTCATCTGCATCATCACCTCTTCCTCTGAACCAACACACAGCAGCAGCAGTATTAAAACGTCTGTGTAACAGCGAGTGGGGGTTCATTTACTCACTCTGATGAGACATAGCTTTATGATTTGCCAGAGAATTGATTTTTTTTCTCCCCCCTCTCACTAATGAAATGGTTGCTTTGCAGAGATAGCAAGCTGAGTCAACACCAGCAGAATAGTCTCTAAAAAGTGAAGCTGCCTTTCATAATAATTGCTCTCCAGATTATTGTCAGCCACATGATATTGATATTCTACTCTTTTCCAATCAGGGATGGGAAGTGATAAGATTTTAGCGATACCAGTTCCATTATTGATTTTACTTGATGGGTCAGATCCTTAATCGATCACTTTGACAATTACTGATCAGTTTTCTTTGTGGGGGAAAAAGGAAGTCTGCACAGGTTTTTAGCATCAACACACCTGTTTTATTATCTCAGATTCTCTGAGAGAATGTTTGTATGCTATTGGTTTTCATTTAAGTCTTCTTAAAAGGAACAGTCTGCTAAGCCTACCTGTGTGGCACTGCTGTTACTATAACATAGGATATTAACCTTTGATAATTGACATGCTGTTCAGTTGGGAAGCACTTGTGAGTGTCAGATACATAGCATTCCTGGAATGTAAGCCTATGTTGCATAGAAAGATGTTTCCACCCTTACTAGAACCATTTTATAGACATGATTACTATGCCTGCGAGCACAGTTGTCGTTTTCCTTCATGAAATGAAGACACGCTTTGGACCTTTTCTTTCTCTCTGCCATGACTCTTTCTTGTTGCAAATTTCCAGCAGTGTAGATGCATGAGTTGATGTCATTGTTTTGCGATGTGCAACTGTCAAAGCAACTGCCATGCCAGCATTGTTAAAAGGAATTGATAAGCCCTTAGGCGTGTAATTACGATTGTTCAGACATTTTGAAACTGGTTCTCAGCTTTAGGCAACTGGATTCACATCCCTACCGATCACTTAATAGTAACAGTGCAGCATGACCTGTCATTCCTCTGTATTGCATGAATAGTTGTAGTCAGTATTGGCATTAAAGCAAGTTGAAGGCCACATGTTTAGGATCCTTAGTAGTACTCTGAATGATACTAACAGTAAAATGATATAGCATCATAGCATACGTCTATTACTATACTGCAACATACAGGTTAAAAATCCCCCTTACCTGGCATTTGTCATTGTGCTGTGATCATTTCAACTGTAGATTTCTTTAATCTTTGTATTATCAAAGAAAATCTGCAGGATCTGTCTGTAAACTTCTGACATTTAAACTTGTGTAACAGGACCAGTAGGTAAAAATGGAGCAGTCTTTGCTTTTATCAGCAGACAGTATAAAACCCGCTCTCATGTTCCTCCCTGCTGTGATCTGTCAGTCATATCTAAGGCATTATAATTGCTCTATTGGAACAGTGAACTGATGGATCATGTACGTGTAGCTTAGACCAAAAAGTGTCACTGGATTGAACTTGAATTGATGTAAGAGTCAGATGTTGAGTTATAATACTGTTCTGTGGAAGAATTGTTGAAATTGTTCATGACAAAGTCTGACTTTTCCTTTAGTGACTTTAACAGCTTGAATATAGGTCTGCTAATATAACACTTTTACTAAGTACTGGTCTCAACTCAGAGCTCTTAACAATCACCTGCTGATAATAATAAAGTACTGATGAGTGATAAACTGGATTGGCATTGGCTTTGATACAAATTAAATGGATCAGGTCTGCATCACTGTTTCTTTTCTTGCAGACATCGTATTGGTGCTCCAGAGCACATACAAACATGACTGATGCTCATAAAACAGTAATGCAGCAATAATCCAATTAATCAGTTTGTGCTTTTCTTATCTCATTGATATACAGCTTTTTCATCCCTCTCTGCCATAGAAGTGATGTGTGGCTACAGCCTCAGATTTCCTACCACATAAAGGACTGATCTCAATTAGTTCTGCACAGTGAAAATTATAGATTTCAAATCAATAAATAAAAAAGAAAAGAGCACTGGTATTGAATCTGCTCTCAGTTTCAGCCAATACCTTGAGTAACGGTGTCAGAATTTAAATCAGTAAGCTTCTCTGTCCCTACATACTGTTGGTGTTGCTACCCTTTGAAGTAAATGACTTTGCTTCTCCCTATAGACTGCTCTGAGGGAATTATATAGTATATTCATCCACATGGAAAAGGGTTCACTCCAACTTGCTCAGCTGCGTCAGTAGTGCAGCCCTGTAGCACTCTAAAGAGGTCAGTCAGGCTGGCAGAACTTGGACAGACACTGCCTGACCTATTGATCCACTCCCTTAAGAGATAATTTATTGAACTCTGTGTGATTGGGTTTAGGTTATTTTTACCTACAGTACTAGCAGTATTATCCATCTTTTCTCTCTAGTGAAAATATGTTATTTTTTTAATGCATGTAACTTTTTTGGTTTCTTTAAACTGTAACTCCTGTACAGTTCTAGAGAAATGTAAGAAAAACCATGGAACATGCCACAGATAATAGAAGCCAGAATTTGAAACATTTGTTTTTCTTAGAGACAAAACTCACACAGACAGTTTAGCACCAGAAGAAAGGTTCAGTTATACATCAATCCATCAGAGGTCTTATTACATCTCCAGTACAAACACACCTGGAAACATTTCTGTCTGACAGGGTTAGTTTGTCTTTGGCATACCTCCCACACGCTGGGTAATAAAAACACAGTAATTTTATCTCAGCGGGTGGCTGCTTTGTTATTTCATTTATGTTTATTATTTCACCTCATTCTCCAGTTCAAAGCCAAAATAACTGGAAAATGAGTCTGGTTGTTACAGCCTAAATACTGGCCATTTAATATTGATGTGAGACTTGAACTGCTTTTACCATACTTCAGAGGACTTTACACCTTCATGACTAAATATAATGAACAAAAGTACTTTCGTTTTTTTGCCCTAGTTTCAGTTATTTGTATGCTAGTGGGTTATTATAGCATATGTTTGCATCTACAGACAGAGACACTCACTCACAATTTGAATTTTAAAATCCTATTAGCAAACTGTGAAGGCATGCTAAAAGTCAGTGCAATCAATTTAGAGTAATATGATTTACAATTTCCCGTAGCAATTTGTTACAACGCCATGTGAAAACTGAGACGAGGCCTTTCACTTTTGTTGTCTCAGGGGGCCAGAAGAAGACATTGGAATTCACATTTAGAAATCAACACTGTCAAAATTCAAATGAGGAAAACAGTTTATGATTGGTTAAACTCTGGCATAATCAGACTATGTTTTGGTTTTTATTTTCTGGATACCATTTTGCATTCAAATTCGTCTTAAGTTTCATGACTTGATATGACAGACGTTCGGTTGTGCATGAGTTAATACAGCTCCCCTGCAGGCACAGTTAGGGTAATTACTACACGTCGGGCAGCTTAACAGGCAGCCTAAGGCCAGGTTGGTCCTGGTGGAAAACGGGAAAGGGTGAAGCGGGAAGGCAAAGGACATCTGGGAGATCAAGCAGTGAGACGATGAGTGAAGCAATATGACGAAGATTTAGTGTGTGCAATGTAAGGTGGAGGCAGGGAGCGTCTGCGATTTGTGAGAGTACGGGAAAGGGAAAGAGAGAGAGAGAGAGAGGGAGTACAGTGTCTGTGGTGCATGCTAATAAAGTTATCATGTCCACTTACAGCCTGAGGATGCTGATGGCTTACTGCTGTGTGTAATTAATAGTCATGCTGGCGGTATGGGAGAGCAGATCATCTGATACACAGAACCTTGACAGTAAGCCTATATTTGTTCAGCTGGTGACTAATGATTGTATATGTGTGTATGTTTTTCCAAAGAGGTGTCAATACAGTATGTGTCTGTGCATATGTGTATATATTATAATGGGGTCCAGGCAGAGGGTGTGCTTTATGCTGAATCCTCTTTTTCAGTCAGCTTCCTACTATAAGTGACTAATAAATTAAAAGTTTGAATAATTTTGGTTACTTCGCATCAAGCATTAGAGAATTGTTTTTCTTATCTGTGCTCTTCTCAGTTGAATGAGGTGGGTGAGGCTTTGATGGAAAAGATGCAGTGTCATGTCTTTCTGTGCACCAATCATGGTTTATCAATCTTAACATCAAAATCTGATGTCAGTTGTTACTTGTCAATCAAATGTGATCAAACGACACCCACAGAGTCCCAAAGGCACAGATTAGATAAGATGTGTTTTTTTATATATATATCAGAGAGAAATACTCTAGATAAAGTTTTCAGGGGCTTTAAATGTTGCAGCAATGGTTAAATCAACTGCTTGATCTGAAATTCTTTATATTCTTCATACTCTAATATTATCTATTTATCGCCATAAATAGAAAATCTGATAGTTATGCAGCACTCCAAAATTCACTGCTATCAGGATCAAAACAGTTTTAACTTACGTACTTACATTAAAGGATAAGTTCACTTTTTTCCCTGTCTTAAAACAATAAGTGCTCATATGTACGTTAAAAGGCTGTGAAGGTGGCTTCTTTCTACACACTACACTTTCAACATGCTTCTAATTTAACTGATGAGAGACAAAATCGAATGAAGAATGAAGTTGATATGATCCTACAGCTGTCTCAGGTTATCAAATCAAGTGGGTATCTTAGTTAAAGTTAAAGTCCACTTCATCTGACACTTTATCCTTGATGAGCTGCTGTGGAGGAATAGTAAAACAAAGAGGAAACTGCATAAAAATATACTGAAAAATACCAATTTGATTTGACTGATAGACTGGGGAAACCTAATTTAAACTTTGCTTGAATTTAAGAATGCATTTGCATTCAGAAGGACTGTGGCCTAAATCAATGAATTGCTTCAGCTTAACAATTCACTGTCTTCTGGACCAAACCAGATGATCTGTAGCTGAGTTAATATGGCTGCAGGAGATAGGAAAAGATCCTGTGTAGTTTAGACACTGTTGGTGGTGGAGTTCAGCCTGCAGGTGAATGATGGAAACTCTCAGTTGAATCTCCTGGAACATCCTGGCAGGGATAAGGAAATGGCTGAATTGCACTGATGTGGGTCAGATGCTGTAACATCAGATATGTGAATGTAGAGAAGCAGAAGTGACAGAGAATGTTAGAGCGAGAAGAAACGACAGCATTTCAATTATAGAGGAATAAAGTCAAAACATGAAAGAGTAGAGTAGAACGAATGAAATATGTGGTTCACAAATTTTTCATCAGTTGATTAATTGACTAATAATGCACCAGTCCCCATTACTGATGCTAAAAATGCCATCGTAGAGATAGAAAGATTTGTGCTACTACGAAACATGTAGTGATGAAAATGGACTTGAGGCTGTGCTGCACGATGGAGTGAGTACGGCAGATAAAAGCATCTCTTCTGATGAGTATTATCTGGTAGTGCCAGCCTGGTCAGGTGACATTGCCTCTCCCACGGTCTCCTCTTCCGCATGATCTCTTCCGCTCTTGTCTGCTGCTTATTCAAGGTCTGGATCTCTTCCAATGGAATCTTTCTCTTACTTCTCGTCTTCACCTAAACTGGCTTCTCACGTGGCTTGCCTTTTTTTTCCCCAATAATGACCTTTTTCTTTATATGAAGCTTTGAACCTTAAATACCCTGTGATATGACTTTGCATTCCCATATTTCACTGACAAATGGCAGGTAAATCAATGGCAGCCTGTGGCCTCTAGTACAGGCGACAGGGACAGGGAGCCCTCTTGGGAGTCTTGAAAGAGCTGTTGCTGCATTTAATTTTTTTTTTTTTTTTTTACACAAGGACAAGTCGTGAGGAAAGGATGTCAGGTTTTATGGCTGATCAGAGTCCCAGCCTCAGAGGTTGTGTGTTGATTAGTTTTAATTCAGAATACTCTGCAGTTGATGGTGATTTTTAAGCAGAAGCAAAATATATTGTAAAAACACTGTATATTGCTGCAGTCTCCCTGTGTTTGTCCTCATTCATACAGTATGTGGACACAGTTGTCTCATTTCAATAGATATGTTAATAGATGCACTGCCTCCCAGGAACACAGACATAATAGAAATCTGGCCTGAGCAGAGTAAGTGCTGTGTGCTGCTGGTTCAGTGCCTCCTCACAGTCCACTATGAGTCTGCAACAGCTGAGGTAGAAATTCATCAGCTTGCAGTTTGACAAGAAAGAAAGAGTAAAGCTTAGGTGAAGTTGCTTAAATCACAGAGCTTATGTAGCTGCATCCACTCTGTCAATATTCGTTTTTACTTTGCACTTTCTTTGTGATTCCTCCTTTGATTCCCACAAGAGAATAGTGTCCATAGTTGGAAATAGAAAAGAACCCTTCGAGGTTGGGAAGATTTGTTACACTCATAAGGATCTTGAGCAGGGCGGATGGTCTTTGCCACCAGAGACTGAACTCTGGATTTGTTGTAACCCATCACCCTGTTAGTGTTCTCTCTTCCTTTTTCCATCTTTTCTCCCCCTTTTTATTCCACCCTGAGGCTCTCTCTGTGGATATCTCCCTCTGTCTGTAAGTCTACCACCAATGTATGACCTTCAGGACCTCCCCTCATCACTGGCCTCTCCTTTTTCAGACTCTTTCCACTTTCAATTTGGGGAGTTTGTTTAAGTTGCAGAAATGCAGGGAGTATCAGTGAGAGTATCATGACTGTCATTGTACCCAGAGGGAGTCCTTGAGAGCTTCCAAGGACACTGGTGTCTCTTGGCTGGCTGACAGCTTGTCAATTACCACCGCCAAACCAAACTGCCTGGGGTGCACTGATACCTCGCTCTGACAACAGATCTTCACAGATATGGACTGCATGTCTCAGTTGCTCATGCCACCTGTTGGCCTGCTTATAGAAGCACCGATGCAGAGGCTGAAACTCTCTGCCTCTCTTTATCTCTCGCACACAAACATAACATGTTTAGGGATGGTACTCTGCTGATGGATTTCACTTCAGGCCAGACAGCATTAAAGTCTACTCGGATATAGGAATGTTGACCCAAATGTTAGTCTACATCTTACTATGGCTCCTGTCAAAGAAAATATGATTACCAGTCAAATTGCATGGGCTTATCAGACAGGACTCATGTTATTTAAAACACAGTTCATTACCATAGGACTTGAGGCGGTTCCCTTGCTCCCCTCTGTATGTGGCTTATGTAATGTATGCATATCCAGATTCAGTGGGATCGGTTACTTATAAAACGTCTCTTTGACTTTATATGATGTTATTGGAGATGGTGAAGGACACAAAGGCACAAAGGTACATTAGCTCATTCAACAGCTTGTGTCATTGATGCAAAACACTCTGTAGGATATGCAATCAGTGTTGGCACAAGAGTGTTTTACAGTAGGCAGAGACGTGGGCAGAATACAGATGTACCCACATGCACTGCCATTCTCTGCCAGTCGCCAGGATCTGCATGATCCATCCATCCATCTGTCTTCTGCAGTTCGCTGCTGTTTACTTCATGCATCCGACTCATGCCCGCGTTACTCTCTCTACACATCTGTGTGTGTGTGGTTTCCACTGGGAAACACAATTCTGAAAATCACCACTCGACAGTCATCCATAAAACAAACTGCACGTCCTTCCCTTTACCCCTTCCCTGCGAAAAACTATTAGGACTGGAATACCCTGGGGTAGTTAACGGAGTTCTGCTAGTTTGGCTTCCTGTGTAATCTACCAAATTACAACCTTCATTTATAGACCTCCTGTTGGTAGGTTAGTTAAATTACCCACAGGAGCTACTATGCAGTAATTACAACTTCTACATCTTTGCATCATTAGTGGTTTATAATTGTTAGACACAGGCCACAGAAATCCATTTCAGTTTCAAGGAGAGCTGCTTTTTTACTAAACTCTTAATGTGCTGTATATTCTCTTGCAGGAATCTCTCATATGGCTATTTTTCTGAAAGATCACCATAACTTTATTTCTCGCAGAGGAGTATGGTTCCTCCATTCGTAAACCTGTAGTCTGCAGTGAAACACTTCAGCACAATCCCTGTTTGTTCCTACACATGCTGTTTGCTGTCAGAGTGGCTGTAGACACTGGGGCCAGGCAGGAATGTCCCCCTGACCAATTACCTGATTAGCTTTCTGAGCACACACAGCACAGTCAAAGCTGGCTGGCTATAATACACACACACACACACACACACACACACACACACACGCACACGCAGGCCACCTCCCCACCCCCTGAAAAACACAGATACATGAGCATGTCCACAAGGGTAAACATACAACAGCCACCAGAGCATAGGACTACATGACTTTCTTTTGCTGCAATTAAACATGTAAATGTGCTACTCACATAGAAACCTTTAGTGTGTGCAGTCAAACACACACTCACACTCATTTTTATCCATACATTACTGCCAGTTCACTGCAGTCCACTAATGACTTTCTTTGCTTCTCTGCAGCAGTGATTTCGCCACAGCTGCTGCGGCTGACTTAAACTGGTCAAACAGAGTTCATTTCTCACCCCATATCATGCCAACACACACAGACACACTCACACACCCACACATATGCTCATTTCACTTCACATATCAGCTTCACAGGGACAGCTATTCCCCTCCAGCTGCAATAAAAGAACAGTTGCTTTGGTGCCAGAAGAAGTTGTTAGTATTCTGTAGAATACAGTCATTACTTTTCACATTTAATTTGTAGTTTTACTATAACTGAATTTTGTTTTTATGACCATGTGCTCATGAGCTGGCAAAGCTTGAAGATAGGACATGATTAGTTATGGCATGATTGACGCATTTGATGCTAAATTCCCATCATGCATTGACGGATTTGAATTAGCATGCAGAGTAAGATGTGGCCTCTACCCTCAGCACCTGTTACTGTGACTCTCTGTGTGCTTTCCTTCTTTTCCACCTTCTGCAGTACTTTTCTTCTTTATGGCTGCTTTCCTTTGTCAGTTCAGTTTGTAAGTCTGTCCCATGAACAACTTCTCTGTGTCACATTCTTCAGTGTCCCATCTCGTCATAATATAATAATTTTTTTAGGCAAGTAATCTCCCAGTGAGAATGAAATAATGTTGTCTTTTTCCTCATTGTAGTGGCTTGATTATTCCCAGTAGTGAATTCAAAAGGGACTGTGCAGACTGTCAGTGAGTCCTGATCTATCAGACCTAGTATATCAATTGCTGCTCATTTCTTGAAACATCAGGTAATAGATGGTCTTCTTGTTTCATAGCACCACTTTAAAAATGCACTGATTGACCAAACTGCAGTGTTTGTTTACTTGCTCGTCCTTGTGTCTTGACAGACTGATCTGATTTTGATGAAGCTCGCTGACATGTTTGTTACTAATTGATACAGAAGGGAAGTGCTCCCGTCTTTGGGGACACAGTGTTGCCTTGTTTGCTTTGATGTTTTATTTTTTAGGATATTGATGCTGTAGCAAATTCTTGCAACTACACTGAAGATAAGGGGATTATCTCACCAGTTTTACCAGTTGTTTTTAGCCACTCTCCCTTGGCAGTGAAGTCAAGAACAAAACAAGACTTAAAAAGCTTGTAGGGATTGCTTGTCTCTGCTTCAGCGTGGTGGATACTCCACTGGCCATACTCTCTCCCCTTTTGTAGTGCTACTTTGGTCTAACTGCTCTCTGCTTTACTCTGCTCCTGTAGGAGTTGATGACCAAATTGATAACTGAGACTCCAGACCATCCAATCCCTTTTCTCATTGATCACCTGCAGACCAAGCAAGACAGCCCCGGCAAGCTGCACAGAGCTCTCTCTGGCTCCGCAGCACTGTGGGCACAGAGCTCCCCAGGTTGGTATATATATATATGCAAACATGGTTAATGTATATGCAAAATTAGGCATTTGTCTCTGTACCTGCTTCTCCCCACAAAACCCCTAGGATATGATAAATACTAGGTTCAAAGACAGTCATTAGTCTCATCTACGACAGAGTATGCAGAGTAAACTTGACCTGCATTTACATAACAAGGTGTTGTGAACAGTATTTGTGACTCTCTCCTAACAGAAAGCAAAAACACTCGAAGGGAGTACAGCAACTATGAGAAGCCATGGCAAATTCATCCAAAGAAACCGAAGAAATCCAAGAGCGACCTGGCTGTTTCGAGTATCTCTCCTCCTTCACCAGAATCCAAGTCTTGTGAGTTAATTTTTTTTTGTGCCATCTGCACTTAGTTTTCTACTCTCAGATTGTTTTTTTTTTTTTTTTGCGATCACTTTGGACTCACAGACACACACACACACACACAGACAGAACTTTAGAATATGAAGCTGCACAGTTTTGATACCTGTTGTATCGGTTATATCCCAATTACACGCTCCATTGGCTTTAATCTCCATTTTTAATTTGATATAATTATATCTAATTAAAGTTAGTCACAGTGTATAGTCCAGCGTCCTCCTTCCAGCCTCCCAGAGCCCTGCAGATGAGTTCATTATAAAGTGCCACTTTTTATACACTTAACTTCTGCACTGCTACACACTTTAAAGATGAATTGTTCACAACGTTCCTGCATTAATGCAGAATGGATGCAGATGAGAAGATTTGTCTGGTGATAATTTTTAGCTATGTAGTTAATTACTATGTCTATGATGTTAGAATGAAGTATGACACTCAAGACAATGAGGCTAAGTCAGATGGGGAGCAAGCAGAGCCATAGACCGCTTCAATAATTTACCATTGTGCTCTGTCACCGCCAGACCAAGTCTATTTTAGGCCGCAGTCAGAGAATTGCTCACAATCAAAAGGAAATGGGTGTTGAGATGAGTGCATGAAGTGAGTAAGAAAACAAGTGAAAGAGATAAGCCAGAAGAAAGTGAGTGACACTCAGCACACAGAGGTGTACTTAAGTGAGGAGCGTTAGCAGCATTCCTGTGGCCCCTTCAGAATAAGAAGCCTTCAGAGTTGCATTTAAAGTCAAATCACATTAAAAATACATGCAAAGGTGTTTTGGCGTGCTGGGCTCATGAAAAATTTAAATCTAAAGAACTGCTTCTCATCATTATTGTGCAGTGAGAACAACATAACAGCTGTCATGAATATACAGAGGTTCCACTAATATGCCGATCAAACTGAATCCCTTGCTGTTACACGAAGGCTCTTCCTTTCTGTGTACAGTTTGGCAAAGGGTTAACGTGCTTTGGCCTGACTTGTACTTGACTGATGCTTTAATGGGCAGCCCCAGTGGGAATTGAATTCTTAACCCTTAATCTAAGCTATTAAGATACAGCACCAGACCTTTGCTGCAGCAGCAGCAGCAGCAGCAGCAGCAGCACACACACAGCAGAGCAGAGAGAACAGAGAGGCACTCTTAGCCGGAAGTAATGAAAGATTTTTTTTTCCTCCAGTCTCTATTTGGCAGAGACATTTGCTCTCTGTTTATGGCTGTTACAATGCCAGGGAGCTTAGTCAGGGTAAACAAGGGTAGAGGATGGCAGATTGTAGCAGCAGTGCTGTCAAATATTCACTGTCTAGTTTATTTATTTGACTGCGAGCGTGTGTGCAAATGCAAACAGAAGGGTGATGTTTACTTTCTGCACCTGTCAACACATATGTTGCATTCAAACATGCATGAAATTTATTCTAAAACCATTTGCATTATATTTGAGTTAACGTGTCTGTTCAGGCCATGAACAGTGGCTGGCAGTTGAGAAGACAACCAGTACATTTGTTTGGCGTCTCTTCATAACCCACTGGTTTTTCATGTTAATTCAAACTGAGCCATGTTAGAGCATAAGAATGTTAGATATGGATGAACTACAAGTAATCCCTCCTCCATAAAGGAATATTGCTCTTTCCTTTAGAAATAATGTCTGAATCTAACAGTTTATGAATTAAACATTATATAGAAGCTAAGAGATGCTGCCTGAGGACGTGGGCAGGATGTCAGTACAGTATGTGGGTCATTTCCTGCTCCTCTTTGAGTTATTTTGAATGTTAATCAAAGAGACTGACAGACACTGTCCCCTGGCCTCTGACCAGTGAGCTCTGTGCTTCTGGATGAGACACGTTGACTTCACTGCCAGTGTTTCTGTTCCACTTCATGCTGCAGTAATTCACACAGTCCTGTGTGCATCAAGCGGTGTGGCGTGAACATATTAGATTACAGTATGGTTGGTTTTTACAGAAAATTTTAAAAAATGTTATCTGTGGTGTTTTCAGGAAATTGTATGTTTGTGTTTCCAGTGCCGCGGTCAGTTGAGTACCCAGCCTGGGACTGGAGGGAGAGTCGTGACTTTGATGAGCTCAACCACATTTTGCAGGAGAGCAAGAAGCTAGGCAAGGCCCTGGAGAGCCTGTCGCGAAGTGAGTGGACTGCAGCTCAGCAGAGTGCACGCTTACACCATACTGAGCAACGCTTAATGCATCTTAATGTACAGAACTAAAGTGTAGACCTTTCTGTAAATGTCACTGTAAATCCTGAGAGGAAAAACGGATCGAGCGGCTAATCTTACAAGCTCGCCACTAAGCTCAGAAGCAGTCTAAGCTGGGATTTTGAACTGCATTAGATGCTTCTCTGTGCTTTAAACCATTTTCTTCTCTCTGCAGGCATTGCCATCTCTGACGAGCTCGACCAGGTAGATATTAACAAGACTAGATTTTATCTTTAATAAAAATCATATATATACACTGCCTTTAAAGTTATGTGGAAATAGTCCTGTCACTCAACACTCTGCAGCATCGCTCATATTACATAAATAAAACCCATGTTTCATAAGTTGACAGAGCAGCACAGCTCTTTTTGTGATTATGAGCTGCTATCTCATGGGAGTGATATGTGAGCGTGATACTTCAGTAAGCATGTCCTCCATCTCCCTCTCCTTTGCTGCTTCACCATGCATCTTACTCACAGAGCTTTGTCTGAGCCCTGTCTTTGTCCTTGCCTGGCCCCAATTCTCTCCCAACACAATAGTGCAGCAGCTGCCTAGGCTGGAGATGCACTGAGTGATTTGGAAAAGATGGGTCTGTCTGAGAAACACAGCATATGTTTTGACAGGGACTTCACTTTTTTGCTCAGTGCAGCAGTACATGTCCAACGTCCTTGGCTCTTAGCCCAGAGATTTTCCTTCTTTTCTGTGGGATGGGACGGAATGAATACTAAACACCTTCTCTGATCATGCAGAGACAATAGAATTTGATACTATCCTGGATTTAGTCAAAGACAAGCAGACACATCTTTTGTGTTGAGCATGGTTGTAAATGTGTGCTGCCTGTCTTTTGGAGCACAATGGGAGAATGAGGGGAGACAGATCTCAGATAATACCTCCCTGCTTTTCAAAACTCTTCATAAGAACAGACAGAGTTTTTATTGTGAAGAACATAGTCTCACCACTGTTATAATTTCTTGCTGAAGTTAAAAGTGCATTGTGTTGAGAAAATATTTTATAGCAGTTCTCTGGTTCGACTCCTATTCTCCTGCACCCTTTATCTCTTAAATCTGCATCTTTGTCTCTATTGATTTGCCACTTACTCTTTCTGTATTGCTCTTTTAGAACTTGGGAGGCTATAACTCAGTGTTGCGCCCCCGGGTGGTGGGCGAGTGGGTTGGTCGTGAGGAAGAGGATGCGGACCCACTTGCTGCTGAAATGCTGCACCCCCCTGTCCCTCGGGCCAAAACCGAAGTTTGTTGGAGTGGAGACAGCAGCCCTGCTGGGAGGTTAGTGATTGGCATTACATATGAGTGTGTGCAAAAGTATCTTTGTGCATGTGTGAATCACTTAACTACATAAAAGTTTCAAATTTGAAGAAACTTCACAGAGCCATTGTTGGCTCTTTAAAAAATGAGGAGGTAGACTTCTAACTGTGACTCCTGCTGCCTGAGGAATGCCCATCTGAATGGGTTTGATAATCCCATTTCAAAGGCGCGATCAAACATGCTTGCCATGATACTGCTTCAACCCAATTTCAAATTAAAGCTAACCTCATTTCTGTGCGCTCAAGGCCAAAGGAATTTTGTACTTGTTATTTTAAAAATGGCCTGTCTTTGACAATATAACTTTGTCATATATTGAAATGTTAAATCATTTCTCTGCCTCTTAGGAGTCTTTTTTTCATTTAATTTTTTAAATGTAAATTCATGTATTTGCAAAACTGTCCAGGTCCTTCTTAGACTTGCCTGCCAGATGTTAGTATTGCTGGGTATGTGTAATGTGACATGTGGCTTTTTGTGTGTGTCACATGCACTGCAGCTGCTGACGTGACTAATTAGAGGAGGATCGGATATAAAACCATAAATCATGCGCAGGCCTGAGCTGACATACACACAGTGTTAATCTCATTAGGTTACTGTATGGGTGGATTATAGGGAGAAATCACTTAGTTAGAAGCCTGAGCTGGGAGATGGGGATGTGTGTGGGCTTACTGATGAGCTCTGCTGTGCGTGTGTGTATATGACTGAGATGTTTTGTGTTTACCTATGAGGAGTGTGTGAAACTTGCTGCTGTGTGTTTGGGATGGTGCAGCATCCCAAAATAATCACAGCTCCCTCTCTCATTAACTGGAGGAGTACTTGGCTCATCAGATAGATCACTTATATCAACTCATAATTGCATTTACTTGGAACTTGCTCCCACTTCAGATTCATTTTGGGGATTGAGATCACTTTCATGTCCTCTGAGCTGTTTTCTGGCCAAGCCACAAAGTCAAAAATAAGGAGATCAGAATTACATAAATAAATATGTGGGTACAGTTTAAGGTTACAGTGGTATAAGGTGTCATAGCTAATCAATTTAAGATCAAGTTACTGTAAGTCTAGGTTTTGGTTAAGTTTATAATTTGAATAAGAGGAGCTAAAAACGACCACTCTGGGTGAGTGGAAAACTGGCAAAGACCAGTGCTGCCCTCTCTTAAAATCCCATCTGAGCCTTTAATAGGCCATCCCCTCTGGTGCACACACACTTTCAGACTAGAGTCTCATGTATGTGACCTTATTTGTCAAAACACTCACTCACACGTCTTCCTCCTCTTACTTTGGTAAGTTTACTTGTTTTCATTTTCGATCTTCTTGCCTCTGCCCCTCATTCCAGCCTACCTGTCACTGAGGAACATAAGGAGAGCTGACAGGTGCTGGTGCCTCTCTGTATGACTGACTGCAGAGTTGAGAAGTATAAATGCAAGGGGCACATGGGAAATCAGATGCATTTGTGGCAGTATATTCAAGGAAACGGCTTGTTTTGACAGAGCCTGTCCAGTGGAGTGGGACTTTCTCATCCAGTACTCTTTATATACAGTCTATGATCCAGTAGAAGTCAGTGCAACATACTGAACTTCTCTTCTATCACAGATACAGAACACTTCTTGTACATAATAACAGGAGAAGACAGGGATAAATAAGGAAGTGGGGAAAACCAGCTTTGTAGCCTTAGACCAGTTTTAATTTTGTGGTCATATTTATTGTCTTTAATGACTGGTTCATACCACCTGAGGCTGGTCTCTGTGGGAAAAAAATGCTGACTTTGGTAGAGCTGCCAGCAGGCATAGAGAGATGAAAATTTTCCTAGAAGATATGAGCCTATAATATTGTGCAACACATAAAAGTAATAAAACTTACAGCACACAAGATACCCAAACACCCTCTTTCTCTCTCTTTTCTTGATATTTTTGACCTCTGCAACTGTTAAGGTTTACTTTCTGGCTTGAAATACTTTATTTGAAACCACAGGAAAATGTCCAACTTTCTTCCAAAGAATATGGTTGGATTAAGACTAGACAATTGTGGAAAACCATGAACGAGCAGAGTCACATCAACCACCTTGCCTTGCCCATATTAGTGGATATAATTATCACAGAAATACCATACAGAGGGTATGAAGAAATATCTGTCATCTTATGACCTCTTCCCATTATCTGTAAATAGAAGTCATTAAACTGAGATTAGCATCAAATTAATACTCTTCTGGCTCTCTAATCCACACCCTCAGCCAGTGGGATATGGAAATTAATTTCTCCAATATAAAGGTAATGCAGAAGTCAGTCTTCATAATTCTATCTGTATCTTTACCTGTGTGGGGGTTGAAGACAGCATTTGGTCATTTTTCACCCATACTCCATGTCCCAGTCTTAGACAGAGATAACATCATTTTACATGAGTGAAGCTAGTGGAAGAAAAAGTACAAATGTCTGATCTCTTCCTGTCCAGCTACTGTTTTTAATTGAAAACAGCCTGAGAACTGTAAAGCTATATGGTACTGTCAGAAAATGCTAATATGTAGGAATAAACCTAGCAGAGAAATAGTGTATTTCCGCAGTTGCATCTTCTGGCAAACAGCAGCTAATGTTTGTATAAATTACCATGTGTTGTAAATGTTGGCCTAAGCTTTCATGGTAGAATGAATAGCTAAATATAATGATCAAATGTGAACACAACACAAACTCACTGGTAAAGAATAGTAATCCTGTTCAGTATGAGATTTATAATTATTTTCTGATTTTTATTTAAAAAAAAGATTCAGTCCATGTATGTATGTCTGTGTCTCTTTTGCCTTACTTAAATGATTGAAATATTAAATATTCTTCCCCTGCATATCTGTTTTTCCTAAACACTAAAAACTACAGAGAAAGCTTTCAAGTCAAAATACAAAATACTACCACTAATGGTTTATGTTAAGTGCTATAACTATTGCTCTGCTACTCTTCTCAGAGTAATTATCCTGTCTTATCTTCTCTCTGCTAACCATTTATAGTAAGGTGCACTGCACCTGCATGGCACTTGAAATGACTGTGTGCTATTTTGTCCCTAACAACCGTGGAATCGCTGCCAAGTGCAAGCAGTTGTGAAAGAACTAAATGTAGTCATGCATCTGCACACCACTGGGGCAAATGCAACATTTTGCACTTGCTGGAAAGTCTGCTTAGATACAAGTCCTACAGAGTAGGATGAGAGGATGTAATTACTACAGGAACATTATTATAAAAGTTATTTGTTCCTCTGAAGCCCTAACTCCTCCTCTGCATGTCTTCCTCAGCCTGAAGATGGAAACAAAGAGCAAAGGGCTGAAGGAACAGCAGCAGCATCACAAGAAGCTCCTGGCAGCCATGTTGTCTCAGGACTCCTTTGATTCAGTCCATAGCCCGGCCCCCTCTGTTGCAGAAGAAGAGATGGAGGATGAAGATGATGCCATGGAGCTTCTGGGTAATGTCACGTAGCCTGTTTTTATCATCTACTTACACACAGACACAAACTGTAAACATGTGTAAACCCTGTTGTACTCTGCACCTCACTGAACAGTTTAATCAGTGTTTACATGTAATTGCCATTGATCATGGTACTGAGCTGCTATGAACCAGACTGGCAGACAGGTGCACTACGTGTATCAGCAGATGCCCTGTTGGTGTCTGAGACGGACACCTGTTTTCTTATCATCCAACATACAAGAACAGCTTGCTTGTTTAATGTATGTGCATGACTGCATGGTGTGTGTGTGTGTATTTGTGCACCAGTAAACCAAGTAAGCTAATGTCTCACATGCATGAAGACTAGAAAAAAACCATAGCTGTAACATTTCAAATTTAAGGAGTCATTCTCTATGTAAAGCTCATTGACCGTGTCTTTTCATGATAAAATCATTCTGTTCAATTGTGCAGAATTCCACTTGCATTTCCATGACTGTTAGGTGAAACTATAGTAGCATTATCTGCCTCCTAACTTTAAATAATAAACGTTTGGGGCTTTAACCAGACCTGACATTATTATGAGAAGAATCAAATGTAGTCTGCATCTGCAGGATCTTATCTTTAACTGCTTTATGAAGGAAAGAGTGTACCTTCTTGGTGGGGGAAAAAGCTACCTCTATGTCAGATGTACGTGTTGGTAAAGGAATTATTTGCAATTTAATTACTGCATTCTGAAGATTAAATGTTCAAATATCTAAAGCATTAATGGTTATAATCAAATTGTTGGTGCCTTCTTTGTAGACATGCCAAAAATGTACTAACACATTTGGACTGGGAAGAATTCATCATAGAGGAAGCACAGATAAAAATGTCATCACTGACAAAAAAAGCAGCCAAGTCATAAAGCATGTTGAATTAAGGTTGTGGCTCCTGCTATTTCTCAGCTGGAAAACCCCCCCCTAAAACTCATACCCTGACAGTGCTAATGTGTGATTACTTTCTGGCTGCATGCATCAAATGCACCATGTTCAGACATCTTGTCTGGGAGTTGTGGAAAAACATGTTGGTAAAAGTGGAAAAGCACTGAGAGAAGAAGACTCTGCCTTTGAAGAAAAGTAAACAATTCAAATTAAGGTGATGGAAATTTGCTTTTAATAAGTATAGGGGATAGCTTAAAAGGAAGGGAATTGTTGTGTATATGCAGACCTGTTCCTACTGTATGTAGTGAGTGGAGGACTGGATGCGCTAAGTAGCAGTCAGTTTATGTGCTGTACTAAAGAGCACTTAGTAGTGGCTGTTAAAGGAAACTATGCTTCCTGTTTACATAGTCTGGCCAGATGTTCTCAGCCACTGACTATAGGTATTCACTCTGACAAGTGGAGGATCACAAAGTCGCCCCTTTGATTTACTTTTTGTGTTTTTTAAGTGAATAAGTGCATATGTATGCTCACATTTCTTCATATTGGTCGTTCCATCATGTGCTGACTTGAGATGAATGAATATGCGACAGAGAGGGTGAAAAGAGCATCTGATGTGAAGTCTTGTTTTGGCTTTATGCAGTGGAGGGTCTAATAGCTCATCACCCTGTCTGTGCAGACACAGGATGTAGTGCCCCATGACAAATTGAGTTTGTTGCCTGAATATTTGTAAGGCAAAGCACTCTTTCTGTTGCTCTGTCACTTGCTCTTCCCACCATGTCTTTCTTTTTAGTGATCTTTACTTGCAGGGGTTGATTCACTGGAGTAAAGAAGCTTATTGCGGCATAGTAACACTACTGTAAAGGAAAGCCATACTCACATATGCTCACACAACAGCTGTTACAAAGGTATACAGCACAGACTGTATAATCAAAGCATCACTCATAGGATCTATTGCACTTGTAGATCTGTAAAAAAAAATCAAAATGTGAATTGTTGAAAGTTGTAGCTAATACAGGGAGAGGCCAGCTTTTATACAAATACAACTCAGTGTTACTTTCATCTTGGTGGGCTAACAAATCTCTGACATACAGTGCTTCTTTGAGGAATAACAACCCAGAACTTTATTTCCCTCTGTCTACAACACGGGCCCCAATTACAGTGCTTCAGTGTCGTTCCAATCTCCTCAGAGCTGCTGCTCTGTGGTGACACACAATCTACTTACGCCCTCACTCTCTGCTCTACTGTCACAGCACTGAGGCACTTGTGCTTGTTAGCAGGATCTTTTCATCAGGGTCACCCAGAGGGTCACATTTCTTTATTGATGTGTGGCAGGGAGGCCCACAGGTTACACAGAGTGAAGCTGCAACAGATGATCGTTCTTATTCTCAAAGCTGCTGATTTTTTTCAAATAAGTTGTTCATTTAATAAAATATCAAATACTATGTATTGATTGCTTATTCTGTCAAAAAACATGGTGATTCATTATTTTTCCCTGACAAGTGACTAATTTGCTAATTGACTGTTTGAGCACGAGCACAGACTGTCAAATTAGCTGAGATGGCCTGGATTCAAGCTCTGCCTCAGCATCTACAAGTGGCGTTGTTTAAAATGTATGTCTGCTTCAGCGCCGCCAAGACAAATTCTGTACTTTTATTATATTCTGTTAATTGATGTGTTTCAGCACCGGTGCTGTGAGACACTGTGAAGGAATTGATTATATTCCTATAGTACATGTGGATCTTAATTACATTCAACAATGTCACTGTGCTCTTCTGTGATGTGGGAGAATCTTGAGAAGGCAATATAATAACACCAAGTTTTCCTCCCTTTTGTATCAGTCATGACCTAGGACAGCAGTATATAATGGTGATAAATGGAGCCATAAAGCAGGATGTTGATGGTCTGTGATGGCCCTCCTGGATCATATCTCTGAAACCCAGGCATAGTCCCCCAGTGGCTTTTACACTACAGTCCAGGGCAGTAATTCAAAGCAAGTAATGCAGCGAGGTCATTGCTGATCCTCTGTCAAGGCCTGGTCACGGTGCTCTCCACAGAGACCACAGCTACTGTGTTGACTGTCACTCTGAATGGCCTGCCTCACTACTGTAGACTTGATTAAAGTGATGCTAACATGCAGCATGTGGTGGCCTGGCAGGCTTGGAGAAATGAATGACCCCCAGGAGGATTTCCAAGGCTCATTGAGAGAGGGTCTTGGCACAAATTCTGTATCTATGACCGAATGCATGCCAAAGATAACTGATGACCCTTGGCAGGGATGGTGATACTTGTGATAGTATATTGATCCCTAAAGGAGATATTCATCTTTTCCCTTGCTGCTGTCTGTGTGAAGGTTAAAACATATGGTGAGCTGCTCAGTGGGATTCAGTAACTTGCTCAAGGACTCCTTTTCTGGGAGGGTTCTTGCTGTCAAATGGGTTTAACTTGTAGAGTTAATTGGTGAACTGAACTGCTCTGAAGATTTATATGATTTCTATGATATAGCACAAGTAACGTATTCTGTAGCTGTGTTTTTAAAGTTACCACAAGTGGGAGGGTGCATCTCTTAACTTTGTTTTAACCAAAGCAATGAATTGTTAGGCTGTATGCTGCATTGCTACATGAGAAATTGTTGTGCTGTATGGTCTTACTCATGCAGCAGTGCTATCACTACAGTACCAGAGACTGTGGGAGGCAATTTATCTATTTAAGCACTTGGTTAGGGTGACCTCTAGTGGCAAAAATATTGTATTACAACTGCTAGGACGTATTGAGCTGGGCCAAAAAAGTATTTTAAAACAGTTATTAGTGTCAGAGTATATTTGAATTTAGGTAAGCTGGCAGAAAAGTATTTTTAGGCTTTAAGACTTAAAGTGCAGTGATCACAACTAATCTGTAAGACAAACCATTAAAATTATTTTGCAAGTATCCAGTGCTATGAAGCATTTAGTTACACAAACAACTATCAAACACATGTTACACCAAAGACACTGATTCACTTTCATACACCTACACATATCTAATTTTTTCAGACATCTCTTTTCACACACACAGTGTTTTGTTTGGTGCATTGCAATCATGTACCATGAAATGCTGATGAGAGACACTCATCCCAGAGGAACATATGTTAACTCCAGATGAACATCTGTAGTTTCTTCATGTATGTGTTGTATTATCAGTTGAGCGAAGCTTTGTTCATCACACCTGCTAATTGGTTGTGAGCCTCCTTGTTGTCTTGATTGCTGCTGTACAGAGAGATCCATGCAACACAAACGAGAGCAATTATATTATAGAGAAATGACTGTGTCCCATGTGATGTGTGGATGTGATCAGTCATGTTTACGTGATCAGTCATGTTTATATGCCCAAACCTCTGGAGGATGAGGAGAGGAGAATTCAGAGCCACAGTGAACACTAAACATATCCACTGGGAGGCAGGAAAGGAGCTCTAGTTTGTTCTACTGTGTCACAACTACAACTTCTGTGAGTGAGAATAAGATGCGTAATAAAAGCAGGCTTAGAAGATACAAAGAAAGTTAGCAACTAATCCCCGTTTCCATATTGAGCACAAGGGTTTTCCAAACTGAGGGTCTTTTTGCCAGCACCTGGATAAGGAGCTTATGAGAAAATAATAAGATCTTCTTGGAATGTTCTACAATACTGCTAGCCAAGGTTTTCCAGATTGAATACAATTATAAAAACCAAAGACATGGCTTAAGGTTGATTTGTTTTGTACAGATTGCTCCAAAAAGAGAAAATAAAATCAGCTTAGAGGCTAAGTCTTATTGATTCTCTAGCTGCTCTCAGGGATGGCACTGTGTTTTCCCAGTTGTTTTCATTAGTTCTGTACTTAATATTTACCACAGTCAAAACCAAACAGAAAACGAATATGACTCACATGTTCTTGTAAAACCATGGAAAATGTTAAGATTTTAGCTTTCGCTAGGCGGTGAGACCACAATTTTATACTGATCTGAAATAAGAAACAAGCTGAGTTCAGTGTGTGGGGAGAAAACACCCTGTTTTTGGCCTTGCAGTGTTATTTTATGGTAAGTTAATGAGACGAGTTAGCCAGCTCCCCACTGTAAAGTTACTGTTCTCGTCATCCTTGGTGGAAGTATTCCATTCCAGGGACATACCCTCTGATTTCTCAAAATCTACGTTTGTGAATATGTGTATAGAATAAGTGTGATTTGCATTCATGTAGGCAGTGAAAAACATATTTTTCTTAATGAGGCCAATGTAAAAAAAATTGTCATTATTGTATATTGTCCACCATCACAACATAAAATCAGACCTTCTTAAAATGTACTGAAAAGTCGGTTATAATATGAACACTAAGCTTTCATCCCTCTTGTATTACTCTGCTTAAAGGGTTGTAGCAGAAGCCATTTCACACGCACACACATTTCCATTGTAGCAAGGGGTAACAGAGTATCTCTGTGTAAAACATCTAGAATATATGGCAGTCATCAGACCCCGCTGCATGAGTCCACAGACCCTTTTTAGTATGTCGGCCCACTCTGGCATGATTCCTGAAACAGGAGAGGAGGATGTGAGAGTAGATTTACCCACTCTCACTGATTCACAGCGACAGTGAAGGTTTGATGAGGACGGGATGAGTGTATGATAAAGCTCTGTCTGATCTTTGATACAGACAGAATAAAGCAGTGTCTGGTGGATGAGTTACATTGCCTGTGTGTGGCTCTTTTGTTTGAGGACGTTATATCTTCCTTGATCAAGCACTGCCTGAAGTACAATACAATGTCAGTTTTGTCCTTATATATATATATATATATATATATAAATAACCTAGAGTAGGAAAGAGAAAGTGAGCCAAACTTTTTTATTCACAGTCTTTAATTTCTGTCCTGAAATATAAGTTACAATAGTTCTGTGTTAGCAATTACATATAAACTTTTGAGGATGAGGTCTTAGCATGGAGGCCTTAACATTTAGTCAGTCCTACTTTCTAACTTTCTGTGGTGGAAGAGCAATGCTGTTTTTATTGGCTTTATTGCAGATAAGAATGACAAATATTTGCTGTGAATATTAATAATAGCTCCCTTAAAATCTTTGCCATCTTTGGCATTTCCTCTGAGAAATGGGTAATAGGAATTATGTATATTAATGTATCATAAGTATCAAAAGTAAAAGAAGATGAATGTCAGGATTACTCATCAGTTTCAACAGTGTTTTGTTTTTGGTGCTAATTAGCAAGTATCAGCAAGCTAATATGCTAAACTAAGATGTGAATATGAGAAATATTAAAGCTGCATCAGCATGTTAGTATTGTCATTGTTAGCATTTAGGTGAAACACTGCTGTGCCTAAATATAGCCTCACATAGCTACTACCATGGCTATATATGTTGACCATCAAACTGTATTAGGTGATTATATGATTGTGTGTAAAATCAGCACAGTAAAATACAACTGTGAAATAAATGTAATTAAGAAAAAGCTACTATATTTATGCTGGAAAGAAGTTGAAGTATATAGGAACAATATATGTAATATGGAAATGCTAAAATAATGCTAAAATAAAGCAGAGTACTACTGTAAATGCTAGTTACTTTACACCATTGCTAACAACAGTGTTTATATCATACCACCTACTAAGGTAGTGTAACCTGTTGTAACTGTACATCTCTGCATGTGTTTGGACGGACTGCTTACAGTGCTACCATGGCTAAGAGCTGTCTCTTTGTCCTCTGCCTTGGGCCAAAATTCAGACTGACAATGCTGGCAGACAAGGCATACACTTCCTGACGCCAGCAGCAACAGCAACAATTCTCAGCAGCAACAGACACACAGACACACTCCCATCACCCCCATCACCCCCTTCATCCTTGCCCAAACAACCAAAGACACAACAGTTGCCCTGGAAACAGTGTAAACCAACAACACAGCAGTATCATCATGGTGCTTTGAGAGAAGAGGAGGAGGTGGATGAGAGCATAGCCTAGCCAATATGTGAGTGGTGTAAGTTGCCTCAGCACTAAATCTTTCACATGAAGTACAGGCTTGAAAGGGCTGGGCTCACCTCTGAAGGTTTCACCGGCCTGATGGCGAAAAGAATGTCCCAGTAAAAGTCTAACTGCGCCCAATTTGACGCCTGTAAAAGTCTCCGTGGTGCAGATGGATACGTTAATCGAGAGGCAAATTGCTGTGGTATTATGGTGGTATTACTGGAAGCAATTACCAATAGGCAAGTAGACTGCTGTGATCATACCATAAATCTAGCAGTAGTCATTACGCAGCGCGTGGCCTAATACCAGCCAGCGTACGTATCTCTGGTGTGTGTAAGCGCCTTAGATGAACTGAGCAGATTATCTTAATGGAAGGGAGCTGAATGGACACAGTGATGTTGTATTGTGGCTACTGTAGCCAGACAGAAGCAAAAGATGGTAGATAGACACACAAGGATGACAAATGTGGATAGCGTTGTTATCTAGAATGACAGATAAGGGACTTGTGTGAATAGAAGCATTGTGTTATTATAGGTTTATTATAGGTTAATCGGCTGAAGACCACCCCTAACAGTGCTGCAGGCAGCTTTATCTAAAAAAGTAAAAGTGAAAACATAAAGTTACGTCACCATTTTATGGCTCCTGTCTGCTTAGAATAAGATTTAAGAGACAAATAGATGAGTGAGATATAGACTTGATGTCATTATACAGTAATTGGCGTGTCTTTAGTAGTCTGTGTGTGTGTATGTGTGGGTCTATGGGTGAATGTCAAGCTGCACCTCTGTCTGAAATTATACGTATGCTGCTGCTGTATCTATGTGTTTATTACAAACAATGATCTCCAAAAGAAAAGCTGAGCTCGGAGGAGTGAATTGTGCACAGTACTACCTACAACATTATCCCATCACTCATGTTAACTTATGTTTTGTTTTGTTAATAGCTGTTCCACTATAACCTCTCTCTACATTCCTCGTGTACAGGCACATTTCTGTTTGATGGATTATTTCATTCTTTGATGATTAATATTATTGTTTTAAATTGTAGATGAGCCTTGATTCTTGCAGACATTTTTTTGACATGTATTCACTATAAAGTACATTTAAAAAATACTATCTTTAAGAAGAAGCTTAGCAACAATTTGAAGTTTATTTCGAAATTACCAAAGCAGTCAAAGAAGTCTCTTTATCCAAGTACAATGACTGGCATTGTAACACATCAATACATCAAGCTCCGCTGTGTCTATGTTGACGTCCTAATCTCTGGAATATTTGCGGTTAGAAAGTGAGTTGAAAGGAGGTTTGCACCAAGGTCTGCGATAAGACTTTCCACAGGCGTCAGAGCTGTGATGTTACCCTGCTCATGTGCGTCCCCATCTGATTCTGATCAGGCGTTTTTACTGCTGCACTCAGAGTTGTGGGGACTTGGAGCCTAACAGGCATATTTTTAGGCTGGGAGGTGAGGAGGGTGGGGGAGAGAGGGGGGCGGGGTTGCTATTGAAAGCCGAGACATAATTATGAAATGTAAGTTGGAATACTGTTTTTATTACAAAGCCAAACAAATGCGTCTCTGCCGCGACTCACATCAAAGATGTCTGTGTGACGACTAACCGCCGAGTGGAGGCTTTGTGCTGGAGGCTTAATGAAACACAAATGCTGCTTGTATGTGTGAGGGCAACGAAAGTGTGAGGTCTGCAAGTGTCACTGTATGTGTTGGGTTGAGTATGTGCTGCGTGCCTTTTTATCTATATGTCTGAGTATGTTGCTCACACATGTGGGTCTCTGTGTGTGAGTGAGTGTGGCTTTTAAGTGTACATTGCGAGGAGCAAGGCATCTATCACTTACAGACTATTAATTAGAGCCCAGTGTTATGTGGTGAGACCTCGTCACTGCGCATGAAAGAATGGAAAATTCACTTAGATGAGACACAATAACTCACAGTACTTGATGAAATGCTTTGGATTTGGTGCGGGACATGATGAAGTGCATACGTGTGTCTCCCCTCTCCGTGTGTGGGGTAGTGCGTTAGATGATTCCACCCCAGTCTGTCATCGCATCATCCAGGAGGGTGTATATTAAGTTATCTGTGAAGCCAGTGTGCTAATTATGACTTCAGCTCTGTTTTTAGCCCCATGAAGAGCAGCAAAGAGTCAGTCAGTCCGTCGCTATCTAAACAACATTAAATTACATGGAAACTTGGAGGAAGGAGCACACAAACACTTTATCTGTGTGCTCTGCTCCGCTCCTTCCTGGCTTTACTGTGAGTGAGTGATTGCGGCACGGAATTCCTCATTGCTCAGGCCTTTTGTTGGGATTGCATCGCTCAAATAGTTTCCACCACACCCCACCCGCCACCTACCCCTCCAACCCCCAAGTGCAGACCCATTTTATTTATCTGCCATGTCTCATCGTTAGACAGGGGGGAGCACGCATGGCTGCCCTGGTGCCCAGAGAGTAGAAATGTGACGGGCTGACAAACGGGCGAGTGTGGACAGACGTTTGTTGTGTCTAGACAGGGGCCTGGGAGGCTGTCATGGTCTCAGGGTAAACTGGTCTCACAGGAGACACACTGTAAACTTCATCATCATCATGGTGGTATTGTGTGGGTGGTATGCCGGGCTCTGTTGTGAACCTGGAGAATACACATTCAGTCATATGTGTGTTCCCTAAATCTTCTATGTGAACATAGCTAAGTGTGTTTATGTTAGTTTTCAGAAGCCTAGATTACACAATGTATCATAGCCGATTTAATATTATTCCATTGACTGCATTTAAAGTGTTGTTATGATCATAGGTAATTGAATGCTGTTGAAACAAATGTTATTTGTAACTTAACCATCTAAAAACAAACTTTTTAACCAAATTTAGGCCATTTATGTAGTGCCTTAACATACAAACCATGCTCACTGATGAAAATCTTACTGAGGATAAGCTGTCCATATAAGTTTCTGTTTGTTTAAAACCACAAAAATGTAATTTTCGAAGCTAATAAAAAAACATTTCTGCGGTCATATTCAGGCCTGCAGTCATCATAGCGCAGTGTTAGCATATGCGTCAGAATACTTATGTGCATGTAAAAGCAGTCATTTATAATGCTAACACCCAAACCCCAACCCCAGAGACACATATTCATCACTTTAGCACTCTGCACACAGGCCTTCCTCAGAGGATACCGTGGTGTCAACACAGAAATCTGTCACCTCTCCCTCCCCCAGTAGGGAGTTCAGAGTTGGATTCAGCGTCGTGGAGCACTGACATGGCTGCGATTCAGACTGCTGTTGCACAGATGAAGGGCTGCACCCATTTCTAAATCCCTTTCTTTGCCAAACAAGAAGATTCAAACTCAAAAAAAACAATTCAGCCTTTTTGTATCCCACATTTATCAAAGCAGTTGCCTTTCTTCCATGTTTTGTTTCAGAGTCATACAGTTACACTTTCATACCTGTACACTACTCAGTGCCCTAGAGTGTGGACAGTGAACAGCAGCAGTACACTGGGACAGTAGCTACGGGATAAAAGCATTTTACAGTAGTTGTAACCTTTTTCTGTTAACACATCTGTATCCACAAACAAACACAATACAAAAGCCAGTTAGGCTGACTATGAGTTACTCTTCCCTTTCCGATTGCAGCTGTGAATGTTGAAATTATCTGGAAATGTTGACCTCTCTTGTCTCATCTGGCCAAAAGTACAAAGTGTTTCAAGTGTGGAAATAATTGCTTTAGCACAAATTGTTGTGACTCCTGGCTAAGTGTTTCAACTCCTGCTACATTTCATTCAGGCACAGTCTAATCCGTTTTCTTTAAGGGATACAGTCCAGACAACAGCCTTTGTTTACCTCGGTGACCTTTGAGTGTCAGAGATTAGCTTTCTCCTCCTTCAGACACTGAGGTCTTTCTCTCCATTATGGTGTCATTTTATCTTGACCAGAAGGAAACAAGTCTAAAAGACAAAGCAGGAGTTGAGGTGACGAGCAGCTGTGTACACTGAGGTCATGTTCTCTTTCAGTGTCAGAGCTGGTTGCTGTTATTCTTCTGGTATTTCATGAAAGCTGCAGGCTCATAAGTGAACGTTTCAAAGCATCAAGTAATGATTTGTGTCGCAGGCTATGACCCAAAGAAAATCTGGCATGCCACATTTATCAGTCGCCAGAAGAAGGGAGAATGGTTGAAAAGGGGAAGAAGTGGGAATGGACGAAGAGAAAAGAGGAAAAGGTGAGGGCCTAAACTTGAGCAGTTCCCACGACCAGCAAATTGCCCAAATTGCTGGTGGCTCTCTCTGTCCCCACCCCCTCCAATGCATACCATGATGAATGGGATATTTAATATTGCTCTGCTTAAGGGTATTACTGGAATGTATCTGTCCCTCTCGAAACACTAAAACAACACTCGTTCTCAGGCAGCCTGGACACGAACTGGTGTCACTATTCAAACTGTAAGAAAATCCAACATATTTTGTGATTTGTTAAAGGTCCTGAATACGCATATTGATTTAGATCTTTGATGTCCACATTTTTTTGGCACTAAGACTGACTCACTAATGATTATTTAAAAAGTTTTCAATTGAAAGGCATGAAATCTAAAATATAATTACACTATAATTACTTTACTCAGAAGTATTAGAAATGTATTATCATTGTTTCTTGTAGAGCTCCCTACATGTGAACCATTTTGAGTATTGACAGGGTTTTGTTTTTATGTTCTAGATAGATATAATGTGTTGTTTCACCCCTGTACTGTAGAGCTGTGTTCTTATCTGTTAACAAGACTAAATGTTCACAGCCATCACAGTGACCGCCTTAGCTTGTTGACATGCTAATATTTGCTCATTAGCACTAAAGACAAATAAGCTCAGGCTGATGGGAGTGTCAGATTTCAAATGAGGCGATCACCAAAGGTATTACAAGTCTCCCTCAAGGGGACTAAAAAGACAACAAATGTAAGAAACTGCAGACTTCCCATTTATATATTCTCATTATTTTTGATTGTGCACTGTGGTTTGTGAAAAAACTAAAGTAACAATCAATTAACACAAGACTGCTCAGCATACGTGGTTAGGATAGAGTGGATTACACTGAAGCACTGCGTTTAGATGCCTTGTCAGAATGATTTCCTGACACTCAAAGGAGACAGGAGACAGGTGAGATTTTCTGGCTCTGCGCCACGCTGATGGATGGAGGGAGAGAGTTCTCATGAGCAAGTGTCATCCAATCTAATCCAGGTGATTAGTCATGCATTCTCATCTTTCAAGGTGTGAGGCCCATTTTTTTTTCTCTCCCCAAACCAGGGCTTAGGTAATGTGATCGCAAAGTGAAAAGTATCAATGTTGGTTTCAAATAACTACATACACACATGCATAGAGAGACAGGCACGTACTGTGCTGCATGTACAAGAGCAGAAACAATGGTAGCAAGAAGCGAGAATACACTGTATGTCCTGAAGGCGACCCACCTCACTGGCAACGCTCCGAAATTCCACTGGTCTGATGGGAAGAAGGGGACAAATATTGTTATGGTGACCAGTCAAAATGTTCTGTGTGATTCAACATGTGTTTGAAAACCTTGACCAGCGCACTTAACCAAGTAAGAGTCCAGACACCCACTCGTCTATTCATTCTCATAACACGGAAAGTACTGCAATATGTTTTATCTCTTGAGGATGAATTCAAAACCAAAATGGTCTGGCTGATTCAGACTCTCCCTTTTGATCCTCTGTAATATTTAACGAACCGTTACAAGTCTGAGCTTTGCTACAGAAAACACTGACTTCATATTATTCTACCTCACTGCTGTTCTTTCATAAATCTTGTTATTGGCGTGATTTCTTTCTGCTTTCTTTCCCCTGTCATGCAAGTGCAGTGTCTGTTAAAAGAAATGTGTATCACACTCTGTGTCTTGATGCTGAAAATTCAATAGCATGATATGATAGCTGATGATCCTGTTTAGTCTTGAATCTCATCCAAATGTCGAATTTTGAATTGTTCCATGTGTAAAGCATTTCATAGAGAACAGCTGTATTGAGATAAAGCAGATATCTCAGAAAAGAGACAGAAGGCAGACAAAAATGAAGTTTATTTAAAATGCACAAGAAAGAAAGCGAAAAAGGACCTCTGCACCTGTTAACTCTGTGTGTGTGTGTGTGTGTGTGTAAGCAGGTGTTCATATGTAGCTATTAGAGGGTTTGGATGAACAATACTGGTGTGTCTGATACATATGGACTTCTTTAAAGTCAGAGGGAAGATGTGTGCTATGTGTGTGTGCTTTGCTCTCGAGGACACAGGGAGAGATCAGACGAAACCCAACTTTTCCAGCTCTCAGTTTCTCCTCTTACCACTCGCTTTTCCCAGCCGACTTTATTGTTCTTTGTCCCCTTCACCCTCAGCCTGTTAACGTACCCTTCCTGTTTCTGTGCTGTTGCCATGATGTGGTGCTGTCATCGACTCTTCCCCGTCGCCCCCTACAACAGAGAGTTTTGTGTCGATTATGTGAAAAAAAAAAAAAAAAAAAAAAAAAAAAAATATATATATATATATATATATATATATATATATTTTATTTTATTTTTTTTTTAACTTCTAAGTCTGTATGTTTTTTTGTGGGTGTATGTATGTGTGTACAGTGTGTGCAAAGGAGCACAGCAGCAGTTCTGGGCTGAGAGCGTTTATTTACTGTGATGTGCTTGGTTGCTCCTTTGGCTCCAAGCAGACTGTCATCACCGGGCATCATATTGACAAGGGAGAGACCAAAGTATGATTAATGACTGTCCTTTCTCTGTCTTGTTTTCTCTCCCTTTTCCTTGGTTTCTTTGTCTCTCCTTGTGTCTCTCTGGCTCGCCCTGCTCTCAGAGGACCTGGATGACCTGCGGATGGAGGGCGTGACAGGCTTGGCACCATCCGGCAGTAAATTCAGCCAAGGACGGAGCTCCTATCAGCCTGAACCGCAGGCCAAAGTTACACTCAACATCTGCTCTAGGTGTGCCAGGTAAATGTTTGTCCCTTCTCTTATCTGGTACCTTGGGGAGAGATTGTGTGTGTTTTTTTTTCAGCTCTCTAGAGTCAGTCCGGAAGAGATAGATGAGTATATTGATACCACTCTCATATCTGTCCCATAAATATACAACTACAGCCAGCAGCTGGTTAGCCTAGCTTAGCATAAAGACAGCAAACAGGTGTAGACATGACAAGTTGCTCTGTTATAGGGGGGTTATGTGTGTGACTATTTTTGTTTTTTTTTGGCTAGGAGAGAACCAGGCTAGCTGTTTCTCCCCATTTCCAGTCCCCACACCAAGCTAAGATAACTGGCCGTGGTCCTGTATTTAACACACATGGGACTGGTATCGACCTCCTCATCAAACTTGCAGCAAGAAAGCAAATATGTGTATTTTCCAAATCATCAAACTATTGCTTTAAGAAGAAGAAATTACACTTTACAGTTGTGACTGTTTCTTAATCGAACTGTTTTTCTTTCTAGCATCCAACTGTTCTCATCTGGGGTCATGACTTCTCTTTGTGACCCACCTTCCAGTCCACCACTCACTCTTTCTTTGAATTTCTATCAGAGGTAGCATACCTCAACATCCAAAACAGAATAATATCATATCTGAAGTGCATTCTGGTGTCACTTGTTTTCACAAATCTGTTCTACCATGGATAATCATCTACATTATCACCCTTTCTCTCGCTATCACAGTTTTTCTCTTCTGACACATTTCCTGTTCCCCCCTGATCCACAGCATCAATGTAGCTCTCAGATTTCTGTGTGTTGGGTGTGATACCACAGGCAGGTGTGGGCAGGATTCTTCCTTGATGCCAGTCAAAGATAAACGGGTATCTCTTCGATGAGACGCCAGGTACAAATCTGCCTGCACAGCCTCCGCTGTTTGGGGTTGGAATTTGTTTGTTTCCTACTCCTCTTTCATTCACGCTGCTTATCAGTTTCGTTCCATGCATAGGCTGCGGGATGTTGTCAGGGGTGGGATGAATGGTATCACTGGATTTTTTTGTTGGCAGTTTATCGACTGGATGTTTTTAAGCAAATAGTTTATACCTCTGGCTTATCGTCGAGTTCTCTGGTTGAATCAGTGGCAGAGCAAAGCAGCATCTGTATCTGGAGTCCTTTTTGGCTCTCACATTAATTTTTTTTCCCCCCTGACTAAAATGTCAGACATCTGTTCTCCTTCTCTGTCTTCCCCTCTCCTTCTGGCTCAGGCCAAATTCTTGCTTCGTCCTCTTTAACCTGACCACCAAGTCCTTCCCAAGCCTTACTGGCGAAGGAGCCGTGGTCTCTCATAGTCATTTTTGGTGAGTGTAAGGGTCATAAACAGATCAGTAAGCTGGAAAAGTGTTGCACGCATGGTATGCCTTTTGTGCTGTTCTGGAGACGCAGAATTCTGAAATCAGGGGTTGTTAGGGAGTTCATGCATGTACGCACACAGACATCCATGAATCTGCACATAAAACATGCTCATGCATGTCCTTGCACACAAACACACAGAGTGTTGTGAAAAGATAGTGTGGGCAGAGGTCAAGGAGGAGTTTGGAGAGGAGCAATCCTAACAGAGACTTTATGCTTCATGTGTATGAGCACTGTCTTGATGGGATTCCCAGAAAGACCTTTTAAACATGGCTCAATAGGGGGCCAACCTTTAAACTTGCTCAACAGAAGACTAACATATGTGGCTCAATTAATGCCCTTGTGCTTCACACCTGCAGACAGCACTACTGTACAGATGTGACCTTGCACTCAAGCTGAAGTTTTAAACTTCAGTTTAGTTTAAAATTAAGCCCCAAGAGAACTGAGTGGTTTCTTTCTGACATTATATAACTCTCACAAAGATAGTAGAGGGTTTGCTTGGCTTGCATGGGTATGTCAACACTGACCCAAGCTGGACAAGCATTCCTCGCATACCTGTAAGCCCTGTGGCAAACACATCAGAATACAGCTCCTTTTTTTTCCTGCGTGTGAGCTCTTACGGGTCAGCGAGGCCCATCATTCTGTGCATCACACTTTGGTTGGAAAGCATTTGCTCCCTCTAGCTGTCTAAGCGGTCAAAAGACTAAGCCACTTGGCTGTACTGTGCACCACCCAAAGCCAGGGAGAGGTGACGCTTACTTTCACACCCACAGCGTGAAGGCGACAACTCTGTTGCTCCCCGGCGAGCCTTTATTAATTTCCAGCGGCACTTGTGAATGTTAGTGTGTTCAAGATCCACCTGTACTGTTATAGGTCATTCCACGGAGGAAAGACTCCTGAATGAAATAACACAGTAAAATCTGTTTTTTCCCAAAGTAATATAGTGTATATTATGTTACATATTGTATCTGTCTTCATATGGTTGTGTAATATTGGCTTATTTTCTTAAATTGTAAAATCAAGCTTAAATTCTTTTTGAACTTGCTGACCCCATATTGATACTGATCCCAGCCTTGTTAGACACCTTTCTCAGCTTTTGTCCTTTTCCTTCCCTTCTGTCCAGACACTGTCCACACCACCCAACAGTCCAGTCAGCCTGTGTGGCTCCTAACTAGCAGTGGCAGGTCAGGAAACACGCTGCTTCCTCTGGCTCTCTACTGGTTGGTTGAAGTGTAAAGTGCCATGTGGCCTGTGTGTTGTGGCCGTGTCTCTGTCTCTTGGGCTATAGCTGTGGTCACACCAGCATTTCATCCACCTCCTCCATGCGCTCGATCAGTTTTTCTAATGGCTATGTGCTCCTGCCGCAAAACCTCCTGTGTGCAAACGCATCCCAGATCTTGGGCATAGTCCGGAGGAGTTGGCTGAGCAGTCCAAGGAAATGGATAGATCTCCACAAACCTCTTTTGGGCTTGTAGTTCTCATTAAATTAATTGCTTTCATATCAGGAATGTACCGAGGGAATGGTAGTCAGGACTTGTGGCTATGAGCAGCTTTTGTTCAGGGAAGGGGAAGGCCTTGTGATAGTCATCTTGGGTACTGTTTAATGGCCTTATAAAGACCATTAAAGAGAGGGAGAGACAAGGAGAAGGATGTATAAAGAAGGAAAGAAATAGAATACACTTGAAAAAGCTGTGTTCTGCTTTTACCCTCATCATAGAAGTAGAAACCAAGAGGCCCTGCGGCTGTGACGGAATGCAGCCGTGCCATAAAAGCATATGGATTGCTTTCCTTTGTCTTTAGCTAATGGTTGCACTGATGATATGGAAATAACACACAGCAAAAGGCTAGGGGCCAAAGTAGTGTGTAATTACAGTTAATATGTGGTATGATTTCTAGTCGTTAAAATAGGCTTTAGAAAAAATAAATGCTGGTATAATTAAATACTGTTGTTAGGAATGTGTGAATTAGTTTGTAGACTAGTATAAATTCAGTTCATCTTTCCACTGAACATGCATTTCAGTCTCACACCAGCTTCAATTTCAGTACAAATAGATATCTCCGAAAAATCACTTGGAAAAAGTGAAGTTGCCTGTGAAACAAGTGAACTGTGCACAGTTTTATTCTGTGCACCATTTGTCTGTAAGCACATTACCTTGGTTTTGTGTAAAAGAAAGAACTATTTCAGATATAATTTGAGAAACACTGATGAAAAGATTGGGTTTATGTCCTAGAACTGACCCCCATATTCCTCCTCTCTTGGTACTGTCCCAGATTTTGCGGAAGAAGAGATTAGAAACTCGCTAAACACTTCCTCTTTGTCTCATCACCTCAGACTGATAGCAACTTGCTTGTCTTTTTGTTATCTGACATTCAGTTTCCAAACATGCGTTGCACTGTTGTGGCTGAAAAATACCGATTTGAGAGATTATTTAAATGCACCCTGTTGCCAATTTGTACAGTAGTGTATACGTGTTATGTGTTGTTTCTAGGTTGCAGGGGGACAGTCTATCAGACAGCAGATCTGAGGAGGAGCACAGGCCTCACATATCTGAACAAGCTGTACCTGACATCTCCTGTAAGTTGCATAACACAGTTCAAATTCAAAGTAATTCTTTCTTTTTTTTTTTTTTTTGCTTCTTTTAACATTTTTGTGGTCTCATGCTCTGCTCTGTCCTTCTTTTCTTCCTGTTTATGCGTGTCGTCTGGAGCAGCTCCACTGCCCGGGGTGGACACAGCGGCGGGACGGCTGCAGGAATGTGAGGCCTTGTCTCAAGTGTCAGGCTCTGTAAGTGTCCTCCCTACATCCATCACCAAACAATTAAGATCGCTTTACAGCCATCATTTACCACGTCGCTCTCTCCTCCGCAGCCTCTATTGTCTGAGTGTGAGTGAAAACCACCTCAGGCTTCTTGTTAATAGGACAAGACCCAAGCAAAACTGATACATCTTTATGTGGGCATTTCAGCTTACACAACAGTTGATAGTGCTCAACAATTGATACCCCAATTAGAAATCTGCCTATATCACTTTGCTTACCTCTCAGGGCACTTGTGGAATCTGAAAGGAATAAATGAAAAGAGTATCTAGTGACACTGTGACAATTGAGTTTGATTTAGAAGTCTTATACAATAGAGCTAAATATTTATGGGTTATGGGAGTACACACAGTTTTGTTCAATAGGGGGACTGCGTGATAACCTCACATGCTTCAGGGAAGAAATCTATAGAGGCCTAATGTGGCACACACCAGACTCAGACACAGACAAACACTCACATGCTGTTAATAAAGCGGTCAGCTAAGACGCCTGTACCTTTGTATAATTATGCCCTGCGAAAAAAACCAATACCTTTTTTTTTATAATTGCCCAATCTAAGTGTTAGACAAGGCTTTTTACAGCATTTTCTAAAGAAAGAAAGGGGTTTGGAGCCAAGGCATTGCTCCGTGTGCAGAGCAGATGCAGAACGGCTCCAGACTAACTGGGAGCAGACTTTGAGAAGCCAAAGGACCTGTTGAATCAAAACCTGCCGTCGGACGTCTGATGGAGTAGACCAAATGCATGCAAGACACCATATAGAAATTAGAGAATTGTGCACCTTATAAATTCAAACTGCATATTTTATTCTAATTTTCCTATTCTTATAAACTGGCTTTTAGACAAATACCTGTTTACATTTTTCAGGTAAAAAGCTTAGGCTTTCCCAGGCAATAGACAGTGTCAATTTTAATACCAGATAACGTCTTTCTCAGAGATTCTAGTTAATTAATTTAACTTTCAACTTGATCTGTTTTCTCTCCTCACCACTGGCCTTCACATCCTCTTGGAGCTTCTATTTTAGCTGCTTTATACCAATCGACTAAACACTCCATCTCTAACCTTACACTACATCTGCATAGGTTAAACCCTGTCTGCCACACTTCAGAACAAAGTACTAATATGTCCCATATGAAAACCACAAGTGCAAACGTCTCCTGTCACCTACTGTAGCTAATGTAGTTGTTTTGTGTTCAATTGCGTATGTTTGGCTCTCTTTGAAAGGCAAATGTGATTTGTAATAGCTTGTTAGTTTAAATGGTCCTTCAGGGGCTTGTGGGCCACAATCGCTAAATGGTGCAGAAAAAATGTAACGCTTTTATGAACGTTTTTGGAAAAAACACAATGGCTGACGTCATACATTATGAGAAATAACTTGCCGATTGTTTCATTCTATAAATTAACTATTCTATAAATTAGTATCACCTGCTGCTACTTGTAAATATTTAACATATATTTAAAAAAATGGTAGAAAAGTGTCCAATTGTTTTTTCACTTGTTGCTCTGGTTATTCGTGTTAAAGAAAGGATGCCTGTAACTTTCTCTAGGTTTAAAGGTTTGAAGTCGTATTTTATTTTTAGCACATTTCGTCATTCACGTCTGTCCATAAATGTAGTATGCCTTAAATTGTATATTGCCCTGGTTTGGGCAGTAAAAGCTTGGTGATGTTGGAAAGTAAACACTGTTAATGGTTATCATTATTAGTCTGACAGGCCCCCTGCTTCTGCCAGCTCCTTTAGGTGATAATTGCCTCATAAAGACAAATACTTTCCTAAAGCAATATTTAGAGCAAATTTCCCAAGAAATTCTCCTACAGTTTCCTTTGTAAGTGTTGAGAGATATGTTTTAATCAAATTTAGCTTGTATGGGTGTTACCATCTTAAAAATCTACCAGTGGGATGCAATGCTGTATGTATGTATGATACAAGGCAGAGCCATTGTAATGGTTTATTTTTGTTTCCAGGGGAATCTGGCAGAGTTTGAGTTGATACACTGTATAGCTTTTTATATTTGGCACCAGTATGCTCCCTACACTTCCAAAATTATGCATGCATGGTTATCCTCTGAGCAAGTCTCTAGAGTATAGGTAACTCCAGTGCAGTTTTCCAACGGTTGTTTAGGATTTACAGATTTTCCATATTAGTGGTTTTGCTTAATTTGTCATCTGTGTGCTATGGACTTAATTATTGTTAGAACACAATAAGCAATTTAACAGCAATGGTGAATATAGTCAAACATTTATAAAATAGACCATTTAAACATTACATTCCACTTAGAAAAAGTATGTTAAGCCTATATTACAAATGTAAAACCATGTGAAAATCTGGGCTGTGTGATGGCAGGGTTAACCTATATATAGAGATACAGAAACAGCACAGTATTAAAGTAAAAACCTGATAGTTAATGCTGTGGGAAAGTTAGAGAACTTTACATAATTTAAATATGCATGTCAATATTTTTATGACAAACACGCTCGACGAAGATAAGGCTCATATTTGGATATTAAAGGACAAGTCAATGCACTATTTGGCACTAACACTGCGTATTCATCTTCAGCGTTTCATCATTCGTATCCACAGTCCACATTTGCTTGAGTCTGATAAGATAAGATAAGACTACTCCTACACATACAGACACCATTTCAACAGAATCATACTTTAAATCTTTTATGCATTTAGCAAAATTAACTACAAGATGTCATTCATACAAATATATATTTTTTTGAAGATTATTTCCCCTTTCCTAGTTTTTACTCCTCTGCACTTTCTTTGGTTGCTCTTCTATGACTGAGGGACAGGCAGTATGTCATACACCCTGTCTAATGTTGAATAGAAGGCTAACTGTGTTATTGGCAACATCCTGTTTGCTTTTGGCAGTGCTAACACAGTGGTTGGGTCCACAAGCTGGTGAGCCCTGTATATAGTCTATAAAATCCATTAGGTGTTGCTGCTGTGAGCCAAAACAACAGGAACTCATTAAAAGTTGTGTTACTCCTCACATCCCATATCCTCCCATGGCTATGCAAGCTGTAAGGGACTACAACAGCAAAATTATTTGGAAGACACTGTATCTCCAGTTTCTTACAGTTGCGTTTAGTATATCAACCTATTTGATTGTTTTAATTTGAAATATAGATATTTAAATTAGAATTATGTTTTTTTGCCCTTGCAATTCTGTTTATAAACTGTTTTGATCCCAGAGTCCAGGAATACATACATGATGTTTGTCTACCTATGTACATTTGAACATCTTTATAATTAATATGAGTGACTTATGATCATGTGCTACAAAGACAGATGATCTCTCCTTGCGTGTTTGAAGAGCTCATAATCAGTAACATCAGAAACTTTGTTTGGTTAGAGTAAAAATAATCCAATTATACTGTACTCAGTGTTCTCTATCTCACACATGTGCAGATCAAATCCTTATGCTGACAAGATCTCCTCTGCCAGGATGTTCTGCTCTTCACACGGATATGTACCCAACTTACACCTGTTTGGAGAGAATCAGCACTTGCTCTTATTGGTCTTTTGTCTAAATTTTTACATAGTCTGGCTTTGCTAAGCTGAAATGACAGTCATTCCGAATTCCTAAAAGTGCAAGTCTCATTCTGTTTCAGTTGTCCTCCTTGCCCCCTAAAGAGTTGAATGAGTCACATTACCAAAAGGAAAAGCTTACCTTTTTAAAGATGTTAAATGTAAGTTAATGCTATTGCTACATCACCAACATTAGCATTAAAAGTTAAAAACATAGAAGCAATGCAGCATCTTTCCTTTACTCACCAAGAGCTGTCTCCAGTGGTGGAAAGCAATGCCAATGTTAACTTGTTTTTTTTTTTTTTTTTTTTTTTTTTTTTTTTAGCTAGCCATGGCCCATCTCGTATTGTATTAGTGACTCACTGCAGCACCCAGTCTGCCCTCAGTCCAACACAGAGGATGAAGAAGTAGTGCTGCTGTCAGTACTAACTTTGGCTATGTAGGGATAGCAAAAATGTACACATAGCACCTTTAAGAGGCAGTAGCTATTGGTAAGAAGACAGATAAAAGTGCATGGCAAATCTCAAGCAACAGTGTATTAGTCCCATTGCTACCCTGGCCTGACCACAACAAGAGAGTCCATCAATTGTGTTTTTCAAAGCCAGCAGTAGGCCGAAAACCTCCAACCCAGCCCAACCATGTTTGAGGTCTGTGACTGCCTGCACACATCCCGAGCAGTTCTTGTTGTGCGGAGGGCAATGTTGGACCAAACCCCAGATTGTGGTGATTATTACTGGTGACCACACACGTATAGCTGCACACATGCAGGCTATAAAATATTTAACTCTAGACTTCCATCCTCTCTCTTTCTGTCTTGTTTGCTCTCAACATGGAATCAATTTTGCAAGAAACGAGATCCATGTTTGTTAGTTGGGCAGAAGCATCACCAGAGGGTTTTTCCCTTCTCTCTTTTAGGTCTTTTAGTTTTGTCATACTGGGAGGGAGATTATACAACTTGGGTTTTGCGCCACTGACATTAATATACTCATAAGTCATTGCAAAATCATAGCCACTCTTTATTTTGGAGATGAAAAAGCATTCCTTCCCATCTCTTTGTCTCTGTAGATTAAAGCTTCCAATCTAAGCATCCAAACAATAGAAAAAAGTTTGACCCATCTGTGCTCATGTCATACATTGTTCCAGATAAGGACAATAGCTGCTTTAAACTATGGTGAAGGGAAATCACTTTTCATCACTTCATTGTGTCCCTTCAGCGTGTAATCAAGTCCATTTTTTGTTTAGTTTTTTTGCCCCTATCTAGAGCATGGAGCCTTTCTGTTTTGTACAGGATTTTTTAATATGCACTGTTATGATAGACTGTTCATGTTGACGTCTTCCAGGTGACTTGGTAAATATATATGACTTCACCAAACGTGATGAAACAACGGTCATATTTTGATCGTAATGTCTGTTTGTTTATTTATTGATGTTATCTGAGGAAGTGAATTGCTTGCAGACTCAGTATATCCTGTTTGTTTACCTAGCCACGGGACTGCACAGTACCACCAGTCTTAGCCTCCAGCCTACAGTCTCCAGGATATGGTCCTGATTACAGTTTAGTCTTTTTGTTTAGTGGACAGAGGAGCTTTAGAGCTGTAGCAATGCAAATGCTACACTGTGGATATTGTTGATAAGAGTAAATCTGTTTACCAACTGGTCTTATGGAGTAAGACTGTTTTTTTAAGCATCACAATAAATTGGACCTTTACAAAATGTAGCAGTAGCACCATTTATGATAAATCACAGTATAAATATATAATTACTTTATTAAGATTATACAAATGCATTTGGGATACTTGAATCTGTTGGTGGCCTTGTTTGCCAGAGCTGAGAAGACCTAGAGCTAGAGAGGACAAGATGAAGTCATGCTATTGGATTTGGGGGGATACCACCAAAGAGAAAGAAATAAAGTTGGGGAGGGCACTCAGTTGTAATGTTCAGCCCGCCTTGCTGCTTTATGAAGGCTGTAATTAAGGATTGGCTTGTGGTGTTGTGGTTCTGCTGCCACAGAACGCCTCATGTATCTGACAGACACAAAGATCAATGCCACAGACCCTGGGAATCAAGTTCTGTCATTTATCAGAGGGTAGTTGCTTCACTTGTTTTCCACCATACCTCCTCTCTGGAAAGACTTTTCAGTCCATTTTGAATCCTGAAAATCATAAAATGAGTGGCCTGTTATATCCCAGGTTTGTCTTTAAATATTGTTGGATGACAGAACTGTATGTATATCACACATCTCCTAGAGCCTTACTCTGTGTCAGCACTTTGTCAAGTCAGCTCGGTCTCTCATTAAGCGTTAGCACATTAAATGATGTAAGTGCTGGCATCAGAGGCATCATAACTTATCTAGTGTAAACCAAATGTACAGGAGGTGGAATTATGTCTGACAGATTTTATTTCTCACCTGTGTTTGGAGCTCGTGTGCACTTGGTCCATTGGCTTAACAGATCATCTGGCCACTTGTGTCCCATCAAAGGAATAAATAGGAGGATTAGGCATGCTGCCACTATGGGACTTGGCAAACCCCAGTCTGTATAACAGGTCCCTTTCCAAATCATACACTTGGCCAGGAAGAGGCAGGAGCAAAATAGGCCAAAGCAGCCACTATTAATGATCCAATCTGCTTTTTTTAGAATTTCTTTTCTTTCCTATGCTTTGGAATATGATCATCTTTATTTGATATTTATTTTTGTATAATACCAATCTCGTGTGCACCCAGGAAACTATCCAAAATGGCTGATTTATTGTTCCTAAACAGCTGGTGCAAGGTTTGCTGCTGTCAGAGTCTTTGCCAACAGACTATGCATACAAGTTCCTATAGATTTACTGAAAGTTAAACAAAAATCTCCTGAACCACTACTGAAAGTCTAGTGTCCCGCATTCACTAAACAGAGCACACTGCACGCTCTGTGCTTTCATCTACACTTGTTGTGGTTTCTTGTGTTTTTCTAAAGCTCATAAAATTGTAATTGCCTCTTTTTTTCCAGGAGATATGGCTCAGATATTTCTAGCAATAGCTGAAAATTATATAAAGAGTTAATTGAAGGGTCTTTCTTCTAATGTGACTTTCTCTCTTTCTGTTTTCCTCGCTAACTAGCGTCAGGCTGTCTGGGAGACTGATCTGAAGGCTGTCAGAGGAGGTGGGAGCTCCGTCGGGCAGACGGGCCTGCTACTGGGTGACTCCCTCTTTTCTAAAGAGCTGGAGAACATGGGCAAACAGCTCGCTGGTAGGCAGCCTTGTGTATGTGTGCGTGTTCTACATGTGTCTGTGTGGTATGCATGTATGTGTGCCATGCCTTTGTGTCTGTATGAGTTTAGTTTGTTTGCTTGAGTATTGGTGGCTTTAATTATTAATTGTATGGGTAAGTTGGATCAGATACAGTCTACATTGAGCAAACATGCATACACACACACACGTACATTTTGAACTACAGAGACTTATGAAATAGAAAGGGGTTTAGAAAGTTCTTATGAGGAGTGGGAGGGGAAGAATCCAGCCAAAGAATGCACTGCTTTTGGCCAAAGGATTTTCTTGGTTAATTAAAAAGTGATCCTAATAAATGTGTCAAGTCTAAATAGAAAAACTAATTAAAATAATTTCCACATGCCAAGAATTCATCTCAACTCCAGCTTTGACAGGTTCAATCGATAAGTCTAGCTCTGCTGAGTCATTTGAAGGTGATCGAAGCCAGAGACTGATTTTGTCTGACAAAATGGAATTTGTGTGGCATTTTGGAAATCATTATTCCTAATGCAGTTCAAGGCTCATCTTTGATATATGTGACGTCTGGGTGACTCACAGACTGCTTTTGTTGTCATAATGATCAAGTATGTATTTGCTTATGGATCAGATGAAAGCCTTGAATTGAGGCCAGAGGGAACATCGTCATTTACCATCATGTGTCACACACTTGTTTGTTTATACATGTCCTCCCACTCAGTTTGACAGCGTCACTGTGTGTAAAGACCTCGTACGCTTCTTCACATACCAGACTTATTTGAAGCATATTCATCCTACTTAGTAAGCTTATTACTGTCACCCAACAGTGGTCCCAGCTGTAATGACCTTTCTCAGCTCATCTACACATCAGCACCGAATGCACTGGTTCCCTCAGTGAATACAGGACAAAACAGCAAACTGTTGCTATGCTAAAAGAGGACTATTTGTGTTAACAACAGACTTAACTTTCCCCCAGAGGTCCTCAGATGGCATTGATTGTTTTGAGTTACTGAATATTGAGGCTAAGGGCTCCCACCAAGGCATTTCAGTGAAGCTGTTCAACAAGCTAATTCAACTCTTTCAAGCCTTTATTAGCTGCTAATACATTCCATGTCTGGAGCCACAGTCTCACTTTTCATCTTAAATCATTACCACAATTATGCGGTTGTGCAATCGCCCCTTTTGTGATAAAACAATTCGGATTATTTTTTTTTACATACATATAAATTACTGCTCACTGAATTTGTTGCTGAAGGGTGTTAAGTACAGTTTGACTTGAGTTTCACCACATACACTATTTTTAACCCCCTTTGCCATTTTACAAAAGCATGCAACTAAACAAGGATAAGAATATTACAAGGTATTCAATTCCAGCTTTCAATTTTTGACACTTCAGTACTTAATGCAGATGTATCTTTGGTCTGCACTCAAAAAGAATTAATGTTCAATACCCAGCCTTTCTTATCCATCATACTTATCCAAGGACAGTGGCTGGTATTTTAATTTATTCAGGCAAGCGTATATTGTACCATAAGTCTGCAGATGTAATACAGACAAATGATATGTCATTAGTGCCTTTGATTATTTTTAGAGAAGGGACCAGTTTGCATGAGTTCAGAATGGTTGTATAGCGTGCTATGGCCCTGTACTCCCTCACCATGTGCAACTGCTGCCTGATCAAAGAGTTTAATAGATTAGATCTGTTTCCATTTCATCTTGTCTCCTTCTCTCTGTCTCATTTTCTCTCTGTTTGTCTTTTCCCTGTTCTTATTACTGAATGATTGGATCAAAACTTATCAAAGATTTCTACCATATGGATTTCAATGGTGCCTCTTTGATCTGTAGGAGCTGTCATTATATATCAGTGTCTGTGAGATGACTTATAATATTTCTGTGTTAAACACAGTCATCTGCACAGAATTTCAAAATAAAGCTGCTCATAATAGGCTACTTATTAATGCCAGGAAGTCTAGGGAAGCAACTGGTTTACAATAAAATCATGAGTGGAGCAGCCATTTACGGAAGGGGGAAAGATTTTCACAACAAAAACATGTGGTGTTTATCATTCTACTGGTAAATAACTTGAGATTGGAAAATCAACTTTATGGGAACAGATTACTAATGAAGATATCCTGTTTATGATCCAATAATAACACCACTCATAGTGGACATGGTGTGTGTGGTTAAGGGCTTTAACTTGGAGGTCATGAAGTATTTACCCCTCCGCATCTCTTACGGTTATGATCTAGCTGTTTATCAACCTAATAACAAAGCCTCTTTATGATTTCTACTGTAATGTTATATACTGCAGTCTTGCCACTTACACAAGCTGATGTCATGATATGCCCTCAGCACCCTAGAGAGTTAATTTTCTTTCAGCCTTTTAGTCAGTCAGACAAAGTAAGACAAAGTCAAGCTGTGACCTGTACCTTTAGTTTTCACTCTTCTTATTTAGAGAAGTAACATCTGTAGAATGTATTAAGGTTAAGGCAACACAGACACAATGTCATGCAATACACATGCAGGTTATTGAACACATGGGCAAGGCAGTGTTCTGCAATGTATCCCACTATAAAGGTCAACCTCCATATAATCAGAGCTGATTAAGCACAGAAACAGCAATCTAATTATGCATGTCAGAGAATTAAATATATTTGATCCCAGAAGGATGGTATACAAAATAGTCTGGAATTGATTTCAAACCCAGAATTGTCCCAAAGCTGCATTTAGAGTAGGATTTTACAGACGTTTTCTGCTTTGCATACTAAATGGGTATTTGTCAGTGAATAGGAGCATGTGTTTCACATTTTTGCGTGGAAAAATGTTGTTTGTATAGGAGGCAAGGACCATTTGCTCAAAAACATGGAAGTCAAGGTTTGTGAAATACTTGTCATGCCCCTTTTTGTTATTTATTTAACGTCACACATATACAGTTCTCCAGAAATACTCGCTGCTGGTGAGTCATTCCTGAAATTATCCCTCTCAAATGATAACTCCCAGACTGGTGTGTTGAATCCTGATTGCCAAGACCTGGAACGAAAGCATAAAACACGGAAAAAATGACCCAGATGTTGATCGCAGAAGTTGGCAGCGTCACTTCTTTTACAAACAGAAATGTTTTTGAGACTACCAGTGAGGCAAACAAATGTGTTTTTGTCAGGCACAGAGAACAAAAATATTACCAGGCTGTTCTTACTGTATATTAACTTGGAACCTGTTCTGACAGAGGAAGTTGGATTCACCACAATTTACAGGGTCTATAAATATTGTCATCATTGCCCAGAAGAAGGATTAAACCAAGCAGTCTCGCCCACTTTAATGCTCAGTAAAGATTGTGAATCATCAGTCTTGTAGGACATACACTAACCTCCACAGCCTCTGAATATGTAAGAAAAACCAAGCCTGACTCTATCACGGAATCTCTTAGTCCTGAGGAAATTACACCGTCTCGCTCCTTCAGACAGTGTATCTGTTGACTGTTTTAAAGTATGGTATATGGATGCTGATTTGGATTATGTCTCTTTTTTCCTTCAGAGGTTGAGAAGGATCTGGCCAAGCTGGCAGAGGCAGGGAAGATGACCACTCGGAGCACTAATAATCTGCACAGTAGTCTGCTCCACACCCCTCTGCGACACAGAACACTGCCCGACACACTTCCTCTTCCCAGTCTGGTCTCCAGGCCCCAGTCTCCGGCTGGCAGCCTCTCAGGCAAGCCCTGTGGCGTTGGTCTCCCCTTGCTCAGTCCCAAACCCACCTCTTTGGTCATGGGTCGGACTCAATCTCCCAGCAACCCTGGGAGCAGGACCCAAACCCCCAGAACGCCCAGTAGGCCTCTGACCCCAAATAGTTTACTGACACGCTCCACCTTTAACCCTGGATCTCATAAAGAGGTGACCTTCAGGAGGTCGCGGAGCCGCCCTGTGACGCCCACAAGTCAGCCCACACATCCCCGACCACTGCTCACCCCTCCTGGACTAAGCACTACAGACAGCCTTGGTGCCAGCCTTCGGGCTTATCTGTCTGAGGTAAGACCCTAAACTGAGAAATTTACCTTTATCATCAAAACACAGTTTTGCTCACTGTCCAGAAATGATGTAAGCAATAATACATGACCAGGTGTATCCATGGGAAGGAGGTGAAGTTGAATTGTGAAGGCCCTGCAATTTTTCTAAATTATATTATTGTGGTTAGTATCAGTGCTGTAACTGTTTTAAAGGAATAGCCTAACATTTTGGAAAATACACTCATTTGTTTTCTTGTAGAGATTTAGATGAGAAGATTGATATCACTTTCATATACAAAGCTAACATCAGGAGGGGGTCAGCTTAGCTCAGCATTTTTCTCTGACCAGAGACAGACTAGCTGCTCCATCATGCGTCTAGTCTCTATGCTAAGCTAAGCTAAGAGTCTTTTGGCTGTAGCTTTATATTCAGTGGACAGACATGAGAGTGATACTGATTTCATGTAGCTGCAAATACCAAAATGTTGAGCTATTCCTTTAATGGACACAGTATCTTCTATGGCCGTGGTGTGTTATGAAATTCTACATATTACATTTTTGCTATGTCTTACATGACAGATTTCTCTAGCAATAAAATAGATCAAGTAGACCCACAGTGTGTAAAGCATACAAGTAAAATTGTCATAAACTTTGGGTCAAGGACTTGAAAATCACTCCAGCTTTACTATAATGTTTTAGCACAGTGACAGTGAACTTGCAGAGTATGCAGTATGCAGAGTGTAAAACAGGCTCAATACCCAAGTAAAGCTGGCTGTAGAGTACAAAAGTCTTTATACAGTCTTTACACAAAAGGCACCAGAACACACAATATCACACATGTGCGTACCCTCACAAAAACAAATGCATGCTTCGTGTGGGGTTTAGTGGAGAGTCATGGAGGTCTGTACAGTAGGATGTCATTTCACTGTGGAAAAGGAGTCTGACATAAAAGGGGAACTTTCAATGGGAATTCTTTTTTATATTCCTTTCATGATCTACTTAACAGCAGCACTGTTAAATATGAGACCTTTTTGAAGGCTTTATTAATGGTGGGCAGGAATTTTGCAGTCCCTCTATATACTCTTTGACAGTTACTCTAGTTGACACCTAGTGAGATTATCCAAAACACCACTGCACCCATTCTGATTTTATTGAGGCCACCTGGTCCTATGTAGAAGGACTGAAGCCTCTGAATAGAAAGTGAGGGAATCAGCAGTATCTTGAAATACTGGATGAACAGGAATGAAAAGATGTGAATTCTGGTTTTCTTGTCTCCAACATGTTAGCACAGAAAAAATTTAAAATATATATGTTTTTTGTACGAACATTAGGGTAATATATACATAAAATCTTTGCTCTAAGGGCTCCCAGTATAAAAGATGATAAAAAATAAGCTTTAGCAACACGTTGTGTGTGTGAGTCTCAGTTTTTGACATCTTAGACATATCTCCATTCTCCATTTTCCTCTGTCCATTATCTACGCAGAGCAAAAATTCTCTTCCATCATTTCTGTTTTGTTATGTTCCATTTCAGGATGAGTTTTACCAGCAGTTACAGGCCATCAGACAGCCCTGGCATATCCCCAGTGACACAGACAGTGACATCCTGGAGCCTCCTGAACAGGATAAGAGTAAGTGACCTACCTAGCTCTTCCTTCTATATTTACTTTTTTAAACTCTACATTCATTGTTTATCATCTCCTAATTCAGGTTCCCTAGAGCAAGGAAAGTTTCTTTAAGCCTGTCTGTTAAATGTGAAGAATTGCCCCCTTAATGTTTTTACCTTACCTCGCTTTTTTTTTCTTTGAACAATGTAAAGCTCATTTCATTACTGTAATGTCACTTTACCACAGTGAATAACTAATGCATTAAAGTGGCAACAGATCTATTAAAAAGTGAAGATTAATGTGCAAGTATTCCTTGTAAAATTCTGATATGGAGCACAAGGGCTGACACATAACAATTTCTATACTTCACAGTTGGGTGAAATCCTGGGGGGTGTCATGTGGGGGAAAACGTTGTGATGTAAAATTTCCCCTCCTGGCACCACGTAAGCAATATATCTCTATCAAGATGCAGTCGATAGACATGCGCGGTTCTTGCTAGAGAGCCGTAAATCCAGTCACAGTAGTGGTCTGGCTGGGATACAGTACAGCATATTATTCTGGCTTTGAATACGACAGAATTAGAACAGACCTCCTTGAATGTTCTGGTCCATAAATCACATGAATGTATGTGGCAGTATGGTTCGATAGTCAGAAGCTTGCCAGAATGAAACTAAAAGTAGTTCTCAATTCACTGAGGTCCACTAACAAACTGTCAAATTTATGCTCTCTTAACATTGGTTAACATATGGCTAAACATCTCTGATCCTCTGAGATGTTTGTTGGAATTTATACTGTAGCTGCACTAAATGAAAACTATCTTATGTAAATATTACATATTTTTTCAAAGCAGGTACTTTTAAGGACTGATGTGTGGGCTATAGAGATATTGGACAGAACAAATAGCACACTTTTCCAGTAGGACTTCTTAAAGTGTAACATTTGTCCACATCTTGCCACTGAAAGAAAGGCTATAGGGTCATTAAAATCAATAGGGCTTATCCACTTGGAAACATGGATATGTTCTGCAAATTTCATGACAATATTAGTGTTATTAGATTCTGAGATACTGTGTATTATTTTTGCAAACTGATGCTCATGGAGTGTCCAAAACAGAAAGGTTTCATCCTCTGGGATACCTTATGGGGAGGGGGGAATTATGACCTGATCAAATTTAAAAAACAAATTTCATAGTAATTTGACTTGTAGTTCTCACTCTGGTGCAGTGTCACCTTTCTGGTAGATCAACATTGCTATATTTCACTAGGTCAGAAAGTACCAGCTCTGATGTTAATTTATGAATCCAAGTCCAAAAATTATATATTCCATGAATTCATAAATGTTCTCAAATTAACTTAGCTCTGTTTTTTTAGTAAACAAAGCATCAGCATCAGCTATTCAAACTGAAAACGAAGTGCATGTGGGACTCAAAACGACAGCTTCCACTGACGTTATGAAACAAGAATTCCAGTCAGACAAAGATCAAGCAGGCAAATGGTTGTCACATGGAAATATAACCTCTCTGACAAGTTTCTCCAGAGGGTCGTTGTTTTGCCAAATGTGTATCTTACAAAATAAATGGATAAATTTTCCTAATAGCCCCTGGGGGCCTGCTCTAAGCCTTGGCAACGGTAATGGCATGTTGAGAAAGGATATGAGCCCCATATTGAATTAGAGGTGGCTCAGACACAGGGAGAGAGAGACTGACAGAGAAAAGGAGACCCAACAGCCACAAGACGTGACAAAGCACTTTTTGGCGTGAGAGAGGGCCCACAGGACTGTTCGCTGAAATCTGGTTTGTATGTCTTTGTGTGTGTGCATGTGTAAGTGTGTGTGTTAAACATGTGAATGATTGTATTAGTCTGGGAAGACATTAAAATTGTTTTCAGGAAGCATTTTTACCCCCTTAATGTGATTTTTTTAGTCTATTCAGGAGTAATTTTTTGACCTGAAATAATACTATTGGATTACATACTGGCAACTAAAGACTCAATTTGAACCACTAAGATTTTTTAAAATTCAAATCTACAAACAGAGGAGCAGGGCAACAGTCACACAAATCTCCTGCTGCTTTAGCCTATTACTTAGATGTTTTATCAGTTTCTTCTGATAGAAAAAGGTGAAAAAACAAACAAAAACCACTCTGTTTTTTTTAACACATTTTATTTCACAGCCAGAGCATTTTAAACACTATAGTGGTCATGTTTGTCCATAAAGTAGTTTGCTCTGGTTTGAGTCTGTCCACCTACCTGTATATGCGTGTGTTTCCATGAATATTGGGCTTGCTTCATTAGTGCAGTGACACTCTCTTCCCAGTATCACAGCAGATGTGTCTGAGGCTGTGCCAAGTGTATGGTGAGAGCTAAATAATGGGGGCAAAATTCCATAGTTATTTCCTGTTATTCCATAAACTTCCACAATGGGACAACCACACATCCCACAAAGAGATGAAAGAATCCTGTTATTTTTCTCACTTCTAAACCCTTTATCCTTTATGGCTGCAGCCAGCCCACTTAGCACATTAATGAATTCAGTGTAGACATGTACAGTTGATGTAAATCAGAATGTTATGTCACACAACTGTCGAGGCACCATGTTGAATTCAGTATGTATAGAGTGTTCAAAGATAGTTTGTATTATTAATCTCCTGAATCACCATTAATAATTGCACAGACAGTGTTGTTGTGTTGTTGCCCATGGTGGTCATGGTCACCAATTTAGCATATACACCAGTCAGTCCATAAAAAATGTAACTGCAACGTCAGTACTTGCACTAATTTGCTGTCTTGCTAAAAACATTGATACCACTCTCAGACCTGTCTGATGAAGCTACAGCCGGTTAGCTTTACTTAGCGGTTGTTTTTTTTTCTTTGTGCTAAGGTAAACTAACCAGTTGCTAGCTGTACCTTCATATTTAGATATCAAGGGTCAAATATACAGTAACTCATAGCAAGACTGTGAATAAGTGCATCCCCCAAAATGTCAGACTATTCATTTCATCAGGAGTCATCATGCAGCTTATTGTGACATGTTTTCTGTCTTCATTTTTCCAGGTGGTGCACGAGACGCCAATAAGAGATCTGTGTTTTCAGGTGAGAAAATGAACAGTTAGAGGCATCACAGCCTAAAAACCAGAGACACACATTCACCTCATAATGTGCTGTGTCCCATGGGTTACCAAAACCCAGCCATGTTAAGAGTTCTACTATTGTAAGCAACTGCCTCAAATTGAGAGAGCCTCAGTGTCTGTCAGTGACCTCATTTGTAGAGCCACAACATGCTACCTAAATAACTACCAATGGGTGACTTACTGTGGAAGCCTCCACCTTCATTTATGGTCCATTCAATTACCATCACAGGCTAAATGGAGGGCACAGTGGCTCTGAAATGTGATTGGTGGAGGCCGGCCATGTGTGGAGACGGGAACACTCTTGCCCAGTTCCATTAAGTCACTTGGGTTCTGAGTTTACACGCAGCAGACAGCGTCAACTCTCAGCGTCAACATTTGGGAGAGGGAGAAAGTCTGTCTGGTTTGAGGTCGTCTGCGGTTCTCCTTCTTGTGGCTCCGGAGGTGCCCACAGTTCCCAGTGTCAGTGTGCCAGTCTGGAGGGAGATCTGAGAGCAGGCTGCTGCTGCTTGGCTATCAGAGGGGCCAGAGTATTGCCACGGTAACCAAACTCAAAGCTCGCTGCTTAAGTCACCCCAATCACTGCTCTCCCAGAACTTACTATGAAATATAGTCATTGGAACCTCCACTGGGCAACACCAGGCCTCATTTTCCACCTCATGTTTGTCTATGACATGTTCAAATATTAAATGGCTGTTTCATTGTAATTACCCCAGTTATTATTCTTATTAGCGGTTAAATGTGTCGGATTTTGGTTACTAGGAGACTGATGTTTTTGTCTTTCATTTTTCACAGGCCTATAGTGATGAAGACCAGAGACATTGATCCAATCAAACTATTATGCAAACCACTGGACATTTTGAATATGTGTACAGAGACAGTTATTTTTGTAATTCATATGAATGGAAAAAAAAAGATTGTATACTTTTTTCACAGATATTTCATAGACATTGTACTGTAACTGTACGATAAAATGTGAAAATATTACTTCAGAGTATGGAATACAACATTTATTTTTGTTTGCTCTATAGCATGCTATTGAACTTCCATGTGGAGTCTAGAAACAGATGCATTTTGTTGTAGACTTTTTCTAGGCCTAGTGCATATTCACATTGTGAGGGCAGCACACCCATGTTAAGAAAAGGTTTATTGAAATGCACTGTTAGAAACTGTAGTGTTTTTCAAATAACAAATGAGCAAGTCGTGGAGGGAATACAAGGAATGCCGTTATCTTATTAAAAATGATTTGGTGCACATGTTCCCATTCTGTTTATGTGCCTCCTTTTGTCCCTAGAACATTCAGAATTTCAACATGCAAACGCTAAAAGAGGAGTTAAACTGTGGCGTTGACAGAGACATCAAAATCTGCCCTGACCATGACTGCATTGCTCCTGTGTGTTTGCCTGGGCACGTTTTGGTTAAACTGTGGTCGTCTCAGTGTTACACATGCGACGTCAGCACCGGACACACACACACATATCATGGACACACTCCTCCACCCTGACACAGTCTGATCCGTCCACTGGAACCCTACTGAGCTTTGTGGTATGGCACACCCAGCCGTGCCAACTTTTTTTGAGTCTGTCTCTCGGGATGTGGTCAACAAACTACTCAAATCTCCTGTCTCATTTCTTTTGAGGGTGATTCCTGTAAAAGGATGTGTGAGAAGACTAATCACTTAAAACCCCATCCTGTAAAACATGGTATGTGGATTAATGTCCCATGTATTTCAGCACATTTATTGCTCATTGGAAAGGGATGTGGTTTTGAAAGATCTGTGGAAGAATTTGAGGACATGGCATAATGGAGTCACATCGGTGCCTTGATATAATCTTTATATCATCATAAACAATATTTTCCCGTCAGAAAAGGGAAATATCTTGCGTCGCACATTACAATTTTCATACTTTATATTCCATTTTCACTTTGTTGGAGGGGAGCTCAGAGTGCGATCACCATCTGTTCATGTCCCACAGATCACCAGCACGCTAACTCCGTTTACACTATCAATATTTTCTTTGAGTTCATATGCCTCCTCCAGTCTTTCATGTGTTATGTCAGAAAAATATCAAGGCATGAGGAGATCTGAAATACGGCAAGACAGTTTGGGAGATGAGGACTTTAATTACTGCCACAGATGTCACACAAAGACAGCGCTCCATTGCTTTTCCACCCTCTGAGTATCTGTGAATGTCTCAGCATGTCACAACTTATAAAGATGAAATGGTGGCAACATTACAGATACCTCTTCTTTGTATAGTATCGTATTCAGATTATAGCCATATGCCTTCTTTATGATTGTTCCAACGATGATCATGATTGTTAATTTTATGCTGCTCTCAATATAATCATTTGGTTGGAACTACACAACATCACTCACATATGCCATGTTATTAGGAATCTGAGAGATCAGGTTTCATATCATTAATACCATCTCTCTGGAGTATGAAACCTCCACTATCTTTTCAAAGTAATGTTTTCTGTGCAGGCTTTATACACCAGGCCCATTCAAAGCAACTGCAAAAAGGCCACCCAGGAATTAGCGGCACACATCACTGTACTTACTGGGAGATCCAGACCACCATCAATGGTCAGCAGACTGACCCAGGTCTTAATTTACAACTGAACAGACTGGGATTTATCCTGACGTACAGCACAAATAAATCTATGGTGGAAGGGAGGTATGCTTTGAAGGCATATAAAGTCAGTATCACTCACTGCTTGAAATGGTCCAGTATGGTTAGAATGTGCTATATGTGGAAAACTAGGAATGTGTGTGTTTGTGAGACTGGGTCTGTGTCAATGAGCACAGTAAGTGTCTACAGATTTGTAAGACAGTTAAGCTTTTTTGGTAAAATGAGAGTTGTGATACCGAGTAAGGTTGGTTTGGAAATTTAGCATCTAATTACCTCCTATAGGGTAATAGGGCATAACACAGCATAGCTCATGTATTTGTTTGTAAATACACTTTTTTGACTTTACTATTAAGAAAAAACAATCTGAACAAATAGCTAGTACTGTACTTGAAGCTACACTAGCACATGTAATTATGGAGAAGCTCCATTTTAAACCCTTTTTGAGAGGACTCCTCTGCAAGAACCACCCAGAGAAGTTTGAGTGGCTGGTTTTTTATGGCAACTGTAATTTAAACCATAATCAACAATCTGGATTTTGTTTTCTGTGTTCATTGAAGTGAACAGCCTGTTCTCACACAGCTAATGAAATCAGCCTCCACTGTTCTTTAACTGTTAACTTCCTCAAGGCTGTCATCAACATGAAAGTTCCACTGTTGCTCTGCACTGTCATTTGAAGCCGAGGTAGAGCCTCCGTCCTGCTAAAGTAATCCACTTTGTTTTCCAAAGTTTATAGTAATAAACATTTATAGTTGCAGTAAAAGCAAAAAATAAACAGTTTAAGTCTGAAGCATGTCATTGTTTGCAGAGCGGATTATGAGTTCATATCTTGTTGACAGGACAGACTTATTCATTTTCACAGTCAGTATTGAGCTGTTCTGCACCACTGGAACAATGGGTGTACTATTACACCAAACTTGGACATGTATTTGGTTAACCCTATAGCATTAGGGGAGTTGATGATTAATAAGAAACTTAAAACTTTTGAAAATGAGAAGCCAAAGTGAGGAACAATTTCTAGGGTGCCAATGAGCATGTCTTATTCATTCAAATTGTTTAATGCAAACAAAATAATATTTTTTTTTAGAATTATGAGGTGTTAAAATCTTGTTATGATTACTGTTGGATTTAAAAATACTTGAAGTTGTTTTTAATTTGTTTTACAATGCATCACAAGTCACATGTCTTTCTGGGTTATCTGTAGCAAAGAGGGAAGAATTGTGTTTTTATGTACAGTCTTGCACTTTTAAATTTTCAACAATAAACCTGTTTTTCCTCAGTGTGCAGTCTCTCATTGTCTGTACTTAAAATTCAACTGGGACAGTTTCATCCATCAAAGCCTTAAAAATGCTCCGTCAGACACAGTGTGCTAAAAACCAACAGGTCCTCCAGGATGGGTGATCTAACTCCTCCTTATCCTCCTTGGTTTAATGTAATCCCACATGGTCATTATTTTTACATTTGAATTTTACATCAATGATTTTTCTTTCAAGTCACAGAAAAAAACATTGAGTGCATGTGTTTGACAGAACTTGATGCTGTTTTGAAGACACTTCCAGTTTTCCCGGTCTCTTTTATCCAGCTGGAATGAAAAATATTGCATCCGCTCAACAACACTTTGTTTGTTTGTTTCTTCACATTTGGTTGAAGAAACAAACCCTGTTTCTTCAACCAAATGCGGCATCTGGAACACAACTAAAACATACCAGATTATTCCTAATATAATTAAAATTAATTATAAAAAAATATAGTTTCATCTTCTTCTTCTTCGAGAGATGGCAGAGTCGGAGCAACGAGGGCGCACTGCTGCCCTCCACTGGTCAAAGAGAGACCTCACTTAATTAAACTATTAAGTAGACGTCACTTCCGGGTGCCATCAATCGAGTGATTTGTTTAAGCGACCTGGGAATCAGTTGAAATACCTTCGCAGCGCGAAGGTTATTTTTATTCCAGTCACTGAGAATTTTCTGGACATGTCCTCAAAACAGTAGTTAGCACTGTAATGCAACTCTATCGGTGAAAAAGTCCCACTCCTATAAAACGGTGATCACAGGAGAGGCACGGCTACGTTCAAGTCTAAGATAAAGGTAAGCTAACTACCTCAGGTGTGTTTTGTTTGTAGGAAGGTTTGCTGTTTTAAATTTTTGTTATCAGCTCGAGTTTCATTCTGTTTGAATAGCTTGGTTTTGGCCTTTATTACTTTTACCGAGCAACAAAAATCACCAGGGTAACTTTGTAGTCTCTAATTATCTTACATATATTTTGCATGATAATGGCCAGGTTTTGTTGTGCTTTTGCCTGCAAATGTAAAATGAAAACTCAAGTGTAAATGTGACATTACTATAGCTTTTTGTGTTTTATTTTCTGTAGCATGTAAGATTATGTCCCAAGTTTTAGGAACACATCTTAAAGCCATTCAGCATTGTTTAAACCTCAGGCAGCATAATGAAAATAGTCTCTGACCATCCTTACCCCAGCATTGTAAACCAGAAGATATAAATCACTGTTGTGTGGATAGTTGAGGCTGCTAGGTTTGGCAGGACTTGAAGTGCTGAAGGACATACTGTGTGTATTTAACAAGTGTTATGTTGTTCCTAGCTGAATAGTTTTCCTAACTTTTTTAGCTGTTTGCTGTGGCAGTTTACTGGCCTTCTCTTTTACAATTACACACGATATAGTGACACAGACATTCGTCTTGTTAATGTTTTTTCCATTAAGATCAAGGTGTCAGTCTCAATTTTTATGATGAATGACATGGAAATGGCTCATCCCCTTTGGTGTGTTGTGTTTAAAAGACAAAGATCGCTACTGGGATTAACAAATGCTTGTATGATCTGTTGGAACATCAAGTATTTAATGTTGTTCCAAAGAGTTGTTCTGAAAATCCAGAGGGATTACGTAGTGGATGGATGAACAGAAATCCCGTTGTGATCTCTGGCTGATTGTGAGGCTTTTCTGTCAAATCTTTGCAAGAGTCACACAAGGCCCTGGAGCCTCGGGAGTACTCTGCACTTTGTTAAGGTTCAATTGTGAGACCTCAGTGTGTGAGAACGGTAGTCTGAGCAGTCCTGTCTGTATCTCCCTTTTTCTTTCTCACACGCTAATTTATGGTTCTTCTCCCTGATCATGATGTGGTCAGTTTTCCAGACGCTTGGGGATCTTTTCAAAAAGCTGGGCTGTGTGTGTGTGTGTGTGTTACACATTGGCAGGCTTTGTGGTGGGTGAGGCTTAGACCTGGGTCAGATGACTCATCCAAACTTCAGTGCTTGTCTCAGGGTCCAGGGAATCTTTATGTCTCGCATTAGTCTTATTATTCTTTAAAATGTGAGGCTCTAATCTTGGTCTGCTGGTGCGCCGTGTCTTGGAAATGTTTGTGTTTGCTTTGTGTGGATGTTTTCTATCCACGTCTGGAGTGGACTGAAACAAAATATCGTGGCAGGGACACAAAAGCACTTTCAACATGATCATATGTATGGCTATTGTAAAACTGCTCTCTCTCCATTAAAGCCCCCTCAGGGTAATGTGGAACACCTCCACTGCTGCAGTTATACTTGGGTTTTGTTTCACCATCAGAGCTGATGGTTTCACTATCCTGTGCTCCAAAAGTGCCAACGATCCCTCCGGATCCCTGCTCTTTTATGTTTTCATTTACATATAAAGTTGCAGTGAATTTATTGAGTCTGCACATGGCTTTTTGCTCAAGCTGTGATTTATTACACGCTCTCATGCTGCTTTATTCTAATTGGCTGCCTGTGTACTTTTTTGTGCTTTCACCCATTTATCAAAGCCTCCTGCCAGAGGCTGCTGGTGGATGGCTGGGTAAAATGTATCTGTAGAGCCTTATTCCTTTGGCTCACCTTTAGAGATTCACCCTTATTTACTCTGTGTGGCAAATATGTATAAAATTTTGCCATTACATCAAACATCAAGTAGAAAATCTTACTCAGCAAATTTCTATTCTGAGGTTCCTTTTTTAAGTTATTATCTTAATCCAGATGCCACAGAGTCCATGTGTTTACTCATCTGGGTTATTCGCCATGACCAATCAAACATGATCAGAGAGCGCTAAACCAACATCAGTTCTCCCACCAGATGCTAAATGGATTCATATTCCAGTAAAAGCATTGTCATGTCACTATCTTCTTTTGTTGAAAGGAGGACATAAAGATTTGTGGGATGCTAGATGAAGAGGTTTTTAGGGTTGTAATGGTGATGAATTCCCAAATCCAGTTTTCCAGATTACATAAAGCGATACATGTGTATCCCGCAGCTGTGTGTATGATGAGGACTGATTGTTTGTTGATCACTTTGGACTTTGTGAGCTTGATTATGTCTGCCCTTAACAAAACCATAATACCATCATAAAACACCACTGTACTTAACATTCAGTATCCCATTGCCTGTGCAGAAACTTTTCAGAGTGTTTCTCACAAAATACAGTTTGCCCTTTGCTCCTTTCTTATGAAAATGAATTCTTAAGCACTTAAGTACAAGTTCCAGATAACCCATTGCTCTTAACCTTTTTATACTAAAACTTGTTAAGCAGTAGAAATAATATTGAATCATTTGATTTGGCAATAAAGGGTCTTTTGTAGTATCCATGCTATTCCATCAGGGCTCCAGGGGACGGTGTGCAGGAAACGGGTGGAGTATGACTGAATGATGCTGTTACTGGCCGGTCAGGAGGGGAAGGGGCTGCTTGATCATCTCTGTTCAATAACCTCAAGTGAATCTCTGACCACAGGAGATCAGAGAATGTCTGTACTAGTGCCAGGAGAAGTTTGACGGCTTTCAGCTGCTTCACACCTGCTGCTCCTCTTCTCTCCTCCCTCCTTCCCTCTGTTCTCTCCCATAGTGTATCATGTCCCTTAGTTGGCAAGTAGAGTATGAGTGGCCTTTTGTTGCCCATGTTTTTGCGCATACTTGTCATCAGAATTAGCTTCAGTCTGTTGATGATGCTTAAGGGCCACTGGCTTGTAGGTCATAGCGGGGGAAATGGCACAGGACAGATTAATTGTCGCTGTGTGAGTAACATTGGAAGTGTTTGGTTCTCTTCCTTCCCAATCACAGAGATGACGCTGTTTCCCCTCATCAAAGACTAACGCTGCCAAGAGTCTGATCTCAATTTCCCAGCAATGCAACGCTAAGTGGAATTATTCAGGGGTCATGATACATTAGCTTCAGCCCGGTTGAACCGAAGCATGATGGACGGACCGGAACATTAACAAGTCACATTTGTTGTTGTGACGGAGTTTGTCATGATTTGCTAAAGATGTTGAGAGTATCAACATACAAAGGAGATGAATACTCTGACCTTTTTTACGGCAGAGCTCAGATGAAATTCTGTCTGTGAGTCATAAGTGTTTTTGCTCTGGCTGCACAAAATGCTTTCCATTTTCTGGGTTTCAGTTTTATGATTTTGAGCAAAGAATGACTGGATGTCTATACCAGCTGTCCCAGATTGTTTTTTCACTCTGTCTACCCTAAGGGCAGTTTAAACCTCGTTTTTATTTAGGGCCATTCTCATCAGAAGTTGTAAATGTAATGTTTATCCAAATTGAGTACCTCTGAAACCTCAGTAGGCCGTCTGAACCATGGGAATAGAGTTGAATCAAAAGAAAATGTTGTCTCAGAAGGTTACACAGCAGGTAGGCTTACCTCAACCACCAGCTTTGGAACAATATTGCAGCCGCACTGTGTTTAGTCCCCTGTTAAGTAGGAACCACAAAGATCTAGAGCAGTGGCTGAAAAAAATAGTACAGTCTAGTAAAATTCTGCACCCACAAGTGTGATCTATACAATATGTATGGTAGGCGTGCAGTCAGACTTAATAGTACATGATCTCATTGGTGTCAGCCCAAGAGTGAACATGAAAATAAAGTGGATTTATTGGATAAGAGTGGAAACACAACTCACTGGTATCCAAAGCAACTTTGTGCAGACTGGGTAGAAACATCATCACTAGGTATATGGGATGTATATAACATGGATTATGAGCTCTTATAGAGAGCATACCCAATCGTCTTTAAAACCAGTTATCAAATTATTTAGCCTTGGAATTTAATATGAGCCATAAACTGTTTTTATTACAAGAAAATGATTTCAAGATTATAGCTGCTGACTTCTGTGTACTGAGTGTTCTGTTCTCTCTCTTCTTTCTAATGGTTCCCATTACAGGATCAGGACTCTGAATCAGCCTTTGTCTCTTGCATCATCTCTGTGTGGCAGAAGCTGCCTGTAAAATCCCCATTTAAATTGATTTTGATATTTATGTCACACTTTGGCTCATTGTAAAGAGGGAGGCCAGTGAATGAATGAAGAGAAATCAATGATAACCAAGCAATTTTAGCGCTCCTCAATGATGTCAATGACAAATTAGCTCATAGTTGGACTTGAATTTATGAATATAGCACGCTGAAGTTTAAGAGTCTTTCAAGTCTGGGCCAAACAATGAGGGGTTTGGGGCTGATACTAGTTTCTCTGATATATTTCCATGAGGCTGAGAGGTGCTCTGGACTTGGCAACAGTTTTGAGGGAGAAAAGAAAGAAGAGCAACTAGAGAAGAGAGAAGCTGATAAATGTATCTTGCCAGCAGCTGAGATCAAATGGGGGAGATGCAGGGAGTGAAGACGTGTGAAGAGGTTGAACTGTGCCAGCCCTCCACAAGAGGGCACAGATGATGTTGCTGAAGGAGGTGAACTAAAATCTCCACCTGGAGTGTTTCAGATGACATGCTTAGTTGGTAGGACCGTTCATGTTGAGTCTCGGCCTGACTCTGGTCATTAATCTGCCGCTGTTATAAATCACAATTCTAGAGTTTGCTGAAAATCCCCAGTTACAGAACATTCTGTAATGATAACTCAGTGCCCACTTAAATTCACATTTTTGGCAGTTGACAGGATTGAATTTATACACGTTAACTTTTTAGTTTCTGTTCTGAGTATCAAATGTAAATCCTTTCTGGAGGCTACATTGTAAAGACTACAGTGATGTTGCCAAATACCAAGGGCAGATTTGGAACTCAAGAGGCAGTTTCCTACAGTGTAGACTAATAGTTTTAAATTTCTGTTGAGTATCATTAATGAGCAGACCTGATCTAACTTTTTCTGAGATTGCGAAACATATCTGGACAGCTACCCCAGTTGCTTGCTAGAATAATTTCTTTTTGTAATGATGTATCAATTGGTTCAAACTTTGTGTCACTGTGGCAATATTTGTACCAGAGCTGGGAATTTTGCTGTTTGTCTTTGGGTTCTTGACTGTTGGTCAGACAAAACAAGAACAAGATATTAAAAAAAAAAAAACTTTATGGATTAAACTATTAAAGAAAATAGCTATCAGATTAATCAATAATTAATGCATTCCTACCAGGTGTCAAAGTTAACTGCATTATAACAGCTTACTGCCTTTTCAACTTGGCTTTATAGGTTGACAAAAAACCTGTTAAAGGTAAAGATAAATAATTTGGTTCATATGGTCCAAATTTCTTTGATGGTTTTTGGGATATTCATTAAGTAAAAGTACTTAAGCAATGAGTGTCTCTTCAGAAAATTAGATACTCAGGCTATTCTTGTAGCTCCTCATGAAGCAGCACTATGAAGTGATCTTAATGGCATCACCTGCACTTTAGTGCTGGATGTCAGACGCTGACACAGAAGAGCAGTCTCAGGGTTTGATTTACAGGAACATGTGGTCCAGGCTGCTGTTTGTCCTTGCAGTTGGTGTGCTATTACAGGGCCTTCGACTCTGTAGATGGCCCCATATGGAGCCCAAAGACATCTGAAGTTGTCTTACTGTGTGTGGAGTTTTACTTGGAAGGAAAAGCGGATAGAGTGGTTTCTTCAGCTGGGTGGGAATTTCTAACTGACTAGCCATTCAAAACCAAGTGTGTTTTTAGTTGACGTCAAAAACAATAATCATTCAAGCTAAAATTGGTACTTTGAATTTAAATGGCATGTTCTCATCCATAGTTTTCCATTACAGCAAGATGTTAAAATTGATTATTTATGGTTTTGTCATCACTTTGCCTTAATTTCTGCAGTTTTTCTAGACATGCTGCTCTCTGGGTAGGCGAAAACTCTCCACGTGAAAAATATAGTATAGCTAGAAATCTGAATGCTACCCCATGCTACTATTAGCCTCCTTTCCCCTCTAAACCTAATTGATACCTAAGGCTGATGGTGAAGTGTAAACAGACAGGCAGCTGGTGAAACAGCCATGTGTCTCAGATAGAGCAGCCACCCAGTCCATAATGTTGCGTCGTTTGGATCGTTCACTCTCTCTCCTGCGGCTGTCAGGGCCGAACAGAGATGAGGAGACGACCGCACAAAGGAAATATTTGCCCAATCTGTCCAAGCAAACTCTCCAATTGAGGACTGAACTTTCCCATCGCATCGCTCTGTGTCTGTGTGACAAGTAATTGAAAGAGGAATTATGCTTTGAACTGAGCAAGGGGCAGCCCTTTGCATTCAGAAACAGTCACCAAGTGTAATGACCGCTGACAAACTATGCACCTGTTCCATTAAATTTTGACCTGGTCAGAATTCAACATATGAAAATATATTTAGATAATGAAGTCAAATTTAGACTAAACAATAGCTTGGCAGCACTTTCAAAGCTCCTTTTGCTTTTTAACAAAACATTTAAAGTTACAAGAATACTATTGAAGACAAAAAGATATTGGTTTTAGAGCGCACTTACTTGCATTAATGTTTATCTGCAGATCTTAGAGATGTTATTTTAATACACCACATTAAAGAGTGTTTAAGTTTATTTTAAAATAAGCCAACCCTTTATGTCTGGACAATGATTACCATATGCAAAGATCAAATATATCCTCATTGCGCCATAGTTGAAGGCTTGCCATTTAAATACTGTTTCTCAGTAAGTATCGTGCTCCATAGATCACTCCACTGTTCAGAAAATGGGGTTTCCTCCTGTCAGTATCTGAGAGGCCTTTGCTACCAGCGTCACAAAGAGCCAGGAAGTCTCCTCATGTGCGTGCCTACTAAAATGTTCATCTCTCTCAATTCATGGTGTAGGGTCAGCCGTCAAGAACCCCGATTCCCTGAAACCCTGATGTGTGTGTGTGTGTGTGTGTGTGTGTGTTTGGACTCAAAAGGGTTGCCATGGGTGGTGAAAGCAAGCTGTTTGCTCATGTCCAGACCAGCAGAATGGATGAGGACACAGATGGGATTTCTCTCTGGTGGACTTTTCTTCTGACCCTAGCCACTGTGTGTTTGGAGAGACATGGAAACCTCAGCTGGAATGGACAGGCATCTTATTGAATGAGGGAAGACTTAGGGCTTTCGCCCAACATGGTCTGAATGGGATACAGGAGACAGGCGGTTGTGTGTGTTGGGTGGGGGTTTGTTGAGATGAGGTCAGTATTAAGTGAATGGCCCATGCTGTCAACAATTGTTCTCTCCCATTTTGACTGTGGGCCTGAAAACATGTTTTTAGATTCTAATGATCTTACTGATTATGTGTATGTGTGTCCAGACCATGTGGTAGATTGATACGAAATGGTGGTCTGTACAATAGTTGTCTGATGCAACTCAGGCGTGTCCGTGCCTTGCCCTCTGAGGCTCCATAGAGCTGCACTACCATAAAACTTCAAAGCCTGGACTTAAGAAATCATCTGGGTTTGTTTCTCTCCATGCTGACTACTTCTGCTTCGCTCTGGAGAACCATGGGGGGATTCACAGAACAGCAGCACATTTTCAAAGGGAAACGAAGTGCATCTCCAAGAATTGCATCCAAGAAACACAGCTCTTGGCTTAATGCAGAGGGCAGCTTCAGTATTTCTGTACTTAATACCAATACACTGTAATAGGAAACATAGTGTAGAAACATATTTTCCATGACTGGTCTGCTTATCGTTCCCTCCACATGATGATATATCTGTATTACCTTTTCACACTACATTGCTATTGAAAGGAAAAGGCACAGGTAAATATAGGTGTTAGATGTGTTGGTGGCCTTATATTAACGAGAAATGTCATCAGTATGTTACAACTTTTTCATCTTTTTTCCTGTTGAAACCAGGAAATGTATTCCCAGTTTGTTGGCATCAAACTGGGAATACATTTCCAAAAGTGAAGTTTCCTAATCCAACAAAGTAAAATTTTTCATGTTTCCCTTTGTTATACAGTAGGTGTTAGTCATTTGCTTGTTGTCTGGCCTCGTGCCTGGGACCAATTTGCCAGAGGCTAAATGATCCAGACAGCACTGCTCCCAGGGTCACACAGGCACAAAGTTCTTTCTGCCATGATAAGGTGGCTAGTCCAGGAGAGAAAATCTGGATTTGTTAGGAATGGGGTTGGGAGCAATTTTTCAAAACCGCCTTTCAAAGGACACATAATATGCACAGGAGGCACAGAGATTGTGGTCTTGTGCAGGTTAGACCAAGCCAGTTGAGACGGTGTCAGGTATTGATGAGATTTCTCTTTCCACTGCATAGTTAAATCCTCATAGCATAGGCACCTACTTTAGTTGACAGCACTAGCTAGCTCTTTTGGTGTTGACAAGAACAGCTCTAGTGTGTTAATAATTCCCTTTCCTCAGTGTGGGTAAGTTGTTGGCATAAAGGGAAGGAGTTTATGTATCTCAGGATCTTGTTCAAGAGTGAGGGTGAGGTTGGGGGGTGGGGGCAGGGGGATCCGACTGAGCAGTTGTGACTTGTTGACAGGTGTAGCACGACCAGGGGTGAGAGGTCATAAAAGTTTCCATGGCAATACAGGTCTGGAACTGTTTCTGGTGACTTACTAGTAGGACAGAAAGAGCAACCCAACAGTATATTATCTTTTCATTTTGTCTTGTTGGGATTCTCATTTGCAGGACTGGATGTTTGTGTTGCTGAGGTTTTTATGGCGTCTATCTTTGCAAATTCTCCTTCAGCTCTTTTCAGCACACTTTTTTTCATGCCATTATTTATTTAGCAATTTTATAACAATTTTATGGTTGAAATCTTGTCATGAAGACATGTCAGCGACTGATAACAGAAATGCTAGCATCTATCATTGTATATAAAAAAAAGTAGGTTCCAAAAGTCCAGTCCAACAGTATTGAAATTTTGCAAACACTCTCAGGGGTATCAGAAGTGTTGCTCATATATGTCTTGCCCACCTTGACAGGCAATAACATGCGTGACTACAGACGTACAAATGCGTTCTTTCTCGTTTAAGATAGCACTACTTAAAAACCACATTTGACAGCAGAGGTGACAGAGGCTAGATGCCTGCTAGGCCTAGTGGAACAGAACTTTGTTTCAGAAGTGCAGAATGGGCCACATTAACATCAGGTTAAACCAACACTGGGAAATGGGAGTGAGCCAAGATCATTAGAGAGCGAGCACCCGGCAGGGTCAGGTTACATGTTGTTGACCCCCAGACCTGCCCTGAACCTGTCTGTCAGAGGAGAGGTAGAAGCAGAGAGGAGAGTGAGGAGAAAGGAGAGACTGATGAGTGACACATTTTGACACACAAGCTTTGCTCAATGGCGTCCATTCAGATGGACGCTGCTGCTTGCCTTGCCGTTGTAGAAGAACCTAATCAGTTTCCATTTCCAGTCACACAATCAATTGTTGGTCTGTCCAGTGATGTCTAACTAACAGTAGTTTGTAATTTTATTTAAGTGACACAGAACTAATGTTGCAATATGGACCAGCAATGCTCTGCATTCAACACTGGGATGTCTGTGGCCTGGATGTGACAGCATTCGGGGAGGCGAACCTAGCCCTGGGTCAGGCCTTAATGAGACCCACAGAAGAGTCATTACAGTCACTGGGAGAAAGTTAGACTGTTTTGAGTAGCAAACCGCTGGGTGGAGCAGGCCCCCCCTCCCCTCCTCCTCATCCTCCTCCTCTTCCACCAGCTGCTTAACAGATGGAAGGACCTGTTGGCCAAGAAAGCGAAGGAGAGGAAGGCAATGAGGGCGAAGAGAGGGGAAAAAAAAAATCATTGACAGATATATTGAATGATAAGCAAATTTGCGGGTGCTTGAATCAGTGCTTGGGGAGCACTTACATATTTTTTCCCCTCACATTGTTGACAAGTGCAACAAGTGTGTGTGTCTGTAGGAGTGACATTTGGCTATGGTCGCCGTTTTGTGTTGTGCAATGTTAGTGTTTGGTGTGTTTGTTTACAAGGCTTGCGAAATGGAGGAAGTCAGATTGTGCGGGGGAAGGTGATGAGAATGTCAGAGGATGGGACAACTTGCGGGGTTGGTGCGTGCGTATGTGTGTGTGTGTGCGGGTATGCCTGTGTGTGCGTTTGCATTAGCGTTCAATGAGAGCTGCAGTCAGAATAATCTCTGTCCTGCTGTTATTTACTTTCCAGGCCCTTCAGAGAGGAAACCAGTGGGTGTGGTGAGATCAACAGGGACTTGTCCTCTTAGATTTATACAAACACCACCTCCTCAGATCGACTGAGAGTTTGCTCTGTCTGTGTGTGTCTGTGTTAATGAGTGCAAAATTTTTAAACTGTATGCACAGGTGGTAGCAGTGGAAAAGGAAGTGAGGTCCCAGTTTAACTGCTGTCTTTGTTGGTTTTGGTCTCAATAGATAGATTGTACCTCTTTATGATATTTGATAAGTTCTATAAAAGGTATATGTATATTGATAAAGTCTTAAATAACAACCATTTTCTGTTTACTGTGAACAAGACTTTAAATATAATCAGTGACTTCATGTTTGGCTTTTGAAAGCCAACAGTAAACTATCAAAATATTTTGAATGTAATAGATTTATGGTTGTATTACCATGAGGGGTTGGACGCACTTTTCCACAATGGTGTCAACAGAGCTGGTACACTGGGTCTGTGTCTCTTCTTAAGTGGGAATAATGTGCATTTTCCTGTTTAAGTAAACCTACTTTCACTGATTGAGAAACCTCAACCACATTGGCATGTTCGTTTTCATTCCCTGTAAATCTCTTGTGTCTCATTTCTAATTTTCCCCACACCTATAAATGACAGCTGTTATCATCTATCTGTAGATACTGTAGATTTAGTTTCATGATCATGAAGCCATGAATAAGAGATGGGTGTGAAAAATAAACAGTTTTTAAAGCGAGTACTGAGATATGGAGGCAGTGTTGTTAACCCTGTGAGTTTCATTTGATTTGAATATGTTCAAAGCAACACAAAACATTTAATATTTCTTATTCTAATGTATAATGTTATGTCTATTTTCATAGCACTTGACACCACAAAAAGTCAAGAGTTTAGCCACTGTCTTCTGTTTATTCTTCTAGGGGTAATAATACAAAGACTGGTCAGGTTTTATCAGTGTGATGATGCCCCTATAAAACCATTTAACATTTAGATGTTTAATGGTGACATCTGACCTGATGACTTAACACGCAGGTGATGTTATTTCTATTATTTCCTTTCTGACAGTAATCCTTTGTCTCTTTTTGTTTTCCATCTTGCATGTGCTTGCTCATTAACAAATTAATTTGCTGTCTAGGCCCCACACTTTCAGCATCATTTGTGTACATGTTACAAGTTACATGCCTCAAATATGCTGACTGGCTATACTGTTAAAAACAATTGCAAGTGAATCTTAATTTAATAATAATGGTGCCCACACAACTCTTTTAATTAGGAGAGATTTTAGAGCACAAATGCATGTTGGGAAGCTCTGTCTCCAAATCTTTCGCCACTTCCTCTGGGCTTTATAGATGTGTCTCCTTTCCTCAGTTACGATGGAAAAGTCAATCTGGCAGGTGAGGCACTGGCCCTCAACGCAGCATAGAGTGTCTATGCTGCATTGTGGGCCAGTGCCTTGCACCATCTTCTTTTTATCAGTACGCTCCGCTCATCTTTGTCGGATATTTCAGGGAAATCCTGACACGGAAAGTCTTTCCTCTCACAGCTCAACTTTAGTTTTCTTTCCCACAGCTCTCAGGATATTTTGGCAATCAGTCCATCTCAGCAGGAGTACACTGTATATACTGTAGCACGGGTGAGGTGGTTTGCTTAGATTTGGCCGGGACTAGAATTTGCTTTGCAGTCCTGTCTTTACAACTGTGGTACATTGCCAGGTTTGCTGTCTTTTAGATTCAGAATGTAGTAAAGTGTTTTATAAAATGTTTCCTGGCCTCTAGGCCTGTTGCAGCTCAGATCTTTTGTGAATGTCATTTTTTTAAAAACTTTGTCCTCATTTAGAGCATTTACACATTACTTTGCTGAATATTTTGTTTACCACTTAACCACCAGCAAGTCTTTTTTTCATTATTTGGATGGATTTTTCATATATGTTAAAATGTCTCTTAATATTGGTGACCTGTATTAGCTTAGGTGCTGGGTTCAGCTTGATGTTTCTATTGGCTCTGTAATTTTGAGTGTGCTTTACATATTTTGTTCAGTTGCTTTAACCAACATTTACCTTGACCCTTAGGTGGTCTGCAACGATTTCCTTTGTGAATGATGTCTCCTTTAGTATCCATTTATATTCATTACACTCCGCTACGCTTTTACAACGGTATGAATGACAATCACTGTCATTGCTGCATGTCAAGTCAAACCCTTCACTTCCTCTCACCCGCCCCCTCCTCCACCTCCCACATTGTTCTCTGTTGCACCTTCCTTACAACCCAAGAATATAAAATGCTAATTTGCCAGTCACTTGTCTTAGGGTTTTATTTTTGTTAGTGGAGAGCAGACCTGAGCAGGCTGGGACAGTTACGGGTAGGTGAGGGACAGCTGCTCCACAGCTCACTGACTGTGTGAGAAAATGGTCATCACAGGACTTTCCTCAGGGCTTTACTGTTCTCTTCCCCCTGTGTTTTGTTCAGTTGGGAATGAGGCCATTCAGACTCATATTCCTGCCACAGCACTAACACAGCTTTGGCTGTCGTCTTCTTTGAGGGAATTTGTCCCAAAAGCTAGACGTTACCTGGCCATTCTGAAAAACTCATTTTGAATCCGACTGAATATAGCTCTGTGTTTTAAGGGTCAGACGTTTCTGCATCTTTCTTTATTGCTGTCTGCGCTAAAGGGCATTCTTGGAAAAAAAGACCTCATTTAATAATGTGAGAAACATGCTTGACTTGAAGTTTTGAATACCTTGTTGAACAGCCAGGAATGCTGAAGTGAGAGTGCTTTTATTCTCTGTAAAATTTGGGGCCTAAAGATGGATGGCATCCTGTTGGGCTGATTGACTCACTGATGTGTGGCACGTACATACCTTGTGCTAAATGTGTTGTTTGTTTTTTGATGGTTCAGTATGTACTCAAATTGGATTTATGTCTGTCTGAGCAGTAGGTTAGAAGTTACCCTCAAGGGAATGTGCTAAAATAAACTGTTATGCCCCCGTGGATCCTTGGGGAGTGCCTATAAACCCAAATTCCTCTCACAACTGAAATCCCCTTGTCTCTTGTAGTAAAAATGTGAATGGAAAATTGCGGGACATTCACTGAGCATTTAAGGGTTGTTTTTGTTAGGTGTTGAGTCAATTACATGTTGTGACCCAGACTGTCTGCTCAGGTTGAGGTTGTAGATGGCTGTCATAGGTATAGGTGTTTGAAATCATTACAAAGGCTCCTTCTGTGGGTTATAGTTTAATCATGCTCGTCCGTTCACAGTTACAGAGTATGTCTTTTGTCCCATGAAACTGTTTAATTAGTCTAAGCTGGTAAAATTTTGAAGGTGTCAGTGTTAAAAATACCTCAGTGTTCTTAATAACCCACAAAGCAGCCACAAGTTTACACAACTGCTGTTTGTGCTGCAAGTGAAATGGATGTAAGGCAGAGTGCCATAGTGTACTAACATCATTCTAAAGTCTTCCAAACTTAAAAGATGTAAGCATGCTTAAGAGAGGAAGACCAAACATCCAGGTGTAAGTGAATGTGTGGCTGTGTGTCTGGAGATACTGGCTTCACAGAGAGGCTCAGACCTGCTGATAAGATCAGGAGTTGCCTGAAGTTATTGGAGTCTCTTCGAAAGGCTGTCATTTCCTCTTTTACGTGTCTCTGTTTAAAGACGTAATTGAATAACCTTTATTAGCCTGTTAGTTCTCAGCCAGGACGTCCTTTGCTTCCATGTATTCTCTGTTGCTCGTCTGTCTGAAGCTGTGCAGTGGAGGCAGGTATTCTGATTGAGCAGTTCACTGTCACAAACAAAACAATGGCTTGTAATGCATGATGACACACAGGATACACCAACACCAAATGCTGGTGTTGTGCTCAGATTACTGAGAGTTTGAAGGAGTTATCTTCATGCATATGAATTGATTTATGCTGCAGTTCTGTAAAAGGGATGGCACAGGTTTAAACAAAGTGTTGCAGGCTTCTTTTTATAAAATGTGCCCTTATGTTTACAGAATCTACAAGCAGAAAAATCCTGGAAATGTAGCCACTCTTTGATGCAAAATGTCTGCTCCTCAGAATTTGATGCTATCATCACTCAATAAACAATGCTGAGGGCGAACACTTAGATAAGCACCAGCATATCATCCTGGTTTTCCTCAATGGACAGCTTTTTCTAACATTGAAATGAGTCCAGAACCCTGAGTGCTATTATAATTCATCAGTAGACTTTGTTTTTACAACTTTATATGAAGGTTTCTGGCATTCATCACCTGGATACAGATTCTTCCCAATAGGCCTGTTTTCCTGTGTTTGATGAATAAAAGGAGTTGGACTGTGCTTTAAATTGTCATTGTCAGTATATCCGAGGGGAGAAATAACTATGGATGTGGGAGGGGTGGCTCACTTTTACAGTATGGGCAGAAAATGTTCTGCTCTTCCTTTCCTGTGTTTTAAAGCTGCATCAGCCCACAGAGAAGCTCATGGCAATAATATCTAGAGAAGCGCACTTGCAAAAATATGCTTCCTTTGTCTCTGTTTCAAACAGTTTGCTTTCATATTGCATCTCCCACTGGCCAAAAAGGTTTGAGACTATTCTTTTCACTATCACTTATCCTTTTAATTATTTAGTATGTGAAATGCCAAGAATAGACAAATACATATTAAAAGCTGCCTGAGCAAATTTGATTTTATGTTTAATACCATCTGTTTTATCTGACTTACAGTCAAAGCTCTACAGGCTTTCAATTCATGGTGAAATGAAAAGTGGAAACAAACAGATTCTCACACTTTAGAAGCTATAAATAGCAAATTTTAATTGAAACTGTCAAATAACTGATTTATCAGACAAGCGTCTTAGCACTACTTTTCCCCTTTAAGAAACACTACAACCATAAGAAATCTCTCATTCATATGTGAAATGAAATGTGTATAAAATTGATTTTGATATAATAACTGTTTATCCAAATGTTAAATCCAAATAGAACCTCACTCAACAAAGAAAATTTTAAAGCAGTTCCAGAGATGTTTGTCCTTTTCTAGTCGTAGCTTAGACATCTCCATTCCCCAGCTATTAAGAATGACCCAGCCGGTGCCATGTGATCAATATGTTTTCCTTTCCTCTTTCAAGTCAGCAATAGTCCTAAATGGGTCCTGCAGCCTTGGCCTGTCTGGCCTTTCTCCCAGCCACACTAATCAGAGACCCTTGTGTATACTTGTCTGACTCTTTCACAGCCAGCCTGGGAGCTCCCCTAATTTATGAGTCATTTCCTAAAGAAAACACGCCACCTCAGCAAGTCCTGATACAAGGATACCTATAGGCAGGACAGTTTAAGTGACGTTTGATTACTAGGAGGGTGGAGGGGTAGCTAGAAGAGATGGGAGGAAGAAGATGGAGTGATGTCTGACAGGAGACACCAGTCAACATCTGGAATGATAGCAGAGAGAGTGATGAAAAGGGGAAGGTTGGAAGTGATACATAGCATAACAATGGCAGACATCCAGGGCAGTTACAGTTACAAATCTCAACTAGACATACAATTGTCTTTCCCCCTTTTTTGTTTAACTCCTGCTTGTTTTAAAACTTTATTCATTTTTGTATTAAGATATTTTACTTGTTCAGGGTTCACAACCATGCTAGTGGCTCTGTGTGCTCATGCATAGCTGTGCTTTTAAAGGGATGCTAACATTAGCAGTCCCAAGGCAAAATGCTCATCTTGACAATGTTAACATGTTGACGTTAAGCAGACCTAGTGTTTGCCTTGTTTACCATCTTAGTTTAGTGTGTTAGCATACAGCAATTTGCGAATTAGTGCTAGACACAAAGCACAGCTGAGGCTGATGGAAATGTCTGACCCAATAATGGCTAGATAAAAAAATACAAATAAATTCGATATGCAATTCATCCTGAAGGGAAGGCGAATGTCTGACTCAAATTTCATGGCAATACATCCAATAGTTAAAGAGACATTTTACTCAGAATGCAGAAATGCAAACCTTACTGTGGCACTAGGGGAAAAGTCAGGGGATCAGTGGATAACCAAGTCATTTGTCCCCATTGTTTGGAGACCGTGAATGAGTTAATGCTGAGATATTTCACCACATGAGTGAAAAGATCTTCCTGAGGTGCAAGATGAAAAGTCAGGGAATCACCAAAGTCATTAGGATGCTTCCCTCGGGGACCATGAATGTCTGTACCAAATGTCATAGTAGTTGTCAAGATATTTCAATCTTGATGAAAGTGGTTGATAAACCGACAGACAGACATTACCATCCCTGGAGCTGTGCTTTTAGGTGGCTAAAAAGTTGTTCTATTGAGAAACTACATGGAATACTGAACAACATTGGCTTGGTTGCTGTCTTAAGGTGATAATAGGGTCTGTATGAGAGGAAACTATGTTGAAACTGTTATTATAGCACCTGTGTTTTTAAAAGTGCATTAAATGGTGTTAGGGGTTCTCTGCTCATCAACACTGGTAACATTGCTATGGGATAAGGTAATCCTTTCATTGGATTACTGTAACGAAAGGGCTAATGTCCTTTTAACTGGAATTATATAGCTGTTGAAATATGGATGTTCATAGCTATAACTCTGTATTTTAGCATTATGGAAATAATAACCCGATTAGTAGTGGTGTGTTGCAGTTTAATAGACTGACATAGGAGAACCCTGGACAAGCAGGAGACCTCCAACTTTGATGCTAGGAGGAAGGCTATTAACTTTATTTCTTTCAGGGAGGCTTCAGCTTTTTTTCCTTCTTGTGGCAGCATAGCTTCTGCTCCTCAACCCAAGCCTGTCTCTGTTTCTCATTGTGCAAATCTGCATCAGTCATGGAAATCTGTTCCTCTTTTGACAGGCAGTCCTACTCCTGCAGCCTTTTTGTGTCCCAAAAAATAAACATTTCACAAAGTGCAAATTCCACCATCTGTTTGTCTCACAGAATTTATGCATTGGATATTTGAAGCTGAGCCACATTTACAATCAGGTAGGAGGGGAGAATATATTAAGAGGTGTGTTCCATTTCTTTTATTTATTTGTCAGATTATCATGGTTCTTTTGTTGGAGCAGGGTCCAAATAAATCCAGGAACTGCTTATAAATGCTCCATTGGGTTGTTCTGAATTTAGCCGATTTATTGGTGGACTCCACCAAATCTTTGCTAAGTGGGTTTGATTTTTGGTTGGCTTTGGTGAAAGAGCCTCAGGGTTAAGCCAGCTGATTCTGATGAGCTCCAGTTCGAATAAATTGTGTTCAGTTTTTTAGGAACAAGTATTATACAGAGATTATTGTTCAAATCTTCTTTCTGTCATTATGATTTTACTTTACTCGGTTGTAATGTATCAGCACATTTTCTGTTAAATGAGATAGAGGATACAGTATGAGTCATTTATTAAATCGTTATGTGCGAGATGAGTTCACTCTCTTCATGGCTTGCAGTTACTTTATTAGGCAGACTGGTTCTAATTTCACTGTGAATTTACTGGCATATCACTCTACAGTGTGAGTAGTACAGAGAGATCACAGCAGCAGGGTTTGTACCATATAAATATTATATCTTCTGTTTAATGCAGCCATTAATTTGCCTAGCTTGGGTTTCGCCTCACTTTGTGTTCACACAATGATGTTTCAAATTTGCCTTTGTTTACAGTTTGTGTGGATCAAATGACCACTACAACTTATCCACTTAAGGGACTAATCTAGTAAATGAGTCTTGGCAGGCAGCTGGTTTTGGAAAGTCTGCCATTGCAGTATATTTATAAGAGAGAAATCCATCTTTTGTTGTGCATAAATTTTGGTGATAATAGACTGCACTGCACAAAATTCATCCCCGCCATCATGAAGGCAAATAGAACTAAGTCGCTGTGTCCTTAGCTGTTTATGGACAGGCAGTGGATCCAGATGTTTCTGCAGGCCTTATCAAACAGTGAGCATATTATCATAAATTCTGAGAGTAGGAAGAAGGGGGGAAAAAGATATTTTCAAATGGCAGTGTGGAGCGGTTTTCAGTTTAAACCAGACTTGTGAGAAGCACTCCCATCGGGCCACTTTGTTCTTTTTGCAGTCTTGTCTCAAACCTGGAATAACAGGTGTTTTTCATTGATGTTGTTCTTAACACAGTCTTTTAGTTTACCGCCTGTCTCTTACTGTCCTCCTGGTGGGAATTACTGCCTGGGATTTGTGGCTTCTTGATCTCACCTCTTCTCCCTGTGCTACTTCAACAGCTCTTTTTTATTTGGAAGAACAGATATATCATTCAGAATAGGGAGGGAATGGAAATAATCTGCTGAAGTGTTTATGTATAAGTTAAATCTTGTCTTTTTCTAACCAGATTCCATTAGTCCGTAAACTGCACAAATGAGAAATTCTGTTGCAGGCATGTCATCATTAATTCTGAGATTAACTAATCACCCCAAAAAAACATTGAGCAGTCATTCATCAGAGCTGGCAGCAGCTGGTGAAGAAGCAAAGGAACAGATCTTACCCCACCTCCCTGCACCTTTCACTGATGTCTGTGCCTGTGATGTACTTTTCACTCCCCAGGATTACCATCAATGCTGGCTCCCACTTTTAAAGGCTCAGTTGGAGAAACACAGCAAAAAAGCAGTGTTAAGAGTTTGGAAGGCTGCAGTGTGTACTCTCTCATAAAGCAGCGTGAAGCAGGACAGCCACAAAGGCCTTCAAGGACATTGCCACAGCCGTCTCATAAGCCCACTCAGTCCTCTTGAGAGTGAGCTGGCCTGACTGGGCTTCCCGGATGGGAATTCTAAATCTTCTGGTAACAGATAAGAACTAAAGAGCAAGTCGCAGATCTCTGAAAATATCAATAAAATTGACCTAACTTAGCAAGTTAGAATTTACAGTTTTTTGCACACAGGGGATCTGATGTAGACTATCTCTTGTTAGTTCAGTCACTTATTTAGGCTTATACAGTATAGCAGGCTGTGTCTGAGGTTAGAGAACATGCAGCCAAGCGGGTCATTGAGTTTATCAAACCGGCACCTCCCATCACAGATGTTTCATTGAATGGCACATGACAGCCTCTGAACCCACTCGATACACCCAAAACCACATACACTCTGCTGTGTCTCTCTCTCTCCCCCACAAAAACATTAGTAGTTGTTCATACTTAATTAGTATACTGAAATGTACGTAACATTAAATGTTGTGATAGTTACAAATCGAGAAATCCAGGAAAAGCTAAACTGGTCCTGAGAGCTGCATTAAGCAATTTTTGCCCCTCCAGGGCTTGGAAAGACCCGAAAAGACAAACTGAGAAAGACAGTCTTAAAAACCACTGACATACTAAGTTGTAATCACTAACATGTTAACATGTTCCTCCAGCCACACATGAACCCATTAAACCTCATTAAACCACATTAAACTGATGTTTCTGACCACCAGATGAATTTAAGACCTGTGTTCACTCACCTTTAAGCAGGTCTTGAGAAAAATATCTGGAGTTTTGGCACACTAATTCCTTTGCTTTTTCCTAGCTTAACTTGCCACTTTGGTGTTTCATGCTATGTGGAAGTTAAAGCATGTCACACCGATTCACAGTGCTGCAGGAGGCAGTCATAGTCTTACTAGCTGTGTGGCTAATTCTTTGAAATCAGCTGTCAGTTGGTAGTAGCTACTGGACACATTTAAAAATGTTCCCAGACAGACCTCCAAGTACAAAAAGAACAAACAGAAGACTGTGTATTTTGGAAAAAAGTGAAGCAGCCAGAGATAATTTGTGTGCAGACCTATTATGGATGATGTTAACATTTAAAAGGCAGGGAGCTTCGAGACATTAAAAAAAGCATTCAGCAATTAAGCAGCAGAATTATATGAGCCAACACAAAGATGTCCTCGAGTGATATACATCTATGTCTTAAACATTAGAGAGAAATCCATAGTGTGGATCCCAGCTGGTATCCCTCTTTTTCAGCCAGAGCTGCTGTCAAACTGTGAGTCATTAGTAAAGAGGACCATTTATCCAACGGCTGGACAACGCAGATATTTATCAGAGGAAATGGTTGACATTTTTCAGAAATTTCCAGTTATGCGCTATTAATGACCAACAACCAGATAGTAATTCACACAGAGGAATCCCTGACAAGGAGGGAAGAAGCACATTTTGTTTTTCTTAACAATACTGGCTTTCTTCATCTCCATCACTTCCACATAGACACTTCCAAACCTAGGGGATGGTTTTCACATGGGTTGGGAGGGAGGTAACACTGGTTTTTTGACATTTAGCCCCTAAGCTGAGGCCCATAGGCCTCTTCTTTTCAGCTGCTGGCAGAACAAGGTTGCTACTTGTCCTAGAATCTTACAGCATCATAAATCAATACACAAGCTGGAGTTGGAATCACACTATAAACCAACAACCTGTTTTGATTGATAGATATCCGTATTAGAAATGTCCAGGGTAAACCATCCTTGCTAGGTGTGCCATGACAAATGTGTAAAGAACCTAGACAATGATTTAAAAAAAAAAAAAACTCTGAATGACAACACTACTTAGTTACTGTGCTCACTTTCAGACCTGCTGTAGTGTAGTTCCTGGGTGGTCATGCGTCAATTGTTGTGGTTGACTTGTTCAAAGAAGCAGATGGACGCCAACTTTGTTATTGATTTATTGCTTTTGACAACCAGCGGTCCTTTGTGAGAAAAAAAATATGCCCTGTATTTATATTTTGGTGTTGTATGTGCTGGTGGTCCCTATCTTACCACTGCCCAGAGCTACAACCATGTATCTCCTTTAATTGAAATAATATGGAGACACTTTTCTTGGTATTTAATCTTTTGGAGCATATGATAAAATGTCTCAATTTGTGCATTAGAATTCTGTTCCCATTGTGTCTTTTGACAGGTAGATTTCACATTGGGATGTGGAACATGAATATTTTAACACTTGCTATAGCAAAACCAGCTTTCATGTTGCATTGTATCAAAATAAGAGTAAAACATCTTATTGCAGAAAACATTCCCCTGTTATTAAATTCCACCCACAACCTCACTTTGGAGGTCTGAGGTTAGTGGTGTTGTTCTGGGATGGCACAGCATGACTGTAGGAGTGATAGTCATTGCTTGGGGTGCTTGTGTGTTGGTGTTCTGTCGTGGCACTGTGAGGGTGGTTGGTCTGGTGTCAGCCACATCGGGTACAACCAAAACCGAAACAGGAGGGGGGAGTTTTTGTATTTTCTAGGTTTTGTTCAAAATGTCATTTTTTGGAACTCTGCTCTGTCTTTTGTCTAGTGTTGTTAAAATCATCTTTAAGGTTGTGTGTAACAGTGGATGTTGGACATGTTTCCACTGCCCTGGCCTTTATATACACCCATTCAAAGGCCTTTGAATCCTCAAATGTGTGAAGTGAAATTACTGTAAGTGCCATTGCCTTTAAGGCTTTGCTCCAAATGATTTATGCATTGATTGATGATAACCCAAAATACTTCTCACCGCATCACACACATTCAAGTTCAACTGCTTTTACACAATGAGGTCATATATAGAACAATGTGGGCCTCCCTGCGCTGCTAATGATGTGGTGGGAACAATATCTTCTACAGCATCAATGGCGGCGATAGGGAGTTTGATTAATGATCTGTAGGAGACACAACTAGCAGATGGTATGCTGATCTCATGTTTTTGGTGAGCTTGTTTTAGCATAGCAGCTGTGGGGCCTGTGCTTATAGCAACGTGTGGAGCATAGGGCTGTCATTAGCACAGGCACTTTACAGGGGAGATGGAGTCCAATCACTTCTGACTGCCTGCAGACAAGTCCATGGCTGTTGGCTGCCTCATGTGGGCTGCTGATGGGTGGGCAGATTCTTGACGAAAGCTTCATTGCTTAGACACAAGAGACTGAGAGACAGCGGTGGTGTAAGGGGAAAATATGATGGTGATTTTTATTTTTTTAAAGGAACTATTTTAAAGCTTTTAGTGTGGTTGTGGCACATTGTGTCCGTTGTGTGTAATCGTTCCTATGCTTTCATATCAGAGGTATTCCCCGACATGCACAGACAGTGTATATTTTCTGTATATGATCTTTAAACAAGTGGTTATTGGCTTTGACATTTGCTGTGGGGAAGGGGCCTTTTTAATGGAGACATGAAAGCCCCTGTTTCAAAATGAGAGTCATTTCTATAAATTGATCCATCAGTGTGTGTTGTCTGACTGGACAGGCATCCTGAGGATGGCATTAGGAGCCATTATTGTTTTCTCAGATGGAAACCAGGCCTTGCTCTGGTCCTCTGGTTTGGTGCTGTGTGCAATGCGCTGATTAGGACTGCCATCACAGAGACCTGAGGCGGCCTTTTGAGACTCTCATGGAACTTTTTAGAAGGGAGCTGCTGCAGTGGACGTCGACCACATGACTTCTGAAGAACGTCAGCGAGGCAAAATCAAACTGAGATTGCGTAATGGTTGTCAAATTGGAGGTGAAAGAACTGCAGGCAATGGATAAGTCCTGATGTGGTTCATTAAAGATGAATCAATCACTGCCAAAGTCTTGTACATTACATGAATACAGTTAGACAATGTTTGGTTCTCATTCCCCATGGCTGCACAGGGGATAATATCTTGGCAAAATTTCCAGCAGACACACTCCATTGTTATAGATCAAAGGGCCAGAAAACAAGCATAGCAACATCATGCCTACTGTATTTCACATCTGGACCCGGGGATGTCAGTCATGCTTGGCTGCCTGTCATAATTTGGATGGTTCTGCCCTCACTCATCATCATAGGAATACTATTGTGAAACACAGCTAATGTGGTTAAAGGAAGATTATTTTTCATAAACTGGGATTGTTTTACAAATCTAAGGATTTTCCTCCTGCACTCAGGCCGACCTCTGAATTGTAACATGGATGGATGAGGTACTGAATTCATTGTACTGTTGGGAAAACTCAATCGTTGGAGCGTTTTACCGAAAAAATTACAGTGGTGTAGGTCAGCATCCTTTTTGTATGATATATGGATTGAGCCTCTTCAAATAGGAAATGAATTAGTGAGAGCCAAATCCTCTTAAATCCTCTTTTGGACCAAATCCTACCATTACTTAAAAAGTAAAACTTATTTCTCTTCATCACCTAGTGTCTCTACTTAAAGAGGAATTGCCCCAAGATAGCTTGGTTTGTTCAGTGACCTTTGACTGCTGTCCTCTCTAACTGGGAGTGAAATAGAAGACTTAACCCTACCGTGTCTGTGAGGTTATACTAATATAGAGGTCCAAAGAAAAGAAACTGAAAAGATTAGAATATGAGAGTAATTAGGTGATTTTCTGATCTAGATCAAATACGATAATGTGAACCCCCTTTGGCTTTACAAGGTCAAACAGTCTGTGAGCCAATGAATTCATTTGTCTCTGTCACTGGAACCGGACAGACTGATGACATTACAGTCACAGTTCTGTGGTTTGTGAGGCTGAGAAGCTGTGTGCCAAAGAAATGGCAGATGTGAATGATCATTTTAAGAAGCGTTCCCCTTTTTAAGAGCCAGTTTAAGTGCTTTTGAGCAACAGTGTAGGCAACAGATGTGTATACACGTGCATGCACATCATTGTAAATAAGTGAAAGTGGTGTCTTGGCCAGACCCTGCTGTTCCTCCTCTCCTGAGCTCAGGTTGCAGCTCCCAGATGGTTCCTTAATCTGTAGGTCCCGCTCAGGTCAGCTCCAGTAGAGCCAGGTAACACGAGCCAAACTCATAACCCCACCATCCATGGAGACCCTTAGATGGATGACTTTAATGTCTTCACTTCTTCTGAAAAGGGAGCCACATGGATCCCTATGAGCTATGATCGAGGAGTAGCCTAACTGAAACCTATTATCTACAAGACCTGCTGCTGGGAGCTGAAATCCCTCTCGCTGTGTGCTTTTGATGACAAAGCATCTAACCTGGACCTAGTGGAAAAGAGCTTGAACATGATAGTGGTCAAATTACCTAAGACGTCACCTCATGTGGTGCTAAAACACCTCATCATTTCCCACTCACTCCTAGCAACCTTTATAGCACTAGTCCTGTACAACATATAGCCATTTCACATAGTATAGGGGTTGCACCACTTTACAGAGCTGGACCAAACCGCACGGAAATGCTTGTCAAACCCATGGTAAGAAATTACAGCAAACTCCTGAGGGTTTGATCCCCAGCCAGATAAGGAACTACTTGATGAGATTGGGTTACCCCCCCCCCCCCCCCCCCCCCCCCCCAACCTTGGAGGAGAACAACCACAGCAGGTCCTGAGCCACAACTGTGATAAAATACACCCCACACCCACCCACCCATTGGAGTTCTCCCATCTCCTCTTATATGTACAATGTCTAATAATTTCCATGCTCCGATATCAGTTAACTTGACAGGGTTTGGGTGTGTTGCTACAGCCAAGTTACAGCTGGAAAGCTTTTGCAGGCCAACCTGAAGGGTATGAATAAGCAGCTGACCCATAATTTCACATTCCAGCTTTAAGTGTTTTGAAATTAGCCCCTGAAATTAAGGGCTTTTGAATCTGTCTTTGCTCCTTTGATCTGTTCTATCCTATGTCTTAAATGCTGAACTATGCTCTCCTTCTGTTTCTGACTATTGTCTTTGTTAGATTTAATCTTTTTTTTTTTATCAGTTTTACCTTTATTTGGTTTGGTAGTGACATAATTTTCTATTTTAAGGGTGCATGTTCCTCTGAAATAGAAATAAAGTATTATGGTTGATTCTAGATTCAGAATAACTAGTGTTTTTGCCACTTTACTGCAGTGTATGTACCTTCACATTAGGCAAAAATAAAAGGATCCTTTTCCTCTCTGCCTCCCTCTGGAGACTGTAAAACAGCTCTTAAGATAAAATTTAACTGCATAGGGGTATGCTTTCACCAATACAGAAACCACTTATGTCAGTTGCTGGTGTAAGAACAGGGTCTAGTTGTTCAGGAAACTACTTCAACAGCCCAAGACTTGTACAGTTGCTTTTTGAGTACCTGCTTTTGAGTACCTGCATTCTATCCTTTGTGCGCTGTCTTACAAAATGGAAAAACCCCAGTCATAAAAGCATTGTGAAGCATATTGAGCTTGATGTTTATAAGAAGGTGCAGACGTTTGTGCTTGTCAACATGTGTTTTCTTTTTTCCACTGACCCTCAAAGGATTCCAGCGATCTTAATGAAACCAATTTTCATATAAAGACGCCTTTTAGTTTTGGCTCCGCGCATGAAGGCAGTAGCATTTTGGACTCAGTCGCTGCGAGGAGACCTGGCCTTTGAAGTAGCCTCTGGTTATTTTTCTGCTTGACAGATCAGAGCAACTGCGCAGAAATCAAAAGGGAAGTACCCTGCCGCCCCAGGTAAATGGTAACTCAGGACTGAGCCGGGACATTTTGAAAGCTAATATGGCTGCTGCTGAGTTAGGGCCATCTGGAGAATTTGCCCTCCGTCCAAATTCTTGAAAATGTGATGCTTAATAGAATGAGATTGTGTGCTGCGCTTGAGAGCAGACTTATGCCAGAGGTGTATCAAATGACTCATCAGAAAATACCGCCACACACCTCAGAAAGTGTGAAAGACAGACCTGAGTCTGAGACATGGTTTGTTGCTGGTGAGGTGTTGACCAATGCTATCCAGGCATGTCTGACCAATCTCCACTCCTATAGCAGGAATGCAGGGTGGGGAAAAAGTTTGGAAAATTCTTGAGACTCTAAAGATTCTGCGCAGCACCTGGTGGAGTTAATTTTCCCCATGAGAACAGTAGGTATTGAGGGATGAGACACGGTCAATTTAGCTAAGTGAGATGTGCTTCTTCACTAAGGAATATCTATTGTCCCTTAACCAGGGCAATGAGTGGGAGGGAGGACAAGATTTCCACAGCACTTGCATTTCATTTTCCAATGCCCCCCTGAGGTTTCAAAACAAGCTCTGGGGTTAAGAACAAAATCACTGAAAGCCGTTACACCACAACTGTTGCCTGGTCAGATCTGCTTCTCATTGGAAGGGATCTTGGGTGAGGGAGAGGGCTTACCAGGACGGCTCAGTGTTGCAAACAATCAATGCCACATTGGCGCTCAATCCCACCAAGGAACATAGATGCTATACATACACACCTAAACTAAACAAGCACTTAAATAAAAAGAGAACTAGATTTCCAAAAACTGAAAATAAAATGTAACATTGTCTTTTGTAATTGTAGCAAATTATTATTAATGATCCTTTATGTATTGTGTAATCGCCCCCTTGTGTGGCCCACATGTGGTTATTTATTTTTTGTTTTCAGGAGGTTCTGGTAACCAGTTGACCACAAACTGCATTAACTTTTAATTTATTTCAGCAGCAAGGTCTGCAAGAGGTTTTGCATGCAATCTCAGATCAAGCAAAACATATTTACTGAAATATTCAATATAAATAGAAATAATTTATTACTACAGAATACAATCTCTTGATTTTTATAGAATATTTATACTGTGTACTATGTTAATGATACTAATGGCAAGTAGTACTTCTCCAACATTTGCGTGGGACAGATCTATTCTCATATAGCACACATCCCTTATTCCACATAAGAGGAAGCTGCATGTCTGTACATTTACAAGTGCAGTAGTTCTCATCAACTGTTCTGAAGTATCTGATGATAAGACTTTTATATCATCAATGTATTCAGTCAAACATGTAGAGGTTCCTGCATGTCTGATGGTTCTCTCTGTTTTTTTCTTGTATTGCTCTGAAACTGCAAATCATCTGGGTTCATAATGCATGTGATTTTACTCTGTAGAAGAAGGTCAAGCCCATTGCTCTCTTATCCTAAATAGTGAGTCATCTTTGGCGTGAGATGAACAGGACGCATGTTTACTGTAAATGTTGTAGGGGAGCGAGTGTGTCATTCATATACTACATATTATACGCTGTGTGGTCCCACCGCAAACAGGCCCACAAACCATTTTTCTCTCTGACCCATGAAAATAATCCTAAGTCATAAATCACACACAGCAGCTATTATACTGTTGCATATGCTTTGTATAACCATCAATGAAAAATAATTTCTGTTGGGTCTTTATTTTTCATTCGTCTAGAAAGATCAGGACATTGGTTTAGTGAATCATTTTTTCTGTGAACAGTACACCTGTCAAAAAAAAAAAAGACTGTAATGTATGAGACTGGGTTTTGTCTGAGTCATGTATCCCACAAGTCCACAACAATTGGAGAAACAAGCCTGAGACCAAACTCCAAAAAACCACTGTGGGTGTTAAAGAAATGATTTTAGAATGAAATGAGCATTTTACTTAACAACCTTATCATTGGCAGTGGCTCTGTAGAAGACATTTTTTCTGTGTGCCATATAAATTGGCATAATATTGTGTTATTTTTGTGCAAAGTTGTTTATCTAGACCAGTGGTGGAAATGATTTAGTGTTGTTTTAGTACAGCAGCTTGTGGCCATGTTGGGCTCAGGGAAACTGGGAGGTCTCGGAGGACAGGAAAGGAGTTAGAAGAGGATATGGGTAGAAGTTGATTTATCTGCAGTCTGAGCTTAACCTGAGCTTCCCTTTACCCTCAAACCTCTCAGCTCCCAGGGATACAGACACACAACGCACCAGCAGGACGGGGAGACCAATGTGGGAAAGTAGCTTTGGAGAGCTAGTTTGTCATTAACTGTTGTATGTGTTTCATAAAATCTCAAACGCTTATAAACACAGAAGTACTCACATAGTCACATTCATGATGATTGCTATATTCTAATTGTAGGTCAATATTTAAACTCCTTCTGAGTTTTATGCTGGAAGTATTTGCAGTAAATAAACACCACCAATAATACAAATACAGGTTTTTATGGCATCGATTAAATAATGACTATTAAATTTAATAGTGATGCTGCTGAAGATGTAAACACAGAGGCAGGTTGTAGTAAAATACTTGAGGGAAACACAGCCTTAAGCCTTGCTAATAAATTCCCCCAAAAACACATTTTTTCAGTTTTGGATTCATCCAAACCTTACTGCTTCTCTGTTATTACTTTGTCATTTCTTGTTGGCCATTGTGTTGGCAGTGACTTATTTGACTGCCTCTGCTGTCAAAATGACAAAATACCAAGATTGCACCCTGTAACAACTTGATTAGGCCATGTGTCTTTCCCACTACAATGGAAACTCTTATCAGCAAACAGCCTCTGCTCAGGACTGTGTACAAATCGGTGATACGCAACAGATAAGTCCTATAGTGAGACCTTTATTTTTTAAAGAGAAAGACTGCCTTAGGGTTTAGTTCACACAGTGCTGAGGGCTGATATCTGATAACCTTCTCTTGTCCAATGGATGGCCAGAACAAACTTGCCAATAATGACTGGTATGTGTTTAAGACTGAGCCCAGAGCTGATGCTGATGTCGAGCAAAAGAAAAAAAAAAAAAAAACACTGCTTCAGATAGTCTCTGCACCACATTTTCAAAGATTAGGCTTGAACTCTCTCATACCATCTCCTTAATAAAGAGAAAGATCTTTTTTTTTTCCATTGATGAGGCCCATTTTAGAGGGGATTAAAGGAACATTGTGAGGATCGCTGCTGTGTTGCTCTGTTGCTAACATTAAGGGGATATGGGGCTTTAATACTTCAATATGTTCTGCATTAAGTCTAAGTGTGTTTGTCTCCCTCAGGGAGTTAAATGTGTTAGCAGATAGCAAATTTTTCTTCAAGCTCCAGTTTTTCAATACCTGTTTGGCCTCGCTGTGTGTTCGGAGGAGTGGAACAAATCAACTTAGGGTCATGTGTTGTTTTTTATTAAGAGATTTTTAAAAAATCAGTATTAAAATGCCCAAACGTGGAAGCTGACATGAGGTGAAACGAGAGATGGTTTTGTAATAAAATGACTCCTGAAGAAAATGTGAGAGAGAGAAAACCAGTAGCAAAGAAAATTTACCTTTAATGCACGTTCTTTTGGTTTGGCACGGTTGTCTCTGTGGATTGGAGGTTTGGTTTCTTTCCTCCTGCTAATAATGTAATGGCCACTTTTGGCTCCCTGTACACTATTTCATCTCCAACCGACTGCCAGCATGGATATTCAGCCCTCCTACTAATAAACAATGACAGGGGTTCACTCTGCTTTGTTAGTGTGTGTGTGTGCGTGTGTGCGTGTGTGCGAGAGTGTGTGTGAGCCGTATGTCGCTGTGTTTTGTATCATGGTCTGGGCAAGCCCAACTTAGCTCTGTTTGAACAGAGTAGGATAAAGACTCATACATTTTAATATATTGCCCCCATGTCAAGCAAGAGGGAGCAAACACAATGCCACGGGGGGAAAAGCTATTTCGTAATGAGAATCAGCTTCAGAAGCACTACTTTAAAAAGAGGACTGCTGCCGTGTATTTGTGTATAAGATGCGGGGGACAGTAGGGTTGCCAGGTTAGGCATTCAGCCCCCACTTTTTCTTTTACTGTGACCTAACAGACCAAATGGACATCTGGAGAAGTGAAGGCTTCATGTTGAGCATGCTGTACAATACATTTTACACAGTTTTCGCCTATGCATTATAACCAGTTGTACAGATTATTGAAAACCACCTGTTGGAATGAAATCTTCTATCCTCTTGCCAAATTAAGAGAAATGATTTAAACTTGACCCCTCATCAGTCTTCTCCCCTTCAACAGATTGTAGCGTACCTGAATGCAGCGCTCACCTCCACTCCTTTCATCCTGAAGAGGACTCTTTGAGATAACTCAGCAAGAGTCTGTGACTCAAGTGTCATACCCCCACTAATCCCAGACCTCTCAGACTCCTCCAGCCCGGGTCGAAGGTCACATGCCCACATCCCGCAGTACTGACTGCGTACAATAAATTCATGGTCAGTTTATCTGAGAGCAGCAACGTGACATGCTTAGGTGGAACGGGATGTTTCCTCCAAGTCCTGTTGTGGAACATTAAGTAATGCTGCAAAGCCGCTACATTGTTGAGGGATTATCACTCTGATTGTGGGCCTTATTTGTTCTATTTATAGCTGTAAATAGTGGCATTTCTGCTCCTTCCCCAGATGGCTTTCATGGCTAAGACTTGCATGCCCTTGACAATTGACTCCAAAAGTTTGGCTTGCATACAACACACTGGCACCACACACACACACACATCTGGGCCAGACACTGTTTGTCTCCTGTATGCCTGTGAGTAATTTGGAGTGCAGTGGCCTTGTCAGTCAAAAGCAGTGCAAAAGGGCTCAGTTTTAAGTGTTTTATATTCTGGGATATATTTATGAAGTCTTAATTGTGGTAGTAGTTGAAGTGAAAGCCTTTTGACTTCCTGTTGATCCAGATTTCTACATTTGTTGTGCCAGCAGCCTAGTTTTCTTTGACTTGGATTTAAAGCTTGAGGTTGCGATTTCTATTTGGCCAGTGATGCGAGAGGACCAACTTGCTGTTTGACATGGAACACCATTGTGTAATGCCATTACAGAAGATGCCAAGAGCATGGGGTTCATATGGCAAAAACTTAATGTGATGTGGAAAGTGCACAGAGCACATTTTATAGGCAATTTCTGTCACACTTTTTGACTCCACATATTTGTGGCTGAGCTGAGTTCAGTGTTCGTCCAAAACGGGATTCAGACAGCTTCCCAAAGCAGAATGAGTTAACCTGATTTATCACTAAGTTTGCAGTTTGTGGCTGTGTCGTACATCTGATAACAAAAGGGTAGCAACCTATGATCCCACTTACACCTCAGCTGGTTTTCTTCCTGAGTTATTCCCATGGAGTGGAAATCGTTCAGCTAGACAGAATATTTTCAAATAACACAGTGAGTGATAGAAATAGATAAATAGACCTTTTCCTTATTTTGTTACTGATTGCCTTTTGTTGCTTGTGGGGATCTTCCGGTTATTTTTAAAGTAAACTATTAGAGTAACAGATTAGAGGAGTACTTGTCTTTATTGCCTCTTGTAAACCTGTCAGTTCATATCCCTCAATCTCTTAACATACCTGAATGGAAAAGGACAAGTGCAGAAAACTCTTCCACAGCTGTGATGTTTTGCATTCCTGAAGCATGTTTATCTAAGCTATAGGCTGTAATATTTATGGCTGTTTTTAATTCAGTCAGCGTACAGTTTTGATTTCGCCATCAGCCCAAGTGGTGTACAATGTGTGGCAAGGGGTCCATAAAGCCTTCAGCATGTTTTATCCCTTTCTTTCTTACGTGTACGGTTTCAGCTTGCCTGACACCAAGCTAAACATATTCAGTGCCGTATAAAAGGAGACACTATTTTTCCAGTTTGTCAGGGATTCAAATTGAACTCTCATATTGAGTTCCGCTGCAGGACTGTGGAGTTCAACAGCTGAATTAGAAATGTGAGATTTCTAAACATTTCTTGTATTGTGTCTATTACATCTTTTACAACATGCTGCGGGTTAGTGTGCCAGTAGATGTTCCACTATAAGAAATGCTGTCTATCACTTTTTTTTCTTGCAAAAATACAGTTGCTGATTTACAGGTATAAGAAGCTGGACGTGCACTGTTATGATACAAATCCTTCTGCCTCCCACTTCACTTTATCCTACTCGGCACCAGCTTGATCGTGAAAGTCTTCAGTCATTTTGTTACGGATGTTCTTTGGATCCTTTGGCCATCTGGACCCGCACAGGAGCAGGAAATGAAGAATAAGGAATTAAGAGGGGTTCTTTTTAGGATATGAAGGCTTGGGGGAGAGGGGGAAAAAAGCTGAGCACCCTTTTTCACAGTTGAAGCCTGGCCTGCACAAATTACAGCACTTTCCCTTTTCTTTTTATGCCTTCCCTGCTACTGCCTTTCTTCTAAGACTGAGATAATGCATTCACTGTAATATTTAATGTTCTCATAAAGAAAGTAGTTCAGTAAGTAGTGTAAGCCTTCTGTCTATCTTTACCTTCTCATCTTATCCCCAAAATGTTATGTAATCTTTTTGATTGGATCAGATATATAGAATCAAAGTGAAAGAAAGATCCACATACACAGGAGAACGTTTTGATGTCTGTTTTCTCTTTTTTGGCCTCGTCATTGTGGCTGAGATTCCATGCCCCGAGAAGGAAGATAAGCGCTTACTAGGAGGATATTCTGAATTCCTCTTCTGTTTTTCTCCCCTGTAATGTCCCTCTCTCTGCTGGAGTGTATTCGCTGAATCGACTCCATATCCCCGACATCTCGGAGAGAAGGAAATTCACTTAAACAAAGATTATTGATAGGGTTCAGATGGGTTATATTATGTGGGTCCTCATTTACATTCAACACACTGTCACATACTGCAGCTTATGTACCACCTCATCCATATTTCCTGTCTCCTATTTCTCTCCACTTTGTCATTGTTCTCTTTGTTTGTGATTATGATTCCAGTTATAGAACACTACACAGAACTGAGGAACCCCATCTCCTCTCATGCATATTCAAGCACGTGTGCTGCTCACACTCACACACTATGAGAGGCAGCTTGGCTCTTGGTCAAGGGATCTCTGCTAAAGACTGGTCCTGGACAAGAGGGCTGATCGCCAGCCAAGCAGGACAGTTACAAAGTGGAGCACGGGGAGGCCCCACCATGTTTGCCGAGATCTAAAGCCTCTTTCTCTAAAGCTTTGTTTGCATTTTGTTCACTGCAGCAGCTGAACGGTACACAGTAAAGCCTTACCCCTCTCTCTGTCCCTTACCCTTTTTGCTTTTCACTTTTCTCTGACTTGGCCGCTTTCTGACAGTTGATTCAATTCCTGTGTAGTAAAGGAAATTATGTGCTTAATTGGATTATTGGGAGTTTTCTTCAAATGAGTGCTCACCCACCCACACAGCCCCAGACTCTGAATTCTCCTCTGGGATGGGGCTGTCCGGTACATGTTTCCAGACTCCAGAGTCTACAGCATGAGCGTGAAATGGGAACCTAGGAGTGTGTTACAGTTTAATACTATCAAATCATAGTAATTACAATGAATGTAATTAAATATTCATGGTATTAAGAGGTTGAATTGATACTTGATTACGGGGTAGTTTTCAAATTAAGGCAGTAATCCTGCGAGCGCATTTATATCGATTGAGTCTCCTTCACACACTCTCGCATACACAATGTGAAAATTGAGCCTGATATGGGGCACGAAAGCAGGTCTAGCTGTCAGACATCTCTGCTGGCCATCATCTTCAGCGTGCTACTTGGCCCAGATTTATAGAGACACAGTAGTATCCAAACGAACACAGGCATCACTGGAATTTGCACCTGTTGGAGACCTGGCTCATGTGGTTCTCTCTCCTGAGAGCTGTCAGTCTGGCTCCTCCTGTGGAATATGCATTATTTTATTACCTCAGTGATGACCAGAAATCTAAGAATTGTAGTATAGAAATGATGACGTAAACCTTAAAAGAAGAAAAAAGGCTGGATGCGGGATCATAGGGAAGCAGAAGGTCGTGCTTCTTGTGCCTATTCTACACAAATGATCTCTTATGCTGTGTGGCCCTTCAGTGAGTCGTAAACCATCCCAGTGGTTGTGCAGTTGTGTAGTGGTGAGTCGTTCATGTTACTGATTTTCTCCCAGAGAGAGAGAGGGGAAGCACAGAGTCCAGGGCACAGATTAAACGGCCTCTCTTCCCACCCGCGTGCGAATCACAAATCACATAGAGCCGCAGTGCTTCCCTTTGCCCAGGAACCCAGCAAAACACCCTGTTAAAAGCCGCAGCCACATCCATGTGTTTTCATCTTACTGGGCACAGAAAATATAGTTTGTATTCCAATTAAACATTGCATGTGTACCAAGCTTTCCATGTGGACACCAGCGCTGCAGTGGATGTCTATTAGCATTCCAGTTTAGTTTGTGTTTGTGTCTCTGTAATTAGGTATTTACTTGCTCTTAGTTTAGTGGCAGCTGTTTAGAGCAGAGCTGATCCTTCACCGGAGCTGTTATGTAGTGATGTATCATTAAGCTACTCTATGTCAACATGCTATATATACACTAACCTGATCTCCCTTGTTCTTGCCACATTCTGCTGACAAATGAAAATTCTGTCCTTATCGTGGCTCGGGGCGAGTTTAAGGCCTCTGAGGGGATAATTGAACAGGCCTATCTGCCCTACGCAAATCCTAATTCTCCCTCTCAACAGGCCGCTGGCGGCACGCTTTATGGGATTATTTTCAACCAGGCATTTTGAAACGTCGTAGCGTACATAGGCCTTCCTTCCCACGTACCACCCAAACCCCCCCTCCCCTCCCCTCCACTTTCTCCTTGTTCCTGCCTTTCACCTTCTCGCCTGAGAGGATTAGTAAGTCAGGCTTCCGGAAACGGGGCACCACTCGGCGAAGATGAGACTTCCAAAAGCTCCTCAGAGGCAGGAAGGAGCTGGACACTGGCTTTATGACAACAACAATTACTGCTTTCTCTCAATGTCTTTTGGAGGTCAGTGTTTTTCAAAGTTAACAAAGAGTTGGCCTGTTTTTTTCAAAGAGAATATTGGTGTAAACAAACACTTTTGGAGCAGATTTTTCTACTGCCCAAGAGACTGAGTGGAGTCTGTGGAGTCAGGGGGTATGAAGGGAAATGATTATTTCTTGAATGCATTATTGTTTGGTGGTGTGGATATTGTTGATTTGTGGCTGCAGAGGAACTCTGCTCGAGGGGTCAATGATATGCTTTACCAATGTCTCTCTCTCTTTATCTCTAATAAATCTTTTTGGAGGTGAAAACACATTCCTTGTCAAGACAAAAATATATCCTTGGCTTATTGACCAGCAAAAGGGTTCATATTCAGGTGGGGTTTAATCATATTTTACACTGAACAAGATTAACTCCTTAAATATGCTTTTGCAGAGCATCACATCCCCCTTCTTATTGTAGTGTCTATTCTACATCTCTGAAAGTGTCAGTGAGTAATCTGACAACAAACATCTGCTGTTTCAGTAAACGTAGTGTACATAGCTTAACTGTCGGTGAGTAATGTGATTAGGAATATAGAATAATTAAAATAAGTATAGCATTAGAACTAGTGATGTCTGAATCTCAAACCAACATGATGACAAAGCAAAAATTTGAATATTGTGGATCTGATAGAGATTACATCTCGTGTAAATTTTTGTTGAGAAAGTATCCCTGCACTTTTCAAGTACCAGTCACATGCCTAATGATGACATCTGTCCTGGAAGAAGAAGAAACAAAAGTAGGTAGCATGTAGGTGTTATAAGACCACAAATAGTGAATGAGAACTGGGGCAAAGCTGCCTAGAATACAAAGGCTTAAGAGTTTCATTTGTTGAATTCTGTACTGAGATTGAAGGTGACCTGACACATACTGTGGGTCATATTTTGGCCCAAGTGGAAAAAGAACGACCGTCTTATATTTTTTAAACTTTTCTACTGCAGCACTGTCCATCAAAGTGTTTTAATGCTTGTTTATTCAAGAACAACCTATTTTTGTGCCAATTCTGCTGCTTCAGTTTGAAAGACATCAAGGGTACTCTCCACAGGAGAGGCCCACTTTTACACAAAGCATGATGCAACCAGAAGCTGCAAATTAGTGGCATTTTGGTTTTATAAGCAAATTGCTGCAGCCAACCCCCCTGCTGATAGACCCTTTGTAATGTTTTGCTTACTTGTACTGCTCGTGTCTGACAAGACTGACAAAAGGCACAAACACGTTTTGTTAATTCAAACCAAAGAACTACAAGGGGAGTTCAGTTGTGTTGGAGTCTTAAAGGTCCCTGGGGCTTTGCCTGTGGAACCTGGTCACTACATGACTGCCATTGTCTTAGCTGTCAGAATGTCTTTCATCTTCTTGGTTGGACCAAGGGAGGGCGATCAGTATCTCCCTGCTGTATCTATCTCATATCTCCATGGCTTACAGCAGTGGTTCCCAGCCATTTACCCAGTTACTGAACCTTTAGGCTTTCCCAAATCATTTCCGTCATCCTGTGATTCACCAGATCAGGGGAATGATAGGATTGGTTTCACTCACTATCTGTTCCCAAGACGTTCCTGGAGGGTCTTAATCCTTCTTTAAAATGGCTCCCTGGGTGGTCCATCAGATTTCTACAGAATTTATTCCATGAACTATCATTGATTTGATCATTTCTCAGAACATAAAAAATATTGTAAGTTTGGAAAAGCAACTGAAAAAAAGGTCTGTTCTTACTATATTCAAGGCAACGCTATTGAAATTATTTTAAGGTGGACTTGGAGATTCGATGAATGGTTCCAGAGGTTTTGAAGACATGCGGCCCCCTGTTTGCCACACAGTGTGTAAAGGCTTGATCAGCAAGGGTGTCCATGTGTTTGTTAATGCATCTGGCAGCAGTAAGGAAGAAATCATAGTCTGTGCTGACACTTGTTGTTATTTGGAAATCTGGATGTACTTACTTTTTTTCATGCCAAGAATTATCCAATGTAGGCTACATTCCTTCTGAACTAGATACGTGGAAGTTGTTAAGTATTTGCACCTGTTTGTTATTACCAGTGGTACAGCCTGCTGTTTGATATTTTGTATGAAAATCAAAGTTACAGTTTACTTTAGATCAAAAATGGTCAGCAGAAGGATTAAGTCAATTGTAGTTTGGGGAACATGGAAGAAAGTGTGAATGCGACATAAAGGAAGTAGGACTTATGGAAACAATTGTTTTCAGTGAAGGACAGTCACCTCTGTTTAAAGAGGAAAAAATAAATTTGCTAGCTATACTGAGCCAATGATACAATGATATTTTGTTGGTTAAAGGCCCTTGGATTATATAATGTAATCACAACACACAATACTATCTTAAATTTTAAACAGAACAGGCATTCACACTTTTTACACTAATGGTTGGTGGCCACAACTGACCATTATAAAAACATCTGCCAGAGAGGTGATAGCACATCTGGCATCTGACTGAAGTTTGTTGGTCGATGTCATTATGAACAGACCTCTAAATCCTATCATCATTACCTAACACTTGATCTCAGGTTACTCTTAATGACTTCATTATGTGTTAGTGTATTCCCTGTGTCTGCAGCACTACCTGTTAGCTGCTTAACAGTGGGTTTTCAAGAGTAGGTGTCAGCCTTGATGTTTATTGTAGCAATGACTGGCAGCCTTTTAGGATAAAAAAAAGCCTAGTAATATGTGTTATTCAGTGTTTGGTTTATTACCTGTAAATTGAATGCTCCACATATACAAAGCATGTTAACATCCACACAGATTGCTCATAGTGAATACCAAGATAAGGGTAGTAGCTCAGTTAAGGTGACCAAACTTCCACAGTAACCCAAATTTATGTTTTTGGTTGAGTTACCAAAAAGCATGTCATAACACAGTACCTTAATTTACGCTCCATGAAAGCTTTAACATGACCTTTGCAGTAAACGGTGTTACTGTTAGTTCTGGGTTAAATAGCATTTTATTTTCAGTGATTCTGTAGGGATTTGTCAGTTAGGTCTGTTCAGATGCTGCCGTGCGTGTCGGCATGCATGTGTGGTTTTCATGCATGTTAAGTCGCATACGTGTAGGACAAGGGCACATGCATGGCACAGCAGGAGGGTGGCGTGAGGAGAGCTCCCTCCACATGCCTGTTCAGCTGTCACTGAAGCACAGAAGCCTGTCCTCCTCTTTTCCCCACTCTGTTTTTCCTTTACCACTGCCACTCCTGTCTCCACTCTGTTCTCCCTCCTCCTGCCTTTCAATTCTCCTCCAGCATTCATGACCAACTGTGTGTATATTCTCCTGCTTTCCCTGCTGTATCTCAATAATCAGCTGTGTCTCTCTGGCATCAAGTTGAAATGACACTGATTCAACTCCCTGAAGTGTACAGGCTGCTGGGAACCAGCAGGACCAAAGCAGTAGTACATTGCTTTGAAATTCAAAGCAAAATGAATACCTGGCTTTAGTTTTATAAACTCAGTCACGCCTTTGTGCAGGTATAAATCAGCCTTATCTTCTCTAATGTGTCCATAAGCACTGCTCACAGAGTTGGCATTAATTAGTTGGTAGTTGATGTCTGTCGTGTCTCCGGTGTCATACATCCTTATTCAAAGGGATCTTAAGCAGCTGATTCATTCAATATTATGATACCAGCCAGTCATCTGGCACTAGTCCACAGCACTGTATTACAGCAGGAAGTTTGCATGACAGTAGCGATGTGCTTGATATTTAAAATGCTAGGTTTGCCTTCCTCAACATCATGGAGATATCCCCGAGCTTCAGCTCTGGCGCTCTATAATAGCACAGAGGCAGGATCACAGCTATGACACCCCTATGTATCTCATTCAGCCACAGAGAATGGGACTAGTGAACCGAGTAGCCCCCCAATACTGGCCTCTGCCTGCACCTGCAGGTCCAGCTGATGGCTGGGAGGCTGGAAGGAAAACGGGGGAAGTTAGTTTGAGATTTGAGGAGGCTTGGATTTGGTTTAAAAATAAATTTTGAATAGGAGACAAGAGTATGACAGAAGAGAAGGTGCCCAGGGGTTTAAAACAAAAAAGAAAATTGGCCATCTTAAAGCTAATTTCTGTGTTAGATATCCACCATGATAAGCTTGGTGAATTGAGGATAGGGAGAAGGAGAGTGAATGGGGGTTACCAGAGGGACCCCCCCCCCCCCTCCCCCCACTCCCGCAGGGTCATTCACTCATTCATAAGATGAGGCCATTTTATAGACCTCCCTCTTCCCTTGCTTTTGTTGCTGTTGTGTCCATCAGCGGAAGTGAAAATGGAAAATGGAGATTAACAGAAGTCACACATCAGTGTGTTGGCATAAGGTAGATGACCAGCTTCTGCCTCTTAAAAGTTTGGTTTCTACACTGCCCCCCATACCGGATTAGATGTTTTCTTCACAGAAACTCTGATAACCTTTCCCATCTGCATGGATTTATGATGTTTACAGATGTGCTCATCCCCTGAAAAAAACAGCTCCCCTGCCCCGGTGGGGCAGCCATCTTTAATCCAGTAAAGAGCACAGGGATTTGGTCGCCCCTGGCCCGCCTGAAGGCCCTTTGGAAACCTCTCGGCCGTGAGAATGGGGGCTGGGGTTGGAGGTGTGGATTGGGGTTTGTGTAGCCATGCAGGAGGGGCTGGGGACAGTCTTTGTGAATTTAGTTAATCTAATTTGAGCTCTCTCCCCCTAAGGCCCTTTCTCTCCCTCACCACTGCCCCTGTTTCAAACATCAGTCCAAGCTGGGGAAAGTTTCACGTGTCCTGGGTGAAAATAGGCTTTGTTTAATTTAATCCAATATCCTCATATGTAAACCTGAGGGGAATGTAACTGGGAGCATTCACTGAAAAAACTGACAGTATCTATCTGCTAAAATGGAGAGCTGAACAATATTACACTGTAACATGTATGAGACTTTACCACTCAGGTCATGCTAATGTATAAATAAGTTCAGGATACCACAAGAATGGCTCCATAGGTTAAAAAGTGGTCCAAAAATAAGAGGGTTTTATGGATACAAATAAGTTTATATGGACAAAAACACTGATTAAGGGTCAGCTGGAAAGGGACAATCAAAGTCTTCATTAATAACTGCCTGTAAGGTCTGTTTGAACTTAATGGCATTTATCAAAGCACAACTTAAAACAGAGGCTGGGGTGTTGATGCTTCTTATAGAATGTAAATGAACCACTTAGAAGCCTTTCTTTGGTGTTTCACACCTCTGATTAACTCATTGTGATGCTGTCGGATATCAAATGGGTATTAACTCATTAGGGTTCGCCTTTGAAGTCGCTCCTGAATATCATCAGGGTCTCGTAATCCTTTTTTAATGGATCAGCGAGTAAGACAGTGGTTCAACAACAAAAATGATTAATGTGACAGCCTTTCTCACCTAATGTTCCCTGTGTTTTGCATGAGTGAGTCGAGAATTGGTTGATTCGTTTAGGAAATGCATCAGCAATGATGTTAATGTTGAAAGGCTGATGGTAAATGGCAGATGGTTTATCAATATGCTGCAATCTAGCTGCAGACCCATACCCCCTCTTATCTTTGCTCTTTTTTCCTTTTCTTACTCCCTATAGCTTACTCTTTCCGTAGCTTTGTAATTTTAGTGTGTCCCCTCTGCCCTTCCTTTTAACTTAAGGCAATAGGTGGTGAAGGGCAGGAATGCAGCCGTGGGACTGTAAGGATTTATCACACTAAGGTGTGAGGGCTGCAGCCTGTGCTTCTGTGCCTGCAGATGTAACAGTTTAGTGCCAACAGCATTCCCACCACGAAGCCAATACAGAATTTTATTGCTTCTTAAGTTTGATTCTTTAGACCACATACTCTGTGGCTGCAGGGGAGAGGAATGGGGGGAGAGGGGTCAGAGACAGAGTGTAAAGTATATCATGTGTGGATGTGTGTATGTACAGTGGGTTGTCAGTCTAGGATTTATGTGATAATACCAGCAAGGTAATTTTAAGCATGAGAATAGTTCATCTTTCTCTTTTCGCTCTGTGCTATTGCCACCTAAACAAGCACTCTCTCTCTCTCTCTCTCTCTCTCTCTCTCTCTCTCTCTCTCTCTCTCTCTCTCTCTCTCCCCTCTCCCTCCCTCCACTCTTGCTCTCTCTCTCTCTCTCTGTCTCCCCTCCCATTCCTCCTCTTTCCACTCCTCTCACTCTCCCTGTCCCTTCCTCCTACTCTGCCTCTCAGGTTACGATGACTGGGGGTTTTCTTGCTTCCATCTCGTAGAGTGTGCGTGTGTGTGTATGTGTGAGTGAGTGACTGTGTGTATGTGTGTGTGTGTGTCTCCCTCTGCGCTGAGCTGTGTCCTTGTCCCTGCCTCCTGGCAGCGAGGAGCCACCCAGCAGCCGGTCTGTGATTGGGCAGGGGAGTGGGGTTCTTGACACAGCGCGGTGCTGACTGCTCTGGGACGTGTTTCAACAGATGGTCGAGGTTAGAGAGTGTCATCACACTGGAGAGAGGATTAGAAGAGAGAGGTTGTCTTCCAGGAGCTGTGTGGTCCCCCCCTACTCTTCAGCCCCAAAATCCCAGCGCCAAGACACAAACCCCTCTATGAGCGGAGGGAGACCCGGTGAAGAACCGCGAGGAGAAAACTCAGAGAGGAATCCTTGCCTTGCCTCTCACTCGGCCAGCACTCTGCTCTCCTGCCTTCCAGGTACTTCACAACTTTCTCACTCTCTTTTTCTGTCTATTTTCCACCTTTTTCCACTGCATTTGCAAATGTCAGTGCCTGTTAGTTTATTCACTTAGCAGTAAATTTCTGATGCAGCTTACAGAGTTGGACTCTTTAAGTAGGGATTTGTAGTGGTGGTGAGCTGTGCTGTTGCTGCAGTGAAATCTGTGTTGCCTGTACAGCAGCTCTCTATGTGTGTGTGTGTGTGTGTGTGTGTGTGTGTGTGTGTGCAGGACTTCATAGTTTTCCCCCTGAATGACAGGAATTCCCTCCGTCGCAAATTCTTCCGTCTCAAGGGATTAGAAGGCAGCACATTCCATTAATGTCATTTTCCCCCGATCCATAAGCACCCATCTGTTAATTCCTAGTTTTCTGAATGCAGGATATTTCAAATTTAAAGGCACCTACTGTTGTTTTGCTGTCACTAAAAAGTATGTTATATAATGACCTGTGTCACTGGGGGAACCTTATAAGTTATAATATGGATGAGAGTAACAGAAAATCATTTTGTATTTCATCCTGAATGCATCATTCTTATTTCTTATTTTATCCAAAAAAAAAAAAAAACTTTATTGAAGATTGTTTTCTTGTTAACTTTGTCAACTCTTATAATTCCAATTTTCTACCTTCTTAACACTAGTGTGGCATTTAACATTCCCTTACTTCAGCCCACATAAGTTTTTTCATAAATCTTATTCCGAGTGCACTTCTGGCAGATCGTGTCAGTATACACTAAATGGATGAGCTGCTGAAGAGCGCTTTCCGGACAAACTGTCAGAGCTAAGCAGAGAGGCAGAGACTCAGGGAATGTACACCTCACTTGAGCTATTTAACTCAAGTCAAGTGAGAAGGGAAACTTGCCAGTGGAGTGGGAATATGATGTATAGTATTTATGCCTAGCTCCGGGCACTGTGGTGTATGTGTGTGCGTGTGTATGTCTCTGTGTGTGTATGAGGTGTTTGCAAATGGAGATTGTGCAGCTGTGTGAAAGGCTGTGTGGGACAGCAGCCGGGCTGAGAGGAGAGAGGAGGTTATATGGGTGAAAGCTGCTGTTGTGTGACTTTGTGTTTACCTTGGTAAACCAGTCGCAGCTACACTTCCTGCTTACTTGTTACTTGAAGCATTTAACACAACCACCAATAGATTGTGATGACTGCTGCTTTAAGGCTGGTGGAAATGTTTGTAAAAAATGTTTGTTGTATGAGCACATCAATCAGGGAAACAGTATTTTAGGAACAATATGTCACAATTTGAAAAATTGTAAAAGATATTTATTGAAGATTTTGTGTATAATGCCACATTCAAATGCTCCACAAAATGCTTTTTACTTCTCTTAATATTTAAACTTTGCCGCAGACAGGCTTGAAGGTAGCTGAGTGTGATTATACTTGAAAAATCCCTTTGTTTTAAGAGTCAAGTAAGTGACTTCTCTCTGTTTTTCAGTCGATTGAATTAGTGCGGTCACCTACCAGCCCACAAAAATCACAGAACTTATCCTTCTGACCTAGTTTTCCTAAATGACAAAATTATACTGTGGTCCTGTTCAGAGTTGATTGCTTTTACCAGGCACAATTAGCGTGAAATATAACAGACTGGCTTACATCTCAATACTCTGGCAGTGTCAATATGTGTTACTGAATGGGGAGGCTGGAGAGAGATGGAGAACTCTAACTTCAAACTTTCAGCATTGACGAGACCGATCCATAAATCCACATTTTGGGTTTCACCCAACAGCGTTTAGATTGAGTTTCTGATTGGCCTGGACTCAGAGCACAGCAAAAGTAACGCATTTTTTTTGGGGGTGGGGGGGTGGGGTGGGGGGTATACAGCACCGACTGCCAGTTCAGAAGAGAAGGGGAGATCCTTTAAACAGTTTAGCTTCACTGTACTACAAACAAGAGCACGAGCAGCTGCTGCAAATAATTAGGTTCTGGGGGGTAGACGCTTGCCAAGACAAACGTTGTTCCAGTAGCAGCGCTGCCATCATTCGAATCTAGTGTGTGTGGTGTGTGGTGTGGTGTGTGTGTGTGGTGTGTGAGTGAAAGCTAGAAGTGAAGTAATTCATTCTTTTGATAAGTATGGTGTGTGTAAGGGAAGAGCAGAGGTCATATCTATGTATTTTATTATTTGTACAAATGGGTGGAAGGATGTGCGTGAGTGTCCTTTAAATGCCAGCAACAGTGAATCAGAGACTTCCCAGACATCTTGCGTGACTTCATATGTGCCGACTTATGAACAAGGTCAAAGGCATCCGTAGCAGACTGATTATTAAAGGAAATGAAAAAGGCACTAAATATGGATATGTGATGGTTGTAATAGGTGCTGTGCTTGTCCACATCTAGTATGTGTGAGGCAGTGGAGTTTCATGGCAGTCCTCAGCAGGTATTTTAGTTTTCCACTCTTTCTCATTAACTCCAAATAAAAAAAACCACTAGATGAGTTTTGACAGGGCTCCATCTCCTCCCCATCTCCACCATAATTTAATCTCAGCTGACTCAGACTGTTATCATACTTCATTTTACCTCCTCCTAACTTTGACCCAACAATGACAGAAGTCACATTTATGAATTCTATCATTATAGGGTTCTGTTGGTTGCAGTGAAATTGAAAGCTTTACAGTTTTCCATTCTTCTATATGAATAGGAAGATACTCGCCAATGAAAAAAAAAAGGGAGTTGAGATTGTGTTGAAATGGAGAAAAACTGGATCTGGAACTGGAGAGTTGCGGATTATCCAAAGTGCCATGAACATTTCAAACTACACCTAATCAGTTAAAGTGGCTGATTTAATAGATACTCTTACTGAATTACGCAACATCTTTGCTATGGAAGACTAAGGAAATGTCAGTTCTTAGCATTTTTATCTTTATGGAAAATACAGAAAAGATGCTATATAACCACAGTTTGTGTGTGTTCTCTTGTGTGTGAGGATGTTAAGAAAAGATTTCCTAAACCATGCTCTCCTCCGGCACTTGTTTATCTCTTCAACTTAATGATAGTGTTCCTTATACTAGCCTGATTGCATAGTAGCGCTGCAGTAGATTGCACAGTCCTATCACTGCAAATGGCCAGTATTTGAACAGTGAGCATTTGGCATGCTTTTATTTATGTGGGCGCTAGAAAGTCTATCTTTAGATGAGTCAGCCACTTTCTCAGTTCCTTTAGTTGTCCTTACTGATCAAATATTGCTATGGAGTTTCAGCGCACACATACATAACAGGCCTTAAGCGAGAGGTGTCCTTGACTTTTGAGGACGAATCTCCAGGGAAATATGCCAAGCATATCTGGATGAGTCTAGAAACACACACACTCTCACACATCGTAGATCTATTTGGAGGTATTTGGGATCTCACAATAGCACCCCCAAGTGTTTGTTCAGCCTCTCATTTGAGCAGTAAAGGTCAGGGCATGCAAACATCACATACAGCTCATCGTTGGTAGGAATGCCTGGTGCTTCTTTTTTTTTGCGCCTGGCATTCATCCCCTTTGTCTTGACCCTGTGCAGACCTGGCTATGCAACAGCCAGGACTGACCCCTGACCAAGTCCTTGTAATTTTTGACATGAGAATGAATGGAGCAAGAGAAGATGTGGGATTCCCGTTAGTGGCTAAAACTGCACATTAAGGGAATAAAGCCCGAGTGAGAGAAAGAGGATTTTAATGCCTTTTCTGTGATGTCCGGAGCGGCTTTTGTTCAAATGTCACTGCACATAGATGCGGCATGGACTTAAGAGGGAGAGAAGAGAAAGCTGGGTCAGGAGAGGGGGAAGTGGAAGAAGGGGATAAAGAGGAGGAGGCCAAGATAAGAGAAAGGGAGGTGTGAACATGTGATAAAGAGGGGAGGAAAGCCAAGGGTTTTTGAAGTGGAAGGAAAAGATCCAGCGATCTTGTCGTGATCAGAGGCCGGATCTTGTGCACGCGTTCTTGGTTGTCACCCACACGTGCACACATTTGAAACACATGGACACAAATATAATCTTCTTGTGGTGCAGGCATGCACAAAAGAGAAACATAGGGGGAAAAAAAACATGTACACACACACACACATATACACACACATTATCCACAAGCTTAGCCCCCCTCTGTCCTCCACCCCCCAGAGAGCTGCACTGTCCCTGCTTTGTCATCTCTCTTGTCCAATAATCCCCTCCCCAGGGAGAAGCAATCTGTTTTAGGTTTGAAAGAGAAAGGGCCCTGCCTGTATCACGTACAATTAAGCAGCCGTCAGAATGCGTCGGCGTAAGTTTGGAGGGAGAAGTGCTGCCACTGGGGGGTTGTCCCTTTCATCCGCCGCCTTTCCAGAATTGAGATAATGGGGTGGGAGGGTTGGAGGGATGGGAATGGAGGGGGTGGGTGGGTGAGTTCGGGGGAATGAATACGTTTCCTCACCCCTCCATCCAGCTCCACAGCTCGACTAATAGAAGCCAGCATGCGTTTGTTTCAGCTCTTCTGCTCCCTTTCTTTCCTTCTCCCCCTGGAGCGGGCAAACACATTCAGCCTCTGCCAGCGCTCCCCTCCTCTGCCCGTGTGCATCTATGTGTGTGTGTGTGTGTGCATGCACAAGTAGTTATGTGTGTGGACTTGGCCATGTGCTCCTGGTAGCCTCTGGTCCTGTTTGCCCTTACTCAGACGGCCCCGACTTTGCCATGTGGATGCTGGATCTTTTGAACAGTTGTAGTATTAAAGGTTGAGTAACTTTGTTTATACTGACAAGGTCCAGCATTGCATGACACGCATTATCTTCGCTTTGCTTTTCTTGAATCGCCCGAGGCAAGTTCAGCTGAGTTTGGCTTGTGTCTCTTGAACATGTTGGGATGATGTATTGGCTGCATTCCTTCAACTTTGGCTTATATGTAAAGGAATGGGAGCGTTTAGAGGGGTAAGCTTCCTGTTTTATGCCTTGTAAGCTAATTAGTCATTCAGTAGATATCATATTTTAGGTATTTTACAACACACTAAGATGTGGAATTTTTACCAAGCAGGATAAAGTTAATTAAATTATAAATGACGTTAGAGCATGCTTTGGAAAGCCACACACTGAGCCAGAGGCAATGGAAAGGAGAGCTCCCCTGTGTACAAATTACAGGTTACGTGTCTGTCTGTGTTCAAGTCTGACTGATTCCTTCTCTGACTGTTTGAGTAAATGACTGGTGCGTGCACACTAGTATATATGATATCCAAATACGCATATGTGCCCACAGGCATCGAGGGGGGTGGGGGTGCTGAAGGGGCACAGGTGCAATCAGACGAATTTGTTTTTTATGAGTGGTATCACGTTGGTGTGTCACAGCCATGGAGAAGTTCATGGCATCCAGGGTCACGCAGGCTGGTTGTCATGGTCTATGTTGGTCTATGGTTCCCAGAGAATATGCCTACACATGCTCCACATTTTAGGGGTGTTTAGTTTCATGCGCCAGCAGCAGCAGCAGCACTTAACTGGGGTTTGCTGACTGAGCTGCTACTATCTCACCCTGAAGAATTACTTTTTTTTTTCTTTCTTTTTAATGATTGGCACTTGGAGTGGAGTTGGTTTGTACATGGCCAAAAATGTTATTGCGCTAAAAACAACATTTTTCATATCAGTCAATAACGATAATTATCATGACAAATGTCAAATCGTTATTTCTTTTGAGTTTAAAGGCTGATTTTCGCTCCTGAATGAAAGCTGGAGAAACCAGATTGAGGTTTTAAATGATTCTTTATGGTCAGAATATGACAAACACTTGCCAAACACTTACCTAACCAATCTAAAACCTACCTTGCACAATGCAGACCTCTTTTGATTGGCAGTTCATGAATCATGTCTGAGCATGGAAATGAATTATATCAAACATTTATTGACCACTTGTTATATTTCTATTGAGGACAATTATATCATTTATACAGCTATAATTATCATTGTTTTTTGTACACATACGAAGTAAATGTTGAATGCTCATTGGCATTTCATTCACTTATATCAGCAGTAGGTGCCTTTATGGATCAGTAGATAGCACTGTTTCCATAAGAGTAAGCATATTTTAGGCCAGTTGACTCGTGGCTAAAAGGAAAAAAAGGTCACTCAGTCTGGCCTGTGCAGCAAGCATATCCTGACAGTATTATCAGAGCTCAAAATCAAGCTAGCTTATCAGCTCAACCTCAACAGTTATTGGTAACAGTAAATTTATAATTTAGTACACTACATTTATTTATTGGAGTTTTTGTCTGATTTTGTGTTTTTCTGAGGTGCATATAGGTGTCTGTCTGTCTGGTTGGAATCATTTCATAATATATTTTTAGGCTTTATATTCCTTTTAATGCAGTACTTGTCCATTTAGAAACAGAATGTTTTGTTTATGTATTTTTCCCTGCTGCAACATCTGTCTGTATTGAAATTGCCATAATTCTCTTCAGACTGTATAATGAGTGAAGAGAAGTCTATTTTTATTCTAAGCACAGACCCATACAAACACAGAGATGGAACAATCTGCTATGTAAAACATTTGTCTACCTTTTAATAAATCTAGTCAACACATTGCGGTGCACATAGAGAGAGAGAGAGAGAGAGAGAAGCCCATTTCTCCCTAATTACTTGTTACTACTCAACAACACATCTTTTTTCCCCCCTTGTCAGTGTCCGTGTTATACAAGAAAGAGAATTCAAGTCACACTTCTCAAGTCAGTAGTCAGTGAACATTACAGGGCTATTGAACTTGGTAAACTGCCGAGCTGTAAGAGAAAAAAAACCCTTCAGACTTTTGCTCTCTCTCACTCTTTTTCTTTCTCTCTCTCTCTTTCTCTGTGCCACCATGCTGCTGATTTCATGGAAAAGAAGTCAATCTCTTTATTCTTGACAATTACCTCAGTGGAAACCCATTGAAGCAATTTGCCATAGCTCTCTTTTGTGGTAAAAGGAATAATTTATCTGGGGTATATTTGACGCGTCAAAAGAGACAAGAAAGCCACCCATGAGCGAGCAGTGCGTTTCTGCTCCCCTCTCGCTCTGACTCTCTCTGGAGCTCTCGCAGCCTGATAGAGTGTTTCTGATGGGAGTGTGGGTTTTGACAAGAAAGTGGCTGGAGGAATATAAATGTGCTGTACTTTATTCATCTGAGGTCGTCTATCGCTAATGGTTTCCATTCATGGCTTAGAATAGATTTTACAATAAAGTGCTCGCTTTAAGCTCATATCATATAACTTTGGCTGCTGATCTTCTGATTGTGATTCCATGTTTTCATATCACACTATAAATCAGAGGACTGCCGCTCCCACACACACACACACAAACACCTCTCTCTCTCTCTCTCTCTCTCTCTGTCTCTCTCTCTCTCTCTCTCACCCTCTTGAATGATAAATCTGCTTTTCCACTTGTAAAATTGAGGCGCACTTGAAAAGCAAGCCTCCTGGAAGAGCAGTACACATCTTAGGAAAAAACATTAAGGCTCATGTATTTTAATGTGCATTAAGTTTCCATCAGGGCACTGAACATAATGTTAATGAGTATACATGAGTGATACCAGTTGTGTTGAGTGACACTGAGCCCCATTTGTCAGAGGTTACCAGCATGAGGCTTTTGCTCAGATATACAGAGCTCGACAAAGGGGCGGCCACGGTTCAGGATATGAACATTTAAATACACACCACCTTCAGGATAGGAACACACATGCACACACCCATACACAAATAAATACAGGCAGCTTTCCCCATTTCTGAAATGACCTTGTGTGTTTTTTAATCATTTCCCTCTTGGGGTGCTCCAATCCCCCTCATGATTTCCAACAGACCACCTGGTGGCCCGCAAGCCATTCCCACTTTGAAGTCTTTTGGACCCGGATTCATTTAATTATACATTAAGATGCATCCATAATATTGATGGGGTGGCCTGGCAGCCTTGGCACTACAAAGGGTCTCTTACCAGGTCCGAGAGGGGTTTGAGTAATAGCCGCAAATGCACCCACTCTAGGTTCACATTTCGCTGAATTGAGGCCATTCTTCCTCATTAAAGTGGCCCGCGTTGTTCCCCAAACACACTGCATACCAATGGATGGGAATCATTTCTAGTTATAATATCTTAAGATGTATAGTTGTAACATGGTTGAAATGAAAATTCTGAATGTGCCTATCAAGGTAGAAAGTGGTGAAGCCATAAACATGTCGGAACAAAGAGCCAGTGATCTCCCCTCACTGCCCTGCACTTGGTTTTCTCACTGGAATTTTGTCATAGATCCTATACCAATTTGGGCATTTTGGTCAAACAAATCAGTGGAGTTAAGAGTCTGAAAACACCAAGGTTTGAGCCCATTCCCAGTGCGTGCCCGCAGCCAAGTGAGTGCACTGGGACAGAGCTCTCCTTCAGCGAGCCCAGTTGCGGCTGACGGGTGGGTCTTGGTGGGTACAATGTGCTGCCCTTGGCCCGCCGGGGACAGCGGGCCCCGACACAGGCCCTCCTCAGTGTGAAAGGCCCTCGTCAGTCCTCGTGGCAGCAGACCAGCCAAATTCCCTCGGATTACAGAAATATTTGGACAAACCTCAGTATTAATCTAAGAACTCGCCATAATAATTTTTTCCCCTCTGAAATGGAGTGCAGTCAGCCTACACTGAAAAATGTCACCGGTCTGAGGCAAAAAGAAGTCCAACACTGTTGTCATCCATCTTTATCTCTTCTGCATTGTTTCTCAGATTACTATATCTCTACCCTATAATTTCTATTTCCTGTTTGCCTAGTGGATGATGAATTATGACTGTACACTGAGAGGCTTTTACTGTTGCTAATCATGCAGCCTATGGTCACACAACAGCCTTCAGATTTCAAACTATGCCATCAGACTTTAATTCCCCTCTCTTTGCCATTATTCCTCTGTGACTTGGCTGCCTTAGAGGTGGACTGGGCAAATAGAGAGGAAGCGAGAAAGAGAGAGAGAGAGAATGGACCGAAGTAAGAGGGGATTTGAGGTGCTTTGAAATGGCCATTGTCCTTAATAGCAAGGCCCTTTTATGAACGAGTGATTTACTTTAGTGGGGCATGGCGTCTGGTTTGGGTTTGACTTGCATCTTGTTTTGGGAAAAGTGAACCCCCTCACCTCCAGACGCTCCATGTTAACTTGAACAAGATCCAAAGTCAGTGAGTAGATGCACGTTAGTGGACAAATATGCCGCTTTATGGGATTCATGGCGGTCAATCAGTGTGGTTTTTACAGAAGAACTCCCTCGTGTATTCTCAGTGCGTCTGCTGTTTTTCAGTGACAGCTGATAAATGTACAGACTGCCTCTGCTGACTGAACAGAAACTTAGAGAGATGCAGCCTGTTTGCCATTGATAAAATGAATATGCAGGCTGATCACAACCAGACTTTTGTTACCTTCATACCTCTGCACTGAACCCCCTCCACTCAATTTTTTTTCTTCCCTCTGAGTTTCCCCTCTTCACCCCTGTGTGTGGGTAGCCTCAGGTTGCTGAGGTTAGGTTAAACAAGCCACCATCAAAGCCATATTACCACTTGGGTCAGAGGAGGGTCAGGGTGCAGCAGGGTGTGTGGTTTGAGGCCCTAACTGGAGGGCACAACTGCCAGCCAGCCGAATAGTACTGCCCTGGATGGTTACACAAGCAGCAAATCTATTATGCTCAGCTTTACTCGGCGCACAAAGCACAGCTGTCGGTGTAGCCATACCAAATCACTGAGCAATGCTGGTTGTGCCAAAGAACAGTAAGTGAAAGAGCTGTTTTCTGCAAGTAAAGTAGGAAAAAACCTTTACTATCATGAAAGTAAAGATTAGTAGGGTGTTGAGGTGTTCTAAAAGTCCCTTGTGTTGATGGCTATTAATCTGAAAATTGCACATCTTTTATGTATCTGGCAGCTGTGGGACTGAAAACTCCATAGTGGCCTTTTTGTTCTCATCCTTTGAACCCCTGGGCATTTTGCGTTCCTCCGATCCATCCCCAATATTCTTCCCCCAGCTTAACCATGATGAGTACAGTAAAGGCTCATTTAAAGGGTCATTAGTGCTAATCCTCCAAAACAATGAGGAAGGAGAAACAATGTGCTCCCTAGTCCTCTGAATCTGTCCAGGAATAAAGACCTCTTGTCTGCTCCACAGATGTATAGAAGAAGGCTGCTCTACTTATATCACGCTAGATGACATAAATAAATGACTCATTCAAAATTAAGGGTTTATGAAAATGACATGAAACATTATTCTCACAGAGGGTTCTCAAGGGGTTCATACTATTGGCAACACATATTTAAACTTAGATCTTGGAGGCAAGTAAGAAGCAGTGGCAACAACAGAAGAGAGATTGAGAAGCCAAGTATGTAATAACTTTCAGATTCAGCATATTCACTCATACGGTTTTCTGTATTTACAGTGTGTAAGTTGTTAGTTTTAAACACACACAGCAATGTTTAGAGCTGGATGTATTGGGTACCTACCCTACTGCCTCTCATGCTAAAGTGCGCCTAAAGGCAAGCACTGCGGATAACACACTGTTAAGCGTGTGTACTAAACAAAACACTCAAAAGTGACTGTGTTTGAACACACGGATGTAATTCAGTTAATCTTATGCAGTTAATCCCGATAACTAGCAATGATTAAAGCGGTTTTTAAACTGTCCAATCTGGGCAATTTAAGTACTTTCCAACTCTCAAATCTGGAACAGATATTGTTTTTAATATACAAATTAATAGAATATATTATGTATGTACCATTAAGTCAGGATTTTTCAGTAAAACTGAATGCATTTTTGAACCATGTTCTGCATTCATTTTTATCTCCTTGCATTGAGGAGTGGTGATATTATGCATGTTTGTATGAGTGTTTGCATTCAATACTGCAGTTTGGAATGCTCTAGATCAACACAAACCATAGAAGACATTAGTGGTACACTCATATTTTTGTTTTGACTGCTTAACTATGTTTTAGATGTATGTAAGGAAGAAATGTCTGCCAAATATTCTAAATTGCAATTTTCATCATGAGTGAAGTCACACTTTCTATTTTTCCTCCATGTGAACAGGGGACTTGCTACACATGCCATAGGTCGTAATACAGCCATCAGTTCATCTCTGCTCTACAAAGAGCAGCTGCTAATCTCCACACACTGGTCTTGTCAGTTAGCTCAGTACTTCTCCAGCAGCTTTATGTCCCCTATGTCATATTAACACAGGAAAGTCAGGGTTCTAAGGATGCTATAAAAATGAATGAGGGGTCACTTTGAGATGGGCAGCTGTCAAATGATCCAGGCATACGCAGAGCTCATTGAAATCCTTTTGCTCATAAGTGAACTTCAAATGACCTAGTGAGGAAAGTGGATCAGGTGAAATTAAGTTAGGAGGAGAGGTAGCCCAAAGGACAAGGGGAGGTCTCGCTCTTTTTAATTTTTTTTCCCCCTTTTGGCAGCAGCTGTGTCGTTTTGCCTGCGTAACTTCGGCCCATTTCTCATTGGTTGTTATGTGTGGCACTTTATTAGCCCTGCCATCTCAGTCATTTCAGACAGTGTAGCCATTGATACCAGTATAACAAACCACATCAGCGCCACAAGGTTTGTATCAGATTCCACAATGAAGCTTCTTGTCTGTTTTCTCACTTCTCTAAGTCGCATGAAGAGGCTATTGCTGGGAACCATTGGCATGTAAAATTGAATTCGCACTGGGTGCTAACATTACACTAGCTGGCTGACTGGCTTACAGTTGATTTCAGGCCTTCCACAGCTTTACAGAAATAGAGACTTGAGTTTTGTCTAGATTTGGGCTGTGTCTATTGTTTCTGGGATGAGTTCCCATTTATGTAGGAGGACTTGGACCCTCACAGCAGGACAATGTGTTTTTGTGGGAGAAAGACTTGCGTGTGTTAGTGTCTTATGACTTTTCGCGTGTCACCATATGTTTGTACAGTAGTTTGTGTTGTGTGTGTAATTCACTGTGAGGTTCCATGCACTCTGCCACCCTGTGCTGGAGGAGTGTTTGTCCAAACGGCGCCAATGTTTGCACAGGGCTGTCACGATGACTGGGCTGGCTGGGCCCCGGACACGGCTCGTCTGAAACGCTGGACAGACCAAAGTGCTCTTAAAGCTTTCGTCTGAAGCTCTGCTTATCACGGGCAACATCTAACTTGAGGAAGAGCAGATAAGCGATGTAGAGCGAAGAGAGAGACATGACTTTTCTCACATATTCACACAATTGGACGCTGTGATGCTGGTGGATTTTGAAGATAATTTGTGAGGTTGTTGTGTTATGGTAGGGCATCTGTTTGACACATCAGTAAGAGTAGGCGTTTTAGTTTGTGTAACGTAAGCTTCTCCTGTGTTGGACAAAACCATTATGAAACGATATGTTAGGACTGATCTGTGGAAATGGTCTTGCTTTTTCTTTACTATCCTCTATCACCCTATTATCTACACAATTCATGAACTGTTTAAAGCCTCAGTTATAGATCAGCACAGGGCATTAATGACTAAAATGATTTGCATTTCTCCCTTTAAAAATGTTTACACACTTAAACAAGTGTCCTAAATTATGTGTCAGACACCATTAATTATCAGTTATTTTAGTTTATAGTCTCTTGTCTTTGCCGGTTTGGACTGGCCTTTCATAGAAATTAGGGTAAGGGAGAAGGGGGGGCACTCAGTGGGGTTTGACAAGGCTCAGGTGTCATAGACCTGCCATTTGCTTTCAGGCCATTAACTCAGAATAGGGAGCAGTATGGTGCCACTCAGTGGGACTGCTGTCCATAAGGCACTTTTTCACAGGCAATGATGGAGTACTCATTATTACAGTGTCATGGTTCATTTCATAGCCACAAGCCATTCTTTCACATATATTGTTGTTATAGAATGTTACCTGTTAATTTAAATCGTCATCATTGCAGTTTTGTCTATATTACCTGTGCACTCAGTCGTGTAATGGTGACAGCATGATGACCAAATTCTATTGGCATCTGTGTTTTACTGAAGGTGGGGTGAGCTTAGGCTTAAGTTTAAAATCAGTTTTGTGCTGATCACTGGCATGTAGGCAGAGAATATGTAGACTTTTTATGGCCAACCATGACATTGTAAGTGAGCAAGAGCCTGCAAAGTGCTGTGATGACTCAGTGGTAATCTGTGATTGGCGACAGTGGCACTGGGATTAATGTAGCGGAACCCTCTCTCCGCCTCCCGTGCCCCCTAACCCCCTCCCCACTCCCCCCCTAGTGTGGTCCCATCCTCCCCACCGGCCCTCTGTCACGCTTGACTCACCAGGGGGTGACTTTTGAGTGACAGGTGGACGGTGGGCCGCGATTGGCTCGCACGGGAGAGTGGCTGTGGGTGTTTTGAGCGCAGGCAGCCAATGGCGCGGTCCCGGCACACTCTGGCTTGAACAACAGCTCTTCAGTGGAGATGGAGAGTTTCCGTGTGTGAGTGTGAGTTATCTGACACAGACGGAGAGAGTGAAAAACACAAGAAAAAGTACAAGGATATTATGAGAAAAGACCAAATAAAGTAAGACTCATGGGATTCTCTGAGGTGAGATGCGTGTTTCTAGATCTTCACTGCTCTGTTGTTGTTTAAAATGTTCTTGTGGGTTGCTGTGATCTAGTCGGGTTTTTTTCAGCTCAGGTCAGGAGAGTTGATGTTGAGGGATTTTTGTTTTTAGGAGAGAGCACTGATGGGGTTTCAGTCAGCACGCAACATGTGTTGGAAGTGCTGGGTAAGTTTTCCTTGGTGAACTATCAAGGGCTAAAGCGCGGAAGAATCTCTTTTGGCTTCTCTGTTTATGGATAAACTGTTGTGTTTGAGTGTGATTTGTGACCAGATGCACACAATTAATCTAAAGTAAATATGCTGAAATGTTCCTAGAGGGAATCTGGGCTTTGCTTTCTCTATTCTCTGTTCTGCTGCTATAAAAGTGCCCACTTTATTTCTCCTTCCCTTCATGTTCCTTTTTGTGATGTCTCCATGTGTTTTCTCCCTCTGTCTCCTCACAGTCAACCACGGCTGCAAGAGCTGCCCGGGTGTGAGTGAGTGGCCTGGCTGGACCTCCTCTCCTCTCCATTCATCCTCCCCCATTAATCCTCCCATCTACCCATCCTGTCTCCTGTCGTCTCAGGGCACCATGCTGATTCAGTGGCTGGCCTGCTTGGCCCTGCTGTTCCTGGACTGGGCTCCAGGCAGCTGGGCCTTCACCACCACCAGGGCTCAGGGCCTGAGGGGTCGCATCCAGAGAGACCGCAGAAACATCCGGCCTAACATCATCCTCATCATGACTGACGACCAGGATGTTGAGTTGGGTAAGACTGGCACACTTCCTGGTCTTCCTGGAATTCTATGGGCCCTATTTATTTTTCATTTGGGCCCTATTTTTTTCTTTACTTACAAAATCTTTGATACACTGTTTCTTACAGAAATTTACATGATTACACAATTTCTTTGTCTTTGAGGGTATTTGCATCAAGATTTATGTGGTCTTCCTCCACACATGAAATATTAAATAGAGGCCATAAGCTGGAGCTGAATGGCCATCTGGCTTATTAACTGCTGAATTCTAATTATTTTACCTCTTCAATTCAGTAGGAAAAGGTTAAGTAATGTAAATAGACTGAATTGTGTTTAATCAAGTAAATACAATTTTCTTGTTGAAAAAACTCAGCACTGATCTTCATACCCCACCCTCCAGGTTCTCTACAGGTGATGAATAAAACCCGCAAAATCATGGAAGACGGAGGCACCACTTTCACCAATGCCTTTGTCACCACGCCCATGTGCTGCCCGTCACGGTCCTCGATGTTGACGGGAAAGTACGTCCACAACCACAACACCTACACCAACAATGAGAACTGCTCCTCCCCTTCCTGGCAAGCTCAGCACGAGCCGCGCTCATTCGCTGTCTACCTCAACAACACTGGCTACAGAACAGGTTGGTGAATAAAGCCGTGCACACACACACTTAAAGTCAACAATCAGCATTAAAGGCCTTCTGTATGTGGCTCTGTCTGTAAGCAATGATGGTTCACCTCTATTAGATAGCATTTCACTTATGGCCAAGATACTGTCAGTCATTACCAGCTCAAATCTCCTCCCAACCATTCTATAGTTGCATTAGTAAGCTAGACTCCACCGCCCTGCCTGCCTGCCTGTCTGCTGTGAGAAATGCAAACACGGCCAGTGTGCCAGGTCGCTGTAGTGTCACATCAGACAGTGTCTGTGTGAGTGATGGGCAGGCGTTAGACTGGGCAGCTCAGTGGGGTCCTGTGGGCTGCAGCCATGGCCTGTGGTTTTCAAGCTGATGCGTTAGCCTGCAATTAGCCCTCTCTGGGACAGACTGGCTTCCTGCCCGGCCTATCCGAGAATGCTGCGCAGTGGAGCCAGGAGGAAAAAAAAGAGATGAGCAAATAAGCTGTGCATCACATAACATAACAGGCACACAGAATTAAGATTTTCACAGGAATAAGCAAACAAAACAAAACATGCATCGATGGCCTATTAAAAGAAACCCTCCTTTATCTCTCTTTCTGCAGCCTTCTTCGGCAAGTACCTCAATGAGTACAATGGCAGCTACATCCCACCTGGGTGGCGCGAGTGGGTCGGATTGATCAAAAATTCCCGCTTCTATAATTACACTGTCTGTCGGAACGGTTACAAGGAGAAACATGGTGCCGATTATGCCAAGGTATGTGTTCCCATAATTTCTAAAAAGGGACTATTAACTCAATCACTCATTTGTTTTCCCTTTATGATCCAATATAAAGACTTTGCTCGACAAATTGCAGGTTCCACTCACTTATAAATACAGACAGTGAAACACTTCACTTATCACAGCGTCATGATCCAGGCTGGCAGGAATTCTCAATCGAGAATTAAAGGGAATGGGCTGACTTGAGGTGGCGTCTGCTCTTTCTGAAGCATCCCTTTATTATGACGCACCTTACCTCAACAGACCCTGTAAAATTGAAGGATCTTTATGAGAAGCTGATGTTGCCTGTCATAAATACCACCCTGCACTTGTTTTTGTGTCTGTCTGTCTCCCCTTTTCTCCTTTCTTTTTGTCTTGCTATGAAGTTTTGCCGAATGATTTTGTGCTATAATACCACAATACAAAAAGAGGGGAAATTTCACTTTACCGCTGTCAGACTTTGGAGATGAACGCTGCGGTTACACTGTCTTTTTGTGGCTCTGGTTGGCATCGGTCATCAATCTTCCCCCAGATGTTTTTATAGGAACTGTCAGTTTGTTTTCTCAGCTCCAAGCCAATATCTGCCCAGGTAGCGTAGTCCAGGGGACATGAGGAATCCGTGAGGAGGGTTTATAGTTTGGATACACATCAAGTTTCGAGATGGCCCGTCCGAAAGATGGGCAAACAAATGCTTGGACTGCTATTCCTCTGCCAACTTGGACTAAGGTGTAAAGTTACCCACAAGCTTGAGGCCAAGGTGTTTACATGACATGGGCTTGGTCAGCAGATTGTGGTTTAAAACCAAATGGACACATTATTTGCTATTTACTGCCAAAACCCATCAACCTGCTACCGCTAGGTCAACCACAGCTCCTCTTTTTAGATTTACGCAGGGTGAGAAGGTCACAGTGTGTTCCACACTGAATGCAGCTGGCACACCAAGTCCTTGTGATTAGATGAGGCACTTACCCAGTGATTTCATCCAATTAGGTCCCATCTGATTTTCCATCTGTAAGAGGATGAGTTCATTGAGGTTAAGGCCTTTGTTAAAGACCTTTTGTGTGCGATCTAGTTTGAGAATATGATCCATACACTTTTTCTTCAAATTCCATGACAGAAGAGAAACAAAGCAGCATCCGTTGCAAGCCAGATGTAATGTTTCTGCTGCTCAGAGATCAAGCAGCTTTAAATTAATCTTGTATACTTGAAGCCACAACCCCCTGCTGCATTGACAGTCAAACTGTATAGGAAAAATTTCACAATCTCAATTTAAATGGAAGAATGTCATCTGGAAATTAAACCATGTGTGAATGAGTTTGTATTTTGTGATTGCCACTTAGTACCAATCATCTCAATGGTTCTGGGAAAAGTGATACTCCTCACCTCCCTGACTATTTTATAGCTGTTGGCCAGGCATTCCCCATGACACTGTCACTTCCTTTTGACCTGCCAGAGCCCTTAGCAGCGGTGGCTCACATTTTGGAGAGCTGGCAACACGGAGAAAACAAGTATGGCAACGCTTTGCCATGTGCACGCAATCACCAGCCTCCGTGGGCATTTGCAGCTGCCAGGCCATTAAAGCTGGCCCAGCTATAAAGCCTATTAATAGAGACAGGATGAATCAGCCAAACCCACATTTCAGGGAAATCACCCTTTACCCTTTCATTCTCAACCTGGCACTCCCTTCCGTATGTTGTATGCCAGGCAACAACAGTGGCATGCCAAAACTGCAGGTAGAATGGTTAATCTGCTGTTGGAAACTTGGCAAATGCTATTGTGATTTTAGTTCAGGGTGTGATCTACTGTACAGTTCAAAAACTCTGCCACGCCTGGAATAAAGGTTTTGATAAAATGTCACGCCATGTGGATTGTTTGATGTGACAATTTCACATTACCTGAGCCTAAGCTCTTTACAATAAATTACATTACATTTCATTCATTCATTTGCCCTTTTCTTGCTCATGTCTCTAGAATTTGAAAACCAGAGCCCTCGGGATCTCAGGGACCTCATGTCCTTCCCATCTCCTGTATACAACTCATCACTCACTGCAACTCATTTTTCTTGTAATTATCGAGGCTTATATCTTTTGAGGTTATTGTGTCTGATTTGTGTGTTTCCTTATCTCCTAGAATGAATCAGCAAGAGGGAAAGAAAAGAAGACATGTTAGGAGAAAAAGGGATAAAATGAAATGAAAAGCTAAACAGGAGAAAGAGAATGCATAGCCCGGAGAGAGAGTAGACGGTGGGAGCTGTCATAACAACATACCATTTGAGAGCGCCAGGCTCCTCTCACCATCAAGTGGTGTCACATTCAATAGTGCAGAGATTCATTGATGAGGCAACAGCCCATGTATTGTATACACATACACATACAGAGTCAAGCACGCACACTCGCATTTACACACACACCGGCAGGCTGCCAGGTGTTGACTCGACAGATTGGTACTGTAGTGTACTCAATGGCCCCAGTTCATATCCCCACTGGCCACTCTCCATTTATTTGAAAATGACTGGACGAGGGAAGCAACATGTCATGGTGATTGGACTGCGAAATGAGTTTTTATCAAAGCTCATGTTGTTTTGCTTCTTTCCCCCAATTCCACCTTCACTTTTTAGCCTTCTGCAAATGTGATTTTCAGGCTCCCGTCTGTAGCACTCATTAACGGTCTCGGTTTTGCTCTTCTTTCCAGGACTATTTCACAGATCTGATCACCAACGACAGCATCAACTTTTTCCGCATGTCCAAGAAGGTGTATCCTCACCGTCCCGTGATGATGGTTATCAGTCACGCTGCCCCTCACGGCCCAGAAGACTCAGCACCGCAGTACGCTGAGCTCTTCCCAAATGCTTCTCAGCACATGTAAGTGCATCCAGTTACATCCAGGCTCACATTATTACACACACACACACACACATACACACATACACCAGGGTGCCTACGTAGGGCTTTAAATCCTGTCAAAAAAAAAGAAAAATGAAGATTTAAAGTCCTTATTTGGAGATTTTATACGCAGATATTCTGGTACCTTTCATCTGCTGCTATATGGAATTTTTCTCGTTAGCATCCAGATTGAGTTTTTATGATTTGGTGTACCTAACATTATTACTGTAAGCATGCCCCTCAATCCCCAGTGATGACAGGTTGCTGAGAGGCCGACGACTCTGCAAGCATGAAATCAAAATGATTTATCATCCAAGAATAGCTGGGGCACATACCACGGAGAAGATCAGGGATAGCTTTTTTTTTTTTTTTTTTTTTTTTTTAAGGGAGCGCTGCACTCATGCCAAGCCCACATTGGCCTCCCACAACTCTCATCCCTGAGTCGAGGCAGCGTTGCAATACTCCGGGTTGTTCCATGGCAACATACCCCTGCCATCTCTCCCAGGGTGCACTACTCCACTGGGGGGGCGGGGGGTGGGACAGAGAGTTCAAGGCTGCGAGGCTGCCATTCATTTTCTTGCTCTTTTCCCAGTGCTCGTGTGTTTCCCCCACTCACTTTTCTGTCCCACTTAACATTCCCCCTCTGTCTGTTTGCTCTACCTCTCTGTCACTCTATCTGTATATCTCTGTTTCTGTCTGTCTCTTTATCTCTCCCTGTGCGTCTCCCAGTGTCTTGTCTCGTTTTCTCATCCCCGCTTGCTCTGCCTGCTCCCCCCCAGCCCCCCACCCCCCTGTGTAATTCGCAAAGGACTTCCTGACCCCGTCCATATCAATCAGTAGTTTTTTTTTTTTCCCCCGTGGCTCCAGGGACGAGAAGAATGCATTGTGTGCTCTGGAACACCCTTTGTGACATTATTAATTTATTTTTAGCCCGAGCCTCCGGGTGAAAGGGGGTGGAGCTGGGGCCCTGGGGTGGGGGTGGGGTGGGTTGACTAAAGGGGTTGCCCCAGTGATTATGTGTAGGTGCAGCATGTGTGGAATATGCGCCGTGGTTGCTGCGGCAGCACAGGTGGTTGGCATGGGCTGGGTGTTTGTTTTGATGTTTGTTGAAAACACACTTCCATAACAGATATGGAGAAAAAAAAATCCCCCACAGGCAGATGTTGTGGAACAAATTCTTTTATACATATGATTATGTTTTTGACGTTGTTCCATTTCGAGTTTGACTTGGTTCAAGGAGGTTTGGTATCCACTAATGGAAAGATAGATTTGTTGCAGATGCTATATACGGCTAATGCACAGAGTTGGGAAGAGACTGCGTGGCAGTAAAGGAGGAGTCTCCTCATAAATCAAATGAGCGTCTGTACTTTTGACAGCAACAATAGCAGGGGAGGGTTTGATGTTAATGTCATTAACATTCCTCACTGAAGGTGTTTTTACCCTGTCTCTTAGATGTAAGCCAAGCTCCTGACTTATTTTAAACACTATAGAAGTGGTGCAGTTTCTCAGTGGCATGTCTCCCTATAGCAGGCCGTGGATGGAAGTTATTTTGGTTGAAGCCTGACGAGTTGCTTCAGGGAATGTTGCTAATCCTTGTGCGGGATGTGTCTGTGTTAAGTTTTGTAAGGTCAGGAGGCATTCTTGGGTGAACAGCGGTCCCTGGGCTTCTGTAATCCAGGGCTAATACCACAAAACACTGACCTATATGTGACAGGTGGCAGGTGTGACCTCTCCTATGGACTGGCTTCATTCCACTGACCTCTACATTCCTGGTTCCCTTGTGCCCAGGGCCCCATACCTTGGTGGCCCATTGCCCAGAGACAGGTCCCTTTGTGGGGCTTATTAGACCGCCTGGCTAGGTGGGTGAAGAGTTCACTCTTCTCACAAAGCAGGCCTGAGGAAACGAGGGCAGAAGGCAGCTCACTCAGTCAGAGCAAAGCAGCTCCCATAGCAGGTCTTCATTAAGTAAGTCTTGATAGCAGCTGATTATTCAGGGGTAGAACCTGTTCGTTTTAAGTTAATTACTTATAGCAGATTGGAGATTATTGGTTACTGCCACGTTACATCCCAACACAACCAACTACAAAGTTGACTTAGATTCTGGTGCTTCCTACATATGGACTTACAGTATATTATTCACAAACTATTTTGCTTTGAAGCATTGAAACTTTGCTGGCACAAGGTCAACTTCATGTAGTGGTTTATGGTGTACCTCCCTCCTTTATTTCATAGCTGCAGACAGGTGAGCAGCTTCCCTCAGCTATAGCTCCACAAACGGGACTGCTCTGCTCGCCCTTTTGCTGTTTATCCTCTCTTGTTATTCTCCCATTTTAAATGACCATGACTTATTGAGTTTTTGGTCCAGAAGTTGTTGCAAACTTGACTTTGGGGCCTATTATTTTCTTAAGCATGTGCCAACCCTCAAATGACTTGTCTGTGCCAAGTGCGCAGTGGAGCAAGGAGACTCTCGTCTCTGTGTGAGGGGAGAGATGGTCGGAGAGAGGTGTGGAAAAACAGCGAAGGTGCTGGCTGCTGAGCATTAAGACATTTCCTTCGACAAACAGAGTAACTATTGATGCATGTCAAACACTATGGACAACTGTGGCACCTGTTACTGAGCAGTAGTTTGTGAAAAGTAGCAGACAGGTGTTTTTTGGCACCGTAAATGGGCTCTGTGTAGCTGTTATGTGCTCTGATAGCTCACATGTAGACAGACATCCATAAAGATTTTTCTTACTTCTGTGTGGGCACACAGAATGCATGTATGCTCCATCAAACCTACATACAACCAAACTTTTGACATTCCTGTGTCTTCTCTCCCTCCTTTGTGCTCTCCTAGCACCCCCAGCTACAACTATGCCCCAAATATGGACAAACACTGGATCATGCAGTACACAGGCCCCATGAGACCCATCCACATGGAGTTCACCAACTTCCTCCACAGGAAAAGGCTGCAAACGCTCATGTCTGTGGATGACTCAGTGCAGAAAGTAAGTCCTTTGTGTAATTATTTATCCACTTTTTAAAAAGGATTTTATCATCAATTGCTTTTTGGCATGTAGTTATTTTAAATATTTGTGTAGTTTACTTTCTGTCCTCTCATTGTCACATGCTTTACCCAGGTTTATGATATGCTAGAGGAAACTGGAGAGCTGGACAACACTTATATTATCTATACAGCAGACCATGGCTACCACATTGGTCAGTTTGGGTTGGTCAAGGGCAAGTCAATGCCTTATGACTTTGACATCCGTGTGCCATTCTTCCTGAGAGGACCCAATGTGGAGCCAGGGGCAGTGTAAGTACAAGTAACCTAACTAAAATCAAAGTTAACAACATACTGGTCTGTGTGTAACTTGATGTTCTTTATCTCAGTTCCTGGAACTGTATTTTTATTTGCTCAGGTTACTTACATTTTGTATGTGTTTCAGAGGATGAAGTAAACTTAATGTTGCATGTACCTCTTCAGAAACCCTCATCTGGTGCTGAACATTGACCTAGCTCCCACGATTCTCCACATCGCTGGGCTGGACACGCCTCCAGACATGGATGGAAAGTCCATCCTTAAGCTGCTGGAACAGGAAAGGACTGGCAATAGGTCTGTATGGGTCCGTCATGCCATGCTGTAATGGATATTATGTACAGTAATTGCATAGTGTGCATGATATGTGCAACAGTTCTGTTCATTGGCCCTTATTGAGCAAATGCAAATTTCCGTAGCCAAAATGAGCTGTGCACAAAGTGGGTTCAGGGCAATTTGGCGGATTTTCCTTGGCTGAGGGACTTTGGCTTGGATTCATTGAGGTTCATCGTATGAAGTTTCCCGTAGAATTTGTTTGCAAGTTGAATCATTTGTTTCTTTAGCAAACCCACTATACAAACAGTATCCAGTATGCATGCAAAATCATTGTTCTCTATTCTAGGCATTAAAAGGCACAGCTATTATTAATATATCTGTATAAAAGAGGAAAAGAAATCAGATCAGTCACATTGGAAAACATTTCCAGAGAAACAGAAAGGACTGGGATAACTCATTTAAAGCTCAAAGAGCATTTACACCATTCCCTTGAACCCACAAGGTCTTGAGCTCACTGTGATCAACTTCCATAATGTTGGCTAGCTGAGTGCCCGCCATGCTGTAGCCGATGGTGAGCGCGTAGGCCATATGAATTCTATAAACCTTGTTGCGTTTTGTTTTCCCAGATTCAAACCCAACCGGAAACCTAAAGTCTGGAGGGACACATTCCTGGTGGAGAGAGGGTAAACTGGAGTTCTTTATTCCTTTTCCACACCACAGGCACATCCATGTCATTGCAGAGCATTGTGTGTGTCACACAAACCTGACAAAACATTTCAGTGAACCCAAAATGTGCAATGGCTCAACGCGCGCTCCTTCTTTCCAGCAACGCAGCCGCTTTTCCCAGTTATTTGTTATCTGACAGACATTTCCTGACCACAGCCGTCTTGGAAGGCAGCGACGGTGGAAGAGGGTTGAAATATTCTAAGTTGTTTGGTAAAGCTATAAGCGTCTGGCAAATTATGACAGTTCACGCAAGAGGCGCTGACACATGTGTAACCAGGTCATTTGCTCATTTACAAGAAAAACAAGCAGAGCCTTTGTCTTCCGAAGGGGGCCTTGCATATATTGAGCACATGATCAGGGGCCCTAAACCTGACTTAGCCTGCTGTTCGTGCGCTGGCGGAGACAGACAGAAGATACATTTCAGTAACATGGGTACAGCTAGACACACGCAAAATAAACAAAGGCAAGCCAGGCTCAGGATGATGTTACCTGAGGAATGGCTGGAAGGCTCACACTCAATCCACTCACAGGACATGTCACCAGCCTTCCCGGTGCGGAATGCGGCAGCCAGGCCGCAGCCAACGCTCGACTGTTCTCTGAGACTGCTTTCTGCGCAGTGCACGCGCTCGCAGTACAGTATGTGCTCTCTCACAAAACCCCTGTCAGTTCTTTATTTAACCTCTCCTCTGCCGCCAGATATATGTTGCAGAAAATGATACCTTCAGCCTGACAGCTTGCTTTTGTTCACTTAACATGTTAAGCTGTGCTAATGCCAGGGGTATACTGACAGAAACCTGACAGCTTGGGGAGAAATAATCCCATCAAGCTTGTCTTCACATGGTACAGGTGCCCAAGAACAAAAAGGTTAAAATTAGATAAATAAGAAAGCAGGACATAGAGGTGTGAAGTGGGAAAGTAGTAACAGCAACACCAGATCTGCTGGTCGAGACCAGATTGTGCTGGCAGCGTGAGTAATGATACTGTATATTGCAGTATGTCACGTTCTCCCATACAGCTGCTGTTTTTCCCCACTATCATTTCCTCACAATCCCTATTTTTTTTCCCTATATCGCTGTCTTGGCCCTCCCATATCCTTTCCACTTATTTGCCAGCAACTGCGTCAACATCTGCAGACACGTATCCAAGAGCGCAAAAGGAAAAAAGAGCCAGTTAGCTCTGCTGCCGCACATGCAGATCAGTCTCCCACTGGGGTGTGTTTATGTGACAGAGGAACTAGCTGGTCTGTGGGTATGAAATGAAAAGAGCGTGACCTTTGACCCGTCTGGGCTTCAGCTCTTTTAATCCATTCTGCCGTTAATCAGCGCTGTTTATAAGGGCTGTCTTGCTTTGCGTGCTCGTCTCTAAATGCTGAGATTAGCCTCCACAGACCTTTCACTCTGTTACTCAGGCGCAGATGTAACAGCACGCACACACAGTAGCTAATGTTTTTTGGTACAGTTCTCTCACGGATCATGTGATGTGCTCTATGATTTAATATCCTCTCATGACCTCACTGTACTGTACCCCTGAGCCTGTGAAATGCTGACTGACAGCTGGAGACTGACTACGATGTTTGAGGATCCAATCGTCTACGTAACGCAGCCATCAGGGACTGACATCGACAGCAACTGTTAGCTCTTTAATCACCCGTGGCTAAAGGCTGGAGACTACAGCCAGGCCAGTGTGTGAACATTGGCTGTTCTTCCCCCCCGTCTGGAACGGCGTGGCAGACGGGAATCGGACAAGACAACGGCCCCACTCTTGAAAGGGGGACAGGTTGTTCTTTTGCTGCGTTGTCGCCGTCGTTCTGTCTGTGGGTCCCGAGCAGCCAGGCCATGTTGGCAGAGAGTCAGGGATACAGCAAGGGATGGGGAGGGGGGGGGGGTTGGCATGGCCTTAACAGAGACTCTGGCCAGTCCCTGTGGCGGTGGCAGAGGAGAAGGAGGCGAGCGCAGGCAAACGTGATGCCAAGCCGAGGTCAAACAGCTTGGAGCTGAGCACCGGTGTGAGGCTGAGCTGAGCTCCGTGCCCAGACCCTCTGGCACACGCAGATGCGAAATAACATATCCATTCACTGGCCAGGACCATGAGAAGCACACAGGGGCTGTGACAGAAAGTAAAAAACAGGAAACACTCTTAAATTGAATAACACTTTAATTCAGCTCGCTTTAGCACAGTAATACTTTAATAGTTTAATAGCATATTGACTCCCTGAATAAGTCAGTTTGTTGACAGTAATTTTCTCCTCATTGTTTTAACATGTGTCGTGCAGAAAGATCCTGAGGAAGAAGGATGACTCAGTGAACACTCAGCACACCAACAGCCTGCCTAAGTATAAGAAGGTCAAAGAGACTTGCCAGCAGGCCGAATTCCAGACACCCTGTGAACAGCCTGGACAGGTAAAACAAACACACCCATGTTCACACAAGAGAACTTATTTCTGCAAACCTTTGTGAGCAGAAATAAGTTCCCCTGATATTCACTGAGGAGAGCTGATTCAGTTCTTTCCCTAACAGTAATGAGTACCACTCTTGAAGTGACCTCCACGCTGCCTGTTGAACTGTTCCACAGAGCCGCAAGTGAAATAGTCATTTACAGTACATCAGTTGCTCTGTAATTGGACCCTTTTGCACCATTCTGTGGTGCATTAATTCGTTTGGTACTTCCCTTTCATCTGTGCCCATTAATTTTCTGGCAGACCAACATCCAAAGTGGTACAGTACGTGGCCTTGGAACAGACAGACCAGAACAATACAAATTGTTACAAGTTTCAGGTAGTGTTAAATGACGGGCAGAGTTTCTGAGGGGGTTTACTAATGCAATCCAGATCCATTTTATGGTCACATAAATGTGTGTTTGTAACAATCAGTTATTAAAGACAGCAAAGGAGCAATTCTAGTTGAGCTCAGAAGTGTGTGTTGGTTTGTGTGAATGCGTGTGAGAGCGTGGGTACAGTATTGTGTCTTCTTGTAGCTGTAACCACTTACAGTATACTTCATAATATGGTGCTGCATAGCATGAAGGATAAGATGTGGTCATAAATGGCCCGTCTGGCATGATTCAACATGGCCTCCCAGTGAGCAGCCTTAAAGTCAGTGGAGTGTTTCTTACACACAGCAGGCAAGTGCTTGATCCCCCTCTTCATTTCACTGTACTCCGTCTTATTCAAACTCTTCTTTTGTTGCTTACAAACATACAAGAAAAGCTAAATTAATCAGGTTAACAACAGGGTATATTTTATCAGCGGTATATTTTTATGCACTTATATACTAATTCTCTTCCCTGTCATAGAAGAAAACCTCGGCTCAAACCCAAGCACAAGTAGTTAAAGGGGTCCTCAAGGACGTGGAACCTCAGTCTTGAACCTGATGTAACTTAGACTGGGAGATTTTTTTGTTTTTGAAAAGCCTAAAGTTAATGCCCTTTGAATATGACCACATGGTCTTGGTTCAGACAGACTAGCTTTTTTTTTAAGAGCACAGACTCCGTTGTGTTTTTGTCACGGAGTTGTTTGCGGTCTTTTGGAATCGATCATGTGATAACGGTATGGGGTTTTGTTGTGGGCGCGCCAGACTCACTCACAAGGGACGTGGAGCGACCTCTGTTACTGCATGTTTTTGGGGGCACATGACAGTGTGAGCGACTTGTGGTTCTTTGGGTCTTCCACTCGCTCGCTCGTGTTTCAGCTTGCGTGATCGTCCATGTCTGCTCCCTAACCAACTACTTCCCTCCTCCTCCTCAGTTTCCCATCCATCTATGCTGTCCTGCTGCTGCTGCAGTGGTACTGTTGTGTCTTAAAAGCACTCACAGGAGGGAGGGCTGGACAGAGGGGGAGAACTATAAAGAAAGACAGAGATTGTTTTCATCCATGAGGGACAATATATCTCTCCCTTGTGTCATGTCTAATGCTGATATAACCACTGTGTTAGGCTCCTTGTCACTATATTAGCCTTCCAAAAGAAACCTGATTTGCCTTATGGCCCTTTGTCTAGACCCTCCTTCCCACACTCACCATTGCTCATCTGTGCTGTGCTCTGCAGATGTGTCTCCTCCATTTAAACAATACCTAACCAGCCGCACTACTCACAGCAATTAGCCTCAACTTTCTTTTCCTAGCGGGAATGGAGTGTTTAGAAAGACAGGATGTAGGCGAGTGCGTGGATCTGTATTTACACAATTTCGCTGGTGACGCACTTGGCACAGACGTACCCAGTGTGAGAGTGATAGGGGTTTCCACTTTGTCTTCTAGACACCAGACAGACCCAATTCATCTCATGTGGTCGTTTGGGTTTATTTTTCCTGCTGCTTTTGGATGCCATTCTTTCCCACAGGCTGCGATTTGCCTGATACGTCTGTCAGGAGCATGTGTTTCTCAAGGAGTTTTCGAAAATCACTACAAAACCAGAGGCCTTGTCGTGAAATCCGAGATTACACTTTTCGTATTGTTAACGTCTATAGTACTTCTTAGCAATGGCAAAAAAATTAGTTCATTGCTAAAGCGACAGGGCAAGTTGTTAAAAGGAATCAGATTAAGGACGCTCAATGGTTTTGATTTTCTGAGAATCCAGACAAAAAAAACTTACATGGGAATATTTTTTCTCCCTGTTTATTTCTGCTGTTCTTGGTTTTTGTTTGCAGAAATGGCACTGCGTGGAGGAGATCACAGGGAAGTGGAGGATACAGAAGTGTAAAGGTGGTTCCAAAGAGGGCTCCAGGAAAAGAGCCCGCAGCTTGAAGCCTCGCAGCAGTTACGACAACAGAGAGAGGGGCTGCGACTGCGGGGACGCTCTCTTCAAACCCTCCAGAGCGGAACGCCGCTCCCACCGACAGTTCTCTTCCTCAACTGGCCAGCGTGAGTACGAGTGGACAAAGGACACAAATATCTATTGAAAATCATTGTCAGGGTGTTCTTTCTTAATCAAATATTATATAAGAATATGCACTTAACTGAGGTGATACAGGTTATATAGGCTTCAACATACAGCTTTTTCTTAACTTTTAACATGGTATTGATGTCTGTGTCCTGATACCAGTTGGAGAAAAATAAGTCTGTAAAGGCCTAAGGCTCTCTGTAATGGGTTATTTATACTCTAAAGGGAGACAGATGCAGGAAAAAGCAAACATCCTGCAACAAGTCCTGGAATTTGTTCTGTGGATGCTGCGGATGTTGCTTTGTGTATCTGTGCTGGGATTGTGGTTTGATGCCCTCTAGTGTAGCTTGGAAAAGGTGCAACTGAAGAATGAATGTTTACTGCAATCATCCTTTAAAATGTACTCTTAAGAATGGACCAGAAATTATATAGGAGAAGCTGTGACAGTTGGATGCTGGGGTTTGGTTAATCAGAAAAACCTAAATAACTCAAGGGTTTTTTTTTTGTTGTTTTTTGTTGTTTTTTAACAGGTTTTCGGCCTCGTTTTGTCCACACCCGGCCCACCAGGTCTCTGTCTGTCGAGTTTGAAGGTCAGATATACGACATTGATCTCCAGGCAGACGATCAGTCAGCTGTCCGCCGCCGTGTCATCTCAAAGCGTCATCACAACCAAGAGAGCCCGGAGTTTGACCTGGGGACGGACGACGGCTCAGAGGAAATGCTGGCAGATGATACGAATGCAGTGGGATACCCAAACTCAGTCAAAGTCACCCACAAGTAAGAAATCAGTCTCTTTAAAATCTAAATCACTTTATTGAGTGTTGTGTGTGTCTGTCCAAAGGGGAGTGTGTAACTGTTCTTTTGCATTTGTTTCAGATGTTATATTTTGATGAATGATAGTGTCCACTGTGAAAGAGAAATCTACCAGTCCTCAAGAGCCTGGAAAGACCACAAGAGCTATGTGGACCAGGAGGTGAGTGCATAAAGCTCAAGTTGTGATTTTTACAGCACTTGTCCAGGTTACTCATTCTGTTAAAAGTCAAGGATTCGTCAAAATGTATTTGTTGCATTTTATTCCCAGATCGAAGCACTTCAAGACAAAATCAAAAACCTCAGAGAAGTAAGAGGCCACCTGAAGAGGACACGACCAGACGAATGTGACTGTGGAAAGAAGAGGTTAGCCATTCATCTTTCGCCTCAAAAATACTCTCTCTTCAGTCTTTAATGTTATTTCCATACAGATTGCAAATTATTTCTAGCTTGTTGTAGGCCTCAGGCCAAACCCTATTGGAGTGTACGGATAAAACATTTTCTTCTACGATCCTTAGTCTGTTTCTCTGTTTATAAAACCAGCTATTATAGCAAAGGAGAGAGAAACAAGGCAGAGAGATTGAAGAACAGGAATGATCAGCTCCATCCATTTAAGTGAGTGTCTCTTCCCCTTTAATTGTGGCCCATTTAATGTCACCCATTTCCTCATAAATTAATATTGACCGTAGAATCTGCAGCTGCTCAAGTGTGTAGATACTGTGTATTTTGATGCTGGATTTCTGCATGGTTTCTGCATGTCGGGTTTAAACATGTGACCTTTTCACTAAAGCTCACTCTCCTTCAGATCACCTTGTAGATCCCAGATGACCAGTCCAGCATGTGTGTGTGTTGTATGTGTGTGCTGTAATGACAGTGTTTGTGACCTTAAAACACACAAAGGTTTCTGAAGGAAGCATGTCATCTAGAAATTAGCAGTATTTAGTTCCTGAATGGAGTTTAAATGACAAAGCAGATGTATGGTCAGGGAACAATTTTGTGTGTGTGTGTGTGTGTGTGTGTCTGGAAGTGATTGAGTTGCATGGAAAGATAGAATGACTCAACAGAGGGGAAATCAGTCAGTCCCTCAAACATAGTGATCAACTTGCACCAGGAAACATTGGGAACAGATTATGCCAATACAAAGCAGCTGTTTTTTGGCAGTGCCTGTTGTGTGTTCAGGCAGGGGAGGAAGAGGGGACAGTGGCTAGAATGTCATCCCAGAGAAAATTGGACATAGTAAGAGCTTAAACATGAAAGTCAACAGACTGTCATATCCTGGCATTGGTGATGCCTTCTGGAAGTCCCCCCCCCCCAGATCCTCCGCTGCCATGGTTAACAGAGGGTTAGGGGCTGATGTCATCTTTGCATCCCGACTGTTTTGTAATTCCCTCACGTGTCTTCTCTGACAGGGAGGCAGCACAGGAAATAGACGGGAAGGCCCAATTGTACAATGAGATCCGAAGGCGGAAGAAGGAAAGGAAGGAGAAGAAGCGGCAGAGGAAGGGAGACGACTGCAGCCTGCCCGGCCTCACCTGCTTCACACATAACAACGACCACTGGCAGACTGCTCCTTTCTGGACATGTGTGTATATTAACCTCAACCTCCTCACAGTACAGTACAGTTACATATGTTACAATGTGTTTTCCAATGAGGCAACAGTTTCTGAGTCTATTCAGACATTACTAGTTGCAGTAAGACTGACTGACTCTTCATTACTGTCCAGTGGGTGGATTCTGTGCGTGCACCAGCTCCAACAACAACACCTACTGGTGCCTGAGAACCATCAATGAGACCCACAACACACTGTTCTGCGAGTTTTCCACTGGCTTCCTGGAGTACTTTGACCTCAACAGCGACCCGTACCAGGTGGGTGAACATCTGTCTACTGTCTTTCAGCTATGCTTCCTGTCTCGTGTCTGTCTGCTCTCCCTCTCTTTCCCTCTCTTGAACCGTTTTCATTGGCTCATGCATAATAAAACTGAAGCTTGTAAAAGCGCCTCGTTAGTAATTTTAAGGTTTTTATGTGTGGGACAGCAACATGCAATTATATCCTGCTGTTTTTAGGAGACATACACACTTCCAACTATAACATCATGGCACTAAAACAAGTTTGTTTTTTTTTTGTGTATGTGTGATTGTGTTAAATTTGCAGCTGACCAACGCAGTGTATGCAGTGGACCGAGAGGTACTGAATTCGCTCCATGCTCAGCTCATGGAGATGAGAAGTTGTCAAGGGTACAAGCAGTGTAACCCTCGACCCAAAGGCTTAGACACAGGTAAAACACACACTTTCAGCCTGTTGATTACTCTTACCTCATCGTTCTAAAACATATAGTGAGATGGTTGGATCTATGGACTGATGCACTGGGTTTAGTGGTAGTTGTTATGCCAACAATGACTGAAACAGATTCTACACATAGGAAGAATTGGAGTGAAGTTGAAAGGTGAAACAGTTAACATGTGTAATAGATTATTTGTTTGAGTTAAAAGAAAGCTTTATACCAAAGTCTTAGTTATGATATGGTAGATTTCAGTCTAATCTTCTGCCGTGTTTTGAATCTGTTTCGGTCTCAGTGGTGTGTGTGTTTGCACATATCTGCATGCTGCATGTGTTTGGTGACTCAGTGATATATGCTTGAATTTCAGGTGGAGGTCAAGGAATCATCACTGAGTCTTTGTGTGTCCTTTTGTTGATGTTTGTTTGATGTGTTCCTCAAAAATGTCACATTTACACACTCACTCACACACACACACACACACACACACGCACACACGGGCTCCTCTTTTCTCAGCCCAGGACCTTTCACTCTTCTGGAATACCCCCCTCCCCTCACATATACAGAGATGTAGCGTTCTGAATTACAGTATAGTGCAGTCAGTACAGTGAAAATAAGGCCATGTTACAGTTGTGCATCCTGGCCATCTTCCCCTTTGTGACTCACAGAGTGTTAGAGATATTATTTGGAGGATGTTGTCATCACAGCAATTGAGGCTGTCGTTTTATTTGAGCCTGTCATGCATTACTGTTATAATCAGCCACAATATTTTTCTTTTTACTACCACCACATGGTCCAAGCATCCTTACAGAGCAGACATCTCAGCGACAGAGGTGGTTAATAAGTAATGTCATGATGACCTAAGCCCGTAAGGCCGAGCCGGAGCGTTCGTGTGTGGCACGAACCGGCTGCGTTGTTTATGTCCCGAGGATAAAAACTTCATGTCTGTAATTACCAGCTGGAGAGTGGAGCAGTGGAGCGGCCAAAGCTGCTCTGAGAAAACTGATTGTGTTTCAGTGCTGGCATGCCGGACTTGTCAAAACCGTGCCAACACATGTCACATAGCAGCCTAAAATCTCTTACTTGCACTGGCTGCCCTCGCTCGGGTGCAAAGCCAGCTCCGTGAACCACTGAATTTGCTGTTGTGGTTACATCAAGTGATGTTTTTGTTGGAGAAATAGATTATTAAAATTTAACTGTGGGATGAAATGGATCTAGCAGTTACTTGCATCTATTTGTGGAGTGTGACTTAACCCTCATTATCACCTGACTGGATAACCTTGTGTGTTTTGCTTTTGAAGGGGGAAACCCAGTTGAACTCCCCGCCCTCAAAAACCACTTGACTCTGATTGCTCATCATCTCTTCCCATCCAGACCCAATCATACGACCATTCAGACTTTTCCTCCCTGTTTTCCTCCTCCTCAGTCAAATCCAAACCTCTGTTCTCCTCATTCCCTCCCTCTGATCATCCAATAATTGCATTTCTCCATAGGGAGTAGCAGCTGTGCATGAAGAAATCTCCAGTGTGAATGATCTTTTTATTTATCTCCCTCTCACATCTCTTTTGAATCAAAGCATTAACAATCGATTGCTTCTATTTTTCCGATCAGGAGGTAAAGATGGAGGAAGCTATGAGCCACACAGGTATCCACCAATTTTTGTTTATCTTCAGTGGCTTTTTTTTTTTCTTTAACACCTGCATGGGCTGAATTGCCTCATTCCCACTAATAACATCCATCCGTGGAGTGCCAGGGGCGCTTAATGTGATCTGTGGCTGCATGCTGGGGACACGCTAACAAATCATAACAGAAGTTTTGTTTCTTTTTTTTCCATTAAAGCAGCTTCATTTGTTGTCACCTCTGTGCACACAGTCTGCCTTTGCCTTTCATCTGCTGTGTATCATCAGCCTGCAGCTATTTGAACACGTAATCAGCAGCTAAGATTCTCTGCCGCATATTTTCATACCTTTGCTTGAGAGTGCAAAATTTACAGCAGTTGCCCGTGTTTAAATATGGACTCAAAGTTGTTCCTTTTTAGCTTAGCATGGCTAAAGAAAAACATGAAGAAGTCAGAAAAGGAGGTGCTGAATATGGGCTTCTACTTGAGACCAACCTGAGCATCAAGTGCACGTGAATGACAATGCATGATAACTGTATCATCCCCACTCATGCATCACATTCTACACAAAAGCTTAAAGGAGTAATTAGACATTTTAGGAAATAAGATAGTAGGAAAATTCCCCAAAATGTCCAACTACTCCTTTAATATCACCCTCCATGCCATGTCAGCCATACCCACAAATATAAACAGTCATTATCACATTAGTGCTCCAGTGTTAACATGACATCTCTCATATTTGCTCATGGCCATTATTAGCTAGTGGTAGAATGGACACTTGAGTTGCTGTGACAATCTCTGGTCCTCCCACTGACCTCTGACCTTTTTTGACCTCTGTTTCTGGCACCTGCTTAACCAGGCAACAGCAGCATCGAAAGTGGTCAAAGAGGAGACCAAGCCTCTCCTTCCTGTGAGTCCCCCAAAGCCTACGTCAAAACCATCTCCATCCTCTAGCTGCAGTAGTAACAAGAAAGCTGATCTTACAAGGGAACCAAAAAAGTGGCGCTGATACTTCTTTCTCCTCAGTTTTTTTTTTTTAACTTGCAGACATCAAAACTGAGCCAGACAGTGATTTTAGCCTTTCACTGCCTTTGTTTCTGATAGCATTTTGAATTTCCTTTATCTTCTCTTTTCTGAGGATACACCATTCAGCAGCAAGCTCATTTTCTCTGGTTTTTTTTTTGTTTGTTTTGTTTTTTTTTTTTTGCTCCTGAGCATCTTGTTTTGTCATTCACTTTTTTTGTTTGTTTGTTTCCTCTGCTGTTAAGTTCTTTTGTTCCAGGTTGCCTGACTTTTGCATTTCAATCCAGTCCAGGCCTATCATTAACTATGCCATTACATTTTTCTTGTGCAGTTTAGTGTGTTAGTCTATTATGATGGTTCATGAAATATTTTTCTTTTCAGTCTGTCCTTCTAATGCAAATTCCTAAGGCAGCATGTGTTTGCACTACTCATGGCTTGAGCTTGAATGTGGATGCTGTGTTTATCTAGTTTATCTAATGCTGCTCTGAAGTGTGTGTGAATGTGTGTGTGTTGCTTGGGGCTTCAAACCCCATGGAGCTGGCTGCTTTAGTGAGAGGCGGAAGCTGGGCATTACTGCATGCTGTCTGAGTAAACCTGAAAAGAGCCCTCTGTTCTTTCTTCTCCACATCCTTACAGTCTTGTGTTTCTTTCTCTCTGGCAGCACACAGCCAATATGGGACGGACGACAGGGTTAAGCTGCCCAACTTGACAGACGAGGAGGTGAACTGGCAGGGACTGGAGGATCTGTATAGCATTAACGAAAGCCTTTATGAATGTAGGCCTGACTACAGCCCCAGCCCAGACAACTGGGCCAACTTCCAGAAGGATGTAGATAATATGTTTGCACTGCGACACGTTTTTAACAAATTCAACCGAACCCATAAGCTTGACGACTCCACCCTGCCAGAGCTGGGCTCCGGGGCCGGGGGTGGAGGCTTTGAAGAGGGCAGCGGAGAAGAGCTGGCCTCAGCCAGCGACGTCTGGCCGGGCCCGGCTGCAGAGGCTCGCCTCACCACCCCCGCCCCCAGCAAAACACCATCATCAGCGCCACCCACACCCAGGCCCATACCAGAGAGGAAGCTGGAATCTGTTGTCAACGACCTTCCTGAGAGGCTCAAAGACAGACCTGGGGTGTCTGTCATGTCAGCGTCACCGGTGACAGTGTCATCATCAGGTCCAAGGAGAGACAAGGTCGTCTTCCAGAGCGACATGTGGGCACAGCAGCTGGAGGACTTGGAAGGTCAGATATTCAGCGGGAATGGACTGACAGAGCTGGAGACGCGGCACTACAACCAGATGGAGCTGGGCCTGGGCCATGGAGAGGCAACCGGCCCTCAGGGTCTTGGCCTGGGCCTGGACCCCGAAGAAGAGGAGGACATTTTCCAGGCCCAAGGCTACCTCCCTTTCTCCCCCCAGACACTGAGGCCCAAGGTGCAGGACAGCACCACCGGGAGCCCCACCACCACACAGACTAGCACCCCGCGCAGTGTCGGGGTGGTGCTGCAGACGCTGCCTCAGTCGGCGCTGCCCCTCACCTTGGACTACGAGGGCAGCGGCTCTCTGCCTCAACCCTCCAATCAGACCCTCTGAGGCAGGTGCATGCACCGGGCCAGCCGGCCAATGAGCTGCTGGTCGCCACAGAGTCACAGAGACAGTGATTGGGAGATGAGCTTGCCAAGAGCAATGGCGAGTGATGCCACCTCAGTCAGTCAGAGTTGTATAATGAGTATTAAAATTATTGTTTATTTTTTTACAGGTGCCTACATTTATTAGTAAACAGTGTTATGTTTTCTGTTTTTTTTAATATATATATTTAGAAAAGAAAAAGCCTTAATGCAGCTAAACATAAGTGTTGGGAGTAACTATGATTAATTCCATGCAGATAACATCATTGATGCTTTTAATATGTTTTTATGAAAGACAAGTGTGAGTGGTGCAACCATTTAAACATCTGAATGGATGGTTAGCATTACTCAGCCTTAGGTAACAACAACAACAAAACAATCTATTAATCATAAACCTTCCCTTTTACAGGATACTCCATCGGAATAGTGACCACTCACCAATTAGATAATGGCAAAAAATTACCCCAAATGCACTTTTGACCCTTTCCACATTATGACCCTCACCCTCCACTGCTTGTGGTGTTGAAATTTGTGTCAGTTTTTTCTTTTAATATAATTATTTCGACTGAATGATTTCAAAACTAAGACAAGAATTGACTTGTCACTTATGAAAAAGTTGTAGAATCAACATAACATCTGCTTTTATTTTTAAATATTTTCAACTTTTCCAAATGAGAATATTTTTAGCCTTTTCTTAACAGGCTATTATTGCCATATTAAGAAAAGGCTAAAAATACACAATTATAATGGTTAGACAATCATGGCACAGTTTACCAGTCAGTTCAGTATATATTTGTAACTGACAGCTTGACGTTATCGGAATTATCCAGCTGCAGCAAAAAAAAAAAAAAAAAAAAAAAAAAAAAAAAAAAAACATTTGATACTCTACGCAGGCAAGAAAAAAACACCTGGAACTGGCGTTTATTTTTCTTGCTAGAGCACTATTTACTGATTAGCTGCACCAGCTCTGACTTTGCAGAGTTGCACATTTGTCACCGTTCACAGCTTTTTGTTTTTTAACATAAATTGAAATTATCCTTACTAATCACAAGCAAATGCTTACACAGTCACCTGGGGTTAGAAAATGTTCGTTGTGTAACTTTTTTTCTTGGAAATGTCACCAATTAATCTTGTGCTGTATGACGTAGTGCTTTGATAATCCAGAGTATAGTGTTGCACACAGCCAATTCATTTTGAATGTAACTGTATAGTCCCTTAAAACTGGTTATAATGCAGCACACTGTGCCACAGCTTTGTCAGTAAAATATTCAGCAAGCGCTGCATTAAGCTAAGAATTACAAGGACTCTGAGGGCAAAATTTTTTAAGCTTTCTACCAGCAGTTCATCTCTAAGCAACCGAGATGGAACTTCTGGTTAGAAACAGGTTCTGGAAAAAACCTGATGCTATCCTTTTTTTTCTTAACAGTGTGTGTAGAAGTGTTAGAACAACTGTGGTTTCAGGAAAGCCATGAAGCTGTTAAGAAATAAACCCTTTCAACCTTCCTCAGTGATGTTTCGGCCTCAAGTGTTGTCACGTAAACAGACCTTTGCAATAATTCAGTCGAGACAAGTGGATCGTTTTTCTTCCATTTTTAATGACAAATATCAAGTATTCAAGGCATTTGTAAACCAAGTGTTCACAAACATCAATTGGACTTCTGCTCCTGAGGAACACAAAGCGATAAGAGCTTGGCTTTCAGAAAACAGCTTCTGTTCTGTTCACTTTCAGTTTCAAACACTGATGAAAGGAAAAATGTGTTAAAGCAAATCTTACAGTCAACCAGAAGTTGCCTGTGTCAGTAGTAGTAGCAGTAGGCCGGGCAATTTGAACAGCAGGACACTGAATTCCAAGTAGTGGGTGTACAGTACAGTTAAATCCTTGCATTTACTGTGTTATATGATCTGTGTGGCACTGTTGGATGATTCTCTACCCCTTTTAGCAAAGAGTGCACCGTTTGGTTTACTTCACCTCATTGTTTAGATGGAGATGGGACAATTTTGACAGCCTAAAATACTTGAGGAACTTATTGCTTTCACAGGATTAACCCTTTTTTTAATTTAGAAAAAAGGCAAATATATTCATTTTAAGTTTGTTCACAAGGTAATTTACCAGACTTTTTTAGGCCCAGAAGAGTTTCATTAGAATTCATAACATTTAGTGAATGGAATAAATGTTTAATTGTTAGCTGACTCAGCAAGCATCACTTAAGAGAGTGTAATAAATGTGGAAAGGTAGAGAATCATCACAGATAAAGAGAAGGACATTCTGAGTAGCACAACCTCAGCTTCTCAAATGAGCTCAATTGTGTAGTCCTCTTGACAGAAAAAAAAACTTGCAATAACCCAACTCCCTCCCCCCTATGGTATAATCTGAACTCAACCCTTCCCATGTGAATAATACTGTTCAGGCACCGCGAGACAAATCCACTGTTTGTTTGTTTTTTTTTTGTAGCTTTAAGTTTTATTTTTTCCTTTTTAACTACAATGCCACAGGTTAGTTCATAAATATGCTTCTAACTATGTGTGAACTCTATAATACGCTTCATTTGCTTTGTCAATATTTACACGATGATCACTTATGAATATGTAATTTGAGGTACTAAGTCACAATAATACTAAAATTAGTCACTGCCATTTACCACGTGATAATCTTTACCTGGCAGAATACCATGAAACTTGGCCAGAAATGTTAACTTTTAAAATGTTTTCACTGCATCTGCATCAGATTCGCCATTTCTTTGTAAACGTTTAATAACTAAGATGAATTCATACTGATTAGAATATAAAATACAATAACTTTATTAGACTTATCTTATATCTTCCCTCACCAAAGAAAAAAATACTTACTAAAAATTCTTTTTTAAAACATGTGCCACTGAATTTACTTTTTGTATGCACTTGATATCTAGTTTTCTAACACAGAAAAAGGCCATATTATCACCTCCTTCATGTCTTTCCAAACTCCATAAGATCCTTTAGGTACAACATGAGCCCAGGGTAAAAGGAAATTAGACAGTTCTATTAAAACATGGCATCAGCTAACAGTTAAGGCTCATGCAAGCAGTTTTAACATGCCTCTGTTCAGACCCATAAATCTGACTCGTGCCATGTACTTAAAGTTGCGTGGACTTCACCACCAAAGTTGCAGACAAAATGTAAAAATTGGATTCAGTCACATGACCTGCACAGTAAATGTTAAAGACAGCAGGTCGCATTTTGCTCAGGTATATCTTTGGGAGCGCTAAATTCAGTGCAGTGATTAAGTTTAACAATTAACCTTTTAACCAAAGGATTTCATAGTACAGTAGGTCTGACAAACAGCAACATTCACTGGCCTTCACACAATCATCTCTCTGTCCAGTAGAGGGCCCCAAACACCCAGGAACTCAGATTTTAGATTTTACTCTTGCTGATAAAAGGGGGAGTTCCATGTTTCACATGCTTGCTGCACTACTTCTTTAAAAGCCTAGACTACTAGATAACTACTATGTACATCTGATGACCATTAGAATGGAGAAGCCATTACAACACAAAGCCAAAATGATGCATCGTTTTTATCTGCTGTCGACTGTTTGCAATAGATTAGCTACAAATCATTTCACCTTGAAGAAGTTGCATTTAAATGGGGGGGTTCTGATTTGTTTAGAAAACAGCAGTTTTGCCACTTTTTCCTTTAAATCTCCTCTCCAGTTTCAGATATGTTCACATCTTTAGGACACAGTAGCTTCAGCACATGGTCAGAGATGAGACACCTTTCCTGTTACTTTCTCCTGTTTCTCCTGAATTGTTACAGATTGTAATAATAATGTAGTGTGACGTGTGTTGAAATTTATGATTTCTTGCTCACTGTCAAGACTCATTGTAAAAGTCATTATACACTGTACCATTGGTGCTTGTCGGCTTTAAGCTACATGGTTACCTTGCCAAAGTGAGAAACGTTTGACGCAATGACTTGAGATCAGTGACAACTGTTGCCAGACACAAAAGCAGAGGGCAACAAAGTAGAGTATTGTCACTCAACTGAGAGGACAGTGACTGGCTTTTCGGTAGCTAGCATTTACCCTGGTAGCTAGCTTTGAATACTGGACTGGCCGAGACAGCCTTAGAGGCACTGTTACGAAAAAAGAGAGAAAAAAAGTGAGGATTTAAAAAAAAAAACAAAAAACTAAAAATAGTCAGTTTTGAAGATGCAAACAACACATTAACCAGACAGACCAGGAATGGCTCAAATACAAGAGAGAGAAATAGGGCAGATATGTTCACAGCTCACTGTAAGGAAAAACTGGATTCTGAATGAGCCGACAACATTGTGGTGTGTGTGTATTGAGCAGAGAAGAAGAAGAAAGAGGTACAGATGTAGAATACAGAGGGAGCTGTACAGTACTGAGACGGGAGGAGCTGTACATAGGATCTTGCATAGTACAGGTTTGTCAGTTGTGCTTTAGACGGCGTGTTGATCATGACTCATCTGTCCGTACAGAGATTATAATGCCCTGCCCTTTAACAGTAGCACCATGTGATGTCTTTACATCATCCAATCCTTGAAGCAGAGGTGTGACCTTCTATGTGGCTGCAGCTGATGATATGCTCGGAGTAGAAGAACATCTGTCAGTTTCCTGTTTTCATAAACAACAATGAGCAGCCCTTTAAAGTATGGTGGGCATACATACGTGTGTCTCTGCCTGTCAGTCCTACAGCAGCACTGGAGACTGGCCTGGTCTGATTGGTGTAATGCAGACACAGACACTGTGTGGAGACACAAACAGGAAGGCACATGTCACAATGAACCCTCAGAGGGAGGCTTGGCGTGCTCTCAGACGTGGGCGGAGCCTCTGTGGTGGTGCGGCAACAGGATGGGCGGGGTTATTGCTTTGAGGGCGTTGCCGGGGCAACTGAGGCTGCTGTGGCCGCGGTTGAGCAGCAGGGCGGCCGGTGGGTCGGGCCGGGGCGGGATGAACACGGGGCAGGAGCGGGTGCGGGCGTGGCTTTTCTGGCCCCCGGCGTGGCAGATGAGCTCGCTGACGGTGCCCAGCGGAGGCAGGTGCTGGCGCCAGCGCTCGGCCCGGTCCTCCTTGTGCTTGATCGAGTACCAGGTGAGGAAGATGAAGACGAAGCCGACGAACTTGAGGCTGGCGGCCAGGCCGAAGTAGACGAAGCGGAACGAGGTGACGTCGTACTCCCAGCAGGAGCCGTGCACGCCGCAGTCCTGCTGCCACAGCATGCAGGTGGTGTCGATCACAGCACCGAAGTAGATGGGCGTGGGGATGTAGGCTGCAGAGGGAGAGACGAGTTGTGAGTATATTTCCTTAAACCAAACAGTTTAAAGACCTTTGATGGGCTGTTTGTCAGAGCTGTCAATCAAATCTGATCAAACAGCTCCCACATAGTCCCGATGAAGCAAATTAGTTTTTGTTAACGAAGAATATTTTTTCCCCAGCTTTACCTTTTTTATTTTTATTTAGTCATTGATATTTAATGCTACAGATAAATTATCAGATTTTGAGCGGTGTGTGTGCTGATGATGTGGAATTTTTGTACAATGCAATACACAAATCGAAATGACAGAATCTTTTGAATTTGGAAAAACATTTTGCTTTAATTTAAAGTTTATAGGCATTTTCAGTTTGACTGACATCCCCCAGTGCACATACCAAATTATTTCTTTTTAGTACCAAATGGTTTATTTTCTTGTAAATTAATTGTAAAACAGTATGCTGTATAAAAGATATTGTGCACAGTTAGTATGTGATATGGAATTGGGAACACAACTTGAATGCAAATGTACTGCAGCACCACCACTAGGTGGTGCCATTTAGCTTCATGCAGCTCAGAGGCAGGCCTGATTCCCTCATGTTGGACAAAATATTAAAAACACCTTTCAAAATAATTAATCCTGTTACAGCCTCAAAAATTAAATTACTTTTGTGCTGCACCTTTTAATCAGTATCCTCAAAAACAGAACATAATGTACTTTATAAACATAGAAAGTATTGCAGGGCTGTTGTATAGGATTACATCAGACTGTACTGTATGCTGTGGGTATATATAATGAATCGATAACTGCAGTGAATTGATAACATTTTTAGATCCTATTACCAACCATATAAACACACAAACACAGGCTCCCTCCTGCCACGCATGCACACATCTTACAATGGTTTATGAGAAGTTATGTGACAGCTTTATGTTCACACAGCCATACCAAGCAGATAAAAGGCATGTTAGGGCAGTGCTTACTGACCCTGAGGGCTTTTCTGCACTGATCTACTCAAGAGTTCACAGAGGTCCACTACAATGCTGCATTCCTGCTCTCTCTAAAATTGCAGGGTGTAAGCAAGGACAGGAGAGAGACTGAAAGCTTAAGAAAACAGCTAGAAAACGCCAGCTGGAAAAACTTGGATAGTAAAAATCAGATGAGAGGCATGACTAGCTGCACATTTTACTACTCAGGTAGACATTTACCGTCTAATTATTGATACATTAATTCCAGACACATTACTTTCACTAAATTACACCCTTCCTGCATTCTGACAACCCTTTAACCTTTAATATCTCTACCATTTATGACCAACGAACGGGGGATTGTAGGAGTTTTATCCTGATCGCCAAAACACAGGGAGCGTGGTTGAAATATGCAGATGGACAGGAACGTACCAAGAGTTCGGAGCAAGACGAACTGCATCCCAAGAGCAAAAGGTCTCTCCTGCTCATCAACAGACCTGAGAAAAGAGAAATATGGCATGTAATGATGGATTTTTTGTCTAGACAAAAAAAAAAAAAAAAGACAGCCCTTAAGGAAGAGAGCCAGGAAGTATAATTAAAACTTCTCTCTGACAGCAGATGCCCAAAGTGGTCCCTTACCTGAGTGTGACGATGATGGCCGAGGGTTGGGCACAGGCGGTGATGAGAGTGACGATGAAGAGGAAGATGAGGAAAGGGATGAGCGTGTTGCAGGTGCGGTCACATTTCCCCGACACAGCGTAGCCGTTCTCGTTCAGGTAAGTTTTAACAATGACCAGCTGCAGCTGGTTGACCTGGCCACCGGAGGACGGGGTGATGACCTGCCTGCTCTGCACGCAGCCACAGTCGGTGTAGTTCCTAATCTGTAGTCAAACACAACACAACAACTCCTACTGTCCACTCAGGCTAAAGACCCTGAAGCTAATTTAAAACACTACTGATTTTGTAGCTGCACTGAAAAGTCAAATGCAAATTCAGACACACACACAGACTGGGTAGCACCAGTGATATGGCACAATCAGTTATCTGGACAAAGAATCTAGACATTTTCTTTCCTTGTGTTGTTATAATTTCCTGTCTGACATTGTTGTGGAGTCTGTCACTTCCTGTACTTTCATAGCTATGGGAGGAGAATGCACAGAGAACAGGTCTTTGTTTATCCTTTATGATTTGTATGTTAGTTTAGCAAAGTTCTCAGAAACCATTTGTATCAGACATTTTTTATTGTGTTTGATGTATAAACAGCTCTGTTGCAATTATTTATTTGGCAGTAAAACAAAAGGAGCTATGGGTGGAGCACATAGCTGAATGAGTGTGTGTGTGTGTGTGTGTGTGTGTGTGTGTGTGTGTGTGTGTGTGGTGTGTGTGTGTGTGTGTGTGTGTGTGTGTATGTACACTAACCCCTGTGCTGTCATTGCCCACAGTGCTGCATCCAGCCAGACAGGGGTTGAAATAGGTGATGCCGTCAGAGCCACAGACCGGAGCGTACTCGTGGATCCTGCAGCCACAGTTCACGTTACAACTGCCCGTCAGATTCCTGTGGGTCATCGTCAGGGTCGGGCTGCATGGACAGAGACAGAAGAGGGGTCAGTCGTATCCATTTTACTAAACTTACAAGCAGTTTTTTGTTCCAAAACTCTAATGTCCCAGTCACTTATCTCATTTATGTTTTCATTTCAGTAGCGAGGCTACATGCTTCTTTCTTACTCTTGTTTTTCTCTGCCTTTCAAAATCTATTGGATATAATCAAACTGTATTGACAAGGTTGTTTTTCTTTTTAATTCACACTTTGGAAATGTATTTTCATTGAGGTGCTATGTCAGCAAGGACTAGAAGCAGGGGACTTGGCCATTCAGCTATCTGTAGGAGCATTCATTAATTTTCTAAACATTCTTTTATCTCTACCTCTTCCAAGTGTGGCCATGCTGGTGTAGCAGCACACCATTTAGTTACAGTAAAATTGAAAACAAATTTATGGTGCCATGTGTGTCACACTTTGGACTAAATTTCCCATAAAAGCCAAACCTCCCTGCTGCAAAGAGGGTAATACTTCTTGTCCCCACGTCCCATCCCTGCGTGGCATCACTCCATAAAATTTTCTCTCAGCAGATAAGAACACCCTGTTAGTCATTAAAAAGCAGAAAAATGTTGTGTATATAATTTGAAATGTAAAAAGAATTCCTTTTTAGTGCAGTAATGCAATTTAACAGTTGGAGTGTGGAAGCTAAAATAGGCTGCCAATCTTCTCTGCACTGTTAACTATAGTCTTTGTGTCTTCTTATTAATCTGCTGCACATCATCCTTTTAATTAGCTTTAACGTAGCCCCCCACCCCACCAGTTTGTGTGATGTGTAATGATAGAAGGACAGAGACGAAGGGAAAGAGGAAGTGACACCTCCAGCGGCTCATATGCCACTATACACTGAAATTGAGATACAGACTGTGAATAATTGCATTAAGACACTGAACTTGAATTGCTTAATTTGGAATTTAATGTAAAATTCAGTTCAAAAATTCAGTTCTTAACAATTCCGATTGCTGTGCCATACATCCGGGTCATTGAGGTAGATGTGACTGTGATTGGACAGAACCCAAGTTGTGCCCCGTCCAAAAAGGCTACACCTGCGGCTCGTGTGTACCGCTTCCTGACGGTAACGGAACTTATGTGGTTATGTTTACGTTGTTTTATCGTCCTGCTTATTACCTATTACTATTACTGTACAGTTTTTAATGTTTCTCTTCACTCCATGGTTTCTATATTCAACACTAAATGTTAATTCAATCTGTTGTTTACATGTTTTCATTGTGAGGGTGGTGCTTGTTTATGATTGGACATAATCCAGATCAATCGTTTGTTTGTGAATGACGTCAGCGAAACGCAGCTGAGAAGTACGAAGTGATTTTGACTTGGGAAAGGTTAACAACAGCCGTCGAGAGGCTGTCTAAATACCTGTGGTTTACATCTTTCAGGGCTGCTGATCTGCTGACCACGATCAAACCGAGAAACTTCATCGACTCCTACCAAAAGATGTTGTTCAGAAGCGGGAAAAAGCAAGAAACTGACCGAAAACACGTCGAAAATGGCGGCCTTCACCTGCGTTTGGAAGTCGGATAATGGTCACCAGCGGATGAAGTTCAGAGACGTTCACAGACACACACACACACAGGTGGTGCAGAGGTCTGACTGGACACCTTTACGAGAGGACTTCATGGATCTCCATGTGAGTCAGCCGAGATCCCAGAGTTGGTGGACGTCACCATCGACAAGGTAAATGAATACAGCCATGAAATATGAATCCTAAGTAAAAGTCTAAAGTACTAGCTGCAACGAGTGGTGCTTACTAAAGTAAGATTACAGTCCCTGTTACTGTTATTATATAAGACAACTGCTGGGAACGGATCTTGTACGTTCGCGTTTTTCTCACGCGTACGCGTCCGTACACAGGTGGACTTGCAATGTCCCCCCCTAATTTTTCATGTGTCTGAGCATACACACAAACTCCCTGAGAATTCCTTGGACCACTGTGAGCAACATCAGACGTGCACACTGTCGTACACGGTAATTTTATGCGCTACATAGTTTTGCTGTGCGCGGAGAAAGCGGGAGTAGTGCGCGCTTGCGCAGGCGCGCAGCTTAGGGAACGTTGATCTTAACTTAAATATGACAAGATTCTTACTTTATTTATTCTTTAAAAATATATGTAATTTAAAAAACCCAAATGCCCCAATCCACTCCCCCATGACAGTCATAGGGGATACACTGGTAGTAGTAGTAGTCGTAGCTGTAGCTACAGGGACACCAGATGAGTAATCGGAGGAGGACACTTGTTATTCACAGATTTCTTCTTTTAGATGTCATGTGAACATTTATTGGTGATGCTACTGACTTTGTGCAATATTTCTCTCTGAAATGTATTGAGTGGAAGTAGAAAATAGCATAAAACTGAATGTCCCTTACTAATAACAGTCTGCAAATAAAGTGGACCAGGACATATGTAAGAATGTTAATGTATGAATGTTTGTAACTGAGAATCAACAAATAACAAATCCACTAATACTAATCCATCTTTTTGATGCCAGACACTGAAGATGATGGACTGCAACCAGGAACAAGCGGGCTGGATGATCTTCAGACTAAAGCTATGAGAAAGTAAGTAACTTGACTACTACCATAATTACTATGTACTAAATAATAAAAGTCCAATGTAAAGATCTAAATGACGATTGATTACTAATTAAGTCCAATGTAGTAGTCTAGTGCCACTTTTCCACTATTTAGTTACAGAGTTAATATTTCAAGTAGAGGATAATTGTAGTTTTTCAATGATAATATAAATTGTAATTTAAATCTTTACTAAACAGAATTGTGACACGATTCATTTATACTGCGATTTTGATGCCTTTGTTGCCCTATATCTTACCATAAATCTGTTTTGGACTTCTCTATTAACGTTTGATTTTTCTGCTCCACGTGCTGGCACCGCACGTGACTCGAACCAGATGCTGCACGTTCACATGTCCGTATGTGATCTGCGACTTATGGTCTCCGCTTAGGCCACCAGCACCCTTCACACTTCGGGTCACTTTGGGTGATGCGCCTCAAATTTTTTTCTGCTTCAAGTGAGATTCGAACCCGCGATCTGCTAAGCCTACGTCTATCAGCGTGAGCTAATTAGCTCGATACATTTTCTAAGTTTTTCTAGGCTTTGACTGTTTGCATTTGAGTGACAAAATATACTGCCGGTGATAAGATACGAACTTGTGGTCTTTCGTTTGCCAATCCGACACGTATCGTCTTGAGCTACGTTTTTCATAGATTGTGACTTTTTGAGTGTATACTCTTCATTCACTCTCTTCATTTTCAAAGAACCATGTCTTTGTTTGCCTTCGGCCTCGTTAGTTGGGGTTTTATACTTAACACTCGCCACTCGTTACTCAAACAACTCATAACATTAAGTATGGGTTTTGATTTGTTTTTTCTAGCTTAAGAAGACAGTTCCGTTCGAGATCGACTTCGGCTGCTTCCGTTTCACGGGATGGTCAAGTATAAACAAAGTGCCATCACGTCGGACACATTTTACCTCCCCTAGTGTGACTGACCACACGCCGTTTGACTAGTACCAGTTCATCGAGGAAAACTGAACAGTTGTTCTTTTTTATGTAAAGAGTATGTCTCAATGTCAGACTGTTTTGTAAACCTACACAGTGTTAACGGAACTGAAGTTTAAGTTTACAGAAGTCCTCTGACACTCATGAAACGAAATCTAAATAATGTCTGTAAATATGAAAACATGTAAATAAAACTCTATACCGATGTTGTTTTATTTAATCTTCACAATAAACATCTGACTGCTAAAAAAAGATACATTCATGTTAGTTGTGTGTTTTTCATTAGCAAAATATGACTGAATGATATTACTTTGTAACTTGCTGTCCAAACACTTGTAGAACTTACTGTTTCTGGAAAAAAAATCAAAAGTTCTAAACTGCAGGCAAAATTTTCTCAACATAACTGTCATAGCTCCACACCACAAAGTTGCAAGACACAGCATCCACAACGTGAAGCTGTGCCCTGACGACGTGGCTCCTGTCCAGTGAAACATCATCTCCATCGTTGATGAGGCAGAATCTCTTGTCTCCTTGTGATGGGTTTAAAACCATCACAAACAGTCCAGCGTACCAAAGCAGGTCCCCAGCAGCTACTGTTCTTAAAAAAAAAAAAAAAAGTTAAATTAACAATTCAAAATGGGTCCTTTTTTTGTTGACAATATTATGTTCCTTACAATATCATGACAAGACAAGGCAAGGTAATAAGAGGGGGGAAACACTTGAGCATTTGGATGATAATCCTAAAATATAATTACATGCAGCACTATTGTCGATAAGTTAAATATGATTAAGCATAGCTAGATAACAAGAATAGGATCAACTAAGGTTTCTTAGAGGCAGTTATATAAAGCAGGCAAAACTTTGGACAAAAATTAAGTATCAGTCAAAATGCTGATAGAACTTGATCAGGCTAATCGTTGATGGAGTAATCTCAGCAACAGATAGCTGATTAGCTTAGCTGTAGGTCTAGCTGTGCTGTAGCATTATTCTAACTTACCTCCAGTAGTTGCAGCAATCGAGAACTATGTGAGCCCCGAGGCTGAGTCGCTCTTCCCCCGAATCCATCAAGTTCGTAACAGCAGGTTAGAATCACAGCTGATGAGGGATTAGCCAATCACAGGCAGGGTAGAAGCAGGTAAAATTATGCTTCTTCAACATGAGGAATTCCCAGGGATATATAATCACCACCTACAGGTTCACGGCTCAATGGGAGTGAAGTACTATGCACTCGATTGCTCTTCCTCAATGACCCAGCTGTGTGGCGCCGTAAAATGAATTTAAGAACCGAATTTTGAGAACTGAAATTGAAATGTGAGAACTCACTGTGGACATATGTAGAGAACTGCAATTCCAAATCATGCAAATTATGCAATTCAAATTCAGTTGCTAATGCAATGAATCAAATTAAACATACAATTTCAAATTATGTAATTCAAATTCAGTTTCTAGTGGCACATATTTCTGCCCATAACAGTCGCTCTAAGCAAAACACAACTTTCAGCTCTTCCTGAACCAGGAGCAATGAAGCAAGACCTGGGTTTTCTTTGGAAAGCTCCTCTCTGAGCCCTGCGGAACAGCCACAGACAGGCTTTAACAACACAACAGCCCTGGGTGACTCTGACTGACACACAAACACACACACAGACGGCAGTGATGGGATCCTTCTCTCCGAAAGTTTCTAATTTAATCCTGTGTTTTAGGTGATTAATTACATCAAATCATATTTTTTTTCATCAGTATTACAGCATAAGATAAAACCAGCCAAACAGAAAAAACTAATTATTTTCTGCTACTTCTTAAATCAGTCAACCACCATTTTTCACAAGGCCATAAAGTGACACTCATCCTCGTTTTTTATTGTTTGCCGAAGGGGAAGCAAATTTGGGCTTGTCCTGACATAACAGTGTCACATTCCGTGTATGTATTTGCATGCACATAAAAAGGCATCAGCCCTCCTGCAGTTGTAGGCTTGTTGCACTGATTGCACATGTCCTTTTCTAGACTAAACCCTGGCCCACGCTTAACCCTCCAGATGTTGTGTCACTGTGTGCAGGCTGTACTGCATAAAAACCCACATGCAGAGCCAAGAGAGTGAAGGCTTAATGTGGTTTAGCACCGCAGACACTGAACAGGGACAGTGGCAGCAAAAAATATATATAAGTCAGAGATGACGACACAGCAGCTTTAAATTAAGCATACCAGCCAAACTCTGTTTTCCAGATACTGAAGAATATTACACAGCACTGAAAGGATTGAGGATGTTTGGTGTTTGTCACATCCTTTTCTTTTTTGGTCAGATTGTCTCCAGCCTGTCAGCAGGGGAGAGCCACGTCTAGACCAGAGTGAGAGTACAGACAAGTGACACAAAGGGTGGGCTTGGGCTAAACATTCCTCATGTGGCTGCTACCAGCGACTAGTGACCAGCGCTGTTCATAATGAGGAGCCCCACAGGCTCACACGGTCTTGTTGACCCCTCCATAAATGCCAGCTCAAACAAAGACTACAGTTATTAATGGGTCAGCTATGGGACTTTAAAGAGCACGCTGAGTATTTGGCAAATAATCGCTTTGATTAACTTGGTTATGTGAAAAGTAAATTTCACAGAGGTTTAGCAGTTTCACCCATGAGTGCTCAGAATTAGCTTCTGAGACGATGCAGAGTTTACCCATACAGCCTACAAAAGCTACAAAATCCATCATCAAGGGATTATTATGTAATGCTCATGACCACATCCTTCCAAATCAAACTTTTGAATGTTTAATGAAATTTTCAAAATTGGCACATATGTAACAGTTCAGAGCACACAGTAAGATGAGGGGGGATATTTTTAAAGTCGATGTGTAACGTGTTTGGAATCAGTGTGTGGGATCTTTTGCATCACCCAAGGTCACTCCACACATGTGTCTGTCTATATGAGTGTGTTCATAACCGTGTGTGCCAACAGACGTCTGCACCATATTTCTGTCCGCGGGGCTGACACACTGGATGACCGTTTGTTAGCTCCGCAGCCTGGTGCTGATGTGGTGTTGAGCAGCAGCTTCAGAAATAGAGGTGGCAGAGTGATTCACCGGAGCAACAAGAGCAGATGCCAGTGCTGCTAATTAATCATTCGCACTCCAACACAATGCCAGAATACATGAAGATGATGGGAGCCATGACAGCAGCCCAGACCCACACCCTTCTGTACATGTGTGTGTGTTTGTGTTTCAGATATAACTTCAAATGCAGTATAAGGTCTTTTTTTTTAAATAAGCAGTTAGGAAACAAATATATACCTGGCTCTTATGTACCTCATACATAAAATGATTCATATTGTTGATACGATCATGGAAAAGGAGCTTACAAAACACATGCTTACCCAGTGGTGTAGGGTATGTTGATGCCACCCAGATTGATGCTCTCGCAGCCCACTATGAAGAGTGTGGAAAAGCAGAGCAGAGACACCCCGCTGCAGATCATGGCCAGCTTGGCCGACTCTCTGGCCCCAAGCTTCAGCTTCTTGATGATGTAGCCCCCCAACACGATGCCCACTCCAGCGCTGGGTACGATAATCAGGCCTGTAAGAGAGATCAGAGGAAAGAAGAGCAGGTGAGATGGTGGGAAAACTTAAAAAGTGTGGCAAAGAGTACTGAAATAGAGCAGCTAATTTGTGTCATGAAAAATGTTAACACTGAATTAATTACAGTAAAGCATCACTGAAGTGAAATTCTGATCTACAGTATTTCAATCAGCATAGACATGTGAACATCTGTCATATTTTATATGACAGCTGGTATGATGTCTTGCTGAAGAAACATCAGTCTAAACGTGATTTCCCCTGTTACACCAGAAATAAATAACTTCAAACAAAGAAGCCAGAATAGACTTTACAGTATCCATGTGACCAGGCTATGCTGGGGGCTACCTCTTAGTCATTTCAGGCTGTGGCAGCACAGAACACGTGCTCTCAGTCCACCAGAGCTACTCTAATTGACAGCATGGAGAGAGGCAAAGCTGGATGGACCGGGTGGTGAGTGTCGTCGTGCAGGAGTTAAGGCCCAGGGAGGATGCACATGACAGCCCCCGAGCCCAGCCACAGGCACTTACCGCCAGGAAAACGAGCAAGATACGGTCAGTCAGCAGGGGTTGTCAAAGACAGTGGATCAGCAGAGAAGTGATTCAAGTACACAGAAATGTCATGTGGCTCCCCTGTTCTCTATATATATGTGTGTGTGTAACACAGATCAAGAGAAAGGCAGAGAGAGGGCAAGAGACAGAGATAGAAAAAGTGTCTCTTTGAGCACGCTCAGTGAGAGCAGGCATCAGACAGCTGTAGCATAATATTATCCTGTAAGTGCATGTTTCTGTGCTAAACCCTTGTGCTCTCCGCAGGATTAAACATATACACAAGCAGACCAGATATCGTATCATAGTCACATAAGGCACGCGTACAAACACACAATTATGTAATCTTAAATGGTACATCAATGATTTGCACATATTTCATCTGGATTAATAGCTATACTGGCATTAACTTGTCACTGTGATCACATAAGTGCATGCGTGTACATGTCAGTCTTAATGTATTACAGATCATACAGCAAATGACTCTCATGACAGACTTTTGTGTGGCTTATTGTATAACCAAGAGAAGAAAACAACAAAGAAACAAGACAAGAAGAAACTACAATTACCAATCTAGCTACAGTAAATTAGAGTGTTATGACCAAAAACATTTGACCACAAAAATCTAATCAGTTCATCCTTGATTTCAAGAGAATGTTTGAGCCACATTTGAACAAATTCCCTCACTGAGATATGACATTCACAAGAATGGAATGAACGCACAGACAACCTAAAAACATAATGCCTTTGGCCACAGCTGTTGCTTTCATGGTGGTATAAAACTAATAAGAAATGAAAGTATGAAAGTGTCTTGTTGAAAGGAACAGTGGCTGAGATAAGGAGAGCCACCACAGTAAAAACAAAGTGAGAGAAACAGGCAGAGAGCAGCAACAGCAGCAGCATGGGGGAAACTGCAGCTGAGGGAGGCGTGTGACATGTTACAATGCTATTTCTGTAGAAACATCTAATGAGCATGTAGCTGTGGCAGCTCTTTAAATGGGCATGATACAGACTCAATAAGGTGGTAATTTGTGAGATTTCAGTTTATTTTATTTTGACATCTTTGGTGCTATATTGCTGTGCTGTTTTTATGGTCCACTTCCTACAAATTGCTTTACTTTCTGGAAGCTATGATGTATTTTTCTTTATATACCCTTCTTTGGACTTGTCAGCCCTTGTGGCAAATTCTAGATACCCAGTTTTTCCTCTACTAATTGCTAGCAAAGCACTGTTGGTACTGCCAGAAACAGAAAATCCTTGTATCACTTCCTGTGCTACTAAAAACTTTTCACAAAAAAGGCCAGCTACTGTTGCTTAGAATTGCTGACTACTCCACACGAGGAAAAGCACTGGTCTCACTTCTCTGTCTTCTTAAAAAACAGTCCCTCAGAATCACCAGGGAAATGTCACAGTTGGTCAGTCCATCTGGAAGCACTGTGCTCCCATCAACAGGAGTGCCCTCTCCTGTTCTTCCTCCTCCTCTCTAACCATCATCACATCCCAGAAGCTTGGCATCGTTTGAGTAGCTATGGCAACCGCACCACCCGTTTGCCCTTACCCTTGTATCCTGGCAACAGGCAGATGAGATGAGGCAATGGTATTGTGTATGTGGGGGTGTGTTTATGTCTGTGTGTCTAGAAACGACCATATGTTAGCCAGCACAATACTTGACACACATACACACACACACCTTTTTGCTTTCAAAGCCATGATTGAGTTTTCAATCACTCCTTGCTGTAATAATCCTGATACCAGATTAGTTGTGTATTAGCACCACTGGCTCAGACATGACTGAAGGATTAGTTCTTTGTACAACCTACATATGTGGTGCACAAATTACAGGCAGAGCAGAGGAAGTGTGTGTGTGTGTGTGAGAGAGAGACCACATCATGCTCAACATGTCTCCAGCAGTCAACAGAGACTTGCATGTAACAGTCAGGGGATGTAATGGGAGTTTATCACTGAATCAAAGTCGGCAAGACTCCATGACTCATAGCGCTGCCCTCTAACCATGAGTCACCGTGAGCATGCGGAAAGGTGAGAACAAATGTGAGCTTAAACTGGCACGGGCTAATGGTGCATATAGAACACGCTGATGTATCATGTGAGGATCAGGTGACATTGACTACATAATTTCTAATTTCTCTACAGCCATTATAATCTATACTTTATATCCAATTCCTTGAATTAAAGTCTCACAATAATAATATATTTACTATTTTTAGTAAATACAACTTAGATTTGATTAAAGCTGTAGACCTGGGTAATAAATTCCAATGAACTCTTTGCTGCGGACAGTTTTACCTGATTTATCTGACATTTCATGTCTTTTCAGGGGCAGTTCAGTTAACCCATGAAAAGGCAACTAAACATACAATTTCATCTACTGGGTTTGGTGATGTTAAATCACACCATATGTCTAACATTTCTTCCTCAGGATGGAAAGTCATGGCAGGGCCTACAGAGGAAGATGACCAAGTTTTCTCTGCCCCCAACAAACCAACTCTTACCCCCAATTTCCTTACTGTACGTTCTTATTTGTTCTTATTTTCAGTGACGAAACAGTTAGTTTATAAATCAGTTAGTCGCTTGAGAGACACTAAGTTGCCAACAATTTTGATGATGGCTAGATCATTTAGCAAGCAAAAATGCCAAACTGTTGCTGCTTCCAGCTTCTGAAATATGAAAATTTAACACTAATGAAAAAGGTAAGTTGCATCCGCAGTTGTTTTGATTTTTCATTTCATTCACCTGGACTCTATCTTTTGCAGTAAATGAAATATGGTACCATCATGTCCTACTGCATTGTTTTCAATAAAAAATGTATTTTACTTTATTACTAAGGACATGTTGTAAAGAACCCCTCATCATAGGCTCCCACACAGCCTTGTTGGTGGCCCACAAGGGACAGCGACTGCACTGACTCACAAGACAATACAAAATATGCCTGCTGTGATGAAGTTTCATAATAGACAGCAGTGGAGGAGTGAAGCATTTCACACCTGACTTGATGGCCATGATAATACAGCGACAGAGAGACTTACCGGTGTATATGCTGGCGTTGGAGGCAGGGATACCAAATTGTGACTCAATAAATTTGGGAATGAAGGTGATGAATGCAGTGACAATGGCGCACTCTGCCGTGTAGGACAGACTGACGAACAGGAAGGTCATGTTGCTGAGGATCCTCAGCGCTGCCTTGGGGAGGTCTGGGGAGGGATAAAGAGACAAGACAGAGCGCTTCATTACTGTGGTGCTGTAATTAACACACAATCAGTCTCTTAATTTGGCTCTCACTCACTCTCCCACACAAACTGAACTCGATGGAATCATCCGAAGAAGGATCATTACTGGAAAACTGTAATTAAGAAAAGATAGAAAAAAGCTGTATGTGTAACCCAAATAAACCTTACATAATAGCCTTAGGTAATAATAGAGTAAAGTTAACACCATCTTTAAATGTTGCTGAAACACACATATAAATACACACTCTCACATTCAAACATGCACTCAACCATGTCTCATTACATCTGGATAAGTATCCTTGTTTCACGCAAGACTGCAGGAGCAAACAACAATACATAAACACACAGATGTTCTATGATTTCTCTGCGAAACACTTTCAGGTTATTAATGAAGACAATCTAAACATCAACACTGCATTTTTAATTGTCTGTCTGTGCCTGTTGTTGTAGCCAGAAATCCTACCAAGGAACTCATATCAAGCTATCAGCAAGTTTGCTATACAATGCAAACATGTGGATCACGTACCTGCGCTGCCAGCTCAAAACAAACCAAGCTCTGCAAATCTAGCCCCAAGGCCGTCATCCTTGGTTCATCATAACAAGGGTAAAAGTGCCCTTTATGTCTGCTTGAGGACAGTGTTCATATAATTTGGTCACTGTGATGCACAATGCCCTCTCATCCTGTCACTCAAAAGTCACATGGTTAAACTGTAAGTACATTACTGTTACTAGGCAGATTGAAACAGCTTCTGCTGTGGCTGGATGAGCAAATGATCCCCGAGACATAACTCCTGAGTCAGATGTCACTTTCTCTTCATCAGAGGAAATGTAGTGTGGAATAATTTTTCAAACAGGAGTTAATGGGGATTCAGTATCTTACTCACTGGCACATCAGCAGGGCAGACGCTTGCTGTCATAGCAACTCTAACATGGGCCTCCCAGTTGAACTATTATCTCCCAAATCATGACATTGCAGCATTATATAGCCATTTTAATTCCACAATAAGCTAATTTAATAAATATGATGGTGCAAAAAGGTTCTTAAAAAGAAAAATTACATTAGCATTTTTACCCTGTGTCCATGGGTGAATCTGCAGGCATGAATGCCATCAATGTACTACACCAAATATGTGTAAATATATCACCAACTACCTTTCCTTAAACTATTGACATCTCATCGTGCACTAGAGGATGTACACAAGATTTCATCCAGTAAAATGTCATCTTGGATTGTGGGAGAGACTGGCTTGCCCAGTTATATAAAACCTGCAGGTCTGCCAAGATAATTGTACCACTGCTGCAGTGATAAGATTGGTTGGGGTGTGTTTCCTGCAAAATTACGAAGCCCATCTCTGCAATTGCTCTTTTCCCAGTTGTCAAGTCATTTTGAGGTTATTATAATGGTCTTCTTGACATTTTATGTGCCTATTCCCTTTGTGGGGAAAAATTTCCTCTAATGTCCTTGCCAGATGTACAAGGTTGCAGAAAACACTGTTCTCAGGGCCACTGGTGCATACAAGCTCCTCCATCTCAACAAGGCTGAGGTATAAGATTTCAGGAGCAGCGTGACAGAATGGGGATCGGCGCAATCCACAGGGATTTCAGTTGCAAGCCACTGCTTTTCTACATTAGGCGGAGGGAACGCACATAGTTTGGGCCCCTGATTACCATAGGATGTCCAGGATGTGCTGCAGGGACTTTGTCTCCAAACTAGCCTTGAGCTCAAGCCAACTGCTGTTCAAGTGGTTTGGTCTTTTTCCCTGCTTACATTCATGACCATAACCCCAAAGACAAAAAAGCATTACACTGAAATATCTAATTATTCATACTGCCTAAGAATAATTTAAATAAAGGCCACAGCTAAAAGATTCACATTTTCAGTTTACACAAAGACTTTTTCAGTGTGAACAGAAAGACAGCAAGAGACAGGAAATCAAAAGAGATTCTCTTTGCTTTTTTCTTGTGCAACTGAAAATCCAGAAGGCCAGGAAAGGTCTCTCCATCAAAAATAATTATCAGCAACTTAAAGAAGCAAGGTCACCTACGTGCACACAAAGCTTCTTTATTCAAATTATTTTGAACTTTGGGGGCTGATTCCAGTCAAAAACTTTGCGCTGACTACCCTTGACCTTAACCATCTGTGGGATGAACGATGTGGGAGGACAGCAATCACAGGAAGCATTTATTAAAGCCTTTCAAACTAAAATAGTACAATCAGGTTTTTGCATTTTATCACAAAAATCTCATTCTTTAATCCCAGTCTTTCCTCCTTATCTGCAGGCTTTTTTTTTTTTTAGCTCACTCTCTCCGTAAGTCTGGGTGGTCCTTCATAGGCCACACACACCGAAATCAAAAAACATTCCTTACAACATTTGGCTGGGGACAGCTCATCTCACTGAGCGCACAATTGGTAATTCCAAATTTGTCTTGTATGTGTGTGGAGTGTTTAAAGCCCTTGGCTGGGGGCAAATATTATTACCTACAGTCATCAGGCCATCATGGAGGCTACTTCTGTCTCATGTGATTCACACACAGATGCCAAATAGCAAAGACAGAACAAAAGAAAAGGCAGGAAGTATGTAAAGTGGATTATTACTGCCTTTTATTGGGGAGGTTATTACGGAGCTGGCCAGCCTGACTGGGTGGCACGGTGCCTTGATTTGGGGATAGCCGTCTCAGCACTAATTCGACTAATCTTGTTGTAGGTGGGGAAATGTTAGCATCTGTCGGTGTTATCCCAGATCAAAAGGCAGGAATAGAATAGTGATGCTAATTATTTCATTCCTGGGGAGCTGGGCTATAATCTTGTCTGGAGGGGGGGACAGATGGCAAAGTCCTGTTGATGTCTACAGCAGCTGCTCTCTCAATCAGACAGACCACTGGCTCGCAATAGTTGCCACACTTGCTTTTTTTGCGAGAATTTATTTGATGACTAGACTGAATAGTTTGAAAACCATCTGCTTCAAAATGTCTATGTCAGTGGAGACAGGTCATAATGGTATACTGTTGGGTTCAGTTTTTATAAATTTGTAATTGGAACATTTAAATGTAAAGGCAAACCACCTTCAGAGCTTTTACCTGATGGTTCTGTATAATAACTGTATTTAACTCTACTAGTGCTAAAATGATTAGTCATTATTAATCACATATCTTAAAAATCTATTTATGTATCTGGTTCTAGCTTCTCCAGTGTAAGGATCTGCTGCTGGACTCATTCAAGGTATTTACTGACACCAGGCATCAATCAATACCAGTGCTCTCTCTTTCCCCAATTTAAAATCTGTGTACTTCACCGCAGGGAACTCACTGGAATCATTTTTTAGGTATTGCAGCATAGGGACTGCTGTGGTACTTGAAAGTAAGTGAGTAGCTAATAACTTATACACAAATTTCTGACATTGACCTAGTGTATCAAATCATTGTATCCCTTCGTGAGATGTATTTGGGATAGGCATTTTAGCTGCAGTCTGTGTCAAATGCTTCAGGATTTGGAAAACTACTGAATCTTGAGTCAAATCTTATTTGCAAGTGAACATTCTTCGCCCTTCCTCAGAGTTCAGTACTGATGCACACTGCAACTGTGTTTTAAATCCTGTCAGATGAGTAATCAGTTATTCAAATATAATTGTAACATACAGTATGTGGTTGCAGTTATTCATCTATACTGGCTGAAATTCAATAAAAAATGCAAAGTTACAGAAATTCTAATATTTGCCTTCACACAGCCAAGGTCTGGAACATTCCATAATCAAATGTGTCCCCCCCACCCCACCCCCCCAGTGTATTGCTGAAAAATATTCAGTGTTAGCATTTTTCAGTGTTCACTTGCGATCTGAAGGGCAAAAAAAAACATGCTTGGTGAAAACAGCCACTTTCAGTGCAGCATATCTTTCACAGAAAGTGCTGAATTTGTCCTGTGAACACACACACCTCAATACAAGGACACGCACAGCACTAAAATACATTACAGATCTAAACATTGAAGTGCCTGAGTCTGCAAAATTGGCCATAGTTTGCACAACAGCCTGAAACATCCTACTGGGAAAAGTAAAGCAGCAGGAGAGCTAGCAGTGAAAGCTATAATGCATTCATGGTTACATTATCTGTTATCTGCTCACCGAGACAAAATCCCGTCTGGACTACTGTGGGCTATGTACATAAGTGTGAATTTATGAGTATGCACGCATTAAAATACAAGTTAGCTATTTTGCCTATGATGAAGAGTGTGAGAGCAAACATGTATGCTACTGTTTTGCTCTGCTGCTCAGTCTGTCTGCTCCTGTGTGTGGAAACGTGACTGAGTTCCCCTGGGAGCTCATTTATGAGAGAGAGAGAGATAACTGTCTGACTGAGAGAGAAAAAACGAAACCAGAGGAAACTGGGGAACACTGGAGCGGGATTCATCTTATCCAGGGGGCTCTCCCCGAGTAACCTAGGAGATTCCTGGTATTTCTGGCTCAGAGGGGACATTAAAAATGTATTGAAAAGGTACAAGCAGTTTCACTGAAGCTTGAACCAACATCTCCAATTTTTATGATTTTGTATTTTTATTCTAGCTGAAGGATGCATGATCAGAGGCAGTATAATGTCAAAACATACTGTCCCTCATTTAAAATGGTTGCAAAGCTAAACACAAAGTCTTCAACTGACAGTAATAATGTGTCACCTTTAGTCATGTTTACTATTCATTTACTCAAATAAACAGAACCCAATGTGCAGTAAAACTGCCCATGTTTACAATGAATTACTTGCTTCATTAGGCAGCTGTGTGGGCAACCTCCTCCATCATCAATCAATAGCATCTTTAAAGGAGATCTCAATGGAGCTTCCACTATTAGATAATGACTAATCCCAGCCATTGATTGGATTATGGGCCATTTGTACATCAATAACTCACAGTTCCTTTATGTAAGGGACTTGGTAGCACCTAGGAGTCCAGAGGTGGCAAAGAAAGGCTGATATTATCTCTTCCTCACCTTTGATGTCCTTCCCAAAGCCCATGGAGGAAGAGACGTTCTGGCCTTTGCTGCCGGACTTTTCCTTCATCACATCGTCATCGCTGGACACGTCGCCCGGTGAGCCCATCTTTTTCTTCTTTCTCTTTTTGTGGCGGGGAGGCAGCTTTTTGGGGAAGGCAAACATGGGAAAGATGACCAGTAGCATGGCAATGGCACACAATAGAAAGCCACTCCACCTGAGAGGAAGAAATGACAGATGGGTTGTAAAAGAAGGAAAGAGAGAGCATAGACACACAAGTAAAGACACAGGAAGTCACACAGATGCACACACATATTTACCAGTTGCCAACAAAGCGAGGGTCACTCTGGTCGATGTTCACTACAGTTTTGGGGTCGACGTAGAAGCCGATGAGGACGCCACCCAGCAGGTAGCCAGCTGCAGGTCCCAGGGCTCCCATCACATACATGATGGCTACAAAAAAAGATGAGAATCAATCAGAAACTTCAGTGAAGTTTTTCTACTTTCCTCATTAATTCTCCTAATGACCCACTGATACCTGTGACTGTTTAAGTCAGACCTGTGGGATCTGTTCATTACCCTTGATGCATTTGTCCACCAGATTCAGAACACCTGCACTGAGATCAGTGGGAACTCACCACCAGCCCTGAGGTCATTTCTCACAGCTTTTGAAGAGTCTGGAACAACCGACCCAAAAGCTCCAGAGGTCTCACACTGACCTGAGGGCATGCCTGCAGCTCTCCCACACCAGCTAACCTCAGAGTGAGCGGGGGCGAAACATTAACCCGCAGAGGCTCTCAGACAGTCACTGAGGTGAGCCAATCACACTCCGTCACTTTGCCACAGGAAGGAAAAAACTCATTAAAGTTAAATAACCTTAGTTGGAAAGGTGGAAAAACCTCCTGTGGACATCCAGCAGAGACGTGAGTCAAAGCCATTTACCAGCCGTAGTCAGGGGGCAAACTTTCTGTAATTACACCTGGAACATCGCCACAAGCCGTGAAGGTGTGTGTGTCAGAGGGGATGGATCAGCTCTTTATGATGGTTGTGTGCGTGACTGTGCATTAAAATAATTCTATAACCGACAAAATCCTCACCCACAAGCAGACTTTGCTACCACATGCCTCTGTCAGTCCTCTCCCACACACACCCCTAAAAAAATGCTGCCCCTCTTCTATTTGTGTCTCTCAAATGTCACTTTCTTAAGAGGATGCTGGCACTGAACTCCACCGGCAGTATGCGCAAAAAACCACATGCACGGTGCGTATGTGCTGGTGTTTGTGACAGAGTCTGTGTTTAGCAGCCGAGGCAGCAGGTGCGCTATGCGTCCAGACCAACACTCAAATGTCTAATCTCTCCCCCAAGACCAGAGGCCTACCTCCTCCCTGCCAGATTACATAACAAAATGCATACACACACACACACACACACACTTCTCTTCCATCAACAAAGTTTGCTTTTCTCAGTATGGAAGCTCAAAAGCCATTTCATCTCAGTCTGCTTCACTGAATGTTTCAACTGCCCCGCCAACATTTGCATATAACGTCCTTAGATCCCGAGTGGTTTGCATCTTTTACTACCCTCATATTTTCATCCCGACACTCCCCACAGAGCACAGATATGCATGTTCGCTCTTATAGCAAGGTTCCAGCAATGTCCCAGAGCCCAAATCCTTATCTAGACTTAATTAAATCATGGCTTTCTTGAACAAAACTATTGGGAAAAAGAGAAAGAGAGGAAAATACTGCTTTAAGAACAAAAGGCCCTTCAGAAAATCTTCTTATCAGCCTGAAGCAGCCACACACTCACATACTTACACACATGAACGCAAAATGCAAGACAACAATGGTCAAATCCCTGGATTCCAAAGACTGGTGATCAGTCTTGTATGTGGGTTTGAGCTCACACACAGTATTTGCACATGATGGAGGAGAAAGGGTAGGAGATATGCACAGTGTATACATTTGAAACCATATATAAAACATGTATAAGCATGTGCATGAGCCTGAGGTTCAGTGGCAGTTTCATTCCTACAAATCTCCATAAATCACGCCTGAAAGCAGGTGTATGTCTCTCTTTCACTTCTCCTTTCTCTCTTTATCTCACATATCATATTTCATCTTTTTAACTCCTTTCACTGTGCCATTCCTCATATCCTGCTGGTCGGAGAGTCAATTCACTGCGCCAGTCAAACCGTAAGACAATGTAACAGGATATTACCACCCAGATACAATAAACAATTAATTATAGTTGGCAAGGACAGCAAGAGGTCCCATCTTATTATCTCCATCTTGAAATTAAAAACGCCTCACAAAACCTACGCTCGTGAATCACACTTTTGTGGCACACGGCAAAATAATTTCCATCTATAAAGTGCAGAACACAGCCTGCAATATAAAGGCTGGCTGTGACACCGACTCCACCTTGATGACTGAGTTTAAAGATTAGTCTCAGCGGTTCGTTTTATGGATTGCAGGGTTTTCAAATTCAATCCTCCTGCATCCTGATGGAGCTACAGACCAGTCTGACTCTTCAAAATTATGTTGCAAATGTAAATCTGGACAAATCTAAAACATGATCCTGTAGTTTTGAGCTGGTTAATAAAGAAAATATGAATGGACTTGACTGTAGCATGTGCAGGTCAGCAGGATTTCATGCCAGAATTTAAATAAGCAGCCATTTAAGATGGACATGTTTGCAGTGGAGCACCACACAAAGAAAAGCCTATCAGTGAATCATTGTCTTCATCTCACCTTGAAGACTACTGACCTGTCCTGTGCCCCTAATGTAACACTCTCTGGCTTGAGCCAGATACACCAGGTGCATCCAGCCGTTCAGCCGTCAGACAAAGGTTGAGCACCAAGTATGGTCCTTTGGTTGCCCTCCAATCTCCATCCTCCCCTTTCTCGGGCACCCAGGCAGGGACGGCCATATTTTATCCCTCTTGGGTGATTGTGCAAGCGTCTGTCTTGCCACTCCATCCATCACATTAACAGTGTTCTGCCCGATTGGAGGACGAAGAGGGGGGTGATAAACCGTGCCTGACTTGATGCCCCACCCTGCCCCAGCTTGGCACCAAGCCGGGATAGTTTAGGATCAGTAGGTTGGGATGAGGGGATTGGAGGGCCGCGGCCGGGCTGAAGGGCGGCCAGGGCAGAGCCATCGGATTGAGGAATATGCTGGCACAGCAGCGGCGCTCCATCACACACAAACACACACACACGCTGCGGTGGCAGACGTCAGCGGAGTGCAGGGGGCGCATGCCAATGAAGAACGCATGGTGCGCCACAGGCTCACTTTACTCAATTACGCAACAGACCTTCACCAGCAGCACGTGAAGGACAATACATTACAGGCTTGGTATGACTTTCTACACGTGTGATGGTAATGGATTAGGAGCTCTCTATAGCAGTTATTGGCTTTTCACTCTTATGTTATATGTGAAGTCAGCATCTAAACCATCTACATGGTCATTCACCCTGACTTCTAATATGTTGAGTTAATTTTGTGCTGACTTTGCACCAGAATGTACATTATTATGCATGAAAAGACACAAATTGAGACGAAGTCACAAAGCGTGCAAGTTAACATGTCACAAGCAGAATCCAATACCAGCAACAATATATACATTGTTTGAGAAAATGTTTATCGCATACAGCAGTGAAGTGTAAAGAACTCATCAAGAAGAAACAACACATCGATTACAACTCAGTGACTTTAACGTCAACTGAGGTCAGCCCCTTTCGGGCATCACACACATGCGCTCTTATGCACACACACGTGGAAGCATGATGGGGATAATGCAACGGCTTCAAGGGTATGAGTGAGGGAGGAATAAGGTTAGGGAGTTTTATAGTGCATCATTGACCCCAATTTAATGTTTCAGCTTCAGTGTTTGCGATGGTTGGATGTAGTGGAGTCAGGCAGGAGAAGGAGAGATTTACTCGACAATAATCCAGAAAGAGAAAGGCAATAAAGAGGGAAAAAGAAAGAAATAAAAACTGATAAAGCGAGAGGGAAGTGACAGGGAGAGAAAGTGAAAGTGGAGACAAAGAAAAACTGATGAGGTCGGAAGAAACAGAGTAAGATCTGAGAAGGAGTGAGGCTGAGGAGGGATGGAACATAAAGAAACAGAGGGAGAAAAGTTGGGCTGCAGTCTGTGGTGACTGATCCTGCTGTATAACAGAGTGATAAAGCTTGCTCAGCAACATCCCTCTCATATCTAACCTTCAGGGACCAGCGCTGCTCTGTTGTCTCCACTCTGCCTCCTCCACACACTGTAAGAGCTCCGCTCCTCCTGACTCTCTGTATTCATGAGCCGCACTGACTCATTCAGAGCTCGGAGGAATGAATGAGGGAGAAACAGAAAGAGAAGAATGGCAGTAAAGTGCAGGGGAGGTATGAATTGTGAAGTATGATTACAAGAAGGTAAATGCCCAGGTGGCTGCTGATGCTTTTGAAATTATCTTCACTGCAGAGGCATTGTATTGTATCTTAGGGCATTTCTGTAATTTTGCCCATTCTTTGGAGGGCTGCAACTAATGATTTTTCATTTCCAATTAATTTGCTGATCACTTCTTTTGATTGTCCAGTCTTTAAAATTTAAAATAGTGAAATGTTCAAATTGCTGATGTCTTCAAATTGCTTATATCAATGACTCAAGTGAAACTACGCTGATATAGATAAGAGAAAATTAGCAATTAAGCTCAATTTGCATTTGGCAAGCAAAAAGTCAAAGCCAAGCATTTGGCTCAATAAATGACTTAAATGGTTTATCAATAATCAAAAAGTGTTGATACATTTTCAGTTCATTGATTAATCCTACAATTCCCTCTCCATTAAAGATGATGACCTCTTCAATAAATGTAAGGAATTCTTGCAATATGGCACCCAGCTGTTTGATAGTCACTTTGACTCTGAATGGAATTTCAGGCATAACAATAAAATGGCGTCTGCAGTGCCACCACCCTCACCATCCCCCAGCTTCTCCCGACCTTCTGTTCTCCTCACCCCTCACCCCTGAGAGCAGCAGCGGGAGCAGCAGAGAGCGAAGGAGGAGAACGTGGAGCAACTGGACCTGATGAGAAAGCACATTGCACCTAATGAAGCAGCTCCCCGGTGGCCAAACTAATTACCACAGATTAACGATTTGATTCAATTACGTGGACAAAATAAAGGACAGGACTTTTCGCTGCCTTGTCAGAACACTGCAGGGTTAAAAGGTTGAGGCTACAATTCACACAACACAAGAATCATCAGTGTCAAGACTGCCCTTTTATCATATCTGCAATGAATGCATGCACAAGGTGTGTTTATGTTTACATGCAGTAAGTCTCATTTGTTTTGGAATTTATTTCTCTCTCGTCACTGCCTTCCAATTAAAATCTGCAGAGGTACGATCCTGGCTCTGTAATTCTTCTCCGCCCTGTGGCTGGAAACTTAGTTTCAATGAATTATGTAGCTCTCCACCTGGCTATTAGCCCACAAAGCTCAGTCAGCCTCCAAACAAGCCTGGGAATGGATGGCAGGCAGCAACACAACGACCTTGGATTTGTATTCACTGCATTACGCCGGAGCTGTCTAATCTCTAAAAGATGCGATCACACTGTCTTCTCAGCATTACTCAAGAGCTGTGTCATGTTGATTTATGTAGCATTATGCGTCGCACATTACCTATTCACTCTGACCTGGGATAATAATCGATTCCCACAACACCAGTTTGACAGAAGCTATCCTGTTTTATTTAATAACATCCACTTTATGTGATATGTCAGCACACACCTAAGAATTCTGATTTGCTGCACTGCACAGTCCAGTTCAGTGACTAAAGCTCACTGGGAAGTGTAGCTGCAGGTGACAGCTATATGACAGATGATCTATGCGGCTGCTGCTGTTAAAAAGAGGACAACAGAGAGGGATACCGCTCCATGTATCCCTGTGTTATGGGGATCAATTCAGTCACATGACCTTCCCCCCCTAGAGACAAGGGGAGGAAAAAAGACAATGAAATAGGGGAACGACGACATTGTCATGGTAACTTGCTGACATAGCAGTGTCTTCTTACAAGTCCTAACCTTACAGTTTTACCCCAGAGGGCATGCACTGAGACTGTGGCCTCACACACACATACACAGAATCACACACAGAGTAAGGGCAGTTAGACAGACTGCATTAATATGCATGACTTATCTAGATGATACAAAGCAAGAATGCAACATTGCACATCAAGAGACTTGTTTTCTCTGAATCCATCTGCTGTTGTGTTGATCGCTTTCATGATGCATCATGTTTTGAGTCCCAAAACCGATATTGTGTTACATAGCCATAGCATAAGGACGTACACATTCTCATTCAATGCCTTAGGAGAGGAGTTGTCTTTGTGTGATTGTGCATGTTCCAGCATGAGGTGAATAATGTAAAAAGGTCTATATGGGTGCTTGTATGGTTTCCTCCTACAGAATAAGAGTCAGGGAGGGAATGAGGTGGAAATCAAGTGGTGAAATCAAGGACGGGGGGGGCATGAGCAGAAAAAAAGGAAGTAAAGAGGAAGAGGAAATAAAGGTAGGTAGCAGAGGTGGTGGAAAGAGAAGAGAGTGGAGTGTGATAGAAAAAAACTGTTGCAGTTTCCATTAAGTAAGAGACTAAGTGGACATGAACCACAATACTCACTGAGTTTGGTCTGATATTAAGTCAGATATTCAGACACAGATGGACACACAAACAAACACACACACACACAGTATAGAGGGGTATCAAAATGCAAAAATGCAAAAAATGCAAATTATCTGAACTTAATTCACTACAATATTTCCTTTTCTATTCTGGAAAATCTTTTTCTTTGAGCTGCAGATTGCTTGAAACTGGGACAAAATGATTACATCATGATCGAATCAGACTATCTACTCCATATGGGGTACCTGTGCTTTAAATATGAAGTGTCTACTATGTGTACTATGACTCATTCTTGAGTTATCGTGTTCAGGAATGTGTCTATTGAGTCACAGAGTCAGTGAGTTCAGCATATCGACATAATGCTCTGCATACGATGTACTGTGGTGGTGCCAGGACATAAAAAATGATTATATTTGATCATTAAACCCTTGTGATGACTTGGACATAGAATCTTGAGTCATTTATTTCACTGTTAATAGAAGAAGTCGTCTTCAAAAGTTCTACAAACTGCTGGCACTGCACAGGCAGAACAGTGGGTGGTAAAAGGCTAAGATAAGTGTGAATGTCATGCCTTGTAGTGCAGAACCAAGTACAGTAAGGATGTGGTGAATATTTTAATGGATTAAATACAGTGAAGAACTTTGATCCTGCTGTGCAGTCAGTACAGACTGGTACAGCCAGGAGCCTAGACTTTATCAAGCATACTTGACTTCTAAGTACTAAATGATCAGGAACATCAAATCCCCTCTGATTTAGAAGTCAACATTTAGGCCACCCATCAGGCAAGACTTTACCTCTGGGCATTGCTGTTCTAAGCCCCTTAAGGAAAGACATGACTGGTCACAAGGGGCACAAAGGACTTGATCAGCATCTGAGGTCTGTGTTTCCCATCCCTCCCCCCTCCTAAGTTCTTCTACCATACAGCAAACTATGACCCAGTGACCTTTTGCCTCATCCAGATGAAGGCCTTGTGGTGATGTGGTGCACAACTGAGACACAGTAAGAGCAGGTGAAGATGCATATCATAAATTTATTGTACACGCTCCATTGTAATGATGGGAATTCTGTTACTTTTTTTTTAAGTTATTATATGGAATACTAAAACACCTAAGCCCCTCACTGCAGTGCAGTAATGCCTAGATATTTGTACAGTGTAGGAAAAACCCAAACAGCACATTGTGATCAATTTTTCATGCAAGCTTCTACACTTTCCACGCAGGGGTTCCCCAAGCTCACTTTGATAAATCAAATATTTAGAAAATGAGAGAAAAGAGAATGGAGGGGTTTTTTCCTCTATTTTTAGCTGCTCTCCCAGCTGCAGGAGGTAGGCTATGGTACAGCAGTCAGCCAGCCAGTGAGGCGACTCCTCTGTTAGCCATGTATGCTTTTATCGATTCATTGATATAAGGCATAACCAAAGCAGCACAGCATAAAGACACGCATGAAGGATATTATTAACTGCTCAGCAAACATAAAGCCACAAGTCCAGCAGGAAAAATCTGATGAGCACTGACCTTCATTGGTCTACACTTTAGTTTCTAGCATGCAAGGCTTTCCTGTGGGACATGATCTAGCCACATCTTTTGCAGTACAATTTCTGTATGCGTCAGAGGGGTCACGGATCCTAACTCTGACACCAAACAACCATTTTCTGCTGATTCCATTGCTGGCCTAGGGCTTCTGGACCTGCACTGACAGCAGAAGACCACAAATCTGCTGCTTCTGATGTTTACCAGAATCCACTTAAGGGGGATGAAGGCTGGAGGATAGTTCAGCTGAATGGCAAAGTCACAAAATCTATTAAATCTAATGACTATTGTGATTTACACTGAGAAAAACTTTTTTGTTGTTGTTGTTCACTTATACATACAGATTGTTGTTTTTGTATATTTCTGTTTTCTGATTCCATTTATTATATGACTATAATACTATTTATTTATTTATCTATTGTTCTCAGTGAAAATCTTTTGTGAGGCACACCTGACAAAGCCTGTGGCAAACAGCACTGTACGCAGATGCTGGTGTTATTTAATCAACATGAACTACTGGTAATGAGTGAGTGATGATTCGCTTTTGATTTTACTGTCATATTTAATTCACCCTAACTGGAGAGGTACTTTTGTGAATGCTGTGCATTTTTGTAGAAATGAAGAGAAACATTCTCACCATTTATTCCATTCTTATGCAGCATTATTTATTAGATGGCTAGAAATCAGTTTCACTCACTCTTCTTCCCCTTTCTAATATTTCTTTTAAGTCTTTCACACACTGCCACATTTAGTAAATCCTATTGCTCTACTGAATTGTCTCATCCATCATCTTTTGTGGGTTTTCCTCTTAATCCATCTTTCTTTGTGACTTTTACTCCCATTCCTTTCACATAATTTGAACAAATACACAATAGCATTAACTGCCTGTGATGGATAACTGAAAAGGCCAATTTCAAATTTCTGGCAATGAAAGCTCCTCTTGTAGGGGTAAAATGGAGTCAAGTACAGGTCAGTATGTACCTTGGAAATATACAGAACATGTTGCACAGGCAGGGCAAAAGAAGGGACAGAGAACCCACTGTTGAGCTTGACATTTTCCCCCACTTTCTAGTTGAGCTGTTAAATCAACAGATTGCTATTCTATGTTCGGATTAGTCATCAGTTTTGTGAGATTAAAAGGTGCAGTTAAGGTTTATAAAGGTCTTCCTGGGTGAAAATTTACCATGTTGTGGCTCTATAGCTTTGTCGAATAGCATGAGTCATTGTTGGGAGGAAGACTGGGCATCAGTTGGCAAAAATATATGCAGTTTCTAGGCCTATGCTTGCTTCATTCTCAACTTCACTGAAAGTGCACATCATCCAGCCAATATGCTCCTCCAAATCTTTCCAAGATACACTCATATAATAGCAGTGTGCTTGCAAAAACACACTCTGTGTTTGTCTATGCATAGATATTCTTGCAGCATCTGAGAGGGCGGCAGATAATCTTTCAGCTGATGAGTGGCCATGAATGAGGCATCTGGGGATGGGGGTCTAACCACATTATACTTGGGGGATATGTGTGTGTGTGTGTGTGAATCCATTAGAGCAGTGGGTACAGGGGCTTAGGTTTTAGTTCGCCACAAGCTTGCACCTGCAGCTTTTCAGCCCTTTCTCACTGACAGACATGGCACAGCAATCTGGTTCATGGTGCTAAAGCAGCACCCCCCCACCCATCCCCCACCAATGCCATCTTCAACCAATGCCAAGAATTTGGCCGATTCATCAGAATCCACTTAACATCCTCTTCTGTCCAATCCCTGCACCAGCTACTCCTCAAGAGTAAAATAAACAAGAAAGAATGCAGATTCCAAATCTTCAGAGTTCGTCCAAAAACATGGTAAAAGTCTTCTTCATACACAAAGCACCGTTTATAATAATCTACATTAGCTCATACCTTGCCCTCAAGAAAGAATAACAATGTGTCTGAGATTGCGCAGAATTTCAAGGCAACTTTAATCATCGCTGTTCTTTATGCCTGCATGTGTATTTTGCAAATTAGTGTCCTGTGTGAGATCCACATCCTTGCCAACAATAAGTATATTGGATTTACTAGCATCTTGAAGGATAAAAGGATGAAAGAATACATATATATAGCTGAGCTTATGTGATCTTAACTGTTAATCTGAAATGTTTTGATTACTGTTCATGTAAATATAATTACTGTGGCAGAACGCACAGCAGATGGAGTGACTGCATAGCACAGCCCTGCTTTCATTCATACCGTTTGGCGTTAATGAAGGTAAGAAAAGGACTCGGCACACTGTTCTGCTGCAGCGGTGCCTCCTACACACTGACAGGGAGTGTATGAAGCCAGTCTTGACGTTGATGGGTCAGACTCCTCTGCAGTCTCTCTCTCTCTCTCTCTCTCTCTCTCTCTCTCTCACACACACACACACACACACACACACACACACACACACACACACAGGCACAGATGTTCAAATACCACTGTGCACTTGCAGGAAAACCAAACGTACGTTTTGCAAAAGCAAAAGCTCCGCCTTGACACTTGACGCTCACACTCCCAGCAACACCATCCCCCGAAGCCCCAAACCTCACCCACCCCCATTTCCCAAGATGCACACACACACCGCTTGTGAAAGCACCCAGCTCTCAACAGCTGCTCTCTCCCCATTCACACTCTGGATCATCTACCGACAACTAGGCCCCCAAAATGTAAAACACACAGGAACAAAAGCCTGGAAAAATCAGCAAGTACCAGCTATTAAATAAATCCTACTGTGTACTTCTAATAAACTATCAGATGGTATTTTCTCCCAAACTTTCCACAAAGAGCAAACATCTGCAAATGACTCTTGTCACAACACTCCAGTGAGCTATATCGCAGTTACATCTTAGCCTATTAGCCTGCGTTATATAATACACAACCAGCTTAACGCTACATTTAGTGGCATAACAGAGCCTGGCAGAGCCACTGTGACAGACAGACGATTGTGCACAGTGAAATTCGCTCTGGTCTGTACGCCTGTCAGACTGCATTTTTTGGTCTTAGTGCATTATTTTTCAGCACGTCCGTATGTGTCTGCGAGTGTGCGAGTGATCCCGCCGGGTGAGGTCAGGAAACGTTTAGTGCCATCCATCTCCCTCGGAGTAGGATGAACACAGATGGGTCTGCTATGTTCAGCCAGCACAGTAGAACAACAGCTGAAGGTCAGAAGAGGACAAACACAGATCTAAGAAAAAAAGTCAGCGTAACAAAGGACACCCAGTGTAGAAAATGTTAATAAATGAAGCATATATTATAAAGAAAAGGCTCTAATTTTCTCTCCAATGTTGCTCTAGTGAGCAAAATCTGTTCATATACCCATATGGAGAAGAGATCTGTTGACACTATCCTCGTATTTTTGAACAATACCACTATAGACCTTTTTTCCAAATACCTCAGATCTTTTGTGTCCCCCATGTTCTTACACTTATGTAAATCCCATTAACACTTCTCCCTCCAGCAGCCTTCCCTCCCTCATTCTCCATCTTTGCAACACAGGGGTCAAGGAGAACAACAGCCAGTCCACTGCTCTGAGGGCATAACACTAGAATGGAGGATTTTTTTTTCCATCTCTCAAGCAAAACAACACTCCTAAAGGCTGAATCAACATGGAGGGCAGACTGAGAAGAGCAGATAAGATGCCCCAGAGGAAGAAAAGAAAAAGTAATTCAGCTTGACGTGGTTGTACAGGTCGTCTCTGTTCAGTATATGTAACTAGTTGATCCCTTGTGAGCTGACTTAGATCAGATATGTCCAAGCCCAAGGCATCTCAGTCCAAGTTTCTGGCTTTTTTGGGAATACAGTACCAAATAGCAGCAGTACCCTTTGCCCTGATAGCCATCTCAGAACATACTGTACCACTGGCAACAGATTAACATCTGGTAATTACTGACAACAACTCATTTCCTGACTCGACGCAACAGGCAAAGGAAGGGCATGTTTCTATTCACAATGCTGATGAGCTTAATCAGAGAAATGTAAACAGAGAGGCTGCAGGTTTTTGAGCAGTTTCAGGCAGCTGAGGTGAAAAGGCAAAGGACAACTCAAGTGAAGCTGTAAAACACTGTCAAAGAAGAATTAGATGTAGCAGCTCAGGGGAGATATTAGCAATATTAAAGCTATCCATCCAGACAGACAAGAAAAAAATAGGATGCTATTTGCGAGTTCAGATGTCACATTAAGATGTGTTATCAATTAGGTGTGAATCAGGTTTATTTATGAAGGAGGCAGACAGATGCTGTTTAGGTGATCATACAATCCCCTAAGATGTTCAGTAATTAAAATTTATGGCTTCATGGGTAGGGCTAGAGGTGTCTGCAGCCTTGAGCTCTTTACAGTTACTATATAACATCTGGTCAAACACATAAACCACCCAGCTGTACAGTTAAGTACTCTGAAATTCTGAATTAAATTTTGTTTTCCAAACCGATGTGTGTCAATGTCCCTAAAAAGTATGAGAACACTCTGCACTGTTTCTATGCTGTAACAATTAAACCACTTCAAAGCTATTTTTGGGATATTATTTAATTTTAACCCGTGCCAAAAAAGAGCCAGGGATCAAGGAGGATTTGGTGGAACAACATGGACCAAAGAGCCACCAAGAACAAAGAAATAATGTCCATTTTTTTCCCCAGCATGGCTGAAAACAAAAGGTTTCTCAGCATTCCTGCTATCACAAAAACCTCTTGTGGCATTTCCCCAGGAACCTTCCCACACTGTCAAAACAACCCAGCCACAACACTGAAAAATAGCCACTAGTCACGGGCCAATGAGGCTGAGCGATGACTACACTGCAGTTGCTGCAGTTAAGACCCCTGCCTCTGGAAACAAACGGACTCTCACACTTATCTCAACTTTTTCTGCCTTATTCCATCACTCCTATTCTTCCTGCAGACAGATTTAAGACGTAAGCTGTAAGAGATGCGGGTTGTTGGAGAGAACAACAGTAAAAGATTTTAAAGCACAGACAGAGTAATCTGCGGCACAGGATCTGCCTCAGAGGGGCCAGCGGTTCACGGGGGAGTCATAGTAGTAGCAGTAGTCAGAACTGGCAGCCCCGCAGTCTGCAGCTAAAAAGGTCACCTGCTGCTGAGTAACCCTGAGGGCCTGTGTGGCCAACAGGACCGTGTAGCGGCAGAGGGGGCAGCGATATTTAAAACCTCCATGAGAATAAGCCAAGGGGACAGTGATGAAACAGGACCAGCCTTCTTTCTATGTGAGTGCCAGCCTCTGACGGGGCCAAACGTGTACCCTAACCAATCCCTGAAATGTGATCTGTCAGCCTGGAGGGGTAGAGAGAGAAGTGGGGGGGGGTCTCTAGGGACGTGTGTGTTTGCTTCTGTGTGTGCACAATCTGCATTTGCTTTGGCTGCTGCTGAGCAGAACAGGACACACTATTTAATGAAATTGACTGAGTGAGCACAGAGGGGGTCGTGCCGGGGCCTCTGCTGATAATCCCAAATCACAAAAAATAAAAACATTGATGTTTGACTCTAAACTAATCTTCAGGGAACACACAGAAAAAAAACGGTAGGAGAGAGACTGAGAGCAACTGTTCTTTCTAAATTTGTCAGAGGAGAGAGCACAGAACACACCCCTTGTGCTAATGCGAGCATGTGAGTGTGTATCAGAGAGTGCAGACAGGACCAGTGTTCAGACTGTCCCCGTGGGTGTTAAAGCTCAGCTCTTCCTAAACTGAGCACCACCTCTTTTTCCCCTATTAAATACACAGCCGCTCGTCTACAGTCCCAGTGTGTCAAGCAGCGGCTGCATCTGAAGCCCTTGGTTTTTCATGAGCGTCTCGTAAAACATAAATAATGCACAAGCACAAATAACACACACTCGCATGTTAGTTTCAGAGTGATCTGCATTGGAAACTAGTTAATGCAGAGGGAGTGAGACTGTGTTGACCAGGAGGAATCAATTAACCTTATCCTGCATGTAGAGAGGGTGGCATCTTTGCATGCAAAGAGGCTGGAAAGTCTAGACAATAAAAAGGTTATAAAAGAACAACAGTGCATAAACAAAGGGTTCTAATAACAGTGGATATTTCAGATGTATTTTTGCCACAAGCTACATTTATACATCTCCTCTGAAAGGTAATGTACGCATGCAGACAGCAATCTAATCAGACCTGACCTCTCTATTCATCCCACATCAATAACAGCTTCTCAGCATCATTAGCTTGTAAATCACAAAGGGCACCAGTGCAACAAAAGAGAAAAAAAACCTGCCCCCCTCCCATAACCCGAGGTCACAGCCGCTGTCCAAAGTTTGGAATGGATTAATAAATCAATGAGGAGCATCTAGATTATTGATCATTTAGATGTGTGGGTCATTGTGTTGCCAAATCAGATGGAAAATGTGACAGATTGTTAGACAACAAAATGGAGACAACAAAACGAGTACACAAGCTGCACAGTGTTTCAGATAAGTTTGTTTTCAGTTTATCTTTTACTAAGAACTGCTGGCTGACCCAAGGACAGAAACCTCATCTAAGGCAACGAGCCACCTTCACACAAGATGGAGTGGTTCCTCAGAGAAGGGCACGGACAAATGTTCACCATAGTAACACCAAGAATGGTATGTTGTAAATCTGTCAGAGCAGAAAGAGAGAAAAGCCTGAGGAAGGAGGTGGAAAAATGTGCGCCCCGTTGCCACTTTGAGGCTCGAGCCACCAGTTCTTATGAGGAGGATCACTGTGAAAACTAGAAATCCTAAATCCTAAAAAGAGATCTGCAAAGCTAAGTGAGCTGTACACAGATTTCTCACAATTTGCTCACAAACTAGAGCACAAGAGGTAAAGTTCAGATGCCGTGCCTGTTACATTACCATAGTGACGTGGGGCCAGAGCTGGGAAATGGGGTGACGGGTCAGAGGGAATGCCCTACTGTGTATGCATGTGATAACATCCCGACAAAAACGACACACACTCTCTCACACACTTGTCCTCTCTCTCTCCAAGGGCGCCAGAAGTACCCCTCAGTGTAAACCCCATTGTCCTAGAAAAACGGGCCACTCCTCCCCTCTGAGCCAGTGCAAATTGAGATGGGGTTTACATTAATGGGTTTGAGGGGGGAAAAAAACCACCACAAGGAAAGTCTGGGGGAAGTCTCCCCAAGATATGGGTAGCCTATATCTTAACAAAATTACATTGGGAAAACATGGAAATGGGTTTGAGGGTTTCTGGGTGAGCAGGGTTCATTAGTGCTAGCTCCCATTCTTCCTGTTTGCAGGCAGAAAATCACAGATTTTTTTTGTATTTCTTAAACTTCTCAAAGAAAAGTTGTACTTGTCAGAAACGTACTCAAAACACCTGAAAAATAAAACTGAAGCTCAGTTACCATGGTTATTGTGAGGGAATATCTGAAACACAAATCACAGACATTTTTCCCCACTTATCTGCTCACTCTGACATGTCAGAACATGTCTCTGTTTTCCCAAACAATGCTTTGCTGGAACGAAACAGATTATCCCCTCTGTGAGTCCCCTCTGAAAATAGCCATCAAGGTCACTGGAGCAAGTGCTGCTTTTGATGGATATCTGTGAAAGGCGACGACTCGCCGAGCCCTGATGCATTCGCTCTGGCGTACCTCGCCAAGGTGAGGGCAGAGCAAGTTGCTGTTGAGGTTGTTTTCCCCCTTGTTTTCCTGGCCGGCTCAATAGCTATGCTGCATTGGCTCCCCATGACGCAGGGATCTGATCAATACTGGGTCTCGAGGGCAGCAGAGCAAGCAGCAAGAGGACTCGACTAGCGAATATGCTCCATAGGCTGTGCAATGTTGTGATGAAGGACTGGTGTCAGCGCGGCAGCTATCACTGTGCGACCACCTCACTGTTGTTTTTTGTGCAACAGAGCGCAAGCTTTCCTCCTCATGCAGATGTACACAGACAAAAAAAAGACAGACAAAGCCAGGTGTATATACATGCAGATGATGCACACACTAAAATAATTAGTCAGTTAAAGAGAAAATTAATTGACCACAATACAATTTAAGTCATTTATCAGGCAAAACTACAAACATTCAATGGTTGCAGCATCTGAAATGGTTACTGTAAATTTGGTCAGACAATAGAAGCAATTTGAGCTTCTGATGTTTTTCACTGTCTTCTGTTTTCTATACTGAACATGTTAATCAAAAGAATAAATCATAAATAGATCATAATCTTTTGGTGGAGCCACACACAAAGGTCAGTGGGACAGCAACCATCTGTGTGAGACACTGCACCAGATTGAGGGGTGCCCCATGTCCCAGTAACCCAACTAAAGTGAACAGACAGACAGAGGGATTATTTCTGCGACCATGATATGCCCTATGAGCTATGTGGAGTATGCGGTATGTATGTACAGCCAATCATTCGGAGCAAAACTATTAAAGCCGGCAAAGTCCCAGCATGCCAGATAAATTACAGGATATCTGTGATGTTGGGGAAATGTCCGAATGATTTAAAGAAGAATGCAGCAACACGGGAGTATAGAAAACAATCTGCTAACATTAGAATCCTGTCTATCCTGGCTTAACATGAGAGCATGTTGCTTTGCTGCTGCCAGCCATGTAAGCACGCACACACACACAAAGCCTGAGGACACAGCAGTATTTTGTGCACAAACACTCACACACACACACACACACACCCAGACAATCCTGGACCATTAATCATACGCAACCCAGTTCTGCTTCTCGCCCCACACTCCTCTCTCATGTACTCCTGGCCCAAGGTTGACTTTGCAGTCTCTGTATTTACCTCAGCAGTGCAGTGCAGGGGTTGCATGCTGGTGAGATTAAATCAAAAGGACACAGGGTTGGGGGGTGGCATGAGTGCATTGTTGAACCCTGTGGGTATACATACATGCACATAACCCTCCTGAGGTCAACTCAACCAAACCAAACCAGTTAAAAGCTGTTTTCTAAATTTATCAAACGTAAACATCCAGTCCATTTATACTGGAAATGAAATCAGCTAATTGATAATTGTATAATGGGATAATCTGACTAATTGTGTTAGAGATCACTAACTGTGTAACCCAAGAGCTCTGCATCCCTCCAGTCACACACCAGTCTCGCACAGTTTGCACTGCGGGGCAAGACTGGTGGAATTACTCAAGTCTGACATGCAGGCTGTTGTCTGTATTTATTCAAATAAATTCAGCAAGCCTAGCTTGTGTAAAACCACTTAATTGCTTTGTCTTGGAACATAATTCCTTCACTTTTGTAAATGTCAATCATAAGCAAGGAAAATTAAATTTAATACAAGATGGAGCTGGAATTTATTCTCTCCAACTACAGCATTTACACATACCATTAATCTAACATCCTGTTCAGTTACTGGTAAATTCAGGTTGTCTTACCCAGATAGAGAGATGCGTTTTCTTTCTTCACATTGTCATCCAGGTAGGTGGGCCCCAGGGTGTAGATTGGCGTTGACCCCATGCCGACAAGTATCTGGGCGCAGATGAACAGAGCCACATATAGGTTGTGCTCATTGCCCTCCTGGTCGCGAGGGCACGATGCAACGTCGAGCTCGCGCCCACTGCCGTTGCCGGTCTGACAGAGGCCTTCGTGACCCGCTGATGAGTTCATCTCCTGGATCTGGTAGGGTGGTGAGATGAAGTGGGGCAGGGAAAACAATGCTGCCCCTACAGCGATGATCACACCACCCACAGCCAGCCAGCGTGGCCTCTGACCTCTGCCGCCAAAGTAGGAGATGAAGACCACCACCAACAAGCTGCCAATGTCGAAACAGCTGACCAGCAGGCCGGACTCTGAGCTGCGCAGGCTGTAACGCTTCTCAATGGTGGTGATAACGCTGCTCAGGTAGCCCGAAACCATCAGGGACTGAATGAAGGTCAAGTAGCACATGCAGAACAGGAAGCAGCGCGAGTCCCTCAGGATGACCCGCACATACTTCCTGGCTGGGATGTGGATAAGGCGGGTGAGAGAGAAACCAAGTTTTTTGCCTCCAGAGCCTGCAGCCCTGTGACCCTCCACGGGCAGAGAGCTGCTGAGCCCCACCATGCTGGAGGCAGAGGGGGAAAAGTCTGTCCTGGAGGAGGGGGACTCCGCTTGGCTCGAGTCCGGGGTTTTTGGCTGGAGCTCGCTGCTCTCGTTCACGGCCACGCATGTGTGGGCAGTGCTGACAAGCCGAGACTCCGCAACCTTGCGATCCGGCTGGCATGGCCCATTCAGGATGGGCAAGCTTTTGGACTTGAAGCAGTTCTCTGGGTCCGTGTACTGGTCCTGGAGCTCACGGATCTCCAGGGACTCGGACAGGTCACTCCCCGTTTCATCATTGTCCGACGAAGTCATGGCGCAGCTGGACTTTCAGCTTCAGTCGGCTCCTGGCTGTGCTGACAAGTCAGTCAGTGACTAGTGCCACATGAGGACACAGTGGAGCTGCTGCAGGGCTGGATGCTGGAGCAAAGACTCTGCCCTGCCAGTAAGACTGGAGCTGACTGAGCCCCTCTAGTTATGTGCATGTTTTATTCCACATTTCTATTTACAGCAGCGCTGCTCTGTCACAAGAAGCCTCTATCACAGCACAACATCAGGGCTAAAATATCCTTGTAATCCACTAAACAATGATATCTCGACTGAATACACAAGAACATCACCTTCCTTAGCTAAACACTTCAGAATACTATCTATGAAGTGATTTGTTTACAATAAATAGCCTAGGAGGGTAGAAAAACTGTAAATAATAACAAAGGGAGCTGTCTTTACAGTGTTCCCATAATTTAGAATCCCATGTTGATGCTGAGTTTATGGCTCTTTGTTAGATAGCAACCTTGATTCATAGGTTTGTTTGTTTCCTTTGTCCCATAGCTGTGCAGCATCCTAGAAAGAAGATAAAAACACGAAATGAAAACATTAGCAATTATCAAGAATGGTTGCCACTTTCAAAGTGGATACATATATATTCCTGCAACATCTAACCCTTTTTTCACCTCTGGCATTCCCGTAATATGTCCACACTGGTTTAAACTGGTAGCTTCATATCGCTAAATTGCTACACACAAGAAAAATATTCCATCAAAATAAGCTACATGAACAAACAGCTGTATGGTTGTCAGATTGTCGCAGCGGGTAAGGCAAAATAACACCTAGCTTTCCTTTGTCAAAACGAGAAATATACGAAGAGAACAAAAGACCACGCTGTCCACAAACGTCTCAGGCATTACTTTGAAAAGAAATAAAACCCCGTTTTAACACGAGACGTTTCTTAAATTAAGCTACGATAAGTCTCGGGCCTCGAGTAAAACGGCGACAAATATTATTTGACTTAACTTCTAGGAAAGGCTGGAGGTGTAGAAGGCTGTAATACTCACACAGGACAGAGGGAGGTAGCCTGTTGTTCTCTACGGAGCGGCCACTCAGTGAATGAAATCTGTTTGATGCGGATGGCTGCTGCTGGTGGTGGGCAAAGCGGTGCCTTAAAGGACTGTCGGAAATAGTGGAATTCGGGGTTCGGGATATCAACAAAGTGGAAACACGCTGGAGAACTGTCCAATTTTGATTACGTCAATTCGTGAAATAAGAAAAAAGATGTAAAACGTGATGAATACGTAAATGAATTTGGTCCATAAATGTATTCATCGGCGATATTACCGACAATGACTTAACCATTCTTTTATGTGTTCTTATATGTCATATATGTCATGTCATATGTCACCTAAGTCATCTACAACTACGCTTTTTGAGCTCTAAAATGTAAAAACAAATAACATTCACCCTCTTTTCGTCTTCTTTGTCGTTATTTTAAACCAGGCGCGCAAATGTACGACAAGTCTTATCTACAACTCTCATGCAAGGAGGTAAAACCCAAGAAGGAGAAGGAAATTTGAACGTAGCAAATCGTGGGGGTGAATTGTTTTTCCACTTCAGGCACACTGGGATTTGTAGTTTCTTTCGCGAGCCTAACGTGCGTTCAAATCCCTGTTTATTTATATGGAAAACTGATTAGAGTGACAACTACTGTTTGACTCATAAGCCACACAGAATACTTCCGGAAATGCTGCTGCATCCAAATTTTCATTCAGCGAATTTCGATATTTGTAACTGTGGGACTTCATGTACCAACATGCTCGTCAGCCCATATGGTGGGTTATTTAGTAGCCAACACTACGTCATCTGGACAGCTGGGGACCCTTGCTGACCCAGCAGTGATTGACTGGTCACAGGCTCATAAGGACAATGGGTAGTCCACTGACGCAATAAATTGTAAAAAAAAAAAAAAAAATTGCAGTGGAGTCAGTTTATGTCTTCAGAGTACTACCTTTCAGTAATTGATGAAAAGTGCTTCCACTGAAACAGCACACTGAAGGTTATTTCAGTTGAAATAACCTCGCCCACTTGTGTTTGAGTCATACAGTTAATTCACATTTTTAACCTTTTAATGAAACATATAACAACAAATATTCATATTACACATCAGCACAAACACATTTGTAAGTCTATAATAAATAAATAAATAATAAACATCAACATTTGATTTTTGTCCCAGTGGTAAAATCCAACTGAATGGAGATTTAATGGAAAACGAGTGCTGACAGAGAATAAGATATACCTTTTTTAGAGAGAGAGAGTTGACTCCCTGTGCCTGTCAAAGGGATGGATGACTTTAACCAAGGTCATTAATTCATTTCCTGATCTAGGTAGGCTGAGTGATCAATCCTGCTCCTCCTCCTCCACTCATTCTGATACTCTTAGATTCCTGCTTGGAGGAATAGCATTTGAAATAAGCCTGAACCACTCAAAACTTACATGCGCATGAGCAAATGTCTACTATTTTTGTGATGCCCTCAAATACTACTAACACTTTTAACCTTAAATGACACACAAGATTATCTTTTTTTTCCCCCCACAGTGCGCAAAAAAAGACTCTACCATCTCCTTGGTGTCTAAGAGAGAATGACTGTCTCTCAACAGTAAACCAACAGGGATCAATGAGAAGCATCATGGCCCATCATAGAGGCCTCTGTCGCCACTGTTCAAGGGTTTTTCATCTCTGTCTCTCTCTATCAGCACGGCTGCAGGATAATCAATATCACAAACCACCATGAATACATAACAGCACAAAGGGGTATGAGGAATTATTTAACAGATAATGACACTATATCATTTTTGCAGTACTATTGTTGCACAAGGTGAATGTTCATGTGTTAGTGTTTAGGTGCAGCTTTAGCCTGTATACACCAAGTTACATTTGCAATTGCTGGACCATATAAAATATTTTACAGTGGGTCAGAACAACCACAAGTATCACTTATAATTTGGTATTATTGGTAAGAGCATGTTATTCCAGTCAGAGTCATTTAAGGCAACACTGGATGATGAGGATTGAAAGCAACACATAGACTTGGTGGCTTTAAAACAATCAAGTCAAAGGACATTTGGAAATGGCACCCTATGTATTAGCTGACCTGCTAAGCTAAAAGCACTTCAGTGAGTGATCTTATGGGCTGAATTATAGATTCTCTAGTAGAGATTTCCTTTGTACAACTACACATTCCACTACTACTACAATTTATACACATTAATTATATCATAGCAGTGGTTGCAGGGGAGGTCTGGTTTTGTACCAGGTCAGAGTTCAGGGTCACCAAATGAAAAGTATTGTAGATTGACATTCACTTTAAATATGTTTGGCAAAGCAACAGATGCTTAATTAACACAATGCTGCAGCCCTGATAGTTTGTAATGAAGTGAAGGACTTGAAGAAGTTTAAGTAGAAGAATATGAATTTGCAACATATTGTCTATATTCATTGTCCACAGCAGAATTTTATGCCAGCCAAATGCCATGGATTTGAAGAAGATGGGGAAGTTATACTGTTAGCCCAGGGACATTTAGTTAGCCCATGACCTTTCCTAAAACAGAAAGAGTGTGTGGAGGCTTCACAGATGACAGGAGCAGCCTTTTCCAAAGGTTAATATGTTCTTCTCAGAAATAGTTTCAGAGGAGTACAGTGCGGCTTCAGCAGAATTTGGCTTGAATACCATGCACTATCAGAGGAACAAAACATGTCTGTTTTTGGAGCAGAAAAACAAACACAAAACTTCCCATGTGAACCAGTGGATCAGTACAATAGAGGCTGAACAAGCACGCCAGCATTTTTAAAAGGCGGGTTGCTACAAAGCTTTCCTTCATATCTACATTTTCCCACAATCATTGCCAGTTGTTATTGCTATATTGCATTTCTCATATACCCAGAAACATACACAGCACTGTATTAGAACCACTGTAAAACAGTTTATTACTCCCAAGGGGACAGAAATCAAATCTATTTAAAATATCAATATTGTGTGGTAATAGTCCAATCACTTTTACACAGAAATTGATCATTCCCTGTTGAACTGGCAGTGCAGACTGTGATAACACTTTACAGTTACAGCAGAATACTCCACTGTGATCATTTAAATATGATGTGGTAAAGTATTTCAGAGAGAAAATTCAATGAGACTGTAAACTCAGACTAATGGCAGAATGAGATGTAATGCTGTTAGTGGCTTTTTATGATGTGATGGAACGGTGTACTGAGCTGAACGCTGATCACACAAATGACAGAAATACAACACCTCCCTCTAGTGCACAAACTGTTACAATGGAGCCAGGATCTGCAGTGTGATTGTAATTTTACTGATGACCAACAGATGGTGCTTTGTCCTCAAGATTCATAGCATCAGGCAGGGGTCAAGCAGTTTGACACAGCACATCATGTTCAGGTTGGTAACATCACCAAATGACAAACTCTATTTTGCAGGTACTTATCTGCTTATCTTAAAATCTACTCATTAATATTTGTTAAACTACTACTAAACTAATTCATCCATTTTTAATAGAGCACTGCTTTAGATATAAATATTTGTTTAATTGTCATGAGAAGTATTACTCAGCCCATGAAAACTGTTGTATAATGTCTTGTGTGTCTGAGGTCCACAGGTTATCTCAGATTGGGTTTGATAATTCATTTCATCAATTTACCAGATAGGCACACAATCTCAAACAAACAATGGTATGGGGCTGCATTATGGAAACTGATTGTCTCTGCCTCTGCTGCATCAGTTTTGACCATTCTTTTAAAAATGTGTCTTACAAGTTCTTCAGTTTTATAAAAATGCAGTAATAAATCTATGTCATATTGTATGTATTGGATTTTTTTACAAGTAGAAAAAGCTTACTGATTGCTTCAATAAATAATTTCCTTTTCATGAAAATATGAAAGGCTACACAAGTTAAACTGGCTTTATACAAATCCAGGAACTACTGATCCTGGCATTTAGTTTTTCCTCTATGTGCAGTTACACACATTAGATTCAGTCTTTACAATGTCAGGCCATAGTGCTTGTTACAAAAACATTGTGCTCATGAGATTACCTAATGTCAGCTGACATCATCATCATCATCTGCAGCCTGGTCTGACACCTCCTATGGCCTTGAGTCCCCCCACCCCACCCCGGTCCATCCCACACTCTTCCTGTTAACCATCCCAACTTTATTGACATTACAGGAATCACTAATGAAACTCCGTCTGTTCCTGGGTTCACTGTGTCTGCCTGTGGAGCTGTTAAAGAGCACAAACTCACACAGATATGAGTGTTCATAAATACACTGTACGTCCCCATCCCCCCACAGTTCACATCCACACACACGTCCTTTTCCTGTATGTAGCCTTGGCTATCATGTCCACCAAGTAACGTACGGGAAAATGCAATAATGGCAGACAGTGAGGTGTGTGCATCTGTAACTGGAAGTCGGGGGTGCTGAATTCCAGGACCTCTGAGAAAATGTGATACCTGCCACATTAAAAAAAACATAATTAATCCCAACTCTTCAGTGGGCTCTTCATCTTAAGACCCATTGACTCATTGCTGTTTCTACATCACTGAAAAGATGCATAGGGAACAAACCAGTTGTCTCGGACTGTTGCACGGTTTCATCAGCTAATGGCTTTACAACAGCACTCAAAGATATAGGAGGACTCTATGCTTGAACTATAACCCTCTGTGGTACTGTTTTACCACATTCTGCTTCCAGGAAAGGCATCCTTTTAAATTAGCCTTCATCTTTTTGCCTGCTTTCTAAGGTCAGTATTCTTCTGTTCTTCTGACTGCCTGGTTTGTAGTCAGGACTACTTCCCAAATTAGTTTACCCATTCAGAAAGGCTTGCAACTAGAAACTTTGCAACCCAGAGAGCGGCTGATGCATATGAATAAGGCAAGCACATCAGGACAGAAGGGTGGTGTAGTAATTGTGTTAAAAAGTGCAAGGGCCCCAAAATAAAGACCCCTAGTATAAGCCTGCAGAGGCCCCCTCACTGTGCAGAGCAATCCCAGCAGATTGGGCCCCATGCTTATGCAAAAGTCCTAACCCCACACCCACACTAAACCCATCACCCTCAACCATACCATCACCTCCAAAAGCCTGATTGGTAGGCCAGGTCACCCAGTGAGTGGACCTCTACACAGGTCCCTCCATGACAAAGAGCTGGCTGAATGTCCCTTTCCTAATAAATCATGAGGACATTAACAAATATGTGCCTTGCTAAGAAAAGAGCACAACAGCTCCTTTCCCTGTAGGGATCTTTAACACTGACAACATGGAGCTTTGAATAGCAAAGACAACTTGAGAATTCTTCCCTGATGAGGAAGGCATTGGAAAACATTTGACTGAATTTTTTTGTTAAATAGTTATTAAATGTCATGCTTGAAAATTAAACCACAACAGACTGACAATACTGTGTAGCATAAGATAAAACTAATAAATATTGTGGGAAATTAAATGATTTAATTTCACTTTCTATGATATATTAAACAGAACAGCCAGTTACACACATCTGATACCATACTTTAATTCAATATACAGTATATAATTAAACTATATGCAAATGGATGACTTTTATGCATCTGACTGAAGATGTTATTACACAGAGCTCTTATTTTCAATTACATTATGACTGTAAGCTGCTTTAAAATCAATTTTGCACTGAACAGCGATGGTAGCTCAACACCACACACACAGTAGTTATCACAGAGTACTCAGTAATCAGTGCTACTTGTTGTTTAATAAAACCTGATGGATGATGGTGGTGGACTGAGCTGCTGCTATGAGTTGGAAAAAGCAGTTTAGCTGCATACTCAGCATGTCTGTCCTTCCAGAACTCAGAAGAGACCCTGAGTTTACTGTAAACAGGGGGGGCTGTTTCAAGCCCTTCTCAATTCCCCTAACACATATGGAAATGGGCCATATCTTTAGGGCTTTGTCCTCCTCCAAGAACATCCACACAGCCCCTCACAATGTTAAAGGAGGGACTGACAAACATTTCATATTCATGGAACACAATTACCTCCATATGAATGGAATAATTGCTCTTTAGAGGCTTAAGCTACTAAGTGAAGTATGTGTGCATTTTTCAAGCCCTTGGGCTACAAGGTGATCACCATCAGCCACCTGAGCAGAGGGTCTGCTCTATCATCTGTTAGAGGGGAGGGAGGTTTGACTGCTGTGCCAGCCTCTGTATGAATATGCACCATAGATCACAGTGTAATGTATTAAAATTAATAAAATGAGTAAGCATGCGAGTGAAATATTGCGGTACCTGTGCATACAGCAGGTCAGATTGCTTATCTGATTATGTCTTTTGTTTGCTTTTATTTTGAAGGGGATGCAAAATCGCCAAAGATAGCAGTAAAAGAATTTGATTTCCTTTACTGACTGATAAATAACAAGCCACAAATACATTTAGGATGCTGAACTAATACATCTTTGTGGGTTTTTTTCTTTTTGAGAAAGGAAATATGTTTGTGGCACATTGCTGAATGATTAAAAAGAAAACTTGTGCCTCACATCTGCAACTAACTTTAGTTTTTGAGGACAACTAATTAAAAAATGTGTGTTATTCATTGAAAATCAATACATTGTGGTGACTGTGTCTCCTTTTCCTCTGAGCAGGCTGGGTCCTAAAGGGAAATCCCTTTGCTATTGTTGTCATACCACCCTGACACACATCAGGTCCCCCTGGTCTTCAGAAGCCAGGGGTACTTGAGAGTGTGCCTTCTTAACCCCTGAAGAGGATCCTTCTGCCCAGCTCATCCCACTAATTACCTTCTAGCCATACTGTAAATGGGCCACTCCCGATAATCAGCCTAAGCTGGGAGGAAGCCTGGATAGAGGAGCAGACAGAGAGAGACATGGATGGATTGGGGATGAAAGGAATAGGGGCATTTCAAAGAAACTGATTAGCTGTGGCCAAAAGCCTCAGTTTGACAAGTTGGAAAGTTTTGATGACATCATCCCTGATGCATACAGTAACTTAAGATCAATCCCCAACTGAGCAGCAGCTGATTAACTTCTAATCTTAAGTGTGTTTCTGCTCACAGTATAGGTTCAGGTTTTACATGCCTGTCAGTTCTCCCCAAATGCTTTAAACTCCAGAGACTCTAATGATGTAAAGTAGAAGCAGGTTAGGGAGTTATAACAGTAGTTGAAAGTGTGTGGCCCTGTGGTTTGCCAAATCTTAATATGGAGCACATTTGTGGGTTTATGTGCATGCTGTGAAATAAAAGAGCATAAGCACAAACAGGCCTTACCCTCATTGTGGTGTGTGGTTTTTTAGGTGGTATGAGGGAGATTTGTTTTTGATTTCCTGCTTGGTAAACTGATGAAACTCTTTTGCTTTGGCTCTCTTGCTTTAATAGGATACAGACATGAACTATAAATAATACAACTGGGAATGTGTTTTTGGGATACCTGCAGTGAAAAAATCTCCCATAAAAATCTCTTGTCATCCAAATACTATTAAAACTATCAAATGATACATGCTGTGACACTGGGTGACATGTTTCTTTACCAGGACGAACATGGGCACTGTAGTTCATTTTGACTCAGTCCTTTATACAAAGTGCTGCTGCTATAAATACTCACTAATGCAATAAATCAGCAGCTGAAAATAGCTCCCAACAAAAACTAAATTTACCCCTCTTTGAGCAATGTTTGCTAAAAAGTTTAAACTGTTTTTAAAAATGAAAGTATATATATATATATTCATGACTTTTTCCCCAGGAATAATAACAAAAACAGAACACTAAAGCTGCAGGTCTCCCTCCACACACACACACACACACACACACACACATCCTCCTCTTACAGTAATCAGCTTCTTGAGACGCAGCTGCTAATAGAGCAATGCCTTCTGCCCCTGATCCACACGTCAGTACACACACACATACACACACAATGCAGTGGTGTTTGCACTGTAATTACTGCAACACTGTCTTTGTCTGGACCATAATCCGGGGGATCCTTTGTCGGTCATACGTGCCTGCTCCTTCATTATAACCAACACTCACCCTCCTCCTTGTCCCCCAAAACCAGCCCCCCCCCCAAACCCCTCTAAAAGACTTGTCTCTCTTTCACCACCACCACCCACCCACTCCGCCCCACACACAAGAGAAGTGTGCTGTGCCTCAAAGGAACAAAAAAAGAGGCACAATTAGCCCTGTGACAGTAAGCTCCGGCATGGGCCAGGAAGCATGTCACACAAAGGGGGACAAACTTTTATACGACGCTTTAATGCAAACAGTGGCGTGTGCTGCCTCGTGCCTCAGTATTTAGAGCCTGGCCACTCTCATCACGGGGCCTTTGTGGATGAGAAACAAGTGGTCATTCATTTCATTTATTAGTTACCCATTACTTGGGGAAGCACAGCATTGCCATTGAGGCAAAGAAGGAGACTGTGTTACACAGGGTGGATGAAAAAAAAGAATCATCAGTGGGCTGGGCCTTTAATTGAATCCCATCTAGTCATTCAGAGATTGCCCTGTCAATGATTATATGGGGATCAATACAGTGAGGGGCAACTGGTTTCTGAGATGGGACGAGCACCCAGTGATTTTTACGGTTTTAAGGGAATCCTTGAGAGCACACAGAGCTCTCTCATCCCTCTTTCAAACCCTCGGACACACTCTTACCGCACAAAATCACAGATCTTGTTCTGCCCTTGTTTGTGCTGCTAAGCTGTGTCAGATCACTTCAACAGGTCTCTGCTGCTGCTCTACATCTGCACTGCAGGACCCACATTAATGATCGGCAGGCTTAAATAAACCCTCTGTGGTTGTTCTCTATCGATCAGGTGATCTGACTATCAGATAAGCTAACAGATCTATGAGGGACTCCTGCTGTAATTGAGTTGCTCCCTGGGAGTGTATATGTGTGTGTGTGCCTGTGTTCCCGTTTAAGCACATGTTTAGGATTATGAGCACCCTTTAGGTACATAGTGTTGCTTTTTTTAAATGTGTGTTTCACATTGGTGACCCAAATGGGATGGGAGATGTGCTCCCTGTGCTAATTATGAGTTGTAAAGCAGGTTGTGATTGCGGTTGTTGGTTTGAGTCCCGGAGGGGGATCAGTATTCAGTCTGTCCACTGCGCTGTGTGATTAGAGAGACCAGAGAGGGGAGGAGGGTAAAGTTTAGACTGCGATGTTGGACCAATTAATGCAAAGACCAAGACATCAGCAAGCAAATCTCTTCATGTGTATGTGCTTCTGTCATTTCATTTTATCTTACTGGAGAAAAATCATCCAGTTTGACTTGTGTCCCTCAGCTGTCAAACCTATTGGTAAGATTTTCAAGTTAAATGTGTTTTAGATTTGGCTTTTTTGGGACAATGCAGCCATGAAAGACATGCTAAAGAAACATTTCCATGACTAAAGATTCATGACTAAAAGTTTGTACATAAGCAACAAATAAAGTTCTAAGTGTAAGTTCATCATCCAAAAAAAAAAAAAGTGAAGTGATATTTTTGATTAAAAATTGGCAAAAGTTAACCATTGATGTGAAACAAGAAACCTTCTATTACTGTCGCATGCTATTTTTTTAAATCTGAAAATCCAATAAAAAATCTAAGTATCAAAAAAAGAAAGAAAATAAAAGGAAGTATATTGATGCATGAATACAAATCATGAAGAGGGTTTGCATCACAGGTTTAAATGAAACACTTCATATGAACACCATGAGTGTGTGTAGAGCTCAGAGGGGATACTAAATAAGTTAAACAAGTAGTAATAGTGTCATAAACTGTATTTATACTTGTGTGTATGTGTGTGTGGGGGTATGTGCATGTGCGTATTCCCCGTGTGTGTGTGTGTGTGCGTGCGTGCATTGGATGTTTCCTCTGTGGCCCTTCCATGCTTCCATGGCCACCTGTGACACTAATGCTACCTGTCAGCTCCCTCACCACAGAGGCCATACCGGCTGACATACACTGACTAACTAACACACTCTCTCACACACACACCGCAACCACCTCTCTGCCCAGAGCAGTTGCATCCAGCAGGAGATGGGTTATAGGACAACAACAGTCACAATTAATGGACACTCAGTCTGGGAGTGGCCTTCATTAACTGTGTGTTTTTTTCACAGGAGTTGAAGGGACAGTCTAATGGTCAGGTTTAAGGCTAATAGGGCACAGGGGGATAGGAGCACCTGAGTGAGGCCCGCTGCTCGCATATTATTATACCCTCACTAACATATAAACACATGGACTGCAGCACACACAAGAGAATATGGAGGCATAATAGGGACTGTTATAGAAGCAGATACATAGAAGTTATGTTATAGAAGCAGATAATTCTCGGTTGATAAGAGGCATGACACACAAACAAGGACAGGAAGTAAAATAATTCAAAACATCATTCCCCATATTTTCTTTCCATTGCTTAATTTTGGCCAAGGCTAATATAAGGCTTTGCAAAATCAAGTTGGGATGTTCCAAAGTTACAGTCTTTTAAATGTCAGTAGGGATATTTGCGCTAAAAAGACTGTGACTTTGGATCATGTCCATTTGATTTGACTAACTCAGATTACTGAAGCCTTATATCAGCTTTATCTGGACTTTATCTGAACCTCTTTCCCATATTGGAAATGTAAATGTACAGTATGGATGTGTGTGTGTTGTTGTGAGACAGACTTGAAAGAAATGTCAGCCTGTCCTTTAAAACACTCTCCAAAGCAGGATGCCTATCATGAGCGACCCTGACCTTACAGTTTGCATAACTCACACACAGTTACCTTTGTCACAACAGCGAGGATCCACATCTCTGCCTCTAAATCAGGGCCTGTAGCACATCAGAGTTTCCCCGGCCTTTCTCCTCCTCTGCTCCAGACAGGACTGATGGCTTTTGTTTTTCCAGAGGAGCATCATCACTCACAGCTGCTGCTGTAAATCTGGCCGGCCTCAGCCATCCGCCAAGAAAACCAAATGAGCTCATCCTTTCGCCCTCACGTGGTAGCTCCATTACAGTGGTGAAATATTGAGGATGAGGATGATGATGATGATGATGATGCAGATTATTGGTGATTTCCTCAGCTGCATGTGTCACCAAGAAGAGGAGGGGGGTTGTTGTTCTTTTGTCCCTTGGCCTGCTGCTCAGGGCGGGATAAATTGTCTGTCCTCAGGTCACTGTTTGGATCACCCAGCTGATTGTATTTCAGCTGTTGATTAACCAAGGCTAGATTAATGTGAGAGCTATATGTGGCAAAAACAAAGAGTGATGACTCCAGCTGTGTCGTTCCTCAGCCTCTGTCTTTATACATTGGTGCTTTATAAATGGAGCACTGAAGTTCTCTATCTCTTTCCAAGGCAGACCCCTGCTCCTCTCCTCTCTCCTCATCCCCATGTTCCCTCTTCCTTTAATTACTGTCTTCATGCTTGACGGGCACTGATGACTTGATTAAGCCTGCTGTGTGCAGTTCCAGTCTCTACCCTGCTGATGAATGAGTCTAAAGCTTATTAACTTACTCATTCTGATCAATAAGGCGCTGGGCCCGAACGCTGCAAGGACAGAGGGGAAAACTACTACTACTACTGCTGCTGCTGCTGCTGCTGCCCTCCATGCCGGCAGCTGGGATGAAATCAACACAAGATTATCATGTGTAACCAAACCTGCTGCTCTGAGGAGAGGAGTACAGGTGGATTGATTTTCTGGATTACTTTCAGGTGCAGAGGCTTCAGAGCTTACTTCCCTCCCCTGGACTTTCAAGATAAAAGACTGCTGCTTTTGCACACCTATTCAATTCCTTTAGTTGGAACTGATCATAAAAACACTTTATTTTGAAAATTCAACTCAGGATATGAGCTCAACATGAGAGAAATTTGAATAGAAGGTCAAAATGAAGCCTACCCTCAACTTCACTCACAAAAAGATAAAGATGTGGGTGTCATTCTGTGCTTTTTATTCTTGGCATCCTTCATGACAGCAAATCAAACCATAACGTTTAGTTATCTATAAAGAATGTTGGCCTCTAATTGCAAAAAATGTCTCCTGATGGTTCTGTAAACTAATAAAGATATTTAAAAAATACTAGAGGTTGTTTATTTTTGGTCAGCTGGCTTCACACACTACACAAACTGAACCACTAACTTGTTGTAAAGCAGTAAACCAGTCATTTAGTAATGCTCAAACCATTACTCTCTATATCACCCGCAGAGAATACCATTTATACATTATCCCATCTCCCACAACTTATTTATACTCAGGAGGCCTTCTCACAGCATCCAGGAGGCAGCAGTTGAAGAAGGCTCACATCTAAAACCCTATTCCCTTGAGGAGTCTTTTCAGCTCCACCAGGGGCTTTAGAAACAAGAGGCTCATCATTGAAGCTAATTTGACCTCCAATGGAAGCAGTCAGTGTGTGTATAGCAGCCTATACAGTGGTGAGATATTGCTTTGAAGGTGACATCTTAACTGGTAATCCTTGGAGTAAGAGATTATGACTGAGAAAGGTGCCATGTGTCTGTCTGCACCCTGGTGCCACAGATAAAAAATGAATATTGATCATTTTTTTGTGCAGCCGATTCAGTCTTTTTTGGTAAGAGGTGCCAGTATTGATGTATTGCGGTCAGTGATACAGACACACTCACACACACACACACACACACAAAAGAGTGCTGAAAGGTGTTTGATTCATTTTTCATGTCAGGAAAACAGATGCTTCCTGTTGCAGAGAAGATGCAGATCATACGATACCCCCCCGATACGCCCTCATGTCTGAGAACTATCTCTGGTTTTGTCAGGGTCCTTAATGAACAGGACTTTGTAATGTAAGCCTTTAACTATTAGCAGGCGCGGCTAGGCTAAACAAGTCTCGGTGCAGGATAGACCATATTGACCCCTGTCTCCCCTTTGTTGTGTGGAGCACATGTGAGAGTGTGAGCAGGAAGGTCTTCTGGGAAGAGCCCTTTAAGATGATGTGTGTGCCATTAATGTGACTGCAGGTCGGCTCCATTTCAGAGACATCGATCTGCTGCTGGAGCGTACAGAGCAGCGTGGCAGCAGAGATGAGCTGGAACCTGAGAGAAGGATGTAAAAATGTTGTCTAGATGGGAACAAAGTGTGAATATTTGCATATGTTCGGTGACTCTGCCCTGTTTTCTACTTGCTTTAAAGGACAAAACAACTGTGTGTATCTTAGAGAGTCAAAGGAAATCAACTTTCATCACAACTTAGTTTTTACCTTTTTTGGAGAGAACAGAATATTTTATTGGAAACTAAACTAACAATTCACAATGTTGACACTACATAGTAAAGTATAAAAATTAGGTGGAAGTGCCAAAACATTTCAGGTGAGTTATTAAACAAGGCTTATATTTGGGATATCCCTTGTTACATATATTGGAAAAAGAGAAGAGAGAGAAGAGGGTTTACCTGCTTTAAGAATTGATATTTATCAGAATTACGTGTTTACAGAATATGTGTTATTTAAAAATCAATGAAGAAGCCAGGGAGGAGTTTTATACCCGGAATCTAAACACTCAGCATGCACCATATCCCCACAAGAAAATAAATCCTGAAGTGAAGAAAATTCTTGCAGAGCTCTGCAGTTTTCCTCTGATGAATGTACATTATCAGAGATATAGACTGACTTCACTGTATCCTGACTCTGACCATCTTATATGACCTCCGTCAATAAGAGCATTGTCAATAATGTAGTCTGGGATGTATGGTTTTTATTAAGTAAGGGTTTGTGTTTTTCCAAGTATTGAATATTTAGTTAAGATAACTGGCCTTTTTTTTTTTTTTTTTTTAACCAAAGAGTATTTATGGAGTTTTTTTTATTTCATATTTGAAATGGATAATGCAAATACTTTGAGAATGATTGATTACAAAAAGCAGCATGATTGCCACCACTAATTAATTGGACTGGTGTTACCAGATGAATCAATGACCATCAGAAGATTGTCTGTGGCTGAGATGAATCTCATGTGTTGGAGATTGTTAAAAAAGCATAAACAGATCAATGGAGTTCCACTTTATAGGCCTGGATATGGCTTAGATATCCGTTCTGCTTGATGTTGGAGTGTGTGTGTGTGGGGCCGATGGTCCGCCTGGTAACCAGAGCCGTAATACAAGCCCATTTAGCATATGGCATTTTTACCACGGTGAGGTAAACACAGTGGGGAGGCCAGAAGAATAGTAAAACACTGCTCTGGCCAGATCTCCCTGTGGACCTACACAGAGTGGACACACACAGAGGACACAGTGTCGAGTCCCAATGACAAGCTGAGGTCATTCTGCTCAATACAGGAAGCTTTTCTGCTATTTTCTTTTTGTCTTCCCTTTAAGTTACATTGTCGAAAAGGTAAATTATCCACCTGAGCTCACTTCCTACACACACTCTCTCTCAAGGCCTCTTATCCACAGTCCTTTCCTCCATCTCTGCACCCTGTTTGACCTATTTTTTTTGGAGGGGGGGTCACCATGCACAAACCTGTCACAACACTAAAGGATGTTGATATCAACTGTCAAACCTTAAACCCTAATGGGGCTTTTTTAAAGCAACAATCTTAACAGATCAATGCACCCCCTATAGGAGTCACATTACAAAGACTGTCAATGACCACACGTGAAGGAGAGGAGAAACAAGAAGGGGAACAACATGAAACTGGATGCACATGACAAAGTCAGCCTAACATGGAACAAGCAACAGTACCAAGTACTTGCAGCTGAGTCAGTGGATGTCTTTTGTCAGCTCAGGAAAACTTACCAGGGTGAGGCTTCTCCAACAAACTGCTGAACGGGCGCAAAAGACCGGTGATGGCGGGGTGTTAAGAAGTTAGATGCCGGGAAGCAGCACTAAGGTGGCGCTAGGCTAGAGAGAAGCCATAAAGGCCTGTTAGGGTACATTAGGTGGAGGAGAGGGTCATAAGGCTTCATGAATGTTTCAGCAGGACAGGGGGCTTTTGTCTTCCAGCTCTGCTGTCAAAAAGCCATCATGACTCAGAGCTGGTGGAGTGGGGGTGGACGGCTGCGGTTCCACGGCAGAACACACGCAATCATAGACACGGACAGACAATGTGCCATGGAACACACAGCATGACAGAAGTACACATACTCTTAGTTGTGGTTGTGCACTCAGCACCTCATCCGTCACAGTTTTCATCTCCATCACTGTCAACACGCTCGCTGTTGAATCACTGCCTCTTGTCTCTTGGATGAGCAGGTTTAAGACCTTTCAGCTTCGCGATCGCGAATGTTTGGCACCATTGCAGAGCATCAGGTGCTTAAACAGTCATTCAAGCCTGGAGGTAGCTGCTAAACATCCACACCTCGGGGCCTGTCAGAGTCTTCTCCCCTTTGACCCCTACAGACCTTTGGGGGTTGCCTGGGGTCACGGTCAATTGTCCCATGAACAATAGAAGTGTAGCTGTGATAGCAATGTAGACTATATAACCTGGCTGGTAAACTGAAGGAAAGAATAAACCCTCAAGGAGGAGGATATTTACCCTGACATCGGCCTTACATCCTCAAATGCATCCAGTCTTCTGCATAAACTGTGAGGGTGCAGGCCTGCTCCTGGTAGATTGCTATAGCAATGATAATTGTATTTGTATGTCTGAAGATCTCACTCCCGAGACAAGACTAAATTGTAAATACAGGCAACATTACATTACTCACGTAGAGTGGTGCAGTGGAGTCTCAGTAGCAGGTTATACTGCAGCTTTACTGGACCAAATCCCCTACTTATCACACTCCCAGGCAACTCATCACTACATAACTTGTTTAATCTGAAGGTAATGTAAGGTGGAGTGTAACTATGTATGTTTAGGGAGGTACTGTATGACACCACAGGTTATACAGGAAGCAACACAGGAGGTTGAAGACAACCAGAAAGTAAAACATGCCATGATTACAGTGTAAAAGCACCTTCATTCTTTACTACCACACACACACACACACACACATAAAATTCCTTCAGCTGTGGCATTGTTTCTCCAAATCAGGCTACAAGTTAACAGAGCGGCAGTATTACAGTGATTAGAGAGGGCGAGGTGGGCCAGAGCAGAGGAGGTGATGAGAGGAGGAGGGAACTAACTAGCTGATAAAGCAGTTGTCCTCCCTTGTCTCTGTGCTGATAGCTTTGTTAAATGTGACTGACAGCTATTGATGAGCATGTAGCTGACCTGCCCCCCTCTGTCCATCACTTCATGTCTGTGTATATGTCTGTGTATATGTGTGTGTGTGTGTGTAGCTATGCGCATGCATGAGCAGATTTTTTGTGCATTTGCTCAGTTGCATGCATACGGTGATGACAGTGTGGGCATGTGTGTAAGATGAGGACTTGGTTTGTGGGGCTATAGCACACTGTGTGGCTCACTCTCATGATGGTCCGTGGGGAATCAATCATCAGCTGTCCTGTGTGGCTGGCGACCGTGCATTCTCCAGGAAAGAGAGTAGGTGAAGGGGTAGGTAAGGAATGGACAAAAGTGCTCATTAGCTAATCCACTTCAAGAGAAATCTTCCACTTCCTTCACTCTCTTTTGCTCATTTTCAAACATACAGTATGTGGGCTGAGATTCATTGTGGCTGTTCACCTCCCCACCCCGACAGTAACAGCAGAGATAAAGCAAACATCTCCACTTGACAGGATAGTGCAGGGTCGATGGCTGCCATACATGAGCGCTGCCCTCTAAGTGTCCATCTGAATGGACAGCTTAGTTAGGATTAGTTAAACTAACAGCAAATATCTTTAGAGGCAGGGAGGTCACCTAGTCTGTGCATGGGTGCGCATGTGGCAGGAGTACAGTGTCCATATGTTGTAAATCCTTCCCTCAGGGACAACACATGCAGTCCTTTTTTTGCCAGTCGAAAGTACACATTTTGGGCTTTTTAATATTTAAATACCCCTCTTGTTTCCAAACTATGGAATTTCAATTACATCTTGTAAAAAAAAAGTGCATGACAAACAGATCTGAGATGTCTAAATGTAAAGATTTACTAGCTATGATCACTTTTACATCTGTGGATCCACGCAGCCAGCACTGGTATGTGTCTTTCCTTTGGTCAATAGTGTCATAGCAGCATGTGGTCTGACTGTCCTAAAGTATCAGTTTAAGACATCCCTGGGCCTTTCAACACCACTACCCCACCGAGTGAAACATTCGCCTGAGAATAGACCCAGGCACAACAGGGGCGGCCAAAGAACATGAGGCAACTGTCACACGGGAATTACACGGTCACAGTCCATCAGAGCCTCACATATGCATCATTTGCATGCGCTTTTGTTGGAAAAGGAGAAGCAGGGCATGATTTCAGGCAGTTTTTGAAGAGAAATGCACACACATAGACACACAGCCAGAGAGGGAGCAGGTATGCGATGCAGAAACAGAAGTGTGTGTGAGAAGGAGGGGGAGGGAGGGAAACAGGGAGTACTGTAACAGTAGCTCCTCTCCTCGCTACCCTACTGCTAGCCTCATCACCCACAGGAATAACAGTCGGGTACATACAATGGCCTTGCGCATAAAGACACACAAATAGCATGCTGAAAACCATTGTAAAGCATGGCGCATGGGGAGAAGAAGCCTTTAACACTTTCTAACATCCCGAAATGACAATGCCAGATGTCAATCTACAAGCAGATTTTCTCCTTTCAGCAGAGTTGCATATGAATTGGAGTAAAAGAAGAGCCCTGCAGTCCATCAGGGGTTAAATAGTTCAAACAGGAGCAAGGAAATAATGTTTTTTAGTTGTCTTACAAGCATAGATGGATAGATCCCATGAGACTTTTGGCTCAGGTATACAGTAGATTTTGTGATTGGTTGGTGTTGATGGGGGTTATGGAGGAGTGTGTGTGGTGTGGTGTGTGCATGTGTGCGCGTGTGTGTGTGTGTGTTGGGGGGCAGTTGGCCAAAATATGTTGCCCCATGGGACCTGAGTGGAACCTCACACCAGCCCCCCACAGAAAAGGATAAGGCCATCTGCCCTCCTCAAGCATCAATCCTACCTAGAACACACACACACACACACACACACAGTGCCAGGCAGCAATATGGAGAGGCTTTGCAGACAGTGTTTGATCTGCCTTTCATCCAGGCAGTAGCATGCGGGCCACTGAGCCTCTCTGTGTGTCTCCTGCTGTACTGTCCGCTGTCCCAGTGGAAATCACTGACCGATAATAACAGCTCCAACCTGAGGCATGAATGGCAGGACACAAGCTGATCTGCCTCATCTCTTGACTCTGGGGTGGTGGGGTGGGGGGGCACAGTTCAGAGGATCCACTGAAACTAAATCACTTAACTCAAATGTTTCCTTAAAGGCAGAAGTCAAAAGCATATCATGTTATTATGACAGATGCAAAGTAAAATCAGAATAAGGTCAGGCAATAAATGTCTTCTAAAAGCAACTGCATCTTTTATGAGAGCACTCATGCCTTCTAAAACTACACGTAAAAGTCTAAGTAAAATGTAAAGGAAACAAGAAATCTTTTCAAACACAGAGGCAAGTGTTTTAATTAAGGTTAAAAATGCACTAAAACAACATTAAAAACAAGACAAAAAGGAAAGTAAAACAAATTAAGGTTGAATAAAGTGAAATAAAAGACAATCAGACCTAAAATAATCAGCTAGATATGCAGTTACATTGCAGCAATACCTTGTTTAAGTACTTAAGACAGTGCAGCGCAGAACTAAATCAGTCAGTGCTAGAGAAGGATGGGATAGCAGAGTTTGTGAAAACTACAATATCCTACTCCATGGTACTTGGAAATTATTGGTGGACAGCATGGCCTTTCACCAGGAGAAAAGGTATCATCACTACTGGGCCCAAGAAAGTCCTTCAAAACAGACTAATAAAATAAAAAATAGCATCGTATTCAATTAAGTTGTTTTTGTAACATCATCACACAAAACGTTTCTGAATTCTCCTTTGTCTTCATCATCTCTGGGTTCTCATGTGGTCTGAAGCAGACTGGGGCGCAGATTGACATAGAGCTGGTGTGGTTATAGTTTATTAGTCCACTCAGCTGAGAGTCTGAGGCCTGTCTCGAGCGGGGGCTAGCCTCAACATCAGCCAGACTGTGGCACACACGCGCACGCACACACTACACTGATAGCTATTAGGCAATCAATAGAAGCTAATACATCAGAGCATCTGACCACTCAGCTCCACTAACTTAGCAGACTGAGAGGAAGAGAAGAGAAGAGAAGAGAAGAGAAGAGAAGAGAAGAGAAGAGAAGAGAAGAGAAGAGAAGAGAAGGCATGAAGCTCACAGCTGGTCTCAGATGTAAGAATATCCCTGCAACAGCAATCTTATCTTTATATCAATAAACATTATAAATTAATCACAACACTGAATTCAGTTGTGGCCACATTTATGAGATACAGTGTTTTGGAAAGAGTTATGGCCTTGTGCTTCGACCTCAGAGGGAATTAACCTCAGCAAACCCAAACCATAAAAGTCCACTGCTCCTATCATTAATATCAGATTAATTTAGAGATTAATCTGATGGATAGTCCTCTAGAGGCGCTGTTAACTGGCCGGGAGGTGAAGTGTGAAATCAATCCGTATAAACAACCCTAGATACAAATTCTTCCAATGCCGGAGGGCTGAGTCCTAAATCAGCCAATCAGAGAGGTGCTAGTAAAACCAGTCTTTTAGCACGGCTCGCTAACAATCTCAGTATTTCAGCTCTGGCAGCTCATTCTCCTTTTTCTCCTTCTGTCTTTCTTTTTGTCTTTTTTGTCTCTTGTCCCATCCCTCTCCTCCACCCCTCTGCTCCTCAAAGGGAGAGCATCCTCCCTTTTTCACAGCAGGCTCCTTCATGGAGGCTCGGGGGGGTTGTATAGGTGGGAGGGGCAGTTCCAGTAGAGGTTGATCTACACTTGTTCAAGCAGCCATATTTTGGCTATTTGAAGGGAGAGGGAGGCTGTTAAACATTCAGTGAGGAGGTGACCCCTGACCCTGAAGGCTGCTGTCCATCCGTTACAGAAAATAAACAGAGGCTGGGCAGAGTGGTGCTGACTTTACTGCTCCTTTCTCTGCAGACAACTCAGAAGGAAAAGCATGAAGCCTGAGCAAACTCCATCAGTTTTTATTTCTCATGCATTTAGGAAAAACACTTTTTCAATCACTCGTCTTTTTTGCTTTATTTCTCTTCTCTTCTCCCACTGCTTGAATTTGTGTTGTATCACTATGCACAGTTGCAGCGGCGTTGCTATGTCTAACTACATGTCCTCATTGTGAGGTATGGTGACCCAAAGGTTAAAGGTGACATAACAGAGCACCAAAACAAAGGCTGGACACTGTGTCATCTGTCAGACCCCATGCTGCCGCCACCACCGCAGAACCAATTGTTACTTTCCTCAAATTAACCCTAACATGCTGACACACTAATCTATCTATCTATCTATCTATCTATCTATCTATCTATCTATCTATCTATCTATCTATCTATCTATCTATCTATCTGATCTCAGGAGAACATGTGGGCCAGTTGGTGACAGTGTGTGAGGGCAGATGTCAGTCACTCTGAGCTCCTTTGTGCCTGGAGCAATAGACCACCTAACTGCTGCACTCTATTGTCATTCATTTGGTCCAGTGGGGTTTGTTCTTCTTTTTCTTTCTTTCTTTCTTTCTTTTTTTTTTTTTTACTGTGAGCACACAGCCGCTTCATCACATGGCTAAAACACACCTGACAGACAGTGCTGGGGACATGTGTGCTGACTGATGCTCTGACTGGACCAGTGCACAGGTGAAAAATGGAGCGCACAGTCCATGCCAACACATACACACAAACACACGAGGATGCAGCTGTCCAAATGTATCAAATGTTAACCATCCATGGTGCATCATTTGAATAACTTATCAGCTGTAAACTCTCTTTTTAAGACATTATTATGCTACTTGTGGAGAGAAGACACAACCAACATACATATCTCCACTTTGGGAAAAAATCTAATTCATTTATCTATTTATTTATTTAGGAGATTTTTTTTTGTTTCCTCTTGTGTTTTAAAATTATGTTATTGTCACATTTCTGACAAAAACCATTAGGTTTTCCCTCAAACAACTACAAACAGATTTTTATTAAACATGCACTCACTAAGCCCAAGCTAAAAGGTTGTGTTATATTATTTAGGCATTAACACATTCTCAGCTGTGATTTCAGAGGTAAAACTGCTCACTTCAGACATAACACCAAGACCAGCAGTCTTGTATCCATGCGCTGATTTTTTATTATTATTATCTGTTAATCATGGAAAAGCAAACAAAGACACTTTCGATTGCTTTTACAGCCTTACATTACAATAAAAAATATTATCATACATTATAAATTAAGAGGTATAACATTTATTTTATGCACAAATAGGCTCAGATCTACAATGATAAAAATAGCTTTGCTTTTCAAGCGATGCAAGAAAACCCAACGTATACCGGTAACAATAATAATAATTATAATGATAATAATTAACGTTGTTATTATTATTATTATATAATCACACTGAGTTCACAAACCATTGCAGAGTGAAAGCTTTAAGCCACAAAACAACACACAACATATGTTAACATATTATAAATAGATTTAGACACATTTTTTGCCAACAATTAAATTATCATGAGCCTATTTAAATAGGCTTGTTATAGAACTAATTTTTTTTTTGTCTTAAGCAGCATTTACTTAAAGAAAAACCTACCTTTTTGTAGGCTTTATTTATTATCTCTCGTGGCATTACCACAACGGTCCTGTACAGATTGCGTGTTCTTCTGATATTTATATTGTCTAAAATATTACAGGTTGTGTTTGTCAGTATAGTTTAGGTCTGATAGACTAGTTCCAGGGCCGGTATTCCTGATTTAAAACGGTTAACCCGGTGTAAGGAAAGTTTTGTCCGGCTTTTGTCTGAGCTGTTTGATTGTCCTTCAGTGGAATCACAGAGTCCTCCTGTAACCCACTGCCCGGAGAGGACGGAAGAACTGTGCTGTCCAACATTTGTCTTTCTGCAGAGAGAGAAGAAACACATAAATAAACTGTTGAAGGCGGAATATTGCGGCCTATGATATATTTTTTAAATTGGTAGGCAAAAGACCTACATCTGCTTGTAAATTACAAATGAAGAAAGCAACACCATAGCCTATAACCAACTATATTTAAAAAAGAAATCATGCATTTTCTAGATATAAGGCACATCTGCCATTAAAAAACACAATTTCAATATTTATGGCGATAATTACTTTATTACAGATTAACTTTATAATGTGATGATCTAAAACTTATTTAACCTTTTGTTTAAATCATCTGCATTAACTATTTTAATGTGTTTCATCGTATCGAACTTCGAATTTAATCCACAAAATAAAAAACATGCAAAAACAGACTTGAGACATGCTAAATTCAAGGAGGAGAAATCCACTGCCAGGCCCGTAACTACCGCTTCAAAAATAATGTCTTACTTTTGTGACTTTTCATGTGGTATTTCAGCTCCTGCTCCTCCTGAAAAGAAGCTCCGCACAGCTCGCAGGGGAACGGCTTGTCTTTGGCGTGGGTCCGCCGGACGTGGCTGTCATGGGCGGCGTGGGAGGCGAAGGCCTTCCCGCAGTGCTTGCACTTGAAGGGCCGCTCTCCGGAGTGCTGGCGGATGTGTGTGCGCAGTATGCTGGAGGCAGTGAAGGCCTGGAGGAGAGGAATTTCAAACTCTTCGTGAGTATAATATTTACGCTTCCCCCCTTCTTTCTTTTCTTTAATATCACAAAATTAAGGGAGGAAAGAGATTTTTTCAAAGGCCAGAAAGCAGGTGAAGACCGTAGATTATGAAATTGGAAGCTAAATCCGGGATTTTTTATTTTCTTTAAAAGCTGGCTACTTATTTCTGTTTAATGTGGCTAATTAAAATGGCTTTACAATAAGTGTCACTTTTTAAATACACATACATAACAATTATTGGTTTAAAAAATATGACATTTATGAGGAATTTCCGTTTTGTTATTTGCATTTTTATGAAAACGACGCAACACTTCCTAGCTAACCTTCACTGAGTGACTGTAAACCGGTCTCGTGGTGTTTTGCTTTAAGTGTCCAGATAAGGAGAAAGAGGATTAGGTTAAACAAAACCTTCCTCGGGTGCATAAAAAAGGGGAGGATATCCAGAACAAAGAGCAAGAAAAAAACTTGAGGCCGTAAATTAAAAGTATAATCTCAGCAGACAAAAGGGTGGGTGTACATCTGGCGATAATTAGCATCTAAGTGTCTCCGCGGAGCGTGCCCGTCCGGAGAAACAATAATGAGGGGCTCGCGCCAAATGCACCATGAAACGAGGGTGGCACTAAATAGATCCGAAATAGTGCAGCTTTTTTTTTTTAAAAAAAAAAAGTGCGTCAAAGAAGAGAAGCGAGGAGGAGCAGGAGAAGGCCTGTGGGCCCAACAGCTACTTAGAAGGGGAATAAAACCATTACTATCACGGAGGATAAAAGCCTTCAACACTTCGATCCAGTGCTGGAAATTTCTTTTCATTTGCTTCCTAAACTAAATTGTCAAAAATTTCTCGTAGCTACATTGTTGTACAATTATTTAAACAATGTAACAAATTCACATTTTACTAAATATTTGAAGACATTTCCGTTTAGAGTAACATCTCACTCCATCTTCTGATAATTGTAGTATTAAGGGCTACATAACTCTTAAATACCATACACTTTATAGGTTCAGTTTTTGTTATTAATAGATCAGCTGTGCGGTGTTAGATTAGCTACAGGCTAATATAGCAACCCTGCTTTGGAAAAGAAAAAAAAAGCTTCTTACCTTATTACAATAGACACACTTGTATGGCCTTTCTCCAGAGTGCACACGCATGTGTTTGTTGAGACTGGACGACTGGGAGAAACTCTTTCCACACACTGAGCACTGCAGACCAGACAAACACGGAACATTAGCATAAATAAATGTTATTTATTCAGTTAATAACTTGTCATCATTTTTCTTAAGGAAATATTCTAAAACAAAGTAACCTAAACTCATGTCCACGTTTCAAGACTGATGAAAAATAATAGTAATGTGTATAATAATTGGCTTCTATGGTGAAAAGAACATGAATGTATCATTTAAATCAGTAATTTTTTCTATGTTGTTTCGTTGTGATTCTGTAGCCTCTGTTGTCACCATCATACAGAGGCCTTACAGGAATTTGCCTTTTAACGAGGCACTAATAAAACCCTGAAGTATCCGGTTCTCAGTGACGCTGCAGGGAGCTGTTCTTTCAGCACCACGCGAACTTTTGCATGCACCTATCGACCCTATACACCAGTGATGGTGCAGTGATGTAATGGTCTGCAGTGTGTTTACCCGGCAGACATACACACCTTGTGAGGCCTGTGTTTCTCGTGAACGTGTAAGATGTGGATCCTTAATCTGTCTCTCTTCTCGAAAGATCTGTTGCAGAGGTGGCAGGGGAACTTCCTGTCGCCCTGGTCCACGCAGCGCGTGTACTTCAGGTGTTTGTCTCTGTAGTATTTGTATGCGAACACTTTCCCACATCTGTCACACTTGAAACCCTCTCCAGCATCTGGGGAAAATATTGCAAATATATATTCAGTATATATATATATACGCTTAAAGAAAGAGCCTATAAACAACACGGGGTTAAAGTCTGACCTTCGGTGGGAGGAGCCACGCTGCTGTCCTCTCTGGGGTCCTTCAGGGTGAGCGGGATGCCGAGGAACTGCATGTAACAATCTCCATACCACACCAGCAGCTCCTGGCCTGGCCTGATATCCTTGCAGGCCTCGTAGAAGATCTGACCCTGGACCTGCACAGCGATCAGGTTCTGCTCCTCTGGGAAACGGGCACACTTCACCAAGGACATCCAGTTCCCTGATCCTCCTCTGCCGTCCACAAAGTGACTCAGCCGGCCGTTCTCAAACACCTGGACGGGGGAGAGAAGAGAGTGTTAAACCATAAGCTGAGTTTTTAGATAGGATCACGGCTTTGAGAACAAATTCAACACACACCTCCCACATCAAGGTGTTGTCATCGTATGTTTTAATCTCGCTGGTGTTGACTAATTTTCCTTGGAAAGGTCCGAAGCGCGCTCCTTTAGAGACAGTGCTGCTTTTGTCTGTGAAAACTCCACAGTGGGACACGTTTCCCCAAGACGCCTGGAGGATGGTTAAACCTGCAACACAGAGTCAAAACAGGTGTCAAACCTCAGCACTTAAACATACAGTCAGACACACAGGTATAAATGTGATAGAAGCGTAGATAGAAGGTGTGCAGACATACCTTCTGGAAGTTCAAGTGTTTCTTTGTCCAGTGGGAGAATGTGAGAGTCAGAAACTAAAAGGGAAAATCACAAATTAGTAAACGGGGATAAAATAAACAGTTGCTGATGTCTAACTAGATGTTATTATTCCATAACCTGGAGGTTTCCCCTCACAGGATGCACAGTTTCAGCAGAAGTCTCACCTGAGTTTTCGGGCAGGGTCACTCCTGATATCGCGTGACCCACGCTGCGCTCCTGGCTGCCAGAGTAACCGTAAAGCACCATGAACAAGTCATCCTCGCTAAAATTATAAGACGTGCGGGTTTTTTCCTGCGACAGGTCCGCGCCCCGGAGCCGGAACAAACTCTCCTTCGGTGGCGAGGTGGCGGAGGAAGAGGCGGAGGAGGACCTCTCACTGGACGGGCTGCTGAAGTCTGAGGACAGCGGACCGGCGGCGTGTTCGGTCACCACCGCGGCCAGCTCCTCCGGTTTGGAGTACAGCGGGTGTCCGGGCAACATCTGGCTCAGGTAAGGGATCCCGGAGGCGCTCAACACGTGCTCGTGCAGGACCGAGGCGTGGTGGCCGCCCTGGCCGAGGAACGGGGGGGCTCCGCCGTGGAGGCTGAGCGGCAGGGACGCCTGGGTGTCCGACACCAGGTCGACCGAGGGACTTGAGCGGATGGAGGAGGCTGTGCGTCTGCGGGAAGAAGTCCACGAAGTGGTGGGGGGCAGGGAGAGGGGCATGGTAGAAACCCCGGGCGGGACTGCCCTTCAGCATGCTGGCTGGGTAGCTCTTGTCCTTCAGCACTACGGGGATGCTGGACAGGGACACCGACATGACAGCACGGAGGTGAAACAGAGGTGCAATGAAGACGGTGGTGTATCCTTCAGTGGGTGAGGGAGAGAGGAAGAGAAGAGGGGGGTGGGGGTGGGAGAGGAAGTGGGGGTGAGTTATAAAAGTTTAATGTAAGAAAACTAAAAAAGGAAACATGACATCAAAAGAGGCTGACCACACCTGAACTGATTATTTCCATTCTTTACTTTAGTTTTTCAACAAGTGCAATTCCACCTTAAAAGTGAAACGTTAATTGGATGATTATAATCGATATAAAAATATAAAACCTATATAAAATAGGCTACAACATGCAAACTACAAATCCCTGCAGGAAGTAAGGTCATAAAATGCCACTGAACAAGACTTTATAACTGCATAATAAGGAAAAGCAATCCGCAGTGAAACTGGACAGCCGATTTTGCAATATTTCCAGCTGAGAGGACACACAGCAGACACACATCAGAGGCTCATCAGCTGCTTTAAATGACCGCCTGGAACACGGTGTGTATGTGTGTGTGTGTGTGTGTGTGTGTGTGTTTAGGAACCGTTCACCAATCAGCCAGTAAATAGAGAGACAAATCAGGGTCATGACACTAATTAAAGAACAGCCGGCCCGAGCAGAGGTCAACATTAATGAAGCTTTAAATGGACTTTACAATTACCGTATAATCATTAAATGAAGGAACGAAGAAATTACTATTAGTAATTCACTCTGAATTTAACAGAATTAACATCAAAAGACAAAATGTATCTTAACCCTACACAGATGTTCAAATAATGCAGATCTATTAAAGGATGAGTAACAGTGAGTAACAGGCTGTGATTTCCTGTGTAAATGTGCAGCAATGGGCTGTTGCAGTGATTTCTCAGATGGAAGATCAGCTTACCTTGTTAAATAAAGTCGAGATAATTCACAGTGAAGTCGTCTCCGTCATGTCCACACGCTTCAGTTTCGAAAACTTCTCGTCAGTAGGATTAGAAACACATCTCCCAGTTCTGCAGATCTAAACTTGAGAGTGCTGCAGGACGCTCTCTCTGTGTCTGTGGTCATCTGAGGGCACCTACTCTGTACACAGCCAGGTTCTGCTGGAGATGCTTCCCAGCACCTTCCTTCCTATTGGCCAGGAATCAGCTCAACCTCATGCATCTCAATGCCCCATAGGAATACATTTTCTCAGGGACAACCCACCCCGTTAACTTCTTCTCACCACTCTGTTTTCTCTGCCACAATGAGGCCGATTGAGAGAGGTTCCCCTGACATTTCCATATGAAGACCCTCCCCACCCCATCATAAACACTCGATAAGATTTTATCTGAAGGACCCCCCGGTGGAGTGGAGATATTTGTTGTTATGACTTGGATGTGGTGAATTAGGAAGAGAAATAGACAGTTATCGGTTTCATCTCTTTCTGTTCCAAACTCCACTGAGAAAATGGGAAAACTGAAACGAGTCTTTAACAACACTTTGGTTTGGTTCAGACCGGACATTGGGTGCTTGTCATTGCGTGTTGTGATAGTTTAATTTAATAATCTCATTCGTTGTGTTTTGTGCTATTTTCTATGTATTTTTGTAACTATATATTTTCTAATGGAGTTTTGAATGGGGTGTCTGTATAAAGGCTCCTACTTGCAGGTTATGCAGGCCAAGCTTTTTTTTTCTTTGTCATTTTTTTTAGTATGTGTTGATCTGGTAAACATCGAAATAAACAGGTCTGTCTATATATTTAATACGCTTCACTTTTCGGGGTTATTCGCATTAAATTACCGTGAATTTTTAGCGTTTAACCAAAAGTAAAACTCGATAAAAATATTTCTGTAGAAAATTGTATTCTGTTGTCTGCTGTGATTTTCAACAAAGGTAATAAATTTTTTTGCTATTTCTAATCGATTATTATCTAACAAAACATTTTGCTTTCATGTTTGTTTATTATTTGCATTTGTCATTCGGTAAATTCATTAAAAAGCTGAGGAAAAAATTGGATTTTTTAGTTGTTTCAAGCCGTTTTAGTCAGTAAAGATTAACATTTTTCTAATTGGTGCATCTTTATATGTATTTTTATGTATACAGTGAAAGTAACACGGAGGCCTTAAATGGTTTTCCGGGCTCAAACCTCCACCTCTGTTCACTTTCAGTCACGTGAAATAAGAGTCACATGATTAAATATTGCAATAACAGAATTCTTTATTTACAAGGCAAATAGCATCAGCGAAGCCATATTAGTTCACAACTTGCATAACTGTGGTTTTAACTTCTCTTGTATATCTAATTTTGCATAAAACGCTCACACACTAGGGGTACAAAGGTGGATGCGGGTGTACAGTGTGATTCCTGTGAACAATGCAGAAAAAAATATCTCGGGAAAACACAACAGTAAGCTTTCTTCAGAAAGTCCATATAGTATATTACATATTGCTTCAATATCCCTATGTATAATCTTTTCCATACAAACAGTGAGGGGGGGGAGGGGGGGGTGAAATAACAAGAGTCTTCAACCCAACACAGAACAGAGAGCAATGATGAGGAACAGTCCAACTGTGACCGAGTCTCCAGTAACTGAGGAGAGTTGAACAATGATGCACCCATTCGATATTGTACACAAGTCATTATACAAATTTATACAGACAGCGGTGTAATGTACAAGAACGAGAACGGACGAAATCTAAGGCATTATATGCTAGGGTTTTTAGCATTTCAAGGTTGCATCTTAGCTCTAAGAAATTGGCAGACAATACAAAAGGGCATTTAAAGTTCTTCAAAACCATAAGTTAAAGAGAAAAAATATTTCGTTTAGTGGGTCCAAAGCCTGGATATTTTTAAGGGGCAAAATCATTTCTTTGCACCTGTCCTCATTATAAATGCTAAAAAATGCATTGCTACCACATGGCTTTAAGTCTTCAAAATCTTGACAATCTTTGGAAATTTGCAAAGGGCTCTGAATCATTCTTTTAAAATGGCTCAAAAAAGGCTTGTTCTGCACGACTGTATTTTACAATCAAAACAGCATTTATCAAAGAAGAGTGATCTCCTGTAGGCCTACAGCAAAACAACTGCACCACATCTGCAGTGATGGCAACTGAAACAATAATGCAGACTTCCTTTGTCCCAAAGTTGACTTGCTACAGCTTCAAATTTCATTTAGAACAGATTTTTTTTTTTAAAGAAGCAACAATGGGCTACTTCCTCTGTAAATGCTGAGAAATGCATGGTGTAACTATGTTGACAGCAAACACCATCAGTCACATGCCTTTAATGACAATACATTCAGAATGATTCTTTTTCCTGTTTTATGCTGCAACATCTACATTAGACCCTGTTAAGTGACATCATCATAATATTTCTTGTTTTCTGTGGGCCTCAAAAGCGTGCTAACCAACAGCTCGCTTCTCACTAAGAAAATAAAAGCTGGTAGAATTCAGAAATCCAATTGAAAGGTGAGGATTATTTGGCTTTGCTCCAAGTCTGTCCTGGGTTAAATAGTTGCTATAAAAAGTTTTGTTTCTTTGAGGAAAATGTACTTTTGAGGTTAGAGAAGATGACTTGCTTTAGTTCTTGTCAAGGTCAAACCAAACCCCTACAGGGGCACAAGAATAGCATGTCATTACTGAACACTTTATAGTTGAACTAACTGCCTGAGGTCATAAAATATGGCTAAGTGTCTGTCAGAGCAGGTCTCATGAACCGTGCAGTCTTAACTCTGACCTCTGCTATAGAAGAATGGCTGGAGGCAGAGAGGGCATGTGTCAACAGGGGAGGTGGTGTCGGCGGGGGGGTGGTGGAGGGGGTCACAAACTACCTCCCTCTCCAGGCCTCAGCCAATGCTGCATAATCTAATAGGAACGCTGTGTGTGGATGTAGACTTTCTTGGTACAAACTGCAATAAAAAACTGTGTTTAATACTGCATCCAAACATGGAGCAAAAATGTGTCATTTATCTTCAGGAAACTGTACAAAAATTACAAAAACAAAAACACAAAAAACCCCCAAGAGATTCTCAAGTAATCGTTATTGCTTGTTTACATCACACCAGAACAGTTTGCACCTAGCAGCTTGTATGAAGCATTTTTCACTCCAGACAACATAGAAAGCACACTTCTGTTATTTTTTGAGTTATTGTATGGCTGTGTTCAATTTGTCCTGTTTTTTTTTTTTTTTTTTTTTCCATTTTTTGTGTTCTATGCTAAAGGCAGAGAAGCAAGCGATAATCTGTACACTGTATACACAGCACACCCCCTTCCCCTACTTCCCACCCCAACCCCTGTCTGCACCGTACCAGAACATCAGAACACGAAGGCTCCCGCTTCACTTCCCAAAAACAAAACAAAAAAAGAAAAAAAAAAAAGAAAAGAAAAACAAAAAACCTGCTCTGCTTCAAGAGGCAGTTGTGACCAGACAGGGGGAACCAAAACCATAAGGAATAAAATAAATAGGAAAGAAAATGTTTTACTTATTGGTATGTACAATCTCTGTAATTCATTTTAAACCATATTTGACTTTGACATCTTCTTCTGAAACTACAGGACCAAAGTATAATCCATTATTCAGGTTAATAGAAGAATCTTCTCAGAAAGAATACAACCATTACTGTTAAAATTATATATAAAAAAGTGCCTCTTTCACACTTTTAGAAATATTTTTTCTTGATGCTACCAGGATAAAGAATCATCTACAATAATTAAAATGAATCTATACAGAAAAATAAAACTTAATTTAATACACTATAGAAACCTCTTGACTAAAATTAGTCTAATCATACAAATCACCATTCCACTCAAACCATTCTTCTGCAGTGTTTTTCAAGATCATTTTTAACCATATCTTCAATCTACATCTTATTTCTCACAAGAAGAAAAAACCCTAAAATAAAATAATAATAATAATAAAATAAAGAACAGCAAAAAGGCAAAACCGGCTAAGTGTTTGAGCTCCATCCATAATTCTGAACATAACCTGGAGTCTTTGCTGCCATTTTGGAACTATGTGGAAATGTCACAAATATGTGAGAAAAGTAGGACATGAAAAAAAAATTAAAAAAATCAGTGTACGTCATTTTTGAGATGAGATTGTAAATGGCCGCTGTCCACTGAGAGGAATACATTCATCAGAACGAGGGATCCCACCCACTGCTGCCCCCTTAAGTCAGTGTCCCCCACCAGGAGGCCTACAGTAAGTCACACTACGGTGAATGCAGCTGGACAGGCAGACAGACTGGCTCATCATGAGGCTCTCCTCCAGGAGGGATAGGCATGTTGGACAGAGATCCACGATCCTTCCCCCAGCCCTCTTCACGCTTCCTGCGTCTGTTCGGGGTAAAGGAGGGAGGGAGGAGGGGGGATGCCGAAGAGGCCCAACTGGGGAAAGGCGGCGAATTTGGGTCAGGGGGGGGGTTCAGGACGTGGCCTGGCTGGTTCAAGGGGCCGTCGGTTGATTTACATGTTTGTACAATTTTTAAAGGGCCGACACGCTCCTTGCACCAGCTGATCACTGAGGTTCAGGTTAAGAACTCCATGAGGGTCAACAGTACTTCTGCAGAGAGATGACACATAATCAGAGCTGATAATAAATACACAACTCAACAGCACAGGTGATTGGTTAACTTGAACTTGCAGAACTTGAACTTGCAAATGACTATAAACAATTAGAAACCATCTTAGAACACCCCATCAACCCTAAAACAAGTCAGTAAATCACAAAAGCCTGCACTAATGGCCCAACGGTAAATAATTGAAATAATCTAAGTGCCAATATATTTCTATAATCCTGGAAGAGGGATAAATCAAGTGACAGATATACTGGTGTGTTACAACTGTCTGAAGTGCAGACAATCAAACTGCAGCACCGTGGTTAAATATTCATGGGCCTTTATTGGGCTTAAAAGCATCATGGACAACAACAGTGTATTCAACATACTGATGTAACAATACCAGGGAGACAAAGGAAGAAGGACTAACTTGGCTGACATTGAATGAATAATAATGACCAGAAATGGAGTGATGACAAAGAGGACATGTTTGTACAATTAGCCAAAGTATCAGTGAGTAACATCAGATGTCTGTGTGCAAATGAAAGTCTGATCCTCTCATCTTGCATTTTGCCATGCTTGTGTATGCATAGAGAGAGTATATGTTTGACAGCTGTAAGGAGTTAAGTTTTCCATGTGAAGTGAACCAGCTGATGAGTCCAGAGTCCAGACAGGCCAGCCCTTTGAACATCATATGGTAACATCTATATAGTCTAAATGGTCTGGCTCTAAAGTGCCTGCTGCTAATTACATCATTGTCCTCTAAGTTCAAGTCAAGTACCAGAACTCTGGCCGGAGGAGTTACGTAAACTACTGAGTAAATTATTCACTAGCATGGCTGTTCAATAAGTGTACCCAAACACTTAGGGTCTTACGATAAGACAAACACACACATAAGCAGCCTGGAGTGAAAAGAAAGAAAGATGAAGCTTTTAGTTTTTCTTGGTCCCCTGATCACTGTGTAAAACTGTAAGGGCTCCATTTTGTTAACCTCTACGGGTTAAAGTCTGAAAGTGTCTGAATTATATTACTACAAGGGGCTAATGTAAAGGGACACCCTCAGGATATAACTGGGCCATTTGAAAACCTCTAATTTGGTCTGGCCATACTGAGCCATGCCCAACTGAAAAACACATTTCTCTAAAACAAAATTTTGTGTGATTCTTCCTTTGTCCTGTTCTAAAAACGTCCTCATCTTTACCTCATTTTAAAGAATTTATGTGTCAGGACTGGTCTGGTGGTATTTACCTGTTCTTGCCCCATGGAGGGCAAACCGGGTGAGGGCCCTGAGGCCATGGACGTGACACTCATCTGTCCGGCCATCTGGCCCATGCTGCTCATGCTGCTGGTTGCCATGTTGGTGGCCATAGACACGTTGTTGAGGTTCATACCATTGCCATTGTACATGTTGCTGTTACTCTGCTGGGTGAACTGTGGTGATGCCTGCTGCTGTGAGAACATACTGGGGGAGAAGGTAGGTGTGTAAAAGAGGTGAGCTCAAACATTTATGTAGGAAAGAAGAAAAGGAATTTTAAGGCATATTTACCTGTTGCCACCTATGTTGCCCTGCGGCCAGCCATTCATGTCAGGGGAGCCCTGGAAAGTGGCGTTTCCTTGGCCCTGCTGCATCATCGGGGACTGCGTGTGGGCCATGCGGGGAGAAAGCAGGGGGCTCTGTGGTGTGCCGGGACCTCCAAAGCCTCCGTCTGCCTGTTGGCTCATACCTGTGGCAGATGCATTGAAGAAGGTCAACCAAACTGGACCCGCAGAGACTCAACTACAAATCAATGTACTGAGTGTAGCTAATGTTAGCATTCCGTGTAATTTACACAAACATGCCACATAAGGACAAACACAAATGCAGAGAATGAGCAAGTGTGATGATTAAGTGTCCATTCCGGTGTGCATTTGGGATTACTGACAGGCAGGTAATATGTCCTACATGCATGTAAGCAGGCAAGAAACTAGGAAGTAAAGGAATAAAGAGAAGGTTTAGGAGAGAAGGGAAAAAGAGAAGTAATGTCTAGCTGAATTTATTGATCTGTACGAACCCCCAGGACAGAGTCAGATTAAGGAGTGAAGGATAAATCAACCATGTCATTAGATAAATGAGTATTATACTAGATTACCAGATCAGACTGACAGGTACAGGCCTAATTATTGCTCTGCCTGGTCACAACCTCATGAGTCAGGTGGCAGTGTTTATGCAGAGTTCAGCTTTGATTATTGTGTCTTGCTGCCCTCTAGTGGTGAGAGAGAGTATAGCCAGGACACCATTTTGGACAGTGCACGGAATAAGTACAAGATAACACTTACTGATAAGTACTCATGTTATGAAATCGAAGAGTAAAATATGCAGCATGATTTGGATCACTCAATGGCAGCTGATTAATGCAGTCATCAGTGCATAACATTACAAATCAGATGATTTGCCCTATTATTAAAAAGCATGTGATGCTGTGCAACTGTAGTCACATCAACACACAGACACAATGGCGCATACACACACGCACGCACACACACAGGTTGTAGGGTAAGTCTGTGTGGTAGGCTGGGGTGTGGGAGCAGTACCTGAGTTGGGAAACTGAAAGGCACTGTGCTGCATTTGGGGGCTGAGTACGGCCCCGTACTGTCCGCCCATCATGTTTGTGTTTCCCATCATCATCTGTGAGGAGGAGGAGGAGGTGGAGGAAGAGGAGGAGGTGCCATGCAGGTGGAGCTGAGGGTTCGGGGGGAGAGAGGGCAGGCTGGGGGAGAGCGGGGAGGAGAAGGGGCTGGTAGGGGGAGGTGGCGAGGCCAGGCCTGTACTGGTACCGTAGCTGGGCGGGTAGGGGAACTGCTGGGGGTTGGCCTGGGGGATCCGGGGGTTACTCATGCCTCCAGCAGCGGCCATGTTGGGAGGCAGGTTGAGGCTCGGGCCCCTCATGGCCATGCTCCTTTGCTGCTGGACCTGCTGGGCCTGCTGGACCTGCTGCTGCTGCTGCCTCTGTCTCAGGTGATTACTCAGCATCTCCCGCTGACGCTGCGCCAACATCTGAGCATTGATGGTCCCCTGGAAGTGAGAGGAGAATGATGCAAGAATATCAGAACTGTATCAGATCTACATGAGGTGTATCTACCCTTAAATTTATACCAAGCAAACAACCAACCAGACATGACCTACTGTCATAGCGACATGTCTGTGCAGCAGCGACCTACCTGGTTTGGAGCATTGGCTCTAAGAGGTAGGTTCACATTTGACACACTACTCATCTGAGTCATCATTGGCTGACGGTTCTGCTGGGAGACAGAAGAAGTTAAAGGTTAAAGAGGCAGAATTTCACTGCAACGTGATGAATATTATTCCAGTAAATGCATCAAAAGACCAACAGGTGGAACCTAAATGCACCAACTATTTCCTGTGTGCATAGACAATCTGTCAAATTGTCAACTTCAAGGGTAATCACACAACTCCCACTGCTGTGTTTAATCATACGGCTGCTGACCAAACAGTGTGGTTACGTCATAAACAGTCAGTGGACAGTATGGCTTCCAGCAGTGTCAGAACAGTCTAGATGCAAGCACACCTGCTGTGACTGTAGCCGGTGCTGAAGCTGTAACCGTAGTGTGTTGGGTTGGTTGGGGACGACACCGGTGGGCCTGAGTCCGGGCCGTGCCTGCATCCTCATCATGGGGTAACCTGGCCGCGGACCCATCTGACCAGACATGGGGTGGAAGCCCGGCTCTTGCATGGGAGTGCCGGGGTAGCCCCTTTGGGCCATGTGGGATGGTGGGGGTCCGAATTGCTGGGTGTACATGGGGGGCTTCTGGTCTAACATCATGGAGGGGTCCTGGGGGAACTGGTCTGGCTCAATGGTTTGGTTCTGAAACAGGCAGGCAAAGAAACAGATCAAAAACATTGTAAAGCCATAAAAGATGATAAAGAAAAGCCACTTAAAACCAATAAAAATGTGTGTGACAGTGTTGACTGTGAAAGACTGATCTCACCTGTTCTACCAGAGCAGGGATCCCAAGGGCACGATCAATCTCCTCCAAACCATCAAAATCTTTTAGTGCTGTGTACAGTTGGGACATCAGAGCTCCCTCGTCTACTGCGCTGCCATCACCAGAGGCGAGCCCCGTGCTGCACAACAAGTCGTCCTGGGGAGCTGAGTGCACCGGCCTGGGCAGAGAGGAGATAGAGAAGGTACTAATTTACTCAATGAGAAAACTTTGGCCAGTATAAACCTACTAGACCAGCATACAAAATGACAATACTAAAAAAGGGAGGTTTGATGAGAATAGTAAGGTTTTGCTGCATTATTAATTAACGTGATGATAATTTACGAGTAAGTATCTTACCTGTTTACAAATGCTGTCTGGTCAATGGGCATCATGCTGTCTGGCCATGGGGCTGTTTGATTGGGTGGGGCTTGCTGCTGGGAGAAATGGTGGCTGACCATACCAATATCCATGTCAGGTTGGGCTAAACAGGAGGAAAAACAAAACTGATTAAGTTAAAATGGTAGACAGGCAACTCATTTAGGTTATTATGAGGAAAGGGAAAAAACAGGCAAGCTGCAAACATGTACTTTTTTTTTCCTAAAACCCAGGCAACAGATATTACTTTCATACATAAAGTGCTATACTATGGAGGGCCACAGGGTGGCACCCTATAAAATCTCAGGAGTTTGACTGTATACAGTATATGAGAGTACCACAGCACCACAGGTTTTAGATGTACAACAGCTGATCAGCTGAACTCATAAATTAACCTGGTTTCTACATTAACCTGCTTTAGAATCTGCTGTATTCTTAGGGTGACTGGCAATAATGTGTCTGGTCAACCTTAAACCTACTGTGTATTGTCACACTGTTCTCTAGTGTGATTTTCAAAACTAGCTAAGGTAACCTGTGTTTCTAGGCTAATCCTTGCTCTCACCATTGGCCATCATTGGGGACTGGAGCATCTGCCGGGGCCCTGGCTGGCTGTTGGGCCTCATGGGAGCACCGTTTGGCCCCATCCTGCCCTGCATGGCACCTTGCTGCCCAGGTCCAGATGCTCCCAGAGGAGGGGCAGAGGCTGAGCCCACCCAGCCCTCCTGCTGCTGCATGCCTGGCCGTGGACCACCTGGAGCCATGAGTCCTAGAGGAGCAAACATACACACACACACACACACACACAAGGACAGGAGGAACAGTGAGAAATGCCTCAGGTCAGAGCTTAGTGGATGTTCTCTGTCACCATGATACAATGGTAAAATATCATAGGAGAAGCCAACAATGTAGTGGTGGAGGATGTTTGAGGACTTCTAATATGTGGAAGTGACAGTGAGAGAAACTTTGTGCCAGTGTGGGTGACTATTTCCTGTCACAGGAAGTGAGTCACTGTGCCATTACAATGGCATATCACAGGCAGAGCGTGACATAGATTAAGGGAAAGAGGTCTTTCCTCAGAATCTGACAAACAGCTACATGTGTTAACAACAAATGATGTAATTGTTACAAAAATATTACGAACCGTCACTGTCACAACTGTCACACCTACCTGTGTTGACCATACCAGCCTGGTTAGCCATCATGCCATGATTTCCCACCATGCCTTGCTGCTGTTGCTGCTGCATAAGAGTGTATGGGCTTGTGGCCCTTATGGGGTACTGTAATGAGGCCTGCTGGGGGGACACATTCATGTCCAGAGACACGCTTCTCACAGGCAGACCCCTCCCTGGCTGGCCTGGTCGGACACCCCCGAAGTCTGAGGATAGGGATACATGAGTTTTTATCCATATGCATAACAATGGAGGAGTCAACAGTTTAATTTCACAGCTTTATATTTAGAACATTATGACAGGAGTATTTTCTACGGAGAGGGGGAAATCCCTGTGTGCACTTCCTTCCCGAGCAAGTATGAGACTCACTAGTTGGGCCCATGCCAGCGCTGATGCCCCTGTGCTGCTGCTGTGCCACTATGGCAGGATTTGTCTCGGACATCTGCAGGATATCATTGATGATGTTCTGTTTATCCATGGGACTGGGCAGCGAAACAGGCCGTGGCTCACAGAAAAGCTGTGGCTGAGCATTCTGCAGGTCATTCAGGATGTCATCCAGCTCTGATGACTGGAGAGAAACCAGAGAGAGAGAAAAAAAGGGGGGAGAAGGGTGAAAACAAGAAACAGATGAACCACTTAAACTTTCAATTTAGAGACCGATTGCTGCCTCACCTGCAGACACACAAACACAAATGTACATGTGACAGGCATAGACACTTACTGAGAGCAACAATGGTGTGTAAACACTACAATGCTTGCTGAGGAGTCTATCTGAGAGATGAGAACAGCAGGCTTGGCCTTGTTTATAATAACAGCAGTAACCCCGGGATAAAATGGACCTCTTTCCATCAAATCTAGGCCACACTTCACTTTAACTTAGCTTATCAGACTCACATACTCCTTACTTACCGGCTGGTGTTGTCAGACAAAAAACACAGCAACTGTTTCCCTTTTTATAGTCCACAATTTTTAAGCGAGTAATTAAGAATGCCATACTATTCTAAATATTATGTTTATACCCAGTAAGTTGAGGAAAGAGTAAAGATGGAAAACATGTGGCTACTGAAGCTGCTTTCTGCTGAGTAACATGGGAGAGCAGCATGAGGCAGCAGGCAGTTTGGCTGGTGCCAAAGTCTGAACTGCTCTCTGCCCCCCTACTGTAAACATCTGGACTGAGCCAGCCCAATACAGCCCAAGGCTGCATTCATATACAGCTGGGCTTTGGACTATCTGGACAGTTTTTGTTTAGTTTTTCACACAACTATCTTAAACAAAGACAAAGCCATGCTGGGATCTGGTTTCACTTGCTGAACTGAAGAATAGCTTGGACTATGAAAGATGAATCTCTTGGAAACAGATTTTGTTTTAGGACACTGGCAGCGTCTCTGTATTTCTCGTCCTTTCTATGACACAGAGTGCATGGACAAAATTACAGGAAGACCTAAAGAATGCTATCAAATACGTCACCCCAGCAATGTAAAGCCTCAAAAAAGTATCTTAGAATTGATAAATGTCACACAATTTCACGCACAGCAAAACCTAAAAGGCAACACAAACTGCAGCATTGTTGTATTGAATTTCATTTTACTGGCAGACGAAAAATGTAGGTTACAGTTGAACCTGAACTGCAACATCAACATAGGTGGTCAGTGCTTCCTAAAGGGGCCTGAGGGACTTTATGTAAATAAGTTGCACTGGCTGTAAGTGGCCACCAGAGTGCAGCACACTTGGAATCACTGACAACTCTGGATCGTGACATACAGTACTGTACAGCAGGAAAACAGCACACCAGCCACTGTCTCAGTGTTGTACTTCAATATTCTAAACAATGACATGTATCTTCAGTATGTAAATTCTACTGAAGATAATGAGGCTGACAAATATGCCTGACAGAACAGTTATCTGCTGTGGCCAAGGACTAGAGCCTTGGTCAAGCCTACACACACTTTTTATTGTTAGATATTTTGCTCCTCCAACCTTGGAAGATCCTGTTTAAAAAAACAAAAACAAAAAATGTCTCCATATACACAAAAGCAAACAAATGGCCACACAGTGCTGATCATTCTACACAGCAGACAAGCATATACAGGATATGTAGGAGAGCAAGAGAGAGTAGCAGAGTGAGGGGTGGGGGGTGGCAGTGGTGGGAGAGAGAAAAGCCCTAATGAGGTCAGGAATGATGTAATGCTCCTGTACGCTCTCTGTTTGCTCTCTTCCTCCTCCTCTCCATTCTCTCTCCTCCCACTTTCTGTTCTCTCGACTTCTCTAGTTGCTTTTACCCTTAATGGGTCCTATTTCTATCAATCCCTGTTACTCTCTGCTTTCAATGCATGTCCGTGCATGTAACACAATCCACATCCTTCTTTTCCTGCATCTCAGGCTGGGATACTGTATTTAATTAAAGCTACAAGGATTTTTAAGGCCAAATGACCATTATTAAATATTTAGTTTCAAGCCATGTCCCATTTACAGATCACAATTTAACATCTTGATGCCAGAACTCACTCTAGAAGAGAGTGAGAGTGTGAGGGCACATACATTACAAGATGCAGTCTGATGAAGGGTACACATGCATATTTAAAAATCCTGTATGTAATTTTTTCTTTTTTTCGCTTCAGTCGTGATCCGTTTATTTATCTCCATACCAAACACACAAATAGTCATTACTGCCTAGTTGAAAAACTGTGTGGTGATGAGGGAGAGAAACTGAAACTTAACATGTGGTTACTTGGTAAATTAAAAACATACAAAAAAACAAAAAACAGATAGAATCCTCAGCAACACTCAGGCAATAAGCAACTCAGATTTTACACACTTTTGACTCAGAAATGAACCATTCAGAGTAAAACTACTGACGACGTGTCATATATTTCAAGCGTGTTTGATACACAAGGCTCAGTTGCGTGCTTAGGAGCAGCAGAGGCCGGCCTTCTCTCAGCAGGGTGGCGATGAGGCCCTGCCAAATGTGTATTCTTAAAATTTGACTTGTGTCCCTCTGGGGCTCAACTTAAACCAGTGATGTCTGTAGACAAATTGCTCATAATCCAGCCATTTATTTCAAATCTGTCTATTTCATGTGCAGTATGTGCCCTAATGTCAACACAGAGCTCAGGGCAGTAGGACTTCTGTGTCTTTCTCCGTGTCATTTTATAGGAAAGGGAACTGAGAAACCGGGTGGGTAAAGCAGAAGTGCCACTGTCAAGTGATGAAAAAGGAAAAGTCAATTCACCCCAGAACTATGTTGGCTTTTTCGGAGTAAAAGAATTTAACAAAAACAACTTGCCAGAAATCTATTCACATTTTGAAAGAATTGGAATGGCAATAATTCAATTCACAAGGGCAGCAGCAACATTACTTGCAATCCTTATTTACTGTAATATTTGAAGGTTAACTCCCATGTTGGGAGTGTTACTCGTGAGTATTTTTTGTTCCCCCTTTTGCTGCTTGTATTTATTATAATAAATTACATAATTTGAATTATTTTGCAATAACTGATTTGGTTTCTGAGGGATTTGAACTAGAAAAAGCATCAGTAAAAAGGGAAGTTACTCAGCAAATCAACTTAAATCAACTGAAGTTGCAGTTCAATTGTAGTCTAATAACAATTTCTAGAAACCGGATTTTTGTATGTTCACATATTCACTAATCTATCCAGTATAACATGCTCTCAGTCATTTCTGATGGCAGTCTAATCTTCAAGTAATGACACAGGAGTAATTATTTGAATAATATTTGTGATAACTAGTGAAATACACCCTTCCATGTCCTTCAGGCTATTACTGGCTCAGCAGGTTTTGAAAACCCTTCTTGTATACTGTACAGAGACCCACATAATGTCCGGTACAGTGGGCATATTTTCCTGCGAGTGAGCACCTATAGAAATGACATGTCTTGGCATGTGGTTTGACATAATATTCTTTCTTATATCAAAAGAGGGAAGGAAAACTGAAGTACTAGGGCCAGCAGAAGCTACTGGAGGGCATAACACATAGTATCAGACTGTGTTGGCTCTTATGAATTCATTGATTTATTTATTTATTTTCTTTACCCACTCACTCATATGCAGGGTCAGCGAGGGGCTATGACTATTGTGACCTACATCTGTCATACTTTAAAAAAACAGTCAATACTGAGCTAAGCTGAAGTGATTTCAAATGCCATGGTGCCCAACTACATTAATTACATGGAAAATATGGATATCGCTGCAGTAGACAGTGTTTGCCACAGATAATCCCATCTCCCATAGGGCCATAGGACTAGAGAACCATACCTATAGTCTCTTCAGCCATCAGCTAAGCCACTACTACAGAGCTCCACTCTGATTTCTCATTTAGCCCTGCTCCAGCCATCAATAATTCAGCCCTCAAACAATCATGAGGAGGAGAGAGGCAGAGAGAGACACACAAGGCAAGAAAACAGTGGGTAGGTTAGTGGAGAGAAAAGATGAGTGGACGTTTTGACTAGTACAGTCAGCTTTCACACATGGCGAAGCAGTGTTTCACCAGTAAGGAAGAAAAACCCACTCACACACGTAATGGCTCTAATGAAGCCACAGCTTAGTTCACGTCAAACAAATGCCCTTCTCTACTTAGTAGAATCTGTCAGACTGGAATGAACCATCACCATCACTGAAGCTATGAACACTTTAATCACCATCTAAATGTGAAACCCAGAATTCACCAGTTTCATTTGTATTGTCAACACGAGAGAGAAATTAACAAATTCATGCTAATAAAACCCCCAAGCACCAAGACGTTCATATTAAACCTTTAATTCTCTCAGTTTCTATTTCCTTCTATTGTTTTTGCGTATGTTGCTTGCTCTACAAACACACCACTCCCTCTCCCCTCTATCTCCATGGTAGCAGAGAGGACATGCAAGAGCATATGGCTCATCATTTTCACTCTGCCTGCCGAGGCTGGGCTCTCCTGGGGGTATCTACACCTCTCTCATCTCTCTTTCTTTGTTCAGTTCAACAGCAGCTCTTATTATCCAACCAATCACCTTTTTCCTCTTCTTCGTATGTACCCAAGTGGCCAAGCACGTACTGTACATGCACTACCAGGTATAGCTAGTTGACATTCTGTACCACTACCCCTCTGTCTGACTGTAGTGTTTCTACAGAACGTGCCACAAAGAAGGAGGGAGACAATGAGACACAAATGTTTTTTTCCCCAATATCCTGATTAAACCTACACTGCTAAGAATTTCCAATAGGTCAATCAATACTTTGTGTATTCACACCTTTCTCCAGACCAGGATCAAGATGAGTTTGGGCACAGTTTTGCTGTTTAATAAAAACCTTAATTCAATGTTAGTGATTTAAATAGCATCTATGTAACCTAGATTACCTGACTAGTTGAAGAGGAGGAAGGTAATGCGGAAAATACAGACAGCAAAGAGTGGAAGGGGCATTGATGCAATTTTGTGTTATTCTATGTAATTCTGTGGTTTAGTGTGTGACAGAACTACATTCGCAGACTCGTGTCTTGGATGTGTGTTTAGTAGAGCGCGCCGTACACAGGTTTCCTGTATGAAAGGTTACCAGCCTCACCAAACACTGGTTTTCTTTCCTGCGTTAAAGAATCAGAAAGCTCAAACTCCTGCCTTCACAGAAATGTTGAGTTTTACCAGCGACACTCTCCCTGCTCGCTCCCTTTTTACTCTTTTCTCCTCTTCTCTCTTTCAGCGCCAGGTCTGACCTGAGCTCGATGCCAAACCTGAGGATTCTGGCCAAACGCAAACAGGATCAAATGGCTGGAGAACCACAGGGGCTCCTTCCAAATGTCACAGTTGTTTGAAGCTGGCGGATAGCTTCCCTCAGCTTGTGCTGCCAACACATAGGCAGTGAAAGGACCAGATGTGTTTATGTATGTGAATAAAAAACATGCATGCATGTCTTAAGCATGTATGACAAGACTACAACATCTGAATGTGACTATAGATAGGTCACTAATGCTGCCTGACCTCTACACAGCCAGACCATTTTTGTGTTTAGCTGTAACATCCTGTGTGGACATGGGACTTGGAGGAGCCAACATCTGCTACCTAACCCAGATTAACGCTCAGACAGAGAGAGGAGGCAAGTGGAGCAGTACAGGGCAAAAAGTTTTGGTTTTTGCGATGGGCTAAAGAGAAGGAGGTTACAAAATCACTTTTAGGGCAGCTGTAGAACCTTTCAGTAATACTAAATGTTTCTCAGTGAAGAGCAAAGTATGTTAAAAACTGACCTGCTCAGCCCGGTCGTATCCTGCGTCTTGTTTCTCTGCTTTAACATGGGTGCTTTTGCCCCCTTCGACCTTCACCTCCCCAGGCTCCAGCTTAGGGACCTTGTCCTTCAATACAGTGTCATCCTTATCCAGTAGGTAACGTAGCAGGGCATTGTCCTTCTTCTTGGGGCTCAAGGGCTCCTGCTTAGGAGTAATTTCTGCCCCAGGGGTTGTACTACCAGCACCCTGGGTTTGGTCTTGGCCCATCTCTTTGCCTGTGGCCTCTGCAGTGAGTTTGGCCAGGTCTACAGGAGACGTGCTGTTCTGTAGCAGTTGATGGAGGATCTTGTGTTTTTCTTTGAGGGATGTAGCATGTGTGTTTCCTCCTGTGTGGCCACCCCGGACCCCCGTACCGGCCTGGTCCTTGCCCTCACCTCCTGTGCCCGGGGACAGCGGTGTTTCTAAAGGCTCTGGCTTGGTGGTGAGCAGTTGCAGTAGCTTGGTGTGGCCCTTGTTGTCATGAAGACGACTGTGAGTGTCATGGCCATCAGGGGGCCCTTCTCTCTCCTCTTTGGGCTCAGACAGGTTGCTCTCTGTCTGGCCCTGGGTGTGCCCCTGGCCCACCTCCGTGTGAGGGCCAAATGAGTCTCCCGTACCACCAGCAGCACCACCCCCTCCACCAATTTTTGACATCAGGTGAGAGTTTACCCCTGACCCTGGTGTGACCCCAGCTGGGGAGCCTATCTTCCGGTCTGGGGACCCCAGTGTATGTGCATGAGGGGGCCCATGCCCGTGTCCTACACCATGGCACTCACTCAAGGCTTGTAGAGCTGACAGAGAACTGCTAGTGTAGCTGTTAGCATGGGCACTTGTCGTGCTACTACTGCCTGCTCCTCCAGGTCCTCCACCACACATCCCCACCGGAGATGGTGAATGCAGGCCTCCTGCTACGCGAGGGCTGCCTGCTCCCCCAGGACTACCACGGTGCCTGGGTGACAGCATAGAGTTCTGTTGGGGTGGATGGGGCCCTCCAGCCGGGCTGGGGCTAGCGCGAGAGGGGCTATTCATCCTCCAGTTTGGGCCCTGCTGTGGTGGCTGCATGCCCCCAGTGTGGTTGTGTGGAGGGGGACAGCCAAAACGGTAGCCCTGCATATGGCCCATGGCTGCTGGTTCTCTGGGGCCAGCAGGTCCTGGAGGGGAAAAAGGCGTACTGTTGCTGCTGATGGTAGTGTCTTGGCCCTGAGGCCCCGAACCTGGCAAACTGCCTGGGGTTGGAGGAGTCATGGAGGGAGTAGAGGAGTTCATTGGTTTTGGAGCCATCCCTGTAGCCTGATTGCCAGGACCCATATCCTGGCCCATTCCACATACTGTCTGCTCCCTAGAGTTAAAAACAAACACACAGATAACACAGCTGATTAATTCAAGGAGTTTGTTTTTTGCTTGTTTTTTTAAAAAGAATTTTCTGTACAAGAAAATAGAGAAAATTGGTCACTGCAAGGTCTTGGGGCTTATCTTGAGCAAGTGCAACATTGTTTTTGGAGAGGGACCTTGCTGCTGTTCTTTGAGAAATCTAGTTGTTTAAAATCTACATTGAATTAGTGGCAGAAGTTTCAAGTAGCAAATGGGCAAATACAGCCACAAATATCCGTATATACCACAAGGAAAAGGCAGGAAATAATGTTTTATTTTTCTTTTTTGGATAAACTTTCTCTCTGATTTCATTGAGACATTATCCTCTGAGACCCAGACCACAGACAAGCACGAATTTGCATGTTATCCCATCCACACACAACATATGAAGCCATCAGGTTGTGCTGCAGGGCACTGACAGGCTACAACTTGTCAGCATGTTCATGCTGCAGATTTGTCTCTCTGGTTCTGACACAGGTGTACATAGTGAGGCATACCTCTGTAGAATGTGCAGGGACATGTAGAGCTGGGGTTCGTTGGTGGCGGGCGAGCGCACCAGTTTGCTCTTGGTGTGGGCTGACACGATGGTCCCATCAGAGAGGGAGAACCTGTAGATGGGGCTGAACGCTTGGCCATGGCGGAGTACTGTGGACATATATGCACTTATTAGTAGATACACACACAAAATATTCTTATTTTGCTAATTAAGTTGTATAGTTGCAGGATAGCTGTTGCAGTGCACAGTATTACCTTCCTGCTGATGTCTCTTGGCAAAAGACATCTCTCCATCATTCTGTAGGTGAAACCTCTGAATGCAGCGCCTCACTAGATCCTCCCAGCCTGGTTTCATGGATGCCCGCAGCAGGCTGGTATCCAGGGACGTTATCTTACCTAAACACAGAGGACCAGATTTGGTAGGCCTTAGTCAGAAATGGTAGCAGGGATTTCTATACACATGCACAAACCCACACTGACAGAGCTGATGGGGATTTAATCTCTCTCTCAAACATAAATATGTAGAGCAGCTTGTTGACCAGAAGATGTTCTTCACTTGGCCACTCAGTAGCACAACAGCTTGCAATTTGGTTGAATACTAAGGATTTATTCTTTTTACATTTTAATCACAACTTGTCAAAGGCCCTAACTAGAAATGGTAGTGAGAAATTAAGTAAGATTGTCATTTACACACTTCATACAACAGGTAGAAGAATTGAGCCACATCAGGGCAGTTTAGGCTTAACTGTCTTTCAAAGTCGACAAATGCATTGTGTGTAAACACACATGCACACTCACTTGTAGCAGTGTGACAGTTCCTCACCGGATTGCAATTTAAATGGAGGCAGTGATGCGTTTAAAGGGCTGACAAGCAGACTGCTGCGTGAATGACAGCCAAGGGACTGAGTAAAGACTTGTCACACAAACAATCATAAGAAGCCTTTTATAGCGTTAAACTATATTCAGCACGCTCTCTCAGTCAAAAGACTGCAGAGGCAATATTGTTTTCCAAATAACTATGAGAGAAAAATTATACTCCCAATCTTGACCAAGAAAATTCTGATAACAATCTAGAATGGCATAAACAGACAGGCAAACAAACATAGGTATGCATACATGTACACCTACAGATGGGGTGTGGAGCTACAGTAAATTACTATATGTTAGTGAGTAACTATGTGTGTGCGTGTTGTGTCTGTGTGTATGCATGCCACACACGAAAAGTACAATCACATCAAAGAGCAGGTGAAACACAGACAACTGTCTGCATCTCTGCGCCACTGTTGAGACAGGTACTTTACCTCCCAGAGCGTAGACAGAGGTGGGAAATAGGTTCAGCTAAAAGACTCACTCCTAAGGACCTTTACCAAGGATATAATAATCTTTAAATACTTAGACTGTGGTGTCAGGTGATTTATGGGCTGGTGACATGGGATGAGGCGGTGCATGGGGCGGTGCCTTACTCTGAGCAATATATTATTTTTTGCAATGCTTTATTTAAACTACTGTGGGTGTGAAAATGATTGTAAACTGGTAGTAGGGAGGTCATAATCTTAAATGGTCACCATGATTGGCATAATCTATTAGCCCACTGGAGAAAGAAATCAGTTTGCTGTGTTTTTTTTCTTTAGATTAGTTTGCTCCTGGCTGTGTGACTGGTTTGTGTACCTTGCAGGTCCTGGCGCGTGGTGAAGCTCTCATGCGTGGGAAGCATGGGTCTTTCCTTCATGGGCACCCTGCGGGCCACACAGATCAGGCACGACTGAAAGTCTAAAAAAAAAAAAAAAGAAGAAAAACGGGAGAGAAAGAGATGGAGAACAGAGGAGCAGACAGAGGGAACATGTGGAGGAAAGAAATGATGTAGAGGATGTAACAAAAGGGACAGGACAGAGACATAAGGGATGACGGGGGATGGGAGAGGAGAGAGGAGGGGAGGATGGGGGCGTAAATGATAGAGACGGAGGGAGGGAAAGAAAATGAAATGCATGTTATTCCCAGGCAGCATAATTAATACAGTTATTAATGAGCATGGGGATCAGAGCTCCGCTCCTTTCATGAGGAGGAGCAGCTATTGCTGGCAAGGGAAATGATGAAGTGTGACCTTTGAAGGTGTGTGGGTATGTGTGTGTGAGTTCATGCGTGTGTATGTGCGCTCGCGTGCACGTGTCTCCGGCTGGTCTCACCTACAGTGCCATCTCACACTGATGACACCTCTCCTGGCCCAACATTAAAGATTGCCATCGCTCAATTATGACAGTTGCCTCTAATACACACATGGATGACAGTGCCAACACCAGGACTGGTGTGACCCCAAAAAGTCTGCCATCTAACTTTCCTGTGCCAGTAATACCCCACAATCCCACATGTTTCTGACTAAGAAATGCATGCCAGGGCTGACACACACACACACACACACACACACACACACACACACACACACACACACACACACACACACACACACACACACACAGATTCCTCATTTTGACTTGCAAACAGTGCCTCTTGGGTGGTCTAGCCGATAGATCTGTGAATCTCTCTCAATTCTCTTTCTCTCTCTCTCTCTCTATTCCTTCCGTGTCTCCATCTATGGCTGGACAAATTCCTGCAACTGTAACCACTGATCCTGCTTTACGACCCACACACATGCACACACACACAAACATTCACACACCTCTGGCCTGGGTCCTAGTTAGTCTATTTGCCAAAGTATGGCTGGCAAGCAGCTGGTGCACAAAGGAAGCCAGAGAGGGGAAAAGACAGGTTGAGACTAGACTTGGAGTGAAACATTTGCATTTTCCCTTATTGTTTTAATTAACCACAGAGTTGTAGTTTGGCAGGGGGGATTATGGTCTCTCATCAAAGCCAATGAGCAAATAGGATTTAGGTAGTTAAGATGCAGAATATCACATTTGTTTTGAGGGCATTACGCCTCTATGCTTTAGAGGGCTGGAAATATCTGGACAAAGGACAGTCACTTGTGATGGAAATTTACTCAAACTACAGGATCTCAAGTTCCTGTATAAAGCCATGAAAACCACTGGAAAAGCCCAGTGACCTCTCAGTGACTGAACCCTGAAAGGAGATCAGAGACAACATACAATTTAAATCATTTCCTAGGAAAGGCGAGCAGATGTTTATACTAGTTGCTACCAGAAATGCAGCTTCTTCTCTTCTCTACTTCCACATTCTCCTAAACATGCACAGAGTGTTCATATGCTGTTGTGTTGAAACCTATTTGAAGGGTTATCACAAGTCTGGTTCCCTGTTGCAATACACATGATTAAAACACATCCTTCCCTTGGAGTCATGAGCTCTGATTTGTGAGGAACGTATATGAATTATAGATGGGCTTTAATGACAGCTGCCCAGCCTCTCGTCTCCCTTGTGTCACTTAACTTTTCATGGATGTAAGCTGAGTGGCACCAGCACTACTCTTCATCAGTTGCTTATACCTCTTTTCACATACAATGCCAGTCATAAGGTTAAATCTCAATCTACTCATAACAGCTGTAACTTGAATTAATGTTTAAAACCATTCTCCATTCTGCAGCAGTCACGTCTTTCACCTCTTTACTCTCTTTTGTCTTAATCAAGGTTTAAGAATTCTTTCATTCCACCGCACACTGAAGGTGGCAACACTCAGTCTGATGTTACATGAGGGTAAAGACGCTTGTCTTCTGATTTTGTTGTTGATCTCGGTCTGCCAGACTACTTCAAGTTTTTCCTATTTTCTAGATGCCTTCTTATTATTATAATATACTTGAGTGTTCGATTATTTTAGGCTCTCTAAAGCAGCTTTTCATTCCTCAGTCATAATAGTTTGCCTTTTGTCTGTGTGTCTGCTGACTTTTGCCTCCCACAATGACTGCTGAGTGTTTTAGAAATTGTTCCATTGTATTTCAGGATATATTCATTTAGAGGGTCTGAGATCTTAATCGAACTCCAAAGTTTCTAACTTTTCTCAATTCACTTTTCATGATTCCATTCTTAAATTTCATTTGCAAAGGTATTGAGAACTCTCTGTATCAGGGATGGAGGCAATTCAGAGTTTCATCAGACCCCAAAACTAATCTTGTCTGAAGTTATTCTATAGGGTCACTACTTTAGTTCTCGATTCACTCTCTTTTCCCACGCTATCACCCCCTCTGCTTCCGTACCATCTCCTTCCTCCTTGATGGACTTGGGCTCCGAAACGGCAAAGCACTGCATGGTCTCATATTTCTGCTGCTGGGGCTCGTGCTCGTGTGGCTCGTCCTGGCTGTCGCTGTGGGGGTTGACCAGCATTCGGCAGTTGAACGTGTGGCTGTTCCTCCTCGGACCCTCGCTGGACCATGGGACGCCATTCACTGCAAGGAGAGCGAGAAGGGGATATTTTCAGTGTAGCCTCGTGGGGATTCGGTTTGACAGATTTTACTGGAGCTACAACAGAACAACAAAACATGGAAATCGGGAGCTGCGATGTAGCGAGCCAAGAGAGGCATAGCGAGAGCAAGATGGAGAGAATGGAGGTGGGGAAAGTGTAAAAAAGGAGAGAGCAGTTGCTGGGTAGAGATCAGTCATATTGAGCAGTCAGAACCCTGAGCCATCTATACACAGCTATGCCAGACTTCCATATGTATGTCCTCTAAAACATCACTGCCAATCTTTCTTCTTCTTTCCAACACTTTACTCAGGCGCAAGCAAACATGCATGTTCACACATGTACGAGCAAACGCACGCACACATACACAGAAAAAAGAAAAGAAAAAGAGACATGTACAGTCACACACACAACTCATTTCACTCTAGCAAACTCCATCACACTCCATCTGGTTTGTGATCTCATTCGGTGCATTGATAATCTCCCAGTATCTGGGACACAGCCCACTGATCGTTTCCAGGGTACTCGGCTCTGCGCTGCTCTCCCACCCAGATGGCTGGGCACTCAGACCTCAATCCGAAGCACCAGGAGAGAAGGGGAGAGGAAAGGGGAGAAGGGACTTAGAAAGAGCTCCTGATGGGGTACGCTGACATACATTACAGTCACCTGATGAGTGGAGGAGATGTGGAGGTAGGATGTTAAATGGGTGGGGGTATGAGAGAAGAAAAAGAAGATGGGGAGAAGGAGAGGGCAAAACTAAAAGACTTAAAGAAAAAGGAAATGTCTGTCATACAAAAATAAATGGCCTGTTTTCATGAAATGAGTAATGCTAGGATAAAGACAATGATTTTTGTGGGGGGTGTGTGTGTGTGTGTGTGTGTGTGTGTGTGTGTGTGTGTGTGTGTGTGTGTGTGTGTGTGTGTGTGTGTGTGTAAGAAATGGGAAAGTCAGAACATGAAAATGGGAACTCAGTGAGAGTGTGTGGCAGAGAAAGAGAATAACACACAACATGAAGAGAAGGGGGAAGGAAGGGCATGCAATGAGAATACAGGGAGAGATGCTGCTGACACGGGAGAGAAGCCAAAAAAGGAAGTTAATTAGGTGAAAAGAGAGGGAGGAAGAAGAGAAGAGGAATAGCAAATGTCTGGGTTGAGCATCAGCAAAAGAGGAAATGAAGAACCTATAGGTTTTATGCACCGTGCCAACCTTATGTAACACTTTGTTTTAGCCCGTTTTCCCACATCCTCTCCAAGGTTGTTTAACCATGAACGTTTTTAAGTGTTTTAATTAAACTGACACCACTATCAAATAGCCACCTACTAACAGGGCTTAATTTGTGCCAGATCCTGTTGGAGCAGGATCCAGCAACTCTTTTGTCACAATCAAAATCTGTAAATGTGTGAATACATTTTGTGTAATATTGAATGTTGGCTGTTTATTCTTTTATTTGCCATTGAAGTTACTGGTAAATCGCTTGTTTGCCTACTTTGGATGCATTTTAAATCTGACTAGGCAAAAAAAGAGAGAGATAGGAGCCTACTCAATCAGAGGAGAAGAGATCGATAGACAGACGCTCAGTTCGCTCAGTTTCTTAGCCTGCTTGCTTTTCGTGATTGTAACTGTAACTGAAGTACTGCAGATTTTCTGATGCGTTCTGGGCAAAATCAGAATGGCCATCAGGTAAACTGGGAGAAATTCTGGTGGGCTGTTGCATAGGTGGGCCAGTGGATAGTCAAAAAATCCATTAAGTTTTTACCAGCCCTGTTAGTCCCTCCCTGTGTGCCTGTTATTCAGCACGTATCCACCCCTGGGCCGGTCCGACTCTGTCATTTTTTCTTTCCCCTGACCCAGCAGAACAGCACCTTCTCTGTGTTCTGGGACCTCTTGATTTACAAATTAAGCACTGCCTACAACATACCTGCCTGAACAGGGAGAGGAAGAGAGGTGATTAAAAAAAAAAATTTTTTTTACAAGAGTTGAGCGCAGGGGTGTAAATGAGAGCAGAGGTAGGAATGATGCAACACAGAGGACATACATGCGGAATCAGGAAGAGAGAGAGATGCAGAACACAAATGACACAGCGAGACTGAAACTGACAGGTAGAAAAAGCTCGTGAGCAAAGCCAAACGCTGGCAGGGAAAATAAGCTCAAGGCTAACCGAGGGATTTGGGCAGCAGGTTCTTGATGAACTCGGCATGATCGCCGACGTGCAGCACGCTGTAGACACTGGTGTTCATCAGCTCCTCCTGGTTGTAGCGCAGGTACTGGGTCACATTCTCAGACACGAACACAATGTTACCCTCCATGTTCACTACAAAGAAGAAGCCGTCCAGGGCCTGGAAGGGAGAAAGAGAGTTCAGGAGTTTGTTTACGGAATTTTTCACCTTGATACAGAACAAATGTCTGAGAGTGAAATGGAAGCAGAAGTAGGAGAGTAAAATATGTTTGGGCACCTTTACCTCCTACTAGTACTCCCTCCTATTACAAATACTAATACTGCAGCTGAATAGGTAATTAAAAGCCTGGTCCTACCCTGATGTGCTTTTCCCTACTCTGTGCTGGTTTCAAAGTCTCATATTCAACACCGCCAGCTAAAATTCAGTTCACGAAAAGGATTTCCAGGGCTTTGTACGGAGCCAGAATAACAGTTACAGATGCAGAGGAAGCTGTAAGCTCTGCAGAGTTTTATGTGTATGTCTGTGGTCAACAGTAGCAAAAAAAAAAAAAAAAGTAGGACAAAACTATTCAAGCTGCACATCTGCATTGTGTCTGAAAAAGAGGTGATTAGTCCTCTTTGTGCTGGGTACATCCATCACCCCTGCAGATGCTCAACATCAGCGTGGCTGATATAAAGCAGGATAAAAGCATGTGCCTGCGGAGATTGGAGGATGTGAAGGAGGAGGAGCACTTAATTGAAAGAATACAGCCCCAGGTCAGCCATTACACACAAGATGGTGTCAATTAGGCCATCAAATCACCCAGAGCCCTTAAAAAGGAATTCTGGTGGTTGTAAAGCTGTAAAAGCTGGTGACAAGATAAGAGACAAGAGACTGCTGCCAAGGTGTCGTCTGCTCCTCACCTCTGCTTAAATAATCATTACCTACACACACGCCGCACGCACGCACACACATATATATATTTATAACAAATAATTTGCTGAGTCTGGTCTATAAAGCAATTAGCCTTATATATTTTGATAATACAAGGCATATTAACTGCATACTGACCTCTACTCAATTGCCTGTTTTTGTAACTGCATTACATACCTGGGATACATTTAGGGGTGAAGCAAACCCATGCACCCCAGGTTACACATAACCTCATGGGGTTATATGCTTTCCCCTGTACTGCATTAACACAGCATGAGCTGAAAATAAACTTAAGGAGATCTCATCTATCACTGCATGAAGTGGAATGGTTCCAAAATGCAACATGGTTGTGTAAGTCCACCCTGTGTGAAGGAAGGCCATGTACTGGACAAGTAGGGCAAACAGAAACAGAGCAAACACTCTCTAGTGCCAACTCTTGCCTTCTTCCAGACACTCTTGCATAATGCTGTTAGCCAATACCTTAATTTACAATGCCCTGATTAAAAATAAACTGTAGACATGACTAAAGCCTTTATAAATGAATATACTGTAAATAAATATACTCTGAGCCACCACACTCTCTGTGTACCTGTTCCATTTTGCGCCTGGCCCATTGTCTTGATATATGACTCTATTATGCTTATCCTCCCAGTATACAGCAGGTAGCGAACTGTTATAGTGAGAGGAGTAGGGGTCTGGCCAACTCCCCTCTCCTCCACAGGCGTTGCCATTATTTATGATGATTCTGTTGCTTTGCAAACCAGATCTCTCTTCACATACAGTCTTGCTAAACATGATATATTTTCAGCATGACAAAGCATTGCTATCCTGCTAGAAACAATTCAAACTGGTCTCTAGCAAAGCCCAGTATAGAAGCGTCTCACTTTTTTGGGACTGACCTAAAAGAAAAATCATGACCTTTGAAAGAAAAATCATACTTATCAAAAAAGGGATGATACTGGAATCTGTGAGGAAACTCTGTTATTATAGCTTTAAAAATTCAAAAGCCCTCCACTGATGTCGTCATAACACACAACAGCAACCATAAGGGGCGGTCTAACAGGAATGCAAACTATATGTCACAACAGTCATGTGACAGAACTAGACTTGTTCCCAGAAGGGTTAAAACAACATCACACTAATGTTTTTTTTTCCACGGCCTTCTTTGTCTCTCTGTGCTTGCATGAGTGTGGGCAGCGGAGAGCCTTGGAGGAGGGTCACGGGGCGCGTGGGTGCACTTCCTGCTGACAGCCATTCTCCTCAGAGCATCCTGTAATGAGCCCGGGCTGGCGGACGGGGTGGGGGTGGGGGGCATGGCTAGAGTGGAGCGGGTGTGAATGGCCGATCGCTGTGTTTTGGGGCTGCTGACAGATGGGAAAGCATGCAGGCTGCACTGGGCTATATTTAGCCGTGAGTTAGCATGTCGATTCAGTGACGCTGGACCAGGAGAGCTATAAATATTCCATGACAGGACAGATCTAGAGGCGAATGAAAAGAAGATGGGAGGGAGAGAGAGAAAAGAGAACTGAACAAGTAAGAGAGAGAGAGAAAGGGAGGGAGGAAGTGAGTGAGAGGACAGGCTCAATGGACTGATTCATTCGCCAGGCTGTTGCTTTCTTTCCCATTATACGTAAGCACTTCAGTGGCCCTCCGTGGGACAACGAGGCCATTGCTCTGTTCGGTGATTTACAGCCAATCCGGGGCAGATACAAGATGCTGGCAGCTTTTTACTCCACACAGCTACACTCACACACAACCACTACTGGCCCATTTGTGATTGTTCTCTGCGGATAGCACTCTTCATTATATACCAATCATGATTTAAAGAGGAGTGTATATCCTATGTGAGTGTTAGTATGAGTGTTTGGATGGGGTACTTCAGTTTGAGTGTTCGGTGTGTGGTATTTCATAACATTTCCTTCCCAGATATGACACTATGAATGAGCAAGAGAAGGCCCTCTACCCACCTCCAGCATCATTGGTCCCAAGGCATCTTTGTCAATCACACTTTGGCCTGTTGATGAGACATCAGCCTTCTGCACCTCCTCCTCATTTGCTGCGGCAGCTTTTTCTGTTGATGGAAAAGCCAGTGGCCAAGGTTTAGAGGCAAACAAACAATGAAAACAAATGGATTCAGCTGATTCAATATGGATATGATCTTTATGAATCTGATGTCAATGTCAGTTGCTGTAGTTCTAAGTTATTCTGTTATTATGGGAAACAAAACAGGACAGCAAAACATGACAGTCAGAAAGGAACTGAGAATTTTGCTTTCCCCATGTAATCAACCCACATACTTAAAAGAGGTCACTTTAACAAATATCTTTCTGGTTACAAAGCAAACACATTTTTTGCCTTTGTAAAAACATGTTGCCATGGCTCAAACTCAAGCACAGAGCAGCCAGCGCAGTGAAAGGTTATTGTAAATGAGTGTGTCAGGGCACGCAGCTGCCACGCTGGTGGCAGCCACTGGATGGATTGCATTGTTGTGAAAAAAAAAAAAAAAAGGCTATTATGGAAACACAGTGACAGTGTGTAAACAACTCTTGTTCCAAACAGAGTAGCATGTTGTTACTACACAGTCAAGCAGCAAGAGTAGAACTTTGTAGCTAAAAAAGTGACCATAAACATTTATCCCATTTTAATCAAGACAAATTATTAATTATCATTAATAATTCCAATTATTATCATTTGTTACAATAATCAGTCTTAATTTTGAGCTGTTCCTACAGAACCACCATTTTATATTTGGAAAGTACTTCAGTCTCCAGTCTCTTTTCATATGGACCGTCTTTCTCAAATAACTTTGCTACAGTGACGTCTTGTGAGCTCATATGCCGATTGGATTTCCAAGTATGGATGCAGACGCTATGACTTACATACTCAGATACACATACTTGTGATCTGTAATATTACCAAACTGGACCTGTGCATTACAAAAATCTAAATAATTTGACAGGTACATACTGATAATTAAAAATGATAAATGATTCCACAGCCTAATAAAATGCCATAAATCTTTAAATGTGAGGATTATGTGGTTGGTTGAATTAGAAGCGAAAATTTAGAGTATCCTTATCCATAGAGCTCCTGTACCTGCTCTGTGGCACTGTGCATTTGTCCATGTGAGTGACTGGGTTAATAACCATGCAGAGAAGCCTTATGTTCAGAGCGTAGGCTGCCCTACTTTTGGAGATGATGATGAGAGGCGGAATATGAGTGGGCTGTTGGGGGGACACATTTAACTGTCACACCACGCCAAGAAGAGGGCTGACCATATGGTGAGAAAATGTTGCGGTGAAAAGCAAACAAAAATCACGTCCTTCCTCTTTTTTTTGGACGTAGATGTGTGAAAGCTGACACAAATGCAGGTTTCCCCCTGCTCTGTGGGCCCACATTCATCTCTTTCAGCATTAATGATGTGTGCATCAGCAGGACCTCTCCAGGCCCAGCGGGGCCCAGTATACCAGCACAGCTGCCCTGGGTACAGACCCATCACTCAATGTCAGTGTGGCCCTCACTGGCTTTCTGCCTGTCTGCAGAACTGTGCCACAGATAGAGGGAGGAATTGATCACTTAGAAGGGTTGCATCTGGTAATAAATGTATTAATAACGGACAGCTGGGCTTTTACTTTGTTGGCAGGAGTGAGCACAGAGTGTAAAGAAAGCTGTAAAACTTGGCTATGCCATTATTTTATAGGCTCTATAAAGATATCATTATGCAACATATTGTCTGTTAATGTGAAACAAAATGGAAAAAAAATCATATGCTAGGCACACAACTCCACCATGATTTCAATAAAGAAAATGTAGGTAGACAGCAAGAGAGGAACAAACAGGGATAAAAGGTGGGAGGCCACTTTGCTGCACTTCTCTGCAGTGCTGTGACACCAATCAGTGAGTTATTATGTCACATTAGTGTAATTTATTCAGTAAAGTCACCATAAACTGAAGTTATCTTTTACACAGCAACAGTGCTGTCAGGCGGAAAATAATCTGAAACACATAGAAAAAGAGATGGACTACAAACAATCAAGTACAGGCCCAGAACATGACAATAAACAGATGAGAGAACAAATGGTGGTGGTAAAATCTACTTTGAGCATAAAGACATCTAAATGAGCTTTCAGCTCATTCCTGGTTCAACAGGAAGTACAAGAAGAAAAACGAATGGCTGCTGAAATTGCTGCCCCACTGGATCTCAGTAAGATGAGGTGCAGGAGCTTTCTATGTAAAGTATAAACATGTGTCTCTAGCTAGCCGGTAAGGTCTGGAGAACAAAGCAGAAAGGAAAGGACTGTTTAGCACTTCCCTTAGTGCTAGATGCACAAACACAATTATGGCTGGGGATGTCACTCTAGCCTAGTGTTAAAACACAAAAAAAGAGAGAGAGAGAGAGAGAAGAGGAAGGGTCGGGAACGAGGGAAGGGAGTACGGAATAAGACAGAAGAGTGGGGTGGGGGAGGGACGGACAGACGGTAGCCAGAGTTTGTGTGTGATTTTTGCATCACATTGTTCATCATTACATAACGTGTGGCTCTGTGAGTCACATAAAACAAGATGACATCATCAGCTGGTCTGATTCATGTATACCTCGAGTGAGCCACTCTTTGTCTACAAGTCACACTGCTGCTTTTCATGTACGTACGGACCCAGCTTATTCATAACCTAGTACTTGCTTTGAGTCTATCCTTTGGACCTGTAAGCGGGGGGGGGGGGGACTGGGACTTCATTGAGCTTGACCTGTTAAAACCAACATGAAAAAGTAAAAAGACAGACCTCAGGTAATTGCTACCGACTACTAAAAAGCAGAAGCTGGCAAATACAACCAAGCACACTGATCCATTTGCCTGATGTTCTGGATCAAAATGGAAGTGGGAAAGCGCTGCAGCCAACAAAAAACTGCTCTGGTTCATGCACATATGATAAAGTGATGGAGGGAACATTAAATCAATTGTGCTGCCCTTTAATAACAATATCAATTACTGAGTATGGACCAGATCCCAAACCATAATATTTATACCATCAAATCTGAGGTTTCTGCCAGCATAGTGCCACCTGTGTCACTTGTGGTTGTATTAAAACCACAAGAACTTAAAACCACAAGAACATCCAGAATATTTCTGATATTGCGACACCTTATTCACAGCATATATAAAAAGCCTGTGGATGAACAGATATTGTGAATTAAGCCAACCGAAGGGAAGCTCTTTTCATGCTGTAAAGAAAAAGTGTCGAAAATTTGCCACTTATACCTTGCTCCTTTATCTGTCTGATTTGTTTCACAGTTTCCTTCAGGATTGCACATTTGTCAGGCTTGACATTGAAGTTGTCGATGTCGTTGAAGTTGGCAAAGATCAGCTCGGCGAGCTCCTCGATGTATTTGTTCTCATGCTCGCGGTTACGCTTCTCGTTGCTCCGCTTGGGACTACAGAGACAAAGAGAACACTGGCTGTGAGGAAATGCAATAAAGACAGTAACAGCAGGGGAGATAAAGATGTATGATAAAGAGGTTCAAGTGTGCAGCAACTGCAATTCATTCACAATAAGAGAATAAATAGGTAGGAAGCACCCAGAGCAGGGAAGCAAAGAATATCACTCTAGAAAACTACACCAGTGTTGAGTGTTCATACACATCTCTGGACATGACTGAAGAGCCCTCTCATTTTCATAGTTGCCAAATGACAGTGCACAACATCTACTGCAGACCTTGGCATGGAGGAACGTCAGAAGAGGAATAAGGCTAGGGTCAATTATGCTCCATATGGCTTGAAATATAACTCTAGGCCTTTTCATTGTGCCAATATGGAACGCTACATCAATAAAGAAAACCTACATTCCTGGCCGCATGTCTGCAGATGAATTATGCAGATTTATTGTGCAGACTTCAACAGTGCTCCAGGCTTAGCTGCCACAATAGCATACTGCTATTGTTGGTAACTACTGGGTTGCTACTATACATACAATAGAAGTTGGAACTTGATTTTACAATCTTGCACTTGGTCAAAAGTGGTGCGGGAGGTTTTGAACCCGACATTTTGGCAAAGCAGTGGCCAGAGTTGCTGACATCTTACTTGTGGTGGAGTAGAAATGTCAAGACTACCTTATCCTTAAGAGGATGTTTCTGGGAATCTGTCCTTGTTTAGGTGTAAAAACCGTACCTGGGTCCTAGAAGTTCGGCAGAACATTCTTTGCGTTTTCGTGACTCTGCCCTTGCAGGGTCAGATGAGTTTTCACCGACTCCACTCATCCTCAATGCATATCAGCGTCTGGAAAACAAACACACAGAGGCAGAGACAGTGTTACATATGAAACAACGCATAGAGCATCTGATAGACTGATGTCAGCAACGAAAATATGTGAAACCCACACACACAGGTGTGTGGGCATGCCAGCACAGACATGTGCATATAACATATACACAATTCTGCGCTGGGGGCACAGGTTGATCCACTCAACCTGGAGAAATGAGTGAAAATGGAGCACAGAAAGAGATTCAATCATTTCTCTCTGATGGTGCGGCTCTCCCCAGAGAGCCTGAAATGAGAGCACGGCACTTTGCCCACAGCACCAGACTGCGCGCTCAGCCATGTACCAAGAAAAACCCATTCGTTACACGAAACCAAGCGAAGGCCAGCCTCACAGTAAGTTAGAGTGGCTTTACAATCACAACATGTGTCTGTGTTTACTGAGTGCCTCTAAGAATGATTTACCTGTATCAGCTTGTAGGGCTCACTTGAAATTTAAATGCGAGAATCGCATCTTGTCTGCTCTTTTTGAAGTCAAGCTACTGAGTGTAAGATCTCAGTGAGTAAGAATTGATGTTGTGACTGTTCTGTGCTATTCAAAGTGACAAGCTGGCTGAGGGCTGTTTCTGTTACTAACACCCCACATACTGCTATCTTTGGTTTCTCTGCAATTTAAGATAAAATACCATTAGGTTACGTCAAGATGCTTTGGAGGCTTGAGCTAGATTGCTCCTCTGCTAAGCATCCTCCACACCAACATATATCTTATTCTGCTCCTCTTCGTACCCTGCAAGTCAGCACAAGCTGAACTTCATGCCACTAAATGAAAGACAATCAATTATTGATCAAAGTAATGTCTTATTAATTACCACCATCATCTGCACCAAAATCTGATGGTGGCTAATGGACTTGGGATTTCAGGAGGATTTCTGCTGCACAGAAGATGTGAACACTTGCTGTCGTCCAAAACAAAAGGTGACATTTAAAAATATATGCATGATAATTATTTCCTCTTGGTTCATGCAAGATGGATGATCTGTAGCCCTTTGCTCTGGAAGAAAAGAAGAAGAAAGTCTGTCCCCAGAACGGTGCACAAGGTTGGGGCATGCTGTGTTGTGATACACTCTTAGCCACTCTAACCATGGAAACGGCTATGACACACACCGCTCAGTGCTCAGCCATTACATAAGGCTGATCAGAGTACAGCACGGTACAATGTAGAGCAGAGTGGAAGAGCATAGCTTAGCAGAAGCAGGGTAAACTAAAAAGGGAGCTAGTGACCATGCAAACTTGAGTCTGGCTCCCTCCTGGCCTGGAGTGACCTACTTTAAGCTAATGGTAGGGTCTGTGCTTAAATGGATGAAGTCAAAGCAGTGGTGACTGGCCGGAGAGGCAGAGGAGACTCTGAAGGGTAAAACACATTTCCACTGTTCTGTTGACAAGTGACTTGAGTACTACTGGCGGCCTGTACAGTGTATGGACAGATAATGATACACAAATGTCATCAGGCATGTGTCCTTGCATTATGCTCTTTTGACTGCCATTAGGGTGTCTTTATGCTGTGGCATTGTGCTGTCCACTGAAATTATAACAGTCTGTATAGCAGAGGTTATGTGCTTTTATTAATGACAACAGAAACAGGCCATTAAACTCTCATAGCTAAGTGGCACTCTCTGTTCCTATTGGTTGTGCCTGGGCTTTCCAGCGCAAGTTACCATGGGGATTCTAGACCTGATTGGTTGCGCCCGTCCCACTGGGCCAGATATGATTGGTTGCCTTCGTCTCCTTGACATGGCAGTAATGATGGGTCATTGTACGTTGAGACAAATAAGAGCGACTGGAAGTACCAGGCACGTTTCAATGACACCAACACAGACAGCCAGACAGTCCCGGCCCACAGGCTGGCAGGCCGTTTTTTGTTGCTGGGGGGTCCCAATTTCATATGGGCAGACTAGCGAGGGATTTCTAATCCTAGAGAATGCCCTGAATCCCTGAGCAGCTATAAACAGCTGGGCACTGGTGTTAGCACTTCCTGTACGGAGCTGTGTCACTCAGTTAATTATCAGTGCTGGCCGCTAGGAGAGAAAAGCAAGTGAATGGTGGCATGCTGCTTAATGTTTTTGTGTTTATGACATAAACTCTCATCTCAGTTCACAACCTGCTCTATAACACGTTTATTTAGCTATAATGTCCTATAAAACTGCAGATATGATGGGACAATAGACATTGTCTAATACACAAAAAAATCTGTACAGTACATTTCACTATGCAGCTGCTGATTACACATTCAAACACAACACACACAGAGGCATCAGTGATGTTCAGGATGATGATAATGGAGCTTTCCACAATAACACACACAATCATGTTTATGGCTCTGAATACAGGTAAGGCTATGAGCTTACTCCTTGATGATGCCTACTAATCTACTGTAAGTATAACACATACACATAAATTATTTACTCACACTTCAGTCAGTAAAGCATAACAATCAATTTCACCTCTATAAACTGCATAATTTATATGGAAATCAAAAGCAGCAAAATGCCAAATCTTAACACAACTAAGAAGCTGTGAAGACAACACAGCTTGTTGTCCTAAAAATGAAATAAAGGGTTAAATTATTTTAAACAAGTAGAGAAATTCTCAACTGATTTTCAGTATCTAAAGAGAATAACTGATATTTTATTGTAACATTAACTCAAGACTGAGCTAGCATTAGCTTTAGCTAACGTGGAAATGATGTAATGATCTCAAAGCAGTGATAACATGGCTGAGTATAGATTCATGCATGCATAAGAGACTGCCATCCATTGGTTCACCTGTGCTGTGTGCAGACATCATTGACCCAGTGCACAGTAGGGTAAGTGGGGGTGGGGTGAATAACCTCATTATGTATAGGACTGACTGGCATATTCTGGAGGGTGTCTACCAAGTTTACAGCTCACCAAGCTGTCAGCTCATTTAGTTCATTAGTAGTGTAATTTGAGACATATGGCCCATCAGTCACTGCAAGATGCCGTATGTTAGTTATAGACTGTATGAAATCAGTGTATGGTTAATTGGGGATCGTCAGGATTCACACACACAAGATGGATGAATTCAGCGCAGCATTCAAACAAATATTCTTCAGGACTGATAGCTTGGAAAGTGAAGGGTAGTCATATCATATTTCCATTATGGTGAGAAACAGCTAAAGGGAAAAAAGTGGCACCTGGTTTTACTTAGAACTCCCCCTGTATGAACACAGACAATGCATTCCTGTTAAATATCAAAATATCAAAGGAAGAGAAAAGATGACACCATTCTTCTGACAAACATTAGTCCAACAAGCTATGGAGGAAAAGGTCATCTGTAAATGGATGCCATACAGAAAAAAGGGAAGTGTTTTACACTTTAACTAGAAACTGCTATTTACAGTGAGTTTGGCCAACTGCTTGCTGTTGTTGGCAAAGCACTGGCATGCTGACGGTCACTAGGAAAGTATAAACTCAAGATCTGACTGGAAATGGTGCTGGGGTCATGAAGTTTATAGACGCACATACCCTTCCCATGCAGTTGTTTTGCTGCTTTGAAGGTGTAATGAACTTAGGTTTCCACTTACACAAGTGTAGTAAACACCTCTCCCCTCTTCCCATCTCTCTCACACAAAATGCACACCTATATGACAGCAAACATAATTGTATATTTGTGTGCTGACATTTCAGTCCTGCCAGTGTGAACTCGACACTTCTCACTTCATTACAGGTTTTCATATTCATCATGGTCTATCTGTGTGTCTGACTCACATGGCTAAATGAAGGGTTAGGTTACTAAACCACTGCAACTGCCACAACACTGCCTCAGCAACACAATGCTGATGATTTTCCAATATTCAAACATGCTTATTAAACTGATGCACCACAAATGGTTTTTATAATATCAGGACCACTGATATGCTAAGATATGTGATATATGAAATAATGTTTACTTTGAACTACATAAAGAAACACAGTAATGAAAGTTTTCTGACCAACAGGAAAAAGTTTTAAAAATCAATCGACTTTGAAAACACTACGTGCACTTCAGGGAGGTGATCATAGGTGAGTGTCATTGCTTATATCTTAGGTGTCACAAGAGCAGACTCTCTAGGACTGAGCTGGAGCCAACCAGTCTGGCCAGGGAAGAATGCAGAGACAACAAGGGGCTGCTGCTGCGGCTGCCGCTCAGAGACCTGGAGACAACAACATTTCCCCCTGTCAAACTCAGCTGGTACAACCTGTACATGACATGGTGTATCACACTACAGTGAACACCTCAAAAGCTCAACAAATTAAACCTTTAACTGCACCTGTGTGGCTGTCTGAATGACATGATGCATCTAACAGAGGACACACAGTGACAGGCAAATTTATGTTCCAACTGTTGAGTTGGGCTAAACAGGGCTGCTACACAGCACAGACTTAACATGGTGCTGTAGGCTGCACGATGGCTTAAAACCAGCCAGGATGGCAGTATGTTGCTTGTGTTCAAATATAGCAATTTCATGTCCAATGGTAGGACTGTGTTGCAATGTCATCTCCTGTTTGTCAGTTTTACGACATGCGAGGCAGAGACAAAAAAAATTTAGATCTTACTAGAATTTTGATTGTAAGAGAAAAACAGCTGCTGAGTGTGAAAGTTGTAATAGACTAGTTGTATAATCACTGATGCCAATAAATAAGCCAATTATATTTAACCTAAGTAATAAGTACTGAAAAAAAGAATATGTTGATATTTTGGGCTGCCTAGCAAAACTTCTTAGGTATCAATTAGTTAAATATTTGTGATATTTAATAATTTGACTGTATCATTTATTCATACCAAATTCATACCATAAAGATGCAATCATTTTTATCATTATGCAAATTTCTTTGGTCCAAATGAATGATTTCAAGTGGATTGTAATTAAAATCTAACTAAATCAGCTGCTCAAAATCAGCTATAGGTCGTTGTTAGTTGTTGTGTAATACTAAACTGCATTATATTGAAATAAAAAACATAACAAAAAACCTCTAGATAATGCAGTCCAGTTTGATAACACTGCAAACTATAAATTAATACCTCTTAGACAGTGTCAATCAAAACAGAACATTATTATCTTTCTGAAAGTAGAATCTATGGCTGAGCTGTTGTATTTAATTGCTTTTTAAAGGTCTACCTAATAAAGTACCCACTGAGTACTGGAGCTGAAAAATATATTCATTAATATTGTGCCACTGACTTTAGCTATAGCACCAAACCAAAGGCTATGAAAAAAATTCTTCAACATTAGATGCATCAAATTCTCAAAAACAAACACTATGACACAGCTTTCTAACAATCACATTTAACTACTACTACTTGACATTTTTCCTTTAATAACATTCAGCTGTCATAACCACACAAAGGGAGCCAGCCTGTAGCCATATCACCAGAGGGGGGGGCCTTCAAAAAACACTGAATCACCCATTGCAGTCATAGTATAATGGAGGGAAAAAACGGATGCAGGGAAAAAAAAAATCAGTGTCTGATTGCCAGGGGGAGAGGGCATGTGCCAGTGTGCCATTCCTGTAATCATGTGGGTTAGCAGGGCTTTGATTATAGAGACACACCCAGTGCTTCTGGAGCTCAGAGAGTGCTGGGCATGACTGTGCATTAAGCTGCATCAAAAGCTATTGGGGAAGTGTTTGAAGTCTCCTGCACTATAATAACGAGGGCCCTTCCGGAAAGTGCAAAACCACTGTGGGGCACTGAACAATGTCTCGCTAGTGTGTAATCTGTCCTCACATGGCTTCTTGGCACAACAGGCCCCGAGAGAGAAATGGAGAACAAGAGCACACCAATAAAGACTGCTTCTGGAGGGCTGCAACATGGGCCATTTATTTCCCCTCTGAACTGAAGAGGAAATCATGACAGGGGAGGGGCCCAGAGGACTCGTGTCTTCTCATTTTACGTCTCAATATTTGCAAGGGTGAGAAAAAGTGCTGATAGAGCCAAAACACACAGAAACACGTTGGAACCATGTCAGATGGTATTAAAGACTAAAATGTATTTAAAAACAATATCGATTTCAACAGAGCGCAACTTGGGTGGGGGTCTGTAGTGAACTTTAGCCTTGCTGACAGCTGCTGTTACCTTGAACCAGATGTTGTGATATTAGGTTTGGGTCAAGGGAGAGGCACAGGGAGATGGCAGGGAGGGAGAAATGTGATGATGGAGTGAAAGAGATAAAGAGCAGTTGGAATCATGAATCTTGGGTGAATTTAACAAGACTTGAGTGATAGGAATGTCACTCTGAACATACAAAGGAATCAGATCATTGACTGAAAGCTAGCTTGGGAGAAAATGAGAAAATTGAGTGCAGAGACAGGAAAGGAAGATGAGGAAACAAAGGGAGCAAAAATAGGTCACAGGCCTTTTTCACAGAGAAGGTTCACTGAGTATAGGAGGTGTGCCCAGTAGATCATGGGTGTCACTGTTCAGAAACTACAGTTCCATATAATAACATTTAAGTTAACATGCAGTTCTGGCCTCAAACTCAAATGCTGTCCAGTTTTCAGAGTCAGCTATATGACATTTAAAAAAAAAAAGCAAATCTACTTTATTCAAAATGATGTGTCCAAAAAAAATCTGACACAAACACACATAAACAGACCGGTGCTGTTAAGCAGACAGAGAGGTATGCACCATGCCTGCTACCAAGTCCCACTCAAGAGCTTGTCCACTCTTGAATCACTGCAAGGTAATGGCTCTAAAGCGCCAGAGTGCAACCAAGAGCCAGGCCCCCCCATTTACTGAAAGCTGATCACGCTCATGAATCTTTAACACAGGCAGTCACTTCAGGATGTCGCAGGATGGGAAGAGGAGGGCTTTCTGTATAATGAGCATGGATACAGAGTCCTGCATGGGGCCAATTTTGCACACCCGCACCCACAAAGCTATGGTATTGGAAACCATTCTGTTACCCACAATTATATCTAAATCAAATCCGGGCCAAGCTGTAACATTAATGAAACACAGACTACACAGTCGCTCACTTTAAAACTCATCCAGATTGTATTTAAGCAAGGAATGCAAGCTGGCTGGTCTGAGGTTATCTGCCGTTATGTATGATGTACTGTCCCATTCAGATGTGTAAAGCACTCCCTCTGTCAGCCCCCACTTGTTGTTGACATAATGCAAAGTGACAAAAAGATAACCAATTTTGCAGCAATCATCTGTCTGCATATCTAATGTGACTGCTCTGTTGCTATCAGCTGTCAGCTCCATCCTTGTGTAATGATGGGTGGTAATAATGATGAGAGGTTGAGTTGTAGGAATTCACAACAGATTTTAAAAAAATGGTGGCTAATTAGACTTGATAAAACTTTCTTTTTTTTAACTGTACTTTTATTTCATTTTGTTTTGTTTTTTCAAATGTTTATTTCTCCCACTGACACCCCACATTTAGTTCATTTAATAATATAATTATATTCTTATCCATTACACATAATTTTTGTGGGTTGCCAGTGCAGGAGTCTGGCACAGACTGCTGGGCTCTGGCTGTCAGAGAAACTCACTGAGAGGAGAGCTGGACTCAAGAGGGGGGAAGAGAGACAAAGACTCAAAGGATGGAAAAATTGATTAACTGGTATAAATAAGCACCTCTCCACAACAATCTAGTCAACAGTTCATCTGTGGCTGAGAGCACTGCCAGAGGGAAGATTCAGATGTCACTGTGGAAATCAGATTACTGTATAGGGTGAAATATAGGGACATCCTGAGCTGATCTCTCAGGGTTATTTGTTTTGATTGATCAGGATTGCAATATATCTATCTGTGACCCTTTGTTTATTGTAACCTATTGTGCTAACACCACGCTATACTCTGTTTAAACACTGGACACTATTCATAATTCACTGTGCCACTGTGGAGCGGCACAAACAACAAGCTAGCAGTTCCAATTAATGATACTGACATACTGACAGGGCATAGCTGCTTTAAGCAAAACTACATTTGCATTTTTCAGTTGCACTATTAAATGCTTCTGTTGGCATAAAAATGCATTTGAATGCCTGTATTTTGTTCATGACACTCACCTCTCATCAGATATTATATGAATCACTGCAGGACACTATAGGAAATTGAATTAGCTTTATCATTTTTACTGCAGGTCACCTTTAAACTACGCATGCACCGCATCAGCTGCTGTATATTACACAGGAAATGTAAACACTGGATTGAGACTCTGAACACAAACTATTAGATAGACTCATAGTGAGGGAAAGAAAATGTATTTTGTACTTGACCATGACAAAAGGTTCATACACAGTATTCTGATACACAACTAACTGCAACCAACCTCATGTCAGCCAATGCAAGCCATTATTTTGATGATAAATGTGCTGAATGTGGTGTTGTAAGAACTGCTGGCAAAACAGTAATCCTAAAAGACACATTCTAGCCAGCACTGTCTGAACTGTAACCTGTAAAGTAACACAACCTCACAGGAGGAATGACGGTTTCAAGAATCAAACTTTGTTCAAGCAAGATAGATGAATGCTGCAGACCAGCGGGACTATTGGGTGCAGCCCTCACTTTTACAAATCAGCTGGATCTGAAGACTACCAGGCGCAAAGAGAAAAGTCAAACAAGAACTGTGTGGATGTGGGGGGAGATAATTCACCAGGCTTCCATCTCACAGTATTATCTTTGCAAGTCAGGGAGATCCTTCAACTAAAACATGGTTAAAAACTAAATTCTGGTCTGTAAACAAAGTTCTAACTGTGTGGCTCATCTGATGGCGGAGGAAAAGTGCCTGGAGGTTTTCATATCAAAACCACCATCAATGGTCTTCTCTTATAACTACAGAAATCATCTGAAAAGCAGCTTGGAATATAAAGCATGTAGTGGGAGCATTCATCCCATTAAACAGCAAAGATGGGGATACAAGCCAACAAAACAAATGTTGCAGGAGGGGGAATGTGAGACTGTTTTCACTGACCCTCATAAGGTCAAGTCTCATCTTAAAAAGAAAAATAAACTTATAATAAAAACAAAGTTTTTTAGTTTAGATGTTTGCATCATCTGTGCAACTGGTCATTTTGTGTTTTGACAGGAGTACACAGTTGCCACACTACACAGTACAATTGCGTAAAAGGAGAGTTGGCTCTGGCTTTGCTTCTCACCTTGGTTTCAGTCCAGAGAGTCCCTCAGGCCATTGCTGCAAGACGGTAACGCTAGGAAACCTTTAAGCATCATCCACTTCTCCCTGCGGAAAGAAATGATAACAAAATTGGGATATACTGTGTATAGTGTGAATCAGCACAAACGTAGAACAGTGTATAGTGAGGGAATGCTCTAAGACTGTAGCTGCAATGAATTGTGCTATTTTTTACTGCAATAGTTACAATTGAGGATGTAATATCATTTTCATAATTGATTAACGTACTGATTATTTTCTCAATTTATCGATTCATTGTGTGAAATTTCTATGAAATTCCAATTTTAAAAAATGAAAAGATGTCTAATATAATTTCTTGAAGTGCAGAAAACACTCACAAGTAACAAGCTGGAACCTGATAATTTTTTACATGAAACATTACATTACTGATATGATTAATTGGTTACTGAAATAGTGGCAGATTACTTCTCTGTTCTCTGTTTCAACTGTAACTACTATTAAAGACAATATAGATGTTTTTTGTTCAGCCTTTTGTATAGCTTTTGTTCCCTGTTATGGCTTAACAATGCTTCGAAAGGTCTACATTTTGAAAACAATAACACCCCACAGTGATACTGCTCCTCACACTTCAACCTTCAACCCAGGACAGGGACAGCTCTTATTAAAATCTCATCAGAAAAACCAAGAGAAAACCTTGAAAGAACTACGCAGACAGGGATACAAGGGTGCTTGTGTGTTTTGTGGTGTCCTGATTGGGTAAAACAAGTCTGCCTCAAGTTCCACATTTAATCATGAATAAAAAACAACAAAATTACTGTCAGCTCCTACAGAGAAAGTTGCAAAAGATCTACACAGAAATGATAAAAACAAAGTAGTGCTATACTACAGCATGCATATGACAGATCACACTGCAAGCTCTCACAGCAAAGTAAGAGTGAGTAATGTTTACTGACTCATCAGTTTCAATACACAGCTGAAAAAGGGCTAACTGGAAAGAAAACTGGTATTTCAAAGCAAATGTTGTTGCTCTTTTGTGTTATGACTGTGCGTGTAATCCATCAGGGGGAATGCAAAGCCTGAGCACATAAGCCAAAATGTCAAACTCCTTCTCAACAAGCTAACTTTAGCAACTTTATTCGGTTAACTGTTAATGTGCTTCAAACTCACAACAAGTCTTCTTATCTAGTGCTAAGTGTTTGCATTAAGTTAGTATGGAGCTGCAAGTTAAGTGTCTACAGGGTCTTTTCACCTCCTTGGGGACCTCAAAGCCTATTACAGTGTGGAACACAGTGTGCTTTTTTAATCATGGCACACAATTAATTAGACAGGAGAAAAGTTTCAATTTTAAATCATATTCCCATTTGGATAATTAGAAAATGCAACTTTTAACTCAAAAAAGGACTATGTCAGGTTATTTGGCCGTGCTGAAAAGAAGCTCCCAGTGAAATGTTTCTGTGGCAGAGCTTGTCTTGTACTACATGTAGCCTGACGCAGGGAGAGCCACCCAGCCCCTCTTGGCCTGGGTGATTTCTTCCAAATACCTGCCAAGTGAGCCAGCTGAGGAATGCACTCACGTGATGTCATGTGCTGACATAACTAAGAGTAAACCGATTCCCCTTTTGAACCCTGCACAAGTCCATAGCTGGAAGCCATGTAGAAAGGTGATATTCAGTAATTCTCAACTGCTACACACACACACACACACACACACACACACACACACACACACACACACACACACACACACAAACAGCTGAAATCTGTGATGAGTCAAGGTTTAGAACAGAAGCTGACCAGATGTACAGTTTGTACACAAAGTCTTCTGCTTCTGTATACAACTAAACATCAAACACAGTAGAAACCATTAATAGCCTGATAGTCTTGAATGCTACAGTCAATCAAAACATTTTAACGTAATTTCAAAACCCCATATTTCTCAACTCCACCTTCCTCTTTTCCTTTTCCCTTTCCTGCATGGCTCTTAGTTCTCATCCCCTAGAGGAATTTCCTCTGGGCTTTAATGCTGTCACATGCTCAGTCTCAGTCCAGCCCTTGATCTGAGGACTGAGTGACAGAATAAGGCAGTGTGAAGGGGCTCTATTGAACTAGTTAAACAGTGATCATTTTTAAATGGCCAAACTGGATGAAAAAACTTGAGTGATTATTTTTCCAATGAGATGAGTCTGTTCTTTGTTTATAAAGACAATTGCTTAGAAGAGCTACATACTAATAGTGATTTCCTCTCAGATAACCAATTAGCAGCTACAATAGGAAGAAATTAATCAAGCAGAAAACTATTGTTCTACAAGCAATGCTGACATACTGGCATCCCAGGACACTAGTGCCTGTGCCATTGATTCACTTTTAAATCCTTTAATATCTGAGTTAAATGCCTCATGTTAGCCAGCATGGGTAATATTCACCGTCTAAGACTGTACCAAACCACCTCTCACATAGTAAGACCAGCTGAGCCATGCCAAATGCTTCCTGTGATATTAGGGGTGGGGACCCGCTGGTGCCATTAGTGGAGTGATCCAAGTCACACCAGAAATATGCATGCACAAATGCCTGCATGCAAGTGTGCAAATCATCTAGACACGCTGAAGCAGAGGATCTCATAAGGAGAGGGCCATGTTCCTCAGGGAGCTCTCTGTCCTCGAAGGGCTATTCTATTTGGCACAATAGCGCTGAATGACACATGGTGTAACCTAAACAAAACACACCACCCTGCCAAGCCTGTCACTGAGCTTTAGCAGCAACATTAATGGAGTTTCATGTTCCCCCTGAGTATTTGCATGACACAATCAGTAATGCCACGCAAGTTAAAAATGAGATCTGTTTTAAAAAAATAATAATAAAAAATTCAACACAAATATGCAAAGTCACAAACATTGATTAAGCCAAAGAAATATACATCAACACAGTAAAGCTCACACCTTCACCAAAAACTGATACTAGAGCATGGGAGTATCTCATTTGCCCAGTACACTCAGGGTCCAACCATCTGTTGGTATTTAAAGAGAGGTCAAAGCTCATCGGGTTAAAAGTTCAAGCTCCCCTTAAACAGACTGCAGCCAATTACACCATAACTGGTAATAGACGGTTTCATTACACTGTGCAAAACATATGTTGTGTGACAAAACAAAATGATACCAGTCAAATCAGAGTGAAACAACACCATTTGCAAACTGAAACTGAACAGAAAAAACCCCCCATAAACACTTAATAATTACAACAGATTTCATGTCCGAGTTCACACACTTTTGAGTTACTTCTCATCAAACAATATTTGTTTTGACACAGGCAGAATGAACATGGGAAGGGAACTGAAATGTCACCTAAAGCCTGACCTTAGGAGTAGTTGAAATCCTGTCTTTTTCTCAGAGTTGGCAACAGGCTCCTTCTGAGTGAAAGGCTTTGTCACCCAGGCTGGGCTAACAATGCTAATGACCCGGCTAATCAGGTTCAGATAGGACAAAGGGTAGATAGTTCATGTGCTAGAAATTGACCATGATGGCCAGGTCACAGAGGGGCTAAACACCAATGGAGCCCCTACTGGGTGCCTTCTGAATAGCCCACTGATGGCCCTCAATTCAATAAGAATCAAAGCTGATGGCTACCCTAATGAAAACACCTGCCCTTTTAGCTCTAGTCACACCAACCTTTGGTCAAAATCGCCCTCTTAACCAATAATCAATAGATTTTTGAAGGGGTGTTGGATTTAGGTGACATGTGTTAAATAACACAATTATTCAGCCAATTATGTAATCCTCATATGTAATCTGAAACAGGGTGACAAAAGCATATATGTTTCACTGCAAATGGAGCTTGTGACAGCTTAAAGGTTAAAAGGTGTTGTTTTACAAACACATAGCAGCAGGGTTTAAAAAATCTAAAACTTTAGCACCACAGTTATGTATTGGGATGCCCCCAAAACAAGGCACCTAACATTGTGGAGTTGTTCAATAGAAAACATTATGAGAATGTGATTGTGCTAGGTTCCTCTGGGGATATGTTTTACTGTACAGCTTGTATAACTGTAAAGGACAATGCATCTAGAAAGCACCAATAGGCAGGAAACCTGAATAGCTATTAAGAGTTAGACATGATCTAGTCATTATTTTTGTCAGACATTAAAACATAAACATCTCCTTGGCCTTGACACTTTCTTTCAACTGTAAAAGTACTGCTTAAGGGTTGCATTTTGTTGGACAGACAGCAAAATTAAGTACTGAACTCAGTCTACAAGATTTCTGTGTATAATAAGTTTTATAAATGGATTATTAAAAAGCACACATGAAGTATTTACACTTGGTTTTAGGGAATGTTTGATGCATGCCAAACCAATCATAAAAAATAAAGTAATGTCCAACCTAAACACAGTGCTCTTACTTGTGTTACTTATAGCATAATATGCACACATCCACAATTCACAATTTTAAAAGTACTCTTCCAAATACACTACTGAATAAAAAATAAAAAAAACCTAAAATTTCAGTTTTAATTTGAATGTCTTGGTGCAGCAAGAAGGATCAGCATATTCAGAGATCCTCACATAAAACATTACTATACAGTGTGTTACAATTTGGAGCCATGCCAGCAGATTTCAATGGGCCTCTTTGATGCAGATGTGTCTGTGCCAGGTGCCCTTACACCTGTTGCTCCAACAGCAACAGCCAGCTCCTTCAGCTGTGACCTCAGGGACAGTAAACACAAATGTGTAAGAACCATAATGAGACTGATAAGACGTGTTGTAAAAGGTGAGTCATAATGACAAGAGAAAGTAAATGTGTGTGTAGCTGAAACAGCCACATAAATGCAACATTAAGAGTGTGAGAAAGGGCGTGGGCAGAAAGAACAATTTGTATGCACAGCTGATTGTATCATGCTTTTGAGACAATCTGCAACTCATCTTGTGACTGGTCTGCATGTTAACTGCATATCTATTGTGCCTGTGTGTGTGTGTCCCCTCCATCTTTTATTGCCTGTCACAGTTTGTAAGGAATTAGTTCCCGTGGAGGCCTGAGGGTATACAGTGGAGGCAGGCTAAGGATAAGGAGGTGCCATGTTAGCTAGGAGGGGAGGGGAAGAGGAGATCAGCTGACACAACTATGTCACTTTATCAGCCAAAGACTGAGACTATGTGACAGGCCAGTCTCACAGAAAACACACACACACATACACACGAGTCTGACCAATCTGCAAGACACTCCCAAACAACAGTAGTTCAATTTAGGTTTAAATTAGGTAGAAGAAAGTAGATAGGACGCAGAAATAGGTTCTTAGCGTTTTTCTGCTCCACTGAACCAGAGTGTGAGCTGGGTAATAATCTGTGGAGCACGTTTAGGGGGATGACTTCAAACCCTGGCATTACCTGATTAAGAGCGCTGCTGCTCTGACAGTGGAACATGTAATTGGACCAGACAGAGCAAAGAGCAAAGTGAAGTAGCCTTCTCTCCCTGTCTCTCTCTCCTTATCATTCTCTCCATTTACACAGCCCCCTTCTGAAACACTTGGTGACAGCCAGGTCAGGTAGACCATACAACTAAGGTTATTTCAACTCTATTTAGCGAAGCAGGTCACTGACAGAGTCACTAATAGGAGGTAAAATGGTGCTTTGTTCAGGTGGAGGTTTCTGTGAAATAACTGATTATGTCACCACATGTTTGAATTAAATCTGATGGGATGTGGCTCTGATCTAAAATGTTGTATAAAATGACATAAATGTTCGTCACCTCCTTTATTTGCCAATGTAGTATATCATTTAAGAACTACACCCAAATCAGCCACTGTCCACTGATGAAACCCTGCCAAATCAATTAGGACTCAGGTCTTCATTTCAGGTGCAGGTGGACCATCTGGCTGAGTATCCTGCTTGCTATTAATACAAAAGTCAGATAACTTCAGAAAGCAATTTGTTATCTAAATATTTAGTTTTTTAAAGGACGACCACAGGAAGATGAAATACAGGGTCAAAGATCTCCAGCCCTACGATGTGTTCTCAAACTGTGATACTGTCAGTTGGCTCCTGTAGCAGGAGCATCGGTGTAACATCGCAGCTCTGCCTCTCCTATGTAATTCCCTCTCCAATGAGTGCCTTTGTTTTGTACTCCACAGCCAGATGAGATGGGAGGCGGTTTTGTTTTGACGGGCCACATCTTCAGGTGCCAAAACCACAAATCTCTGGAGTAAAAGGCACGAATAGAAGCACTTTAACATGCAAACAAACACATGCACGCTCACATAGTCCTTGAGGGACAAATATAGGCAATTTGGCAGTTCTGTAGAGGGGAAAAGTGTAATTAAATTATGTAGCATTTCAGTGCTTAGATATAAATTACAAACGCAATCGTTAAAAGTTTGAGATAGAATTAGTGGAATAAATATACAAACACAGAAATGAAAGAATTTTTTGAATGTCGCCCTTCTAAAAGCTCAGGAACTTAAGCACAGCAGGGATGCATTTTTCATCTTGTTATTAATGACAAAATGGCCTTTAGCTTACTAACATGGGGTGGGGGTTATACTCACAGCAACTTGATATCTAAAACATATGTAGTGCATGATCATTGCTAACTGTATACAGGAGAGATGGGGGGAGAGAATGCTTTCTTTCCTCTCTGCCGCACAATGAAAGGACATGACCTGCTTTATTTGATTTAATTACTATCCCATCAAATACTAACTCCAACAATAAGCTGAAAAAATATATGTATTTTTTCCCCCCAGTCATTTCTCTCAGCTTGCCAAAATACTGAGCACTGAAGCTGCATGTTTGCATTATGTGAGTGTCTTAAACATAAAATCTATAAAAATAAAACCTGGATTCTGTACAAATGGACCTGATGCCCCAGCAATCTAACTGTATCTCACACATTAATGAAGGAAAATTCTTGATGTGTGTATTTTGCTTGCAGGACCTTTACTTTACTTTGGTTCTGTTCAATGAGCATGTATGTATATTGCATGTTTGATAATGTTTTGACACTTGATTACCTCTCAGATTTTGCCTAGTCACCACCAAACCATAAGCCCTCTAGTGTGAATCTTTAATCACTACCTCTATTCCACACTCAATTTAAGAAAAGCATTCTATCAATTACAACAAAACTAAAAATTACGCCATTTATCATATGAAATTAGATCATTTGCTCATTATATCTTATCACATTAGGGAAATTAATTGTACACTCTGTTCTATTTTACTGTACCTTTTGTGTCAACCATCACGCAGAAGTAGTTTTATGATGTCACAGTGGTATTATAAAAACTTATTAATAAAAAAAAACCTGTTAGATACTGCTGCATGTCCATCAGGACTTAATGAAGAGCTAATTTACATGCACACCATGTTCACCTATTCACATTGCTTGTTTCAGTCACCATTTACAGTTCATTGTGGGAGTTAACGGGGCGTGATACAAAGCTCATGAACCTGTGCAACATTTTATGCTCTCTGTGATTAATAAAAGGAAAACAAGTACTTCAACTGATGGGTTTGTGCTTTATTTAGCCATAATATTAACCTACTATATACATCTCTGTGCAGTGTGGATCAGGTCAGCTAAGGAGATTCCCTTCCCCACTGAAAACAGTAAAGATAAAGCAAGCAAAACCATATTATAGGTCACTGAAGGAACACTGCTGAGTCAGCAGAGCAAGGGACAGAGAGAAAGCGAGATAGAGAGGGAAAGAGAAATCACGCTGGTCAGAATTTGACCCCCACAATGTGTACAGAAATGAAAAGCCTGAAACTGAATCTCCACATTCCTCTGGCTTTATGACAAGCGAGTGAGAAATGCTGCTGCTCTGTACGTCATTCCATACTACCTCAGCCCGCCCTGTGATGGAGACGAGCGGCTGCTGTTTACCTCCGCTCCCCCATTAAGGCTGCATACTAGATTTTCTCGGGACTGATTCACACTGCATATTTTTGGACCACCCACCCAACTCCAGCAGGCAGCTTGCTCAATCCAAGTTTTCTCTCCCTCCCTCTGTGCCAAGGATTCCACCCTGGGCAGTGGGAAAGGTGCCAACCACATGCTCGCACCCTCGCTAGCACCCGATGCCACAAACACATTGTAGCGGAGGGAAAAGCAATTCACCCACTCACACAAATTAAGAACTTCAAAGAACACTCCCTAAATGATATCTACAACTGCATCCTGTTGTGCATCAATTAGAGAATACAACCTCATATCTTTATGATGGACCTTTGTCATTTTTGAAGACTGCCTTTCCATAAAGCTGGATATCCCCAACATTCAGATATGTGCTATTTATATGGTTAGGTTTATTATCATTATGTTGCTTTGTGTTATTACACCTTTGATGACTGTGGAAAGAGCAAAGGAAGCTCAGCTCCTCTTAATGAAAATTAGCTACTTCCATGTTCAGAATAGTAACAGTTATTAGATGTACCATACTGTACAGCTAGGCAATACCAGGCACACAACGCAAGGGAAAACAGCTGCAGAAGCATCGTCACAAAGTCATGTGACCTCTGTTGTCTCCTCTGTTCAAGCCAAACAGGCTAAGGGCACCTTCTTAGCAATGAGCAGTAGACACCACAATATCATTTAGCTCGGGAGATCAATATGCACTTTGCTGTGGCTGACCTACATAAGTGGAGGAGTGTGGACTGTCGAAATCATTGGATTGCCTGCAAGCCTCAAGATCCTTGGAGCCCCGCTGGAGTCTCCATGGGAGTAGAGGATGAGGCAACCTATGGTGTGATGTTACAAATCTCAGTTTTAAAAACATTACCGATTCAAATAACTCTCAAATAACTAGGCATGTCATTCTCACACGAACTGACTGCCATAGGCGATTACCCCACCTGGAAAATGATCGCAGACAAGTCAAGGACACTTCAGCAGTGCATTTCTTTAGTGGCTCTTAAATGTCCTTACACATTTCTTTTGACAGGTGTACTCTACCATAGCCATTTTTCACATATTAGTCCTTTTAATGGCTAAACACTGGGCATATTTGGGCTCAATATCATCACCAAACAACCGTAATGTCACGAGAATCACTCCTCTTAATCCCAAGCAAACCCTGTAATTTAGCTGATACTTTTCTTCACTGATTAAATTATGTGCTGTACTTGGCTAATTTCTGTATAATGCACAGTATCAGTTAAACCAAAAAAGATCCTGTACAAGCTGCTGTTAACAAGACAGGATCTACTCAGCGCAGATAGATGGGATGGCTGATTTGAGGTCAGCTAAACAACACAACGACAACATGCCTCGAAGCAAAGAGGGAGTATATACTCCCTGCTCCTCCTCTTCCATGTCAAAGCCCTCTTGGCTTTCCATCAAACATCGCTGCCTCGCTTTAGACGTCTCTCCTCTGCCGTCCCCTCCACCCCCCTCGTCCTCCTCCTCGTCCTCCTCCTCCTCCTCTCTCCCTCTGCTGTAAAAACCTGGCCATTACCCCACAGCTCATCCCTCACGCCCACCCAGGACCTGTCACACTGCTGTTTCCATGACAACGCAAACGCAGAAACAGCAGGGTGAGATGCCCAGCGAGACAAGGCAAACAGATACCAGGGGGAGGGGTGCATCATGTCAAGAATACACTGTGGACCTCATACAGCATGTGATGGACAGATAATACAATGTTGGACGATTTGTTACAACTAAACTTGAGTGGAAGCCACATGGTTTCTTAGTCCAGTAATTAGTTTTTTGTACTTCAGCTCTATTACAACTTAAAATTTAATATAATTTTATGCATTGTAATTTAAGAAATTGTATGAGAAAATTTGAGAAAATTTGAGTCAAAAATGGTTTTGTCTGTCTTATCATGCAGCCAAAGTCTACTGCATCTTCCAGTTTGCACTAAAAAAAAAAAAAAAAATCAAAGATAGGGAAATAATTCCAAAGCCCTAGAAACTGTCTTTAAGTGGTCTGCCAGAGTAGACTTTGCCGAAAGCAAAGCAACAACTCCTTGAATGGAAGGTGAAGATTTGAGCGAGGACAGTAATACTTTGCAATATCCTTATGAAAACCCAGATTCCTAGTAGCCTCTCGGCACTGGATGTTGTCATTTGACACTGCTTTTAAAAATGGAGCCCGGGAGCACACATTAAAGAGCCCTGTGTGAGACTGAGGGGCATGGTGTTGTTCAGGAGCTGACCATACTAAGCGGTAGAGACAGGGATGTCATTTTCCAGCCTGGTTCAAATGAGTCAACTTAATGTTGTTAGCAAAGAAAAGTGTGTGGAAACAAGAGGAGCAGTGTAGTTCACTGGTAAAACGTGACATGTTTAAAAAGGGATTTATGTCATAATCTAAACAGAGGTGTCTCTTACATTGCTGAGGTGTAAGATTAAGCTGATACTGATTTTCTAAAAGTGAAGGGCCCTAACTTTGAGCCTTAATGTGAGTGTGTCCATTCTTCTAAATCTGATTATGATTTCAATGGGGCTTTGGTTGCAAGTACAGTTGTTTAAATAAACTCTGATGTCCTGTGAATTTGTGCTCAAAATGCAGTCAAATCTCAAGTATAACTTTAATTGAAGACTCAAAAAAAGAAGAAAAAGGAAAAAATGAGATGCCAATTCACAGAATTGAGATCACAGATGACCTCAGCAATTATTAATTATTTCAGGAATGTTAGGTATAGGGCCTAAACACTTAAAATGTCAGTTTACAATCACAGGTGAAGGTGGAACCAAAAAATTAAAATCATTAAAACCATTTTAGATTCAAATTTTCTCATACAATTTCTTGCATAAATTACAATGCATACAATTATATAAAATTTTAAGTTATAATAGAGCTGAAGTACAAAAAACTAATTACTGGACTAACATATTAGTCCACCAGTGACAGACAACAACCAAAGAACTGGCAGACCGTGCAGCAGAACAAGGGTCAGATGATTATAGTATCACTCAGGTGATGCAACAAAGCAACATATCACAGGGCAAAAGTCAGTGATTACAAGATGATAGGTTTGAGTCCAAGTGCACCGGAACGTACTGCTTTGTTTTATGGAATTATGAACATGATAGGCAGCCAAAAAGAGCTAACCAGCAATATAGAAAGATGGGGTTGTGTGAAGGAAACTACAGGGATTAGCGGAGCCCAGAGTGAGAGGAGGAGTTGGATGTAGAGGTTGTTTCCAAATGATGTGACAAGCTGGGCATTACTGTGTCACACACCTGTTGCTATAGCTGTAGTTGACAGTGTGTTCAGGCTGAGAACTACCTCTAGGTAATGCCCATTACACGAACTGTGTCAACTCAATGTGAGAAAACCACCAGCCAGTTATCCCTGTATAAACATCCACATACTTGCATACACGCTCTGATGGATTCCTGGACTTTCACATTCCCAACACAGTCATTCTTTTGCACTGTTATGGTGAAATAACATAAAACAAATTTCCAAGATGAGGAAAAGGTAACGGTCCTGTTATATGCTTTTTAATACTGTCAAGTATGTTTGTACCTTAAAAACAAACAACATATATACAAACATACAGCAAAGGCTTTGGCATCCAGCGGTCCTACATACTGTGAGAACACTTGCTTGCATCTGGACCAGACTGCATTCTTTGTAACTAGGAGACAGCTATCACAGGCTTCATCATATGCCTGCCCCATGTCCTCATCTAACACGCTCTCAAAATTTTAATCAGGTCAGTTTAGGAGGAATCCTTACTTTTTGACTTGTCCTTCATTCCAAGGACAAACAGTTTGATCTCTTACTATCCACAAAAAATACTTGTGGAGAGTGAGTTTTATTTCACTAATTACAAATTTAAAAAGTCAATAACTTCAGGCCCTATGCCTTGGAGATAAAACGCTTTTCAGGCTGGCAGGAACCGCGCTGTGGTTAACAGACAACACATGCACACATTTGAAAGGAATAAACATTTATCTTTAAACTCATCATTTTATATGCTCTGGGTTTTTTCAGTGTGTGGTTGATGAAAAAAATATTAACCACATGCCAATGTTGTTTCTTACAAACTTCTTGAGAGTTGACTTTGCATATGCCTACTGGCAGATCTGAGTGAAATCTATCACATCACATCTTCACAGAAGCCCTGAAATTGCAGCCAGAAGACAGCTGAACAACATATCATGTTAAATCCTATATCAGTGATGTGACATGAGTACCGTGCACCATCAGGTGGGCAGACTGATGCAACAGAAACTGCTCAACTGGTTCCACGGGATGCGTTCCTCTAGCATTACTGAGGGGAGCGTTGACAATCACTGAAATGGCACAAGCTGTCTGCCTGTATAAAGCAGTAGAGCCTTAAGAGGGAGTGCACTCTTAACACAGGCACAACAATGCAACACTCAAATCAACCCTCTAAGCTGCATTCCTCCATACTGCATTAGTGCCTTACATATTCACACAGCCTCTTCTGCATTCAATTAAGGGTCCTTCCTCTTCCTCTCCACAATGGAGTCTACGCGAGCCTCTATTAACTGTGTTGACACCTGATTATTTAAAGTTTTCTGACGTTTAAATAGAGCAATGCCACAGCAAGCTGCAAGCACCCTTCAGACTTTCCTCCTCCAGTCTTGAGCGTAGAGCCACAGTTTTTGGTTTCTGGTGTGTCGCTGACAACTTTCTGAATACTTTTAACAAACATATGAAACAAAGTGTCAAAGTGTTCGCGTTGTGGCTTGGCTGCTAACTAGCCTATTAGTAGAGCACCTCGACAATGCACAGTAACGCCAGTCAAACACAAGAGAAACATTAGTTCAGCAAAAAAATGAGAATGGTCCCTGCACCCTGAACAAATGCAGAAATTTCGTCAACTTACCTAACGTAGCAAGTAGCGAAGAGGCATGGTAAACACCACAGCAAACACGGTTTAGAGCCCGCTCAAACACATGGTGGTGAGAACTGTCCTGACTCACTCGTATATTCTGACAACGACGTCCAACCAGTCAGACTAGCCTGCAGCTAAACAGTTAGCATGCTAACTACGTTCCTGCTACACTGGCGAACTTCGCCCGGTGTTGTATGCACGGTCACTCGCTCACTCAGCACAAAAAACAATGACATATGAAAGTATTGTGCACGCTACATTTCAGTTTACATTAAACGTACACGTGACCGTGTCGCCGCCAAATAAAAAACGGCTCACAAACATTGCAATAACTCGCTTGAAACCTCGCTGTCGGAGCCGTCTAATTGAGTTTGCTGCAGAAAACACTATTGACACAGGCAGCGAGCTTAGCCAAGAAGCTAACGCTTGCTAATAAGCTAACGCCGAAGCGAGAGCCTGTGCCAGACAGACACACAACCGAGATTGAAGACCTCGCGCTGGATCATGGATTTCACAACCAAAACACCACGTCCCGTGTCTACTAGGAGCAACAACGCGTGTGGCTACTTACGATTTAATACTTTCGGCCGTGTCCTCGCTGTTAAATTCCGTTTATCAGAAGCAGCTCTGACCTTCGCGGTAGTGAAACAACATTTCTGCTGGCTAACTGTGCCGCCATGTTACTCCTGCTCTGCAAACCAATACTGAGTGTTTATCTGGCTGGTGCTATCCTCCCCCACACCAAACCACATCACGGGGCTCCAGCAGTATCAACTCAGTTACCGCCGGGGTTCGTAAGCAACCCCGCGGCGAATTACCTGTTGGGATGACAGTACCTGCAGATTGATTCAGCATTATCATATTTGTCGATATATAATTTGACAACCACTTTAAAACATCGCTGTATCACGAATGTCGGTAATGTTTTAAATGTGTGTTGTGGTTTAAAGTGTGGTTTAACTGTGACACCCCACCCCAACTATAGGTTTTGATCATAACAAATAAATAAATACAATAAAATAAAAACATATGAAGTGTTACACACGTTACACTAATTCATCCACACCAGTGTGAATACTGCTCACCGAGATGTGTGTAAATTTAAGGTCATAAAGATTTATGTCAGTCTATAAAATAATGGGTTGAAGCGTTGTGCCGCAAATAAAAAGGCTGGTAAAAAGAATGCAGTTAGGGTTTCCCTTTATCACACCACTAAAGTTCAGTTTCAGTCCAGTCTAGTTAATTTTAATATTACAGTTGCTATAACACTTGTCACTGGCAGTAACTAGTGTTGAGAAAAATGTGCAATGGGGGACAATATTTTTTAACAACAAACACGGTGTCAATTCGGTTTCTATTTTAAGAGGTGAAAAAGTATTAAAGCACGAACGGCAAGCAAACATTACAAGCTTAAACAAAAATACACATAACCGTGTCCCGCTTTTTCTGCTACCTTGATTTACTGTCTGGTCAAGTGCTGTATCTGTGGATCAAAACCTGATCAAAACGAGCAGCAAGCAGGCGTTTTCTCTACACCAAAACCTGTGCAACACCGCCACCATGCGGCGGAAAGCTGAACTAGCAGTACGATGGCGGTTTTGTGTGTTTTCATGTACCAGAGTAAAAAAAACAAAAAACACGTGAACTGTAAAGGAACCTCCATGTAGACACATTCAGCCACTCACCGCCGTCTGTGTAGGTTTTTCTCGCAGTTACTCCTGTTCTCTCACATATTTTCTCTTGTTTAATATTTGCCATGGTGGATTTAGCAGCCTGGGGGGAGGTTAAAATTCACATTAAAATTTACACAATGTGTGTATTCTAAAAGCTAATTTCTGTATTTTTAGATTCTATTTTATACCATATTTAAATTGGAGTGACCAGAGGAGAATGGATAAATAAAAAATAACATGAAAATATTTTCTTTCTTTTTTTTTCTTGTGAAAAAATTTCTGAGTGGCTGGGGGAACTAATGACTAAGTATTTCTAAAATCCTGAATATGGCTATGATGCATTTGAATTACATTTAATAATTTTCCCTTTTGGTTTTATTTTTAGCAATCCCCGTTTGAGAGCAACTGCACCGACAAGTCAAATCACCACCAGGCTTCCTCTTTCGTAACTTCTACAATTCTAAATGACCACACTTTTATTGTCCTTTATTTGTGGCATGTTTCTCAAGACAAAATATAAGCTGTGTAATGGACATATAACTACTAATACAGCCACATAATAAATCAGAAAACTCTTTTTTCAATAAAACATTTTATTCCTTTGAAGGATTGATGAACCCTTCGGACAGGCTGAGAAAACCACAACCACTTCTGATGTACTGCCAGAGGCAACCATGACTCAATGCTGTGTACCTAAAATAAGTAAATGGGTTTATTTTTTAGAATAAGCCAGTATTACTGTGGTGATTGATTCTTACAATACAGCTGTCTGCACTCTTTTGCTTTATCAATTCATTTTATGGCATGTAAGTAAGAAAGCATATTCCAACAGTCCAATCAGGCTCATTTGGCACAGTCAATTGTGGGTTAGGGTTAGAGCCAAACAAAATAGTTTTCTCATTCCCAGTCCATGCTTTTACAACAAATCATTCTCGTGGCATATTTTAAGGTAAGCAATAATATGCAAGTCCAAACAAATACTATAAACCCATTTCACTACAAATGAAGAGGGGCATACAGGGGTCAATCAAACAGACTAAAGGGATGTTTTGCCTGATTTTGTCCTTTCCATCTCTAACAAATGATCTTATATCACTCAAAACTAAAACATGTGCTGATATGCAGAACAGCAATAGATTCTGTTTCATTTCACAACAAGGAACTTGTTCTGTTGTGATTACAAAGCTGTTCTGAACTTTGATATTGAAATACTACATCTTTGTTGGAAAGCTTTGCACAATACTGAACTGTGAGTCTACTTGGAGTATTACAGGGTGATGTTTCCTGTTTTCCTAAATTGCTTTTATACACTCTCCCTTATTCTATCCATGAGTGCATGTTCGAAACTACTTCCATATTCTACCTTGCTTTCCATCTAAGGTGTGTTGGTGATTGACATGGTGAAAACAATGTCTTACTGGGTGGGTTTGAACAGTCTGTGGTGTGAACCCAGTCATATCTTAAAGATGGAGATTATAACAAGACTATGCAACCTCCAGTCATGGAGAAACAAGAGATATTACAAGGAAAACTCCATACAATGTTGGCAAAAAGAGGGACATGGTAGGGGGGAAGAAGAGCTGAGCTAGCAGTTATAAATACAAGAGGGAAAAAAAAAAAGAAAATAAAACACAAGCTGGAATACACGGTATTTAGGAAAAGCATGAAATGGCCTGACTTGGGAGAAACATTAAACACTGAAATCATCGTTCCTGAAATTTTAAAATTACACACCCTGTACAAAACAATCTGCATCAATAGGCACTTCTTAAATAAGGTCTTTTTTTTCATAGTTTATTTTTGAATTTGTTTTTTTCTTTTTTTTTCCATTCGAAATGGCACAGCAGAGCAATGATTCTCAAATCAAGGCGCGCTGGACGACTGGCGACAAAGCAAAAAAAAAAAAAAAAAAAAAAAAAAAAAGGCTAAATACGTTCTGGCCCTTGGGAAGTCCAGCTGGGAGGTCAGTCCTGTGTGGGAGCTGAAAAAACGCTTATCATGGTGGAGAAGTGAAGTGGAGGATCTGCTGGTAGGTTGGTTGGTCGGGCGCAGCCGCGGAGGCAGAGACGGTTCTTTGAGAAGGTAGGGCTGGGTGATAGGATGGGCTGATGGGAATGTGTTTATGAGGACTTCTCTTTTCTTGCTCTTGGTGAATCAGCTCCATGGGAGTTCACTCCATTTACTCCATTGGCTGAAAACAGAGAACTGAGTTAGTCCCTTGTAAAGCACGGATAGTATGCATTTAATGTGGTGACACATGAGAGGAAATGGAAGTATATAATGTATTTAGTTTCCTCCTTTTTTTAACTTCATGTTTGGCTTTTGTGTGTTACATGTGTGGTACTCTCCTCATAATAAGAAAGTAAACAAACTCCATCCTATGTCCTTGCTCCCTCACCTTTGTCTTTCTTTGATTTGCTCTTGGAAGGAACTTGTTTCTTTTTCAAGGTCTGAGCTTGGGCGTGCTCTCTCCACCGGCGCAGCTGAAAGTTGATAAATTTCCACATCATGAAGGCCTGAGTGAGGCAGATAGCAGCCAGGACAGTTATCCTAAATAGAAAGAGGAAACAGTCAGTAACTTAAAAAGCCATTAATAAATATGCGTGTTACACAATGATAAGTCCTGCTCTAAAATATTGCTCAAAATGGAGAACCATGCTCAAATACTCAATATGTTTCATTAAGTCCAGTGAAGCAGAAGCCTCAGTACGAACAACAGGGGGAGAATTCTCTCACTTGTCTTTGCGTCTGTTCTGTTTGCCACCAGATGCATTGTGGTCCGCATTTCATTCTAATTTACTGAAGCTGGTGCTTTTGAATAGCTCTCTTCCTCTTCTACAATGACTATTGAACCTCAAATACATGGTTACATGGTTACATGGATACATGGTGAGTTTAGAGAGTAGCGCTTGTTCCTTTATTCTGCTGTAAGTGGTTAATCTGATGTTGATGGATGATCTTCATAGTGGTGTGAAACACTCATTTAAGCTCTCAGTGTAATAATGCGATAAATATTTTGGAGCGGATGTTTTTTTTCGTGGGTCAGTGAACTATACATTCGAAAATGGTGGATGCTTGTAGATTTTCAGACAAGAACAAATTCATTTCAGTTCTATTAGTTGGTCCCATTTCTTTTCTCAGACACACTCACCGCACAAAAAGAATGTTAAAGTTTCCTGCAGTCAAATCAAAGCCTTGGTTCTCAGCTGTGGCGAGGCCAAAGCCCACGGTGAGGACAGACAAGGACAGGGTGAGCAGCCGTCCGAGGACGAACAGCACGGCCCATATGGTGAAACTGGAAGACAAGAGGATGAGCGCGGTGATGCATTTGATGCCTTTTACCATCAATAAAAAATGTGAGACTTATTTTACATGTGTACTAATGATTAGCACACCAGAAAAAAAAAAAAACTTTAAAGGAGGAAATGAGAACTCACCCCATCTGTCTGTTCTCATTGCTGAAGTAGACCAGGCGGGAGACGTGGAAGAGAAGCTCTACAAAGTAGTGCAACACAAGCAGGACCAGACACAGACGGTTCAGACTGAAAGATACAAGCAAGACACGATTCTCCTTTATTAAAACTGACAGGAACAACACAGAGGGACACCGCTAGAGAGCCTCCAGCTCCTGTTCCCCTGTTGCAAACAATGCTCCTTTGCTTGTTACTGTCTCCCGGGGAGAAATGTCACATGTTGAAGGCATAATTTCAGGCTCTCAGAAATAACAGCCCTTACTTCAGAATGTAGGCGCCTGCAATGTGGACCAGGTACAGGAAGATGTACACAAGCTGGCGTGGAATATCCTCCTAAACAGTAAACACAAAGGATGAGAGGTCAAAATATTTACAGCAGTGTGGCTCTGGATGTAGAATTAAGCAATAGGAGTAGGATTCTTTGAGACAATGCAGCATAACCAAGGAAGTCAAACAGGAAATTGCCTCAGTGTCCAATCAGAAGCTACAGCTCCAAAATGATGGGCCCACCACACACACACACACACATACACACTGACCTTCTTTGTCTTTTGGAAGTACAGCTCTGGGAGAGCATGTAACCAGTAGCCCAGCTGACAAATGAAGTAGAACTTCATCTGGAATCTGAATGAAAACAGTTACCAAATTAAGAGTCTTAAGTTACAGCCAAAATGCACATAACCTCCACACAACACTGCAGTTTACACAGAACATGTCTACTTACGGCATTAGTGTATGGGGATATCCCTCCCACAGGGAAACTGGATTGGATAGGAAATTTTCCTAAAAACAATGAAGCATGTAAATTACAATCACTGACGGGGTCTGGGGCTTATAACATTTGTGAACAAAAGAGCAATGCCAGCTTAGCTACGGTACGTACAGAGAGCAGGATGCTTGTGCCCCAGCCGAAGGAGAATAAGTAGAATGCACTGAGCTGGCCGGACTCGTTGAACTTGCTGTGCTTGGTTTTGGAGAAGTGCTTCTTCCTGTTGATTTTCTGCAAAGATGAACAACAATAAACAATGCAGAACTGTTCGCAGAGATTACAGAATGTGCAGTGAAGTGTTTCTCTGACTTACGTCCAGCACGTATTCCTGGATGATGGCGTGCATGATGATGGCCACCAGCATGTAGAAAAAGATAGTGGCCAGGTCCTTGATGCCGTGGTGGAAGTGGTTCACGGCCGTCTCCTCTGGGCCTTCTGCAGCGCGCGCACACACAAGGCATGCAGAGTCATTATGATGACCAGGATTTTTACAAAAACAGTTCATGCAAGTTTCTGATGCATAACATGAACTGTCATGCCATTTTAATTCAACCAAGCTAAGTGATTCACAGGTTTAATAACTTAAAGTCCTGAGGTGAGGTGTTTGGATTAGTCTGTCTCGACTGTGCAGTATTGCACCACAGTAAAAAACATGCCAGAGTCACAGACAGTATCAGCACAGTAACTGTCACATGCACAGCCTCTTCTGTCTTTCCAAAGTTGAAACACTGAATAATGCGATGAGTTGACAGACGACACACATGAACACAGTTCCCAGCAAACAGTTTGAGAAGGCATGTAGCTCATGGTTTATGCAACCACATAAAGAAATCTACCCAGTAGTTCAGTAAAGGTCAGCACAGATGAAGAAAAAAAACACATTATTCAATTTGTTTCACTGCAGAGAGATTCAGGTGCTGCATGTTGTTTGTTTTATTAGATACAGGCTGTAAATAAGTTACAGAGCCAGGTAAGTGCTGAGGTCTCTCAGATAAGAACAAGCTTGCAGCCTGCAAACCTCCAGCCTGCACAACAGAGTGTGAATGAGCTCTGAGGTTTTGCATTCTTTCAATGGTATCTAAAGTTGGCAAAGAAATTGTTAACCTTGAAATGAGAAGGACTTGAATTGAGAGGCCTATATTACACCTTAGCCCAAATTCGCCCGGCACAACCTTGCCACAAGAGAACTTTATAAATCAGGCAGACTAAATTTAGCTCCAAAGGGAGGAGAAAAAAAGGAGCTCTCAAATGGGTTTGTGTGAGGCCACGCAAGTACCGTTCTAGAATCCAAATGAGAGGCTTCCAGCAAGACAACTCTAAGAAAATGCTGCATTGTATGTTTAAGCCAAACCTTGCACTAACATTCACACATTATCTAAAAGCAACTATTCTCACCACACGTCTTATCCTCTCAATTTAATTCCATGACTTACCATTTGTTGATATGGTGACATTGTACTGGACCGTTATGAATAACACTGCAAACTTTGAGGTGACCTGTGGATGGAAAAACATACAAATCATAAGTGCATGCACATGTGCACATATGTGACACTTAAACAAGGATCGTACCTAATAGCATTTATCAACCTATAATGGAGTGACTGCAGCTGTGACTTACAGCAACATGTTGACTTTAAACTTTGAAGTCACAGACTATTTTTTGTTTGGAATATTATAGAGAAATTTTATGCTTTCAAATGTTGCATCTCTCGAAACTGAGAGGTTTTATGGTAATAATGCAATATTTTTGTAACAACAGAAAAGTTAAACATGATTAATCAGTGCCAACTCCTTTTTAAAGGCGTTTGTGGAATAGATTAATAGGAATCGAATGGAACAAATACAGGAATACATTACTTTTTTTTCTTAAAATACAGAGGTCATTTGATTGATATGTAATGGGTAATTAAATATGATCCGACCCAGTGAATGTATAGGCGGAGAGGGGGATATAGCTGCATCAGCACAGTCAAATGAGAGGTTAAAATGGGAAGTTGCACAGTCTTCCTTCAAAACAAAAGAGCTACGTGGGCAACAGGTTGACGTTAAATACTAATAACCGTCCACGGCAGCATTTAAAATTACTGAAACTAAGTTGCAACGTGAAATTCTGCCATTTTAAACTCCGCTATTGTGGCACTCCCCCACGTTGCAACAGCTGTTAGTAAACACGAATTTTACTTTGGAAAACAAAAACAGGAAGCAGTATTAATTGCGGCCAGCTCGACGCTAATGGCGCTGCTTTTCACTGAGGATGAAACACGCTTAAAATGAATAACAAATATGAGTGAAAGCAGACCAGCGCGCAGCACGGAGGTGGCCGGGCTGTGTGAGCGGGTCCCGGTCGTCAGGCCGCAGGGTCGAGTTGTTTTCGAGACGCTCTTTAGCTTCCAAGGATAACTTTCAGTTTTGGTGCAAGCGGGTCTCTGTGATGACAGCACTCTCAGTCGTTGTATGATTGCCACGTAACACATCTACGCATAAACTAAACCAAGTCCAGAGTATTGCACAATACGGTAACCAACAAGATCGATACAGGGTTGCAAACCTGCAACATACTGAGACACTCTGACTTAAACTGATGCACATAAGTAACTTTGTTTTTTATGATCAAACCGCGGGCCTGTGAACGAGTGCTTTGAAATATCGATTTCAACATGGGAAGCAGCCAGATGGAAAGTGGAAACTAGTTTCCACATCACTTCGATAAAAACAAAAATCTTAATGCCAGGCTACACGCAGGAGTTGATAATCTCGTAGATCTCGTAGGGAGGGGGAAGCAACAGCGAGGCCATCGCTCACAGAAAACTTTCGATCACGGGAGGAAGTAGTGTGAAGAATAGATCAGACAGCCATGTCAGTTTCCAGGAGAACAGATGGGGAGTAATCGGCGTCCTGTCTACCACAGGTCCGTCCGCTGTGCCGGCCGAGTACCCCCCCACACCCCGCAAGACCCGCGACTAAAACCCATTCAACATGTGGGTACGGTACTCACCTCAAACATCAGCCCGAGGAGGAACACCATAGCAACACAGGAAACAATATCTGCATGGTTCTGGATGACAAACTCATGGCTCAGCACCGGCGGATTCTTGTTGGTCTTTTTTCGGATCCCCATGTCGACGCGATCGGGCTCAACTTTTGCTTTACACGGCGCAGATGTAGTCGCTTTCTGTCTCTTAATATTTTTTATCTTTCTGTAACGAGAACGCTCCAAAGCTCCCTCCTGCTTCCGACAAGCACAGGGCCAGGCAGCAATTGAATGGCGTGTCACTCTTGTGTAGTGGGAGGGTCCACGGAGAGAGAGAGTCGCTGCGCCTGACCGACGAGAATCTTTAAGCACAGGAGAGAAACATCTGGGGCTCTCTATCGCCACCTAGAGGTTTGGAGTGTAAGGACTGTTGACTTTTTAAAATAAATAAAATAAAATACCTCATTATCTTGTGATACTAACTCATTTTTTTGAGATAGTTTCTTACTGTAATGATGATAATGTTTTTTCATCACATGAGCATAAATTGGCTTCCACTCAAAGATCTGGAGAGGCTTCTCTACACATAATACGCAAAATATTAGACTGGACAAAGCTGCATTGCATGGCAATGAAGTTATGGCAGTACTAAAGAACAATATAAACTCAAATAACAAACGTTTCCTGCATTATCACACATGTTCTGTCTATTATGGTTCCTGTAAAACCAAATTTAATACCTTTATTATTTTTTTTATTTTCAGCTGATACTTACCTGATACATGTTCACAAACAAATTTGAGTTTAAATGAATAATTTGACAATTTTGGAAACACTTATTTCTCATTATTTTTTAGCTGCATTAAGGGCCGCCTTGACTTATTTGAATACACATTAAAATATTAACCATGTATGAAAATTCAGAAGCCTATCTGTGTAACTTCTGCTGAACTGTGGTCAGACAGTTCAGTCACAGTTAAAGGATGGCGATGAGAAGAGTCAGTACTCATTGTCAGTTACAGCAATATCTAGATTAGCTGACATTAGGTACCATAAGCTACTGGTTTTACAAGACCACAGAAACCTGTAGCAGCTCCCTGAGAATGCTGAATTGAGTAATGATGGTTTTATTACTTATTGGTGAAACATACATAGTTTCACTTTAGACTTAATCACCAATGGTATGATATAAATATGTGTATTTATTTATTAGATTTTACAATGTTTGTCTTTTGAAAATAATAAAGTACACTACATGATTCCTGCTTTCAGATAAAACTGCTCCCATGCTTACTGGAAGTACTTCAATGGCAGGAAAACCACTGTGCAAGGTGTCACGTCACTCTCCCCACCCTGTGTTCACAGCAATTAAAAGATATACTTGTTATTCATTTGTAAAATGAATCAGTGTGTTCGGGGATACCCAGACATTTTATCACAGGCTGGCTGATGTTAAGTCATTCAAGAGAAAAAAAAAAGAATGCATCAGGAATGTGACAGGAAGTTTAAAATGTAAACTGTCACCTGGTCACACACACACACCTACATGCAGGCACAAGACCAATTGTGTACTTCCGGCTAAGTCACAGAGGTGGAGTTTGTCACGGGTTTCAAGGAAAGAGAAAGAGAACTGCCGTGTGCAGAGGTGTTCTGCTGTGACTGTATACAGCTGTCTGCCATGGGAAAAATATACTGGTAAGTTCCTTTGCTGTTTTTGAGTGTATGTGTGTATTTTACTGTAGCTGTGACCTTTGGTACACACTGACTTTGTGTGTAATTCAAGGCTGAATGTGATTATGATTTATATAGCATAATTACTTATAAAGAAACTTAATGAAAATAGAATAAATGAACACAACCATGGCCTAATTTATTGTAGTGAAGAGAATATGAATGTCATTTTGATAGTGTGATATCTTCAATCAGTTTGCCCTCAAATTTGCCTTCATCGCTAATCATTGTCATAAATGGCTTCTCATTAACCGTTTAAAGTTATGCTGAAGCTAAAGGATGTAAGGATACTTTATCTATAGTTATACTGTGATTCAGTAAGCTGGTCTTAGAATACCATTCTATAAGAGGTGTGAGGAAAAATACAGTATGGCTTATGTAAGAGTCCCGAATGCGCAAGACAAGATTTGATTTTATTATTCCTGCTGATAATCTCATTGATTTTTTATTGCTTATGTAAGTACGTCATTTATCAGGACAAGTGTTTATGACAGGGGTCAAAGGGCAGGAGAATATGACACAGCAGCTGACCACAGTCATGCTGCATTGCAAAACTTCAACTGTCTCATGCAAAGATTGATTTTACATTGTGGTAAATGTGCACAAGATGTTTGTGCATGACGCTTGTGGTTTTTGTCACATTGTATTTCTTTTATAGATCAACTACAATGGCACCTGTGCTGCTGGAGTCCGACGCCAAACCGTCCACAGAAGCTTTTCTCCAGGGACTTCAAAGCACAACAACTACAGTTCTACCTTCATCATAAAGTGAAGAAAAAATGCCTCAGTCAAACATTCAGTACACTAAACTGCGATGGCTACTAACCATCGCTGGACTCGTTTTGTATGTGGTGGACATTTGGACAGACATAGGACTGGCTCTGAAATATTTTCAAGAGAAACAATATGTCTGGACTGGGCTGACTCTAGTGTTTGTTTTGGCTGGACTGCTGGTGACCCAGATCTTCAGCTATGCCTGGTATCGGGACGACACGAATAATGTTGTGATGAACCCGGAGGGAAAAGAAACCATACTGGGCATGTCAAAAGGTGGACTTGTCACCCTGCACCTATTTGGTGTGGGTATCTTCACCAGGTATGGAATGAGTGATGATGACGCTGGAGGTTGACTGTGATGAGCTCTGTAGCTTAAAAAGCACAGACCCCTGCTATTATATCTGCAAAATAACACAGGCTGCTCCTGTAGCGTGCTGTGACTCAAAATGTGCGGAATGCTGATCATGCACAGTGGCACAGTATTATGGAATGCAAACTGGAATGGCCACATCTGTGCAGCAGGAAATAATGAATAAGTGGCAAAAACAATGTTAGGTGGCAACAACCTGTCTGACTTTGTTTTCCTTGTGTTTGACCTGTTGCTAGGTACTATCACCTGCTGAAAAAAGGCTTTAAAGTGGTTTGGACGACAACAAATTCTTATACACTGGAGCAGAGGAGGGAAGTGTACCACGATCTGTTTTGCCTGGCTACTGATCTGAGCATGCTCAAACTGTTTGAGGCTTTCCTGGAGAGTGTTCCCCAGCTACTTCTACAGCTATGCATAGTGCTGAGCCACAATGAGTGCTCAGTTCTGCAGTGTAAGTAAATGCAGAGTGAGATACAATATTCTGTATATTCATGAATTTACGGTAGTATTATTTATAGTATTTGTTCATGTCTTTCAGATTTTTCTATGGGTTTTTCCTTCTTTAATATTGCCTGGGCTCTGGTGGACTATCGCCGCTGCCTGCGCAGATCCCTCCCCCATGTCAGGGAGATGCCCTCTGGCCTCCCCACAACAATCTACCTCCTGTACAAACTCTGCACCATCACCAGCCGCATCCTCAGCTACAGCCTCCTCCTCATACTGAGCACTTACACCACAGTGGCCCTCACCGTCGTCTGGCTGCTGGCAACAACCTGGACACACTTGCTTAAAACCAACTTCTGCTCATCCAAAGGCCTCGAACTTATCTACCGGGCAGTCATAGGAGCCATCCTCACATTCACCTTTTTCAATGTCAAAGGACAGGACACAAAAGTAGCCATGAGCATCTATTACCTTTTACACAGTCTTATAAATATTATGGCTCCATTACTGCTAGCTTTGTTAAGGCCAGAGATGCAGACTGCCACATCTTTGCTGACCGTCAGCGGTTTAATCTTTGGAGGGTCAGTGCTGGGGCTGGTGAATCTCATGCTGTATTACCTCCTACTGCATCCCAAGGGGGGCAGGCGTGAGGCAGATGAGGTGGATGGCCTGGGATGGGAAACAGAGACCATGAGGAGAATGAGGAACTTTGTGCAACCTTTATGAAGCTGCTTTCATTCTGAGTCTCACAGAGGGATAAATACGTACTTGCTGTGAATTTGCACATAAGAAGTCTGTAAAGAGAGCAACCAGAATATCATCTACAACTTGTGCTCACTGGTCATTATATGTTCATGTTTCTGCAAGTTATCCCTATTCTGAGATGAAGTTTGATTTCTTATCATTGACATAAATAGCTAACTAAACATTCATGTGCAATATAGTTTATCGTTTCAATTAATATAGAAGCTTTATTTATTTGTGCTTTAATGAAAATTATTTGTAGATGACATATTTATTTTTTTATCATATCTAATAATGTAATTTATCCCATAATCCTACTGGATAGCCAAGTCATCTCCTTTCAGTGCTTGCAGTTATTATACAACATTGAGACATAAGCATGCAATTGATATTACATTGTAAGCAAATATAAAAATTTGTTCAACTTTTTGCACACTATCTCGTCAAGTCGTTGTATTTTCTGTCCTGCAAGTTGACAAAACTTTTACATCTCAGTCAAGTGTACTTGTGGTCCAGTAATTTCACCAGCTGAAAACTATTTTTTGGGGTATGGGCAGATATTTTCTCCAAGCCTGTAACACGCATAGTAAACACTGGGAGGCGTCATTGTCTAGGTTGACTTATCTAGGTAGCAGTGAGGTCCTATACTGCTCTTAGCCCACATTAACAAAACATAAGGAGTATACTTTTAGTCTGAAAACATGCAACAATAGTTCAGAGCCACAGCAAGCCTTTCTCATGTGTTGTCTCTTAATATTCCCAGTTGGATATAATCTCACAATAATTAAGCAGTTTTATTTTTAAATTCTAAACTGCAATAAGTTATGTTATTCCTTATTTCGATTTTTCAGTCTTTTGTTTGTTTCTATTTGTTTCTTACCCCAAGCAAGCATATTCTTGTTCTTTTTCTGCCTCCTTTCTCCCATTTTACCCCCTTGAATGTCTCTTTAATGATGATGAAAAATTAGAATAATCGTGATCCCTACAGATGAAAAGTGCAGTATCTTGTACACTTTAACAAGGATTCAAGCTCTTGCCTGCCAACATAGGCTTGAATGTATTATCTCCTCTTCAAAGTGGATGTCTTACTATGTCTTGAATTAAACTAGAAGTATCAGCTACTACAGCGATCTTTCTCGCCCTAATCCCTAGAAATCCTAGCGTTTCCCTCTCCTCAAAAATGATGAACACGGGGGCCACAGATGAGCTAACTAGAAATAACAAACCAGTGCTAATTTTGTTTTGACTACCAGCAAAATATTGTGTGAGTCAAGCCCAGAGAGCTGAGGACGCTATTTCTTCCTGGCTGGGACATTTGGGGTGGCGTGTGTGTGTGTGTTGGGAGGTGGGGGTGGGGGTGGGGGGTGACGGCCATGATCGACTGGCCCAGTGTGAGCTCACCTGGGAGGAACGCTGACAAACCGCAGGGTCCAGGGAGCACAATGTTTGTTGGCTCTCAAATAAACTCAAACCCCCTCCTTCTCTTCCTTTAATTCAGCCAAACTCAGAACTTTTTGACTTGTTTACTCCAAGGGGCCACTTTAACTTTCATCTGTCAGTTGTGCTCTGTCAGAGGCACTCCATAAAATGACAAATTTTAAGTGAGGAACTTGTGTTGGAGAGGAAATGAATCACTGCCAGGTAGTTACCACAGAGAATTCAGTTTTACTGTGGAGCTGCAGTGGACAGATTATGTGTATTCAGAGTAAGAAAAAGGTAGTTGCTCTATATAAATAGCTATAAATAGATGCACAATGTTAACGTAGGGTTTGACAGAATCCCAAAATGATCGCCTCCTGATAGCTTACCTTGGGAACCAAAACGAGGATATTGCACCTGTAGGTGGGACTCGTCATTAGGGATAAAATAAAATTACTTCATCCTGTGCATTTCATATGATGGATGCTCCCCTCTCTCCTCCACTCTATATTTCCTTGGGTTCAGTGGACTAATGCGATGTAAACCTGCCAAAGGGACTTTTATTGGGAGAAGATGCATGTGTCCTGGACTGGAGTCCTAAGCAGTGTCTCTCTTCTCTGTCTTCCTCCGCTTTTCTGTCGAGCTGTACATACTTTTGGCAGTGACTCACCACAGATAGAGCTGCCAGGGAGCAGTCACAAGCCATCGGGATGAAACGTGTTGAGTAAAGCATTACCTCGCTCTCTCTAAGAGAAAACAAGCAGAGAGAGAACTCTGGCGTTGACAAGCTCTCTGTAATTTCCACTTCTGGCACTGAGAGCTTAATACCCAGTAATCTCTCTCTCTGATCTCACTGTAATGCACCTCCAGAAGGGCTGGAGAGCATGGTGAGAATCTGAGAAACTAATAGTAAATCAAAGATGATGATATGTGACACTGCAAGATGAATCTCCTGTAAAAGTACAGGCCAAGGACAGAAAAGCTTGTGCTAAACGTTGTCCTCTGAGTGCATCACACACACAAGAGGACAAATGTGCAAACACAAAGCCGAGTAAACTCACACTGCCGTCACTGTCAGCAACTCAGTTTTGTCTGACTGAATGGCGCTCAGCGTCTACATAAACACTCTTGACCACTGACCTCTCCTTAACCAGCGCTAGACTTTTCACCAAATCTTATCTTTTTGTTTTCCATCACCACATCCTGTAACAGCCGGTCAGGAGGGGGGCAGTCCTGGCGTACGCCATCCCCACAATTTGTACAGACACAATAAACCCAGAGAGGCAGGCTGTTTTTCATTAGGGCTTCAAAGTCCATATAAACCATGATTAATGAAGCCCTGAGATGCTGTATGTCTTTAATTATTATGACTTGACTGCTGCACCAGCGCCTCAGATGCATTAGCAATGTTGGCGATCTGTACACGTCTGCCTGGCTCGTTCTGACATGGCAGCTTCGCCTCATTCTTGGAGAATTCCCCGAATGAGGAGGAAGGAGGGCGAGTGAGGAGGGAAGGGAGTGATAGAAGCCCCCCCCATTTTTTTCTTTGCAATGGCACAGAAGTTTCTTTAATCACTGTACATGCACACTTACAAATTAGTTTGGGCAGTGACAGATTGGAGAGCAGGCTGAGGATAATTACATGCAGTGGGCTGGTGTGTGTGATCAGAGCGTGGCATTGCGTTACCCAGAGGGTTCTGTAAATAAAGTCCTCATGCAATGAATGAGGATATTGTAAAGTGCATTATGCTGGGTACAATAGCCCGACCATTGTTATTATTTGGACTTCTGCTCCAGAGTTCGTTCTGGGTGTAGTATGACCAGAACTGAAACAGGGAAGTCAGTCTAGGCTACAGCAGAAAATACTGAGGATGAGGTCAGTTGTTACCATAAATCTGACATAAAGGCACCAATTACCTGCTGTAACTAGCCATAAACTATAGAGAATTAGCTTTAGGTGGACATTTTTAAAGTCTGAGTTAATTTAGAGCCCAAAGCACACAGGGGAAGTGATACTCTTGGATCATGGTCCAGTATTAGAGTGTCAGATTATTTTACCAATTCAATAAATACCTTTTGACAAAACATTACAAGGATTATTATTCTAATCTTTAATTACAGTATGCACGAATAGGCCTGAGCCACCATCAAATTAAATCTGGTTTTTCAAACAGGGATTTGTTACAATAATAACAAGAAGAGTCTACAGCAACACTAGCAGCTCTTTGAGGCGGAGATACAGTAGCACTTTCACCAAACTAAATGCTAATCATAGCATGCTAACATGCTTACAATGACAAGGCTAATATGCTGATATTTACCACACATTTACCACATTCACCACGTGAATGTGGTAAATGTGTCAGCATGCTAACGTTTACTAATTAACACAAAGTACAGCTGGGGCTGGTAGGAAAAACATTAATTTTACACGTATCAAACAGTGAGAATCACACCTTAAGTTATTTAGTTATTTATTTAAGTTACTGACAGATGATTTATCCTCTGGGAATAAAATGGATATCTGCAGTAAATTTCACAGCTATTCATTCAGTTGTTGATGAGACATTTCAGCTGGAAGCAGTGGACCTAGTGACCAATAGAGAAACTTGTATTGCCATCCACGGAGCCATTTAGAGTAGCTAAAAAGTGACAAATCCATAATTTACACACTGTGCTGTTGGATGAAAACATATATTGACTGGACCAGCCACTGCAGCAAAGATGCACCATATGTACACAGGTTTTTGTGATATGAATATTTATTACCTTTAAACTGAGTTAACTGAGAAATAACTTTCACACCTGTGAGCTGGCTGAAACAACCACAGTCTTATACTGCTGTCCTCTGAGCAGCTCCATTGGGGCAGTCAGTGTTTAGTGCTATTTGGGAATTTAATGATACTTGGAAAGTGTGGTAGTTAATCACCTCCTGCTTCCAGAAATTCCCAGCCAGGCCATGGATACAGCTTACCAGTCTATTTTTATAAGTGCATGATTGTTTGACACACTGTAAACGATTATTTTAGCAGCCAGATTAATTTGCAAACAGCTCTATATGGTTAAACTGGTATAAAATAAATGCTAAAAAAGAATGGCAAGTTGTAAGCCAGATGGGAGTTGCCTTAACAGGACTTCAAAGAATTGTGGGAGTAATGAAACAAAGTGTACACTCTACTTTGCATCTTGTCCAGAAACAAAGAGTATAAAGGAAGCTCATTTGTATAATCCTCATTTAGCGCAGGCGGTTTATGTTTCACAGTCATGGACAATCAGTGAGCACTAACATAATAGTGCTACCCATCCTAGCCCTCACACACGGTCTCTCTCTCTCACACAGATAGAAAACAGAAGCCATGTTTGTGTTGGGCACGCTCCCACGGCACACAGGATGATGGATTATAGAGTGTTCCTGTTTATTTATGCTGCGCTAGGTAGAGGAATATGGGCAAAGACCTCATGCATACGGCCTATGTATGGCAAATACAATCAGCCAGTAAAATAAGATTGCATATTATGAATGAGCAATGGGTTCACACATATACACACATACACAAAGTACTAGACTGCAATCAAACACACACACACACACACACACACACACACACACACACACACACACACACACACTCGTCTTTTTGCAGGGGAAGCTTGTCTTGATTAACCTGGCCGGGGGAACCCGACATGTTTTTCCTTTTACGTCATGGCCTGTTCCCTGAGTGGCTCAGTGGAAGCCATCAATTCTAGTTTGTCTGCAGTTTGTCTGTTTGAATTTTTAGCTAATCTGTATTATTCAATGATGTCCTGTTGGCCTTGTACAGGAAGTGCTGAGTGAAGACTGTTGCGGTATTTTTTTACTCAGACATCATACATCATGCTTTCTTTTTCTTTTACAAATAACTCAGCTGGACCACCTTCCTCTGCCCTCTGCCTTTAAGGATGGAAGTTTCTGGTATTTTGAAGTTATAGTTTTATTCTCTGCCGAACACTCTTTCCATAAGAGCTGGGGAAGGAGAGGATTATCAGCACGATCCATGAAAACAGCGGGGAGGTGCGCAAAGCATCTGTGACTGTGTGACTGTGGGGGACAAATGCTTTTCTCTCATACGGCCACTCTCTCAGCTACAGCTGATCACCCCCTTGACAATTTTCTGTTTCTCTCAGTATCAGAAGGCCCACAGATCTTGAGTGGAGGAAAAGATGCTATGCCTGATTATAACAAGAGGTCAGGTCTTTGATGCCGGTACGGTGAAATTTGTTATACGTTAAGCCAGTGCTAATGTGATTATGGACATTGATCCATTAAATCTACTGTAAAAACGCAGCCTGCACTAGTTTTGAACTCGATACTGAGGAGAAATGTGAGAGGTACTGTGAAACATTAAAGACGCTTTGATGTAATATTTAACCCATCTGCAGCGAACAGGGAGGTGGGGGTGAGGGGGGTGTCCATAAAACGTATTTCGGGCCCGAGTAAGAGGGACAGGCCGGTGTGAGAAATGGGATGTGTGATTTTCTCTCCGGTCTCTTGCAGTGCCGTTGGCAGCATGGGCATGAAAAGGGGCAACTGCCTGTCACGATTACCCTGGGGGACATTTTATCAGGGCAATAAAATTGAGCTCTGTGTGGCTAGAATACACTGTGGAACTCCCCCGCCCACATCAGCCTGTCACCTCACGCCTCCTCTGCCATGGACAATAAGGGTAAAGATTTATCCAAAGTTTGGCCTTCAAAAGCAAAGAGCAACAAAGCAGTGAAGCTGAGAAGAAAGTGTTTAAAGTTTTTAGGCTTGACAGACAAACTGCATGAAGGATAAACAGGGTACAATGGTTTTATTTATGCCTCTGCAATGGGGAAATGCATGTACACAGTAAACAGTTCACAGTGAAATGTAGCCTTGTAGCCTTGTTGTACATAATTGTAGCCTACACATGACAGCACAATGATTGTGCGCTAAGGTCATCACTTCATCTACTGAGGATGGAGAGTGTAACTGAGGACTTCAACTTCCATCTCTTCACCAGACCACGAGGAAATAACTTAATTCAATTGTGGGTTAGAAATAATTTCTAAGAGGGTACCCCACTTTTTTTCAAAGTGTGTCTTTCTCATTTTGTAATCGTAATTTGTCCAGTGCATCAGATCTGTTAACATATACTGCATGAGACCACCACAAATGTACTGTATGAGGTAGTCTTTAGTTTTATCTGATTATGCGAGTCTGCCATGAACAGTTAATGCTGCGTAACTGACTATAATGTTGCACTAACAATGCCATACTGTCTGTGATCAAGCATTTGATGATTTATTGAGAGTGAACCTGGTTTCAGATGTTTAACTAAGTCATCATCATTTTTTAAACTTATTTACTGGGATGTAAACTGATTATCATCCATCCTAGAAGACAGGAATACAACCATGGGCTCAGGTGAATGATGATGTCTGCCTATTTTTATTTGGGTGTCAAAAAGCCCGTCTCACTGAGACGTCCACAGTGCATGGCCTTTCATTCTGACCCATAATGCAACAAAGGTGTGGTGACTGAGTAATCTCCTTAAACAGGCTCCCTGGCAAAGCCACAGGTTCACTCCTGGACCCCCGAGTCTCTACCAGAAGGAACTAAACCCCCCTCAGATCCCAACTCAGATAAAGCACACTGATGACATCACCGTCTCCCCTATTAAAAAAAAAAAAAAAAAACACCCCAGTGGTCCTCCCTTATTAGCATGTGCAGTGTAGCGGGCAGCGGGAATAATAACGTGTTCTCCCTCTCACACCGACTGAACTATTTGGGGTTGAAACCACAAAGCCCCAGGCAGCAGCCAAGCTAAATAACAGTCAGGGGGAAGATGGTCAAAGCATCACAATTAGAGGCAGTTTATTTTGTATTCTGCCTATTGCCAGAGGGATCGCAGACTATAATTTGCGCCAAAGATGTTTGAGAGTTTATGTTGTTGGAGAAATCTGTGGAAAGTTTATGAAGGCTCGAGATAGAGGAGTGCGGTTGGAGGTGATGCTGGGTGAACGTCGACCAGTAAAGTGGAAATGATACAAGTGCTGTTTTATAGAAAAACCTTGACCGGAGTTGGACAAATTTCAAGTGAGTTTGTGTGAAGTTCAGGGAACATACAAAAGAGCAAAGAAGCAAGAATGAATAAGGTGCTTTGTTCTTAAAGGGGCAATGGGGAACTCAAACAAACACTCCCCTGCGTCCCAATATTAACAAATGATTCTGTGATAGGAGCTCTAACTTTGACTTATGATTATTATTGATCATTTTACGAACCATGTGAGGAAAAAGTATAGTTTATGCCACCCGAGGGTCCTGTCCAGGCAGCGCTCAACCATATATACCCAGAGAGGGCTCTGAGTTCAGGCAGGCACATGTGGGATTTCCCCACAACACACATACACAGTTTCAGCATTATTATAAAACTCTGTTTGGGATTTTTGTATAGTATGGCCCTTTGCTGCTCTCATGACCCACACAGGGTGAAGTGGGGCTGTCTGTGCAGATTACAAATGCAGAAGTAAAGGTCTAATTTCTAAGATTATGATCTGCCATATAGCTACAAATAGACCCCTCAGTGAAATTATCTACCAGTGTACCTGCTGTATTTTTTCCCTGGTTGAATCAGAAACAGAATACAGATTTTTTTAAGCACATTCTTCACACTGTTGTCTGATCAACTATTATATTAATAATTCATTTTCACTTCATTCCCTTACAGAAAAATACATATGTACAGTAAGCTAATATTTCTTTAGCATTTGGGAATATCTTAACCATTTTAACGTTCACATTTCAAAATTTGTGGCCAAAATGCTAGACTTGTACACATACATCTAACGTTGTGAGAGCACCTTAAAGTAGAATGCAGTCCAAACAGAAAAAATCTAAAACATTAAAACTTCTTTGCACAGTGTGTCGCAATGTGCATTTAAGTTTTTAAAAAGGGGCCTATTGTGTTCTGTTCTCACTGTGTACCAAAACAGTAGGAAAACTTCACTGTGTAAATGCGAAAAAAGCTTTGAGAGCCAGCGGTGCTGGCAACTGCAAGGTGAACACCTTGCCAGAAATAATACACTAGAAGTGTTTGTGGTAGTGACCACACACTCTGCCCATGAAAAGGGTATTTTATTTTGATAGGAGTGACTTTTTGCAACATGAGGTGCTTCATCAGGCCCATCATCATCAGAATTAATAAAAGATACTTCATATAATTTACACTTATTGTTTAAAACATGTCCACTATTGACACTTCTGAACATATTCCAAGGTACAGTACTGTATGTGTCTTTTTATAAAGTTAAGATACTGCTGTCAACTGCATATCACAGCCCGATATCTGCCCAGTAGATGGCGGTATATGTACACAGAAGTCCTCTCCATCCCCGGCGAGGCCCTTCGAGGGCTCCCAGTTGCTGGCTGCCCCTTGTCTGAGCAGAGGCCAGCGGTCAGAGAGAGACACCTGATCCAGCCTCATTACCCTCATCACCACTCTAATTAGCCGCACGGCCAACGCTTCACTTGGTCTCGAGCAAACTGTCCTTTGCCTAATTAAGTTTTTAATGAATACCTTTTAGTGCATGCACTGCTTTAAGACAATAAACCTCAAACTCATGTTACTGTGGATCGACAGCTATTCTTAAGCTTATTAGTATTCAGCTTTGTTTTACAGTGATGACGAGATTGGCAGAAAATTTGAATTAATTGCCTACAAATTACATTATATAATATTGTAAATAAAAACTGAAATCAAATTGGATCAAAATAGGTAGAGATAATAAGAATCAAAACTAAAACAAGAAATATAGAATTAATATTATTTATCATTACATCATTACTTGTCCTAGTTAAATTTATTAAATATAAAATAACACAATATAATTTTAATATATTCAATCAGCATCAGAATAATTCATACAATCTTATATTTACAAAATAACTGTAACTGTAACAGCATGCAACTGTATAATACAGACCTACAATTAAAGAGACTGTAAATTACACAAATTGCTATTCAGCATTTGTACTTACTAATTTAATTTACTAACTTATTTATTTCTGTTCCAATACTGTATGTGAATAATCAACTTTAGTTAATACACTACACACTGCTCTTACAATATTATTATTAGACTGTAAATTGGGTTACAGATCTAGATTATTCTTATTCTTATTATTTAAACATTACATTGTTGGCATGTCGAAGTGGTTGAATAATTTACCACAATATTATCTATTGATTGACTGTACAGAAAAGAAGTGATCCGCGCACAGCTCTCCGGTGTGCGGCAATATGGGCTACAGTAAATGTCTCACTCACAACAGCGAGTGATCAATAATCTCGGCCGTTTGGGGCAATGGGGGCGAGTCACATGACGGCAGATTCCATGAGAGAGGCAGCAGGACAGGGCCAACCTTGACACTAAAAGGACTATTGAGTTTCAAGACAGCGAGAAGTTCAAGTTTCATACCTAAAATGAAGTGGCCACAATTAATGAAACCGGAAAATCACAGTTGGTGGATGGATATCTAATCAAAGCTGGCCTATATAGGTTTTAAAATTGTAATTCATTTTTACAAGAGCTTTAAGTCTGCATTGTGGCATGTCTTGCATAGTATTTACATTAAAAATTAACCACTTTTTTGATGGTTAAAAAAAGGTAGTGCCTAAAAATTATGTTTAAATTCAAACCGAAAGCTCCACACGACTTAAAGCAAATAGAAAAACCATTAACGGCTGTAAATGACTTTTTCACTTTTGATTCAAGTCTGACACCAATACTGCCCTCCCTTCAATAATGTTCCCACCTGTCCTGGAAAGTGATAAAGCTCTTCATCTCGCTCACATGCTTTGCCAGGAAGTGACGGCCAAGTGCTCCTACTTAATGATTTCCACAGGATAGGCTGCGCATGACAGACGCCAGAGAATCAGCCCTCATCTCACACACACATACACACACGCGCACACACACACACCAACCAATACTATCTATCAGAGGGATACTACACTTGGTCCAGAGCGTCTCAGTCTTGCCTGTGTTTGTATAAGCTTGATTTTCACAACTGGAAAGTAATAGCCATCTGCCCAAGCAGGCTGCAGGGGTATCATGTGTGAGCAGGTAACCGATGGCTATTAAAATCACGCACACTTGGTCCCGGGTTCCTTCTCGCTCACCCTCTTCCTTTCTCTCTCTCGCACACTCACACTCACACACACACACACACACACAATTTCAAGTTGCTGCAAGAGACTAAAAGAGAAGGGGAGAGTGAGGAAGAGAGACAGATGAAATATAGTTCAGGCGCCGGTCTGTGAGAAACTCTAACACTGGCAGGACATACCAGGCAGGGGAACATGGCATTGATGATGATGATGATTTATAGGTGTAATATTTGATAAACCTACAGTACAAGAAGTTCCTTTCAGCTGCATTGAAGCAAACATCAAGGGGAAAAGCATATAGAAAGTACTTCAATATTCAATAAAGTGAAATATTTCATTTTTTAGAAATATATCACATTGCTGAGGTAGTTCTTTTTAGAGGCTGTAGTATTACACACTCGTGTGGATGGGGTAGAGCCAGCCAGACTGGCACACATAAATCCAGGACATGCTTACGTCCGGAGTGACAGGTGAGTGGAGTCAGTCAGCTCCAGGTTAGCTGCATTCCCAGGGCCTCGTCTCTCCAGGTAGTGTGGGAAGACGAACCCCCCCTCTCCTCCTCCTCCATTCCCTCGGCCCCTGCTCAAAGGGCGTGTGCGACCCCGTGATGACATATGACCTCTTCAGCGGCCCTCCCGAGCTGCATCTGTCATTTCCCACAATCCGGCTCCCATTTTCATTTCACAGTAAGCTGGAAATTACAGGAAAGAATGGTGGAAGCTTCCTCTTGCCACCAGACTATAACACAATCTGAGTCAAGTCATTCAGCACAGTGGATTTTTGATAGAAACAGCTATACCAGATTGTGAATATGCACTCTATTGGATATAAAGCAAACAAAAAATTAATTACATTTAATTTTTTGTTTTTTTTGTTTTTGGTGTAGTTTAGCACTTTATTCAGCATGTTGTCTATTTGTGTAATAATGTACTATAAGGGAACATTCCCAAATGCATTACTAATTCGAAAAAGTAGTTGCACATTTTAACATCTCATTTATTCAGAGGACATAGGGAGCGCTCATTTATTCCCTCGGCTATCTGTAATGGTCTAATTACCCTCTAAAAGCTTCTCCATTGGCGTCTGTGTAATGAGGCCCCTGTAGACTACAGGTTGACAGTAAGACTGCCTTCAGCTCAACCCCACTGCACCTTAACCCCCCCTTACTCTGCTCTTGCCCCACCTCCGCTAACCAGCCTGAAGGGCCCATATATCGGACGGGCCAGCAGTGGCCCATCTGCACAGGACAGGCCGAGCACAGACGGAAACCAGTGAGGTGGAACATACAGGAGAGGTCCTGACAAGATAAAGATATCAGGAGCAGACAAGGGCAAAGGAACATATTGATGGAGAGGGCCTCTCTCAGGGCACGCTGACACCAGATACCTGCTATTTAAAACAGTGGTTTCGCTTGCTCATGGATTTGTCCATGCTGCAGTGCCATAACCTAACTGGGAGGGCCACGAACTCTCCCTTTCTCTATTTCCCTTCCCCTCCTCCCCCTTTCATATCTTCATACTTTATGTCTTAACCCTCTTTTACACAGTGTCAAGCAGACAAACACAGTCACCCCTATAACTGCTAATGCTGCCGACATAAGGCTCCATCTTTGGCCCCCAATGAAATCGGAATATGTGTTATGGAGTTCTAAACTGGATCATATTAAAACGATCCTCCCCTCTCTCTCCCCCAGACTCTTCTTCACTCGCCCCAACTCAGAGTTAACCATTAGTGTTGCTCTAGTCTTTCAGTGCGACAGGGGCCCCAGCTCAGACTTGTCTGGCTGAGGGCCAATGCCCCTCTGAGGACGGATGCTGGGATCCAGTCTACCCATTGGCCATGCATTGTGTACGCGGAGCCAAGTGACAGTGAGTCTTGGGCAACAGCTGAAAGATGCTGGCAGTATGAGCCTATATGGGGGAAGGGTTCAGTCTGGTCTGGGCTCTGCCTAAATCTCACAAAAGTGGAAACAGTGTAACAGAAAAATGTAGCTGTTGTCTATAGCATAAGTAGGGTTTTTAGTTGCAGGAGCTGGGTATTTTGATGTTGGTTCCTTGTTGGCAAAATAATTCATTCATTAGGCCTCAAGTTCAGCAAATCTTCAGACAAATCTCTTATCCTCTCCCAGTTTTCTTAGCCAACAACAATGTATAAAAATCAAATAATTACTCTGCCTTATTTTTGCTCATCAAGGCTCTTGATCTTGATTAACTTTTGTTGGCTAAATTTGTTCAAGCAAAAACTATGTATACTCAATGGGAAATTCAAAAGGATTTGGATTTGAAAAGTGGATTTCATTCTGGAAGGAATGTCATTTTAATGATTCTTCAGTGATTTTTTGTATTACACACACACACACACACCACACCACACACACACACACACCTATTTCATTGTTTCATCTACCAACCAGACACCCCTCCCTCTCTCCCAGCCCATTAACCCTCTCCATCCCTCTACAGTACACTGGCCTTTCCTTTCCTCGTGCCCCTCCTGGCCCCTCCCATGTCCCAAAGCCCATTATAGCCCCTCAGTCCCTTTCCCCCCCATCACCAGTTCTAGTCTCCGCTCCTAACTCCCCCTTCTGTCACATACCCTTGCCCCTGCCTTGTCACATCCCTGCACTGATGGATGGTCGGGGTCAGTGGTTCAGCTGTGGAGTTCAAGCCTGCGGGCTCCATGGACTCCCCTCCTCCCTGCTCCAGTCCTTCTGCCTGTGCACCCCCACCCCTCCCCATCTCCACCACCTTTTACTTCTCCCTCCCTCTCGGATGAAAACAATGTCGGAAACCCAAAGCTGGGCGCTCAGCTGAGAAAACTCATAACTCTCCCCTCAGCGCCCACCTTCCCCAACACCCACTGTTAACACTTTCATTCCTCACTGGGCACTCAAATAGACCCGGCTAACTGGGGCCACATAAATCAATGGGAGGGTCAGACTGGGACTAGAGACAGGCCTCACCTCATGTTGAATGTGGAGAAGGGGGTCACTCACTGTCACTGCATGGTGAGTTATCTCTTTATAATGACGCCCTTTGGCTGTCTATGAATGTGTGTGTGTCTGCGAAAATGTGAATACACTCTCAATTTTTATTATTCATTTTTTTACAAGAACTCCTCAACTTTAATTTGGCCACTGAGTCAAATCATTACAACTGTTTCAGCTACTTTTGGCTGAGAGCTGCATTAGCTCACCATGTTCTTTATGGTGCTGTTTACTGTCTGATTGCTTGGTCTCACATCTGTGGAGCTCAGGCCATGTAGCGCCTGATCAACCCTGTCCTAACGACTCCACAACAGGGGTATCTGGAGAGTCTCAGATCCAAGACCTGAATCTGTACTGACACGCACTCTGCTCTTATGCTAATCACAATGTTTAGGAACATTGAACCGACAAGGGGGTCGGGACAGGGCCGGACAGAGTTGGGTGGGAGGCCCGACGAATTCCAGTAGTTTTGAAAGGTGGCAATTATCAGTATTAGCCTGCACTCCCGACCCAAACCACCAAAGTGAGCGGAAATGGCAGCAATCAGGCCCGATTTCCCTCAGAGACGCTGGATGGGCTGGACACACACATCCCAGAGACATGGGCCCTCAGTCAGGGAGGGAGAACAGTACCGGGGTCCTGCGAGCCCCTGACAGATGGGAGCTGAGTGGGGCAAGTCCTGGGGCTGACAGCAATGTTGCCAAAATTGCTCTTGGATTGACTAACAATTAAGATATCAAAAGAGATCACGGCAGCTCACTGACAGCTGCTTCAATTGTTTGCACCTGCTCCTCTGGTGTTCTGCACATGTCTGGCATGGATTAGGCCGACTCGTGCTGGCCACATTTCACCTTTCCACAAGTGATTTACTCCAGAATCATCCTCCCAACTCACTAGCTTGTTGAACGCACCCTGTAGCCAATCTCAAATTAGGAGGAGGGAGGGAAGGAAGGGAGGGCGGACGGGGTAATGGCACCATTATCATTCTCATTGTCATTAGCAGCGTTGTTATGTATCTCTCATCTCTTATTTTACTACCGTTTAACTGCTGCAGTGCTGCACATGCCTCTATGTATGTTCATTTTTAGCTTGAACTATACATAACACAAACATGAACTTGTACAACTTCTGTTTGCCAACTGTTTTTCTGTCTATTGTTTACCCATACAGTCTACCTCATATGTAACATATGTGCGAGGATGGTTTGTGAAATCCCAGGGGTGTTTTTTTCTTTGCACGAGTGGCTTTTCAGCACACTTGCAGAAGATCTTGATAAGCTTGTGAAAACCGAACTCTGGGTTTGAAGCCCTGTTGTGATAAAGAAAGTCTTTGTGTGGTGCACTCCTGCCTGACGGTACACTATCCCTCTGTTAGGGATGGATGGACAGATGGACGGATGAACAGACTGATGGGCAGATAGAAACAAATAAATCAATGCAGAACCTGCCCAGCTCACCAGACCTGTTTTTGTCTGATCAGCCCTTGCAAGTGAATAGAGCTTGGTGCACAAGTAGCACATATTTGGGTGGAGTTAGTTCATGTGCTGTTGTGATGATGTTGTGATGGTCAAGGACAGACATATGTTATACTGTCTCTTTCCCTGGTGAGCATTGCTGCCTTTTGTCCACACCTGTCTGTTTGTAGAGAGAGGCAGGTGAGGGATAAACAGTGAGGAGCACCTGGGAGGAATGGCACTGTCCTAAGAATACACACATACATCAATGGATGTACACACAGCTGTGCATTTGTATCTGTGTGCGTGTGGATATCTGATTATAATACACACAGTTCAAACATGGTAACTCTCTCCTATTATCTCTCCATCAGCTTTAGGCTCCATTAAAACTACGCTCCCCTCAGTGCACAATAATACCAGTATTCTCCTGTCTGTGTGCTGTCATTGTCCAGGCCCATAAGGCATGGGTGCCTTTTTTTTTTTTTACCTGACTAGCTTCCTCTGTATGTGCCTGCATATGTGTGTGCCACTGTATACCAACAGTACTGCTTATGGACTTGTAGACAAGCCAATTACCAAAGTATGCCCCCCCCAAAAAAAACAAGAACAGGAAGGAAGGATGTAGAGGTGGCAGCTGGTATAAACCCTCCCACAACCACCTTACACAACAGCACACACATACACCCACACACCCCACATCCCACTCCCACTCCCCTTGTCTGGCAGGGGGGAGATGAGGCCAGTTGTACCCAGTGCCAACCCCTCTGGAGCCAGGCCAGTCCCGCTGGACCCTCTGGATCGTATTCTGGTCTGGGCCGTTGTGGCTGGTTGGTCCCACTGTGTAACTCTAGCTTGGTCTCTGACACAGTACAGGTATGTCCCCTGTGGCCCAGATTACCAGGGGACTGTGTAAACAGCCCTGCTAATCTGAGGAAGTATCCTGTTGGCATATTTCTAAAGCCTGCCCCAGCGACAGGTTTGGTATTTCATTTGGAAAGCCACTGAGAGCATCATAAGACTGACAGTTGAGGAAGTATTCAACAAATACATTACATTTTTTTACTTCCCTGTTATAGTGTCACATGAGAACACTTGTGCTTTGTTGGACAAATGTCAATGTGTCATGTGCTAAAAATTCAATTCCACAAGATTTATCTCTTTGCATACGAACTTTCTACACTTAAAATTTGTCATAATTTCAGGTGAAATATAACTTTAACAGATAGAGATTAATAGCAACATTGTTTGTATTATTTGTTTTCTGTCGCTAAAACAACACACAACTCTTCAAACGACCTTAACAAAATCTCTGTATCACCCGCTTTACCTTTGTCATGGAGAATTCAGGTCCCTGCATCTCTAAGTCACTTTAATCTGCTAACAGCTTGGGCTTGGGCCATTCGGTCATTTCTTTGGCCCTCTTTCCATTGTCCTATATGTCATCTCCAGGCAGACACTGTTTAGATATTAATGGCTGCATGATGAGATGGCCTCCTTACAAGGCTGCCCTTACTGGATAATTGATCATGTAGTGAATGACATGATGTGGTTCAGGTTTAGGTCTAGCTGCTCCACCAAGGAGACATGATTAACTTTTTTTTCTTTACAGCACACCTTTTCTTTCAGGTAATAACTTTGTATTGTCAGATGGACAAATTAATGTCTATAAAACTTTATGTTGATATTACAAGATTTGATAAAAACTTATGGGAAATCTCATTCACACCCAATACACAAAACAGAGGAGGAGAGAACAGTCTTACCAAAAATGGAGAAAAAAAACAGAAGTTGCTGGAAAATCCTAAAAAACATAAATCACACATTTAAATAATAATTCTTACTGTGTAATACAAACAAGTTTAAAGAATCTCAGTGTGGTTTCTTTGATGACTTTTCTTTTGCAGTAACTAATCCCAGGACCAAATGAGAGAAGTAATGAGCATTCTTTTCTGACATGAGTGTGTTTATAAGAGCGCAACTCTAGCATGTAAAGAGAGATGCATGGAAGCACTTCTTTTCCTTGGAATAAAGTAATTAAGGATCTCTCTCCCCCATTTTTTTTCTTCCCGCTCTCAGCCAAAGAACGTAGCTTTCTGTATGTCAGTCGATCATCGCTGCAACTTGACATCCTGACCCGGACATTTAATTTATTGATCTTCATTTTATTCGGATGTAAGGACCCTTTGCTCTTTTAAATTAATCCAGGTTAATTTGGCCAGGCCCCCCTATCCCACCCAGCATGAATGGGCCCTCTGTTGGGCAGAGCTGGCCCTGGCCACCCAGTTTTATGGGAATCTGCAATGAATTAGAAAATCTGTCAATGCGAGAGGAGCTGTGCTGCGCGGATATGCCGTGTCACTCCACCTGTAAAAGAACTGCTCTTTGTCCATTATCTCCCAGGCTTACCTGAGGAGAGTTAACCTTGAGGTCAATAACATCTCCATGGTGTTTCATGACTGGCTGGGCCTGGGCCGGGGGTCTGAGGAGAGCCATTGTTAACACGGGGGCTGCAGACCCACACTTCCTCCCTCTTTGGCTCTCCCATCAAATACCTCTGGGAAACAGATCTGTAAAGAGCAGTGACGGGAGCCATAAAGATGTGATCACTTTCACAGGAAAGAGCAGCCACTGTACCGGTTTGTCTTCATTGTGGTTAATATAAACGGGTCATTTCTTTAAATGAAGTTACAGCATCGGGGCATATTCCCCCAGGATGTAATTTCTTGGCATCCTGTAGTACTTTTACCTGGCAACCATTTAAATTCAGCCTCATAATTACACATAATACACAACTCTACACTAATACTCCATCCATGAACCACTCTGTACCCCTGAAACCAAGGATGTGGAACTTTTGGCTGCATGCTCTGTTCCTCTTATTTCCCCCTTTCATATGATTCATGCTTCTCTGTAGCATGGTCTTTGTAGTTAAGCATGCTGGTATTCAAATCTAAGCATCCCAGATTGGACTATAATTTGCCTGTGCATATCTGTTGCTCTCCCCGTAATCATCCACATGGTAGAAATAATTGTAAGATTGTAGGAAAGTTTTAGGTAGTGTGCCAGACAAATAACAAGTATTTTGTCACAGCAGTGCAGCTTTATTTCTTTCAATCCCGCCCCTGTTGTGAGTAATAGGAAAGATATTTTTGTTTACAGCTGCCAGAAATAGATTTAAGATGATCAAGAAATGTCTTGTGTAAACTGTCTTGTGTATTAATTAAAAAACATATACATATATTGGCATTATAAACAATCAGAGATTGTTGTCTGCAGATCAATTAGATTATTTCAATTTTTGCATCTGTGGTGACTTTATACAAATTGACGCATAATCAAAAGTCAGTTGAGGGTGCCTGTTTTGAAATGCTCCTCTGTTTAGATGGAGACATTTGAATAGGATTTGACCTGCATGTAAATGGTGGGTTGGGAGAAGTTCACAGAAAGCAGGCAAACAGGTGCAGCGCACAGGGGAGTCCAGGTGTGCTGCTGCGGACAGTGACACAGATCCTCTGTGTTGCTGTTTGTCTTCCAACTAGAAACCAGAGGAATATATAATTTACTCTACTAGAAAACAACTTGGTTAAACTGAGTCTCATTTACCTTGCTTGTTGCAGTGATATTTTCAACTTTTTAGACTGTGCAACTCTCTGTTAGAGCACATGAGGAACAAAGGATTTGCCTAATTTGAGTGGATATTCTCAAGTCAGTCAAGCATTTGTCAACAAATGCCAACAAAGTGAGACAGACAGCTCCATGCTACACAAGCTGACAGCAAATTAAACAGTACTAGAGTGATTACATCTTGCTGTCCAGCATGGATTTATTTTATCAAACAAAAGCTGAGACAAATGTCTTTTATTGAGGTGCTCATGAGAAACATGTCCTTTTCCCATGTTAAACACAAGCATGCATGCCACAGTCCCGCGTCAGCTGTGATAATCAAGTATTGATCTGTCTTGTAGGATAGAGGGCCCTCTTTGCCTCTGCTCCTTTTCTTGGAAAACTATGTTGTCATTGCATTCACTAACAGCCCCAAGGGGGTGGTGTGGAGGCAAGGGAACATGTCAGGCCAAGTACATCACCTGTTCCTCAAACCAAAATAGGACACAACTTGAGATTCAATTTTAGCAGCCAGTGAAGCTAACCGACAGCAGCGACAGGGGTGTAACGACTGCTGATGACTGATGATCACAGGCCTTCACTCACAATCAGCAGTCCCCAGTGGCCTCATTTCACTATACCTGCCACTTACTGTGGCCTGTCATCAACTGTGGGCACTATTAATAACCCTGGATACTGGTTTTCTATTCAGGCCTTATTTGAAATTATTTACAGAACAGAGGAGACTATTTGTTTAGAAGAGGCGGTTTCTCTTTTATACCCCTTAAGTCTTTGAGAATCTAAAGAAGTTTGACCCATTTAAATCTGAGATTATCTAACTAGTAACAATGGAAATTAGACCGTAGCTGAAATGACAGAACAAGCTAAGTCAAGCAAACCCTTTGAGAAAGTCAAAAAAGGTCATGTTTCCTATGAAATCTGTATCTGAGTAACATGATCAAAAGATTAAAACTCAAATAATCAAACTGGGCAGTAATCAAAATCACAAATCTTCCTCAAAGGAAGATTAAGTCATGGGCTAGTCATGATTGTCAGAGAGACAGATCCTTCTCACTGATTTCAGCAGCTGCATCTTGCTTCTTCCTGCATTCAATTTGGGTCTCGTCTCGCTGCCATATTAAAACACAATAAACCACAAAACAAATATTTGTTTTTGTTTTCTCTCTGGAAGTAGAGGGCTTTGAAATCCAAACCAGCCGCCTCATAGCTCAAGCTGGTGCTGTGAAATCTAAAGTGACAAAGCATTTTTCTCTCTCCCTCCGAGCCTTAGCCCAGACTTTTTTAACCTGCTAAGAACTGCAGATGTTTCACTTTTTCATCATTTGGAAAATGTATACCTGCCTTTTTTCTGCTATTGTATATTTAATCCTTTGTGAAGGCTTGTGGTTATTTGCGGTCGTAATTAGGCTGTTTCCATTAAGGAATATTACTGCTAAATGGATCCATTACTCTGGACCCTACTTCGTCATAGGAAAATGCCCGACCACCACAGTGATTGGAAGGGGGCCCAGCCTGGATCTTGAAACAGAAAAGACTCACACCTGATAGAGACAGGGGCAAAACTAGAGTTTCATATTGTAGTCTGAATCCATCCTCTGATGCTTATCTGGGTCCAGGTTGAGGTGGCTATGGGGTAAACAAAGTAGCTGTAATGACATTTTTAATCCAACTCTTCATGGGAACCCTGAGATACTATCGGGCCAGTTTAGATATGCTGGTCCACCAGGGTATTTTTGCTTCGCTGGGAGGCATTTGAAGGCATTCTCATCAGATGCCTTGAACTATCTCTACTGCCTCCTTTCAATGCAAAGGATTAACAGTTAAGTCTAAGCTGCTGCCAGATATTAGAGTGGAGAGTGTCTAGTTTGGTGGTTTGGGGCAGCATCTCAGCTTTTTTTCACTGATGATGTAGTTCCGCTCACTTCATCTGGCCATAACCTCCCCTGTCAAGCATTGGGGTGGTTTGCAGCAGAGTGTGAAGCCCTTGGGGATGAGGGTCAGCACATCCAAGTCTGGACTTGCTCACAAGTGAGAGTAAGATCAATAGGCAGATTGGTGTGGGGTCCAGTGATGCAGTCATCGTTTCTGACTGTCATGGTGACAATGAAAGTGGGACTGAGGCTCTCAATTTACCAATCACTTTCCAACCCTCAAGGTCTCTGGATAGTGACCAAAAGAATTAGATCACGGATACATCATACCACTTTCAAGGACTAACAAAAAGCTTTAGATGTGCATTGAAAATACTGCTTTGTGCAAATTTGGTCCAAAAATAGTTTGGCCACTCTAACAATGCCCCTTCATAATATGTAAATGATGTTCTTCCCACAAAACAAAGCACTGGGAATAATGCAGTCGTCTCAACCATCATTTTAAAGGACAACCACATCCACAAACACATCCATTATCTGGTGAAAGAGGGCAACATTTAACTTAGTACAATAAGTGGGGCCTTATATAAGACGCATATTGTCTGCTTAAGGTCTGTGTTGAAAACTCTTTTCCTCCCTGTCAGAATCACGGCAGCATTGACAGAGCCCTACAGCCTGCAGCATTTTTTGTCACTGATACGGCTGAGCTGTCCCCTAAATGGGTGACACTGACGCTAGGATGTCACCTGGACTTTGTTTCTTAGCGTGCCTCCACCTCCCCACCCTCGCCCCTCAGGGTGATTCCCAGCCTCAGCTCCTCTCACTCCTCCCTTTGGTATTGAGACTCTAAACAATGCTTCCCCAAAGCCTCTAGGCTATTTTTACACCTCCTAGTTTTGTTGTCCTCAATCTTCTCGTGAAATGTACAAAATGACAGGGCCGATCAATTGCAAAAAAATATTTTGGGAACTTTGGAATAAATGCATGTGGCCCACAGGGATGTTCCACAAAAGACCGAAGGCCTTACTGTTGTTGTGTGCCATTATGGTGGCAGCCCATAGCGTGACAGCGCTTTGACAACAGTTCCTTTCAGATTTAATGCTGAGTGACGTATTGTTGATAATCATGAACAGATTGAGATCCTCCATGTTGCATGTATTAGTGAGTGCTGCAGTTGGCATACATTATATGGAAAAAACGTTGCTATTATGACTATCCTACAGTGTTTGATTTAGCTGATGGGAAGCACCCTCCTCAAAAATGAAGTATTACTGTCCATTTCAACCAGAATGAGCTTGTTTTTATAACTATGGTGGGAGCGGTTTTGGAAGGACTTTTACACTGTGTTGAGTTCAAATCAGTTTCCTAAAAAAACATACAACCGTGTCACAGTAAACCAAGAATCCTTTAGCTGATGAACTGTGTTTGACTATGGACCTCAAGTCATTAGAAAATAATGTACTTCCTTTAATTCTCCAGTGAATACAATAAATGCTACAGAAAAACATGCCAGTCCACAGTTTACTGGTTATGTGTCAGTGTATGAATTTGGCACTCGCTCTCTCTAACATTCTGCCCTGCCAGTGAAGCGTGCCCGTGGATCTTTTTCTTCATTGTTATTAAGTGCCTCGTATCCTTTCCCTAGTCTTAACCGTGATGACAATGCTTTCCAAATCCCAATCATTTAGAATTCTGTAAACAGACCACTGCTTTCATGTGAGCACAAACTACACAGTGAATACCCTCTAATAGCGCATATCAATTGCTATTAGGACCAGGGGAAAAAAGAGGAGGAAAAAAAGGAAAAAACAGGGGGGTCCGATTATCCCTGAGTCTCTAACAGGCCAAATAAATAGTACCATGTGAGTGATTTGGCCCAGATGGACACCCGAGTCCAGGGGAGTTAAGAGTTGTCCAAAAACCATCAGAGTTTAGGAGGGAAGTCAGGGTACCTGCCTTACCTCAGCATCCCTTCATCATTAAGGGCTTACTGTCCCAAATGGATTTTACAGTCACTGGTCTGGGACACACGCCGGCATGGAGGCTAGGAGCAGCTCTAGGCTGCGCAGCGCAATGAAAACCATTTGTGGAGTCAGTGGTTTTAACTTTTGAATGAAGGACAGTGATCACGGAGTATTATATCAATGCCATTTGAAAAAGTGGGCACTGCCACTTTGAAGGGTCAGTTCACTCAGAAAGCATATTTTCTCACTTACCCAAAAGAGTATCCAGCCATGAAGACAGTCTGGAATTTACTTGTGAAGGTTTTGAGATATCCGTCTTTGAGATCTCTGCTGCCCTCCTAATAGAGTAGGGTAACAATGCTGAACAAGACTTCGAGTCTACAGCCATGCTGGTTTTTCTGTGAAGCTGTACTATAAGTCATGGCAGTCACCATGTCACCATGCTAATTTGCTCACAATGGGAATGCTAACATACTGATGTTTAGCTGAAGATATTTACCATGTTCACATCAGCTTTGTGGGTTAGCATGCTAACTTGCTAAAACACAAAAACACAAAGTACAGCTGAGACTGATTGGAAAGTCATTCACTCAAATCCACAACCTCATGGTGGCGCCAGTCAGTGTGATTTTTCCTCTGGAGGTCATGGATATCTGTTCCAAATTTCATGGCAATCCAACTAATAGTTGTTGAGGTATTTAAGTCTGAACCAAAGTGGTGGACCAACTGACCGACATGCTGAAAGGCAGACCTTACTATTTCAAAAGTCACACCACTAGTATGGCCAAAAAATTTTAAATACAAAATGTCTTTCCAGTTTTCTTTGTAACTACTTTGGAAGAAATAGCCTCTATAAAGCTGTTGACAGTACAGTCTGTGGACTATCCTGAATAACAGGGAGGCTGTTTATGGAAGATTTTTCTCTGTCTGTTTGAGCTGCTTCTGGAAAAAGAGATTTTTTTCAAATAGAAATTTTCAGTTCTGTGAACACCACAAGTGAAATTCCATTTGAAATATCCACTGTATCGGGGTTGACACGAAAAATTGCAGGGGCAGATCATTCAAACTTTTCCAAATACATAAGAATAATGTCAGATCATCTCTTTTGCAAGTATTTAATAGGTGTATATAGTCAGATACTCCTAGTGGTAAGTGAGAAAAAAATTATTTTAAAATTTGAGTGATGTTCAGAAAAGACAGAGCATCCAACAGAATGACTGTCACACACAGATCCTGGCAATCTTCCCATCAGGCCAACGTCTGTTTCTACTGTCAGCCTCATTTGTGTGTGTAAATAAGCCTGAGCCTCGACTACACTGGCCTCTGGCTCAGACATCAGCAATGGAAATGAGCCACAGTGTGTCAACAGTCTCAGAGCAGTTTAGATCAACTTGCTCATCCTGCTTCATTTAGGATTTGCCGTGCCATGGTGACAATGTTGACTACATGACTTGATAGCTGCTTTTGTAACAAGTCTGTCAGCCTCTCTCTCTCTTAGATTGATGATTTCATTTTTGTTTATCTGTAACTTATTTTGCTTGCTTAAAACGTCTCTCGGAGAGACAGAATAAGGCAGTCGACATCTGTCTACCTGTCAGCCACAGTGACCTGCTGACATGAGATTTTGTAACTTAATATCACAGAGAAAATGTAGTGACATCATATAGCCACCAGCCTTCTGTCACAGTGTTGCGGGGGGTGTAGTGAAGCCAAGTGAGCCCAGGGAAACTGTGTCCTGCTTCCTAGTCATGGGCCCGTATGTCTAAATGCAGCAGCACATGGAAATGGTTGCAGTGTAGCTGACCCCGAGCTGCCCAGTCAGTCCTGTTTCTGAGAGATGGAGCCTGTCTTTTATCAGTCCCCATTAGAGGGGACAGGGGTCTAGTGTGAGTGTGTGCCTGTGTTTGTGTGTGTGTGTGTCTCTGTATGTGTGTCTTGCTTGAACGGCCACATTAATCTCCATGAGTGAGCACTAGCAGGTGTTAACCTATGTCAGTCCTAATCGCCATGGCAACAGAGTCATGGCACCTGGAGGTGTGAGGGTGTGTCATGTTTTCACCATCTCCCCCACCCCAATACATAATCTCTCTCTAACACACACACACACACACACACATATAGGTTCACTGTATATATTCTGTATATTCATATTGTACACAAGCATGATATGAAGAATATTGAAAAGAATAGTTTCACATTTTGGGAAATATGGTTACTCATATTTTTTCTGAGAGTTTTTTGAGATTATTCATATCAATCTCATGTGTGTATGGCAAATGTGAATCTACAGCCAGCAGCCTATTAGCTTAGTTTAGCAGGTAACAAAATCTGACTACAAGTATCTGTAAAGCACCAATTAACACATTAAACCTTACTGTATTGTATTGTATGTATTGTTGTTAACTAAAAAGTGTAAAAACAACTACTTTGGGTTTTACAGGCTGGACTATTTCTTAGCTAGGAGCAGTGACTTCCCTCTGTTTTTTTATGAAAGAAAGAAATAGGATCTAATGCTATAGCATGCTAATTAGTGAATTTCAGACGTGCTGATGTGTGGATTTTCATTAACTTTGGACAAAGCCAGGCTAGCTGTTCCCCCTGTGTCCAGTCTTTATGCTAAGCTAAGCTAACTGTCCCCAGGTTTCAGCTCTATGCTGAACAGACAGATGTTAGAGTAGCATCAGTCTTCTCGTCTAACTATATGCAAAAAAGCAAATGTGTATATTTTCCAAAATCTGAAAAGCTATTCCTTTAACATTTAACAGTGATTTGTTTCATTAGTCTATGTTTACTGATCATAAAGTAAGGAAGCTTTCTGAATGAATCAGACATCTCCTGAAATAATAAGCACCTAAATGCAAGAACAGCATCATTTTCTCCAAGGGCAGCATCAATTCATCCCCTATAGGCCTTTAAGCACATGATGAGACTATCTTTTGGGATCAACTTCAAAATATCTTCCTTACAGTGTAATCATTTCAGCTGAGGTCAAGTACTGATGGTTTTCGAGAGAGCTCTCTTAATGCACCCTTAAGTCCTCTGGCTCTTTGGCTACGTTCGTCTGGCAGACAGAAGTAAGCGATGGCTTGTGGAGGAAATGCTTGGGGAGGACTTCTGGCTGGAATGCGGCGCAGTGCGCTCCCAGAAGGCCGTGTCTGCAGAGGCCCCAGTGTGGCTGCCACACGCCGTGATTGCCAGGGGTCACTGCCCGAGCCCGGACCCTTCAGCTCCAGACTCGCTGCGAATGATTTGGGACTCACATGTCAGAATATTTCTCAGCTTGCTGACCAGCCCCCACATTGTTCTTCCACCCGTCATCCTTAGGGACCATAAAAAGTCGAGGGATGTGTGCAAGGGGGGAGGCCAAGTGTCAGATAAGCACACTCAGATCAGAGATAGAAAAAGAAAAATTAGGAAAGCAATAGAGTGTGACATAGCTAACAGTGAACTTGCAGAGAGCTAAGTTGCAGCAGTGTTGTTTATGCTCTGAAGAAGGTGATAGTGAAGCCAAATGCAGCCAGCTAATGCTGGGTGGCAGCTCTCTGAGGCCGGGCCCCCCCTGGGCTTTCTGTTGGCTGGGCCCAGCTGTCATCTTTCTAATGATTTCTTTATTTTGCAGGAAGAGCTTGTCGCCAGGGGAAACGCGCTACTTCCGGCATGGGGAAACCCGACGCTGGGCCAGGCTGATGCTGGGACCCGCTACGTCTGCAGCCACATCACAAGGGACCAACACACACTTTCATCCTGCTTGTGTTTCTTTGCTTTCTTTCTGCCTATATCCACACAGTCATCAGTATCACCCCTTCTTTTAGAGCTCCCACTTGTCCTCAGGGGGTTTAACTTTACTTCTCAGTAGTAATAGTTTTCTTTTGACTTCTAAATGATTATTTAGCATGCCATTTTCTAACACGCAACAGTTTCTCTGATTCTTTGATAGGATCTAATTACTCTCTAGTCTGTGTGCTATATAAGAGATGAACAGTAACTCTATTTTCCAGTATGCATGATGTCAGTCTCCTCCATAAATTTCTGACATTTGCTTTTTGAAAGTCAACACTAGAAAACTGATTAATAATAAACCTTTCTTTTTATTTTGCAGATGCAAAAGTTGAAAAGGAATATGTATGTCTCAACTCCAACCCATTATTAATCATGACTGAATTTTTTCCGCCCTTTTTGAAATGGTTGTTGTAACTTCATGGCGGATAAACATACCAATTTCTATCATAATCGGCCACAACAAAATGTTTTTTGACCACATTTGAACCTCGCAATTGATTCTGTAATGTATCTGAAATCCATTAGTGAGTTTGGCCCCGGCCAGTTGGAACGGGGTGAGCGGGGTTACAGGCCTGCAACGACTGATCTCACCCTGGTGAGGCTTCTCTCCGAGGGGCGAGCAGCTCGCGCATGTTCCCCAGAGCCCTTGCTTTTCTTCCAGCCCTCCATCAAAACTTTGAGAGGGCCTTGAAGAAAACTAACCCCCCCCGCTCCTTTCCTCCCTCCTCCTCTTTGCAGAGTCGAGCATAATCAGGCCCAGCCTCCCAATCATGAAACCCAAGTTGAGCGCAACTTACAGCCGTTCCCCGCATTTCTCTCCAGGCCCCTGCTGCTGATTGTTCCAGAAACAACAGATGGAAATTGTGAGCGTAAACATGTAAATATTGCAGGAGTCATGGATGAGAGCAGCGCGGAGCAGAGGTCCTCTCCGCCATCACGGGGAAGCTATTACGACATGAAACGGAGCAAAGCCTTCAGAAAACAACCACTTTGTGTCAGAAGTGATAGCTGTCAGGATCCAACACACAGAAGCACAAACACGCACATGCACACATAAACACATGCAGTCCAACCAAACTGACATAAAAGACGGACTGAAATCGAGCGCATGTGAATGATTCAGGCTGAGTCAGTTTTTGGTCAACATAATCTGATGAACAATGCTGCTAAGTAGATGATGATGCAACTTCGAAGTAAAACTATGGGATTAAATACTTCAAACAAGCAGAATGTAAAATTAAATTAAAATCATAATCAAGAGACAATTTTATGTTTAAAAAACTGCAGCATACAAACTCCATTATGCAGAGACACAAAGACAAAAGGTAACAAAGCGAATATGCTTGTGTGTGTGGTGTGTGTGTGTGTGTGTGTTCTGTATTTAAAATTGCTCGCGTTTTGATAGATCTTAATTGTGGTGAAGCAATCTATATAGGGGCACCTGAGAGTCAAAGCATGCAGCACAGTTGAAATGTAAACATTTTCAGAGACTGATTGGTATCTAAACCACAGGACCGTTACCTGTCAAGTCTGAGCAGCACTTACTAACTTGATGAGATGTGTGTGCATGAGTGTGTGCGTGTGTAAATCTGTGTGTATACGTACATGATTATGTATGATTGAAACCGAGGGCCTGCTTGAGACACTAAAAAAGCTCTGGTTAAAATCAGAGAGTCTGCTCCGCTCCAGACTGACAACGCCATCATGTAATCTAAATTCTGCTTCATTTGATTTCTGACAGCACAGGGGGGAGGAAAAAAAAAATATTTGCAGAGAAAATCAGCCTTGATGAACCAGACAAATGTTTTTTCAGGATGATATGATGGTCAAAACTTGGCAACTGACATTTGAAACAGATACAATAAATATATTCTAGCTGAACAAAAAGAAAAACGTGCATCGAAACATTCATGTACATGTTGATAAATCTCTTTTAAATAGATCTACATGTATGACTGATACAAAACCTATATGCATTTACAGTTCATACATTCCTAACCTCATTAACCACTAACACAAGGCAGCTGACAGAAAATAAATCAATAATTTTTTTAGTTATTGTTAAATTGGTTTTGAATTACATTTGTAAAATATAAAGATTTTCTGGTCTTCATTCCATAATTGAAGAAATAACTTTGATTTAGATTGTTGTAGACATTACTCATTATTTTTGACATTTTAAACTACAAACTGAATAAAAAGTTAGAATTAGAGATTCATTTGTAATTAAAATCACCACTGACACGATAAAAGTAGCCTTAAACATAACCTTTTTGTCTTTTGACTTCATATCTACATTTAGTCACCTATAAAATTAATTATGTGCAGAGGTTCAGAAAGATGTCTGTTATATAGTTAGCATTAAAGAGAGTACATCAATGAAATAATTCTAACCGTTATCAGAATTCAATTGAGGTTTTTATTTCAACTCCGCAGATTTAAATTCTTGAATTAATACTTGGGAGACTGCCAAAGGCCAGAGCCAAGCCAGAGGTTACAGTGTTATGCTGTGACTATATGTTGCTCACTACATAACATCGCATTGTGTTTGCATGTCTGTGAGCTCCACCATTAAAGCCCAGTGATTGACAACTGGGCCCGGCCTGGAAACTCTGCTGGGGGCTCAACACTACGGGGAGGCTGCCATTGATATCCGTTGTGTAATTTTCTATTGGCAGGTGGGTGATGGCTATGATTAAATCTGGGCTTTAGCCCCTGCCATCAGCATTATTGTGTCGGGATTCCCCAAGTCCCTGCTCTCCGGATCTTCTGTCACATTCTGTCATGCCAGCTTTTGGCCCTGCCAGCTGGCCCCGTGGCATGGCATAACACAGACTATGTTAGCCCCAAATGGGCCCCCGCCTATGCGATTCTCTCTCTCCCTCTAACACTCACATACACACACTCTCAGTCATGCCTTCTTGCTCTTTTGCCTCTTCTCCCCCTTTCCAACCGCCCTCCATCACCCACCATTTAAAGCCCCCTGCTGTCATCCAGCAGCACTGTTTTATTTATTTTAGTCCTCTGTCGTTCTTTCAAGCAATGCTTCTGTCCATCATGCTTTGCAGATCAGCTGGGCACAGCCACCGGTGGAGAGAGGGGGTCACACCGGGTTTACGATGTATTTTGTGCGGGGCAAGCTATGTGGGTGTTAGTGATTACTGCTAAACGTCTGGGACATGCAGGTCTGGTCTTGGTGGGCACAGCCTGGGACAGCGGCTAAAGGTCAGGCGTGCTAAAACAGAGACATTTCCTATTGATGTCTGACTGGTGTGTTTGTTTAAGAGCAAGGAGGCGAGGAGAGCCACGGCTGCTCTCATTGGCTTTGGCTGAGGCCACTTTACCTCACATGCATAATTGGGGAGGCTTCAGCATGAGTTTGAATCATCTCTGGGACGTCAACATCATAATTACCCCATTTACCCTCCAAACACTGACAAATTATTCTGAGGTAATCTGCCCTTCTCTGAAAGGACAAATACAGCAGATTCAGTGATGTTAAATTCTTACACTGACATAAAATAATAAATGCAAAATAGTATAGAAAAAAAAGATCTTGAATCCTTTAGTTAAGAACTATTATATGGTAGCAATCTCTCTAAATGAGTGTTTACATCTGCTAAGTGTATCAATTTAAAAATCAAAATATGAGAAAAATAATATTGTTGAATTTATTTTTTTTTTGGATGACAGCTTGCACCCCCCCTCCCCCCCAAAACAAACATGTGGTTTAGATGAAAATCTGTCAGCTGCAAATAAAGCATCTAATGTAATTTCTATTTTGTTCTCTTTTCCACTTTTCCACACAAAAACATGCCTTATCTCTAAAGTCAAATCTCAAATCTCATCTCAGACAGGATATGCAATATATAAAGTTGTGTTAAAACACACACACACACACACACACACACATCTAGTGCATGTTCAAATATGCCCCAAAAATATATTTATACATACTTTTTCTCAAGTATTTAATTATTATATGAATATGTTTAAAATACATATATTAACAAATGTATATGTTTCACTCATGCTTTTAATTGTTTAATAAAATTATACCGTATATTTCTAATATACACCAGTCTGCATGTTCATACTGTAAGTGTGTATGTGTGTGTTATCTCTTAAAGTTACATTAGAATATTGTATATCCGTAAGGCTCAGCTTTCCCTCGTTTTGTCTCATGACAGAAGTAGTTTGCCGATACAAAATTAGCCTGTGACATGTCAGGTGCGTACACTATATCATCAGCGCAGCGACCTCTTGAATAGCACACCTCATGCTGTGAATGTGTCAATATTATGAAGTGCTGTCATCTGATCTAATGGGGTCCATGTCAGTGGACAAGCTGTGACCTATGCCTGTACACACACACACACACACACACACACACACACACACACACACACACACACACACACACACATAGGGACAGAGCCTGTGTCACCGTGCCTATTCCTGGCCATTGTTTTAACAAAATGGTTTACCCACGTGCAATTTGTTCAATGTCGTATTTGTGACTGGAGATATATCTGATTACGTCTTTCCTGCCATAAGACCGCAGCTTACTTGGGCGCTCTCGCTCTGTTGACAGGAACATTTTCCTTCGTATTTGCAGATTTAGTGACAGCGTTCTTATTCTGTCAACTCAAAATCAAGCCCAGGCAGCAAAATGTATTACAGTCTATCCTTTGCCTGTCTTCTGAGCAACATGTAATGAAATGAGTGGTCTTGGAACACACCATCTCTAGACAAATTTGGGAATACTGGTCTAAAATCAAAATGTGTGTGTGTGTGTGCCTCCACAGCCTGTGTGACTATGTACGTTTTCATTTCTGTGTGCACATGTGTGGACACTGCTGTGATGCCTGTAAAAAGCAACAAATGCCAAAACACACAAGAGACATTGGATGTGTGCTCAAAGAGAGCCTGTCTACCTAATTTCAACATTTGCCGACACTTACAAAGACGTGGAAAAATAGATGTTGAAAATCATCAATATTACCGCATGTTTTCATTTCATCCGCAGCAGTACAGTATCTGCCATTGATGTTGCCTACTTTAAACTTTCTTTATTGTTTACCTTTAGTATCTATATCTGTTTACCTTGGGTGTGGGTGATTCCTCTGGGTGCTTAAAATGATTTAGCCGATGACCTCATCTAGTATACACACTTGTCAACTGAAGCGAACGTGGAATTGGTTCATACAGCACAAAAAGTGGATGTAAATGATATATTTTCTCACATAGTTGAATAGTCTGGGAGTCGGGAGGGTTGTCACAGAGGTAGCCAGCAGAGCTCAGCTGGCCCAGCCACTAGACATGCATACTGGCAGTGTGCTCATCACAGAAGGTAATACTGTCAAGTGGAAGGGTGTCTTAGTGCCACATGAGCATACCAAAGCTGTGACATACACGTGCACCCACAGACTTCTCTACAATTGACACCAATCCAAACACATGAGACAATCAGATTCACCATTACTGTGATGCATGAAATATTTCTGTATGATTCCTACAAACGCACACAGACTCACATACACCGGCTGTGTCTGAGTCCCAATGGTAAAAGCCACATTAAAGGTGAGTGTTGTTATTCTGCCTTCAGTCCTGCTAGACTCATCAGTTATCCTCTATGGCCTCCAGGATGTCTGCCATCCCCTCCCTCCCTCCCTCCCTCCTGTTTGTTTTAAGAAAAATCCCACTCTCAAAGTGGGAGTATGGAGTGGGTGCGTCTGACACAAAAGTAAAAACACATCTTTCATGTCTAAATAAATCTGACAAAGAAATGCTTTATGAACTGCCACCTGAAGGTAGTCCTAAAAGCCGCGGTGAGCAAAGTGGCCATAACGTTTAATCCAATTGGCTTCCTAGCTCCAAAACCGTCTTAGCAGATGGTAGGCTGTAATATGAAAGTTATTCACCCACTCACTACGGCAGTGCGTCTGTTATATCACCATGTCCTGTTATTCTTTATGGCTTCCATAGGCACTAAAGAGGAGAGAAGTTATTTTCTTTTCATTACTTCTCTCTCTTGGGGGACTGGGAGACTTGGTCCAGCTCTTCCCCTTCAGTCCAGAAATTCTTTTCAATTAAAGGCCTATCCTACCAGATGGTAGAGACATTAGGCCAGTGCTCTGTTGATGTGCTGCCCCTGCAACCGATGGACAGCCATTTCATTTACCAGGCAGTAAATCTTAAGGCACCTAATGCCCCGCGGCACAGGGCCCGCCAGCACCCGACAACACACACCAGCCCGGCCAAAGCGTCACGCTGAACTTTTTACCGTGCAATCCTCCGCGCTCTCTCAATCACACATGTATTGTCTTTGCCACGGATCAATTAAAAGGATGAGGTCTAAAAAAAGGGGCCATTTGTAAAATGGACGTCCTCTAAGAACCGAAACGGCAGCAGAGAGCATTGGAAGCGTGAATAATTTATCCCGAAACCCTATCACAGTGTTTGTATCAGTTTCCATCATAAAGCTTGGCCAGGGAGAAAGGAGGGGGGTGGTGGAGGCGAATACATCAGCCTGTGTGACAGGCTCTGCAGGGAGGGTACAGTAGAGGGTCTTCTGGGCAACCACATACACATAAATCCACTCACTGTCACAGGAGGAAGAGGCAGGGAGGAAATGGCACAGTGAGAGCGTGGCATAAGGACTTGTACTTTGAAAAAAATAACACTTTTAAGGAAAAATGTTGCTTTTTTATGGTGACAACAGTGGATCTTTGAAGCTGTAACACCCTTTGATGCACATGGTAAACATGGTTAACATTACAGACACCATTTGCAGCATGTGCAAGCACAAAAATGGCCATGTGATGCATATGATTTTAGCTTTTTAATGAAGTAGCTTTTTCACACAAATCATCTACTGCAGCTACTGCAAAAATATACAAGGTGAAATGAGAAGTCTCTGGAATCACAATTAATTTCTTCCTGTCTTAACCTAGACTTTGTTTAACAATGATTGGTATGCATCTGTGTCAAAACAGTTCATAGACACCACATACTTGTCTCAGTTTGGGGAACTGGGATGAACTTCTGAGTTGTGAGATACATGTAAGTGAGAACTAGGCCGTCTCTCATTGCGCTCCCTGTCCTCCTTTGTGTTTTCACTGACATGATGAAAAGATCACTTTGCGTTTGGGAGCCAATCTGCTCTCAAGTGATGTCTGATTCCATAATACAAATACCAGACACTGATTGCTTATCAAAGGAAATTGCCCCGCATGTTAAATTTTGCATATGTTTTTCTGTATTGTTTTAGCTTGGTTTGAAATATGAGCGTGTGATGAGAAGCAGAGGGCAAGGAGGCAGAGAGACAAGGAAGGCAAAATGCAGGAAAAAGATTAGGTTTGTTGTCTGATAACACACAAACACCGTTTCTTTCCTGACCTGCCAAATGCAGAACAAAAGGCAGACTAGAAACAGTTGTTGTGTGTAAAGAAAGGGAGAGATCTAGATGTAGATGTATACTGTTTCCTGCAGCCTGTACACCTGATTTTATGGTAATATGTGTGAAGGCCAGCTATTGTGTAAATACTGTCTCCACTGTTTCCAGAACATAAATGCAGATTTGGTATTTGATACCTGACAAATACAGGCAGCGTCTCTTATATGTTGATTTATACATCTTTATTATATGTCTGTTGTATATAGCTTGAAATTTAAGGATGGATATAATTATATGATATATTTAGCCTGGGAAAACAGAATTCTAATGTGGTGTGTTTTGATGAAGGACATCATAGCTCATTTGCTACTCATTTCCTGTCACGTTTGGAGGCTTGTAAAAACAGAGCTCCTGGTGAGTGAATGAAAAGCAGCGAGTCTGAGCTCACCTCGGCTCTGTCCTGGCCAGCAATCACAGCCCGTTAACTCCCACCGGTTCCCAGCTGCCAGGAGAAGAGGAGCTGGGGACTGACCGGCCCCCGCCGCTGCCAGCAAGGCTCGCCGCGATCCGCTTCTGAAGCCCCAGCCAAACCTCGCCTGTCCCAGCGGAAAGTGCCATTTTCTGCAAGAGTGAGTGAAAGCCTGGTTTCAGACGAGAAGGCAGCTTGTTAGGGCTGCTCTTTCTTTACCCACTCCTTGTTCAACGGGAGCGCTGGGATATTGGAGGAAATCCCACAGAGCTGAAAAGAGACTCAGTGAAAACAAAGGTTTCTGTACAGGCCAGAGCCCACAACCATTTTCACACATTGTTCTACCTGGTAAAGGTGTTTGCAGTCACTTTACTTATTACATATATGGGTGAAAAGGGAACTAAGTTAGTGTGATGTATTTTACATTGAAGGAAAAATTCCAGTTTAGTACAATGTGGGTCTTCCTTTGGTAGTTTTGGCCCATTGATTGACTGAACATTCTTATATCTAAGTATAAATCTACAGGAGGCTGAGCTTAGTTTAGCATTAAGACAGGAGGTGATTCATTTACTGCTTCCATGATGTACAGACATTTATAGCAATTCAAACTTTACCAGTGAAACATTCAAGGTAAAAAGACATCACACTACAAGGCCCATCTACAGAACTCACAAGAAATGTCACCAATATTGAAACAACACGTATGTTTTAGTTTCTACTTTTTTGTCCTCATAAAGAAATTTGACAGGATTGACTCTCTCTGTGGATATAGGGACGTCAGTGTTGTCACATCAGGCATGACTCCTGCTTGTCCATCTCTTGGCCTAATCTGTCCAGCATGTAACATATGAGAGTGGTCTCTGTCTTTTTTTTCCTTTCAGACAGAGGGGTTTGAGGGTGAAGTGTCATTTTACTCAGCATCCATAAATAGAACGTGCAAAGCATATCCCCCATGGAGGTGAATGCATATCATGTTAGCAGGGCTGAGTAGGTGCTAACCTGCTGCTGGCAACCTCCACACTAAACAATACTTGTTACAGAGAAACACAGAAATTGGATCACTGTTGTGTGAAAAGTGAACTAATGTTATGTGGAGTAAAACACAAGAAAGTGTAACACAATCTAAAGCTTATTGTTGACAAGTGCTGGTTCCCTTGACAGAATTACATTACAAGTAATTGAGTAACAACAAAGATGTCTTTAGGTTGTATAGTGAGATATGTCTGATTCAAAATTAGGTAAAATACTCAACCTGAATAAAGATAAAATCTAATTTAAAATGTTTTCCCACTCCAAATTAAAAAAAAAAAAATCAACTGAGCTAAGAGAATATTTTGAGCGCTTCCTGTTTTCATTTTCATCAGTGTTGGAGAGTTACCAAAGACATACGGTGAAGCTCAATTTCAGTTAGGGATGAAAACATGCAAATTCAACACACCATTCAAATTAGGTACAATTTGTGAGGCTGGCTTAGTTACAGTTATACAGGGAAATTCTGTTATTGGGCAACATTTTACACAGGAATGACTGTGACCTTAAAGGGAGACTATATAATTTATGCTGAACAATTGCCACTGCTAAATTGCTGCTGTTAACTATTGTTTTGTCAAATGCTGCTAATGCTGCTAAGGTAGATTAGCATTTTGTTAAGCATGTAGCTAAAATACTAAGCTACAATAACAGTAGGAGAAGTGAAGAGGAGTCATAAAATGAGTGAACCTCTCAGTGTAATGAATTGAGCAATAGTGTGTTTTCTTACTTATAATTCAACGTTTCAATTTTGTTTGACCATAGCTTTGTTTGAAATGAAAAGGTAAATGTCTCCCTGATACTATCTTAAAGTTTTACTAAAGTGTTGCCAAGGTTAAATCTGCAACAAATTATCTGATTCCATCTGTCCTTTACAGGCTTAATCATGCCAGCCCCTAAAATACAGGTTGGGCCTTGTGGTTAGGTGAGTAACAATGTGTAAAAATTACACACATTAAGACAGTGTCAATTACAGAAACCTCAACATTGCTATTAGCATAGAACAGACACGCCACCATTTTGAGCTTTGACACCATACACGCCCTGATATTTACCTGTGCTCATATTGGAAAGTCAGTCGCAAACCAAAAAATATCCCGGGGCATCGAACAAGCCGCCTGAGAAACCACTAACAAGCCTGCTTCCTTCCGAAACACCCTCCCCCGCCCAGTAAAAGTCTCCGAGCCATGCCAGCGAACATTAAGACATAAAGACGTGATAACTAATATAGTCTTGGCTACCTTAGTATGCCCTGCAGTCACAAGCCTATTGTTACCGTGCTCTTTTGAAGCCTGGGAAAAATATCAAAGTGTTGGAAGCTGACAGAGCTTTGAACAATTAGATTTTGGCTCAGTGACAGGAAAACCTTAGACAACAGGAGAAAAGAGATGGAGTGAAAAAGGTTGACAGATAGAGGGAGAACTGAATATGTGTGTGTGTGTGAGTGCATGTGATGTGATTTTAGCTTTCCCAATTTCTGAGTGATGGGGTGGGGGTGGGGGGGGGCTCAGATATTACTGGGCTGAAGCATGACAGCTTGACAAGGAAGCCTCCATTTGAAGCTTTACAGGAAGGAGCAGGTCGCTCACAAGCCCTGGCACATGAGTGAACTGCTGCAGATACATGCAAACATGCAATATGGACACACACCCACATGTCTATAGACATGCTCAGGAATGTGTGTCAGTCTGAAAAATTGTGTTACGAGATGGACCTACTGAACAGAAGAGGAGACAAGGCCGGGGTGGGTGCCAAAGACCTCCAATCATCCCATTTCAAATAGGAATGAGCCTGTCAAATTGTTATCCTCTATCTGACAGACATAGCAAGAGAGGAAGAGAAGGAATGGCAGAGGAAGAGAGCAAGAAAAGGAGAACGTCTGGTCTAGCTACAGCCTGTGCTGCTCCCCTGTTCCCAGCCAATGCAGGAAATGAAGAAATAGGATAACATTAAAATATGCAAGCCCTATCATCCTGAGCACACCTTTCCAAAGGCCACAGACAAGCCAACATAGGATTTAGGAGATTAACCTTTTGCCAGATGAAACAATTCTATGGAGTTTATTAAGAAATGTGTTTTAACAATGAGCAAAAATGTACTGAGGACTACAGTAAAATAAGCCAAACGTCTAGGGTAGTGAGTCTGCTACCTGCTGACCAATACAAAGGTCCCTAAAAAGAGATTTGTGAGGTGACAACTAAACAATCAAACAAAAAAAGAACAAGCACTTTCAGGTGAAAACACCAAATTATATCACTAGCTTATAGAACTATGAAAAAAATCAAAAACACACCAGCGAGCCATATCATCAGACAGAGTGACATGATTCTCCATTAAAATAAACTTAGGTGCTGTAGTTTCTTTAGAGTTGACATACACCCTTCTGCTGCAGAAAATACACCCTGTTGCATCAATTGTGTATTAATCCACAGTTGAAAATATTCCCCAGCTACTGCAAATATACTCCTATTTGAATAATGTTTACATAAAAATACAGTGCCAATGAGCCTTTATAAAAAAGAAGAAAAAAATTAAGTATATATTTGTGATCTCTTTTTATAAATTTATATCTTCAGTAGGAAAGAAAAGGGCTGGGACTGAGTGCCACAGACAGGGTAGAGAGAAAGAGTATGAGAGATGGTGGGTGGGCGGCTGAAGTGGGATGGTGCATGGCATAAATATATAACATAAGCAAAAGCTGTGAGAAGAGGAAGCTTGCATGCAATGGTTTTGGAGCAGGTGGGGCTGTTTCCCTCCTAGTGGGCAGTGATTACTGTTGGCTGAAGTCCACCCAGCCTGCAGCTAGCAAAACATTATCTATGGCTCAGTAAATTCCCTTTTATTTGATTTGATCTCTTTTTTTTTTTTCCAGGATGAGAGTTTCTGTGGATCCCGTGACAGAAGCCCATAACACATTCAGACTTTGAAGCCTGAAAGTTTAAAACATGCCTTCATAAATCCCACTTTAGTTTATAAGTTTGTGTGTATTGTATGATGTTAGGGAGGGGAAAGTACATTTGTGAAGTGTAAACATATGTGTCACAGTGTAGATCATCTGTGCTATAATCAGGGGAGCAAAACCCAGGCCCTTGATTAATTTACTGCTGGTTAACAAACACACACTGTTCACTGACTGAATATTATTGTGTGCAGACACACACACATGGAATATTTATCATGATTAATATGTGTTTTTTTTTTCTCACTGTAACATAAGCGTTAATTCTTAAGCAGCAATGTCCTAAATCTACTTTAATAGTACTTGTAAAAAAGATGAGTATTATTCTTTTTTATTACAGGCCTTTATAAACTGTGGATGTTTATGGGATACACTCTTAAAGGGTAAAAAGAAAAAAAACTCGCACATGGGTATCAGCTGGGTTTCATTCCTCTCTTTTTTCTCCTTTCCGTTACTCTCTTCATTGAGACATGGGGAGCTCATAAAGAGGCCGAGGGAGGGAGAGAGAGAGAGAGAGAGAGAGAGAGAGAGAGAGAGAGAGGATCCGGGTGATGTAATTTGCTCTTAGCGTCAGTGAGGAGCAGTCCGGTGATTTAGCAGGAGTGTGCTGAAGACATGACAGAGACTAATTGCTTTCATTAATCACGTTTTGTAGGGCCCATTCGGAGGTAAACTAATTGAAATCCTCTTACCTGTCAGGGCGCCAACCATTGTGCGCCTGGCAGGAGTCACGCAGAGAGGAGGGGCAGGAGGGGCGGGCGGGGGGGTGGGGGGTAAAGGTGCAGGGAGAGAGTGCAGGGGAAGGAACAGGCAGGAAATGAAGCTTTAACTACAAATAAACCATGTCTTTGTCTAGACAAATCTCTTTTCAAGCCGTAATGCTCTCTGAAATGTGTTAATGTCATGTAAAGTCTTTCAGGGGGCTGCGGAGCTGTGGAGAAGCCAAGCGCAAATGTGGCTTGGGAAGAAAGGCTCTTTTCCAGCATAAAATACCAAATCAAATTATTCCCCTGGCCCAGCTGCCAGTGGCGTCGGAGAGAGAAAGGCTTTAGGCCTTAATACCTTTGTGTGTGACAGGGGCCATTACTGAGGCCCCTTTATGGTGGAACACAACAGAGACATCAGAACAGCCTGGCCTCTGCAGACAGATGGAGGGAAAGACAGGCAGACAGGGCAGAGATAGAGGAGAGTGGATTCCCCACAAAGCATGTTAAGTATAAACTAGGAATCAATTACTTTACTATCATACATTGAGTACATGTACTCAAAACTGGAGTGGTGAAAAGGGAGGTAGCATGTTTGTAAAGCAGTGACTTTGTTGCAGGTGTTCATATTCAAAAATTATTAGGTATTTAGTGGAGGTTTGTAGATTTTGCACCAAAAAGTAACTCTCTTCTGTATTTTGTGCTAAATCTTGTTGGATAGTAGAAGACATACATGCCCTACATACAGTACATACAGGGAGGTCCTGTAAGTTTTGCTATGTAGCCAACATTAACATTAACAGCTGTTTACTTACCAGTGCAGAAGGAAATGTTGCAAGTTCAGCACCAAACTTTTCTCCTTTACTTGTCAAGAGTTGTCTCTTGCGGTGGAAAGAAATAACTCTTAACTCTTGTTTTGCTTCTAGTTCTGTCACTTCTTTTCCTCTACTGAGGTCAGCAAGCGAGCTAGCTAGCCTTGACCCGAAATTAGCATGCTAGCCAGCTAGCCCCGGCCCGTCTTAGTGACTAGATAGTGACTCGCCGTAGCGTCCAGACTCCCCGGAAGAAGTAGCGCCGCTCAGACGGCGTATTATAATCGTTTGTATTGTAAACGCAACAATGGTTGAGGCTTTCGGCAAGTCACCATCACCACCACCTGCCCAGACAACGTTGTGGCAGAGAAAACGTACATATAGCCTCATTAAATGTCTAATCACTTGACGAGTTAGGTGAATCACTGGCTCACCTTACTTTATGAATCGGAATGGGAAAACACACACTATGCTGCAATAATCAAATGAGCCATAGGTTTTCTAATAACAGTGCATTGTCTTTTTTTCAGAACATCAAAATCTAACCAGTCATGTCATAAGCCTACACATACCTGTCCCCCTCACATATATTTTACCTTGCTGCCAATCAACGAGGGAGGATTTAAAGAAGCGGTCACACCTGTATAAGCACACACACACACACCTTTTTGGCAGTGGTATTCTGGAGTTGCATAGAGGACAAATCCAAAAGTGATTGCCGTGTGAAAGGCCCTCCTCCTGCCTTGAGAGCACGTCTCCAGTTACGAGGTCACAGACAATTAGAGAGAGAGGATCAGACAGCCCCACTGTTGTCATGGTGCTGCAGAGTGACTCTCTCGCGCGCGCGAGCTCTTTACACACGCATACACCACACGCACACACACACTTTTACATACACACATGCACGCAAATAAATTCACAGATACCTTACATGAAACATGTACAGACATTCCCTCGCATGTTCTTCAATCACATACAAAACACTGACATTCATGTATGCAGTGCTGTAAACACTTGCACACACACACACACACACACATATATGTATATATATATACACACATTCACAAAGACAGTTTACTGCCTGGAACTGCTGTCAGCTAACACCTTGCACTTCCTCTTCCCTCCCCTCTCCCTCCGTCTCAGACAAACACTGCCTCAGGCTTTGAGAGCAGACATTTTTTTGAGAGGTGAAAATGTAATTTAAGGTTCAGGAATGAATTTATTTGCCAAAAAAATATTATCCGTTGATCTGCAGGGTGTTCACTGCTTCCTGAACACCTCTTGTCACCGCGCTGCCTTTCCCTGGTGGTGGTGTGGCGGTGAAGGGAGGAGGAGGAGGAGAAGGGCCTGCAGGGACACGGGCCGACTCCAGATCTTATCGCCGCTACCATCCCGTATTAGGTTACATCCATTTTTTAATTTAGCATACTGGGAGACAAGTCAGCATTCACAATGAAGCCTTTATGATCTGTGTCAACTCAGTGCCAGGGACGGGTATTTCTCTTCATCATAATGAACAGACAGCAGTCCAATTCCCTCATCTTTGACTAATGAGAACATTACAGTAGCCCTGCAAGAGACGCTATTTGAAGCTTATAATGTTACATTTAATGATGAGCATGCGTCAGTAGGGTGTTGATTTAACTGAGTGGTAATTTGCAAGGTTTTAGTTTGTGATCATGCTCATTATATAGAGCATTATATCTGTGTTTTCTGTAGAGAATTGGTGTTTATGTCAGATATTCACCTTTACTATCCAGTTCACCATACGCATAATCATACGTCAATCAAAAAAGTTACACACATTATTTATATATTTATTTATTTCCACACTGATCAGCCACAACATTAAAACTAGTTATTTGACTCCGTCCACCACTGATGAAGGTGAGAGTGGCTATTGCCAAGGTTCTGGTGATTCAATAAAGGACTCTGGGTTTCACAAATAGAACTGACTCTCCTAAAGTTTACAGACATCCAGGGTCAAGCATGCAGTAATAATCTTACATGTATGGATCATTATAAACTGCTTGCACAGACGACCTGTGGGCTGGTTTTCTACAGGAGGACAGTCATGGAGATATCTGAAGCTTGACAGACCTGCTGTGGTTAGCAACAGTTGCTACGATATGATCAGACAATCACTGCAATACTCCTCCAAACGCTCTCTCATTCTCCCACGCTAACCTTTACAGCGTAACAGTAATAGGCCTAGCAGCTTTTTGTCAGGAATAATATCCTTCTAGTACGCTAAGTGCTGAAGTGAATGTTCAGCTGTGTGCCTGACCAGTCCTGAACTAACTGAAACAATTAACATAGTGAACTCTGTCAATGCTCTAATTCTCTGGGCTGGAAGTTCAGAGAAAGAATCATGAATTATGGATGGAGGTTCACCCCCCCCCAATTTTATTTGGCCTATGGGATGCGGGCCTTTGGATTATGCATGGCAAGCTTTCATACCTGAGCTGAGTGACGACTGCTGTTGGCGGAGGCATACGTCAAATGTTCCCTTTGATTTGAAAGTGAGATCATACGGCCGCACAGTTGCAGAACTCAACCTCTGATATGGGGAGAAAGGCAGCAGGACAAGCCAATGTCCCCTTGTCAACCTTAGTAGCTCTGTTGTGTGTGTGTGTGTGTGTGTGTTTCAAATGGCATACTGTACAACATGCCTATTCAAGGTAGAGGTATGAGTGATCAGAGGGTAGAGAGTGAGCAGGAGGTGGCGTAGAATAGAGGGCATAGCGGGGGGTGAATGTTGGGTGTGTGTGTGTGTGTGTTGGGGGGGTGGGCAGCTGGGGGCACAGGGGAAGGGGGAACGGGTGAGGTGTGGGGATGGAGGGAAGGCGGAGGGGGTGAGCCTTGGTTTCCTGTTCCCCGAATTCCCAGCTCCTGTCTGCGGAGCAGGTACACAAAGCCTCCCTTGAAGGTTTTGGAGAGGGGCGGCAGGATGAAATGCAGCCACTGATGGTTAACAGATCTGTCCCCCTGGACACCCCCCCCTCCCTTCCCTTCCCTTCTTTCCCCCCTCCCGCGCTGCTAGCCAGCGCCGCGTTTGTTTACACTCTCCCAAGCCTTTTTAGCATTTTCTGGCCAGGCCAGGAGACTTGGCGGGGCTCCACGCTGCTGATTGCCATATTCCCAGACCAGAAATGTCACTTACCACTTTGCTCTCCTTCATCCGCCAGTTAAACCCTTTGTAATCCCCCCAGAAGAGCGGAGTCACCCAGGATATAGAATATTTTCTCCTGTACCAGTGGCTCCTTGCCCCGCGCTGCCCCTCCATCCCCTCTGTGTCCCCTGCCCAGATAGAGGCAGAGCTCAGAAAGCATTTCAGCCAACTGGAATGAGACATTAACATTCCTACTGGGGCAGTATGGGCTCAAGAGAGAGAGATTTAGACCAAAGAGAAGCTACCAAGAGAGGAGGAGAAATGCAGCATAAAACAACTCTCATGTGGCCCTTTTCCTTTTATAAGATCAGTGTCCCTCTTGTATCTTATATTTTACGAAAAGACATATTTTCTTGGTATCTAAGCATGCAAACAGTTTTGGTTTTAAGGTTTTGAGATATCCATCTCTGTCACTGTAAAACAATGGAGGTAAATGGCCTAATAGTCTGTATGATGCCTGTTGATACCGTGTCCTGTGGCTTATCCAGTTTTACAGGGACACTGCCTTTGGAAAGACATGATACTGTTGATTTTTTTTAAAATCTAACATTTTTAATGCTGTGAGCACCACTCGCCGGATTTTTATTCACTCCTGTCGAATTAGGGGTGGCAGCAAAAATCTCAAATGTACAACTGTGGGTTATGTGAGATCAGCATTGGGCAGGCTCACAGAAAAAGTAATGACATTACCTTACTAAGTAGGCATTTCGGTTTAACGAAAATATTACACGGGCAAAACCTCAGGCATCAGAGAACATCATACTTGCATTTGAAGAAAAGAGCACATCCCTGGTGGCAAGACATTTCACGGATTATGGACTTAAACTGAAGAGTGAGTCAGCGGGTGGTGACACTATTACTGAAAAGAGAAAACTACCAGATATATATCCTTAAAACTTTACACCCTAGTGGCCTGAAAAGGGAATACAATTCAGTTGTGTTTCTGTAAAAGATTTTGTTGCTTCTAATTCTCATATTGCATTTTGTTCTTTGAGTTTGGTTATAGATATGTAGGAAAAACTCTTCACTGTAGTGTTTCAGGACATAAAATGGGAACAGGACAGAGTTTCAGGGCTAAGGGAAAAGAATATTGAATGAGCAGGAACATGCGTACGAAACAGGGTTCACCTTTTCTTCATTTCTACTTAAAGAAAAAATATGAGAGGAGAAAGAAAACATCACCCGTGACTTATCGAGCAAAAACAAGCCAATGTGGGACTGCGAGGTATACCGGATGACATTGAGTTTATTAAACCGGCCGAGAGGCTCCTTCTCTTTGCCAGACGAGAGGGAGCTTGGCCCGGGTCCGACACCTAACTGGAGAGAGCTGGTCCAATTAACACCAGAGAGGGAGGTCCTTGCACACACACATATATGTGGATACACATTTCTGAACGCACACATACACGTAAACACCCGCGAGCATGCTCACGCAGAGCATACAGGGAGGTCTGAGGGGGCCTGCGGCAGCCAAATAAACCTTTGGGGACCTGGTAGCTCATAGCTTCAAGTTAGCTAAGAAGTCATGCACGTGCACTCACACTCACAGTTGTAGGGTGGCCTTAGCTTGCCATATAAATCTCTGCCACTCACCTTCAAATGGACTGGTGCAGCGGGCCCAGTAAATAGGGAGTGTGTATGTGTGTGTGTGTGTGTGTGTGTGTGTGACTGCAGATGCAGGTGGAGCTGCGGCGTGTGGTCGGGGCAGACGGTTGAACATCGTTCCAGCTCCTGGCCGGGCCCCTGGCAGCGCCACTCACACTACAGCCCTACAGTGGTTATGAGCCGTGGTGAGAGGTTATGTTGAAAGTGTGCTGAATTTGCTCAGTGAATGAACCTCAGTACCAACAACTGTTGTACAAGTAATTAAAAATATATATATATATTATTAGTTAGTGTTTCAACCTCTAAAGAAGAAGTTAGAAAGTAAAAAAAACAAAAAAACATTTGCAATCAGCACACAAAAAGACTAATACAGCAGCTAAATGAGTGGCAGAGTTCAGTTTCATCATGTTTCTGCTTTATGCTATTTAATCAAGAATGCATTGCAACTACTGCTGAGCTAGTGTAGGATAGATACACGATGAGAGACTCCTACAATGGCTTCCACTGTGTCTCAATGCTTTATTGAAACAGTATGGGCTTTGTCAAAACAACTATGTCTGGTTAGATTACACATAATTTGCAATTGTTGATTCCAGAAAACCCTAATACAATACATTACAAACACAATCAACCCTTTTCTCATCTTGTGGGTACCTGAGTGTGTATATGTAAGTGTATGTAGCTAACCCTCTCTGACCTCTACATGGCTCAACCTACTCTGCAAGACCAAACAGACTCAGTCCGCTCCACCAATGTGCATTAATAGCATTGTCACAGTCTAGACCCACTTGGGAATGCCTCCTCTGTGTGGGACAGGCATAGCTGTGGATGCTGTGTCCCCTTCGGAGTTGACACTCCTGGCCGGGATCCCTGGCATCTGCGAGCTTCCTGATTACCAGCTGTCCTCTGCCCCAGCTCTGCCTGTCAAATCCCAGTAACTGAGAAATAAACAAACAGTAAACAAAAGGGAGCCTAGTTTAGCACCGATGCCTGGCCACCGCATGACAACAGGTTTGTCACTCTCGCCGCCCTGCCAGGAGGGGGGCTGACCGGGCCTCTGCGCTCTCCTGCGGAGGGGAGTGAGGACCCTTTTTCTTCAACTTAAAACCACTGGAGGAGGAGCTGCAATCAGCGATGGCGGGTTTGTCTGTCCTCGCCTCAAGACAAACAGTATCAGCCAAACCAAGAGTAAAGGAACGCAGGCTGAAACGACCTAATGCCTTGTCATTCTGGTTCTTAGATTGAGCAGAAACTCCTTGCAGCTCAGCTAAAAATGGAGGCTTTGCGTCTAATACACCCCCTCACCCCCACACACACCCCTCAACCCACCCCCACACCACCACCCGTCTTTTTCTTATTGTCTCAATCTGTAGACATCTGCTCTGCTACAAAGACAAATTCCCCTAACTTGAGACACACTAGCCACCAAGAGGAGAACACAGGCCTATTAATAGGCTTCCTGCTCGTAAAAAGAGATGTGGCAGATCAGGTTTTTTGGGGGGGAGTTTGATATGCATGTAATACAATATTAGTTCAATTGTGATGCACCGTCAGAGGCCCCCCTCTATGGAAATCTGCATGAAATCACTGTCTGGGCAAAGTCGTAAATCACCAATGGCGTTGTTTATTATTGCAGTACCGTTTTATGGAGGGAGGGCGCTTTGCTGGGACGTCCCGGAGAGGAATACCCAACAGAGGACCTGCGAGGTAATGGACCCTTTATTTCCACGATGGGGGTTGATGGGAGTTCAGTGAAGATCAGGCCTCTTGAGAATAACACAGTCACCGTATAGCCTGATTAAAGCACAGGAACGCGTATATCGAACAAAAGCAAGCACAAGACAAGCAGCCACCGGAACTACAGCACAAAAAAGGACAATAAATCTCGCTAGGAATCAAAGTGCTAGTGGAGGATTGTGGGTCAGGTACATGACACAAGCCAAACAGACACAATCTAGCTCTTATTTTTATTCCCGTCTGTTTTGTGAGAACAGCCAGTGCAGCTGGCCCGACATGCAACCAACACCCACTTTTTCTTTCTCAAAACGTCTGGTCTGGTTGTGTCTGACTTTTTCTGCCAGGTCCCTGAGCATCGGGAAAACTTATCAAAGAGAACAGACCTTTATTCTGTGCTGCACATAGAGAGAGGAGAGGAGGAGAGGAGAGAGAGAGAGCAGTACTCCTCAGACGCTACTCAGTCTTTCAGCTGTTCGGAAGTGGGGGGAAAAAAAGAAAAATGTTGGGGTCATTGTTAGCTGGTGCATTCCCGTGGCAGCAGCCTGACCTGCTATGTCCAGTCTGGCAGACACACACCCACATACACCCACACACACACACAGTCTGGACATCACTCCCACTCCATATGAAAACATAATTGATCTGGATATTAAACAGCTCTAAATAAAATTCCGTGCATGCTTACTTCTCCGACGTGGTTTTGGAGGCCGGACACTTTCTTCCCTGTCCGGGCTAGTGTTACATGCTGGACTGTCTTAGCTGTGGCCACCTCATAAAATCAGCCTCATAAATATTTTTCATGTGTTATTCAAACTAACCCAGCTCTCTATGACTTGGAGTGGTTTGATATATGTAAATTATGCATGGAGGCTCCTGCAGACAATATGCTATAAGGCAAGAACTATTACAACTTCAGGAGCCTCAAGAATGTATGAGACGTTATACATTACTGTGGCTATAAAGAAGAACTAGCATTGCGTCATGGGAATTGAAAAAAAGCACAGAAATATAAAAAGCCATTACAAACAGAAGTCACAAAGTATGCCTGTAATTCAGATGTAGCCTTGATGTTAAAAAAGTATTTTACAGCAGCTATTGTGTGGATTTAACGGATGTGACAAGCATGTGGGTGTGTGATGTTGTTTGGTCTAGACTCACAGCAGCTCCAGTTTCTATTTGCTTCCTGGTAGGATTAGTGGCTGAGGCCTGCGACACCAGTGTCAGTCTTTGGACACTGGTGGCAGATAGTAATGTCATTCCAGTAATATTAATACACAATGGAGAGAAGTGGAATGGAAAAAATATGGTTCTTAATCATGCTTTAACACTGCTGTACATGGACAATAAGTCTTTTTAATACCTGTGTTATATTGTTATTTTTTAAATTATAGTTTTGAATTAGAAGAAAAAATGAGAGCGCAATATGGAACAGTTCACAAATCAGTTTTATTAATTTAAACACAATCAAATAATAATGTCAAAAACATCTGTACACATATTTTGCAGACACAACAATCTTTTGCGTTTCACAATGAGGCCCATGTAGTGTAAAGTATTTCCAGTTTGCATTTATGATTGCAACATAATAAAAAAAAGCGTGCTGTATGAATCTATAAAACATTTCCTCTATTTACCTACCATTACCTTGATCTAGCAGCAATATGTAGATACCCCAGAGCATGGGGAGGCTGGGGGAGTTGTTTTGAGTAGTGGGAGGAAGGGGGGAGGGGGTTGGGGGGGAAAGAGGGAATCCAAATTGAAATGTAAAAGTCCAGCAGTGATCATGTGCAAAGGAGGGAAAAAAAATTAGAAACGCAACGACTCGGTCTCTGTTTAAGAAATTCACAGTCAATAGCACATGTCCTGTGTGTTTCACGAACCCCTCGAAGTTAGTGGCTTTTCTCTAAATGTTAATTATGGTTTCCCCCATCCACAGATGTAGGAGCACTATGGAGAGAGCTCTGTGTAATTCAGCTACTTCAAAGAGGGACACAGAATGTATTTCCAACGTCGAAATAAAAACACTACATCATACAAAATTACGCTCGCTGTACAAGAGTTGTTATAGCGCTTGTATAAAAGATAATAAAACCTATCCAAGCCTGCTTCTTTTTAAATATCAGATTTATTCAAATTTGTTGTTAAAATGGCTCTCATGAAATCGCCATATGCCATATCCAAAACCCTCATCAGGTTAAGTTTGCTTCCAAATATATGGGGTCAGGGCTGCAAGCTGGTGAAATGCCGTAAGGACACAAGTTGTGAGCTACCTTTCTGAATAACGAAAAAAAAAAGAAAGAAAGAAAAAGTACCTCTTTCCCTTTGAAATGAGACTAAAAAGAACTTGCAGTAGAGGAGACCTGTTATGCTATATAAAGATGTGAATGGAGTTTCCTGTAAGGACGAGAAACATCACAGACTCAGATGAAAGGTCATTGACACTTGACATCCATGCTTTTGGTCTTGACAAAAAAAAACAAAAAAAAAAAAACAACAACAACAACGAAAAAAAAAAAACAATTGATTTTATCACAAAATCCCATTATCTACATATTTGTTTACTGAACAAAACTCGAACACATCAACACTTTCAGGCGTCGCACAAGCTTATATGCGATGGGATGCCTTTCTTTCTTTTTCTTTTTTTTTTTTTTACTTCAATGAAAAAGCATTGCCGCCTTTCGAGAGCACGTACCTAAATGAATATAGGAAGGAATAGTCCAGTGATTACAAACTTACACACACAAAAAAGATTTCCTCTGTACACGATTGTCTCAGCATTGTAAATAAAGTTTTTTGTTATTTTCTTAAATTATTAGAAAACCCCATTATTTTTTTGTTTCTTCCATAAACGTCTTCCTCTTGCTGCGGTGGAAATCAATAGTACTTTGTAAAAGGCACGAGTCTTTTGTCGTCGAGGTACCTTCTCAGTGGCACGGCAGCCACTCACAAAGTCTCCGTTCATAAATAAGAAGCACAGGACTCCCAGGCCGACGGTTAACAGAGGAGCAGTCGCTTTGTCTGTCTGTCCCATGAAGGGGTGGGGGGTGGGGGGGGGGGAGTAGACAGAAAAGGAACAGAAAGAAGACAGGTGAAGAGCAGAAGAGGGGGTGAGGTGTGGGGGGGGGCTATAGAGGAACAGAGAAATGTCACCACCAGTAGTTGTGGGCCTGTGGTTTTTTTACCATAGCTGAGTTCTGTGGCGAGGTGAGGTGAGGCAAGGCGAGGCGGGCGAGGCCATCAGTAGCTCTGCTCTCCTCACAGGTGTGAACCCTGACAAGAGTCCCGGCACAAACAGGGGAGGGCCGTAAAACATTTTGACAGCTTCAGAAAGCGGCCGATTCACAGTAACCAGGGCAAGCAGCTGCAGCGCCGTAAATTTCACCTCTCTCCTTCGCTTCCAGAAAAAAAAAAAAGTTTAGGGTTAAGACGAAGTGTGACCGTATGTCAGCACATTAACCGTGTGCTCAGCCTTCTTTGTTTCCACTCTCCTCTTCTCTTCTTCCTGTGAAGTGGAAGACAGACGCCAGGCAGCGCAGGGGGGCTTTTTTTTCTTATTTTTTTTCTCTGAGCTGCAGGGGTCTGTTGCGGCAAGCGTGGGACGAGGACGTGGGGCTCGAGGGGGCTGGAGGGCGAAGGTGAAAGGGTCGCAGGGTGTGCTGAGGTGGAGAGCAGGGTGTACCATGGTGGTGGTGGTAGTGCTACAAGTACTCCAGGTCTAGAGCGTGGTGGAGGGCCATGAGGTCTGAATGGCTGGAGATCCTCCAGAAGGGCATGTTGTGCTGTGGAGGGAACAAAAGCATCATAAAGTTTAATTTAAAACATTTAAAAAATTCAAAATTCCACATATTTTTAAGGCTGAAACAATTAGTCATTGAACTGATTGGTCAAAAGACAGAAAATTATGTGCTTTCCAAAAAAAAAATGCTAAGAAATCTCTAGGTGCAGCCTCATAACTGTGTGGACTTTTTTGGACGGTTGGTCAGAACTATGATGAGCATTTTTCACTGTTTCTCCAGCATCAAAAAGTAATAAAAAATAAAATCATTATTGAAAATATTGTTTATTTGCAGCCTTTCTGAACACTCCTGAGAATAATAGGACAATTTTAGGCTTTACACTCCAGCTAATACATTCAATGAGTAAAGCAAGACTGGTTCATTCACCAGGAAAAGCAATCATATCAATAACACACCCCGACTGCTCCTCTTGCTCCCTTGTGCATACGTCTGTGCGGCCAAATAGCACATCTGTACCTCTAACTAATTTCTCTGCTGCATCAACGTGTAGTTTTATACCACCAGACTAATCCAGTAGCTGTCTTCAGCCTGGACAGAAATGAACTCCCCACAGAGTCTTTTGAACGCGCCTCCTGCCTGCTGGTGTGTGTTTAGGACAGTGCAAATGAGCTGTTGTTCCCAAGCAGAGGACTGGGGGCGAAACCTGAGTCGCAGAGAATGAAAGGAGCTTGTCAGGTAGAGTCCTCAGCTCCTCAGTGTGTGGAGCCCATTACCCTCCCCTTATCAAAGGTATGGCCTCTCCCAGGCATATGTTCCGCTTAGGAGAGCCTGCACTGACCCTTAAAAAGCTCTTTGCTTTTTGTTTTGTAAATTGTCTTTGCTTTTAAGTTTAAAAGCTGGAGATGTTATCTCTGCCTCCTCTCTCTCCCAGGCAATGGTAATAACTGAAGGTGGAATTGTTTCAGGGATTTTTTTTTTTTTTTTTTGGGGGGGGGGGTTAGGTAGGTGAAGGAATGAGGGCCAAGAGAACTTTTCTACATTTGCTTTTGTAGTTCCATGCACTGTCACGTCTGATATGCGCCTCCTGACGGGTGAAACTGTTGTGTTATTTCACGTCCTCTCTGATGTTGACACAGAAACCTTTTACCGCATGGCGTGTCGTGGGACTCACACCACTCAGACGAGGGGAGGAGAAAAAAAGTCTTATCCTTCCATCAATGTCACAATCCAACAACTCAAGACTGAGTAAAAATATTTGCATCTTTTTCCACAATCATCCCTCAAGACCATATTCCCAGGGCGTGATCGCTTTTCATAATACAGAGCTATTGCTTTACACACTTATCCGGGGTAAAGGTTGCTACTTCTTCCTAATCACTGCCTAATCACTCTTCATCTGTCCTCACGCTCCTGCTCATTGTTTTCTGAGAAACAGGTGAAAAAGGAGCTGGAGGCTTTTCAAAGGGAAACTCCATGTCTTCGCCCTGACACCGCGGCTCACCGTAACTGTCAGTGAAATATGCTCCTGGGCCCGCTGATTAATTTGCTAATGAATGTGTCTTTTGCTGTGTGCGGCTTGTGTGTGGCGTTTGGTTTACATCCAAACTTGGCAGAAACGCTGAATACACAAACTGCAGAGCAAGAGCCAACAGGTAACGTGAAAAGGGCAAGTCGGATCCATCTGAACAGACACCCGTCGCGTTTCCTGAAAAGGGAACGCGGGCGATGTCGGCTTTGAGGCGTTTCTTGATCCCGTCTCGTGCTAACGTGCTTGTCGTTGCAGTAAATATTCTAATTTCATCAACAATGATTTAAGTCTCCTTTATGCGTGCTCTATTTACGACGTGTCTTCAACATGCCTGAAAGGGCCTGTCTAGCATTACACATACAGCATTCACGCTGCTCAGGGCACCGAGCAGGAATATATAATTATGCCATCTCTCCCCTCCCCTGCTCTGTAAACCTGAGATGGCGGAGGAAGAGCGCTGATTACACACTACAGACCTTCTCTCTTGTACTTGGATGCACTATAAGAGGATAAAGGCATAAGAAGTAAAGGAAGACGGAGAGCTGGAGTGCTGATTCCTTTCTTTGGGAAGGTATGGCAGGTATGTTTTGTGTTCTGTAGGCTTTCATAATGAACTCTCGACCTTTTCGGAAAGTAGTCCAAACATTATCTTTTCTCCTATCCTTTATGTTTGTCTGATACATTTTCAGCTGATGACACCATTGCTGTATGTGCTACTTGTTATTCCTTACCTTTTTTGAGCCTTGCTCCTCTTCCACACCATCTCCAACGACAATGTAAACAACTTTCCTCCCAAACCTCTGAATTACTCTCTCAAAGCAGCTCTCCTTCCCTGCGGAGGAGTCGACAGAAGGATGTTAGCGGTGCGTTGCGTGGATGCAAACAGATGCACAGTTATACACACACACACATGTGCAAGCACTTGCAAAGCCTCATTGCTGAAAACCATCAAGTTGATTCAGAGGCACAGGGTGACAAGAGCCCCCTTTAAAAACACCACACGTACAAAATAGGGCCGAGTGTAAACACTTTGAGCTCAGTGAGGAGATGTGATAAGATCGGCCTGCAGATAGAGACAGTCTGAAAAGCATTAACTCACTCACTCCTCCTCCTCAAACATGGGACAAATGGACTTAAATCAGCTAAAGCAGCAGAAAGCTGCAGACTCTGGTCAGGACGACCGGTGCTCTCTTAATGCTCTCTGAGCCGCACTCTGCTCTAACTCCGCACTGATGGGCCTGAAAATGGCGCGGGAGTGAAGCTTGATGTTTATTTTGCATTTGAAACAGTGAAGAAGGGGAAGGACTGGTGGAGAGGAAAGGGGGGTAGATGGGTGAAGGAGAGCGGGGAGAGGGGGGGGGTCTTGTTGCTGTGGAATGACATAAATGTGCAGAAGTGGTTTCATATGCAGAGACTGAGCAGGAGAGGCCTGGGGAGGCCCAGCGCAGGCCCAGCTCCAGGAAAATAATCCCAGGCTGATTAGGCTGATTCCTTCATAGAAGAACATCAACCCTCTCCGGTGACTGAATATCCCACCCTGTCCATGCCTTAGTCCTGTCACTTAGGTAGCATGTGTGTCTTAACTGTTTACACTCACTCAGCTAAAATAATAAGCATTCATGTCCTGAAGTGATAGATTGATCATAGAGGAGAGGGAAGAGAACTCAAATCACACACTTCATAATATTTACCTATTTTGGTTGCACTATAAATATTCTCAATAGGAAAGACTATTCCCAAGCCATAGAGCAAGACCTTAGCCAGGGCAGGGATGAGCTGCGTGGTGGTCACCAGGATATTCACACAGTTTGACCTGGATTAGAGAGACGGAGGAGGAGAGAGAAGGGATGACATCATTTTAAATCACTCTAAGGGAGGACAAAAGAAAAACACTGTGTGCTGAAAATAAAGACAAAGTAATGTATCAATTGTTTGAACATGTCCTCCAAAGAAGGATTGGATCTTGACTCCTTTTTCAAGTCGGATCTCTTAGCACACTTATTTTTCAAAATCCGAGGACAGAGCCTGTCTTGAAGACAAATTTGGAGCGTTGGTGTTTTCTTTAATAGCTTGGGAGTATGGCGTTGACTTATTTACACCACATGCGAGTTTATATATGTGCGGTATGGGACTGGGTACAATTTTCCTCACTGGAGTCCTACCTTGAGTGGATTAATGTTAGTGCTTTCAGTGCCAGTGTTAACCAGGAGTCCGTCAAGGCTTCAATTTCTGCTCGCAATTGCAACCAGGCTTCCCTTTTGGCTGGGCCCAGCAGACCTGAAACGCAGGGTAACATTGTTTGGGTTGGACTGGCCCTCCGAATACCACTGAAATTTTCAAAATTTACCCTGACCAAGTGGTGTGTGGCATGTGCGCTTTTAGAACACACGCATGGACACGCGCAGATACTCACACAAACACACACACACACAAAAAAAAAAAACGCCCACGCAACAAGGGCACGTACATCTGCAAACTCATTTCTACTTGACAGATCTGTGCAAAGCAGTGTTGCTTGTTGGGGATTACCTCCAACGTTATTTTTGTAGGTGGTGTAGATTTCTTTTACTCGTCTGTAGCGGAAGGCCAGCTTTCTCATCCAGTCCACGCCTCCTCGCACGCCTGTGGCCAGACATAGGTTGGCACTGGTCGCTGCTGCGTGGAAACCGTCAGCGCTGAAGTTATATGTACTGAGGTTAAGACAAAGAAAGAATTTGTTAGCACAAGCTGCTTCATCATTGATGTTAGCTTAGCATATGACACATTTTATGTTAAGTGCAGTAATGTTCTACCTTAGATCCTGGCCATTGTCATCAGAGGACACATCGTCAATATGCACCTGGTCACATTCCTGCAATACACAAATCACACTTTGAGTAATGTGGGATTTCACATACCCTTGCAGAAATAGAATTTAGAAAGGTTTCTTTCTTGGGAAAGGACACTCCCCACATGTTCCAGGTCACACAAAAAAATATATTTATTCAGGAATTTGTGCTTTGGCTGGACACCTCTGTCTTAATCCCATCTCGCCTTGACTTTCTTATTATATCCTTTTGGGTCAGCTCTCTACATTTTTCTTTCCCTGTGCCCTCACCAGCTCTGTCCAAACAAAAACTAACCTCATCATCAGTCTGAATGGACTGCTACCACTAGAGGGGTCTAAAGATATGCACACCCACAGACATAACCAATTAAGTCTCAATCCAGCAACTCTAAACACTCCCCAGTTTGGCATTTGAACAGCTATGTCTGAGCATATAGATATATATACATACAGTAAAAGGGTGCATGTAGGCTAGCTGAATATATAAAGAGCTTTGGCACTAATGGTCTGTGCATGTCTGTGTATGTGTGTGTGTGTGTGTGTGTGTGTGTGTGTGTGTGTGTGTGCATCTCCAAACATGTGTGCGCACTCCTCTTCCCCTTTGGGGGGTAGCCTGGCTCCTCTTGGAAAGGTAGAAGGATTCTGCAGCTCTGCACTGATTCTACCGGTACACAGTAACACAATCCAGACTTTCTGGTAAATGTAACCTACTAGAAAAATTGAACCTGATGCTAACCGCCAATGAAATTATGACCTCTGATTGCTGCTGCGCCACACACCAACACAGCCCCGGGGCTAGTCAGCCAGCCAGCCGGCAAAAGAGTGCAGGAGAAAGCAGACTAAAAATCTGTTATTAGTTTTCCATTTATAGGAACGCTCTGGTGCCTCCCCCTTCCTCCACTCTCCCTCTCTCTCTTCACCTCCCCCCCTGCAGCCAGCTTGAAATGTGAGGGAGCCCTGCCTTGGCATTCAGATCAACACATTTCACATGGTGCAGGAGCAGGGAGAGACAAGCTGAGTTGCTTTTTGCTAAAACCTGGGATGTCTAGCAATTTTGCCAACAGGAGATTGAGCAATAGCCTTGTTATGAGCAAAAGGCTTTGAAATGAATGTGACATCAACCTTTCAATTTGTTTCAGTCAGCTCTAATATAGAATGAATAACAGAGAGACTATTCGATATCTCTATGAAGTAACTTAAAGAATTTCTCTGGAAAGCTACAGGTTTTAAATTGGTTGCCAAAAAAGTTTGTCTCACCTGTTTAAAGTTATGTGAGAAATAATAATTGAAACTTGAGAGAGAGAATTCCTCCAGTCTCAAGTATGAAAAATCCCTCCCGATTTTGTAAGCTTTTTAATTAAGTTTCATCCGGCTGTTAAGACACCCAAACACAGAAAAGGACTTCCTTGTTTTAAGTCAATCTAACTGAGGCCAAATGCTGACGTTATTGCATTCCTCTCTAATGCTAGAGCAGGGTAAGGGTAAGGGCTTTGGACCGTAAACCTTTTTTATTTTACTGGTTCCCCTCTGAACAAATTTTTCATCTCCCTGGATTTGTGGGGAGAGGGAGGGGAGAGCGACGTGAGGAGAAACTCAAACCAGCTGTTCTTTAACAGAATTAAAATCTTGACCCCCCAACCCCAGCTCTAATGCAGCCATTCTCTCGCCAAGCCTCTCCCAGCAAGCCCCAAGATCCAAAGAGGAAAAGACTTTGACCCCGCGACCCCTCTCTCCCCTCCTCTCCGGGGCTCCGGCACCCCGATAAGGGGGCGGAGAGGTGGATGTGGAGGAGAGCAGCGGGTAAATGCTGGGGGAAGAGAGAGAGGGTCCAAAGTGACCTCACATGGAGCGAGCTCTGAGCCCCGCGTTCCAGAAGATGGACTGCCAATTGGAGATGGGGTGCAGGCGGGGGCTCTTAGCTCTGTTGGCCTAATCTGTTTCCAGACACTCACCAGCAGATCTTTAATAGTCGAAGAAAGCAGCAATTTGTCCCAGCTTGATGATCTGCTGCCAGCAAACTTGCGGATAATTTATGCTCACAAATTATCCCAAAATTTTTCTCAGAACAGAACTTGAGCCAGGAGTATTGATGTGCTTAATTCCTTAAGTAGTGTAGGCATGTCTGTTTGTTTAGGAAAACAAAAACAGCACCCTGGGTTAAGCACCACATAAAGCCTCCTTTTGAAGCCGTCCCATTCTGGTGCAAGTGACTGGAATGCTCCTATTATCCAGTAATTACCTGCTGATGAATCAGACACAATCAGCCAACTGCACAAGCTCCTGCCACCTCTTTTTCTTAGGTATCGGACCATTCAGTCCCACTCATTTGGTGTATGATTGCCTAATTGGATGCTGTCTCCTGGTACCTCACTCGATGACAATAGCTCCTCATATTTATTTTTCCTGTGTAATGTGTTTCTTTCAGAGTCTGACAGCCAGCATGGATCAAAACAGATATCTGAGAGCAATATTACTCAGCGTGTTAATTATGGGCCTAGTTTAGGTGCCAGAGCCGAAACTTCAACATGACCTGATATACATAAATATGTCTCAGTAATTAGGCCTAACTGTAGCCGTTATGACTGCGGCCTGATTATGAATGATTTTTCATGGACTTTTCCAAATCCTTAAAGCTAATAAACACGTCAGACCTCAACAACTGTAAAGTGTTAAAAATTTGAGAAGCCAAGAAAAACACAGCGGCTTGGGTTTTACAGTTTGAATGCCTGTGTCATTTTCATTTCATTGTTCCTGCATGTTTACATTGTGTTTTAATTCTGTAGATATTACAATGTGTAATAAACAGTGAACAAGGCTCGAAACCTACAGATAGAAGTTTGTCTCCGTGTGTGTGCTGTTAATAAAAAAGGGAGGGGGGCAGGGGGGTTGCTGGAAAAATGCGCAGACTCCAACAATTACTGTTCCCAGCTGGGGCTGGCATAAACCTCTGCACTGGCTCCCTGGGAGGACTGGGAAAGCTAATAGAGGAGGTGGCTGTGGGTAATGTTGTACAGTAACCCTTACACATACTCATTAGGAGCCACTTCTGAAGGTCTCGTAAACACCACAGAGCCATGGATGGTGCAGGTTCAAGTCAGTTAAGTACACAGTCGTATAGTCGAAGTGGTATGGAAAAAAACACTAACTAATAGAGTCACTGAAGGTCGTAACTGCAATCTAGCATTGTCAGATGGATAGATTGTGAAATGCCAAATAAATGGAGCACATCCAAAAAATGCATACTGAGCATACAGAATGCAAACGAGAGCAAATAATGGTGATGGCTGCCTGTCACTGACTCAGTGGAAGGCTTAAAATAACAGCCTGCTATTATTTTGCTTGTATTACACTGACAATAGAATGACAGGCCTTCAAGATGGTGCCACATTGAGGGGCAGTCTAAGAATTTCTTAGAACCTTTTGAACATCTCTTTTCAATCGAATCCCCCCGTTCTCCTCTCACCAAGCAAACAGTGGTCTCTCTAAAACCTACAATCACCACTAACTCACACCAGATGTTCCTACTGTACTCAGGAGTGAAGACCCTCCACCAGAAGCCATTGCAATTACCCCTTACGCAAACACTATGTCTTTCTGTTAAATTCATCAGCGACATTCTTTTTCTTTTATCTGGATTCATTCAGCTACTTTATCTGTTACAGGAGAAGACAAAAACCACCCAAAAAATTCTTCTGCTTCTATCTCAGGATGAGTTCATCGCTACATCATTCACTCTCTCTTCCTTTCGCTGTCTCGCCACTAGTCTGCTGACAACTTTTCACAGGGGAGGAAGTTATCAGAGCCCTCTTTGTTCCCTTGGCATCTGTCATTAGGCAATCAGCAATGATGGCCTGAGTCTTCCTGTAGCCCTGGAAAGAGCTCAGAGTGGTGACTGCAGCAGTCAGAGCCAGGCAGAAGAAAGAAACTCAGCAACGCGTGTTACCAAAACACAGGAAGGACCATGCTATCTAAACTTTAAACTGCTTTTCCCATAGAGGTCTAGGTCAATGCCATACAGGCAGTGTCCACTTTTTGGACACAAGCTGCCCCCAGCTGCCCCGTCTCTCTCATCTTCTCTCTCAGGTGAGCTGTTGGGGTGGGGGTGGGTGGTCAAAACCACAGTGTGAGCGATAACAGCCGTCATCACAGCATTCTTTGTGACCCTACAGGCTAATGCCATGTGAAAAAGGCTCATCCATGGTTCGCAGGTTCTCAATACTGCCACTCCACCGGCAAAGGCTGTCATCCCCACCCCCCCGTGGTCTGTGACCCCCAGCAACTTCCTTCTCTGTTCCCACCACAGGCACCCCTGTCTGAGAGGAGAGGAGGAGGGTGCAGAAGAGGTGGGGGGGTTGTGATTACCTGGGGGTCAAACACAGGATGTGGGTAACAAAGGAAGAGTTCTTCGAACCCACTTCATTCCAATCCACAATCTGTGCTTGAACAGTCACGGAATTCAAACAGCGGCGCCAAACAAAGCACAGGTATAGAGGAGTCTATGCTTGTTTTACAAAAATTCACATAAGTCAGGATCCAGAGGGAGCGCAAGAACACAGACACAGACTGAATTTTAACAGAATGGTCTGTGAAGTGCTGTTGTAATGACTGGAAATCTTGGAAAAGACAGGAACACCCCACAGGTAGGCAGTGAAAAGTATGAATTAGTTATGTGTGATGGATGAGCTGCGTCTCATTATTTCCTATTTTTGGCATTTTAAGTCCAAACCACACCTCAAAGGAGAGCAGCATTAAATGCAATATCAAATCTCAGTTATTTCAGCATTTTCCCCTTGCAACAAACGTAGCCACAGAGAAAGAGTTTATTCCTGCCAAGTGGACTGTTGTTTGGACAAATCTGAGCAAGTTTCTGTTCTCCTCCTCCATGGACCATACTGGGCAGGTGTTGTGCCTCCCTTTTTAATTCAAGACAAAAAATCTATTCTTAAATATCATCATTTGTCACCAGACAGCAATGTTATATTTTCCACGTACCCTCAACCCCTATTTGGTGCATGAATCTGCTATGTTAGGATAGTGGGTAGAGGGAGGGGGGTGAGGTGGAGCTCTGTGGAGCAAAGACTGACAGAGTGGCTTTGAAACCTCCACTTTCCCTCTGTAGTCTTTCCAAAACACATCAGTGGCCCCGCCTTGAGACTTGATGGAGGTCTGTCGAGGGGCAAGACAGAACTGCCGCATCAGTGGCCAGGCAAATGATGAAATACCCACATCAGTGTGTACAGACCTCACGAGGACCATCTGACAAAATATACCATGTATGAAAATGGCTTAGTTTACTGTTGCAGTTTGGTCTCAACAGCATATTTTATAGTAAAAAAGGAATATGAACTCTTAATCCCTGGTTTCTTATGGGTTGCTATTCTGCTATGATGGTGGTAGGCATTTGAAATATAAACACAAAAATCAGTGCCACAGAGCCACAGTGTTAATTGGTGGCCAATCAGCTGAATGACCTAATGCCATGATTCAATGAAAAGCATTATGTTCCTGCTTCTTGGGAATAACATCATGAAAAAAATCAACTATCAAGGAAAACACCATAAAGCTACCAATCATATGGAAGGGTGAGTACAGGATCTGACTCTCTACCGTGAGACATAAAACCAACAGAAATGCCTGCGCACTAAGAGGCTCTGGAGGGCCATTTCAGCCATAGGAAAAGGTAACTGTGCATTTCACAGCATCTCTCATTAACAGGCAGCCCCTGGGTGAGAGTGACAGAGGAGGTTTAAAACCTGTGAGTGCAGGGTGGGAGCTATAAAAGGCAGTCAGCTCACAGTGTCACAGGGTTGCTCTGCAGGTATGTGTGTGTGTTCGCACAGGATGTATGCGTTTGCCTGTATGCGTGTATATTAAGTCATTGCAGCACAACATGTTCAGAGGGCATGAGTGTGTGAGAGAGTGCTGCACACAGCATGGAGGCATCAGTGGACTAATTTAAAATGTTCCCACCTTTAGAGACCTCTCCCCCTCTCTCTCCCTGTGAGTGGTTTGCCCCCATGCCCTTTTTCCTCCAGACGGGGAGGGTTGTTTTCTCACCCAGTGAGGGAGGGGAGACGGCTGCCCCCGTACCCCACTGAGAAGGGAACGCAGGGGGCTTGGCCGGCGAGAGAGAGGCCCCTGGTTCCCACATACTGCTTGGTGTTAGCGTTTGGGCTGCAGCAGCGCACCTACAGTAAACTCACACCCTGAGTCACAGCAGAGCTGTCAGTCTTCCCCGAGAGCTCGGCCTCAGTGGGCTTCATTATACACATCACTTTAGACCATCAATTAACTCCATATTCAACCCCACACCACAGCACTAGCAAACAGCATTCAGTAAAGCAAATATAAGATACATAAACATCAAATTTTAATTTACTTCTAAGTATAATATTTTGAATTTATTTTTAAAAAAGATTATTATTTGCTTTGTCCTTGTAATTCTGAAAATAAAATAAAGTTAATGAATGAAATTACGGATTACCAGACCAATGTGATGTTGCTGTTAATTAACAAACTACAAAAATGAAAAGATTTTGTATCAGATTTTGTATCAGGTTTTGTATCAGATTAATCCAGAATATAACACTGATTATATGTTTATCTCTATAGCTATTGAAATACAACTTCTTCTACAAGGAAAATTAATACAGTGGAGATCACATCAATAGGGATCATATTGCCATGAATTACTTTCCGAATACTTCCTTCAGTGAGAGCATTTTTGATGATAAAAACAGATTGTGCTGTTCATACAATACTACACCCGTCCTTTAAAGGCCTGAGCAGCAAATGGTTTGTGCGGGACAATCGATAGATTTGTGTGTGTGTGTGTATGTGTGTGTGGGGAGGGGAAATCTTTTGGGGAGGTGCAGAATTCCTGGGACCCACTATCTAACAGTGAATGAAAAAAAAAGAGCGCTGATCCAGAAAAAGGTTAGAAGAGAGAGAGGGAGAGAGAAATTGAGAGAGAGACATAAGGGTGAAACTGATCCCTGTTGACCCCTTCGGCATGCCCTCTTTCTTTTTATGACTTTCCTCTGAATCGTCACTCACCAGCTCTATCAACGCGGCCCAGCCTCCATTCACACACACTCTCGCACACACACTTGAACGCACATAATACACAGGATTAGAGCTTTAGCTGCACCTGAGCACTATTATGCTTAATTTGGATGTTTATGGGGCTGTAAACAAGCCTTATGAGTTTCAAATGTTTAAAACTGATTAATGAATTACATTTTGAATGCAAGCAATTGTGAAGTTTTAAGGAAGCAGAGTCCATATTTAATGTTCCTGTGCAGAGGCTGGCTGGACAACAGTGTTAAGACTTAGATGGACCACTCACACACACCGTTAGGCCACTAACTCTGCACCTGTGTTTCTGCACAGCCTCTGGGGTCTCCCTTTATGGCTTAGACTAAATTAGATGGACCATATGCATTTCTGCACATGCTTAAATACATAACTGCTGCTGGCTGCGGTATTTATAGCTGGACTCTATTTAGCTCTATCTGAGATGGAGGACTGTAAATCAGCGTAGAGGAAACACAACTGGTTAGGCATTGCTGAGAACTGGCACTTAACACTCAGGCTGGCCCAGCTCAGTTTAAGAGGAGAAACCTATATGCCTTCAAGAGAATGTCACTCCTCCTCTGCTGTGATTGTTAATGACAATCAGTGTCTGCAGAGAAGTCTTTACACTGCACAATTTAAAAAGGCTTTCTTGCAGGAGACCACAGAAAGCTACTTGAGTCATGGTGGAAAAAAATCTGAAGCTTTTAAGTGTCATAACAAAATCTAATAATTTGGTTACTGAGATAGAGCAGAAGAAATAGATGCATTGCATTTTTAAATAATTTTATAAGCAGTCTGAGCTGCCAATTCATCTGTGAACAGTTTCATCACACATGAAAAGAAATCAAAACACAGGACAGATGTTGAGCAAAACCACATTTAAGCGTTGTCACAAACTGCCATTTTTTCAAATGATTGGGGCACATCTATTAAATAAAGTGCAGCTAGAATGGATTCTACGTGGCAAGGGCATAAGGAAATATTTAACCAGCCAATTGCAGCCAATTAACTTTGATCACGATGACTGCGTTTGGAATCTCAGTCACTCGTCTGTCTGGGGGAGTATGAACATTTTCTCTGTGTGTGTCTGTCTCTCCCTCTCTCTCTCTCTCCCCCAGTTTTTTCCTCTTTCTTGGGTTTGCTTCATGTAACAAAGCCGAACATGGTGGTGAGTAATGAGACTTGGCAGACTGGCCGCAGATCTCTTCACACTTAAGTATCAAACAAAACATTTCCTCTACTGTGAGGTCAACATAAAGCAGGACACTGAGGAAAAGCACTGAGTCGGTGGGATCGGATTCAATGGGAGAAAGAGGCTGAGAGGAAGAGGCAGGGACAAAAATCAAGGAAATAAAAACTCAGTAAAATCACAGAAAAGGATTTGGACAGAGCAACTGCCGAGGGAAATAACATGAAGATGTTTATTGCTAAAATGTGATGAGCACAGACAGTTAGCTGGGTTTGACATCTGGATCTGGACAGAGGGTAGTGGGTGCATTTCATGTCTGTCTGTGTATAAATAAATGTGGCTCACACTTTTCTGTACATACAATCTGAGCCTATAGGCATCCCTGACCGTATGGTATTTGCTTCACTGCTCCTCAGAGTGAAGCAGACACTCAGACACCCCACCACATGCACATACACACACACACCTCCCTACCCCTAATCCCTGTATTCCTGTGCCCCAGGGGCAGATTTTACACTAGCCGTACATGAATCAGGGGGGTAAAGAGGTGTGGGAGGGGAGATGGCGGGGGATTTCGTGCTGTGACAGAGGGGTCTGTGGTGTAGGTGGACAGCGACACCAAGTACACAGCATGACACACAGACAGACAGAGCGGCCGCAGAAACACTAGAGCCTGACAAATTGTGCTAGCCGCTATGGGAGGGGGAAGGAGGTGGGGGTGGGGGCAGGACTGGTGACCCAGGAACGACAGAGACTGACAGCACATGTAAAATTCATGGTATCCCTTGGGCTCTGAGGTAATACTTCACCACTGTGGGACTGATGACTTAGAAACAGGCTCCACTCTATGAAGCAGTTGTTGCTGATTTGCTAAAATCGTAATGGATTGTTCTTAAGCTCCTGTTGGAATATATGCACTCATCTGACTACTGGAATCACCACGAGGTGAACACAAGGCATTTGTTCAGAAAAGTAACATCGCAATGTAGCAAAGACAGCTTAAAGAAAGGAGTAAAAACACAAAAATACACCCACCTCTAAGTCGTTAAAGAATAAGTGTGTGTCGGCCAAGTTGAAGATCATTTCTTCCATCCTCAGGCCTAATGATACAGATGTCGGTGGGTCCTGAAAAATAGAAGGAAGAAATTAAATAAATATATATAAATGAAAATATTTTTTGTGAATATTGAAGTATTGTTTTATCTAATTATAAGTAGTTAATGTAATAGTAAATAACTCTGCTCGCTGTAAGTCACTCAATTAACATAGAATCCCTCTAAATTCCTCAGCGGACTATTCCCATAAAAGAAGACATTAGCTGCACTTGAAAGTTTCAGCCTCTGTTTACGATCCTCTGAAAGGGACCAGAATAGTCATCAGAAATGCCACAGACTTGAATGAATGCAGTAAAAGCATGTCTCTTCTCAGGAGGGGTGGTCGATTTAGAAGAGTTGGGGTCACAGCCTCATCGTAAATAGCCCATTCTCCACATACTTGTGCTGATGCATCATCTGATTACTCTCCAGGTGATATAAGACAATTTCCCCCTAAGTTTCCAAAGATTATCAACAACCACATTAACTGGTTTCTAAATATTAAAAATAATTCAACTGTAAAATAAATACTGATTGTGCACAACTGTAATTTTTCCTTAAATCTTGATCTCAGTCAGTAATGTGACACGTGCTGTAATGGTGATATGGTTGCACTGTCTGTAAGATAATACCTAGAGAGGAGTGAACTACACTGTAAATACTTGATGAGCTGGTGACAATGTGTGCGATTTTTCCCTTTAAAAAGATAATGAATAGGCAAAATGTCTTTGGTGCATTTTCACATAAATATTTATAAAGATATGAGCCTTGTGTAATTACTTTTCACACATTAACAAAATTGCTTAAACACATTTACTTGCTCTACTGTTAAGTTTTAGTTCAGGAATAAAACAACATACAAAAAATATCATAATTAATTAATTAACTGAGGACAAGTGCTTTATTTCTTTTTTCCTCCACAAATTGGTTTTCTTTTATTCTTGAATATCTAATCACCAAATTGTCTTCAGCAAAGGATGAAGACAAGACAATAGCAGGCTGTAGAGGAGGATTTTCTGCAGCTGCAGGAGACTACATTAAAGACAGGCCAGGCAGGACCAGGAGCAGGGATTACAGAGTTAAACCACCTCAAGACACACCTGAGCTTTCTACTGATTAGCTGTCACACCCCACAATGCTTATGTTTTCACTAAAATGACAGAGGACAAACCACACAAGTAGAGCTCAATCCCCACTTCTGGAGGCTTTCTCCGTCCTCTTAACCTCCCAGTTCGAATCAATCTTTCAGTCAGAATTCATCAAAAATAATTAGCCCTCCCACATCAGCAGGCTACCAGCTCCCCCACTCAAACCTCTGGCGCTGTTGGATGATTTAGCGTTACAGGGCTGCTTAGTGTGGGAAAAGGCAAGTCCTCTCTGGCCCAAGTGAATCCTTTCCAATTAAATCTAAACAATCAGTCAGTGAGGGAGTTAAGAATACAAGCAGGCCAGAAGGCCAAAGTGCTGCTGCTGTCATTGCTCCAGCACCACCTGTCCCGAGATGTCAGTGCCATCCACAGGGGCGCCAAGTACCCCCACCCCCTGCCCCCTACCAATAACACCCTCAACCCCACCATCCCCACCCACTTTAAGCTCCAGCTCTGGCCAGCCCAATAGCAGCACAGCTGGCCTTAGCCATCAGATTTATGGGGGTGAGCTGCCTTGATGCCAATTAAAAGAGCTGATAAGAACAGCAGTGTGTTTATGTGTGTATGAGGGAGAGAGAGAGGGAAAAAACAGAGTCGGGGAGAGAGAGAGAGGGTGGGAGGTCACAGTAAGAGAGAGAAAGTGTGGATGTACATTCACTCAGATACACATCTATTTATAGTAAGCTCAAAGCAGCTAAGAGGGAAAACTGTTTTGTAACTTTTTTGGTTTATGCCACTAAGATAGGGATGACATGAATGACAGACAGGAGGGAGGAGAAGGCAGAGAGATGGGGTGGTGGTTGTGGTGGATGGGCAGATGTGGGGGAAGCTGGTCTTTGCAGGTAGGTAGTTTACAGATCTGCATTTCTGATAGGCTTTAAGGTAGCATGCTCTGTGGTTTCTGTGTATAAGCAAGTCTGCCGCTTATAATGTTGCTTCTGTGATAATGTCAGTAGGTTGGAGCATGAGAGAAAGAAAAAAAAGGTAAAAAAAAAAGAGGTTGAAATGGGCAGCAGGGGAGAAAAACAGAGAACAAAAGAGAAAACAGAGTGAGAGTGACTCTAGCGGCTGTCACATCCTATAGCTGAGCTCTGATGGAATGGGCCCTTATGGAGTCAGGAGTGTTTCCTGTTTCAGAGGAGCACACTGGAGACTGTGTATGTGTGTGTGTCTGTTCATGTGTGTGTGTGTGTGTGTGTGTGTGTGGTTGAAGAGTCCCTCATCATGGAACCACAGCTCCCTAAGCCTTAGTTCTCTCTTTACCCAGCATGCAGGGCTGTGAATAAAGTAAATAAACAGTAAAGGGTCGTGGGGCAGACCCTCTTTCACCCCCAAAACAAAACAGTGCCCCCATCAAACACCCCCTCATACCAGAACAAAGGCACAGAGCATGGGCCGCAGACACTAAGCTCTGTGACATATGAGGAGCAATATGTCATTTTCAACTTCAAAACCAGACACTTCCATAGCCAAAACAACTGGTGATTAGAAATGCTGCACTTCAGCAAAATAAAACAAAATGTAGATTAATCTAAAGTCTTAAAAATCCTGGAGTTACGATGAATTGATGTTAATCATCTACGCCCATTTTATTCATGTGTACTATATCTAAATGGGAAAAGCAGAGAGGATGATGCACTTAGGAAGCTATATAGAACCAATGACCCCAACAAAACCATGAGAATAGGATTCTGCTGTATTTCCCAAATTGTTTGTTTTGAAAGTTTAAATTTAGAGAAGCAATTTACATGGAACAACAAATAGCAAAGTCTGGAGCAGCAAACACAGTGACATGGGATAGAAATGACCTTTCAGCATAATAATAATAATATATATTTGTTAAGATATATATATGTATATGTATTTATGTACACACACACACATACATATATATATATATATATATATATATATATATATATATATATACTTTTTTATTTTTTGAACATTAATTAAAACAGGTTTAAGGGAATCTTTGTGTCTAGTTTGAGTTTTGACTGAATTACATTTGGTGGACTATCTCTCCTGCCAGGGTCTCCAGGGAGATCCTTGCCTGAAAGGGATGGATTGAGAAGCACTTAATTAAACTAACAATGTGGCATTTCTGAAGGAGAAAGGAACACTTAAGATGTGTCAATAGACATCCAGAGTGCAACTGTTGTGAGCCCCTACAGCCGAGCCCCGACCAGCCATGCATAACTCCAACAGCTGCAAAGAGCAGTCAAATACTTGCCAAGCCTTATTGGACCTATTAAAAAAAGAAATAATTATCCGTACACTGAGTTCTGCCATATCTTCTCACTATGGACTTAAAGTACAGTGAAATCTATCCTCTGGTCAATGGCCATTTCCCTCCTCTGATCCCTTTTTTTCTCCTTTTAATATTTATGTGTTTTACTGATAAAGTGCACCGCTACTGCCACAGTCTGATGTCACTCACCCGTCCATATCTGTTGGCATAAGAACCCGTAAGCAAGGAATGGAAAACGATGATTGTTTCATCCAGGTCCCAGATGAAAACTCGCTGGAGAGATGGGGGAGGTGGGGGGGCAGAGGGGGAGGAAAGAAACAAAGAAAAACAGAGAGAAAAGAGGCAAAATCAATGGTGCACTCTGTAGGACTGCAAGGTGATCCTCCTGGTCAATAGGCCAGGAGCGTGTATTTGTGCGCCACAGGGACCGGGATCCATTTGCTTGGGTTGGTCACCGCAACACTCCTCCTATCACCCCACCACACGCTTTCCAGCCTTTGCCCTTTACATTAGAGTAATCAATAGTGACAAACTAATTAACTAGATATGTTAACATGCCATGATGTCAGAGCTATAATGGGTGCTATTAACATCGTTCAAATTCATATCATATTAATGAAGAGCCCTCTGAATTACCAGGAGTTTATTTTGACATATGGTCAGTATCAAAGTGTTTTATGCCTGGTGCAGTAGTGCCATTGTTAGTCACAGCCAGTGTCCAGTCTTTGATGACAAGAATACATATATATATATATATATATATATATATATATATATATATATATATATTATTCACTTCAGTCATGACTCACTTAATCACATGCACTTATTTATTTATAAGGTATACATGAGAACTTTATATAAGATATGTGTTCAGTGATGTCATATATTCCACAATACATTAATAATGCATTTATAGTTGAATAATCAAATCTTTAAGTATTAATGCCCATCAAGTGTTAAAGCTGGTGTGGCGGCCATATAGTAAGTGGATTAGTGTCCATGTGCCTCAGACAGGGCGAGGCTGTCTGTCGCCAAGGTAGCGGGCTCACCCTACCTCAAGGTCGGAGTCGGGCGGCGGTGATGGGTTGTTGTTCCTTCTTCCCCGGCCACGTGACTTTCCATCCGAGGCCCGGCGCAATCGATCCGAATCTGAATCTTTAATGGGGGTTGATGGACTGTGGATGGTACTGTACTCTCCTGAAAGGAAGGAAAGAAGGAAGAAGGAGAGTATAAAAAAGAGCGTATCAAAGATGAGCTATTATTTGCTTTTAGCAAAAATGTTTGCATGACAATTTGTCTTCATGCAGGACAGACAGCTTCCTGGGACATTATTTAGTGATTGCACAGCCTACAGGTAACAAACATTTCATAAATCAGTTGCAGAACATGCACTAAAAGCTATTGTGCTCCATACTGATTTAATAAACAAGAGGTAACAGAGTACATGTCAACTAGAAAAAGCAAAGATGTCATTTATTTAAATTGGATGAGTCTGTATGAAATTATTTTTAGTTAAAGCCTGATGTATTTGGTGTTGATTGATGACAATTTCAAATGCAAGATCCGATCAGTGCTCAAGTGCCAGATGATGCATTAATGTCACATGAAATTATGGGAAATTCTTCAGCTGCTTTCAGTCTATTTTTTTTCTTGCTTGCCACGTTGCAGTACACTAAATACGATGAAAACACTACTTCTTTTTGCATCTGAGTTCGGAAAAACAAAGATTTTTGGTGTTTAGCTTGAGTGCAACTTCAAGTCAATAAGGAGGAGGGAGTTTAGTGGGTTTCAAAAAGAAACATGGCTCTAACAGGGATCAAACTCCTGATATTCAGGTTACACAAGGAAACTCGGCTGCCTGCAGTTTGATTCCTACCTGCAGAGTTGTCTGTGAGAGCCTGGCTGGTGACGCCAGCGGGTGGCTCCTGGAGAGTGTAGGTGGTGGTGGTGGAGGGCGTGCTAGGGCTGGTGTTGTTACTTGTCATGTAAGGTGAAGTGTAGGGCGAGCTGTTGTAATACTGAGCATACTGGCCCTGGCCAAAAGCTGGATAACTGGGGTAGTCCTGTGGAGAGAGACAGACAGTGTTGGGAAATTGCGGGGGTGTTACATTTGTATAAAGATAAGGAAAGAGGAGAAAAAAAATCAGAGATAAAAAAAAGATAGGTACAGAGTGGTGTAGGCAGAGAGACAAAAGGTAGCAGAGTTGAGGAGAAGTAGGAGGTTTGGCAGAGTAACGTGAGATATGCCCTGCACCAGTGTTGCTACTTTACAGTGCAGATTCCAAAACATAAATGCAAACACATGTCTGTTCTGTCCTACATCTGGACAACGATCTGTCTTGTTTTTTTTCTTCTTCCTTTCCTCTGTGGCATAATACATATGTGTTGGAGGAGGTACAGTAGATAATCCTGCGTACAAAGCTTTTGACATCCTGAGTGATTTATGTCTGAATGTGTCACGGATGAAATGTAACACATTGAGTGTGCATGTTTCATAAAGATTTCCAGGCCGGGAAGAAGTCTGCAATTCAAACCTATAGAAACCGATAGCTCTTTATCTCTGATCTGGTATCAGTATGTAGCTAAGAGGAATAGGTGCACAGATACCTGTTGTGTGCTGTTGAAGCCAGTTGAATTTGTCAGGGAGTTGTTTCCTGCATACAATCCCGAAGTTGTTGTAAAAGTACCACCTTTGGGAACAAAAATAATAGAACTTTGAGTTATGTATACACCATATTATATTAAAAGACATTATGAAATCTGTGAAACTGCAAAGCAGTGCAGTGACAGAGATGAAATGGAACATTGTTGGGAAAAAAAAGATTAGTCTTTGGGAAACATGTATTTGAGGTGGTGAACAGAGGAAGGCCTGAGGGAGCTCCCAACAGTGACCTTATCTTTCTCCTCTTCCTTCCTTATCAGTGATTGGATCAGGCCTGATGAATGATTGGGGGGGGGGGGGGACCTCAACCTGCTTCCAAAGCTTGCACAATGTGAGGAACACAAGAGACTGTTGTGTGTGAGCTACCAAAGGGTGGTGTTGGGAAAGGGAGGGGGGTGGAAATGGTGGATGGTTTGGTGGGCTGGGGGGGTCTATGGGCAGAGAAACAGAGATGCATACGAGAAGGAGGGTTGAGGTCAGAGTGAGTTGCACTGGAGGGGTGGCTGCTGACATCCAATGAATATGTATGTTCCTCTTTTCACTTGCTCAAAGGATGGTCCTCCTGGGTAATTAAATCATTCAAAGGGGTTGATAGCATCTAATGGCTTAATAATATACACAGCATGAGTTATAGAGGAGAGGAGCAGTGGCAGGCCCCCAGGGGCATGACTTCTCACTTCAATAGCCTTCCACCTGTACTGTCATGTCAGAGCAGAGAACAGCAGGCAGAGCAGCTTACAGGGGATCACAGACTGGTACAAAGACAGTAGGATGATAGGGGAAGCATGCAGAAAACATTTTAATTTGACAAAAAAACCCTTTATCTTCACATCTTTATTTGTATATTACAGACATAAAAATATCTGGTATTGGTCAGAGAACTAAACTGTGATTAGGGAGCACTTGATTTGATGTGTAGAGTGACAGAAAAATTTTGGGGATTGTTGACTTTCTCTACCTAGAATAGTAACTTGAGTTTTCATTACAAATAATGTATTAAAAAAATATTTGTGTCATAGCAGCTCTATCAGCCTTTACAAATACGACCCCTGGGCTTTATTGCTTGGTTCTGTCAATGCACAAACATATTGCTACTCCATACACCCACCAGGGACGTTAATGAGCGCTACCACTGCATTCTTTAAACAGCTTCTTCACTTTTCACCACAGTCATCCTCCCATAGCTAAAAGCAATCCCGTCACTTCAGTGAAAACGGAGGGGGGAGATAAATTTACTGTTCCTAAATGGGGGCGTAATTACACCTTTGTTCCCAGAGACAAACGGAGTGAGTTCCTTTCATCCTCTGGTCATTGGCCCCATCAGGAGGGCCCTCCCACACCGTGACAAACGTGAAGCAGCTTTCAGAATGGGGGGTAGATCAGGGGGATGGTGGTGGTGGGGTGGGCATGAAGGGTACCGTATGGAAGAAAAGCACGAACAAAAGAAGACGTAGTGTGGTGTTTAACCTTGTCAGTTAGCTAAGTATAAAGCACTGTGGCTAAAAAAGAGGAACAAATTCTTCCTGAGCTCCCAAGATTACCAGGATCCATTAATTATTTGTGCAGTTTCTCACTCTCTGCTTCCAGCAATGACACACAGCAGATTTTCTCCATGTTTTCCAACCTGGCCTCAGAACTGTTCTCTCTCTTTGTTGTTTTGTTTGATATTTCAAGGCCTGCAGGGGGAATTTTTGAAACTTTTGTGTTCTCCACAGAAAGTTCAACATCAAGTGAAAGTCCAGCAGAACAAAAAGCCAGAGAAAGAGGAGGAGTAATGCTGCAAAGGACAACAAATTAGCCTAATGCACAGTTCAAACAGTCATAAAAGCTCTCACTGGCAGGGTTTGAGGGTTGCTCTGTGGAGAACAAGGAGCCACATAAAAGCCGAGGGGACCCCTGCTAGCCCAGTGAGAATGAGCCCGTGCTGTTGGGAGTGGTGGTGTTGGTTATAGTAAGGGGGGAGAAAGAAGGGGTCTTGTGGTTCCCCCGGGGGGGCATGTTTTCTCTCCCTCCCCCTGTCCTGCTCCAGTTAGTTCACTCACTCAAGACCAGACATCATCCCTCCCTCCTCTCCTCCTTCCCTCCTGCCTTCTGGCTCCACAATTGGAAGTCCATTTGCTTTGCTTGATCAGTCCCCTTGCCATGGGCTATGTCTATCATCAGTGCACAATATTTGTAGCAGAAGTTTGTATGCCCCACTTGGGAATAGGCTATCAAGTCCAGATGGGGCTCTCCTTTAAAGAGGCAACCAAGGCTTCAGCTTCTTCAGCTTGCACTGCCACTGGGGCAGAATGCTGGAATCCAATTATTCACCTAATTAGCATCTGCTCAGTTCAACCATCAGCACTATCTCTAAGTTTCTTTGCACACTGATCTTTTAGGCTTTTCCTGACAATCAGTGAGATGCACTACATAGACTGCTACAAGTTATCGCAAAACTGAGGGGCACAAAAACGCCTTTGTCCCCTTTATGTGTTGGTGCCACAACTTTAGCACCCACACAAAGCTCCATGGCATCGGACATGAAAGTAAGGAGCAAAAACATTAATCTAATCGTCCTTCGCCTTGACAGCTGGCCACAGGCTGGTGGCAGGGACACTGACAAGGAGGGGAGGGAGGGGTATCAGATGTAGAGAAAAGAGTCTTTGGTTGGGACACCCAGGCCTGAGGCACCTCGCCCAGGCAGATCAATAGGCCAGAGAGAGTAATGATGATGGTGTGGCAGAGGGCCAGAGCCACAGTTAGAGAACCCAGAGCCAGAATAGTGGTCAATCTGTCATCTAACATGGCTGTCAATTACTAACGCACTTAACGCTACGTGGGGCATCTGATAGCCAGAGATAGCAGGAGAGAGTGAGGGAGAGACAGAGGTAGACGGAGGGAAAGAGAAAGACAGAGTAAGAGCATAATACTTAGAAGATGAATGGGCACATAATACTGTCATCGTGAGTTAAACCACTAAGGGCAGGATAGCAGCTTGTGCATTCTGCCGCACATGCTCTGTCTCTTGTTGCCTTTCTCTCTCTCTCTCTCTCTGCCCTCTCCTTTTTCAGGCGCTCGGATGCTCGCTGCAAAACTCTGGCTGCGGCCGCCTGTATTTGGTTAAGAGGCGTGGAAAAGAGGCTTCCCCGCGCCACATCTGCTGCTGAGCTGGCGTTATTTATTGTGAGATGCTCTGGAGGCTTTTCAACAACATGTGGAGATGTTTCTACTCTCACACATTAGATATTACAGGAGGGAACACAAAGACAACGCTAGCTGTTAGCTAACTGTCCTTGCCTGGTGCAGGTGCTGCCGGGGAACAGAGTGTTTTCTCTGAACCAATACAAAGAGAATGATAGAAACGCTACATGGCAGGAGGCCTGATGTGCATTTAAACTGGCTGAAAGACTGGATAGAAAGAGCAAAGGAGGGGGAGTGCAGGCGCAACAACTCATTTTTATCGGTCTCAAGGCCATAAATCTCTATGGTCTCAGCTCTTAAACAAATACAAATATGATCACAGGGAGAGAAAAAACAAAGGCTGGGGAGTGGGGACATGGCTGGTGCCTCCTAAGTGCCTGCCATTTTTCCATCTGCGTTGATTCTTTTAAGAGGAGAGGAGAGGCAGGCAGCCGTTGTGGCTGCACATAACGACTGCTGGGATGCGACCATCTTCTGGGGTGAGGGCGAGGGCCTTGTTGTGAATCAGTCTGGCTCTGAATGCTATTAAATCAGGGACAGAAACCTATTCTCTCTAATCTTTTCTAAAGAGTAGAATAAACTTTTGGGTTAGCAGAGGGAACACATGGTAGACATAATGAAATTAGACATAGTAATAGGTAAGTAAGGGCAGAGTAGATGAGTAGTTTGACAATGAGGTTCAAAGGACAAAAATAGATATGCAGAGAGAGGCGGGTCTCAGTGAAAGAAAAAACACAAACAAAACAGGAAAAAACACAGTAGCAACCAGATTCCCACCAAAGCTATGTATTTTTAGATCCCTGCTGAATCAAAATCTGCTTTGTAGCATTGTAGACGAATCATGGTGCTAGCCTGGGGCATGCTGTCAAGTTTTATGAAATAGTGATGGCATCTCACGTCGCACTTTGACTGACTTGAGAGAATGCACAGAGCAGAAAAATGATAAAGGATTCACAAAGATGTCCTCACCCTGCATCTGGTAGCTGTAAGGGGCCTGTCCTGTCTGCGGCGTGGTGAAGCCAGAACCATAGCTTAGGAAGCCCGTCTGTCCCGGGGATTGGGACTGGCTCAGACCCCCCTCCGTCTTTATGCCTGCCCACAATGGACCTAAATCAGTTAGTGACACCAGATCGGTTTGATGCACAGACAACAGTCAACACACAGGTTTAAATTACACTGGACACTGCAAAAGAGACACAGTCCTCTGTCTGTTAGCATAACACACTGATCACAAAGGACAAACGCTGATTATCTGATTAAAGATTTTTACTATCATCAGTTGTTTAGAAATGTTATCATGCACTGGGTGCTGTCATGCTGCAAAGGAGCTGACTGTAAAATCAAAAAGTATGTTTGGACTATGATTGTTTGATTTTGTGTTATCATAATTATTATTATTATTATTGTCATGTAAGATAAGTCATCTGTGCAAAGATGCACAAGTAATTAAACATTTTGCTTGTGTTTGTGAATCAAACTGTCCACTGCTTATATTGAATCAGTCATGATGCAGTTTCTGTGCAACAGTAGGTTGCAGGGCTCCATTCAAATAAACAGTGTAAATTCCTCCACATATTGGAGAGTCTTTTGGGGTCAAAACACTCCGAAGACTTTGGACAAATAAAGCCTACAGTGAGCCATGTACTCCGTGTGCTTTCTCTTGCAGTGCCAGAGGAAACCAGTTTTTGTTTTCAGATTTATATCACTAATCTTTCAGATCTATCTGAACAGCTTGACAAGCAAATTCCATTTTATTGCAGTGCAGGAGAATATGCAGGCACTAAACAAGGACTCAGCATCTCTCCTGCCCTTGCTTTAGTGGAGGAATTATGGGAACATGGTTTGTCATGAGCAAGGCCTTGGTCCTGACCTTCAGGAAGGAAAAATATTTAGTAGTGAATTTCTCTTTGTATGCATGCATACTGACATTATTAGCAGGCATCTAAAGCAAGACAAGAGGAGGTTATGATTTGGGTTCTTACCATAAGCTGGGATGCCATACGGCTGGCCAGGCTGGGGGTAGCTAGCATAAGCTGCGGCCTGCTGCATTCCTGTGGTGTACTGCGTCTGCCCATACGCAGCCATATTTTGGGATGAAGGGGTAGGAAGAATATGTGGATATGTTCTGCTATTTGAGAAAAGAAACAAAAGACAAAAGTGAGAAAGGAAACACAAACTCTTCTAACTGACAAATTCCTTGTCATTGTGCTACTTCATTCTTAACACTGAGCCAAGCTGTAAGACAGATATTATCACGCAGCTCATATACATGGTGAAAGAACAATAAATGGCAAAGGAAATTTCTTAAAGATAATAATTACAACAGATTTCAGAGCGCACAAGCTGCAGACATCCCGGCAAACAAAGCCACTTGAGAACCCCTGATCTAGCAGAAGGATCTAATTAAAGATCCAAATGAAGTTGGATGCTGCTTATTTTTTAAAGAAAAATAAAAGAAGCCTTACTTGGAAGGATAAATCTGTGGAGAGAACTGGTGAGTTTGTCTTGGGCTGAAGCCACTGGTTCCAATAGCTGAGGAGAGTTAAAAAGAAAAGAGGCAAGCACATATTTAAACATTAAGAAATAAGGTAAATATTATCTTTTGCCAACAGAACTTCTGGAATCCAAGGAAACAGTAATTACATTGCATTACTCTATTTATTTCGGTAACCTTATTTAAGGTTGAAAAACCAGAGAGCAATAATGAAGTAAAATAATCAGGTAAGAACATCAGGTTTTCCTGCTGACCCACGTATCTCTGAGATACTTCTGGGCTGCTATGACGACCGCCGGTGTAAACACACACAGGATGGTCTGAATCAGTCTCAGGCCTGTGGCTTTAGTTGCCTTGGGCTTCTCAAGCCACAACCACATTGAAAGTGACATCACTGATTGCAGGTAATGAGTGCTACTGCATAATCATTCCTTCATTAAATGTACGACTGTGTGGTTCCATGGTGCTGTTGACTTGTGAAAGTTCAGCCACAAATAACTCACAGTAGTACACTTGCTTTGAATCATAGCATAGCAGTAAAGGTCATGTAACAAACACAAAGGGCATTTTCAAACATAATTTTTTTGGTAATAAAAGTAAAATCTCAAATTAAGTCTTATTAATAAGAAAATGTAAATTTATATCAGTGTTATCTGCAGGCTCAGTTCCAAAATTTGAAGTAAGAATTTTGGAAAATAGTCAAATAAATAAAATCTAAACAAAAGAGATCCAGCCTGCAAGACCTCAGCAACCAACCTGACGCTTGTATCTAAAAAGTACTATTATGGATTTTCATTTAATGAATCCTTTTGAAAGACTGCGCACAATTTAATTCAAATAATGTCTAAATGTGCCATAAAACATAACCAACATAAGCCTAAATGTGAATGTTTTATGTTTGATAAGACATCTAGATTTTATCAAGAAAATTCACATTTAATTATAAACCAGAACAATTCAGACAGGCAACAATCAGTTCTTGCATTTAACTGCATGGCACAGTTCTGAAACATCTGTCTAATTGGGCATGACATGTAAAATATGGGATTTGGTTGCGGGGGAGCGCTAACTGTATGTAACTGTACGCTGTAACCCCTCACACACGTTATTAATATTGAACACTTTTCCCACATCAGCAGCACCTGCCACTGGACAAAACCTGCTCTTCTGAGCAGAGCTTTGGGTTTCCCCGTGGAGGATGTGGGGTATAAGATTACTAAATTTCATTAATACTGTCACAGACAAAAGTCATACCAGTGATTTATGCACTTCTAGTGTTAAAGTATCAAGTACTTAGTTAAACAGTTAAGAAAAAACAGGAAAATTAGCAGCAAGATAATACCATGCACAGTTGGTTGCAATGCTATTAATAAAGGTTTATAGAAAACCTAACATAGAGCTGCAGGTTGACATAGATATCACTCAGGGTGGAAAAAAGAAATAAGCAAAAAAATTATCACATTAGTGATTATTTCTTTTACAATTCTTACAATGCTCATTATACTCAGAGGGCACAGTTTTATTTAATGGCAGTGCCAGTGTGTGTGTTTATGTGTGTGTGTGTGTGTGTGTGTGTATCTGTCTGATGTTCCCGTGCTGAGAGGAGGGTGTGAAAACCCTGGCTCTGACAGGGTGATAGGGTAACAGCCCGTGGAGAGCGAGGGCCACTGGGACGCCATGTCACTCCACTGGACAGACAGGCTCAGTGCATTACAGGTCATAATTCAGTCCTCACTGGCATGGGAACCAGCAGCATTAACACACACACACGTGCAAGCAAGCACAGCATATATATGTGCTGACAAAGGTAAGGTAGAGTCTCTTGTTCTTAAACACACACACAGACACACACACACTATACTGGCGTTTTCGCTGCAGGGACACTTCCTGAGGCCCGGCTTATCAGTCACCCATCTCTAGGCTCATCTCTCACTAATCAGTTCTGCAGCTGTATGTGTGTGGGTGTGGGTGTGTGTGTGTGTGTGTGTGTGTGTGTATGTGTGTGAGAGAGAGAAGCAACACACACACACACACATATATGCACACAAAAAGCAGTCCTCCCCACTCACCTGATCCTGAGAAGCTGTCTAGAGAGGTGTCTGCTACCGAGGAGGCGATTTCGCTGCTGCTCATTGGCTCGGTTTTAACTGCAAACAAAGAAGCCACAGTGTCACCAAATGCACCAAATCAATGTCTGGAAAAAAAAGGAAAAGAAATATATAAAAAGATCAGATTAATGTTTAACTATATCAGTCTTTTGGATTTTCACATCCACAAAATTAAGTTTTGAAAACAAATCAAAAACTTACTCTGTCTCAAATAAAAAGAAAAATGCACCAGTGGAAGGACGTAGTCGGACAACTTTTCAACAATAAATTTATATGCATAATATTATATATTACATTTGTATTAGTTCCAATGGCTTCTATATATTTCCTTTTTTTATTATCTTTCTTTATCTGATGGTTCAAGAGACTACACTTTATCACTGATCCTTATCTGTCAGCCTGGAGACATTTTCCCATTTAAGCTTAGTTATTTACTATAAAGATGCATTTTAACTATTTTGCAAACTAGAGCTTAATTTGACAGTGCATTCTAATCAAAAAAACTACTGGTTTTACACTATCTTTTTATTTACTGATGAATTACGGGCATACTAGCACTTTAATGCAGCATGAAATAAAAAATTGTAACTGTAGATGTTAAGAGTCGATGATAAAAAATCCAAGTACAATTGAAATGTCAAAGAAATGTATGGCGTATAAAATCTTTTCAAGAGTGTAGCGAACGCTGTTTGACCTTGACTCCATTATACAGCTCAGCGATAGATCTGCAAAGACGATTTCACAGCTATCTGACAGCTCAGGAATCTTTGAAATCAATCCATTTCACTTCAGGCGGGCTGGAGGGTTTTTTTTTTCTTCCTTTTTTTCTTTTTTTGGCAAAACAAACTGACAATGTGGGCAAGGGAGTCATGCTCAGTGGAATCCCTCATGGAAGAAGAAGCCATTTGCTGTCATGTTTTACATGTTTCCGCTATGCTCGTTCAGTGCAGAAACATATGTTGACGAGGGGGGCAATTCTTTTGAACAACACGCTGATGAAAAAATAGCGGTAAGGTGCATGCATAAACTAGCACACACTCAGGTTCACAGAGCACACAATAACCACTGTATTCAGGAGACAGCATGGAACGCTCAAATGAAAACAAAATGCACAGTATGCAAGTTCACAATCTGAACATTCATTAACAATGGACTCAAAATCCAGTCGTGTCAAACCATGCTTGGAACAGAATACCACAACAATTACAGCAAATACCAAAGAGTTTCTGAATGAAAGGCACAATAGTTGAGGCGACTTTAGAATTTTGCAGCTGATAAATAGTGTATTTTTAGGACTTTAGGAAAAAAATTTAAAATTTCTTCATGAGAGAGGTAGGTGGTTCAAAAATGTGAACTACAAAGACCTCCTTTCATTCTTGCTCTAAGTAGAGTTGGGGAAAACACCAAGTATTGTCCTTTCATTGTGTCACCAAGAGTAGACAAACCTGCAGCGGACTGTGAGTTAGAACCTAACAACCAGTCTGCAGTGGTAAGCATTGTGATGTTATCACCTATGGGAAAGAAAGAATGGCAGAGGGACACATGACAGTCTGCACCACGTCTACGGGCCCTGTGTCATAAATATACAAATAAATGAACCCTGAGCTGGGAGCACAGACTAACCTGGAGATTACGTGACAGTGGGGGATGTTTTTAATAACTTGTTGGTTTGTGACATGGGCACGACTGCTTCACTAAACAAAGGCTCAGATTTAAAGCACAGGTGAATCACCTGAGTAAATAACTATGTACAGTACAAACCTCATGCAAAACGCCATCATTTCCATGCTGTAGGCTTTGAATAATTACATGGTTGCTTAAATAAACAGCTAATAGTCACTGGAAAAACAACTAACAGAGGCACTGAAATGTTTAAGCTAAAAATGCTGGGGCAGCAAATTGTCTGTAAACTTAAATAAGCTACACTCCGATCTAGCAAATACTAAGTGCACTCTCTCCATTGTTTTACTGTATTAAAGCAAAAAAGTATTAGTAATTCACTCTAAAAAAAAATCACTTAAAATTTTGATGCAACAACACTGTATCACAGCTTTACTGACTTTATTAAAAAATCAGTTTTACATTGAATGTTTCAACTTAGTTTCTATCACCATTCTCAGCTTTTTTTTATATTTATAGTAGTACACAAAACACAGAGAACAACTAAAGTGTAACAGCACCACACACATACCTTCAGTGCCATTGGGTGTCATGGAATTGTTATTGATGTGCGAGTTGTCGAGGTTGGGACCATTAGGAGATTCACTGCTTCCACTTACTCGGCTGTGAGGACTGGCTAGATCCTGCATTTCCATAGACCTGACGAGACACACACACATACACACACACATGCACACACCAAATCAAATTACACACATCGCTCTGGTTTCAGGGAAGCACACAGCTCTGATACGCAACGCTGTGCACGATACACTGCTTATAATACAGCAGTCAAGATTTAGATGAATAAAATGGTGATGATATTACAGAGTAAAAAACACCTCAAGTGTCACAGAGGAGTTGCGGGGTAAAAATATTCTATTACAGCTGCATTCAAAATATAAAATTCAATGCAATTTTACAAATGCTATCTTTGTGATATCTTCAGTTCAATTTTTAAAATTTTACCTGATGCCAAATGATACAGAAAAAAATGTACTTGTGAAAATGAAAAATTGTTTACATGGCATGTGACACACACTCACGAATGCACAAAAAAAACCTGTGGGATCCCAAACTATGAAATGAATAGTAAACATTTTTGACAAGATAGTTTTTGATCTGTCTTATTACAGCAATCTCACAACAAGTTACTGTTTTACATGATGTGAACACAAAGTGTTTACCACCAATTTACTCTGGTGTATCTTGAAGCAGAAATGGCCTTAAGTGTATATCATTTTGTGTGGCATCGAAGACTGTTAACAGATGTTTGCTGGTTTGAGGCAATGGTTAATGTGCCTGTTAAAAGTGCAGCACTCTGCTTGATTATAAGAGCCCATGCCTCAGTGATGGGCAGATGAGAAGCTCATGAGGCATGTGTTTGCTCTGGCAAGCTCCTTAATTGTTTCTGTGTTTATACAAAAGACCACGCCACTGAAAACATTATTCTATCTTCTCATTTGTGCGCTCAAAGGATTTGATCGAATGTAGACAATGGAGTAGGAAGAAGGCACGAGTGATTTGAAAAGTACAGCCACAAACTCTAGACCCCCATTTGTCTCTGCCACCGTTCCCATTGCAGCAGTGAGTTAATGAAATTAGGACAAAATGTTTTGTACATTATACTGCCATTTCCAATTATATTCCAGGGTTCTGGGTATCTCTGCTATCGATAAACATTGGCCTTTTACACAAGGCCACAAAGATAAATGCTCAAGTAACTGTAAGTAGTCTGAGTGCTATCAGATGGCACAAAAGAAACCAGAATTATGAGATAAAAAGATTAAATTATGATATGCATTTACTGTATTTAAGATTATATTATAATGTTATGATATTATGATACTTTGCAGCATAGTTTGGCAAATACAGTCCTTTCTTGCGGTTCAAGTGCAATTTAATTATTAATGGAAAATATATATTTTTCAGCATTAAATTGCAAACAAAAAAGACAAAGATAGTAAGTAGCAAAGTATGTTATATATATTTAAAAAAAACAATAATGCAAAAGGTCAATTCAATCCTCTTCACACATACTCTAATAATGGAAGCTGCATTATCCCTTTCCCAAAGGTATATTAATTTACTTCTCCCCTAAAAATATCACACCCTCCAAGCATACAACAACACAGAGGTGCAAATATAAGCACTTAAGGACCATCCAGAATAAACTAACCTCATTTCTACATCTCACACTCACGACTTAATCCTGTTTTCTCCTCCTTGCCCAAACTTTTTTCTCATTAGCTGACGCCTAAAAAGCCTTCACTATCTCCAATCAGACAACACAGTAGACTGAGAGAAGTTGACAGTTGTTTAGCAGAGTGCGATGCCACGCACAGAGCTACATGTCTCTGATGCTGCTGGCACTGGCTCAACTGCGCTCTTACCTGGACCTAGATGGCTTTGAGTCCTCTCAAACCACACTCTCTTTCTTTATCCTGCCTCCACCTGCCCCCGGCAGAAACAATGTCACTCCTTGTTATTGCAGCTCGATGTCACAGTCCAGAGCCATCCATGACACAAAAAGGCTTGTCTGAGAAAACATTATTGTTATTCTGGAGCAGAATGGGAAGAGAGGGCTAGCGGGGGGAACAGAGGCGCACATTGTCTCTCTCCGAGCCGCAGCCCTGCTCCACTGTTGTTTCCTCCTCCAGGTCCTCCCTCCTCCCTCCTCCCTGAGCAAGGGGAGCACGGCCAAATGACGGAAAGGTGATTCATCATTGGTCTACGACAGCTGCAAACTGGATTAGCCCTCCCCCAATCAACATGCAAAGCTGCTTAGCCAAGGTAAGCAGGAAGGGTGGGGTGGGGGTGGGGGTGGGGGGTTGTGGGGGTGAAGGTAGGCAGAGGGGTGAGGGGTTGGGGATAGCAGGGGGCTGAGGGGCGGCAGAGGGTGGGAGAGCCTGCCCGCTTTCCTGCTTGAGGTAGTCTGCTGCTGGAAGGGAGATGGGACTTGTTGAGGAGAGACAAGTCAAGCGTGACACCCCTAGCATCTTCAGCAGATCTTTCATCTGCAATTGACACTATCTGAAATTTATCAGCACTCCCCATCCCAGCATACTGACAGGTCCTAATGACCGTCAGGGCTGCTTTTCCGTGGGCCTGCCCCAGCCTGGGGCCATGGCACAGCAAAGAAATACACAACTTCCTACTTCACAGTCTATTCACAATGGACAGAAAAGCCAAAAGAGAGTAATACACAATCTCACACAGACATTATATAAATCTTTACTTTCTCTGTGGCAACACGAAAAATTCATACTTATGTCTTTTTCTTTAGCACACAGAGACACATAACTCATGCCTGTATGTCTGCATGTGTACACACACTCATGCACAGGGCACTTCAGAGGCCCCCACATCAGTGGTGCAAACGCATACACACACACACACACATGCAGGGCACTTTAGAGGCCCCCAGATCAGTGGTGCATCTCAGACAATGAAGGAGACTGGAAACAAGAACACGGAGAGCATATGGAGCCACATATGTTTCCTATGACGCTACGAATGCCTCTATTACTCTCCTTTAGCTGACAGTTACATTTTGCTGTCCACTCCCGCTCTGCTCGTCTCTCTCCAAACATCAAGCAGAGCAATATACTTGCACGACTATAACACTATATTAGACCTGACTCAAGCCCACCATGGGAATACAGGGTCCAAAAAGGGTCAAAGGTATTCAACTGGTCAGGAGAAAGGAAAAAGACATATAAAGTCTTTTTTCAAAAATCCTGGCATGATTTTTTAATGGCTGACTGTTTACATGAGCCAGGGTAACCTGAGCTACATGCATGGTCTTAAGTCTTTTTTTTCCTTCTTTTTTTCAGCAGGCTTTGCTCTTCACACCAAGGCAAAGCCTTCATGAATACCATTCCAGCTTTACAATTTGCCTTCTCTCCCACTGCTTATGGTACAGCCATCTTTGCAAAAATAACCATTATATCTCATTCTCACTTTAGAGGCCACAGATAACAGCAGTGCCTCCTCCTGGAATTTCCCAAAATTGAAATATGCAAAGGGGATGTAAAAAATACAAAAATATCAATGGAAAAGAAAGTCCACAGAGGTAAAAGCCATAAAGACGAAAGAGAAACACATTTTGCCACAGCACATTAACAGCGATCACAGAGTTGGGGGAAGTTGTAGCGAGAGTGCTGTGGTGGGTTGATGTGGTGTGTGTGTGTGTGTGTGTGTGTGTATGGTGGTTGGTTTCTCTGTTCAGCAGTGCAGGCCAGTGAAGCCATTACCACGCTGGTGTCTCAGCCATTGCCAGCAGGTGAAACCAGCCAGGTGAAGAGGGAGAGAAGGGGGGGGCAAGGAAGACGGGAGAAAGGAGAAGAGCAGGAGCGGGGGGATCAGGGATTTAAAAGCAAAAACAAGCCTTTCTTCTGCCATGCTAAATATTCATTGTTTAAAAAAAAGGGCTGAATTTGGCATCTTTGATGTGCTTCTTAGTTCAACCTGAACTGCCAGGTCTTTGAAGCTAACGAGAACAAAGCCCAGCTAGATGAAGCGCTGGAAGTGTCATCAAGAGAAAGAAAAAAAGAAGAAGTAGTGCCACAACATGCTTCGCTCATGGTTGTTTGCAGGCCCTTTTGTTTCGCTTTCCTTATTTCATGACCTGCGTTTCCAAAGGTAAACACAGCAGCCAAGCTTTTAGCATAGATCATCTCAGCATGCAGGCTGTCTGACCTGGCACAAATCATTTTCTTCTCCTTTGCTGCATGTACCTGTGTCACTATACAGGCAAGGGTTACCTGTTCATATGGAAGGTGTTACATCAACTGCAAAATTTAATGTTTGCTTTGAAACTATTTTCACATATTAAACAACAATTATCAAACAGAAGATTTAACTGAAAAATAAATGTGAATATGCGTTGTTTATTTCCACTGTCCACTCCCTGTATCATCTTTAACAGATATTAATTTTATAGGGCAAAGTCCATAGTCCTTTGAATTTTAAAGACTATGTAAGCCATGTGTTGTGAGTTACAACTTTTGAAAAACAATGCTTTAATCAAAATCTAACTTTAAAACAACTAATCCCCACTTAAGCTGGTCAGCTGAATCCACATGGTGGCCCAGGAAAAATAAATCCACTCGCAAAGAATGTAGATGCAGACAACAATTGGACACAGATGTGAGTGGAATTAGGCACAGTTTACAAAATGCTACACTTCACTTGTGTCTCTATACGTGGCTGAAAAAATGAGGGTTGCCAACAAATGCAAGATTAAACAGCTTGGTGTGTTTCCCACCCCAAAAGTGAAGTATTTTAGATAGATGACTGCTCTACATTTGAAAAAAAAAAAAATGATGTGAAATTACATGCTGGTGTAACTCTGAACAATGGCAGCACTTTTCTGAACACTGGCTTCTGAGGGAAAAATTATATGTTTGCTTAAATTTATTGTCACTTTAGTGCTAAAACACTTACAATAACTTTAAATAAAAACATAAAACATTGCTTTTGATTTTTTATACCCCATGTACTGCATATTTATTTGTACTGATATACTGTTGTGGGATATTCAACACTTTTAAGCGCAGCAAACAAATGAGACTGACGGCGACAAATTATAAAAGCACCCAGTGCTTCACACGCAATTTAAAATTTTGTACTTGTCCATAATTAAAAAGCATAATTATTAACAGATGCGTTGTGTGTTGATGTGCAATTTGTCTCTCTCATTTGGTTCAATCTGACACGGTGCTCCGGCAATTCACTCAATAGCTACATTAAATCTGTTAATACTGTGCTCTTCAACCTCCAAAATTATTTCCAGAAGGCCAGCTCGCCTTTGAGGGGCCATCAAACAAGATTTAAGGTGCACGTTTTATCACAACCTGCCTACCACCGTGACCACCACAGAATGATAGAGGCTTTACAGCACAAAGATGAAAGAGAGTCCAGTGAGAAATCTTAACGACGAGATCACTTTAATACTTGTTATTCTAATTCTCTCAAATCTGAGACAGTGATCTGTTACATGAATGAAGCTATTATCGCTGTAGGACAGGGAGCAAAGCAAATTCTAAAATTGCTTAGTTTATATTAACACTGCAGAAGGTAGTAAAATAGATGCATTTTAAAAAGTAAAAATGTATATGATCTGTGTAGAGGGACGCTGTACTACAGGCACATTTGCAATACAATGCAGTCTATTTGAAAACAATTGCTGTTTAGACTAATAACTGAGCAATTTCCTTATTATCCTGCACTACGTAAACATTTTGCCATTTACAAACAAACACACAAGTGGGTATTAGTGATTGAGGGCCTGTAATGACAATCAACAAAAATCTTTAAAGCTCATTTCCTGCTCTTTCAGCCCCATATTCCAGAACCAAGCAGTGGTGTGTTAACAAAATAACACCCCACAGTATTTAGTAAACAACCCTTAATTGCCCAGTATGGGCTACTTAATAGGAGGTCCCCTATTTCCTTCTTCTTTCTCTCGCGCTCTTTCTCCCCCTCTCTCCCCGTATTCCTCACTAATAGCCGAGTGAGGCAGGATCAATTAGCCCTCTATGTCTTTCACCGTTTTCAATCTCCTCTCTGAGAGAAGAGAGGGGTTTGGCCGGCTAGACATCCATACGGAAGGCATCAGGCCTTGGGCAAACAATGCCACCGTCACTGCCGATCACTCTTGTCTTGTACACACTGCTGCTACACATGCATGAAGCTCCGCAGCCAGGCAGAGAGACCCTGATCTCTCCCTGTGTAAAGCAAATACACAGTGTAAACAGCCCCAAATCAGCCTGCTCATTATCTGTTAATTGGATAAATAAGGTTATTGTGTGAGTGAATGGTTGCAGCAGGCGGTCACACACACTGTCATGTTTGTCTACACGGAGCGGAGGCCACTCTGCAAGCAGTCTGGCTCACAAGCCTATCCTCCTAACCTCTCTATTTCCTCTCTTTTCATCTACTAACACACACCTTTCCAAACACCGAACAGGGCAGGCGTTTTGAAAATGACAGGAACTAGAAGATGAAAAAGGACAGAGGGAAAATATCACAATTTCAGAGAGATGAAGTGCCCTTCAAACACACACACACCACACAATAATTCCCTGACTTGTGATGTAAGCCTGTGATCATGCACACAACATTAAACCCAGAACATCCTTCAATTAGAGAGGCTAGTGATTACAGCAGCTGAGTCATCTTCACTACACGTGAAACACTGGCGAGCAGAGACGCAGCACGGCCGGGGAGCCGAGGCCTGTTGTCTTGGTCAGAGACGCTCGAGAGCCTCTCAGGTCTCCTCGCGGCATTCCTGGCCTCAGCAGATGGCATTGGATGTCAACTGCTTTAACTGTGTTTGGTTTTGTTTGTTCTGCCAGTCGAGGGGAGACTCCTGCAGGGACCAGCATGTTTTCCTTTGCTTGATCAAAAATGTAAACTGGGCCGAACAGAAGAGGATCCCATAAATTTTTTGCACTGATGATATTATTTTCAATGCTAATCAAGATGACTTTTCGGCAGTTTAAAAATGTATTTTTAATTACAAGTGGGAGAAATTCTGAGGTCATTATTTTAAAAATGCAAATTCCAAATAGTAGGATTTTTTTTGCAATTACAAATGAATATTTTGTAGGCAAACTGTACTGTAAATTTATGAACTGCTTGCATTATAAAAATAGAGCTTATTGTATAATTTTTAGTAAATATCAAACATAAAGCTCTTGATTGTTATTTAAATGACATCATATTACATTTTTAAATTTACTTCTTTATCAGGATGTGGGTTATATTTACTTTGACTTAAATTAAAACCAAACATTCACCCAGAGCAATTGTTTTTTCAGCTATTTATCTATCACCATCAATGACTTAAAACTGCCATGTGAGGATTAAACCCTTCCTGTTTTTGTTGATATTATTTCCTTTATTATAAATTTGTGTGTAGCTCTACAGTATTACATTTCTTGCAAAAATAAAGATGTAGTACTGTTTTCAATCCCTAACAATTGATGACAATATTAGTCAAGAAAATAATCTGTTACTCCAAACTGCTTTGTTGGCATTACAGCTGTAATTTGGAATTATATCTTGAATTAATTGTAGATGCAAATCTATGAAATGAAATATTTACACACACATACTCACACACACAAACACACTGACATACTCACAATTTAGATAAATTAAGACAAGACAACCAACAGATCACACATAACATAGAAATTTAAATTATACTCACTACAATTATGGTTGAATCCCTGTGTGTTTATCCCTTCTTACGTCTTCTTTTTAAAAAAATCTTCTACAAACAGATCGTTCAGTCCAGCAGCAACGGACAGCAAACTTTCTGAAAACAGTTCTTCAGGCGTTGGTAGAATCTGTAGCACAGTGAATGTACACTACAAGACTACTTTTTCTTTTTCATTTTAGGTGTTGGAACCCATGGAGCCCCGCGCGGTATCTCAGGAGACCCAGTCCTGGTGAGAAAGAGAGTTGTCCGATTACTGCTTCAGGCAGTGACTAGTGAGTGTCTGAGGAAGAGGGAAAAAAAGAGAGAGAGTGAGAGAGCGGCCGGAGAGGGAGGGAGGGAGGGAAGAAGGCAGTGAATGAGGGGAGGGAGAGGGAGGCTGCTGCTGTTTGAAAAAGCAGAAAAGTTGCTCCGTGCTCTCTCACAGGAAGACTTTGGGGCTGGAGGAGGCACGCGGGAGTTGTGCCTCACACCAGCTCCCCATATGTCATTCACTCACAGCTTTAAGCAATAGAGCCCTCTCCAGATCATATCAGTGGAGACTAAGACAATGAAATGCCAGATCTCTCCCCCGGCCTGCCTGTCCACTGGAACACCAGGCTCTGCTCACACACCCCGAGGGCCCACGCTTTTCTTCTCCCCCCCTTTCTCTCTTGTTTTTGTTATGCTCCTTTTTTTCACCACAAACCACTTTTTTTTGCTCTCTCTTGCGAGTCTTAGGTCGCTGCTGGATTTCTCTCTGTCACAGAGGGACTTGAGAGGGTAAACAAGGGTGCGGGTCATTAGCTTTAGGTGATGGGGAGCCGGAGGTTTAGCAGCGGCCGAGTGTCTCAGCTCTATCCGTCTCCACACAGCAGTCTAGTGGAAGTCCTCCGTCAACACATAGACGCCGCGTCTGTGTGCAAGGTAATGACTGCCTTCTGTCTGCTCCAGGTTATTATTTCAACTGCGCGAAGCTGCTACACACAAGGCCGTGCTGCTACTGATGAGCTCAAACTGGTGATTTATTTAAGCTGGTGATGAGGCTTGTACAACTCTTGCTTTAACATGTCATGCCTTTTTTTTTTCAAGAATATCAATTCTGCGTAATGAATTGCTGCAAGGGCAATGGACCATTTAAAAATTGTTTAAATTTCACATAATAAAACTGAGGGTTAAATACCAACTGTAATACTGAAAAATGATTTTCAAGGAAGAGGAAACCATACATTTACTATAGTAAAGAGGTGCTGAGAGAAAAAGAACACCCACGGCTAAAGAATAGTATACTGTGTTAGTGGCTGGCCTCTGTACGCACTGCTTGTATGTCTCTGTTACTTCCTTTTCAGTGAGTGATGATAAGAAATACAAATTTGTCATGTGTGTCACTAAAAGAGCACAATCAAACCTGTTTTTTTTTTTTTAAAGAAAAGGAACTGATAAATTAGCCAGTTTCTACTTGATCAGCTGTAAAGTTCACAACCCATACTGAAAGCAGGTCAACACCAACCAACCTCTGTATAGCAGTAGTCAACAAGGAGCTGACAGAAATAGATCAGAGCTGCAGTGTTCCTGATTTAAATACACTGCAGTAATGATGGGGACGTGCTGGAAATGCAAGTGCTACCTCCTTTTCCAAACCATCTACCCACAGGTAAATGCACAGGCTTACATTTCAATATCAGAGCATGAAGTATATTGCGCATTCAACAGGTTTTTGATAACTTAATTGACTAATAGATGCTTGGGGACTCTTAAGTAACTATTTCTAATAGTGACGGGGGTACACATGCCAATTGAGTTACTGCATTTACTCTGTTGCTCTCTATTTCAATAAGCAGCTGTATAAAATTAGCTCGAGATGTAATTTTGCAAGTGAGTTATTTTCAAATTGCACAGTATCATTATCCAGAGTTGTTTATGTCTCAACGACTAAACTCAGATTTTCCTCGTACTCTGCTGCATGTAGTGCTGTATGGTATGTTTTGAATCAAGGCTCCAATCAACCTGGCAGCTTTACTGGGGATGATTACTTTACTATTTTCATGTTAGACAGTATTAAATGCCAGGCAGGTTAAACAATCTTATGTAGATAGTTTAATTTTTTGTTAACTCCTGATGAAAAATATTCACATAGATATAAAATATTTCAGTTTAAGAGGCACTAAGACATATTCAATAAAAGAAAACCTCATTAGAGGCATAAATTAGAACAATAAAATAATCTTTTCTACAACTGTAAAAACTTAGAGCCCTCTACATGTGCCAAATGGAGGCTTAACAAAAGATGCACTGATACTGTCCAACTGACATCAGCACTAAAACACCACTTGCCAAAAACTATATCAAGTAAGAAATTTGAGAAGTGAGCTAAGATTAAATGTGAAGCCGTTCTTTATTAAGGATTATCTTGATGGGACTCAATGGTCTTCATGTGGGGTTGCAAGGATGCCTGCCTGCAATTTAGAGTGAAGAGAGATCTGCACTGTCCTCCACTGCCAACAGGTTATCCACTCAGCTTCTCACACACATGAAAATAGACTCACTTCCAAATGGCTGATGCCGTTTTTGAGATAAAGGACGGAGGGTTAATGTACATCTACCTGGAATCCTAGAACTTGGAAAGTTGTGGTGATTTTTTTCCTCCCCTGTTGTTCCACAAAAGGAGGACATCTCGGTAAAGTGAGTTTACTTATCTTGACAAAGACTATATAAACAGTGTGAAAGGAGCAGGAACGGCGTGACAAGGAATCAAATGGCACGGATGAAACAAAATGCTAACACCCCGGTGACACAGTTGCAATATTTTCATATGCATATGCTGCAAATTTGTTTGGGTAGAGCTACTACAGTGTTTATACAATGTCACACACTGGGGGGATCAAGTTCCTTTTTTGACATAAGTCTCAGCAGAGCATTATACTCAAAACCTTCCTCCAAGAAGGGAAATCTGAACTTGGGATAACTTTGGATAAAATAACAGTTTTTATATATTTATTCAGGCATTACCAGGTGAAGTGTTCACCTATTGACTAAGGAGGGAAAAAAGTTCTTAACAACACAAACCTCCCACCCTCCAGCCTTGCCCCTGACACAAGTGGGACATTAAGTTTGCTGCGTGGCAATTTGTCAAAGAGCACTGTAAGTGCTAGGTACTGGATATTCCTGAGTTATTCAATGTGCATAGTTTCCTGTTGAAAATAACCGAGTGCCACAGAGTGACATACGGTTGGTAAAGCAAAACAGCACTGATGAACAAGGGAAATACAAGATCATTTTCAATACTATTCCATTCCTCTTCCATTCCAACTGCTTGTGTTTTCATGTGAACTCTGACTAAAAAGCAACCTGCATATCAACAATGACAGCTACAATGATGAAAGCAAAAACAAAAAGCAACCAACGTCATTTTAAAGCCCCAAAAAACATGTTACTTTAAATTTTAGATGTCTTTCTGTATGCAGTATTCAAGTTTATACAATTTAACATTAACCCATCTATCTACCAGGCTTTCATTAAACTCTAAAGAAAATCTTTGATGATGACAAGTTGTCGCCACAAAAAAGATCTTGACAGTGTAGACAGATAATTTCGAGGTCCCTCAAGGTAAATTAGTAGCAAGTCAAGTGCTTTCATGTGGTGAATGAAAGTTCCAAGTGAAGCCTGAATTCCTTATAAACAAACATCAGGTTGGCCCGCCTCGCCAAGGAACAGTGATAAAAGTAAACACGGCATACCTCGACATGAAAATACATCGGAGCTTTCCTCTGCAGAGAGCGAGGAACAAAGGAAATGGTTAACCTCAGTGGACGTCACAAACTTAAATGAACAGAGTGACCTTACTGTTGCAGCCATGTTGGTTCCAAACAAAACAAGAAGAACATGTTTTGAGTTAAGTGAAATATCCATTCGTCTTATGAATTATATAAAATATACCGAGCAAACTTTAGCGCAGACACTCTCTTACAAAGAATTTACAAAAGTTATCTCTAAATGTTGTATTTGTCGAGTTAAAAATCACAGTACATGCTGACTGGTATTTAGTTACAGAATACTCAGTAGACACATTTATCCATGAATATACCATGAGAGACAAGTTGTACTTTATGACCAGGGAGGCACACCTGGGGAAAGCCTATGAGGACCCCAAAAATCCTCAGACAGACACTTTATTGCTCTCCAATGGCCCCAAAAAAACCAAACAAGCACACTTTAGAGACCTATTACTCAGAATGAGACATCACTATGACTGGAAGTACCACTGCGGGCGTTATGCTTAGAATATATAGGTTGTTAAAAGATAAAGAGAATAAGAGGAGTAAATTTGGATTAATAAGTCACATAAATATGTTTTGTTATATATGTTGAGATTCATATCTTCCTTAGAATCTGACTTTAGTTATCAATGTGATTTTTCACACACTTTCCTTGTTAAACTAGGCTCAATATGCATGTGTGTGAGGTAGACATCATTTTTAAGTAGATGGATGACAGCTTCTTCTTACACATGAGTGAAGGAGCACATCACTTGCTGTCACTGATTTTTGCTTGCAACTTGGCAAACTGAAGAAACATTGGAATGTAAGGTTTGGAAGGTTTTAAAAATGACTATATTCATGTACACTATCTACTATTTACACTAACTGTCACTTAAACACCTAGTGATTCTCACTAGGTAAAGGTGAAATTTGAGCTTGCATGGCTTTATGAGGAAATTGTTTACATTTTTTAAATTCTCTATGAAGGCCATATTTGAGCTAAACTAAATTTCATCACCATCGTTATACTAACAGCACACTTAAATATGGACAAATGAATTTGGCTTGTTTTAAAATTTGCTACAAGGCAGTGATCTCAGACTAAATATCTATGATTAAATTGTGGGGGTTTTTTGTGTTTAGATTTTAAACAATGTTTAGATTTGTTCCATTATTATTATGAATAGATACATTTTTCCCATTCTTCTTGAAGTTGTTCCTCATTTTAAAAATTTGGAAACAAGCACAAAACATTTGCAATTAATTCCTGTAAACTGAAGCAAGCCTTCCCTAAGTTCAAAGCTGCAAAATTAAAGTTTACTTTGATTGTAAATACATCTGTTGAGAATTCTGATATTGTGACTTTGTAGGCCGAGCAGATATCACTAATTCTTACCAAAGAAAGTGGCGTAGGGGCAGTAAATAGATGGAATGTAGAAGTTCTCTATTTAGGTTTAAAGACACAACCTCAACCAGCAATGCCACTAAATCTGAATTAGCTGCGCCCTAAAATACCAATATGTTTGGTAATAAATTTTCAGCACCCCTCTAATGGCAGCATTTGTCAGGACTGCCCCAACTGTCTGGGGCTGGCTTCTGACTTGCGCAACCCAGGCGGCCAGAAATGTGGCACTCCCCGTCTCCTCCACAGCTGCCTGCCCAGTTGGGCCCAGGTCAGCAGAGCGCTGGGGGCCATGCTGCTGATCACCAGGCTTGCAGTGGGTCTGGCCCGTGGGGGTGTGTTGAGGTGGTGGGGGGTGGTCATCACAGGATGGGGAACTTATGTTCACCACTCCAATTCCCAGTGGGTTAGAGCACAAAATGCAGAGGTTATAGACATAACTGCTGCCTCGCAACCCCACCCCCTCAGGCTGACTCCCTGTTCCTGAACCCCCTCCACCTCCCAACCCCCTGAGTCACTAACCAAACCCCCACTAGTCCAGCCACTGTGACATTTGTGAAGCCAGGAGTCCACATAACAAAAACACATTAGGCAAATGTCTGGGGTCAAACGTCTGTTTGAATTGGACAGATGAAAGCCACTTAGATTGGGTCTGTGCCATTCTGCTTAGTGACTAAATACAGTTACAAAAGAGGCAGTCCTGTGCGAGCCAGTGGTTTGTCTCACTGACAGAATATGCTTCCACATTCAAGTTATGGCACTGCATTTGCCAAGGGACGATACAAGAGCACAGACAAAGCTATTTAAGCCTGGGGTATTACCAATCAGCTATCTATCCTACATAAATAAAACAGAAATACTACAGACCGGAAAATAACTTATATTTAACCTACATCCACAGTTGTTAAGAAGCAAGTGTAGGCAAACACAGCAGGGGTATTTGCAGTGATGAATGGGCACTGCCATTGGACACCAGTTTTCAGTAATTTTTAACTCCTGGACAGACTTAACAGCTGGGCTTATCTGTCCACCCAGCTTCCTTACGCGTGTGAACCTAAAAAAGCTGAAGCTCGGATTATCTCAGCACCAAATGTCACTCATTTTATAGAACAGCAGGAAACATGCTGAGCTACACAATTTTTCACAGCCTTGAGGACAGTGTGAACTATTAGCGGCTTGCCAAGCTAGTAGGTCCCTCCAATCATTCTGGTGTCAGAGGGACATAAGGCCTGACAAGAGGTTCCAAAATAACCAATGGGATAATCGTGGTTTAAGACTATGCAAGAAGCACGCTGATGTATATGCAAATACCTTAACGCAAAGTACCTCATGGTGACTTCTGTGCATGTGTCTGGTACTTGTCGCTGCAGTCATCATGACTAAGGGAGACAGCCTTTCATTTATTGTTTTTACTAGAGCACTACTGCTGCGCTATCAATATCCAGTGAACAGGAAGAGCTGTCCAAGTTACTTTACATATGAAAAAAGAAAGGCATCAACGCATCATCCAAGTGAGGAGACCACTAAGAGTGGGTAGTAACAGTAACAGTAATTCATTAGAAGTAAACATCAATTTTCTCTGTCCAGTCCAGTCGCTATAATGCTTGTCCACTTTCTTGAGATCTCAGACTTTCTAATGCAGTTCTTTTAGGACAAACATATCATTGTGAAAGACATCAATAGAACCGACTGGACTCAATGATATGCCAACTTTCCATGTTTGTTTCCTCTTGATGTGTTCGGAACAGCAGTGGCCCTGTTAAAAGGTGACTTCCTCTATGAGGAAATGGAATTTGCAATGCACTCCTTACAGCACACTCTCCCTTTGTGCTGTGTGAAAATATGTTCTATCTCATCTAGCTAGGACTGCTTACAGTCTCATATTTTGCTGTTTTCTCTCTCTTTATTCTCTATATTGGTACAGTGTACTTCTTAGTTTCACTGTCTATTACTTTATGCCATGGTTAACACTATACTTTTATAATGACAGATTAATCATGGTGTTCAATGCAGCGTAAGTACAAGAAAAATGCTTCCCTGGGTTGTTTTCATAAATTAGTTCACTACTACAAGTTTTTCCTGTAAACTTCTACATTTTTACTATTGTAGAATTGAATTTGTTGTAAAGCAGCCTTACTGGAATCCAACAGTGATCACAAGGAAGACCATACAGTAAAAGTTGCATTTCAAGGGGGAAGTAACAAACGGACTATGGCAGACGAGTAACCACAACAATGGTGTTAAGAGTGGGCATGAAGCTGAAAATGTATTGACAGGTTAAATCTATGTGCATTAAAATGCTTTAAAGACAGAAATGATTTATTGTTAGTTAAGTTAATGTATCTAGTCCATAAACTAAATGGATTCCTATTGATATCTCACCTCTTTTAAAAGTCCATCTCATTCCATCTGTTGTGTAGCCTCTTTAAATTGTATTTGAGGACTCAAACCTTTCTTACTGTATCTTTATTGGTTATCAAGAGGCAGTAATGCTTTACTTTTTTAATTTGGGAATACTTTCAGGTCTAAAACTGAGCTTTGAAAAAATGTAGGAACAACATTAAACAATTACAGCAACAGGTAAAAAGCTATCAACTGTGGAACAGACAGTGAATAGAACTAAAAGTTAGAGACAGATTTTGAAACTGGAGTTAAGTTGGCTGCAGCTGCCAACTGCCTTAAGGGAGATCTCTTCATGAACTCTGTAATTGACACCTTTGATAATTAATACACCTTTTCAACCCTGTGAATCAGAGATAAATTATCACTTTAATATAGAGGGTTCTCTGATTAACCTTTTGATAGCGGTGCACACAGTGAGGGGAGATGTGATGAACTGCCAGGGACCTCTGATGATGAACATATGATTCATCAATACCAGCAGCTCTGGACGTCTTTGCTAAAAACACAAACGAAAACCACAACAAAGAAATTCCGGTCATCCGGGGCATTGCCTCTGACTCCAAAATAAACATTACGTTTTGTTACAAGGATCCGCTTCAGCGTTGAGGGGGGAAAAGCAGACAGTGGGAAAAGAGGGGTGGGGGGGTGTGAAGCTTTCTTCCTCTTGACTTTGTGACTCAATTGCTGAAGACCCAGGTGTTTTTTGTTCTCAAAACATCCAGTCAACTCTCTGGTCGACTCTCAGTCTATCAAAAGCACCAGAGATTTTCTTTCTTTTAAATAAATGAATAAAATTGTTAGCAATGCTTTCTGTGCCTACTAGTACCAGCTAGATAGACCTATAAATAGCTCACCAGCCTGCCATGGAAACAAACAACCGCCTAGCCTCGGATCAGTTACAGAAGTAGCAACTTTTTATAGGTCACAAAAACTTCCAGTTGCCTAGGAAACAATGTGGAAGAATAGTGCACTTTTGGAACAGGTAATACTGGTCAGGGCAATTAGAGGGCCCATTTTGTTGAATGGGAGTTATCAGAGAGCTGGCCTGGGGTAATTGAGGGGTTTGCTCATTCACTGGCCACAGACTGTTCTGCTAATGCTGCACCTGGGCCAAGGAACCCTGAACAACTCACAATGGAAAGAAATGCCTGTTTGTTTTCTGTAAGCCAGGGGAAGTTATCTGTCAAAGGACGGGACTGGTGGTGTAACAAAAAGCCACTATCTGAATATTGATTTCCATTTTGACTTGGGTAATATTGTTCATTCTGTAGCCAAGCTAAAGTGGAGAGCAATGTATCTGTTCTAGCTTCAACTGTATCCAGAGAACTAAGCTCGAAACACGTTGCCTTTCTGTATGTTATATAATGGCAGTTTACCGTATGTCCATCTCTTGTTCTTTGTCTGCTTCAGATTATTTACATGAATCAGAATATTTTGTTCTTTGGCGAGCAAGGTGCTTCCAACTGTCCTTACTGTACATTGTTTCTCTCCAAGCTTTACTGGAACCCTTTGTTCCTGTGCTCCATTTGTTGTGGATACGGGAAGACAATGCTTCCACAACTGGATTAAACTCTTGCTCTACCTGTTCCCATAGGCCAACCTACATTCACAGCTGTGACTCTCAGAGAGGCCTGGCCCATCCTTTGCATGATGACTATGCAATTTACAAAATTACAAGCTAGCTGAAACCCTGCCCCAAAGAAGCCCCAGACTCTGCCTGAATTATTAATCGACTATTGATGAGAGCTTGATAAATGCACTCAGCTCACCATCCCAATGACATTCTTGTCTCCTGCCCTGAGCCACTTCTTCTGCTCTGCCTGCCTGTATATGTTTCTGTCAACTGACAGAACAACTGACAAAAGTTACAAAGACATGAAATGTGCTCATATAAATCACAAAAGGTAATTGTTTTCAACAATGTATCAGCTTACAGATCTCAACTGTACCACTATCTTTCCTGCCTGGGAACTCAAATAAGCACACTTCCATGCCAGCTAATTACAGTTTCACACTGTGTGACAGTCGACAATCTTCCTCTATTCTGTTGGCCAGCCACCAAAGTCTTCTAATGTGCTCACACAAGGGGAATCAACATGCCAACCTGATGGAGGTGTACAAACATCAGCAGAGAATTACAGGCATAATTTTGATTACTTCTCTGCCTTTAGGTATTAATCTAAAATCCATCACATTCTGTGGATGAATCTTCTAAAAAAAAAAGAAGCATGAATTCATTTATATGAACACACCAAGGGAGTGCATACGACCACATATGGGTATGTTAATTTATCAATATCAAATGACATACACGCGCTTCAGTACCTCTTCTGACTGACCTCTGGGCCTGGTCGTCCATATCTCCACCACTATCACCTCTAGCAGCTGCAGAGCACTTAATAAATTGCACCTTTAACAAAAGGAAAAGGTGATGAATTGAAAAATGTTTAGCCAGTTCATGCATTATTAATGCAGTCTCTCCCTCAAATGGCCGCTGATAAATAATTAAAATTAATCTCATTATGGGAGTTTTCATTATAGGATAATTTAATTAAATGGAATCCCAAGGACCTCTGAAGGCCTGGAGTCACTGGGGCCCCATGCCCTACTCCTCTAATGGGTCAGGACAGGAGAGTGCACTGGTAATGCACAGGAGCCCATACATTATTTAATGGATCCCACTAAGTAAGGACAGATCAATGATAACTTGTCATCTCATCAATGTGTTGAAAGCATTCCAGAGCCCACTGCAAGACAAATCCCAAAACTGGCACAGAAAAATATCTGCACGCACACACTGACAACCCACACGCACGCAAGCGCACACACATTTACTGTACACTGAGCAATGTCACTAACTGTCATTTGAGGATGCAGCTATGAATATTCTTTGTTTGTGCATATTGAAATGCAACACCAAACAGAGGATGCCTGTGCATTCTACTGATGGGAAAGCAGCAGAGGTTGGAGGATGAAGGGAAAAGACTTGACGCCTGTTGCCTACATTACACTTCAGGTCAGATGTGCTTCAGTGTAAACGGTGAAGGGTACAAAGTGTACATCTGATACCAAACAATAAATGATATCAGAGTCAAATGGGAGCCATTAAAGACCTTCTTGGTGAATGAGATGAGGGGCTGAAGAGGAAGAGGGTATCTGAGTTTGTCTTGTCTCCAAGAGCACTTAAGCACCACTCTAATTATCACACCACAGTGAAGGTGCACACATCTAGCTCACATTGAGATGACTTAAGCTGCTTTCCCGCCACACATGGATAGAGTTCTCGGCTATTCACACAAGCACCAAAATAAATAGCGGCTTAAAGTTTTGATGACAATAATAACTAAAATGTATTGGGTGAAAAAATGTCATAAATTCTCAAAAGCTATTTGTTTAGTTCATCCTTCTCAATATTTAGAATATTGTACATTGGGTGTGTAATGAGCTAAGACTTTGTTGCAGTAAAGTTCTAATGGCATCAATGGAACATAAATGTCCATACAGTTCAAAGGCCAGCTATTATGTTCAACCAAGTGCCCATTATTTCAACATCCTTTATGCTGGTTTACAGATACTGTTCCAAATTATTTATACCATTAGGCCTGGCCACAGTCAAAACCACCATCTCTTTTCCTGATAGAAAACATGATGTCACTTTTAAAATTACACAAAAGAATGATGGAGAACAAAAATGTGGATTTTAAAGAAGTATGCCTTTATCTTACCCTTTTTGTCAAAGCCAGACTAATATGTCTTCTTAACAAAGAGACCGAAATCTTTTTTGATCAAATAATATTGATGAATTTTATGTATATTTGAATTAAAAGGATAATGGTCAATTTGTTTTGATCTTGTTTCAACCGCATAATTGGTCCATTGTATGGGCTATTGAATAGTTTTGTGCATACCACAAACTGAGGCTCATTTTGGTTTCCACAGTTACCATAGGACCTCTCCCTAAAGTAGATTTTCAAAATAAGCAAAAGGACCAAATAATTTTGATCAAGACCCAAATTTGACCCAAAGGCCAGGTTTGACGAATCATATTATAATTCTTCAAAGTCTATCTGCCACACTATGTGTTCTTGCTCAGACTTTATTGTTATTGCCAGACCTCTACAAATTAAATGAATGCAATTACTATGCTTAAAACATAGTGGGAAGTGTGCGATAATGAATAACATATGTGACAGACTACATTAAAATGTACGAAATTTCACATTATGTATATGCACATCAGGCCTGCATTTCAAAGAGGAAATCTTTAACATAAACATTAGCATTTTGTGAAAACAACTGAGTAATTAGTTTAGGGCATAATAAGCTGGGGTAGGCACACAATGAAAGAAAGCATTCTGGCTTTAAAATGAATAAAAATTGATTGTGTCCCAATAAAAAACGAATTGGCGGAGTGTTAACTGGATTCCACATAAACGTCTGTAGCAGTCCCTGGCCGCTTTATTGTGTGCTAATGCAATAGAGAACACTTAGCAATAAATGCTCCTCTCTGATGAGCTCACAGAGGCTTTCCAAGATGGCCTGATGAAATTGTAAAAATTAGATTTGAGCTAGCTGCTAATGACTCCTAAAACAAAGGAAAATCTCTAAATAGAATTAGCCTGCCCTCTTCTTCTCTAAATACATCATATGTAAATTACTGTCATTTGGAGAAATATGCTTGCCTGGAAGGTAAAGCCTTCATTAGAGATCTCAGTAGGTTTGGGACTCGAACAAGAACTCCTCCAGGACATTTAAAAAGTTTGAGCACTGAGAGAAGGTAAAGGTATTGTTCACTCATGGTAGTAGATCAGAGATAAGACTAAGAAATCTATTTCTGATTATTTTAGTTGAACCAGATGGATTTTGTTCCAAAGCTGCTATGAGAACAAATACTGTGTGTGTATTTTAATCCATATTTGTATTTAATTTGAAATGAAGTTGTGCTCAATATGCTTCAGCCAAGTCAATGTACAATATCTCTAAAAATAGCATACTCACTTATAATGTCTTCAGTAACTCAGTTCATAAATGCAGCACCGCAGACACCAATATAGTGTCTCTGTGAAAGTTATTCAATACAGTTAATTAAATGAATGAAAGTCTGATACATTACAGCGGTCACTTTGAGCATTAAGTGCATACAATTTTTATTTTAAGCTTTTAACATGTTCCGTCATTACTAACATGTGACAACTGAACCTACAGAATACTGAGAGTTTGATTAGTGCTGACCAACAGCATTCAATTCAGCTTTTACAAACCAAGAATTATTAACTTAGTGCTATTAGTGCCAGTTATTTCTCAAATTTCTCCAATTTCTCCAAAGACTGTGTCACTATATACTATATCTATTGCAAAGTAAATCACAGTTTTTGAGGTAATGAACCTGAAAAGATTTTTTTTTTCATCAATTGAAGTTTTAAACAAGGCTTAACTAACTTGAGGCTAAAATAAAACATGAGATTTTAATTTATAAGTGTTTTTACAACCCAACTGAAGAGAGTTTGCATTTGTTTTCAGTGTTATATTAGCTAACCAAATTGCATTCAAGTTGTGCAAGATAATTTTCTTATCCATAATACGCTTAATGTCTAATCTAATTATAATATGTTTATTGACTCATTAGGTGGTCTTAATTTGCCAGGATATCAATCTTCAAATAAAATAAAATAGTCTTGTTAAACGGGTACCTTGTTGTTGCCGTGTAGGTGGGTGCGTTCATCAGGAGCTGTTTTTACAACCAGTGAGCCATTAGTGAAACACTGGTCAAGTTGACCACCAAATTAGTTTGCTGACTTGGAGCAAATAGGCTGGCTAAGTACAATTTTACAATTCAAACATCATCAATATCAGACAGGACTAGAATAAATAACTGTCTTGATATACCAGTGTAACACAGTCACTGAGATGAACAATACAACTTTGTCAACTAAGGGTTCAGATGTGTTTACACAAGTCCTGCCAACAATTATTTGCCTCCACTTAACCACTCAATGGCCATTCACACTACCCTCTACTGTTTGTATAGGCCAGGAAAAACAAGACATATATGACAACTTTGCAGGAATTATGCACCAATTAAACGGGATAAGTTGTGTTTGCAGGAGCTGTTCAACTGTTTCCTAATACAAACAGGGGGCCTGGCAGTTGCCTAGCTTCAGGACACAGCCCTTGTGTGTTCCTACCAGGTAGGTAATTCACTTATCTGGGCATTGTTCTCAGTTCATCCCTGTTGAATCACATGGCTTTGCCATTAGATTTACCCAGCTTTAGATAAAACCTCCACCAAATATAAGCACAGACCTCACAGGGTTTCCCAAATAAAACCACACAGAATATTTAGTGTTACCAGGAAAGTTACATGTGATCCTACATGCCAATAATAATTTGAACTGTTTAAAAAGAAAGGCATTGTCTGCACCATGACTTTCATTCCACAACTGCATGGCAAGCAGGAATGGGTTGTCAAGAATGTTTTATACTAATCTAATTGTGAGAAAAGGCAGAACATGTGTAGATTCATTGTGAACCCAGTATGTTTGTAGGACACATGTCTGCATGGCTGCAATTGAGACTAAGTCTGAATGGTAGTGAAGTTTGAGTGTTTTCTGAGGGTCTGACATGAGGATCACATATGGAGCAACAGCCAGACTGCAGCTGTGGGGTATTTCCACTGTCCATAAGCACCTACCTATTAACAGGCTTAAAGAAACTCATAATAACTCAAATCTGTCTGTTACAGTTACTGCACTGTTATTGACTCTTAGGTGCAACAATTTCTTAAGAAATCAAAGGCAGGCTAATATTCTACATGTTATTTCCTTTTTCCTTGCTTTCCTATACAGTATGTGCTTTGGGTGAGGATCTCAAGCCAAGAGTAATTTCTTAATCATTTTTAATATATTTCCAAAGTAAAACCCTTGTTGGACACTTTATAGATACAAACAAAAATATACTATTTTTATGTCAAAAATAAAGTCATGTCCATTTATGATATGTACTGTAAGTGTCACATCAGATGTATCCGAATAGTGAATCAGCCCTGATGTTCTTGAAGGAGTCAAACAGCGGATTACAGTAATTGAAAGCCCATACTGCGACAGAAATAACTGTTCTCACACAGGGGCTAGACCCACTGGTGCCTTTTGCTGTCTGTTGGCGAGAACTAAATATATTTTCTGCATTCTGAATGGCATTCCACTCTAACGCATACGTGCCAGTAGTTAACAGTGTATGAGAATAAATAGCTTTCTCAGCCAAGCCTTGAGACATGTCAAAGATGGGCGCACATGTGTGTGATTTGTTTGTTTGTAGACACATTTTCTAAGTGTATAAACAGCTGTAAATAAGTGTTCATGTCACTATCTTAATTTTGTCTTTCCATTTTTATCAGTTTACATTAGTAACAAGTCAGATAAATTCATGCTTATACATATTGACAGAGTAATAACCCTTCTGGCAGAGCAATAGGGCCTAATTTCTAAGGATCTTAACCATGAGCCAGAATTATGTCACTCTGACCACCTGTTCCTCTGAAAAACGTCATTGGCCTTAAGTAGTTCCGGCACGCATCCAAAATGTGAACTTCTGAACCGGAGTGCTTACTTTCTCATTTGTGTAGAAGCAGGAGGCGGCGGTGTGTAGCAACAGCCACTCTAATTTCGTGGTGGTAGAGGAAGGGTTTACATAAGGGATGTGCTGTCCTGTGCCTGTCACTCAATCTGCCTCTGATTGGCAAATGCAGGATTGAGGCTGATGCTGTTTCATGTCACCTAAAGGCTAATGACAGATTAAACATCAGTAGCAGAAATACTAAATATTGTTCCAGTAGTCGCACAAGCAGTTAACACTTGCATCTGTGGAAATAACCTAGGGAACATTTTCTTATTATTCAAGCATTTTCTTTATTGTGTTATAAAAGCTTCTAGTCAAATTAAAAAGAAACAATGATGCATGTGATAACTGCGCATGTGATAAGTGATGTTCGCTTACATTGTCAAAAATAGAAAATACAATCATCTCAGATAGAAAGTCAGGCTTTATATATTAATGCTTGCTCATATATTAGTTTTGACACAGCGTCAGAAATAATAGCTGTGCTCAACAAAAGTAATCCTTTCTCTGTCAAGGGAAAAAGCTAAATGTCCTGCTGCTTACTCTGTCTGTCTTCAAGACCCAAGTTGCATTGCAGGTGTAGCACAAATACACAGTATATGTCTTTTAAGATGGGAGCTCTAAAATAGCTGCGCAAGCACCAGCAGACCACACACAGCTGTTAGTAGTGTGGTGCTGCTTACATCATTGGAGTTTATGCCAATTAGCTTTTCTCCCTATTTGCAGGGTGTTTGTCATGGATGGAAATAGAAGGACGTGCCTCCACAGCCATGCAGTGCTGAGCTTGCTCTGACTGGTAATAAAAGCATAAACATTACAGTATATGTTTAAAAGATGATATAATAATGATAGACTAGCAATTTATTTCGGATTTACATTTTTTTCAAAGCAAAACAACTTAAAATTTTGCGTTTCTGTGTCTGACCAAGAGGTCAAGTCAAACACCTATCAGGAGCTCCACAGGAAGACACTGCATTGGCTGCACAAGACATGTTCCTGTTAAATCAAACAGGCTTGCTGAGGAAACCAGCCCAGCAGTGGTCCGTCACAGGGAGCGAGGGGCAACCACCGACTGTACTGTGGTGGCCTTGATGAAATCAGCTCCCACTAAGACCAATGTGCTGACAGTGGGGATCAAGGCAGTCAGAGTTATTCCAGAGGTCCTGCCACTCTGCAACCCAAAGGCTGACCTGTACAAGGGGCTGATAAGCCACAGGCACAGGGTGCCAGTCTCCACACCGTAAACTACAGCAAAACCTACAGTAATGTTTCAATCTGTGGGCAAGCAGACAGACAGACAGGCAGGCAGAAGAGGGCAGTGTTTTTCTTCAGTGTTACAAACAGTACAGCACAATGATAAATGTCTTATCTAATAAACCTTATTGAAATGCCTTTAGAAAGCATCAAAAGTTGTGTTACAATATAGTCTAAAAAGAGATGATGCTCTAGTATATTATTTCAAGGTGAATCCTCTGATTACCAAAAACAAGACAAATTAACATTTCAGAATAATCTAATCTATTCAGTTAAATATGTGCATTCAAGGGTGATAATGGACTTAATGTAAGAATGTGTGCACTTCTTATCAAGGCAGCCAGTCTGCTACAGTAAAGAGAAGTAGCCACATACCCCACTCCATTTGCTCCATGTGTTAAGGTGTCTATCATGTGTGAAACAAGCTATTTTTCTTCAGCCGTGCCTTTTTGACTCTGATGACATAATGCTAGAGAGAGGAGCGGGTGCTGGGGGGTGGAGGGAACTTTCCCCACTCTTACTTTTATACACCTATTTAAGAACAGCAGCCTTTCACACCAAGTTCAGCAGGAAGACGTAGTAAAATGAAATGGGCAAGACCTACAGTATTTCATAATTAATAGGTAGCAGCGAGAGGAGAGTGCTGCACACTGACGTAAAAAGATCAACAACGTATAAAAGTGATCATTCATTCTGCAGAAAATTACGGATAAAAAAAAACCCAGTGCCATATGTTATTCCTTTCACAAAAACAAAATCATAACAAATCTGAAATATGTGTCAAGCTTTTTATAAACTTTGATTGGTTTGCTTTATTTGGAAGTCCTATAGAGCTGCTACTCTGCTCGCCTATACGATCTAATTTGTTACTGAGGTGGTCCCCAGCTCATACCAGGTCACCACCTGCAAGCAGTACTGTAAATTACTTGGTGGGCCTAATTGCCCATGTCCGCTGTATTACTATAAAGCCACTAGTGCTGTGCTAACTCTATTGTCAGGTACTTAATCAAGGCCACCAGATTTATTTCCTTGCACTAACTCTGGGGACAACCACAAGCAGAGGCCTGAGTAATTGGATCTTTTTTGCATCTAAAATTAACCACCTATTCTTAGTGAGAGCTGGGGTTTGGAAATGATAACAATAATGATATCAAGCAATACCATATGAGGCCTTGCCTTTCACACTGGGAGTTGCATAATGCATGATAGGCCCAGATGTTGCTCGGAATGACCTTACCTGGGGGGGTACGGTGCCATTATGCCAATCAAACACTGTAACACTTGATCAGTCACAGGCCTAGAGCAGACTGAAGAAACTCAATTATTCAGTCTCTTACCTCACACATACACAGGAGAAGCAACAGGCATTAAGGTCGGCCCAGTCCCTCCCGCATGGATCTAATGCAGGAAACGACAGAAAGTGAAATTAATAAATTCAACTTAGGACAGTTCCAACAAAAAACATACTGTGTTCACAGCTATTTTCACATCTACATTATTTTTACATTTTACAAACTACTAACAAAGAAGTAAGAAAGAGAGAGTGATAAATTAATTCTGTAAAAGAATCATTTTTCATATAAAAACTGTATGCAGAGAGAGTTAGGGTCATTTGTCAGTTAAGTAATTTATCACATCACATTTGGAGGAGTTGCAAAATGAGATAACACCTATTTGAAAAACAAACATTTTTCCCCAACACTTTGTTTCTTGGCAAAATACACCTAAGCAACAAAATTATACCAAATATGAATTTAATATGTAATAATTCCATATTAACACATTTTCCATTTCATTCCCTTTCATTAAATGACTACATATACAGTAGTACTTTGTAATATAATTCCTTTTTGTCGGTGCGGTGGGTGAAGCAGTGCGGAGTGAGAGGAGAGTGAGCACTGAGCATGCAGAGGGGATGTGGTCTGTGTAGGGATGTCAGAAGCATAATGGCCAGCTGAGTCATAGGTTATAAAAAGCTGTCATTAGGGATTTCTGTCCTCAGCAGCTCATCACACAGGACCTGTGAATTATTTATTACGCTGGAAACTCAAGTGGCCCCGTTACTCAAGACCGCCTGGTTTCCTGCACTTCCCTTTCCTTAGTCTTGTTTAATAAAAGCACAGCATTTAGCTGTTGTAATAAAAGTCTTTGAAGAGGATCCAATGTATAAATAGAAATTAATTTTATTAATGTAACTACTTCTGCTGATTTTTTCATTGTGGATATAATGAATTATACACCAACAGTGTGCACCTAATGAGGGCATTTATACAATGAAAGTGTATAATCAACGTGTTTGCACTATTAGAATAGACCTTGTATTTGCTTTGCCCACAGTCCAAATGACCACCTAATTAGAACTCCAACTATATTAATGAAGGGATTTTTATTATATGGCTGGATTAAAATAAAGATAAACCAAAGACAAATCCTCATAACGATGATTTGGAAAGTCTTCAGAAATCTCAGCATGTGTGGCATTGTGACATCAACATAGTTAGTTTTTTAGAGTAGACTGCTGATTTTTTAAGCAGATAGGGATTATATGTCATGACCAACATATTCCACAAATCAGCAAAAAAAGAAAACTTCAGCTCCCCTAAATCAGTTTCACTTCATTTTTCCCCCCTTCAGTTTTTGATAGCAAAGTCGATGCAAATCAGCTCAGGCATTTTCCTCACTTTGTTTTGTTCTCAGTATATGAAAATGGTTAAAAATCCCATGGGTCAGTGAAAATGATCCTTCCACTCCAGTCGCCTGCTCTAAGTCAGCCAAAACATTCCAGACTTCAAAAGGCAGCTTTGCCTACCAGGGCCATTTCAGTGTCCCAACCTCCATGGCCCAGGAGGACTTGGTTATTTGGATAAATTAATTTCTGGAGTCTGCCTGAGTTGCAAAAACAACCTCCTGCCTGACAGCAAATTAGTCTAACTGAAAAAGCTAGAAAACGCATGAGGTTAAAGAAAACACCTCCTTTTTTTAACACAAAATTGATTATCTGTTTATTGGCTGCTCAGCTGTGTTTCAGATTTTATATATTTTTGGTAAGTTTAATATGAGAATAGAAAATATTGTGGAATACGTCTATAAACCTATCAGCTGGCAGGTGATGTGTTTCAATAGGCAACTTCAGCGCACAGGCTGTAAAACACACAGACTGTGTACAGTACACAGCTGACAGGCTGTATACCATAAAACAGGGCAGATGTAAAATTTTTAACAGCCGTCGGTGGTATTGAAAAATGATATAAAACTGAAATCTCTTGAAGACTCAAGCATTTATAAAAGAGAAAAAAATAAATAAACCTGAGAGCATGGACTGTGAAAATGGGGGAGGAAAATGGTTACGGAGGGAAAATTATGCAAACAGATGAAGACAATCCAGAATTAATGGTCCGCAACATTTTCAGGCACTCCAAGAGCTGTCCAAGGACACCATAGGGGAGACTGCATGGCCCCAGTAATTGGAGGAGCATGTAACTTCAAAAGTAAGGAGAACAGACTGGAGAACTTTCCTCTGAAGTCGAGTCTTAAAGAAAACGTGAAGCACATGTACGGTACAGTAGGGAATCTGGTACATGTGTGAATGAAAATTGTCCTTTTCATTGCTGTAGACATGATACACTGCAGTATTCCTGCTGCGCTACCACACTTTTAAAAAGTGAATGAATTCGCTTCTCGAATCTTTAGGTCACAGCTGTTCCATCTCAGGTCAACGACTGGAAATACAGAATGCAGCGAAAATGAAAAGTGGGTCAAAACAAAACAAGAGTATTCCACAATGTCAATAAAGACATCCATAAAATATATCATTCAGAGGATGTGAGATCACCTTAAGAGAAAGAAAAGCTTTAAAATGTAATGACCATAAGTCACAGTAAATGTGTCATTTACGATGTTGAGGATTTTGACTATGTTCCCTATCTTCAATAAAATGGATGATATTTCTGCAAGCCAGTCCATGAACAGGATCATGAAACTATTGCCTTGTCAGATGATGATTCAATCACAATATGTGAGGCGTATTACAATATTAGCAGCAGTGGTTTAAGTCATTTTTCAAGCAAAATGCCAAACATTCCCTTGGTACAGTCTTTTAAAATGTGAGGATTTGCTGTTTTTCTTTGTCTTATGTGACCATAAACTGAATATCTTTGACTTCTGGATTGTTGGTAAGTTAAAACAAGGAATGTGAGGATGCCACCATGGACCAGCAAATGATTAATCGAGAAAATAATCGACATTGAAAATAACAGCCCTAAATATTTTACAAAAAACATTAATACCAAGTGGAGATAAGACCAACTTTGTAGATAACCCTGTCCTCTGATCATGCATGTTGCATGTCTGTACACCAAAGGCTAAAATGTAATACACAATATACAATACACCTAACAGGCTGGTAGTACGCCTCGACCAATATTTGAGATAAGATTTTAAAAAATGGAGACAGGATGAGACAAATATCATCTCTGTACTCTGTTCTACTTTTCTACCACTGTAACTGCAGCACCACACTTGTGCACTTCCAGTATGACCTCTAGTCAGAAACGAGCCAATACTCAGCAGTAACCTCATCATAACATTTGACCAGGTGCATAAATATGTGGCTTCTTGAGCTGACACTTAGACCCTGAAGGACTACTGATATTTGACAATTTTGTTCTGCAAGACAAAGAAAAACATCCAATCAGGGAACCACCATCTTTACACAGCTGATTCAGTGAGACTCTTATGCAGTACTGCTGGACTAGCAGAAGGCCTGCTTCTGCAACCTAGACTGTTATCGTGATGGCATAACTTTGACATAACCTACACTTCTGTCTTGATGATGTGCCTCAGCTATATATCATGAAAATGAGTCCAAGTCAGGAGAAAATGAAGACAAACTGTATCACGTTGGAATGGGAAAAGCAGAGGGGAACACAATCTTTCCAAGGTCCTTTGGTCTGAGGGAAGAACACCATGCATGCTTGAGTCAATCCAACATACACTAACTGAGGAGAAAATGTCCATTTTTAACCTGTTATCCATCACTGTCAAATGTGGTGCACAGTAAAAAAGGAAATAATTAGACAGAAAAATGACTGCAGCCTGGGGCAGAATGAATGAGAGTAAAACCTGGGTACAACTGCTGTTAACTTAAGGCAAATAATATTTTGATAAATGTTCTGCATGCAGCTTGTACTACCTGCATTGCCCTATTTCTGCATGGAGTGGAAGCATGTTATTCTTACAATACAGTATATACCACTGAGGGAAAATGTGAGACAATACATGTAACATAATACAAAGCAACTGCACTCATAGGTCTACTGTATGATACACACAGAGACTTGTTTTAACAGGAACTGCATTACAACAGTACAAAAATCAATGAAACAGTGATTACTTTTTGAGACTAAGGTAATGCACACACACTTAAAACTAAAATAAGTATTTTCTAAATTAATTACAGTTATTAGTTAATATATATATTAAAACAAAAAAAATAACTGAAATAAATAAATTGAGTTACTGTTGCTGTATAAAAGCCTCAGTTTACCGTGCTTTCATTTATTACTGCGCACTAGTCTTTCTGCCTCAGCTAATACTACAGCTCTGATTCATTGAGCTGTAGCTGTTCTTCCCAAAGTAACTGCTGCTGCTGTCTCCGCCCATATTGGAAATAGCTCAATAACACGCTGTCAATTCACCACACAAGTCAAACAAATAGGTAACTCTTGGTAGCTGCGAAGACATGGCTGACAGTAAAGTAACAGAGAAGTAGAGTTACTGCAAATGGAGTCGTGTCAAAGATACCTAGCTTACCGTGCGTCTACCACCGCTGTCACCACATGCAACAAGTCTCACTATCGATAAACATGAATTTTACGTCTTCGGACCCGTCAGCGACAAACTTCTTTCACCGCTGTCTTGGAAAATGTGTCCGTAACAAGTGAATGCGTGAGGGTGAAAACCCCACACAAAACGCGTATCGTTGCCCGACGTGTGTAAAAGCTAAAACTTTTCACCGCGGTGGAGTCGGACGGTTCCAGTGAATTGACATGATAAGTCCGCAGGCGTCTCCGCGCGCGCTGCCCACTGGTATCAAATGTAGCACGAGGGAATGTAGGCATGAGGAAAACATAATACACAGTGTTACAGTTCACTTTTGTCGCTAACAGCAGGATATTTTTGCTTGTCAGTGCTGTATAATTTTCTAATATTCTTTGACTATAATAATATGGGTAAGTATGGACAAAGCTGTAATTTATACTTGCAAATTTGAAGATATACTGTAGTTTTATTATGTATTTGAATAAAATTCCACTTATAAGTCTTTGATAATCGCCACATAATAAAAGTGGACTTTGCTGTGGTAAACCATATTATGATGGTCTATACAGGACATCTCCATCTCTCTCTGGATATGAACTAGAGCGCCACCCATAGGTCTCTATGCAGCCATCAAGACTGTTTAATTCTTTTCACTGAGTCCAGTCCTCCCCTCTGAGTATCTAGTCCAGCAGGAATCTATCAAAATATCAGAGATGTGATGCTTTAATTTAGTGGTTTCCACCTGGTCAGGATCCTATTGGGGCCATGAAGTAATTTCCTAGGTAGGAAATAATAAAAAAAAAATAAAAAATCAAATGCACAAATTCTGTTTATTTCACAGACTTTTATCCAGTTTTTGCTTACTTCTTGTGAGATAATGCAGTTTTTCCTTTCCAAAAATTCAAATGAAGCATTCCATGAGAGGAAAACTGACTTTGAATTGCTCACAACTTATACGCATGATACCTATGATGAGGAGTCACACATAAAAATAGTTGGGAACTGCTGAGTTAATTATTATATAAACTAACCATTGGAGTAGGGGTTTCTGGCACAACTTCACCATCTTTCAGGGTGCACGGAGAGGGGGAATAATCTAAAGAGGTCAAAACTCCACTGACACAGTAACATCAATAAAATTAATCTTTATTCTATGAGTGTTTCTGGAGTTTTGACCCTTTTAAAATCCTCTATTATGCAGAGTAGACACCAAAGCCCACCACAGGATACACCTACAAAATTAAGTATTTTCAACATTGTAAAACAGTTTCTGTGTAGCTTTTAGAATAAATCACAGTTGAATGAATGCAACATTCATGCTTATGTGAATAGCTTCCATATAGTAAGGCAATCTACTCCTTCATCAACTCATTGGACTAGATGGTTGAATGGACAGTCCTTTAACAGCCTTCAGCAATACATCACAAGACAATTCAGATAATTTGTTGCATCAATTGACTGTTCACATAATCACATTTGGGTTTGAAAATGCACTCATCCAAAGGTTCCAGTCCAAGCCTTCATTTCAGCACAGCAGCCCACACACCTTCAGATAAAGGGATGCGAGTGGATGGAGAGTGCCACATATCCTTGAGAGCATTTTTTAATTTCTTGGTGCTCCATCTGTTGAAATGATAAAGTGCAGCCATAATGGAGTGCAACAAGATTAAATTAATCAGGTTTGTCCATTATACCGCCGCAGGCTCTTCACAGATGATTGCAATTTTCTCTGTCAGGCCCATTATTGTAAGATCTGTTTAGCGGGTTGATGCAATTAAAATGGACTTAATGTAAATTTAACAATACAAATAACACTTCTGTCTGTGTATGTTTAAGAGGGGTGCGGCTGGAGGGTCCTGAAGTGCAACGGTAAACACCCACTGTAACCATTTTTAACTTCAAACAAACCAGGGTGCTATTTGATTAGTGTGGACTCTGTGATCAATAACTATGTTTCATGTTTTCATGTTCTCTGTGATGTCAAAGGATCCGGTTGCACAGACCACCCTTGTCTGGACGTTCGCTGTAAGGAACACAACACCTTCCACAAGCGTATCATGATGCCCATAGATCATTTGAACCTGGAGAAGGGGGGAGTTTAATGGAGTCGCTCTGATGAAAGCATATAAAGTGCACGCCTTCACTCTTGTGTATGAAGCTCATGGTTCAGTACAGTAGGTGATGCAGACTTGAGAGAATTTTATTAATTTTTTCCCGGAGCTGATCTAATATCTCTCTCATTGGTTGCTTCCTCCTGCTGGATCAGGTCACTGCCAGGGGACAAAGCCTACAGGATGTGCGCTTAACAGGAGGAGATCTCGGCCTAGCGCCACAAAGCTCCCACCACCACTTAAACGCGGGAACGGCGGAACTGTCACGCTAAAAATGTCAGGCGATTTTGTATTCTCACCACCTCTATAATTCTTGATTTATGCTATACAGTAAAATATAACAATGCACCAATGCTTTTCTCTGCATGAAGATACTCCTATGCACTTGAGGATCCGATTTGGTGGTACCGCTGCCGTGAGACACATTTTTCATAGATATATCTGGAACCTCAGACCCACATCTGTTTTAAGTGATTTTACTGGATTTGAGGCAGCTGAGCTTAAGGTTATTGTGGCTAAATGAAGAATTACCATAACCAATCAGACAATACAGTTTATTACATTATATGCTACATTTCATTTTGAGGTCAGGTGTTTTGTATTAGTGTCCTATCACATTACGAGCAAAGTGAAATAACCCACACCTGGGGAAGAAGTACATATTTTCTTTGATATATAAATAGGGAGGAGGCAATGTTTTTATTCAAATGTTGTTGTTTTTTTCTTCTTCTTTGCCCTTTTTCTTAAATCACGCAATGAGATTTATAATACCTGGTGTGCAGTCCACACAGGTAACCCGAGGAGGTATGCACCAGTATGTTTGTTGGAGGCAAATTTCACACGAGGCACATTCCAGTGGTCATGGCAGGCCAACAACAAGTCAATCAATCACATTCTGTACACCAGTAATTTAGTAGGTGTCATCCTATCTCTTTTGTCAGCCACAGGACAGCGGCATGAGTCAGAGAAGGAAGCAAGACAACAAAATGCTTTCCAAACAGCTGAGGACAGATAAAAAGCAACCCTCTCACCACCACCCCTCCCCATCCTCCAGAAAATAGATGATTATGCATTTATATGAATCACTGATGCACTACTTAATTCAATCACACTGAGTTTAAGAGAGTAACATATCTTTTATGCATTGCAACTAAAAACAGGAATTTGATCCATCTTTTCTATGATTACAATGTGATAATTTTTTGAACACTGTAGAAAAACTTTAATAAAGTTTTGTGTACCATATTCAAGAAGTTAAAGCTATAAAGTGGCTGATTGTTCATCCTGGTGAATAATCAGATGGCTTTATGCTAGTTATAGCAACATGAAGCACCTTGAAGGTCAGTCTGTCAATTAAAGGTCCAATTTGTAATTCAGAGTTTTAAAATTCTAAAAATAAATAAATAAGATATGGGCTGTTTCACTTTTTTATGTTATGGGTTTAAAATGAGTGTTTGTGTATGAGTGAATTTTGGTGGGGCAGTACCCTTTGGTTTACATTTGGATACCAACCATTTGAACATTTAACATTTCACAACCCTGAAAAACTACTCCTCAGTGATACCGTGGAAAAGAAACAACATATACAGTATGTTATATATAAGAAATCTAAAATGTATGTAAAAGTATATTTGCAGTGTAGATCTTGTTATGAGGATTTAATAAACTTCAAAAAATATTTATTTACTTAATATCATACAATACACCCTGGTGTGTCCTTTGGTAATTAATTGCCATTGGTGGGCATTTATATGTTTAACTTGCAAGACATCCAAACATGCATCTACAGTAACAATCAAAATACTTTGATTCATTGCCCCGGTGGTATATGGCCTTGAGGTGAAAGCTGTCCACTTGCCAAATCAAATACCCCTGCAGGTATGTGAAACCATGAAAAATGCAGCCCAATCTGTCCTCTATCAGCGGTTATATTGGAGAGGAAGTATGGCCAATGTTTGAGAGCGGAGCGCAAAATAATGAGCCGCCCAGTTCCAAAAAATGTTTAATACAAACATACAAGCACCGGCATCAAATGCCAAAATCTCCCACAAAAAGAGCTTATGAAGCCTCGGTCCAGTGGGATAGCATAAAGTATGGGAAATTTGTAGTGGGGAGAAGTCCTCCAAAACTGCTCAGTACAATTACTTGGTATGTGTGGATTCTTTTTAATATGTCATGAAGAAAGCTGGCACTGAACGCAAGACCTCCTCTTCCCCTTTTACTCAGTCATGATGGTTTTATGGGACATCAGTTTTTGAATAAAACAGGCATTTTCTAAAACTTTGCCAAAGTTGGCTCCATTTTTATCATATGTAGCCTTTTTCTACTTCAGGCAGATATGTTACATTTTAAAATTATCACCAGAATCTTTTTGGCTCCTGAAAGCAAATCACTTTTGGAGGAAATAAAGTGTGCGAAGGTAAAAATGTCCAACAGAATACCAGAGACGGATTACCTTATTGACTCTTTTTGGATATGATTCCACTTGATGTGCCATCTGCACCCTAATTCTTAAATCTCACTCCTTTCTCTCATACTTGCTCTATTTTCTACCACATTATATGTCTGTGGTTTTATATAATAATACAATAACTAGTAGATATTCAAGCTAAGAGAACTTCCTAATAAAAATGTTATATATTTAAAAATGGTGCCAGCAGACTTGCTTTAAAAGCATTTATATGCACATTGTCACTTACAGGTGCTGCCATGGCAATTTCTATCAGACAGTTATATTTCATGATGATGTTATAATTCTAAAAGACTTATTAGATTTGTAAAGCACCCACCCCACTGTTTTATAATGCCATAAAAACAGGCCACAACCCATATGCTGTAACTGACTTAATCATAACGCATACATGTATACCTTCACTAGGACTTGAATGTACTGAAGATATCAATATCCCTAAAGCGAGAAACATGCATTGAATGAAAATGTTTTTGCCTCAAAGCAATAGGTCAGCAATAGGTGTGGTTGAGTCTGCAGACGGATAGTGATCATGTGGATTAAACTGCATTTAGCCACACTTGTCTCATGGGATTTTCCTTGGCTACATGCGAGCAGACACTGAGCCAAAGCCCAGCTCAGTATTTTGACAGCAGAGCCAGAAAAAACAAAAGTGTTTTGCTTTTCCGTTAAAAAAAAAAAAAAAAAAGCGAGAGAGAAAGAAATGAAGATGTAGTGGAGAGAAACGGTAGTCCCTCAGCCACTGCCTTACTCAATCCATATGCGAGGCTTAGAGGCAGGAAATACCCACAATTCAGTGTAATCAGGGTAGAGGCCGCCTACCCCATTGGAACGGACCTGGTGGAACTGATTGGGCACCATTAGGGCAAAGCAAGAGCTAAATATGCAGCACACTCAAAATGTTACATTTTCATACGGCCCGAGACACAGTCAGAGTAATGGAAGGGAACAAGTTCTATCTCCCATGAAAATTTAAGTAGAAATGGATTTGTGCAGTATTTACTGCATGATTTTTAGGTTCACCTCTGACCTAACAGCTTCAGTCTGCTGCCAAATTTATGCGAGCCCTATCGGCCCACACTTCCCTTAGTTTAAAATGACACGTTTCTAAGTTACAAATGTTTGATCACAACGAGAGCACATTATGTAGAAATCTCCCAGACCCTCACTGCTGCATATTCTCAGATCACTTTGAATCACAAAGGAGCGTTTGTATTTTGGTTCAGTTGCATTGCTAATTCACAAACTGACTCTTTTCTGCGGTACCAACACTCGACCACAAGTAAGACTTCAACAGAGCAAATGACAATGTGCTTCCCTAAGAAGGCAACAGTTGTTTGACAGGCTGGTGGGTTTGTTTCATGATGAGGGAGAACTGCTGGCATGTTAAACCATAATAACACCCCACCACCACCTCCCCACCTCCCAAACTAGCGTGCTAGCTGTAGCCCTGCTTCAAGAACCAGAGAGGGGTTTCCCAGATATACAAACAGAGGCTGGCTGGCTTGTTGTCTGTGCAGCTTGACGTTTATGGAATTTGAGGAGTCTGCATGTTTACTGATAGTTGGTTTTGGTTTGTCCCTTTTTGAGAAATAATTGGGGAGGCTGGAGGAAACAAGGGGAGCGACAGCTGATGTGGTTTGGTCAAAGGGAATGAACATCTGCCTTTGATTTAATGTGTGGCCCAATAAAGACCCATGGCACTGGTGCAATATCTGTCTGTCTCTCTGTCTCCGTCTATTGCGAGATCTGTCTGTCTCTCACATTGTCTCTCACACAATTCAAAATGGATCATCCTCACCGCACAGCTCTGTACTGTGAGATTGCTTTCTTCTTTTCTTCTCTAAATTGCAGCAAGCAATTTGCGCGCCCATCAAACACTATAGGCTACATTTTGAGTAGGAGAGAAGGCTGGAGTAGTTAAATCCTTGATTTGTACCTCTCGAAACTCTCACAAGTCCCCCGTGCCCCTCCACCCCCGCTCTCCACCTCCCACACAATTCCCAGGTCAACAGAGCTCTCAATATGAGGCACGTCTGGTCTACTGTGACAGCATATGGTTATCCACTCAAGGTGTCCAGAGACACTCGTTCCTCATACATTTCCAATAAACAATAGAGCAAGGAGCTTATTCAATCAAAGTGGGTACTACTTTGAAGAGGCAAAGAACTTGCCTGCCTTAGCAAAATGCAAAAAATCTCATCGATAATATGACATTTTAAAAGTTATATTTCCTCAATACTCAAATGCTAAACTAATATAGTAAATTGGATTTCAACGATTTCAGTCTCTCCCTCTGTCTCTCTATTTTTTTCTCTTTCTGCAATCAAAGTATCTGCTTTTTTTCAGTTAAACGTCTGGCAGAAAGCAGAAAGCAGCCGTACTGTACGCGAGCTAAGAGTAAACACACTAAATTAGACTCTGATTACATCATATTTTGGATTGGGGGTGGGATGAGGGGGCTAGAATGGCATCACATGAAGTTTTATGAGCACTGTCAGTTACCTTTTAAATAATACACTCACCATGGAGATGATGTTTACTTTAAGAAAACAAGTGTACGTTTTGCCTGTTAGAGGCACAATTCCTTAAGTGCTCGGCAGCTCCATGCAGCTGTTTGTACTGTAAACATATAGTGAATATTAGAATGATGTAAACCCAGAGGGTCTGCAGCCTATTACCACCTCTACTACTTTGCCTCTCTTTATTTATAATGTTCAAGATTAGCAATAAAGCTAATTTTATTCTATCATAATGTGTCCTCTCCCTCTCCAATAGACTTGACTTGTATATAGTGTGATTGGATGATAGACAGATGCTGCCTGTCTTAGAGTTTGTGTGTTCCAGTTGCATGGCAACAGTTTGGCAGGCATGATGGAGACGTGTGCTCGGATTGATAGCATCTCTGAAAGGCAGCTCCCCCTGGGTTAATGAGGGAGTTATCCTATTAGAGCCCCTCCTCTGCTCCACTCCTCCTGTTTCTACAGGAGAGCACCCATCACTGCCTGGGCTCTCCCTGCAAAGGGGAAGAGGCTAATGGCCTCAGCTGCACACAGTGCAGTCCTCTCCTCCTTTTCTGTATCAGTCCTCTGCCCAGACTGGCCTCCTCGTCCCACTCTTTGTATGCACTCTCCACCGCTTTGTCCTGATTTCCAGGATCGATAATTGAAGTCTCCCTCGCCCCTTCCCTCTCAACATGTTGGGGCCATAAATCACTGCCCCCATTCGCAGGGCAGGAAGGATGCCTCAGCTAGAAAACATCTCAAGCAAGCGCAGGTCAGGCGGAAAGGTGAGGACAGCTTAACGGACTGTCCCCAATAGCGTGACCTCCTCTATTGCTTCTACAAAAGGGTTTTTTTTTTTTCTTTCGTCCTGACTCAAGAGATGGGTGGGGAAATAAATTAGGAAGGCACATTAAGCTGTCACCCAGGACTTTGAACAACACAAACTGGCTTTTCACATGTGATCATGTTTTTCAGAAACCACACACAGCAACCGCTCCAGCTTGAAGCCATATTCATAAATAAAAAGCATTAAGTCAAAAAAATAACGGAAGCACTGAATTTTTAAGACTGTTTACTAATCCTGAGGTTTTTTCCTGTTTTTTTAAGGATGTGGAAGTTCATTCATTTTCAACTGAATAACAGCCACAGCCTGAGAAAATGTTTGACTTTAATGTGATGTTTTTGTCATTGCCCAATTACATATTGTTCTGCTCAAATCAACCGCAGCCACTGGAGAGACTGCACCACAGGAAACAACAAAACCACCCTCTTTTAACATCACCACCGGCTTATTCCAAGAAAACTTCGCCGCTTTGTAAATCACACTGTCTCCAAGTCTTCCTTGCAGATATGACCATCATATAAAGCATTCTTATAGCACATATGTTTGATAGTGAAAGTCAGAGGGAGAGATCTTTGAAGATTTTGGGAGAGTGCGCCTGGGGTCCTCGCAGACTGTTCACTCCTTCCACACGAGCTGCCGGTTATTTCCCCTACGGCTCCTGAAGGCAACACAAAGACGTTGACCTAGGCCTCTGTAATGGCCCCTCGGCGGCTATCCTGTCCATCTTCAGCGTAGTTGAGCTCTGAGGTGCGTGACATTTTTACACCATAACATATGCAACCACATCGGCCAGGGTGCACTTGCAAGATGTTACCAAAACGGAAGTGAGGAGAACGCCATAAAAAACATTGGGGGGATTAAAACAATCTTATAGATCACAGTCAACTGAGGCCTGCATGCGGCTGTGCTATCCACACAGTAATTACAAATTGTGCTCCGGGAGCTTCAGGACATCAAAGGTGGTATGGGTGAGGTGACTCACCCTCAGCAGGGGAAGGCTGATATATGGTATGAGGAGGGAGATGCTATGAGGCTTGTCGAGGGGCTCGTGAGAAAACCTCTTGGACAAAACTCTAACTGCACCGCATTTGCTCTTGTGATCCATGTTCCTGACAGCATTTAGTCAGGACCGGAGAAATATTATTGCTCTGTCTATACAGAGTCCTCAGACGCTATAGTCAGAACAATACAGTCAGGCAAAGGCAGTGGGCTTACTGTAAGCATGAGGGATAGAAAACATTAGAGAGAATCATATTCATCTTTCAGTTTTCCACTGTTTCAACCACATATTTAAAAAGTTATCATTTTCAATGAGGCGTGCTCTTCTTGGGTCTCAAATCAACTCCTCTGCTCTTTTATTTCTTCAGGATATGAACAGTGGCACAGTGGAGAGAAAAACACACAAACAGTTTCGAAGAGTGGGATGAGGTTTTTCGGCTAAAAATTTACGATTCTGAGTCAAAGGTATTTCCAGAGGAGGCCAGTGTTTTTCCCACTAGACTATAATTATGCTGATTTACACCAAGAAACACTTAATATCACCTCCTCGCTTCAGCATTAAACTTTGTCCTTTACTGCAGCACAGACAGACCATTATATCTCTGCATTACGATAAAGAATACACAGATAAGTGGAGACTGGTACCAGACAATGGCTTTTCTATTGCAAGTGTGGGTAATCGTCTCATGGAGGGAGTCACTGTGTTTTGGCAAATTGTGCCAGATTCATCTGGCTATAGGCATCCTCTTTCCTGCTCTCTCCTCAGGTTTCCTCCGCCCCATCACAGCAGCGGGGGCCTTATCTCGCTGCTGCCCGCTCTCTCAATAGGCAGGGCCCCGACGCTAAGATTTCAGATGCTGGCCAACCTCTCTGAGGGGGAACAGGTGTCCCCTCTGTCTGCCTGCGGTCGAGGTCCCGCGGTGGAAGCATGGGAAAGGGCAGCCACCGCAGAGGTTCTACCCCAGCGGACAGGTAACAGTGCGCCTTTCAACTCGGCCTGAATTCAGCTAAATTGGCATGCTTTTAGGAACCACGGGAAGCAGTTGGAAGTGGAAAATAAAGAGCGGAAATTCGCCCAATGATTCCCTGTTGGCTTGAGGAGTATGGTGTTCTCACAATGGGAAAGGAGAGAAACTATTTTGATGTGTAAATGAGATAAGAAAAAGGGGCTCTGGCCTGGATAGAACAGACCTGACTACAGTATAGCAATAATGTAGTCAGTGCATTTAAATAAATTAATAATTCATTTTTTCCCTTGTTGTGTTATGAGTTTCTGAGTGTCATCTCCTGAGGACAAACTTCTTTTCTTTTTTTTTTCCAAACTGACATGAGACAAGAGGGATTTGGGGGGGCTTGTGGTGAGCAGGGTCATCTTGAGATCAAAAGATCAGTGGTGTCAGCCCTGAAGCACCCAGCCCATCAGTGAGGCCTGTGATCAATGGCACAGGTGTGGAGCAGGTAAATATCTCAGAGGCTAACACCTTTAACTCCTCATTAGGCACAAATTTGCACAAACTTTGACACATGGGAGTATCATAAACTTCCCTTAAAACCTGAATGTGGAGTCCAGAGAAGGGTTTAGGTCAGGAAAACGCTGATTAATGTTGAAGTAATGAAAGGTAATTAATATTTTTAGAGCTGCAACAGTTATTAATGTTAACTCTCACTGAGGATACACCTCCCTGTGATCTCCCCCATTCATAAATGTAGCCCAACATAAACAGTTAAATCATCAAAGTCAACCATAGCCTGGAGGAGGCTCTGGGGTTGAAGGAACAAAGACATTTGCAAATGTCATGTGTGACCTCTACACTCGAATCCAGCGGAGTGATAATATATCGATGGGAATGCCATTAAAAACAGTTTCAAGCTCCTCCTGGATTCATTTGCGCTGACCCAGAATGCAGTATTTTCTTAACACAAGCAGCAGGCCGCTTTGATGTTATCTCCCTATCCAAACAGTGGAGGGCCGGCTGCCCCTGCCCCCGCCTGTGGCCGCGGAGGACGGCGTCGATTAATCACCAGTGAAGCCTGCGAGAGCGCGCCCATAAATCGCCTCGCCGCTCCTTAAACAGGAGAGTCCCAGGGCGCAGCGCCGTCATTTATCAACACTCTCTCCCTCTCCCTCCCCCCTCTTCCTCCTCCTCCGGATGAGGAGTAAATAAAACTCTGAATATGTATCGGAGGGGAGCGGAGAGGGCGGTGTCCAGGGATGGTGAGCATATCCAGTGGTGTAATGGTAAATAAAGACGTGCCTGAACTCTGACCTCCAAGCAGTCATCAATTTAGTTTATTTATTCACTAAATATTTAGTGAATCACACACGTGTCTGAATACTTCATATCAGCTTGGTGTTATTACACAAAATTATGTCACATCAAAACTAAACTTAGTTGAACAATGGCCTCATTTAAAGAGCAACAGACAAACATTTGACTGTGTCACTTTTAATCATCTTACTGGGGCGTATTTTGAATGCATTTTTCCATAGGCTCATACAACAGTCTCTGTATGTCATATTTTGTCCAATATGAACTAAATTAAAGCTCTATTAAGGAAATATAGAGCAGATTTTTTTAAACTTTATTTTTTACTTTTTGATCCATATCACTGGGCAGAAAAGTCATTAGCATGTATTTTAACAAATAATTCATGGTTTAAGTAATTTTTCAAGCCAGAATGGCAAACATTACTATCTCAGAATTCTAAATTAAGATTAAAGACATTTTGCTTTCTTTGTCTTATGTGATTATTTTTGGCTTCAGCTGCTGCTCAGAATGAACTTCTTCGAAAAATTATTTACAAGTATGGGATTTTTTAAATCCTGCAACAGTGTTTTCTCATTAGACGTCTTTACTCCAAGCTGTGTCATGGGAAGACAAATAGGTGCTGTATCTGCATAATGTTTCCCTCAAGTGGAGATTAAGAAAAATGCATTAGTCTCAAGCATTAGCTCTTCGTGAGTAACTATATATGCACTAGATGGGACAGTATGCTATTATATTAGACAAAAGAAGTTAGCATAGAGCATGTCAGCAGACCAAGTTGTAGTGATTTCTATTAGATAAGGAATGAGGAACAAAATTGAGTGAACTCATTAAACTGTGTCTGTGTGACAGATTATTACAACAGTTTGAACTACGACAGTTTATTAGTCCAGCTTAATGCTTCATGAAGTTTTTATTTTGTAGAGAAAACACAAAAAGGTCATATATATCATACAGTACAGATGCTCCCACACATACATACATGTGGGGGTCACACAAGGGCCACATGTCTATGGACTCCGGATTCCAACTGTGGATTGTGGTGTGGATTGTCCCACTTTAGTGACATAACCATCATATGATGATTCAACACCATGACTAAGGGATAACATATGACAACATAATGTAGATAATCATTTAACTTTTCAACAAGACATACTTGTGAATCCATCCCAAAACACAACATCAGCCGCAGAAGTAAAAAGTTAAAATGAAAACAACCAGGCATGAAGACCAGTAAAAGATTCTCCCAGGATTTCTCTTTGGGACTGGTCGGGGATGTAAACATTGCTCCTTGTGTCCGGCAACACTGGAGTCCTGTGAGAGTCTGGGAGAAGCAGCAGCAGAAAGCACTATCTCCATCATCGGTGCTCACCAGGCCTGTCCTCACACTGGCAACCCCACAAAGCCTGCCCGGAGACAGATGACAGCGCCACAAAGACAACACAGGTGGCTGGCTGCAGACCACCTGGAGCAGAAAAGCTTGGTCACACTAAGACCTCTGGGAGACACCACAGAGGAGAGTTTGGAAATGGAGGGAAGAGAGGGAGAAAATTATGAAGGGGGTGAGGGATTTAGACAGGGCTTAAGAGTCAGAGGAGGAAACAGATAAACAAACAAAAGGAATTATGGTACTGAATGAGGGAAAACTTTTAGGAAACTTCTTGGCTATTCTTAGCTAGTTACTTCAAAGCTTTAAGGAAATGGTAAGACATTTTGGTAAATGCACTTACTTTGCATTTTTGCCAGATGAAATGATTGGTACTACTGTCATATCTTTACAGTAAATATGAAGGTACAGCTAGTCTAGCGACCACTTAGCTTAGCTTAGCACAAAGACTAGAAACAGGGCTACCACTAGCCTGGCTCTGTCTAAAGATAACAAAATCTACTTAACAGCACCTGTAAAGCTCACCAATTACAATTACAATAACATTATATTTTGTTTGTTTTATCTGTACAAAATCCAAACTATAAAAATGAGAATTTTTGATTTTACGGAGGTTTATGTGCAGGACTATTTCTTGGCCAGGTGCCGTGACTTCCAGCTGGTGTTTTTACACTTCAGTGTTTGCATGGATTAAAAGACAAGCATCTTTTAAAATGCTGACAGGCAGCTGTTTTTTTTTTAACTTCCAAATAAAGCTAGGCTAGCTGTCTCTCCCACTTTCCAGTCTGTGTGCTAAGCTAACCAGCTGCTGGCTGTTACTCAAAAGAGTGGTATTATTCTTCTCATCTAGCTCTGCAAGACACTATAGCTTTAAGAAACATTTTTCCATTTTTTTCCATGCAAATCCAGAGTTTTAACAGATGACTCACACATTCCTAGATAATGACACATGCAAAAAAGTTTTAATTATATTAAAGTTGGATTATTTTTAATTTTCTTTTTACAGTAGTTTACATTTTACAGCAGAGTAGAGCAAATCACTGGTCACACATGTATATAATATAAGTAATGTCAGCATAAATTATATAAAATACTTTTCCCCATGTACCAAATGACATGTACTTCCATGGTATAATTTATAGTGATGAATAAGCTCATCAAAGCTAACCCTATATCTATGACCAGCATCAGAGAAGGACTCATCTCAAATGTCACAATAAGGCAGCTTACATCAGATTTGACCTCTCTCTCCAATTTCCTTTAACAATACCATTTAATAACGATATGGTTCGTCACGCTCTATAGTGCGATTACATGCCCTACTTTCAAGAGGTTTTCTGTCCTGACCAAGATGAATCTCTCCTCAAGACTCACATTCATGCCCACCTTTGAACTGAGGGAGATGCTTTAGTGCCGTGACCTCGATCAATTCCCCCTTTACAGAGCCCAGTGAACTTTTATCCAGACAGCACAATCCCCTGGATCAAATTCTTCAGCGTGATGGAGAATTTCTGGAGCCAGTGGGTCTTTAAAGCAAAAAAAAAAAAAAAAAAATGGACTTCCAGCAAGGTAGAGTGGACTTCATAACCTTTTTAGACCTCGGATCGGGTTTTCCTGTGCTGGACATGACCAGCGGTTAGTCTTTGCAGAGATGTGGAAGAAGGTGAAAGACACAGAGAGAATAAAAATAAGTCAGACAGAGCACTGGAGCAGAACTGATTAGAAATACAGGAGAGGCCCATACTCCCAGCGGTTGCCAGGTTCAATTTTTGACCTCCTGCTATTGTCGGTGCTTTTACATGGCTGTAATAGCAGATATGACCTTACCTGCTGCTGGAGGAGCAGCGTTGGAACATCATCAAGGCAGATTGATAAGCCTCCATTCTGTCACTGTGTTGAAAGCCACCCACAAGAGGTTTCCTTGAAAAAATACAGAGTCAAGGGTCTGTTATTCTTCCATAATCTATGCTAGCTTTGGAAAATAACCATTCTCCTTCCATTCTGCCTAACTCTTCCCTTGCAATGCAACCCTTTTTTTCCTTTTCAGTATCTTCGTCTCCTTCTGTCCTTGTTGTCATCAGTGTGTTTTTTTCCTCCCTCCCTTGTCAGCATCACTTCTCCATCTCACGCACTTCTTTTTTCAGCCTCTTTATCCCAATATTTTCCCCCTTCTTTATGCCCCGATCTCACCTCATCAGTAGCGCTTCCCTACTCGCGCTGCAGTCTCCCGTGTATCTGCATGTCTTCCATCTGGGTCCAGGACCCGCTTTGGTGGGAGGCCTTCACCCCCAGCGCAAGGCCTGCCTGTCTGCGAGCCACCTCAACAGCTGTCATGAAAACCAAACAGACACTCTTAATTGGTGTTCCAGACTCAAGGAAACTGGACTAAAATATTTGCATAATTTCACAGAGGACGGAGGAAATTGTAAAAACATGTGAGCCCGGGCCCCGGCTGATGTAACCCTACCCGCCGGGCCGAGTGGCTCTTGGGTGCCACCCAGCGCCAACGGTGCCAGGAGGGAATGGGTGTGGGGTGGTGGTGGTGGTGGGGAGTTGACAAGGGTGAGGGGAGGGCAGTCGAGGAGAGAGAGGCGAGGAGTGAAAAGGTCATTCTGGCTGATCCTATCGGAGTGTCTCACCTTCTCATACTGCTCAGAGCCAGAGAAGACCTGACACAGGCAGAGCCCAGCCTGTAGTATCATATGAACACAGCATTGGGTGGTTCTTGTTAAGGAAAACATTTTTTTTCCTGAAATATCTCCTGTTACTCTTACATGTATATGCATAGGTGTTTGTATGTACCAAATTTGAAACAGAAATCGTGATTTTTAGCAAATAAAGCAGTAAATCACAGCATTAGGTTGCCAGTCTTTTAGTTGCTTTTTCTGTATTGCTGTGTGTGTGGTCACATCAGAGTTGCACAAAACAGAATCAGTGGTTCCTAATCTATGGCTCAAGACCCACTACAGGGGTCACAAAATAAATCTTAGGGGTCACCAGATGATTAACAAGTTAGGATAGAAGAAATAAAACATTTGTATTGCTTTATAAAATGGTTTCCTTTCAGGATTTTTATCTTTGCTCTTCTCTTTTGCAAAATACTGGGTAGTTTTACCTTTTCAGGGCCCCCAAAGTTTTCGAATTAAGCAATCTGAGCACTGCAGATCAATGAACCTGTATATATGATGTATTCCAGATAACAATTCATAATTCAGTGCCTGATCCAAAGATTTCCATTCTTCTCAGTGTTGAGTTTTGGAGGAAATTGGGAATGTAGCTATTGGTTTGTAGGTGATGTTACAGATGTGTTACTACAAAAACATAGAACATAACACAAAAGTTATGACATTATGTAAATATTTGTATCCATGTGCGCCTATGATTATGCATATGTATCTTTATGTATATGTGTGTGTACTATATATGGAAGAAGGTGTGTGTCTATGTATGCAAGACAAGAAAAAAGTTGTTTCGTGTGTAAAACTGCCTCTTATTTAAAACCAGGCAGGTGACCTCCACATTGCATGTATGAATGGAGATACGTGTATATGTTTATTTAAAATAAAATAGAATAGAACACGCCATTACTCTTAATTTTGTATCTCTGTTCTTTTAACATTAAACGTATTACTACTAACATATTACATATCCTAATTTCAACATATTAGTATCATGCAGTATTGCTGTAGACCTTGTCCTCCTCCGTCCTGGTTCCCACATAGCGAACCAGAGTGGTGGGCGTTCACAGTCACAGCTGAGGCAGGGCAGGGTAATTAAACTAGTCTGGGCCATGTGGAAAAGACATAGAGATTTAAATGCCCTCACTGGAGATAACATGAGCGCCATGCAGATAGATCACATGGGAGCCCCCCGTTTACTGGGGATGCCAGCTGCACTGAGACACTGCGGCGAGCTTTGTCACCTTGTAAACGAAAGAGGAGAGACAGAGAAGTGTGGGGAAGTCAATGAGCGGTGCTACAGTATGTCTTTTTGCTGCACACCAGAGGCAGAGGGAGCAGAGAGGGGGGGAACAGAGGGGCTGAAATTGCACGGTGCTTAATAAAAACGCGGGGGAGGCTGGTGTGAGACGCATGAAGTAGCTCAAACAAGCATCAGGTGTCTCTGGGATTTCAAAGGAAATTTCATGTTGCAAAAGTATATTTTATGGTCCTCAGCTAAGAGGGACTGTGAAATACAAGCCCATGATTGTTGACATTAGATATTATTTAGTTTTCTTTTTTTGCAATATAGATGCAAATTAGCCATCACAATTCCTACACTTGAGTGTAGAGGAAGGAGCTACAAGTAATTATAAAATAAATAAATAAATAAATATGCTGTATTACAGAGGAGTGATTAGATCTAATCAAGTGGAGATAAAGTGCATAAACAGATCATTAAACATCAGCTCCTTTTGAATACAACATAATTATTAAGTGATTACGGTGATTACACACCCACCAGGGTTTGTGGCGTATCTTCATTATCGTACAGATTAATCAATGCCACAGGGTCAGGCAGCAGGAGGTTGGAATATTCACAGAGCAAGAAAGATGCATTGTGAGATTAAAAAATGCTAACATGATCATAGATTAATAAATAACTATTAAGAAAATGAACAGCTTATATCAGTTAATACCCAACTCACATCTTTAATGCTCCAAGGATACAGTGTACTATATTTATTACAGATAATTTGCTTTTCAGTGTCTGACTATTGTACTCAAAACCTAAAAAAATACACAAATTTGAATTAAATGTATAGATTATTTGGTAAAGTTAACTTGCAAATCACTTTTAGGGAAATTATAATTGTGCTGTTAGACTACGTTTAGTTTTAATCAGAGAGTTAGAATATGAGATATGAGAGAGTTAATGTATTCTTTATGTCTTTTAATGCTTTTCCACTGCATCACAATGTATAAACAACTGCAGAAGAGTTTTCCCTGGTATTACTTCAGTCTCCATTAAACAGCACAAATTAATCAGTGTCAGAGGCCCAGACAGCGGGAGAAGGATGATGGATGAAAAATGTCTGCATGGCAACCATGTGACACAAAAAGAGGAAGAGAGAAAGGCACTGAAAGAGACTAAGTGTGTGTGTGTGAGCATCTGTGATGTAGCGATAGAGGAGGAGAGAGAGTGTGTGTCTCTGTGATGCAGAGAGGGAGGAAGAGCCAGTGAGAGAAACACAGTGTGTGTGTCTTTTCAAGTGAGTGTTTGAGTATGTCTTTCTGTGATGACAGAACAAACGACCTCCTCTGTCATGCATGGCCTTGAGAAACCTCCACGGATTTAGGCCTCCATCAGCCCCGCAGGGGCTCACCGGCCCGTCCTTGGAGCTGCCTGTTTGTCTCTTTCCACACCGCCGACTAGCCAAACAGCAGGGTCCTCCGCCTCTCCCACGGGTCAGGTCCCTCTCAACCCCCGGCAAGCTTTGATCTGACGGACAGAAGAAGGGGGTCTGAGAGGGCTTTGGGAACTCTAAGCTCTGTGTGTGTGTGTGTAAGATGAGGTAGCAGACAGAAAGGCATGGGGGGGGGTGGTCCGGGTCAGGTGGGGTCAAAGGCCGGTGTCCATCTTGACTGTCCTCCTGTTTGTTGGCTACAGAAGAACTACTACTGCACACTCATGCAAACACACACACTTTGACAAACACACACTTCAACACATATGAAGATACACAAGGACACAGAGAGTTTAAAGCTGCTATAACTGACATTTTAAAGCAGTAGTCGATTATTTTACAATTTTACAAAAACAATTCATCTAATTACTATGTCCAATGTTAAAGGTGTTGCATATAGTGAAGAACCCTCAGGGAGTTGTCAGCTGACTGAAGCTTCCACTGTACATTACATACCCAGTATCAAACAGCAAACAGACAAAATTAGCAGCTAGCTGGTGAACACAGTGTTGGTGTGGAGATCAAAGCAGAGCTAAAAGGAGAGTGAATATTGGACTACTGAAAAATTACTCCAAATATATAACGTATGTTGGATGTGTTCACCAGATCAACTTAAAATAATAATATGTTAATGCGGGGTTTATAGATTGTTTCTGCCGCCCCCAAGTGGTTAGAAACATTAGATATTTGTTCATTAAGTACAATGATACTTTAAATTTATTTAAATCTTGACTGAACTTAATTTTTTTATTATATGCTGATTGTGCCACTAATAGCCTATGCCATATCCTAACAGAAATAATGTATAGAAAAATATACAGGGAAAGAGTGGCAATTTTTTTTTTATGATGATCTGATTGCTCACCTGTGTGATTGGTTGCATATCTGTGTGATCTCTGTGTATGCATAGAGCTCCACATGTGCCCCCTCTCATCTCTATGCCTTTTCCCCACGGGCAGCCTCTCTGACCACCACACAGCCATCAGCCCTCTGCTCACTTCTACCCAGGACAGCCCCCTTTTGAAGGCTGAGTAATTAACGTGCCATCTGATACACCATCCAGCCATAGAGGCTCTCCAGGGTGACACGCACGCGCACACATGGACACACATACATCACACACACACACACACACAAACCTGCGTGCACACTTGCACGCTTATACCCACAGGTGATCCATCAAACAGCGTTAACTGGCCGAGTGTCGCTGTCAGCTGTGTCTTGGTGTATGATGGTGACCCCTGAGGTTAGCCCAAAGAGACCATCATGTGCCATAATGACAATCCCCACTTCAGCAATTTGGAATTGGATGCACCATAAAACTAAGATATAATGTCTGATTGAAGATCTCTGACAATTACCCTAAAGGGATGGTTTGGTTTGGGAGAATTTTTTCATAGTTTTACTACTTACCCAGAGCCAGGTAAAAACGTGGACACCTTGTTTTACTCCATTGTGTGTAGTTAGAAGATATGTTAAGCTTAGCCTAATTTTGCTGGACGTCTGTCTACATGCTCCACGGTTAAGGGAGGGTCATGTTCATTTTTTGTGGAAATGTGAATCCATGTTAACATGAGGGAGATTTATTTATATAATTCAACTTTTGCGTTAACAATTAAAACATCAGTGAAGCTAAAAAAAAGACTTCTATCACCCACAAACAAAGCATCACACTGAGTGAGTAGAAATAAAGGAAAAAAAGTGATATATTGGGCAGAAACATCCTCTAAATTGATTTAATGGTGATTTAATACAGTATGTGGATGTTTGTGGATGCTGTGTATGAGATGTGTGTATCCTGACAATTCAGCGTTTGAGTAGTGTTGTTAAGTTATTCATACTGCTTTGTAAATCAGACATGAAGGGTCACCTGTGTTACAAAACTCCACTTTAAATCTCACACAAAAGTCCAGTGACATTAAAATGAGTAATGGAGGGGTGAGTAAGTTTTTACTGTCATGTAAGAAGTTTGATACAGGGAGGCAGAAATATTATGAAGACAAAGTCTTTGTAAAGCAATTAATTACAAGCAACAATCAGTATCTACATTAACAGAAAATTCAGTTATTTATGTATCACTTCTTTTTTAAAAGACCCACATTTGTTGTTGCACCTGTGCAGACTATACCGTCTTCAGAGGCAATAAACAAGAAAAGTGACCACATCTCAATAAATTTCTCCCTTCCACTGAAATTTTTTAGGACATCACGTTCTACATGATAACCATGAAATCACTTTGATTTCTGATGTGGTCATGCAAAGTTCAAGCCTCTTAGAGAAATGGTTGGATTTGGGATTTAGTTGCTCGGATGTAGCCATCAGAGAAACCTTGACAGAATATTTTCTCCACAAGGTTAAAGGTGATGCAGGAGGTTGTCAAAATAAGACTGATGCCTAGAAAAACTAGCCCTCCTGACATTTATTTGGACTTGTAAAAACATTCAATAGGAGTAATTGATTTTTTTCAACATTTCAGAATAAAAGTACCCTGAATAAAAATATCTTTTGTCCTAGATAATCATCTGCACACCTACCAAATCGCCACAATGAAAAGACAATTAAAAAAAAGTCCATCATTGCTCTGGGTGTTGCCCAGCAAAGCCTGTTTTTGTCTGAAAAACCACTTTTGATGTGGCCAACACTGCCATGGGCAATGTGTCAGAAAAGAAAGAGAAAAAGACAAGAGAGAAGAAAAAGAGGGTAAAAAAAAAGTTCTAATCCATAGTCACAGGTGTGTTACACTTTTGTTGCCCCAGCAGAAGTTCACAACAGAGTTGATGACAAAGGGCCGGGCCCCATGCAAGCCTATTGTGGCCTGGAGAACAATATGGAGGCTGTGAATGGCTAATCCCTCTGGACCGCTGACAGGTTGGGCCTTCAAGCAACCTAGGGGACTCATTTCTCCACTGGGCTGGGCCGCTGTCTGACAGGGATGGGAAAACCCGGGCTACTTACAGCAACTGAGCCTTTGCCCAGAGCAGAGACTGGGAGCCATTGTGAAGAGAAAATATTATCTCCATTGTGAGGTTGTAGCTGTCTTTGTAATGTCAGAAGATGAACTTGGGGGAGAATGTGTCACCGGAGGGGGACTGGAACAGCACTGGAACCAGTTCAGGCTGTGTGAACGCTATTCATCCAGGTTAAGAGGTTTTATAGTCTGAAACCTTGTCTCAGAACAAATTCTTCTGACCTCATTAGGGTTACACATAAAAACCAGTGTCCAAATGTATTGATTTGTATTGATATTATCATTGATTTTATTGGTATTCCTTTGTGTGTATACATAAGGTATGTGTTCGCATACCTGTAATTGCAGACCTTTCATATCCAGAAATTCAGAGACAAAAGGGAAATATGCAGTCAGTGTGTATGTAAAACAAACCCAATGAAAGTACCTGGTGGTGTAAATGTCTTTGTGAGAGAGACAGAAAGGCGAGAACAAGATAATAGGCCAGGGGGCACCGCCCAGTCCTCGTAAACAGGGCCGGGATAGCTCCACATGCCCCGAGAGCAAACACAAATATCTGTTTCTCCTGAGCTCCCCTTGGCAGCAATAATTGGAACTGGAACCAGGACCAGTTAGGGAGACAAAGGAGGATGAGGCTGAGAGAAGGCCAGGAGGGTTGTGTTGATGTTGTTTTGTCAACCCCCCCCTCCAGCGCCCTCCTTAACCGTCCACGCCAATTTATGCATCTTCCCTCCCGTCTTCTCCTCTTCTGCTCCCTGTCTCTGTTTGGCTCGACCTTCCCTTTCAGAGTGTCCAGTTCATCCTGCCACAAAGAGCCTCCATTCTCTCCCGAGAGGAGGCTGCCAGTCCCGCACTGTAACCCAATCACCTATCTAACAGAAGAGTGTGTCATCTCCACAGAGTAACAGGAAGTCTTGCGCGCAAGACAGATCTCCGTCTCTCTGCCTCCGTCTTTCTCTCATTCACACTTATGCGCCAGAGGGCATAAATCCCACTTTGAAACATAAATGACCAATATCATGGACAAAACAGCATGACATTATCATTATGGGGTCTTTTTTATACTTGACTTGGAGGTTTCCATTGTAATGATTGTGCTTTTTAAAGGACACTTGTGATAATATTCAATATTTTTCTTATTTGTCAGACCAAAAAAACAAAAAAATAATAGCTTATTCCCCTGTGCCATAGGCCTCTACTGTTGTACCAAATCTATTACAAGAATGTTCCTTCATTACAATAAATATGGGCACTGTGGTTTATTTTGAATCAGTCCCACATACACAGTCCTGCTGCTGGAAATACTAGGGCACCAGTTCTCAAACTGAAAATTGCTCTGATCAAACACACTATTTACTCCTGTCTGATTAATGTTCATCAAAAACTACATTGCCCGCCTATTTTTGGAAGTCATTAAAAATATATATTTTTTAATGAATGTTTATTTATAAGATGTATATGCCTATGAGGATGATTGGGCTTTGGGCTGAGTGCCACAGACTGGCTTGGGAAGTCAAAAAGTACTGAGAGACGCACGCACAAACTGCTAGTTTTGGTAATTTCATCTGGCTTGTTGATAATAGAAAACATTCTTTTCCTCTAAATCTGCTTAAGTCACATAATTTAGTATATAGTATCAGTGAGATGCCAATGGAGGAAAAACATTTTTCTTATCCAGTTACAGCAAAAGTTCAAATATTCATATCTCAGTAAATGTAACATTTACAGATTCTCTGTGCTTGAAACAAAGTGAAAGAAAAATGTGTATAAATGCTTACACAGATGCACTTGCATACACACACACACACAAATGTGTGAGTATCATTCAGTGACCTTCAGCAAGACAAAACATTTTCTCCCACTGCTTCTGCCAATCCAAGCCCAGATTTGGATCTCTTACAAGGATCCTGAAACTGAGTTCATGGGTACATTCCTGGAGATGTTCCATTTCAGCAACACTGAGTTCACAAAGTAAGTGCGATTAGGGCTGGTTATCAAAAAACAACATCCACATCCGTGTTGCACTACTATCCCATTGCAATAATCATAATAACAGCAATTTTTAGAAAAGAAATAGCCCGACTGTTACCTTAAATTTCGGTTTTAGGATGACAGCTCGAGGTTCAAGGGTCAACATTTTCATACCTGGAAAGAATGTATATTCTAAACAAAGCCTGGACACAGGAGGGGAACTAATCTCCCCATGAGGAAGTGTATACATTAGGCGAACGTGATTGAAATAGTTTGGGATTTACATATCCCTTTTCTCATTAGTGGTATTGAGTGACTGGATATTGAATAACAAACATGCTGAAAGTGGGTTTGGGAAGCTCAAAGCGTCCAAGCTAGATTTTTGCAGGCTGTAAGGCCTAAAGTCAGTGCTTTTGGGTCAGCTACAAAGGCAGTCTCGCTGAACCCCCCAATGTTGGCTTTGGACCTATAGTTCCTTCCTGTTCATGGAAATTCTTCCACAAATTAATGAAAAATGTTTCAGTTGTGCAGGAAAAAAAACTTGGATTGTGCTGAGCTTTGATGGCTGACGATGCAATTTTATATCAAAGCAATGTGTTCAGCCGGAATTAATTTCATATCTGAAAACATTGGTTCCAAAAGGCGATGAAAAAGGAATAATGATAATTTAAAAAGACAATATTTCTGTGAGAAAAGCACACAGGGAGCAAAAGGGCAGATATACTGATGTTGGATTATCATATAAACACTGGTGTATTTGTTAGAAAAGGGTTTGTGGAACAAGTGACGTTTGGTGACCATGTATAGAGGAAAAAATGAAGGAGAAGGGATTTAATGCTGAGGTTTCCCAAATCCAAATAAACCTTATAATGCCTGGGAAGCAATGAGTGCCTCACGTTGTTATGACCATGTTGACCATTGTCCATTGTGAACATATGGTGACCTCTGGTGGACACGAGGGTACATGGTTCTTGAAAATCAAGATGAAGGATATTAGAGGCCATGAATTGTGATCCTGTGTCCTTCAGTAGACTTGTGTTTTCTGTCCCTTCTATTTCTCCAACTCCTGCTTGTTTGAAATTTTCTAAACCTACAAATAAATCTTCATATTGTCCTCATCCAGTGGCAGGCCTCAGCACTTTGTAACTCAAAAAATGTAAAAAACTAAATCCACAGACCCTTTCCACAGTGGCAATTCTGACTTGTAACAGTCAGAAGTTGTATGTGATACTACAAGAAATTATAATCATAATAATCCAGGAGCCTAAAACTGAAACAGCTTCATTCAGCCATCATTATAATATTTTTTGGACCTGTGCTTTTCCTACTGTGACACATCAAAATGTCCTCCGATTTCTCAACCTATAGTATCTCATTCTACCGGTCATGCTGTTCCATTAAAGCAAAAAGTCTAATTTCTCTCAAAACAAGTGCAAATTCTGCCCTTTGTGTGAGATCATACCAGAGCTGCCAATGTAGTTTGTAGACTGCTGTGTTAGTATCAAGAAAATGCAACTTAGAGAGGAACCTTAATGAAAACACTGTCATTTCAATAAATGTGCATACTTTTAAAAACTTGTTTAAGGCAAAATTATAATAAAAATTATCATTACAATAACTCTAGGGCCTTTACTTTGTGTTTCATTGGCTTCACTGAGTATCATAAACAATGATACTGATTTGCTTATATACAGGAGGTACTGCACAGACAGGGCTGTAGGTGTAACTCAGTAAGAAAGGTAAGTGGATTTTCACCACAAGATTCAAATTATCTTTAATTTAATCTTTAATTTCTCCATAAAATGATTGTACTCGTTACCCACCCAGCAAAGTGGGACACAAAGCGATATATATATAATGTTAAGGTCTTTGCTCTGCTCAGCTAAATGTGAAGCATACCATGGGTTTGCTGCCCTTCCTTCACCACTAGATGCCACTCATGTAACATTACCAACTGCACGAGCTGAAACAACTTGCTCCACCAGCACTGTGTGATCTTTAGCTGTAGTGTCTTTGTTGCTCCACCCAGCTTTGCCACACAGTGGCACAAACTTTGCTGTTTCATTTGTGAATCACAAAAGTTTCCCTCCCAGAGAACTGAGATGAGCTCACTGTGGGAAAACCAGTCCCAAACATCATCATTTTGTTGACATGCCACATCTTTAATTAATGGCTCCTCATTTTCAGAGCAGTCAAGATGCACATCGGACATTTGCGAGCAGCTTTCCCTATGGGTGAAACATTTGAAGTGTATAACACAAGAAAGGAGGTAGGCCGAGTGTGAGAAGGCAGCTCATTAGCTGTCCGGGTCCAGCAGAGTGGCTGCCTTGTCCCAGGAGAGCAGTTCAGAGTTCTGGGAAACTCAGCAATGCGCCAACAGCTGCAGCTCAACATGGACCTGATGAAAACTCTTCCTCTCCTCTCTTTGTCTGTTTCTTCATCTAAAGTACTTTGTTAGTCCGTCCCATCAGGCTGCCCAGGCGTGGACCTCCATCCATCTGTACTCACATCATTTTTTGGGGTTTAACTCAATGAAAGGACTGCTAGATCAAGAGATCACTGTCAGCCAGTCAGCCTGTGTCTCTGTGGAAATGTTTATGAGTGTTTGATTGCGCAAGTTTGTGTGTGTGATAAGTGGGACGGGCTGTAAGTGAACTTCACTTTATCCCAGAGGTTTTGAGATTTGTGTGGAGATCTCCAGACTCTTGCTGGTGTATAAGAATGTGTAATGATTTAGTACAACTCTAAATGTAGATTTTCACTGGTTGTTTTTACAACCTATGAAGATCTCTGTATCTCATTAAATTAATCAATTTTCCTTCACAATTGAATATCATGATGGTGTGCGAGGTGGGTATAGTAGCTGTCCACTGAATGAGCTTTATAGCAAACATACAGTAGCATCTGCGTTGTATCAGAGTTAATGTTTCAGCAAAGAAAGATCGATATAAGATGTTCAGTGTGGAATAAGAGGAATAAAACAGAGATCTGACGCCTTCAAAATGCACACATGGAGTTGGGTTACATGCACTAATGACACAAATCAGATCTTTTTATTGGCTTTTTAGCAGCATATGAATGCTGCGGCTGCTGGCCACATCTATTTTAAACCATCCAGGTTCATGGAGCTGCTTACAGCACATTTTATATCACACGACAACCTGGGTTCTGCAACTTAGACTTAGCCTGATTTATGAATGAAGTTAACACATAATGACATGCTGCTAAATCAATGTAATAGTAATGATTTTAAATTTAACACCAGGAAACAAAGATAAATGTTACCAAATTTTTATATGAAATGCAAACATTTTCAAGCACAAACATACCACAAACACAATAAATAGATCTATATTATAGAGTATTCCTGCTGCACATGTGGCGCCTTATGATGCTCTGATATATTCAAGTTTAAGTAGTAAAACAGATCACACTTAACTGCACTCTAATACCTGTCAAAAGTACCTGAATACACACAGATAATAATACTATACAGACTGTTACTGTAGATTAGACAAAGGCTTGAGCTCACAAAACCAAATTGTACATCAATAAGATTGAAGAAGTTTGCAAAAACCCAAATTCATAATTGTAAAATCAAATATAAACGAGGACAAGAGGTTACACTCAGTGTAAACATGCCATCATATTGTCTTCAGCAAACATGCACACACAACAAAATATAGTTAGGAGTTCAAAAGTCATTGTCTAGGACACAGGGGCCACAGGGTTTCTGTGCCATCTTCTCTCATTGTCTTCAGGTTCCAGTAGAGGAACTGGAGCTGCTGTGTTCCTATGCTGTGGCTCCACAAAGTCTTACAGTGGTTGAGATGTCTTGGTCCTCTGATCGGCCTGTCATCATGAAGGGCCAGGTCTGTTAAAGCAGGAGACAACAGGTTCATCAGCACAGACACACATCCAACACACACAGTAGTCTAAATGTCCATTTTTGTGAATGGTACTGCAGGAATATTACTTGTTTTCTTTAAAACATGTTAGAATGTTTGCATGCATCCTTCCTGTGTTGAGAATTCTAAATAAGTAAACTAAGTAAACAAAAGTAGACAAAGTTCTTCATACCAGACTGACTGGGTGCGCAAAGCTGTTCTCGAATCGGTCATCCTGCAAAAGCTGTCTCAGGTGAGATATGTAGCTCGAGGCGAGTCGAAGCGTGTCCAGTTTGGACAGCTTGGTGTCCGCCGGCACCCAGGGCAGGCTCGTTTTAAGTCTGGAGAAAGCCTTGCTCAGCACTCTCATCCGCGCCCTCTCCCTGGCGTTGGCCGCGTTCCTCTGCTGACTGCCGCGCTTCCTTCTGGTGCGCCCTGGGGAGTCTGCGCTCGTGCTTGACCCTCTCGTCCTCGGGCTCCTCGTCCGAGTACGGGTTAGGGTTGTAGCAGGTGGTTTTCTGCGCTGTCCTCTCCAGAGGGTTTGCAGTCCTTCTGTAGCACGTCTCGTAGTCCTCGGCGTCGCTTGCTGCGGAGCCGGTGGACATGGCTGCTCCACCTGTGCCTCGGAGGCGGACAGGAGTGGCACTTTTTGTTGGGGAGGGGGCGTGAGGTGGGGTGGGGTGGGGTGGGGGGCACAGCTGTGACTGAAAAACGAGGTTCTCAGCTTGATTTTAGTAAACTGCAAAAGCTTTGATTCCAGCAAAATATTCCCATTTGGTAAACCAACAACTTATTTCAGCCTGAAGCCCTAAAATGTCACCACTTGACAGGAGTACAATACCAACTGCATGAGGTCAAGCCTGAAAATTGCAGCTCTCTCTAAAACTCAAACATGCCTCCTTGCTTAGCTACCCCTCTAATTTAAGTGTCCTGGACTTGGCATCTGTACAGAGTTTTTTTGGAAACATTTCTCCTCCCCTTTTTTCTCCAAGCCACCATGACCTCAGTAAGACCACAACTCTGTCTCCCTGTGTAAACTGTTAAAGACTTAACCTGCTCATCTGCAGTCTGATAATGACATTAAGCCCTGTAAATAAATGTCTTATTATTGGTGAATCTATCTGGGGGGGGCAGTGGAATTGCACAGTGACTTTAAGGATGTGCGAGGACTGATTATACCAAACTGGGATAAACCCTCTAATGTTGCACTACAGGGGGCCATAACTTCCCTTCCCATAATAATACACACAAGCCACTGCAATATTTTAGAAATGCACAAAAAGAGTAAACATTTCCCAGGTTTGTCGGCCCCACAGATGTGTTTTGGTAATAGAAATGTCTTGAGGACCTTATCAAAAGTGTCTAATCCTTCGCTGGTTTCACAGAGGGATTGGGTTTCTGCAGATGGAGCAGCCTTTCACACGCAGCCCGGGCGCACCAGCCCCAGCTGTTATCGGTTCCCATGACATCTGGAGAGATGGCATGACAAGGGTGTGGCAGGGGCGAGGAGGCACCATCTTCATTTCCCATAGTTTTGCAGTATCTGTTTTTCACTGCTCTCATCTCCTGCATTTGTTTTGTGTCCTCCAAACTTTTCTGGGACCTATAGCGATGAGACAGGGTGGCATATTTTACTGTGGATTGAGATCAAGAGCTTAAAGAGTGGAGGAGAGAAGAGGCTGAGATTGCCTAAGGCCTCAGAATTGCAAAATGTGTTTGCAGAGAAATACCGTGCTGTGGTTTCAGAGAAGGAAATACTGCATTCTCTGCTCCAAACTCTTCCCCTTCTGACAGAATATCTGCTGTAGTCTGTCAGATCTGTAAACATCACAGAGTAAAATACAGCATACCACACTCAACAACGCAAGTTGAGCTGTGGGGAGAGGCAGAATGAGTGTGGAGGTTTGGGTGCACAGTTCCTTAGAATGAATGTAAAGTTCTGTGTGTCCATACAGCCCCTTACAGGAACTCCTCCTCTACTTTCTCAAGATATTCCCAGAAAATCCCAGGTCCCTGTTAGCTATTACTCCATATAATATGTGTGAAATTTAGATTTTTTTTATGACAATAGCAAGACTCTGCCAAGGATTACCTAACTGCAGCTGAGATGCATGCTTGATTTTTTGGTAGCCGGCCATGCCAGGGTCACTAGAGGGAGGAATTACTGTACTCAGCACTGGACTGAATGCTGTACTGTACTCCAAAAGTTCCCAGGGTGGTGTGTAATTTAAAGCAGCACACTAGCTTGAATCTCTATTAAGCTGCTAGTGTGTTCAGTCTTTAAACACTTGTTTATCACTGCTTTATAATAAAGTTCCAGTTCTGTTTTTCAGCTCTCTGTGGTTTTTCTGTCCAGTGTTCCCTCGCTCCCAGACCAGGAATGCTCCTTAATCCAAGGACGCATTCCCCATGCTTCCCACAATCCGTGCAGTCTTCACAAAACCCCAACATCAGCTGGACCGCCGAGGGATTCCTGCTCCCGACTTAGCCTCGGATGTGTCACGGAGTTGAGCTGTTGAGTTCCACTCGCGCAGGTAAGATAGTCAGGAGCTTCAGGCAGGCTGCCATCTCATCTCCTGTCACCGCATCAGTCAGCGAGGTGAACGGCCTGACTGACACGCTTGAAGGTGCAAGCTAAGGGATTCTGCTGTCGGATTTACCCCTCCATTGATAAACTGTCGGTTTTTTTTTTTTTTAACATAACATGAAAAGGTATTGGCTACGTGACACATATTTCAACCTGCTGCTTCATTCACTGTCAACAAGAAGCAGGTCGACATAAAACACTCTGCTCATTAGTCATTCTATGGATATAGCTCCTCAAGTAAAAGCAAAAAATATTGTCCAAAACGTCAGTGTAATTGATGGTTACATGGTTATTGTATTTGCCCTGGGAATAATTAAATTCAGGGCCAACAGTCATAAATATCACTTGAAACTTGACTTGAAGGGAGAGCTAGCGTTTGTCCATCAGCAAAGACTTTCAGGGGGTCATGACCTCTACTGGGGCCCTATGATAGAGAAGCAGAGGGACAGGTGCAGGCTCATGATGTCAGAAGCCTTTCTCTGTTTCTCTCCCAGCTTCTTATGATTCCCATGATCGCCAGTGCAATACGCAACAATAAGCTGGTGTGTGACGCTGGTGAGGAACACAGTGTAATACAGTATATCTGAAAAACTGAATTTCAAGTTCAGACATTTATTGAGAAAGTGCATGTATACATGTAGATGTCATATACACTCGGTAACATCATAAGTTTCTTAGTTGTAAATAACATGCCACATAAACTCATCGATACATGGGAGATTTCCTTTAAGCTCTTAATGCAGCTATAAATTCCATCTGTATCCCAAGCATGTCTCAACTAACAAACTGAAATTTAATAAAAACTGATACACAGCCTCAGTTTTATGTGTATAAATGTAAAACCACACATTACTTGCTCACATTTAAACATATGTTTAATGATAAGGTGGAGGGGTCACATGTCATATTTGATAGATACAACACTGTATACGCACACAGACATTTATTTATCAGTGGGTCACAGGTGCCATACTGGACAAGAAATGTTACAGTTTCAGCCAAATATTAAACATTTTACAGTAATACCACTAATACTATAAGGTTAAATCTGAATGCCACAGTATACAGTCTTCAAAACTACACAAAAGCTACATAAATAACTGCACTTATAATTGAAGTAAACTACTTAAATATATATGTAAATAGTAGATACATTTAAGCATTACCCATTAGAAAGACAAACCAACCTCTTTCTTTAATGAATTGCATTGTGCTTCAGTCATATGATAATGCTATTAGTACATTTGCTTGTGTAATACGGAGATAGTTCACTTTGTAAAATCACATAATTGTTGCTACGTGTTGTTCATCTCATCCTCCTCATTTGCGTTTGGACTCGATGGCCTTCATCAGCGGGACCCACCGAGACGCACTGTGTCCTCTTGGCTTAATCTGACTCGGGCGCGGCCAATTAATGCCTTTGAGGTTCACGGGGCCGTCGTACTCGTCGGCCTCGGAGGTGATTTCCATCTTCTGGATGATGAGCTTCAGAAGACCGTGCTGCTTCTCCAGCATGTTTGACATTTCTTTCATCCTGGAGAGGAAAACATCAGCTCAGTGGCAGACCTTCATTTGAGAAGACTTATAATCAAGCTTTGTGAGGGTAATGCTAGATGATTCTATTAAATTATTACAGAGAGAGATACAGTGAGTCATATCTTTCTTTGACCTGGTTATGGTCATGGTTTCACTCTATCCACTAGGGGCTGCTCATGCATCAAAAACAACTATCAAATTGTTCTTCACCTCTGACTTTCCTCACTGTTTAGTGTGCACTATGCATGAAATCATAGAGCATTTTTGTTGCATACCTCATGATAATTGATTGTATTTATTGTTTATAATCTCAAAGGTAATTCTGCTGTCTTTTACACGTTAGAAAACAGACTCTCACCATGTATACCATTGTGTGCTTTACCTGCTCTTCTGCTTGATTAGTTCGTTCTCTACCAGAGTGCAGCTCTGTGATTTGGCCTGCACACGACTCCAGACTTCATTTATTTCATCATCGCCTGTGAATAAATTCCTTATATACTGCTGTAAAAAAGATTATAGGCTTAATTAAGGGCAAATATCTTACTGACAGAAGTTACAAAGACAGATCAATATAGTGTACAATATCAGTTTTAGCAAGTATTGAGCATACCGTGGAACACTTGCGATTGGGGTAGACAGTTATGGAGGGCTTGTCGACTCGTTTCATAAACCAGTAAGGCAGCTTATCTTCCAGAGCGGTGTGGAGGTCAATCTGGGGTCAATAAGTGAGATTTTCAGTCATGTTATGATTGGATCTCATTAGACTGTCTGTGCATCAAGTCTATCTGTTGTGTTTTAGACTCTTCATTCATTTTCCACAGCAGACCAAGCGAGTGCAGAGAAAGCAGGATAAAAGCTGTAATGTCATCTATGTTTTGCAAAGGCAACATATATTATACTTAAGGCACCTATATACTGGTTACATACATACCTGCATGGCTATTCTTTTTAGGGCAGCATTTCTTTGTACTTCAGCAATGTCTCCAACTGCTAAACCAATCTACAACACAACCAAACATAAGAGCCATCTCATGAACAGATCTAAGATATAAAATAGTGGCATTTACATGACAAGTAGATGACCAGGAGCTGATGAAAATGAACTCAAAGAGCTGAGACTGATTTCCCTAATACCTTCTAGAGATGATACAAACAAACATACCAGGCTACATTAATTACTGTGAAATGTAAGTGGGGATTCTCAGGGCATGCTTACCATCAGGTTCACCAGCAGTATTGGCATGAGCAGCACAAAGTTCACAAAAATGAGGTAAGTCAGGAGGCCAAAAGGAAGCTTGTTTTTCAGATAAGCATCCAGGAAGTTATTCTGGTAGTTCAGTTCCCCAACCATCATCACAAAGGTCTGCATTACTGAGAGTGGCACACTGTCAAACTCATCCTATGGGTGAGAAAGAATATCAAATTTATCGATCCTAGTTAAATGCTGTAACACTTTTTCAACAGAGGTATATGGCATTTGCATTGGCTTAATACTTATGACTTATGACCAATATTTGTTATTAGTAATTCCAAGGAGGAGAATTTCTATGAATTATTTCCTTCCACTTCTTTTTACTCTATTATTGCTTTCTTCTCATACCTGGTTGAGCATCAAAGCATGGAACGCCAATCCGAACGCTAACATCAGGTAAATAAACAGCATTACAATACGGACCAGGGTCCTCATGATCTCTCCAAACATCACAACATAGATGCCAACACCCTCAAACCTGAAGAAAGAGGAGATCACACCAGTTACTGTCTTTTGCATCATTAAAACACATGGCATTGAAACAGGTGTCAGAGTAAACACTACCTCTGGAGATAGAGGAGAAATCCAACCCAGGAGTTTAAAACTGCTATTGCCCCTGCTTGCCAATGTAAAGAACCGTCTACATTGAGCATGATAGGGATGATGAATAGGAGAGAGGTGATGGCTGAAAACCAGTCAATTTGGTTGGAATAATCCTTGAAGTAATTCCAGCGCTTCCAGCCAGGAAAATAAAAATCAGCAAAAATACAAAATAATTAGACATTAGACATTTTTTAGACATCTGACAGAATTTTTCACCCAAATATTCCTTGACCTGAGTAGTCACTGCAGTATTTCATTTAAACAATTTAACATTTCCGCTGTATATTACTGAACATGTAACGTGATGTGGCAGTGTTTCTTACAGCTCTAATCAAAATGACTAATGTAAAGTGTGGAGGTGACATTCTGACTGTGGTCATCCTACAAATCTAAATCAGAGCGAGCTCATCCGTCACACCTGATCGCTAATGTGTCCACGCAGGCCTGGTACCGGCCAGATTTATGAGCACATGCGTCATGTGAGGTAATGACACTTGTGTAACAGTACCTGTTGTGATATCTGCACCATCTCCTTCGCTATGCAATAGACGTTCATGACCAAAACCATCACCATGCAGAAGGACAAGGACAGACTTTGCTGTAAAATGACAAAATTGAGATTATCTGAGAAGACTGCATCACAATCTCACATGTTTACTGTAGTGAATCTTGGGCATTCCACTATATAGACACATTAATTTATCCTAGACATAACTTCCACATATGCTAAGGCAGAGCTTTTTTTTCAATGCCGCTGATCACCACTGTCAGAAGTACCTCTCTGAAAGATATGGGCACCATGGTGATAGTGTGCTCGCCTGTGTCAGTGTTGTTCATCGTGGGCCTGAGTTCCATTATCAGGTGAGTCAGGGGCAGCAGGCCTAACAGGTACAAAAACATGTTGAGCACATGAGCCTTGCTCCCATATGCAACCCTGCAAATTGAAACAAAGATGATATTAGAAGACTGATATTCAAAGTAAATAATGCATTTTGTGGTCACATCATATCAGAATAAAAAGTACCACTCTCAGGTGTTAAATCACACTGAATACACACCACTTCATTGCCAGATACTTTTTGCAGACAGGGTGGTTGAGGAGCTCAATGCGGTTGTACTGCACCATCGCCTGCAAAAGGAAGAACAGAAAAATAGCCCACTGTTAATAGCACATTTTCTACAAGCAGGAAAGAACAGCCTGACAGCTAAAGCCTATTAGGTTTGAAAGTATGTCCATGTTATTGATCTCCACAGGAATAATGTGGGATTACGTCAGCAGGCAGAAACATGCAATCAAGTGTTTCTAACAATGGGTGGAAATGAGATTGTTTATATCTAATGTGTCAAATAATACAGGGCAACTCTTTAGTCACTCAGCAAAGGATTTGCATGCAGATTGATCCCAGTTTTGTGGAATAAGAATTTACTGTCTCATATGAATTTACATCTGAATGAGTTAATTTTGAAATGTTGGTGGGCTCATTAAGTGATAACTTTGCTTACATCTTTGCCCTCTGAGCTGCCACTTTCCAACTGCAACAATGGCCAAAAACAAAATTGCCTGTCACACACGGCGATTAGTAAATGATGAGTTGACATTGCAGCCGTGCCTCCTCTTCCCATGAACTGTCCCCTGATGTATCCACTGCTGACAACAGCAGCGTATGTTAAGAGGTGCTGACTGAGGTGACAAACCGCAATGGGAGAACTCAGAACAGCTTGTCTATAAACATGTATAGACATAGTGATGAGCAGCAGCTTGAACTCACAGCTTATTCCCACCTGGTCCCATGCTGTGGTCAGAGAGGCCAGATAGAAGCACTGACCCATGGTCTGCACCAAGCAGTGGGCTTTCCTTTTTGTCAAGTTCACTCAAAGCATCCTAAGCAAATATGTTTATATATCTGCCTCTAAACTATACAGCAAGTTTGGCTGCCAACATTAACTGCTCCACTTTCCACGCTTGATATTGCTAACCTGCTGTTACTTCTGTAACCTAGTCATAACTTTTAAAGACAGCTAGGAAGGAATAGGATTCTGAGGATACACTGAAGTCAGATTTAGCTTTGACAAAGTCATATTTGTCATCAGCTGTCAGCAGGTGTAACACAGGGGCAGGACTTGGGAGAGCCACACCATTACACCTCACGAACCAGTGCAGGGAAAGCAAAATCACATGACAAAGCCATAAGCTTTGGCTACAAAGTTATCACTGTCACAACAGAAAAGTACACAGGGCAAAGTGTCACCACTACTCCTGTGCAAAATCTGAGCCCATGGTTACATGAAGGTGAGTAGTTAAGTCTGCAGAGCCTCATTAGAGAGCAATACGTGACTACAATGATACTTTTCTACTTATCAGTCACAGAGGAGCAGATTATTTGCATTTTGCTGCGCCAAAATTATACTCTAGAAAAAAAAGTTGCTTACATTCAGTGCAGCAAGTGGCTGATACCTCATGGTGTTGTTAGCTGACTTCTTTGCTGTGAGGGGAGCTTGGAGCCATTTGAAATTGTATTCAATCTACAACACATAAAGACACAAAATATACATTTTTGCCTGATAGATACAGTACATTATATAATATGTATATACTGTAGATGTGTTATAGATTGTTGTGATGCAAGCTGAATTACATGATAGTCAGGACTGTTGAGGTCATGATCAGATTCCCTAACACAACGGTCCAATAGGTGCTATTGAAGAAAATAGATAAACAGTGAGAGACATTGTGTATTGTATAAAGTGTAAACAACAGTATAGTAAAGAAAGAGATGAGTTACGATGACTACAGTGCAGATTTATGATATGAATGGTTTTTTTTTCTATGTTAGCGGCAAACCTTGTAGGTCTCAGGCAGAAACTCAATCATGTCGAGTATTGGACATCGCTGGCCTGAGTCAGGTATGAACAGTCCCAAGGCCTCAACACATCTGGATGAAGAAATACACAAAAGAATCTTAAAACCCTACCAATACATGTAGAAATTTGAACCTATGGAAAACTACTACTCCCAGAATCTGAATGACAGTATGGTCACATTAAACCTCCAGACACAGTGGATTGAAAAGCTGTTCATGTCCAGTGAAAACCATGTAACTTCAAATTTGGTGATTTTGATTTGACAACTGAGGGATTATGCGTTCTTTTATGGGTTAAGAAACTTGTACCACTTCATACACTGAATAAACAATTTAAAAGCAGATTATTTGGGGAAAAAATTGCATTGATGTTTATGAGATACATGACATGCTGGATAAATACATTGTTTACAAATGCAGCAAATAAAAACATAGCCTAAAAGTTGGTATAGGCTCAGACTTTTACTGCTCTACAGAACAGACACCTGTATTAACAACATACCTGTCACTATCAATTATAGCATTGACCACATCTTTTTTCCCGTTTTGCAGAGCTTCATGGAGGAACGATGTGTCATTCTTATTTAAGACGAGATCTGCCCCCCGAGCCAGAATGAGCTTGACTGCAGCCACATGTCCCTCTCTTGCTGCGATGTGGAGTGCAGTGTTCTGATACACCAATACATAACAAGATTCAGTGCTGTGCATTTAATATTAACACTGATGTCTGTATTATTCAATGCTACTTGTACTTATTAGTGCCCTGGTGGTTTCCCCACCCCCATATTCATGAACTGCAAAAAAACACCGCAGTCTCAACATGGTCATCACAAATAGGTGTAAAATTAATTATGGGTTTGGACAAAGCAGAACTTTCTGAAATAGTAGAAATTCATACCCCATCCTCATCTGTTTTATCCAGTAACTTTGGATTGGCTGACAGGAGAATGTCCATAGTTTGTGTGTAGCCTTCAGATGCTGCATGGTGCAGACAACTCCAGCCCCTATAATCACTGTATGCAAGACAGATCCAAATGTACACAAACTGCATTGCATGTATAGTATATGTGTTTTTTTTTTTGTTTGTGCATGCATATATTTTCTGTGTCTGGATTTACCTGTGAAAGAGAGCTCCTTTGCGCAGCAGCAGCTGTACCACCTTGGTGTGCCCTCCTCTTGAAGCCAAATGAAGTGGCGTAAGGCCTCGCTCATCGCCTTCGTTTAGCAAACGAGAGTCTGTGATGCTCTCAAGTAATCGGTGACATGTGTTGATTCGCCCATACCTTCGAGAGAAGACAGACAAGGTTGTAAATGAATAGCAAAGCCAGAGATTGGACAGCAGTTATGGTACAGTTCCTCTTGGTGACTTAGTATCTCACTTAAACATACACCTAAGATTGCTGTTACAGGGCTTGAACCTGTAGGTAAAATATTGGTAAAAAGTTTTGGGAGTGTTAGTGACTAATGGTGCTGCAAGCTACGAGAAGACAGCAGTGACATACTAGCTTGCACTATGATCCTTCTTCGTCTCCCATCCTTTTAAGAAGGTCAGCAGCACTGTGTCAGTGCGGTGAGACAGGTGGAGAGCAGGGAATGAGGTGTCTACAAGAGTTAAAGTATGATATCATAGTGTGGCCTTCATTTGCCCCCTAGCTCTAATGAAATGGGTGTACATGATAGAAAAATCAATAACAATAATGTAGAACGTTCACTCATCTGAAACTATTAGTAACATTTCTTCACATGTGCCTGGCTAATTGAATTCTATTCTTGTCGCAATTCCTTTAGGTCACCGTATAATAGGTATGTCATGGTGATTAATCTTTGAAAAGAGGGGGAGAACTTTTGAGTACAGAAATTTCTCACTGGATTAAAACAACTGAGCAGTGAGGTAACAGTTTCAAATGCAGTTACAATGCACATTTTTCATCTGACCACTGTTGTTCGATTACAGAGATATACCCTGGCTGAAGGAAGATCGTATGTCCTGTCAGGAGCCATTTTTGATAAATGTTTTATACTCTTGTGATATCATTGATCAATACACAACATTTGTCACAGAGTAATGTCAAAATGTGATCTTAATCTGCAGAAGAAATGCTAATGTTAAAGGATCCAGTAATAGAACGCAACAGAAACAATTTAAAGGAACAGTATATGTATCCCAAACTGGTCAGTGGCAACAGCAGTGACATTGCTGGTAATTCTTTGATCAAATTTACAAAGTTTAAGCAACTTTGAGGAAAAATCAGGTCAAATCAGTATTCTTTAGTTCAGTGGTATTTAAAGCTGTGCCCTTGGGGACCAATCGAACTCACTGAGCAGCAAAGTGCAAGGCAGACTTCTTGTCCTTGGACTTGCATGCGAGGCCGACTTGCCCCGAGAGGCCCAGCATGTTCTTCACTGAGTCATGGATACCCAGCCTGCAAGCATAGTGGAGTGGGGTGCAGCCCTCATTATCCTCGCAGCTCAGCAGCGCCTTCACATTGTTATCCTGAAATTAAACACATTATAGACACATTGTAGTGACGCAATATAATGTCCATTGTGTAGTATTAAACAATGCACAAATGCAAAGGCTTGACTACTTTGCAGCAGCCATGCAGCATAAATGTCACATATTATATAACTTATACCAAGGCTACAGTACACAAACACACACACATATAATGTACTGACATTAATAATGCTTGACAATAATCATGCATTGTAATAATACACTAGAGTTATAGAGAGATCCCTTTCACACACTGTCTGTAAACAACTATTAAATGTAAATATATCAGCCCTCCTCTGTGGCTCAGTTTGAAAGCTATGACATAATTGTAGCTTAAGGTAAAGCTTACACTGTTTTATGGGACTATCATCTGGCTTAGTGAGAGTGTAATGAACCTCATCAGCTGGCCTTGAATACATGCAGCCAAGGCTCTGGGCAAATTGATCAAGGACAGCACAGCAATTAGATTCCAATTTCTTGATTGTCTAAGCAGCATCCAGTGAATTTGATAAGCTACAAACAGGCTACGCTGATTGACAGTTACCTGCAGTACTTCCTGTGGGAGATTCTTCAGACCCTTGGGCTGCAGAATGGCCAGGTGGAGGAAGTTACAACCGCATCTGTCTTTCACGTTTATATTTGCCCCTAAAACAATGTAAACGTACGCATGAAAGTGCACAGCCTGCATTATTAGGTTTTCTTACAGATTGAATGAGCTTCGCTTGTGGTGGATTACAATACTGTAACTCACCCTTTGACAGTAGCAGAGACACAGTTCTCCATGCTCCACAGCTCGTAGCCAGCAGCAAGGGTGAGTTTCCTTTGCAATCAATGCTGTTAAGGTCTGCACCCTGAGTAGAGAACATACTAAATCCTTAACATTACCTCATTAATTTTAACACACACAGCTGTAAGTATTGTAGACAAATGATACCATGGTAAAATGGGTAAAATGAAAAATTACCGTATTACCACTGCATAATGTTAGAAGTGTAATGTACTGATAATGAAGTGAAATGGACTTAAGATACATTTTGATTTTGAAGATTTTTTCAAGAAGGTAATGGTGCCGACGGACCTAAACCCCTCCCCTAAAGAGAACTTGTCCAAACATAGCTTGTTCTTGGCATACCTAAGATACCAGGACAATAGAATGGTGCAGGAATGGGTCCTAAAACGCGGAAGTAAGACTTTACAATGTTAATGTCAAGTCAATGGGGTTTTTTTTGAGTCGGTGTTTGGTTTAATGTCTTAAATAAGGTCTGTGGTTAGCACAGGCTCAAGACATTTTCACATTTTATTCTACGACATAAAATACGTCAGAAATTAGCTCACGTGTGATTTTTATTGCTTTTACGTTTCTTTAAAAAGGTGGTGGCTAACAAGTGGCTAAGTAAGACTACAGAGGTTGTCGACGTCATAAAACCACATACGAAAACCGATCAGTCCGCATTTACAGCCTCGTTGTGTTTATACAGATACTCTTACAAACTATTACTAACTTTATAAGAAGAAAGGCTTTTTGTGGAAGAGGTGAGAGCTAAATAAAATTAAAGTTAGAAGCTTAGTGGTGGTGACGTTGACATTATGTGACCGTGTTGTAGTTCGTTTGTAGCCTAACGTTACCTTTTTACTTCTGGCAATTAGGTTTAAACATTAAAGTGATGTTCGTTTGTTAAGATTATGTTGCTGAACAAAACGTATCATACACTTTTGTAGATTACGGAGGTTACTTTCTGTAATAATCCATACACCAATGGAAAAAATCCCATTGGCTTTTTATCGATCGTGCTAACTTCCGGGTTGGCTCACTAAAATACGTTATCTCTGCACCACTCTGTTGGCAGAAACGCGCAATCAATTCACTGCTAGCAGCTAACTTGTCCCTTTGCGTGTTGTATTTATGACAAGTGAACATGGTGGATAGCTGTTGTGCCCCGGGATGTCAGTATAGTCGCTGACAAGCAATGGGGAGAGGATTTTATCGGATTTCCAAAGATCCTGAAAGACGACGGAACTGGATTACTGCCATAAAACGTGCTAGTGGCGAGCGGAAGAAAAAGGAGCGATGGAAACACAGGCGCCACGGATTCCGCTTAATTGGTGATCACCTTATATCAGGTACAGAATCCAACGCTCCCTAACTATAATATAATGTTTATTTTACGTGCTTTATTGTGTTCTATTTTCATAAAAGGCATTTTAGACCTATGCAGCAAATAAGCAGTGAACGGCTTGTTTCCTGTTGCAGTGTTTGCTAACAGAATGAGTTGATAGGAGATAAACTTGGACCCCAGTTTTTTTCTTAGCAACACAGTCCTGTTTAAATGGTTTGTAGAATGCAACAGGTGGTGACAGATGGTCTGAAAGCAATGGGCTGCACTATTACTAATAGGTGGCCTTGAAATTGCAAATATTGTTTAGTGGTGGCAATGAGAACACACATAGTAAAGTTTAATGAAATACAAGGATCAGTGAGGACAGTCCTCAGCTCTGAAGCAAAAGTTGTTGGCTTTCCAGTGATTTGAAGAATGCAGTCCTGTCTTTGATGCAATTTCTTTCACTTAAGGGGAACGATTAATAACACAGACCCCCATATTATTGTTGGGAATGTTCTGTGCTTAACAGCTGTAGGGTGTGTTTGTGTGTATTTGTGTGTGTGTGTGTGTGTGTGTGTGCCTTATTTACCAAAGAAATTAGGTACTCTGCCAGCTCTGCATGGTCAAATATGGTAGCCCTGGAAAGGTAAACACAGTTGTTGTAAACCAGCCACACAACACATGACTTTGTGAGTCAAGGTCTTAGTAATGCTATCAGATGTCAGATAAGGACAATCTAATTCTAATTCTGCCACGTCAAAGCATGATATAACAACCAGATTTCCCTTTGTGGTTACGTCTTTTATCTCTAGGATAGTAATGGCTCACTTCAATGACGCACTTTAATAACTAGTTCCTGGTATTATGGTGACATTCTGCATCAAGAGAGAGACTTAAGTAGAGGAAAGATGATTTCCACAACAGACCATTCAGACATCTGAATAATGCTGTTTTGTTTTAGACTTCCTCGACATAATACCAGCCATTAGTCCGTTTGGTATGAGTATTCAGAGCACATTATAGCAATGATATCTGAAAAAACACAGGATAAAGACTTTTGTTTCCAGATCTGAAAAACAGGGAAAACATCATTATGCTCACAATGATCTGTCCCCTTGTCCTTATCAGGTCTTACTCAGCTGCTGCCTGTGCCAACACAAATCGCTTTTAGATAAAATCATTGTGGGAAGCGTATGTTTATTATGTATTCATATCATTATTAATGTCCCCAATTAAAGCTCATTATTGTGCTAGCCATACCCAAGGTTTTTTTTTTTTAAATTAAATCTGTGTTCCTCTTGTATGTCACAGTGTCTTAGTGCTGATATTATGTAGATGGTTTGATCTTTACATAACATGAGCAAGCAGTTGAGACAGCAACCATCAATATTATACATCTACATGGAGTAAATGCAGTGGTGTACATTTTAAAGGGGTTAGAATCGGTGCTCACCAAACAGTAGTTTAGTAATTGTACTTGATGTTAGCAGAAAGACTGGAAACAAGGGGAATCAGCTAGCCTGGCTCTGTCCAAAGGTAACAAGATGTGACCTGGAGCACCTCCAAAGCTCACTAATTAACAAGTTATATGGCTTTGTTTAATCCATGCCATAAGCATGATCCATTAACTACTCGCAGTATCAGGGTGGAGGGACAGGTTAAGCCCACCTGTGCAGAGGGGTCTGACATGCCCCATCAGTTAGGTTGATGATGTCTTCCACTTGTTCAAAGGAGGAGAGCATCAGTTTGACTACCTCCGTAGCCCCCTGCGTGCAGGCCAAATGGAGCGGTGTGGACTTGTCATTCTGGGCAGCAACAAAAACGGACCATTATGAGTAATGAATTACAGAGACATGGTGACCTCCTGACATAGTCAGAGCAGAACACACAGGAATTAGTATGCACAACAGACTCTCACATGTACTCTTCCCCAGTGTAACATTAGCAAAGTATCTCCCAGACTTGCTGGCTGAACACTCAGGGCTGTAACACAAGCCTTTAATGAGATAACCAGGACTGGCAGGAGGAGGCCAGTGATCGCTTCACTCAGCTCCACAGTGTAAATGGAGGTAATTTGTATCAATTTAGCCAACCGAAGCTATTACTGTACTCACTATTCCTGCTGTAGCTCTGGCCACTGGCCCAGGGCTGGACATAACCATCATTCCCAGATGGGCATGATAAGACTGACGTGCTCTAACAGTACAAAGACTGAGACCCCTTTGCCAGGGAAATGATCTACAGGTGTAGGCAAATGAGCTCTAGATTGCAAAACAATGCAAATCTGACACAGCATGGAATGGACAGACGAAAGGTGAAGAGCAGCAGCTGTAATCTGTAGCTTGCAGGTGTTATGTTTATGAATATATGATGCCGAGCAGTATGAAAAACAGCCAGCACTTTGATAACCAAATTAATGTCTGCCTCTCTTGACAGCCAGATAGTAGGTTTATGAGAAAGCGCAGATTCATGCAAGTGTAAACCAACATAGATTTACATTTGTTGTGTGCTGTCAGTACCTGTTGCTGGTCAACTTTGGCCCCAGTGGCAACGCAGAGGCGGATGGCTTCGATATTCCCGCCACGGACAGCCAGATGGAGGGGACTGCTCCTGGACTTATCTATATAATTGATGTGGTTTACAGCCGAGTGGCCTAACTCCTCTCCTGCAGAGAATAAATAAACTGTTTCTTAGTTGGATAAATATGCTGAATTCATGTAAGGCTCATAATGAAGATTCTTAGTTAATGCTTGTTGTTATAAGCTTATTTGTTTTTACTGCTGACAAGCTTTCAGTGGAATTTCAGTTGCTGGGCCTCCATTTTATACCTTCCTTATTTGACTTTAATATGTAGTTTCTTTGTTTTTTTTAGTGAAAGGAAGTAATGAGTAATTGTGTCCAGTCATGGTGGGCTGTCTGTGTAAATCTCCGAACAGCACAAGAAGCCATTAATTTCCGTGCTGAGCAATCACAAATATATCATAAATATTTTGTGCTCTGACTAAACCTTTTTCCAACAACACAAGATTTACTAAGCAGACCTCCCACTGTGGATAAACACGCTGTCAGTCTGTGGCATCTGGCCTGTGGACAAAGTGGCACGAGCATTTTTCTGCAAAATGTCCCTGGAGGGGGGTGGGGGCTGAGATGAACTCCCTTGTTATCTATCAGCTTAATGTGCTGTTTGGCCTTGTAAAAACTTTTCTATTATTGTCAGCACTTTCAATTTTTGATGATAGATCATTCCTGTTCGGCATACCGGTCTTCAGGATCACTTCCATGGCTTTGTTGGCACCTGCGAAGGCAGCTGCGTGGATGGGGAAATGGCCGAGCTTGTTCTGTTTGCAGAACCGTGCTCCATGCTTCAACTTTGACAGATTGGAGAATGGATGGAGAGGAAGACAAACAAAGACGATTTGTTGTCAGAGACGAGGCTGCAGTGGGCTGTCAGTTTAAAGCAAAGCTACATAATCTGTCCTATATGGATGGACAGGTATCCTTTACAGGCCTGTGCAGGTACACACTATGACTTAATATATACATCAGTCTGAAAGCTTTGTACATACCAATATGCTGAGAGCCTCACAGTTATTGATAGAGCATGCCAGTATCACTGGGCTGTTCCCAAGGTCTCCCTCCAGATCACAGTCTGTGGCACTGTAAGACAGCAGCAGCTGTAGAGGGCAGAGATAAAAACTTAACAGTGAGCTCCAGCCTGTCCTCACTGTCCTCAAGTCTGCTACCTATACGCCTGCGTCCTTTACCTTCCACCATACTTCCACTTTGTCAGTTTGTGGACGACAGCCAAACACTATAGAGATGACAAAAGAAGGTCTTTCCAAGTGGACCGTTGAGTCAGGTTTTGTCAGACACTGTATGTAAACAGTTGTCAGGTGACTTTAGAATGAAGTGGCTGCTCACAGTGGTGTAAAAGATATTAAGCCTACCATATTTCTCCTAGTGAATTGAGTTTGGGGGGAGTCTAACACTACATTGAGCTGCCTTTTGGCATAATGGGTCTATCAGAACTGCTGATAGAGAAAGTAATTCAATGAAAAAAATATTCAAATCCATAACATTAGCAATATCACAATGTAAATTGACAGTTGAAAATTATATTTTCATTACATTCCTCTTATGTTTTCTTTGGACCCTCTCATTCTCTTAAAAAATCCTAAAAGCTTAAAATAAAACATTGATGGTGAACATGAAATGACAAAAAACACTATTCGATCTGTTTTTATATAATAAATCCCACTAATATTAAATATTAATATATGAAATATAATAGAAATGTGGGGTAAGGACAAAATAAAACATGCTCCCCTGCTCTCCTAGAAAAAGTTAGACCAGACTAAATCTAGCAGCTCTGCAGTGCCCTTGTCCCCACTGAGAAAACCCAAGAATACAGGAGGAAACACACTTCACATAAATTGTTATTTTCAGCTGGGCACTTTCAGCCTCCTGCTCACCTCCACCAGGTCGTTGTGTCCACGGTTGACAGCCAGGTGCAGAGGGGACAGGAGGGCTGTGTTGAGGATGTTGGGGTTTGCCCCCAGGTCCATAAGAGCCCTGCAGCTCTCCGCCTTGTTCCTCTCTACTGCCCAGTGCAGGGGCACGTTGCCCTGCTCATCACAGCTGTTCAGCTCTGTGAGAGGGCATGAGAACAGATGCAAATACACACACACAAATCTAAATACAGAAAAATGCATGTATTGCCACCTCTTATGTGTGCCATACAATATATAAAAATCAAAATACATGCTGTTCCATACAGTAACTAAAAGACAGAATTATGGTGATTTACAGTACACATATTTTACCTGTGCTGGAGTGCATCTTATGATCGATGACTGAGGCGTGCTTACCCTGTGAGTCTATGACAGTGGTGATGTATTGGATGAGGGTGACGTGCCCCCCTGCGGCGGCGTGATGAAGGGGACCAGCTCCACATTCATCTCTCTCACTCAGGACCTCTGGGCTTTTCCTCACCAGGTTCTCCAGGAGAGCCAGGTCACCCTTCTCGGTCAACTATAGACAGCAACATAGAATATAACAGGGGAGAGAAGAGGAGACGTCGATGTCATGTCCATCTAGACTGCAGTTTTTTTAAATGTCTGATTTCATCACAGATTATGTGATGGGGAGAACAACACTTGGAATGCTGCCAATCATCTTTGAGTGGTTTCTGATGTAATGCCTGAAATATGATATAACACATCTTTGTCAATTTTTTAGGCTGCTGGTCATTATAATCCAAATTGCAATTTGAATTAAATACCGCAACACACGTAACATTATTATACAATACGTGAGCTGTCGTCAGGTCTCTGTTCTGCTCTTCACAATGACTTTCTTTGATATTACACAGGCTCTGGATTAGTGATGGGGTGTTACATAAACACTCCTCATATTGTAAATACTTGTAGAGGAAAGAAATCATGTCTTAAAATACCTTTTATAGACATCTGTGGTAAAAACACATCTTTGTCCTATGGAACTTTGTTTGTTTTTCATACAGTTCAGTGTCAGCTTCACCTCGAATACATTTAGGCTTGCCAGGGCTGGATCTTCATCTTCTATCACGTATGTATAACAGCTGGTCTGTCGGGCCACCTCCCTGCTGAAGTTCATCACTTAACAGTGGAGACGAGCGCTCATGAAGAGCGACGGCAATGACACGTCTAGATATGGATGAAACATGGATGAACACATATGTATGACAGCAACAGAGAGGTGCTAAAACAGAAAACAAATCTACCATAGATTCAATCAAGTGATGTAACTGAGCATGTAAAGCCTGCTTTGCAAGCTGGAAAAACATAGAGTGTTCTGTGGTGGAGAGAGGGCAGATATCGCCTTAAGCCATAGGCTCCTCTTGCCATGAGGGGATATGGGCACAGATGACTTTGTCTTTACCCAGAAGGGCATTCAGATCTGCCAAGCATTTGGGGGTTGAAGCCCTTCTGTTGAAGAAAGCAATTATGTTCTTCACAGCTGGGGGGGCAGCTTGTCTGAATCTTGTCCCAGGTGTCCTTGAATGATCCAGGGTGAGCAAGATTTAGAAAGACCTTGTAATTGTATTGCGCGAAGGCCTCTCAGTCACATCAAAAGGCCAAACAACAAATGACATTTTTTTTGGTGGGCAAATTACTATGGAGAATTCTCCATGGAAATCCCCTCGACCTTATGCAGTAGTATTCCTTTGGTGTAAACTGTGACTGATTGAAGTTGTTTCTCAGGTCAAATCACTCGGTCAAATTTTTACCTTGTGTGGATGGGAGTCATTTTGTTGCTCGCTTTATTTACAGTGCATTTCTGCACAGCTGCGCTTAAACATTTAACTGATATCGCACGAGTCAGTTCACCTGGATGGAGGTTCTAAATGCGACTCCACTGGCTCCTTTAAGGTGAGCAGAATGACTCTCTCCAGATGAGAGATCAATAATTAAAACTAACCCCTGTGAACTGTGGTTGCCATGGCAATCAATTTAATTCACTTCTCTTAAGGCAGCTCTGCAGATTAGTAATGGATTGTTCTGGCCAGTAAATGAAGAAAAAGAACTGTAAAGTAAAAGCGTAGCTCTTACCAGAGCATGTGGTGTTCAGATGACTTTATAAGGATTTACCTTGTTTGCAACAGTTGTGTGGTAGGTACACAGGTACAGTATTCCTGCTGAAGAAGACCCAATAATGCAATACAACATACAGTGGTTCACCAGAACACATGATCATAATTCCATTATGATCCATCCACATTTTAGTACTTATACTTGGATTGTGACCACAATGTAACATATACTATGACTCACAAAGCCTCTTCTCCACCAGTTGTCTGTCCATTATTTTACATCCTTTGTGGTCCAGATAGAGCTACACATTAAGATACAAAGTGAACAGTGTTACTTCATTTTCTTATAATTTGGTGGCTTTGATAATAACCCACACTGTATGTCATCCTCCCCATCATTTCCGAGCATTGGCTGTAAATTGGCTGTAAATAAGCGTTATTGGGTTTTTTGGATTTGGTGTCTGGCACTGATTTGTTTGCTGAAGCCAAGTGTGCAGGAAATGCACTAATGGGCAGTGACAAATACATTTCCCAAACAGCTGAAAAACAAGTAGAAGATAAAATTGCATTCATCCTTGCATGCAGGGGATTTGATTTCATATTTTATACATGCTTTAGCTTTACATCATTCACATCAAGTATCAGTATACAGTAGTGTTACTCATACACATGGGATACATGTTTGCTGCAGTGATTTGACTGAAAACCTTAATTACCTCAGAATACTCACAATGAGTCAGACAATGAGTCTGGCTGTCTGTCAGAGTTTAATAATAGATGAATTCTTAAATAAGGAAAGATTTTTGCAGCAAAATAACTATCTAACTAAAATCTAATTTAAGTGGCACAGCTGACTGTGAGATTCTAATCATATTTATGATCATGGAACATAAAAATTAAAGTGATTATAAACCTTGATGTAAAAACTGATGAAAAAATAATAAACTTGAATAAAGAACATAATTAATGAGGAAGTTTGTTGCTCAGTGCTCAGTGTGCACACTTGTTGGATGTCACTCACACTCTGTATCAAATATATTTAGTTAAATTAGCACCAGCTAAAACTTTAAACTGAAAAATATTTTTTCCACAATGAAAACATTTGTCAGCATCCACAATATCCCTAATATTTCCATCTAGCCTTTTTGCTTTTGATAAATAAGCAGCAAAGTAGAAACATTAAAGACATGGCGTACTTACTGTATTTGTGTGATGCTTCTGTTGGGCTGAGCAAACTGGATCTTCTCCACCGTAATAGGGCTTTAAATAGTGTGGTGAGCGAGCTATTTCCCAGTCTGTCTCCCAATGCAGGCAAGACGCTGCCCCCTGTGACCAAACGACTCTCATGATGTTTCACAGGGAAGAAGGCGAGTCCATGTTGAAATGTGATAGGTAATTTGGCTGGCAGCAATACATTAAGCAGCAAATACTGCTCACTGCTGTCTCCCTGGCAATAAGTTAATGTGCCTGGGTGCTTGATATGGTATTTAGGGGTAATGCAGTTTTTAATCTTTTATACAATAATGACGTTAAAGTGTTTTTTTTTTCATCATTTTGTGCTTAAGAACTTGTCTGTTTAAAGCAGGGGTTCATGTCCAAAACAGCTTTCTCCATCATTTCAAGTTTCCAGACAGGCCAGGCTTCCTGACTTTTTCAACAAACCATAGAAGCAACTTGACCACCCAGCTGCATAAAACACACATGTAATTTATCAAACTGTTACTCTCTGTCTGTTTGCTTTATCACCTGTGTTTGTGACAAGGCCTGACCTGCTGCATGTGCTCGTAAAGTGAGTGACTCTTGACAAGACAGAATGAAGACAACCTCTAAGACCTCCTTGTTGATCGTGGGGATTAAGGAATATTCCTCAGGGAATCTTTATCAGGCAGGATTATCAGATAAGGTATATCATTAACTAAGGATTACACTGGCATTTCTACCAGCCTTATCATCAAGGGAATGAGTATCGTCTGAGACATAAAATGTATATTCTTGCTGCCTTGCTGGTAGTACTTCATTTTAAATCCTAATTTTTAAGAGTGAGTTAAAATCATGTATATATTGTACGCGCCACAGTAACAGTGGATCTGGGGATAGTAATGTTGGCTTGTCTGGTGCTTGGACCACCCACTTTGGTCCAGACTGAAATGTATCATCAGCTACTGAATGAATAATGGTGGAACTGTATAGTACAGTTTTTAGCTATTTGTCCTTTATTTGAGTATTTCTACTTCATGCTGCTTCATGAGTCTGCTCCACTGCACCTCAAAGGCAAATATTTATACTTTTTACTCCTCTACATTTATCTGAAATCTTAAGTTACAAGTATGATTTTAAAAACAAAACATATGATTAAATCCTAACATATGATACATTGTTATAGATTAAACTACCCAGCTGTATATAAAGTAGATAGTACCTTCATCATATGGAGGTAAATATGTTAACTTTTACACTTGATGTGAGAACTTGTAAAGCAAAAATTTCTGTTGAGCTAATCAGAAATGAGAAGACAAGGTGCTCTTTCACTCTGCTGTCCTCCATGTTTGTGAAGTTAGACCCACCATGGCACCCCAAGATCTAGTGAGTTTCTTCCAAAAGTTTTGTCTTGGTAAATGAGCACTGTGATTAGAGAGTAAATAAACACACCAAAACCTCATGTTCCTCATAACGTGTAGTAGGAAAATGAGAATAAATGCGCATGTTGGCTGTTGTTTACTAAACTTTAGAAACGTCACAAAACTATAGAATATTCATATTCTATCATATATTTTCTGGTTGACAACATACCTGACTTAACCTCTGAAATGAAATGCTGAAAATTAATTGCAGCCATGACATGAGAACACCGATTTATATCAGCTTTGTTGTAATTAATTAACCAATAACTCCACTAACAAACAATTTTCAGTTTTTATTAAAGATCTTTAAGCTCTAATTTGCTGCCGAACAACAAAGTACAAAACTATCCATCACAATAAATGTCGCCTGTTAGTTAATTCAGAATCAGCGTCTAGATCTGCCACATGTCTAATGGCTCAAAACTAATATTTGCCCGGTTATTGTTCTCACAGCTTATCTTTGAGATGTGTTTTTGTCCAAGCAATATTTGCGAAAAAGTCGCACATGCTGCAGGGGCGAAGCACAAAGCGAGTATTATCTCTCCAGCTGAGCTTGATGAATTGCCCAGATCAGGCTCCATTACATAAATAAACATGAGTAATACCTGCAGAACAATATGGTTATGTTTGTCTTGGAAATTTGCAGTGGGGACTAATTTAATGCATGAGGTGGAGATGGAAGTGAAGCTAAGGAAGGTCAAGTGACGAGCATGCATGTGTTTTGACTGAATTGGTTTCAGGGACTGACTCTAAGTGTGACTATATGATTTGTATATTCTGTCATTTAGACAGAGGAAATGTTTATTTAGCAAGTGCACTGATGCCTGTGTCAGGATGCTCTGCTTCATATGTCCTGATGTAAATGTTCTGTTGCTAGAGGTGCTACTGGGGATTAAATTATACATTCCTACCATTATGCAGAGGGCTTACTGCACACTGTAAAAATCACCACTGCACAGAAAATGCAATTTCTTACATTCCCCATATGCTCACCCATGCATTTGATACCACTATTAGTAATACATGTAAAAACTTCTGTGATTTGCATATTGAGCATTCTGTTGGCAACAGTACATCCTCAGGCCACATAGGGGAATATTTGTGAGCCATGTCATCCCCAAAAGAGCGATTTAAAGTGCCTTGCTTGCAGTAGGAAAGCCTATTATTGGTTTACAGCGTGTAAAAAGGACAGGTTAACTTGTTGCCGCACACAAAAGTGGCTGAGAGCAGCGATATGCAGAGTGCATTAACTGCTGAGCTGTCAATCAGAAGTTCACAACAACCTAAGTGGTGTTATGTGTGTGTGGGGTAACATGTGGCACTGCGTTGGTGTTCCATCACTTATAAATGAGGTTACCTCTTAAGAGCGGTGGTGTCCTTGGGGACCATGCGGCAGCAGGGCCAGCTGCCAGACTCCCTTTTTTTTGACACTTTATTTGTCCCCCTGCTGAAAAGGCACCCAGCGTGCTTGACTTTTTACATGTACCATCACTGAATTCTAATCAAACCAATGTCACTTCCCCATCAATCGAACCAACACGAACCAGCGAAAACTTTTGTAATGGCAACGCTCGTCGTGCTGATTCTCCTGCCTGACAGTGACAAGCCTCTGAGACAGTGTAAAATCACTTGGAAAGGGGGATGCAAATTTCAATATAACTATGTTTGCACAGGGAATCTCTTTAGTCATACGGGATTAGATTCTTTCTAAGCATGTAATTAAGAGCTCAAAGGCATGCTTTTCAGGCTTTACTGAGATATGGAGTTATGCCAGAGAGACATATTTGAATGCCTTCGTCTCATGAAAGGAAAAAAATGTGTGATGCTTGTATTTCTCCGTGTACTTCCTCAGGGCTATTAAGACATTCTCAAATCTTATAACAATAACAATAGTAATAACAATAGTGCAAATGTAGGATTATTGTTCTTCAGACTATTCCCTCATGACACTGAATGAATTCGGAATGTCTGTGATTTAAATGTGACGCCGTGGGTGTCCAAAAAAGGCAGTACACAGCAGGGATTGTTTAGTATGCGTTTTACATTTTTGCTTCGGTGTAAGTAAACACCATGAAAAATAACTTATTCTTAACAAATTCTCCTCTTTTGCTCCGCTGGGTTTTTGGATTTGCAGGTTGAGAGTGTCAGTACTGAGCTCTGCTTTACACACAGATTTTTATTCCAGGCAAATTTTGTATTCAGTGTAAAGCAGCACTTTTTCAGGGGCCTGTTATTATTACTTTTTGCTTGCTGCAAAGTTATGAAAAGTTTATAAGAACCCTTTCTCCTTTACTGACAGGTGATGAAAGGTGACAAGGTAAAAAAAAATAATAAAAAAATAAATAAATTAAAGCAGAGGAGGGAAAAGAGAAAATCATTCATTCTGTACTGTAAATTTTACATAACACATATATAACAATATTACGTATGTGCTATATTATAGTTCCATATTTATTTGCTGATTCATTTCAGTTATTAATTACTTAATTATTTATCTCTTTTTGTCTTGTTTTGGCCTTTCTGGATGACAATTATGGTTAAAGGCAAGAAAACAACAATTCAACAGTGGTAGGTGAGTTTGACTGCAAACAAGGGCCTTTAACAGGACACTATGTTACTGTTTGGGAGAAGGTTTCATAGTTTGGTTTTAAACTTTGATCCTTGTTTCCTGTTAAGAAAGAAAATTTGTTTCATTTTTGAGCCTAGCCTTTTGAAATGTTTCCCCCTGTGAGGCAAAAATGTGGTTTTGACGGTGCCACAGAATAATGTTAAAATTTGTGACAATGGTCCCCATCTCCAGGAGACATTAAAGTGCTGTACTGTAGCTTCTGTTTATATCACTCTCTCTTTCTCTCTCTCCCCTCTTTCTCTCCTCCTCTCAGGCCCTTTGTTGTTTTCTGTCTCTCCAAGCCCCAGCTGGTCTGAGCTAAGCTGAGGTGAGCTCGACTGCATTGTCTTGAGACTACAGTGAGCATTACAACTGCTGGAACCCCCCCCTGAGGTCTAAATCCTTGATCCCGGTGCCTGTGATTATCTGCGTGGATTCGCACCGGTCAAATTGGAAAAACAATCATGAGCTACACAGGCTGCTGCTGCTGCTGCTGCTGCTCGTCAGGTCAGAGATGGTATCATTTCTATCCCATCCCAGCTACACCATCTGCTCAGTTTGTAAGGTCGCGGCATACACTTGTTAGTGGAGCACTGTATTTGTCAGTATTACAGTTTTTTCTCAGATTCTTTAAAGTTGTGGATATTTATTGTACTTGATTACCTGTGGTATGGCTCCAGCAGATTGCATTCATATAATTACGTATCACACATTCTGCAGTTGTTTGTGTGTTTCTTTTTGATCTTTTAAAGCTAAGTCAATGATTTGTTTTTAACTGATGACACCAGAGTAACTCTCTGTCCTTCACCAAATCATACTGATCAGCAATAATTCCCCACCAGGTCTGAGGAAGAGAGGGGTGTGTGTTGCAGCTGCTTCAAGAGAGAACGATCGATGCACGTCATGTGCCTCTCTCTGCTCCGTCCCCTCCTGTACCAGGAGGACCACCTCCCCCGAGCCAACCTTTAATCCTCTTTGAAAGTATTCTTCCATCTGTCAATGCTGTGCCCTGTGCCGATCATTAGCACCACATTTACACTTCAGCGACCAGCCTGTGGGAATCTTCTCATCCACATGATGTCAGCAACAGCAGTAAGTTTCAATTCTGAGATTACCAGTATTACAAGCAAACCTAAGTGTGAAACAGAGGGGTGCCCTGGATTGTGTTCATTTATTTAGTGTGTTCGAAGTGCAACAACAAACGTACAACAATAAAACATTTTTTGGTAGCATCTGTACTCCCAAGGTCCTATTTTTCCCCAGTTCAGTATTCTGGTAACACACATTAATCCTCCTGTTGTGTTTGGGTCAAATTTGACCCATTTAAAGTTTGAAAATTTCACAAATATTATTCTTTTTTTTAAATTGGAACAAGATTTCAAAGCAGATATAGAAACACAACAACCCTTATCCTAACCCATTTGATAAGTTCCTTTAAGTGTAGGCGTATTGTACTGAGAGCCATCAGCCACTCTGCTGGGGAACAAAAAACACTTTTGATGAGTTCCCACAATAGTCCATGTCATATTAAGCAGATACAGATCTGGGGAAAGTCTTTTTCAGGTCCCCATTATGTGCTATATAGAGCTGTGGAACATGGGACACTTTGTCATGTTCCCGTTATATGTCTTCTAAATCTGGGGAACATAGGACATTAGGAGCGTTAGATGCTAGGAACATAGGTCCCTGGGAACAGGAATGACTCTGTATAGTTGCTAGGAAACCTTTGGAGCACCATACAATCAAAAGCAATTAACTATGTAAATAGGAAGTCAGTGTACAATCACAAGCTGTAACATAACTACCAAAAGTAGCACTTCTATGGGACCTAGCATCTAAAAACTGATTATCCTTTGTAAAAGTGTAGATATTACTTAACTTCTTAACATCTATATAGGCTATACCTGCATATACATATATGAAGAAATATGTATGGCTTGGTGTAAGTAGTACTCATGCAGTTCAGAGTGGGTGGATAATGTCCTTTTATGCCAACCTAACAGATGCTCTTTACATTATTAGCATGTTTTAAAATTTGCTGTATATTGTGTTATTTTTGTGGAATGTAATTTAAAATGTTATATTTTTGTAGCATCTTAAAGTGAAAGTTGGTCTTAGTTTCTAAAGTTCAGACAAAGTTTATATGGTCACATACATGTGTTCAGTGCTCCTATTCTTGGACACTACGAATGCTGGTTGTGGATCAGTAAGCCGATCATGAGTCATGGTTAGTTCCACTTGCTTGGCCCAGACAAAGCTCATTAACCCTGACACCGAGGGGGTTATGCCCGGGTGATGTCTCCCACCACCAGGCGACTTGTCACTAGAGGCAGAAAAGCGGTTTACATATAATTGTATTGTGTAATCACAGTAGAGAATTCCAGGTTCAGAATATCAATAAGTGATTGATTTCTGATTTTGAAAAGAAGCGGTATGTGTAGAGAAACAGAGCAAGGTAGAGTTTAGCTGATGATAGAGAGTGAGGTTGAAATGCAGGGACAGAAGAAGAGATTAGGTTGGAAAGCTCAGTGGATAGAAAAAAGGACACTGAGGAGATAGAGATGAGAGTCACCACTCCAGGATGCCCTGTTTACTTGCCCTTATTTATAGATTGAGGATGTATGAGCTAGTGGACTGACAGGCATTGCGGGTAATGAACTGTCTCCACTGTAGTGCAACCATTATTTTGAAGGTCAATAGACGGGTCAAGACAGCCAGCTCTACGGACTGATACCTTCCAAACTGTGGTAATGAGTGGTTGGCTTCACTGTCTCACTTCAGTGAACTGCTCTCAGTTTTATACAGTCACACTTGGCACTTTACACAGGATAACAAAGGTCCACAGACTGTTTTAACTGACTGTAATGGCTGTAACAATAAAAAAGGACATGGACATTTATTCAAATCCTTTTCCTCTGATACACCAGAGTTAATTGCAGGTCTGCTTTACTCTATTTTACACTATTTCTTTCAGCTAGTGATGTAGATGTGGGAAAGAGAGAGGTAGTATCAGCCACTCAACTAAGAGAGCGATGGGCTGTGAAAATGAGCTGCAACATTCAGCTAATGAGCATGACACCACCTTGTGGAGACAATACAGACTTCTGACTGGAACACCCATGCTGAGGGACTTAGAGACGAACTGTTAGAACTCTTTCAGTATTTCAGACACACCACTCGGGAACATCATACTGTACTTAGACAGGCAAGCTGTTCAATTTTTAATTAGAGAGGAAATGCTTATCAGACAAATGCACTGTGGAGTGCAGTACCATCCTGAAAACTCAGGCACCTCTTATTAATCTTTTTTTTTACCTTGTGGCCACAGTCTATCCTACTTCTTTCCCCAGAAATGCTGTATCAAGGACATTAGTTGTGAAATGTGCTCCACTTCATTGTTTAAGAGGTAACACCAAATCAAATGAATCCAACCCCCCACCCCCACCTGCCCCCCAAAATCCAATCAAGGCTGATGAATTTGAAATTGATGGCAAATCTTTATGAGTGTAGGCACTTATGGGTGTGATGAGGGCAACTGAAAAAATGTGAAATGAGAGGAAGAAGAGGTGGAGGGAGCGACAGTGAGGTGGAGACAGCTCGGCAGAGAGAGAGGAAGAGGAAAGGAGAGGAGTGAGGATACACTGGGAGATTTATGACTTCTTGTTTAGAGCATACTGCTGAAACAGACTCATAAATGTTTTTGATGGTCCACAAATAAATAACTCCCAGCATGTCTGCTCAGCACACAATAAATAATCCTAAAAAGTTTAATCATTCTCAACACCCCCCCCACCCCTACCCCCCCGATTCATTTTGGGGATATTTATGTGAGCCTATATATACTGTAAAGTACATACAGCCAAGGCATAGGTTTTACACTATCTTTCTGTCTTACCCTATGTGTCACCTTCAAATCCGTTAGATTTTAGTGAAGTTGTATATTAAAGAAAAATGTTGTGCCAGCAAGATTGTGAGAAAGCAGCGCTGGAAAAGGATTTTGTTGCTGCATCTAAAATTCTATTGGCTGTCTCCTCTGTGCAGTAATTTCAGTGTATTTGCTGAGAGCCGTGTTCACCCTTGAACCTCCTCCTCTCCCACAGCAAACAGCTTCCCACATGCACAGGTCAAGAGACTCACTGTAAAGGTGCCCTTTGTATAACTCAGTATTCATTATAACACATTGGGCTCAGAGAAAGGACTGCATGTGTGCGTGCTTCTGCGCAAATGTCTCTGTTCTTTATAGCTGCATGGAGCATGCATGTGCAAAATTGTACAGTATGTGCTGCAAGTGCATGAGCATGCGCTCATAAGATGCACTTCTGTGTAGGAAGACATTTCCAGCGATGCCTGTGTTGGTGGGGTGCCTGTGATTGACCGGTGTGTGGGACTGCATTTGTGTGTGTGTGTGCGTTTGTGTGTGTTTGTGTGTGAGCTCATATGTGTTGGCGGAGGTTTCCCTGGAGAAGCCGAGCAACAGAGCTGACCTTGCAGTAAAAAAAAGACAATAATTTATTCATTGGCATTGCACAAATTTCTCTCTATCTTCTATTAGGTGTTCAGCTGTTATCTCAGCTGTTTTAAAGTGTCTCTTCCTGCACTCTGCGTAGTATTGATTTCTCCAAATACTCTGTCTTTAGTTTAGGACATAAAGATTGAGATCATAATTTATGATCTAATCAGCGTGCTTTCAGTAGCTTCTCCTTCATAGTTTGGAATCGGTTTTATACCGTTTCCGTTTTTAAAGGTCCACACTTACCAACCTCACTGCATTGTGTATTTTCAAACCCTGAAGCTTAACCTCGCTGTAAAAATGTCTCTTATCGGACAGGGTCCAGCTGGCAATGTCAAACAGATGGCTTTATACCCTCTAGGGTTTCCATTCAGAATAAATTAGATCAATAAAATACCAAGAGGGCACTTAGAGAGCAGACAATTAAACACCTTGCATAGAACGCAGTCCAGCTGTATTTCAAATAACTGAAAGCTTATACTGATGAATGCAGTCATTAAAAAAGACAGCATTCAATACCATCTCAACAATGGAAAGTAAACACAGCGCCAAACTTAAAGCAGAATAGGCCAGAATGAAGATAGGTTCAGAAATCACTGTTCTAATGTATATATGTGTATTTGTATTATTACTTAACACAGATGGAGAAATGGTGGTGTTTACTTTCGATTTAAATCAATCATCCTTTGACATGTTGAAAGCTCTCAATTTGTGTATAATGCATGACTGAAAAATGTGTCACCAGTATCCTTGACATCATAGTCACTGTGCTGTATAAACACTCTAATTCAGCACAGTAATGGGACCCATCTATCGTCAGCATGAAAGATGATGGCTTTTAAATTGCTTGGTTCAACTCAAATAGCTGCAGTTCTTTTTTAAGCTTAATTCAAAGATTTTGTAAAGCAGGCATAATAACCATCACAAAAACGCTACTTTAATGATTTTCATAGTGAGTGAAGAAAGACAATATATTTTCCAGATGAATTATCAAACAGATTACCCGGCTCCTCTCAAGTGACTTTTCTCTATACACATTAAATGGCCAAGTGGCTATGGGAGTGTCCATTACAGGAACCATGTCCAAACAACCATCCAGTGATACTAGTTGGTGGCATGACTATCTCACACTGCATTGCGCTGCCAGGAGCCACAGATAACAATGAAACATTCATCGAATTCTACTCAGCATAATTAAACTGTATTAACTTAATTACCTCTGCTTCTGTCACGGTAATCAAATGGATAGAGTTCAGCTGTGCGCTAACCTTTCCCTCAGGTGTGAGTTACAGCGCACCCGAGGGATAATATTACCACCGCTGCCAAGGGCCTGCCTGTCGTTTCTTTTGAGGGCTTCATTCATTTTTTTGTCTATCTGCCAGGCCCGGAAGGATTTTCTGCCACAGGAGCTCCTGAACGTGGGTCTCTTATCAGTGCCTTCCAAAAACCAAAAAAAGTATTCTTAGAACAATGACCCAACTGCCTTGTGAAAGTAAGCTTGCGTCTGATCCCTTCACAGGAAGGTTAATGTGGGTGCAATGATCCAAGGACCGCCATGTGTCCTCAGGGGTTCTGCTTTATGGTGACAGCAATAACTCATTTTGCTACTTCTCATCATGACTTCGCTTTTGGACAAGGGCTTGGACCCGTGTGTTGGGTAGAGGGCGTGTTGAGCCGCGCAGGGTTGCCAGGCGCACGGCATGATGGATGAGGGGAAACAAGCCGTAGTCCTGACAGGATACATTCAGCCTGCCTCGTCATTGGGGGATTTGGAAGTGCAGGACTCGTGTCAGATTTTTCAAGTGCAGTAAAAATCAATCTGGAAACTGCTCAGCCACAAAACTGTCTTAAAGGCAAGGTAATTTTGGCCCATACATGTACTTTTCTCAATGGGACTGAGATCACCTCTACCTTTTTAGATGTTGCTGAGAAACTGGGCCCAGTTCTTCACCCAACTGATACATACATGGCTCTTACCTCTTCATAGGAACAGAAAAGATTAATGTGCCTTTTATACTTCTAGAGTAATCCATCCAACACGGTCTTCCCATGACTCAACAGGGGTTTCCGGTGGTACAGGCACGATATGTCATGAGAGAAGGTGTGGCTTACTTTAGTTGCATTAAAAGATTTGCACACAGCAAATTTGCCCTTTTCTCCAACTGGACTTGTGCAGTCAAAGGAAAAAAAAGTAGGAGAGGAAACGCTTAAGTGGCCTGTCTCAGATTTACAGTGATAAGGAAAACCCTATTGATTTCCTCTGATGGCTAAGTGTATTGAAGTAAAAGGCCATAAAGAACCGTATGTAAAACTCATGACGTGTACCACACAAGCAGACCAAGTGATAAAGTACCCTAAAAGACAAATGCACATGTCAGCCTCACAGCACATGTACTGAATTACATAGCAAAAAGGCGTGTGTATCAGCATTGTGTGTTTGCAGACATAAGTCTGGTTGTCTGATCTATTTTTACATGAGTATTATGAAGATGACTTCATCAGATCAGTATTTTGAACTTCTGCTAGTGAGAGAACTGGATGTCAGGGAAATGAACTGCCTGGGAAAAACAAATGACACCTTTCCTTTCCAAAGCAGTTTTACTGTGTATGACCCTAAGGTGCTGATCCTCCAATGGTATGGAGCTGAACATTAAACTGCCAGAAGCCTGCGGTCATATTGGACTTTGAAGGCACGAGAATGTGTAAAAAAACAAATCCTTATCTCCCTGGGACTCATCCCATTACTGTGGAAAAAAATGTTTGGTAAGACTACATGGCAGCTTAATAAGTGTAAAAAGTTAATACAGCCTTTTCTTCCTCTATAAAGAAATAAAATCTTAGCCCTGTTCATACCTGGAATTAACATGTGTCTCGGGTGATCCAAACACAAGTGGACAGCTCTAAGTATGTCAGTTCACACCTGGCATTGCGTGCGTCTCGAGTGACCACATGTGATCTGATCTCAGTTCCCTGCTCTATATGCTAAAAAACATGCATAGATAGATCACATCTATTTGCAAAGACCAATCTGCTGGAAATTAAAAGAAGACTAGGTCTATTCCTTGGCATGTTTGGGAATATATGAAAGAGCACATGTAGGGTAATTCTGAATAATGTCTCGGATGGCCCCTCATAAGTACATACTTCTATGTATGCAGAGAATGTCAGTTGAGTAGGCGGTCCCTCAATGTCGCAGAGGACACGTTCATGTACACACTGCTAAAACGATGTGTCCACATGCAGCCCAGACCACCTGAATGTAGTTTGAGCGATCAAATCTCAAAGTGTCTTGGATGCATTTACATCTGTAATGAGAGCTGTCCACTTGTGATTGGATCACCCAAGACACATGTCAGTGCCAGGTATGAACAGGGCCCTTGCTCTAATGTCAGCTCCTTAAATATATTCAGGCTAACTTACTGACTACTTCTTCTGCCCTCCTAGTCTGAGTCCCAACAGTGGTATTCAGAAATAATAGAGGGTGAATATATGCACCATGATCCAACAGCCTGAACTTGAAAGAATCTTTGTGTGTGTTTGTTTGCAGTGTTTTGTGTGTAGCGAGTTAGACAGAGAAAGAGGAGGGCAGAGAAAGAAACACAGAGAGGACAGGCGCAATTTATCTATTTCAAAGAAGAAAGCAAAGGGATTCCCTAGACTGTGCCATTTGGAGTAAGAGAGTACTTGTGCAGACGGTACAAAGTGTACAAAAAAAGGTGAAGGGGAGGAAACTGACAATGGCAGAATCAGTTGATGCAACTGAAGTAATGGCTTTTAGAATAACTGTTCATCGGGGACAATGCCCAAAGTGATGGTTTTCCTTTTTAAGGAGTTTTATCATAGCGCCCCAAGGCAAAAATAAACCCTTGCTCCCCTGACTTTCTGTGCAATGGGTACAGTTTTCTATAAACACTGGAATACTGCCTAACTTTAATTTTTTGTAAGAAATCTTGGGATTATGCAACATAAAAACAAAACCCCCTAGATTTTCCCAATAAATTTTCAATTAAATTGAGGCCCCTGGGTTTTCCAGGTTGGTTAATCCATGCATGGTTGCCAGTCCCACATGTTCCATCTTCCTATACCATGACACTAGTCTAGGTCAATCACTGGGACCCACTCAAGGGATCACCTACAGTCAAGGACAGGAATTGAGATCAGTACCAGTGACCTCTTCTATAGACGGATTTAAATTGGAAGGTACTTCCAGCATGTACCAGGGTCCATCAAGAGCCTTGACATCTCCAGCAGTTAGCATTATCTTTAAAGTCCAATATGTGTAACCTTGAGGGACATGAGTGAGATGAAATGATTATCATAGCACCACTGGATTCTGATAGTGATGAAACATATCAATTGTGTTTATTGGATTGCTGCACATCTAGTGACTTGAGCAATTGGTTAATGCAAATATCCGAGGTTATTGCTCACTCATGCACACACACACACACACACACACACACACACACAAACACATACACACAAGTCCAGTTGGCTGAGGGGACAGGGGGATTGGATGTCAGTGCAATACCATCTCCCATACTTAAGGCCTAGAAACGGCTCACTGTTGCCCAATCTCCTCAACGTGACCGCGGTCTCACGTCAGCAGGTAAACAACAGCCTGGGATGAGGAAACAAGATCACCTGCTCCAGGTTGACCTCGACACATAGACAATGTATGTCAGCACACACTTATATTTAGCCCCATTTGTAAACATTTGTCACCTGGACACAAAATGCTGACATGAATACACAAATCAAGTAAATTAGGCATTGATCAAGCATGAGCAAAATAAATTAATGCAGGCAAGAAAAAGTTCCACAAAAACTCCCATGAGATTTTAATGTTGTTAATGCTGCTTTGCTCGGCAGGGAGATAAAGTCTTGTAACTTTGCTCTTTGTCATTAAACTAAACCTCAAAATGAGCACACAATATATTAAATGTTGTTTTCTGCAAGCCAAAGCAATTTAAGACAGTGTACTCCCTCACAAGAGTAGCTAATTGGACTTGCAACACATTAGTACTTAAGTACAGTATCAATATTACAGGGGGCTGTAACACCTCTCTCCGATACTTGGCTAGTGTCTTAACAAGCTGCTGTTCCTTTTCCCATTATTGCTTTTATGTTGGAAAATACCAAATTTTACTGTGATTTGGATTTTAAATTTCCCTAATAAAATTCAATCTCTCTGCCAGTTTTAAAGATGAGATAATTTGTTTTTTTTAAAAATAGATACAAATACCATCAGCATTACCCATGCATTTAAATAGACCTCCTTCCTCTTTCTTCTGTGTTCATTTGTGAGAGGAAAAAAAGAATTTCCCCATCACAATATCCCTCCCAGGAGTGGGCAAGTTTTGGTTTCCTGTCCAAATGATTAATCTTTCACATTATTTCTCAGAGGGACTCATAACACCATAGCACTACCTGTGGACCCAATTACACAACTGACAACAGTATCAATGCAACTCTCTGACTTATGGCAGCATAAACACTGAAACCTTTGTGCTACATCAGCATAAGTGATTTACAGCAATGATCTGCAAAGATTTACAGCCTGGGATGGATGCACAAGGATATATTTTGGTAATGTTAGCTTTTCCTGTTAGAGATGCAGTATAGACAAACAAAGTATATGCTCTCTGTTGTCAAACCTATTGTCTAAAATCTCTTTAACATCACAGATAGAGTGGTGTGTATTGGAAAAATTGAACATTAAATGGCACAATCAGGTGCACAAGTCAGGTGCAGACTGCACATACTAAATGGTTCACCTCAAGCTCAGCTAATCTGCCAGCTTCACCACAAGTGACTTCATTGCTATTCATACCATGGTCTGTCCTTCCTGTCTTTCACTCCAGTGTACAACACAGAGTGATCACTGGAACATGCTCCAGGTTCCACACCTGCCCTGATTACATAAATGCTTACTCTTATAATACGACTCTTGACAGTAGTATCGGGTCAAATTGCCAGCCTTGGTGTTTTCACAGCAATTAGACCAAGTGCATTATATTCACATTATCATGCTGCCACAAGCACTTTGGGTTTAGGTGCAGCACTGAGCGTCTTGTCTACCCTGCAAGGCAGGATTATTCACGCTGACGAATGCTGATGAGTATGGCGCAAACTCCTGAAATTTGGAGGTTACACAGAAGCTGTGCTGCAAAGGATGTGGCATTCTCTACTTAGTAAACAGTGATGCTGAAGTGTAGAGTCAAAGCAGAGTAAAGCATCTCTGCATGTGTTTCTTTCTGTCTGCCTGTGTGCAGTGTGCATGCTTTGTCATGCTGGACAACACGATTGTGAGAGAAATTGACCAACAGTTGCAGCAGAGATCCCAATAAAAATATTAAATAAACTCACCACCCATTCAGTTAGTGATCCATGGCCCTGGATGTATTATGCAAACATAACCAGCAGGATGGAGTAGTAATCAATCATGTTTGTTTGTCCCCTGCTAACAGCAGCATTAGTCAGAATACTGTAGCCACAGCAGCGCCATGGACAAACACATTTAAAAAAAAAGTATATTTTCTAAAAAGATTGTTTTTAGGTCATTGTTGCCTCACTTTGATTGATGACAGAAGGGAGTGACAATAAACATGAGGTGATAGAGAGGGAGATGCCGTATTGCAAAGTACTTGGGTGAATTTGAACCAGGATTTAATAGTTGGGATACATGTCCCAGGGACTTATCCGTCTCTGGGACACTCCACGTACTACAGTTCTATTCTACGCAACCAAATACCAAAGCATGTTCATTGTGTTGTGTGTATTTTTGACACTGATAGGTGTTGTTGGCAGCATCAGAGGTGAACAGGTGTGTTTTGCGGGATGAATGAAAAGATGACATAGATTAATGACTCTGGTCTGCGGCAGACCATTATATTGAAGGCCACTGCTGCCCACTGTGGGTGGGTGGTTGTGTGGACCTTGACATGGCCAACAGCTAAAAATAGCCAAAGAGAATAAACAGGCTGCTGCTATGGCGTGTTTCCTCCCTCTTATTGACAAAGAGACACACACACAGGCGCACACAAATGCAGCCACACACACACACACACACATTTGTACATACTGTACTGGTATCACAGCGCACTTACAAAATCTTCAGCAGGTGGCCACACATCGAGCCAGTCGTGGACCTTCCATAACTTTGAATTTCACAGAATAATAAATAACACCTTTGAAAATTACATTATACCCAAGCCCTCAGAATATCATGCACCGGGAGCAGGCAGCAGAGAAATAAAGTGCGAGAGAAAGCATGGATCCATTTTTTAACCTTGTCCACCCATGCAGTCTTTTTTTTTCTTTACAAGTATTCAAATCTGCTGCAGCTTTCTATTAATAGAAAGGTGTCACACATTGATTGAATGTTTATTATTGTAATTTAACTGACTGCGACTTTTGCTCTCTCCCTCCTGCAGAAGAGTGCAGTAAATTACAGCCATCTGCATTTCCTTTTTTCTCTCTCTATCTCTTCCACTGCACACAGGCCCATTTTACATGCAAGGCAACATGGCCTGTTAGTTTAAATCAGCCTTTGCTGAAGAAGAACATGTTTAGGAGTGTCTTTATCATGCACTCCAGTACTTTAAGAGCCTAATACAGCAGAATATTCTTTCTCTTAGCAAATACATTCAGCTGCTTATAGGGAAGCTCAGGATGTTCTGTACATTGCTCCTTAGTGTGTCTCTCTAATGAGTGTGTTATGAGCAGATGATGATGTGTCTGTCTCTTATGTGCTGACAGCGTCAGAAGCAGGAGCTGTGGGGTGCAAGTGTGTCCACGGTGTTGTTTGGATGATGGAGTGGACACATTTTATGACAAATTGGAAAGGGAAAATACAGCAGGCAGTGACGGCTCAGGGATGAGGCAGTCGGAGCAGTCAGTCAACTCTTTTTGGTCTGGAGATTGATGAGAATATACGCGTACAAAAGGAGAACCTGGAGGTGGATGCCATACCAAACAGCAGTGGGCTCCTCACCTTTGAGTTCTTCCTCATAACTTACTTTCCGTTTTCTTCATGTTGATAATATACTGGAAAAAAAACCTCTGCATAGCATTCAGTCTCCATTACCACATCACATTATCACTGTCAGAATGTGTAATATATTCAGATAAATACAGACACCAAAGGTTAATTGCGCAAACAGCTGATTCAATCACTGTCACAAAGAGCAGCCACGCTAGCTCGCAAGTCTATCTGGCTCCGAGTGTTTCTTCAGCATGATGCTACAATTTGGGTTGCTATGGCAACAGCCCACACAAGCACAAATGCCCACATTGTACACAGGAATTAAAAAAAAAAACACATGCACAACCTCATCTCTACTAAGAGGAAAAAAAACCTTTGTAGTCTTTATAACCTGCAGTGCATCGACACATCTCTATGTGATAAGTTAGTGATTACAGATATCAAGCTGGTAACTAGAGTCATTCCGCCCACATGGTGGGACGAGGGCCGGCTCCAACTCCCCGGAGTACCCATGCATGCAGGTGGTGTTAGTATAGAGCTGGAAGCATCTTTTGCACAAAGTGTTACATTACTCCACACGGCGCATTCGCTTGCTGTGGAGGAGCTGTGGCTCACAATCCTGCTGTGCTGATTATTTTGTATCAACATCACTGCTACCTCATACACATCTCTGATTTGCAGGGATAGCTGATTGGCTGCCAGTTTGATAATAATTAATGAAAGGGGACACAGTCAATTGCCCTTAATCATTTCTCTGTACCCCTAAGTAATTAACAATTGCGGCATCAGCAGTTTTGTTGTCCTCAAGAGAATAATTTACGTCAGTCAATTTGGGGTCAGGGGCATGCTTCACGGCTCTAGACCTGAGTTCTGCCAGGTTAATGTCATCACAGTGTCAAGGTTTCAAGGAAAAAAAAATCTGCAAACCATGTCTTTATCTCAGTGGTAAAGACTGTATTGTTGGGGGAAACTTGTCGGGGAAAGACACAGAGGCAGCCAGAGAGCTGAGGTCACATTCAAATAATGAATTAGATTGGCATGAACATGCTGTGGGAATGTACATAATCTATTTGTCTTGATCTACATGTGTCATCTAGACATCACCAAAGCCTTTGACCTTCAAACAAACTGTGTCCACGCAGTGAAGACACAGTACAGTCGCACACAAAGCCCCCCCCCCCCCGTTTAGTCAATGCAGCACTATTGATCACTTGCCACTGGAAGGAAGGAACATGGCAGGGAAATCAATTACACATATGCAGTGTATAATCAAATTTCTGGAAAAGCGCTTGGCTAAGGGGAAATGTTCAACTGACACATAAGCTCTAAGGGAGAGATATCATTGCTGTATTGAACACCATTCATATGAACTGAGTGAGGGTGAGGGATAGGGAGAGGAAAGGTGGGGAGGAGAGCGAGAGAACACTCAAGCAGTGTGGGTAACGATCTGAGGGATAATAAGGGATACATAATTTAATATCTCTATTTATTCATTAGACAGGAGTAGAGAGATCATTATATATTGATAGCTAATAGGGAAGATGGGTTTTGATTACTTGGAGGTGTATCGGCCCGGGTTTATCACCGACTCACTGCTGACTGCTCTCTCAAGTGGTCACATAAAAAGGGTCAGGCCATCTTCTTGCTTTGGGCGGATCAGGTTGCTTACTTGTGGGTCAAATGGAGCATCTCAAATGTTTGGTTAGTTGTTGTTACCTTTGAGGTATTGGCTGTTTTGGGTGTGTGTGTGTGTGTGTGAGGAGGCAATTTGTTGTGCTTATGCTCTAAAAAGAAGCGTATTTTCAGTCAGTTTTAGAGGGGAATCTTTGCAGAGCTGAGGCATGTACTGTCATGGCAGCACAACACTTCACGGTCATTTCACTAAAAGTCGCCTGTGGCAAAAGTGTGCACCTAATATCATTTCCTTCAACACTTTAAACCAGCCTTTCAGGCGCAATTGACACTGAACTCTCCCCTGATTTCATTTCTAAGATATTACATGAAGGTTATGATCTGTGTGTGACTTCCGTCTATACTATAATGCCTGAAGGAATAATAAGAAATCTAAAATCAACTCTCTTTGCTCCTACAGTTCCCAGCCACAAGGCTCGGAAGTAAACGAGCTGCTTTCCTCTCAGAAATAGCCTCTAATGTGCTGCCCAGTTGCATTTAGGTTTCCACCTCTAGGATGTGGTGCAGCCCGAGTGCCCCTCTGCTCCGCTCCTCCTTATGTAGTGTAGAGCGGGACACTCCGCAGTTCGCTTTATCCCGTTCCTTCCCCCCCTTCTTGCCTTTTTACGCGCACGACGTCTGCAGCCACAGTGATTCAGTGAGCCGGCCGCGTCTTCTCCGCACGCTTCAAGCTTCTCTGTGTGTGTATATATATATATATATTTTTTTCTTTTTTGGATGAAGGCAGGACTCTTTTCCCAATGTTCCGATGGCGAAACAGCGCTGGTTTCTCTCCCGCTGAACATTATTAGAGGAAGATATTCACGCTTTTTCTCCTTTTTTTCTCTTTTTTCCCCCTCGACTCATTTTCAACACACACGCACAAAAAAAAAGAAAGAAAATGTGGGACGCGCGTTCTCTGCGCAGCGTCCGCGGAGTGCTCTATCCAGTTGTGGCCGCTTGACTAAAGGGGGATCCCGGCTCCCTTTTCATCCTCTGCTCCCTTAGGAACAAGAGGAGTTTGCATGCAAAAGGTGGTTTATCTCGGCAAGGTGAGACCTGACTATTTTTCTGCGATATTACACCGCTCATTTTAACACTACTTTGGACTGAGTAGAGAACAGAATCTGTGCGTTGCCAGCACAGATTGTATAGACTGATTTATATTGGATGTGCGGGAATATGAAGGCTTCAAAACCTAAGTGAGCTCACAAATACGTTGTAGCGTAACAGGTACGAATTTATTGAACTGCAGAGCAAGTGCAGACCTATAGATTATCAGTGTGATGCCCCTTTACATCCCTTCCTACACACATCTACTCATGTTATTCCATTTACAATAATAAAATGACTAATTTGTGGTCAAAGTAATCGGGCAGTGCTGAATGTAAATTTAAACTGTTGCATTCAGGAACAGTCTCTTATCTCGCTTCTCTACACGGAAATTAGAGCTTTGTTCCTAATTAAAATGATTAAAGATTCTAATATTTGCAACTTTCTTGTATTTTTTTTAGGACTTATCAAAGTGTAAAGAGCACTTCAGTGTCTGTGTTAAATTATAACTTCTGTGCAGTGGCTGCTTTCATGTGCAGGGATTTAAATTTGTCAGAAAATGTGACTGTGATGATTAAATCCTGCATGTGACAAGGTATTTTGGTAATGAGGAGTTAAATAAGACTCCAGAAATTGCTGTCACACACGCCTCCTCCATCCAGAATAGCAATAACACATGAATGAATTTTCAAGGCTCCTCTCAGTTCATTTGTTTCCTGACCCACCGCTGAGTCCCATTTTGACCGATGAGGGCTGCATAGAAAGTAGTGCTCCAGCAGGAGTTCATTGCCTCACTACAGCCATAATAGTGCTGGCGTGGAGAGCAAAGCAAAGCAGCCATATTGACTGTTGAAACAAAGTCATTGATTCTGCCTAACACTTTCTTAGAAATGTGATGAAAGGATCAATAACGCTGTGCAGCTGTTACTATTTTTGACTGACAATATGGAGTAACAGGTGACTGCTCTCTGCTGCTTGAAGAGAGCTGATTAATGGTTCAATTTTGGAAATGTGCAGATGCATAATATTCTAATATATATCCTTTTTGATGCTGAAATTGATTCAACTGATGTGTTGTCAGTCATTCAGTCATCTAACAAACTGTCTCTTTTTGTTTTCTCAGCCATGGAGGGACTTGCCTAAAGAGGATCCGACATAATTCTCGATTTTTAGAGTTTTTTTTTTCCATTTTCTTTTTTTTTGTGTCATCGCAACATCTTCCCAGTGAGTCTCCTTCTCCATCACCATGGCAGAGAAGCTTGGACCAGCGGGGCTCAAGCCCGCCACCCCTAGAACTGCTGCTCCCTCGCTGCCCCCTGAGCCCATCGACATCATCCGCACCAAAGCCCGCTCCCGCAGGGTCCGCCTTAACGTCGGCGGTCTGAACCATGAGGTCCTGTGGCGGACCCTGGATCGGCTCCCCAGGACCCGGCTGGGCAAGCTTCGAGACTGCAACACCCACGAGTCCCTGATGGAAGTCTGTGACGACTACAGCCTGAACGAAAACGAGTACTTCTTTGACCGGCACCCGGGGGCCTTCACCTCTATTCTGAACTTTTACCGCACGGGCAAGTTGCACATGATGGAGGAGATGTGCGCCCTCTCGTTCGGTCAGGAGTTGGACTACTGGGGGATTGACGAGATCTACCTGGAGTCCTGCTGCCAGGCTCGTTACCACCAGAAGAAAGAGCAAATGAATGAGGAGCTGCGGCGCGAGGCAGAGACGTTGAGGGAGAGGGAAGGAGAGGGAGAGTTTGATAACACCTGCTGCCCAGACAAAAGGAAGAAGCTGTGGGATCTCCTGGAGAAGCCCAGCTCTTCAGTGGCTGCCAAGGTAGGGAGCCGAAACTGGAAGTGTGATTACACCACCCCCATCTCACATTTCCTGTTCGCATTCAAACACTCTTCCTGGATCATAACACATTACAGGCACACTTATTAGAGACCTACTCCCACCTGTAAAAGATAATCACGAGTTCATCAATTTGAGTCTTAAACAGCCGTGTACTGTACTCTCATCAGGTGCTTTCTTGCACCATCTGTCTGTTTTCCATCCCGGTAAGTAGGAACAGTTGTTAGGGATGAATTAAATATAGAGAAAGCTGCAGTCTTTGGGTAGCAATGTGTGTGGATGTGGTTGAAGAATAGAGGCAGAAAACGAGGAGTGGAAGTAGATGTGTGACATGCATGCAAACATAATGGCAAAGTCAAATTTAGAGTTCTACTAGTGGAATCACTGCAGGAGCTAGATTTACACTCTATTTGCTTTGACAAAGTAATTGGTAGGTGCATCAGCTTTCTTTGCTGGGATAAAGTATGTCAGCGTAGACCGGATCTGTCAGTGGCTTGTGACATGGTGCATCTCTTGGAGGCAGAGGTGCAAGTCTTTTTTTCTCATGCAGCGCTATTATGTATCAGTCTTTGTCGCTGATTGGATGCTTCTTTCTGGACGTGACCGTGAGTCAGCGAAATGACAGGATGATGTCAAAAGTTTGTAGCAGGTGTGCCCATGAATACAATTTCTTAAGCTGTTTACTATATTTATATTTGATCGCATTTATTCTGTGTTATTAAAGGCTGAGGTAGTCATGAGTGTTTTTCCCTTCCCACGCACCACATGTTTCGAAGACTGCTGCATCAGTCACATACAGTACAGTTATCATTTGTACATGATAAATCAGATGACAGCGTGGCAGTGTCAAGGCTGTCCCCTCTGACATCTCTCCCCCCACTCCTCCCCCACCACCTTCTCACCCCATCCCCACACTCTGACTCAGTCCTCAATTAGGTAGGTCAACCTTGGTGAAATCCAATCACTGGTAATTTACGTTGGGTCTCCAGTATCCTGATCTCATCATAGGGCAGTGCAGGGCAGGGCCAGGCTGGGATTATATTCCATGTCAGGGGATCATAAACACAGGGTCTTGCGTGTGTGTGTGTGTGTGTGTGTGTTTGTGACCAAAGCAACATCATCCCCCTCTGTGTGTAAGGAAAGTAGCTCCTGGTGCGCTGGTTGCTGCACGGTGCATTGTCGTGAGGTCTGTCCCCTTGAAGCTAAGGATGTTTCCCTTTGGCTGAGACGGTTTTGAAATCACGCTAGATTTAATTTCAGACGCCTGGTGCCTTGCGCTAAATTTATAGTGCAGTATTAAGATTTAAAAATGGTAAAAATATTGGGATGAAACTGAATATGTAGATCCTTTTATAGGGCTACTATTCATGTTTGTACTCCCTGTACTATTCCTGCGCGACTTGTTTTCCCAGAATCAACTAGTGATGTGTGATTGACAAGCATTACGTCTCAGCTTGATAACTGTGTTCAGCCTCTGCAGAGAAGCTGTATATCACATGAATCAATTATAAGGAGGCTGCCAATATCTAATCTAAGGCAAACTCAGGTGACGGCAGCGGGTTAATTTGATACGGTGTGTGATATTTAAAGTGATTTACCTCCTCTGCACGGTCCCTCAGTCTCCAGACACATCTCTGTTTTGCTGACCTGTTCACTATCGTAGTGGGGGGAAGCCTGCGAAACCTTAAAGGGGAAATCCCACCCTAATTCAAATTGCATTGACATTCCGCTGGAGTGCTCTAGGAGGAGAACTTGAATGTGACTCTAATGGCTCAGCCTTGTGATAGTAGCTAAGGTAATCCACCGCTTGAAAGTACATTTGGAAATAGACTGCTGGGGCTGCTCGGCTGTCAGATGGCGGCTCCCCGAGGTCAGGGAAGCCTTTTTACAGGATGTGCACCAAGCAGTGAGAACCCTTGAAAGCCCTTGACCATGGAATTGCCATTACTAGGCTGGTACATAACCGTGAGCTTTTATACAAAGCAACCTGAGCCCTTTGTCAAATGCAATCACAGTTTCCCCTGGCATACATATATTCTCTCTCCCTCTTTATGTCTCTTTTTCTCTCACCCCCTTTCTTTTTCTCTTTTGCAGCCTTAATCAGATATTAGAGCCCAGTGAGCTGCTTTATGGCACCTATGGCCCTCTCTGCCCTTAAATAAAGGTGAAGCATGAGAGGACTGACCTTTTCAGCAGGGTCAATCAAGCTAGGATTACATTCATCAGCAATAACAGCGGTACAGGTTTTTGGAGCCCTTTGCAAGAGTGGGAAATATGGAAATGAAGCAGACAGTGGAGCAAAAATCAGTTTGCAGAAAGAGCAGAGAGGTGTTCAGAGAGCGCCAGTGAAGGAAGAGAGGTGGCGGAAAAGGTAGAAGAAAGTCCTGAGAGAGAGAGAGTGTTGTAAGAGGCGTGGTCATGTAAGTTGTGCCTCAGGATGCTGAGCTGGATCTTTGCAAACCTTTCCCTATGAATAATGAATGAAATGGTCAAAACAAAGAGGACACGGGCTAATGCAGTGGCCTCTCCGTGTTACTGCGTGACTTTTGGTTTGAGTGCCGTGTCGAGAGAGCGAGTGAGCGAGTGAGGGAGGAGGAGGACGACGAGCGGAGAACTTCTGTATTTTGTGTCCAGCTCTGCCTGCTGCTCGGCTTGTCACAAGTGAACGTCCATGGGGGAAAAGTGAGATGTTCATGTCAAAATAAGATTTTACACTGTACACTATTATTTATTGAATTTCCATCATGCACAGATTTGGGATTTTTTTTATTGAAACTTGAATTATGAAAATTGCAGACATTTATCATCAAAAAAGATTAAAGTCATATTGAAATCATAAAGTGCTGCATCTATATTCTGTGTGAGTATCTGCACAGCTTGCAGCCACTGCTAAAAGACTGTAATGTGCTAGTAAATTATATAAGAACTGAGTGGCAGTCATGTTTAGAAAAAATATCGGATGGAGGTTTCCATTGTTTCCTCACTGTAGGCTATAATTTCTATTAATCCAGTAGAACGTGTCATCCTTGATATTGAGCCAGAAAGATTTGTGCTGCCCTGACCCTCTTTTGTTTACAATGAGTCACGGGTGTAGTCGTACAGCCAATGCACTTAGCACAAGCTCATACAAGGAAGCAATATCCAAATTACTGGAGTGCTTTAAGGAGTCTAAATTACGATGACTTTTGCTTTTGTGTTTCCCTGTGTAAATGTATTACTATTGCCGATCATCATTCCTGCGAAGGCTAATCTTGGCACATGTAACTTGTAAATGTAGTTTATAACCTGCCTATGTATTTCACTGGAAATGTTTTTCGTCAGTGTGCAGGGAAATGTGATTAGAAGCCTCAGATGTATCCCTTTCTGTGTTCACATAAACAGAACAGTATGCAGAAAGTGTGTAATAAATATCAGACCTCACCAAATGTTGCTACACAACAGTGATTTAGTGAGAGCTTCAACATTAACATATGAGTCAGGCTGCGTTCTTGGAATTATATATTAATGCTATTAGCTGTTCCATGGATGCCCACAGTGCTCGGTTTTAATATACACTGTGTATAGTATAGTTTGCAGGAGCAGCATCTTTTTCTTTTGATTTGTGTTTATGCAGAGCTCATAGATAAGCTTTTCAGAATATTAGCAGTGTAATATGAAATATCAAAGCTGTAATACATCAATCACCCCAGGACAGAAATTCCCCTTTCCCCTGTTTAGGTTTTCTTCACTTTAGAGTCCATTCAGTCTGTGCAGCTGCAGAAAATAATGGCCGAGGATTCAGAGCATTTTAAAGAGATCAATGTTTCTACTGGCCAGACATTTCAAGTTGGGTTTTCTATCCCCCTCCCCCTTCCCTGCATCAGCCATGTCCAGCCCCATGCTCTCTCTTAATGTGGATGTGCACCATTACTCTCTCCTTTATCTAATAAGCTAGTCTAGCTAGTGGGGAATGCTAAGCAATGGGCCTGCATGGGCGCAGACTTGTGCTGTTTGGTCCTCCCACGCTCGGAAGCAGCCAAAGTCAGTCCACCACAGACACTGCTGTCGATGATGATGATGATGACATAATGTGAGGAAGCTGTAGCATAATAAGATTCTGTAGCAGAGACCTCAAATGCCAGTCTTTTGCAAATGTCAGTGTTGTCACAATCATCTGTCTTAATGCAGTGAAGCAGCAAATGCACAATAAACACTGTTGATTTTGGGATCAGGGATATGTGAGACAGCAAAAATGCATGGCTTTAAATGTGACAGGAGCAAATTCAGTCAGCACCCTGTTGTGCTGTAACTCATGTAGCTCTTGGAGCTGCCTGTTGTTTCAGATCACTGCAAGGAGAGTCAGAGATGAAGAGGTGGGGATAGGAAAATGGGTGAGAGGCCTTTAGTCAGCATTAAGTCAAAAGTTCTGCACAGTGTGTTCCTCTGAGTGAAATTCAAGCAGTAGGTCCTCTACCTTGTGTTTCATTATCATCCTTTCTTCTCTGCATGAATTGTGGTCAGTCTCAGGGAGGTTAAATCGATGGACATTGGCATTTTGTGGAAGAAATGTTTTCAGCTTGTTGGGCAAATGGATTGTAGTTACTTTGTGCTGTGTAATTTGTGCTTATTTCACTGTTTTTCTAGTCGGTTATTCCTCGGCTAGTCCTCTGTGCATGAGGCACCGCATCAAGAGTGGCTTCAACCTGTAGGAGTTACTACATTATCTTATTTGGCCTTTAGGAAGTTATCAGGATGTGTTACAGGAGTAGAGTTTATCATTTAGGTAGAGCACACCTTCTCCCCTCCTGTAGTCTCCTAGTTACATAAGCCTTCCACCAGGCCTCTAATCAGTACAGCCTAGCATTTAGGCGCCAGCACCTAAATCCTCTTTACCCTGCAATCATAATCAGATAAGAGAGAACCTCCTAGATTATAGGTGGCATGAGTTCTTATAGTGCCTGCATGGGCAGAGACAGCAGCATTTATCATCTGGACATTCCCAGTCACACTAGTCCCCCTGTCCACCACTGTCTTCCTTTTCTCTCTATAAGTCACCTGTGATGTAAGGATTATCTTGAGTTTAAATCAGTTTTATAATGATTTGTTTCAGATCAGAAAGACATTGGGCTTGAAAGGATAATGAAAGCTTTGTAAGGGACTTACAAGCAGCACTTCTCCTGAACTAATTTTCACTCCTTCAAAATACACTCTGGCATCAGTTTCATCTACAGACAGCAGTGATAACCTGCTGTCACCACTTATACTCCAGCTTTTTCATTTGCTTAAAAAATGTATACCCATGCTTTCTGTTGTTTTCATGAAAAGTGGCTGATTCGTTGTATACACTGTGAATACTCACCAGTTTGTTCTGCTATTTACTCACTCTAAACATGAATTTCCACATATGGACAGCAAACTGCGCTAGTGTTGTAAGCAGTGGATAGAGCACTTTCCACTCTCCACGGTTTTGTTAGTGTTGTTGGAATTTATAGTTATGTTACTAAGCAGCAAATATCAACTTTCATAACAGTAGCAATGCACATTTATCAGGAGTAGGACAGTGGTCGGCAGGGTGATTTTACATGACTGTGAAATACTAAAATCAATTTAAAAGCTTTGAAATTATGTAGCTCAAGATGAAGCATTAGATCTGTTTACAATGTGAGTTTACACTCATGCTGCAGAGGCATTTGATTTCTGCTGATAATGGTGATGGACTGCTGTATGTACAAATAATAGAAATGTATGTTGCAAACAATACACAAGGGGAACATTAAATCAAGAGTTCATCTCACAAAAGCTATTTTTAATTTTAAATGCTCTGAAAATTGCACATGTGAGATTATCTCCGCTCTTAAGAGGCTGGCTGGATTTCATTTAGGTTTTACAGCAGAGGTATATAGGGTCACATTTAAAATGAGGAGGAAGTTAGGCCACTGCAGCCCTTTATTAATCTGAGTATCTGAGTTTCACCTGCAGGGTTGAAAGGGAACATTTGAAGTGAGGCAGAGGAAGCTGTTGAAGACAAAGCAAGCGAAAGCTCTCGATGCTGCTGACCTGTGAAATTGATCTGTTGAAATCACGCTGTTGTACATTTTTAATTATTACAGAAATACTCATTGATCAGTGTGTGGCATAATTGCAAAGCACACATCCATCCTTTTCTCTCTTTTTGCTTTGCTTTGCACAAATAACCCACTGCTGCTTTATTCCATTTTCATGATTACCAGTGGGAACTCGCATGCAGAGGAATTACAGTCTGGATGCAGCTCAGTGGTGGCGGTGTCCCAAAAGAGACCACTGGCTTGTCTAAGGGCTTATTGCACTTGACCATGCACACAGTGATTCATGAATGAAGACATCATTAAGTGAAACTCGTGAAGCACAACTAAGCACAACAGCACAACACTGTGTTATCTGCAGTTTAAGTAATAGAGAAGGCAGAGAACAACAGCAAATTTGGAACTTCATTGGAACAAGAAAAACTCACTTTTAACACAAGTCTAGTATAAACAACATGGCCAGTACAAGCCATAGCTAATGAGTGGCCAGATGGTGTGAGAGGCCTGATGGCTGAAGTCTCATTAGTAATTCTACTGTCATCCCCAGAATACACCCTCACAGTTTCTGTCTGAACAAACCTGTTATGACTATGGTTGAGAAGACAGGATTGTTTAAACATTGATTAATCCATCGATGACTTCAAATCATTTGACTTGAATCATTTAGGGTGTAAGAGGTTGGAAAATGGAAACTGGTAACAGCTGCTCGCAATTAGAAGAATTAGAACCCAAGATGATGTCCTCAGATTGCTTGTTTGGTCCAACCTACAGTTCAAACTGCAGATATTCAATTTACAACAAAATAGAATAGAGAAATTCAAATTTTCAAAATTGGGGAATGTTTGGCATTTTTTCACACCTTAAATGATTATGCCAATTGTTTCCTGTCACTCAACTAATAAATATACATATATGAAAGCTAAAGTTGACCTATCTGTAGCTTATATATCAACCAACCTGTAATTCCTATCATTTTTGCCTTTTGGAGGCAGTGGAAACAAGCTGTGAACATTCATATATTATCACATTATCACAAGCTGATATAGAGAAACATTAGCATTTCTTTGGAATTGTGTTTGTGTCCAGCTGATTATTTTATGTTTTATATATTCAGTATCTCCTTTTTTGGCTCTGCTTTGCTCCCCAATGCAATGAGGGAGTTATTTTCTATCTATTTTCTAAATGCTTCACTATGATTGTTCGCTAGCTGTTAACCTGACTGTCTGCCTTTTGGTGCTGGACAGGCAGCGTGCAGGAGGTTTTTAGAGCTTTTATTCTGAAAACAACTGCCTGCTGGGGCCAGAAATATTGCTATGAGAACAGTGAGATGGAACCAAAACAGTAAAGTTGTGTGGTGGCCAACTAAAACAGTGAGTAAAAAGATGCCAGAAGCTCAGTGGAGCTGAGCAAAAAAGCAGAGTCCCATAAAAGTTGTCCTGTGATCCATAGTTCATATTGAAATACGGACTGTAGCTGCTTTAAGTAACGATTATCAATTTTTTTGCCTGCAATTTCTTCTTCACACTTTCTATTGGTTGCACACATCATGCCTGTTCAGTCTGCAAAAAGTCCAGGAGATGTAAGCTGGCAAAAAGCCCCAGGTCTGAGTACCATCAAAGCGAGACATAAATCCCACTGAAGGATGGGAGTGGCTGTGGACCAGTAGCGAGCAGCAGCGCTGGCTGGCACTGCCAGCTTGAGTGACACTCTGGGTAAGAGGCTAATGTGCTCCTTCCTCCTCCTGCTTCCCTCATCCCCTCCCTGCCTCGGCCGCTGCCTCTTGTGAGGTTTGCTCCCCCTGTCTTTTGCTGTTTTTCTCGTCCCAGAAGGCATCAGAAACTAGGGCGAGATGGTGAGAGGACAGGGGCTGGAAGAGAGTCATCATTCTAAGTGCTACGAACACCAGGTCTCTATTACGTGCTTCAGTGATCCCCCTACACACACAAACACACACACTACGTACTCTCAGCTCACAGCCAGTCTTCCACACCTCTGCACATACATACAATAATACACACATTATGCCTTCAGTAGGTACGACACACAAGCAGGCGTACTCATAATGCAACACACACATTTACACACACCTCTTTAGCTGAAAACCTTCAAATACTGCTGAGCCAGCGTTCTGTGGGTGCCACAACACAGTCAGTGCCACGCTGTTGTCTCCCTTACTCTCTCCATGCCATCTCTTTTTCAATATCCTTCATCTCCTCCTTTCCTATTCCACCCCAGCTACTTTCACAGCCTCCGTGCACATTTTCTTTTTTATCACCATCATCCCACAATCCTCCATTTCCTCTTATAATTCCTACTTCCTGCACCCTTTCATCTCTCTGCTCTGTTTTCCCTGTCCCCTCCACATTTCTGTCTTTATTTCCTGGCGGGGGTGAAAGCTGAATTGTGATCCCACTCACCGTTCCATCTTGGAAATGGTGACATGCAAGTGCATTGGTATTCATTGTGGTGTTTTTTACATTTGACTCTATATTAATCATTTTTGTGATTTAGCATCAGTGGTCAGGAAACTACTTCTTCAGGTGTCTCCACTCCCTATGTGCTTCCAGAGCTGCAGCTCAGAGGTGCTCTGCTGCTTCTTGATACAACAGAAATGCGAGTGGATTTGTGTGCGAGTGGATTTTCATGCTATAAATACACAAACAATCCAGACACTGTGAAAAATGACTAGTGGAGAGACAAAACCCAAGCAATGCATACTGAGAATCCTCACAAACATGAAGGGATATCCTTCGGAGTCCTGACAGTCTTCTCAGACTAAGAAAAACCCTCCAAGGAGCTCTTGAAAGGGAAAAAAAAGAAATGTGTAATCAACTTCATTTTACTTGTTTCCTCTGAAATGCTGTGTTTGAGTAGTTTCCATGGTGACCATGGTGTGCCATGGTGACTTATTGACACCCAGGGAGCAATTCATCTCTATACAGGCTGTGTGAGAGGCAGAGCAGCTGGTACCTCAGCCCCCACAACCAAACCCTAATGCAAATGCTTGCCCTCACATTGCATGCATCTTCACCGGGATGCTTTTTGTCCTCCCTGATGATGTGTCTCTGGTAATTTTCTGTTTGTGTCATTTCTACCAAATCCTTTAATAGTTATCACTGACTGGGTGTTGTAAAATGACTTCACACAATCACATTCAGTGCAGTAGCTGCTGTGATATGATGAGCATAAAATGTTTTTAACTGTAATTGCACCAAACTGTAATAATCGGTTTTCCTCTGTTAGGAAATGTTGGAAGAAGAGCGCAGCAGGCAAAGTTGGGTTCATGTTTATATGGAAGAAAGAAGAAGAATAGAGTATCTGTCTTTCTTGTGGCCCTGCTCTCTGGGCCAATCACAGTGTCTCCAGAGCATCAGTAGCAGTACAGGGACTTGGATTTTGAAGGATAGAAGATATTAATTAAAACCTCTGCTCTATGAAGGAACCTCTGAGGACATATAAGAGAAAACTGAGACCGATAGTGCAGATCAGTGGTAGACTGAAAGGGGTTGAAGCCACTTGTTAGCCATTGCCTCATGGATACTGGGTGACGACGTAGAAGCTATTGTGATTGGGCGAACGCGTTTCATCACCACCACCGCCTCCTTGTTCTCCTCCTCCCTCGTCTTTAGCTTTTCCTGTCTTTTTCCTATTTTAGGCTCCTCCGTTGGAAAGCCTCCATTTTCATACGCCGTCTTCCCCTCTTTCTCGCTTTGCTTTTCTCTGGTGTCATCATGCCGTTGGCGTCACTGTGGGCTGTGCTGCCAGCTGTTTGCTGTCTCCCAGCACCCCAGGAAGTGACAGAAAAAATTATTATATCTCCTGCTCTTTGTTGTGTGTGTGTGTGTGTGTGGGCCTCCCGCGTCCTGCTGAGCCACAGGAGTTCCTCACTGCTGACCACAGTAACTCTGCCATGCTACAAAGGCTTTAATGCACTTTAATTTTAGTTTCCTTTATCTGACGTTCATTCTGCAATAAGTTCTCATATTCTTATATTCAGTAAAAAAGTTTAACCACAATATTTTAACAATTTTTTAGCACTGGCAGGAGATATTTCTGCTTATTTCAAGAGTTAGAGTTTTTTTTATTTGAATTTTCTTGAGATATGTCCCAGCCTTGGTTGGTCCACCAGACTAAAATATCTCAACAACTACAAATGCTGAGAGGATGAACTGTATTAACACTGGTGAGCGCCACCAGTGGGTCAGAATTTCATTTATCCAGATGCTTGTGAAACTAATGACATTCCCATCAGCCTCGGCTGTGCTTTGCACTAAGTGCTTTTTAGTAAAAATTAGTAGGCTAACACACCAAACTAAGCTGAGAACATAATTAGCATGTTAGCATGCTGACATTAGTGTTCAGCCCAAAACACCAGTCTGCTGAGGAACAGCTTCACAGAGCTGCTAGTGTAGTTGTGACCTCTTAGTCTTGTTGAGAAAAGAAGCTAAATATGCCTTAACTAAGTATTAACAAAATAATATTCATTTCAAGAAAGTTTTCAGTTATTCTCTTGCTAAAACAAGTGAAAACAACCATATTGCTTCACACCAAATTGTTGATTTTACTTATAAATACACTTATTTACAATGGCTCCTAAAACATCTCTGTAACCCAAAGGTCATAGCTTTAACCCACAAAACAGATAATGTGAGAGATAAAAAATGAATCGCTTTGTATGTTTTATTCATCCCAGTCTTCTCATGTCACTCAGTTTCCAAAGCCATTCATGAAATTAGTCAGTCAAACACATCACTAAATGTCCCCGCAGCCGGAACTGTCCATCTGTGTGTCTAGTCAGGCGAGGTGACAAGAGGCATTGATACAGTCCTTTAGCTCCCTAGTATGATTGTAATCAGCTTACTGCCAATTGGAGGCAAGGACCCAGCCAGCCTGAGGGCACACAGGGACTGAAGCACACAGTCCCAACCATGTGACCTGTGTCAGTGTCAGGAAGCCAAGCTGTGGGCCAAAAGAGCAGCGTCTGACACACCTGAAAGGTCACACTGACTTCCAGTTCTCTCTGGTGTATGTGTGCAGATGTAGATCTGGTCAACTGTGTGCAGCCAAACATTTAAAATAAGTGTGAGTGTACGTGATTTGAGAGTTTAAGAAACTACGGTAACTCTGGAAATCTTTTGAAGTGTTGTCACACACTTCACAGCACAAAATTTCTTTGTGGTTTTATGGGGTACTGCCAGCTCAAGAAAGATCAGTCCTCCATCACCGCAGGATCAGGGATGATTTGGGTCTGTTGGGTGTTGACATTTTGTTGAGGCCTTGCCAATCGATAGGATGACTCTCAGGTATTGACCAGTGTGCTGAAAGGCCCACCTGTCTCATTCTATTGCACGGTACAAGTTGTGCTGTATGTACAGTGCAAGTGTCAAACATCAGTGACTGTGCACGCTGTGGCTGTGCTGGTGCTTTTACACTCTTGCATGTTTCTGATATTTGCTGTTTCACTCCCTCGGCTGCAGCACATATTGCGTATTTATGTCTGGGTTCTTTTATTTATTTTCCTGACTTTGGTGCTACTTTTACAGCCCCTTAGCTCTTTTCTTTATGTTTGTTTGTGACTCACCTCCAGTGACTCACTGTTAAGTTGATTCTCTTTATACCCATCTTTGATTATCCACATCTCTTTTGTGAAATCTGCTTGTTCGCCTCTTCTTCTCTGCCCTTCGTTTTACCTTAGTGTCCTCCAACTAATCACCCTTGCTCCCAAATCACTTGTTTCCTCTTCAGTGTCCTCTCGTCCTCCTTTCCTTATACTCTCTCATACAAAACTAGTATTCATTTATAGGATTTCTCCAACAATTTTGTGTATGCAGCTGTAAGGATCCACCTGCCAAACCTACTGTAAGTGCGAGTCCTGCCCTGAATCTGGATTTACCAGCGCTGCCGTTTCTGGCAAAAACCCAGCTAAAGATTTTTAAAGTATACTTGTTTTGCAATAAATCCCCCTTAAGTAGCGTGACAGTATCTAAGGCCACCTAGCACTCTTAAGCATCCCTAGTTTTCGCCTCCCGTTCCAACATAATGAATAAGGTGTCTGAAAGCGAAATAACAATACTAATGTTGATGGATGACTGTTGATACAAGGCAAAGTAGCACCGGCCTTTGCCACATTTCCAGTTTTGCTATTCTCGCCTTTTTGAGTGGTTGCTTTCCCCCGCCTTATTGAAAGTGGTCCCGCTCTAATACCACTCTAAAACTGCATTAATGTTGCTATAAAAGTCATCTTATAGATAGACATCATAAAGCTTAGTATTTAAAATACCTAAGTCTTGCAGCACTTAGGGGCAGATGTGAAGGAGAGCTCACCTCTAAAAATACCCACAAGGCGGCTGCTGCCACCACATCACAACACATTAAGAGAGAGTAAACAACGATATGTAATCATGCCCACAATAAAACATGGAAATCTAGATTTTCTCTTCTCTGGTGAGTCTTGGGGAATACGGAGAGAGATTAAGAGGTCTCATTAAACATAAAGCTGCATTGTGAATGGGTAAAGGCTAATGCGGATTATAATGTGAAGCATTAAATCGGTTAAGGCAGTGATTCATCCAACCTTGAATGCATGATTCATCTCCTCTGTTATTACTTCAATATGTATTTATTCCCTTTCGTCACATGTTGCAGCTGATGAAACCGTGGCCTTTAATCTTTGTTAAATTCAGCCAGGACAACATGGAATTTATAAAGTGACCTTTTTGCCTCAGTATGCCTCTGTATGTATGGCCATTTATGTCTCAGAAGACGTATTAATTGAATTTTTAAGTCGTCCCAAGCATATACAGGAGTGCATATACACACAGACACCGACTGAAGATTAGTCAAAAAAGATAACATGGCGTCAGTTTCATTGCCATTCCACAGACAACAGTTTTGTTTGACTTGAAAGATCACCTCACACTCGGGCAGCTGAAGAATAATACGGGGAAGTATTCATCAAAAGATTAACATTTATCTGTATTTTGTTTGACGTGGCAATTTATTTGACACATAAACTTATTTATTTATTGTTTTAGTCTCATTTGTCCACTTGAGAGTCACTCCTTCACTTTCCTCTTATATCTGAGTTTACCCTCAGATTTACAGGTTTACACAGCTGATGGATCTCCTCAGAGGAATGTGTCTGGAGAAACAGCACACACTTTGGCAGTGGAAAGTTGTGGCAGAGGAATGCTGTTTATGTTTAATAGTTTAAAAGTTTAATAAATATTAATTTTAAAATGTTTACCATTTTGGCATGTTTAAGAGGTGCGCCGATTTAATCACAGCAGTGTAATTTGTCTTGCTGAACACGAAAAAATTCCACAAATTACTCATTCCTAATTGAAAGCCCAAGTCTGTCTTCTTGCGAGGATTAACGCTGGTGTAGAGATGTATAAATCCAGCCTCCTGTCTGACTGACTGACAGGCAGACACACCCCCAACCTGATGTGCTGTTCCCCTAATCCCCTCTGACGACACTACAGAGTCTAAGGACAGAAAGTAACAGCCTTGTTACATAGTGTCAACTGCGACTTCCTGCCTGCCCGCCTGCCTCACGCGCCCATGATGATGGTGAATCAATTAGCATTGCTGGCATATATCAGATTAAGGCTAAACAGGGCCAAAGGCGGGCTCATTAAGACAGTTGTCTGTTTGGCTTGTCTAATAGAATGGCAGGCAGAGGCTTAATGGGGGAAGGGTTGGTGTTACTAAAGGACACTGTGGATTGCCGGGGTTCACAGCCTAATCTGTGTGTTTGACAGTGTTTGACTTCTCTTCTGACCAGTCAGGGAAGGGGAGGGGGCACAGGTAGAGGCGGACATAAAAAAGAAATGCTTTTGTTTAAGTTTAAAGCTGCTCCAATCAATGTTTATGTATTACCAAAATCACTGTGTATAACATGAAAGGCATCACTCGCAGTGAAAAACCCACAGAGAATTATCAGCTCTGTAGTTTCTCTCAACTCCACTGTTTTGGTTCTTTGGCTCACAGCAGTTGTTTTGGTTCACTCTCACAGCTTCCATCAGCACTGTTTTTCCGCAGGACTCAGCTGTTTCAGTGAAAAGGCTCTAAAACCCACTATACCTTACCTGCCCAGTGCAAAAAAGCAGAGAGCAGTTGGCGGAGACCAAAAACAGAGCCAAGACAGTGAATACTGAACTTCATCTAAAACATGACTTCCAGGTACAGCAGTGCTAAATTTCATCTCTACATGCTAGATGTGTAAATAGACAATTATTTGATAACACATTAGCCATATTAGCTGTCATCCTGGGGAGCAGTAAGTTTGCATCCCATCACAATGTTTTTCCCCCAAACATAACCATCTGTCCTTAAGGTTAAGCAAGTGTTTGAGTGCATCATGCTTAACCATCATCTTAAACATACCTCATTTACCATGACCACAATCTCTCCCCTACCATATTGTATTTGCCATGCAAGAATATTTCAGAAATCTATCAGACATCAAATACACACGTTTGAGATGTGTGCATAAATGTATGCCCATTTATATTTGAGTATGTGTGTGTCTATGTGATAACGTGTTCGTTAACATGCATGTGTGCCCCCATCTCTGCCTGGTTTCAGGTAGGATACCTTGCATGCCTGCAGAAACCCACAATGTATGCCTTCCCATTGGTCCCCACAGGGTCCTGTACTGAAGGACGCAGTGCACACAGCCTGCAGATTACATTAGTGCACACTGCATACATGTGTGTATAGCACGTGTATATTTGTGCATGTATATGTAGGAGTGCAAATGCAGCACACTGTGGCCAGCCATGTAGAACACTGCATAGACAGCATCATGCAAAAGCAATTCAAGTGCACTGCAGTAAGCGTGGCGTTCCATTCATAAGAATATATTAAATACAGTCTCAATAATAAATGTCAAACAAATTTCCCTTCGGTTCTTTGTGCTTTGGATTAAACACGAGCTCTGGATGAGCTAACATTTTGCTGAGATGGTTTTTTTCTCTGAACCTGAATAGTACGATAATGAAATCTCCAATCTTATCAGCTGCAGATATCTGCTCTGTTCTCTGACAAAGCACTCATTCATATCTGGTAGCGCCAGTGAAGTGCTATTCTAAAGGAGGAGCTAGTAAGGAGATGTACTTTGATATGAAATATTGATAGCCTGGACATTTACTTGAATTGCAACAAAGTGCTTGCAGACAGAAACAGGGAGTTTTGGCTAAAAAGAAAAAAAAAGAAAGATAGAGCAAGGACAGGGAAATACCATAGGCAGAGTGTGAGAGGTGAGGTACAGTGTGTCAGAGTAATAGACTGCAGCAGTTGGAGGGATAAAAACCTATTATGTAGAAGTGCGGTAGACACAGATTCACAGGGATGGCGCTTTGGTTAAGGTTGTGACTCTGTGACCATAACAGAGAGGTGGCTCCTATCCACAAGATTTTACCGATAGCTCCAGGGCTTGTCTCCTCTCCTCTCCTCCTGCTTGCAACTGCAGCCAGGCTGCCTCTGAGAGTGTTTGTTGCTAGGCCACATAGAAGACTGAACATGGAAGAAAAACACGCCACTGAAGTCCAATCAATAGTTCCTAAATAATTTCCTAGCTCTATGTATTTGATGTTTGGTTCCAAGAGTTTCATCAATATTGCTGTCAAATGAGTAATGTTGGTGATGTTAGCTGGCGACTCCCCCCTCTTTCTTTGGTGGCTGCAGATTGAGGTAAATGTTTAATGACCATGTGCATACCGTGAAGTGTACCTCTCTTTGCATTGCACATGTTCCACTATGCAATAGAAAGCCTGCTGCTTTCCCCAGCCATGAGTGACTGTACTGTAATCTCCCATCATATGCATCTCCCCTTCTTTACCTTAGGTTCAAACCTTAGGTTGTACTTCATAGATCTGTTATATGAAAATATAGATATGTCATTTAGCTGACTAGGCAGAAAGTGTGACAGGACGGTAACAGATCCACAAAGCTAAGTCAAGGTGTTGGGTTCAGTTTTGGGACTGGGACACTGAAGGGAATATGTAATCTGGAGTGTGGGGCAGTGATTTACTGTACCTGCACCTGAACTATCACTTTATTGATGCCATAAAACTACAAAACATTGATTGTTTACATCCCCTTTTTATTCCCCTCATTCACGTTCTTCGTTTCCTTCCAGCCTGATACTTTTTCTTTCTTTCTCTTCTTTTTCTGCCCTTGGTGCCAATCCCTTTTTCTGGCCTCTATTTGCTTCCACCCACATGCCCACCTACCATCCTCTGCTCCCCTATCCAGCAGAGAAAACCACCCTGCGTTTTACTTCTCCCCTGTGAAGGACACTGCACGTAACATTTCATCATCTCGAATAATGTCTTTCGTACTTAATTAATATTTCATGAAATTGTATCCCAACCATTTTTCTCAACGATTTCAGGAACCTGTATTTGTTGTTCTTTTAAAAATGTGACCCTGTTTGTGTGTGTGTGTGTGTGTGGTGTGTGTGTGGTGTGTGTGTGTGTGTGTGTGTGAGTGCATCCTCTGCCCCTGAGTGAACTCTAAATAGGCCCGTGCATTAAGAGTGCAAGTCATCACACCACCTAATCTGACAGTACTGCGTAAGACAACTTAGGCAAATTAGCAAGTGAGCCGTGCATGTGCCGGTACTAATCTGGCATAAACATAGAGAGGGCTATTTAAAGTTCAGTTTCCACTGCGACAAGTCAAATTTAGCACAGCTACAGAAGTGTATGGATATCACTTTATCATCCTGATAACTTAATCCCTTCGTTGTGTAGTCATGCAAGAGGCAGAGATGGAGGGGATGGAGTTGGAGGTTGGATGGGTGTGGGCGTGTATTAATAAGCTCATGGAACTCAAGTCGGAGCAGGGCGAAAGGAAAATGCCTGCGTTCTTCTGGAGATACAAGAAGGTGACGGAGGGGGAATGACCGAAAATGAGCTTTGATAGTGATGGACGGCAACTTGTGTTTATGCTTCTGGTTAAAACAGAAGAGTTTTTCAAAAAATGTTCAGAGAGAATGTGAAACTTGTCTGGGGTTAAAGTTGAAGCAGCTTCAAAGGAGGCAGCGGGAGTGCTCGCCTCAGATAGTGGGGTGTTTAAACACACGCACTCCCACACAACTGCTTCCAAGAAACTGAACAACCCAGTGAAAGTGATGTTTACTTTACTCTCTCAGGCTACGGGGGATATGTGTATGAGTTTATGTCTGTGTGTGAGTGCGTGTGTACTCATTTCTAAGCCCTATCAGTACTCCCAGTGCCAGTGATTAGCATTTAATCAAGACTTCTTTGCTGCAGTTTTCATTTGACTTAAATATAATTATGTTTATATCCTCATGCAGGGCCACATCATTGACGAGTGGAGCGTATTTATCGTAGTAAAGAAAAGGTGGCGTGGTGGGATATGGGAAAAACTGATGAACTGTAGCACAGAAAACAAAATGTAAATGTGGGGATGTAAGATAGAACTGAAGAGAGGCGTAGAAAGAGAGAGAGAGAGATATCAGAGAAAGCAGCAGGAAGTGAAAGAGATGAGAGAAGGAAACGAGAGATGGTGGGATGGGGGGGTGGTGGGGGGGACTAATGTGTCCTTCATGGGGTGAGGCTGGACAGAAATGGCTCAGCGTGGAGCTAAATTGACTCCATTACAGGAGCAGCTGCACCGGAAAGCATCAGTGACATCACCCGCCCATCCCAGACAGGCAGTTACAACTCTCAGAGGGAATGGATGGGGATGGGAGCAGCCTATCTGCAGGATGCAGCAGCCGCTGTGGTTTAGGCGTGTTTACTGCTGCTTTGCATGCTTTACACGTGAGACTGGGGGAGGACAACATGTAATGTGGTTTGCTGCATGCTTGCGAGCCAACAGACACAAGTATCTCAACAACAAATATAAGTGGTGACTATGGAGGAGCGCACCCATGAGTGTAATTTCACCTGTGTGCATGCAGGTGTAGTTTCACTTGGAGTGAAAAATGCAGGAACATGTGGATATTTTATGTTTCAGATGCAAGTAGTGTATGTGTACGGCACTACATGACCACAGTAGACTTTGTGCACTTGTATGTGTGTGCGCTCAGATTGAAAATCTTGAAAAGGAAATACCTTTGGTGGGTCATAGCTATTTGCAAATATTCAAATTCAGTAAATCAGTGTGACATCAGTATGTGTGCTGGGTTGTATATCAATTATTCAGTTATTCAAAGTCATTTAACAACTTTCTTTGTAGTATTTCTGATGATTTTGAGGCCGCAACTAACAATTATTTTCTCGATCAATCAAATATTTTTCACCGACAAACCAAAAACCAAAAATATCCAGTTTATACACATAGAAAATACCAATTAATTAAAGAATCAATCAATCAATAAAGTGACTGATTGTTGCAGCTCTAAGATGATATGATCATGTCATGTTATTTTTATACCAAATTAAAGGTACCAGGAAAATTGTAATTGAAAGCGAAGTTGTTTTTTCTGGTATAGTGACACAGTTTGCGTGATTTGACATAAATTGCCTCTATAAAATATAATAAGTCTTAATATTGGATAAATAATCGCACTTGTATTGTAATACGGACTTGAACCACATCTATAAGCCTGTAAGATGGACTACCTCGTGCGCAACTGTGTCTTCGTGTCACCTTGTCACCTCATCTGAACTAACATGCAGTATATACTGTAGCTGCTGAACCCTTCTGTATGTTTCAGAGAAAACAGGTGCTAGTTTCTGTTCAACACATTCAACCATCAACACCTACACTAAAAGCAGAGGGACTAAATACAAAATGCAGTTAAAATTCTGAGCTAAATCCTACCTGCCAGCTCGGATCAACAGCAACACACTGGAATCCGTATCGGCTCCGTTCCAGTGTCAGGATTGCTCATGCACTGGCTTAAGAGAAGGTCATGCTACCACAAGTATGGGAATCACATGCCATTGTGTCATGTTGCTTTGTGTATTTGCGCGCCAATACACTATTTGTTTATGTTCATTAAATAAGCCTCATTATTGATACGGTGACAGATTGTATGGTTTAAATTAATCTCTCCTGTCCCACCTCGCCTCCTAAACTGGATCAATACAGTTTACAAGATGATGTTCATCATACCTGGTTTCATATTTTACATTCTGCCATTCATTTTTGCTACATGATGCTTCCCACTGTGTTCCAACTGTTGACTCATACCAACGGGGGCTTCCTCTGAGTTCAGACCCCTCCGTGTTATTTATAGAGGCAGAAAAGACAAGAAGGAAGATGTAACCAAGACAACAGTGGATACTTTCACACTTTGCACTGGATTGGGCTGAATGGAAAAGAAAGCATACAATTATGTCTCTTCCCTTACTGTGATACAGCTGCCTGATTATAGAGACACAGTCAGCTGGTGAACACATCCAAACAGAAGCGACTGTGGAACAGAGTGTGCAGCATGTAAACACCTTTCAGACAATAACATCTCGTAAAATAATTCCACTGGCGTTTGTCTCGGACTCAAAACTGCTCGTGTATCGACTTTGTGCCAAACTCGTCTGAGGCAGCGTAGCCACTGGCTTTGGCCCGCGCTCTCCATGTCCAAAACAGCTGACGCTGAGTGGTCTGTTGGTTTTGCATTAGGAGGAGCAACAGTCAGGTAATGAACAATGAACAAGGGTAGAAAAATATGGTATGCACCAGCGAGCGACTGATTAGGGGAGGTTAGAGGAGTAATTATGCGGCTGTATGGAGTAGTTAATTAAAAAGAGCACTTGGCAGATCAAGCGTGTTAGACACACAGAACATAAGATGGAGGCGCCTTGCCGCATCCTTGGCCAGGACAGTGGGAATTGTGCAGCTGCATCCTTTCTGGCCAGTGGCCCAGGCCTTCGTTAGTGCCCGTGGCCTCTCCTCCATCCACCCCACCCACCCCGGCTCTTCTACGAAGCCAGAGCACCTGCTGTCCGTTCCAAACCGGATTGATTTCCATCTGTTCTTTTTTTTTTTGAATTTCCTATGAAAAGTAAGCTGGGGAAGACAAAGAAGGGAGACCCTCTCATGGTTAATGCAACAGAACTACGTTGTCTACTCGTCTCATCTCTCTGGCCCTTTCCATTATTGATGGCTTTTTCCAGAGGAATTGCACGGCTACTGACTTCAGCCAGCTGGTCTTGATCCATGAGTGACAGTCATAGATCATAGGTCTCCTTTAGAGGGAAAGCTTTGCACAAGAGGTCCAACTATCCTTGACAGCAGAAGGCAGTGCATGTCCTGTATATCATATTTCAAATTTCATCCAGCCGACAGTGAAATATTCCCTTGTATCTTTTGTTTCTGCATGACATTTGATATCTCTAAACAGATCCCAATCCTCATGTTTTGTGTCGCTGTCTTGTTTTGTGTTGGAGAGAGCAATGACAATTGACTTTATGATATGCTTTTGTGTTTGTTATGGTGAGCCATAATTAGTGCATTGGAAGAATACAAGGGGACGTTCTGGTCTTTACAATTCACTTAACCCCTATTATCTTCACTGATTTGATCTGGTCCCCCCTTACTCTCATTAGCAGGGTAATTATCAAACAGAGCCCCAAGACACAGAAGTGGAGCACAACATTTGCTAGAGCAGGATAGCTCTGTTATCATACCTCTATTAATTAGACACATCCTGACTCAGCATTTGTTATCCGCTCTGATGTTCTCCATCTCTCATGTGGGATCAGAAACGTCTCACACCTGCAGCGCCGACTCTCTGTTCCCTGCGCCATCAGTGCCCCTGCATCTCCTCATTTGCTAATAACATAGTGACCCCGCTGCAAGAGTGATTCCTGTGGCCCCTATCATCACAGGACGGCACTCCATCACCACAATTAAAGCTTTATGTTTCAGGTCGCTAGGTCTCCCGCTCTGGAGGAGGTGAAATGAAAGACACTGCATGTTGAAGGGGGCTCATGGGAAAGTGGGCAGTGAGGGTGAAATGGAGGGAGGGTGGTGCTTTGAAAGGGTAGGGGGATTATCTGTCCTTGCATTTATGCTAATAAAGAAGTTTCCTACTTCACAGTATTTGACAGAGAGGGGAAGGGGTTATATTTCACCAGTGGTGAAAAAAAAAACTGGCTGATGAAGGGAAAAGGGAATAGAGGGAGAGAAGTTATGTCTCAGACAATAGAAAGTTAGGGAGGGAAGAAAGGAGAAAGAGTGGCAATGAAAGGCAAAGGAAAGGACAGAGGCCTTTTGATGTAGAGTTGGTCTGGCTCTGATGAGAGGCCCACCTTTATTGTTCAGGTGCACTTTGCCCAGATCTGAAACGGGCTGACTCGGACGGCTCTTTGGAGTTCTCCGGGGCTTATTTCCTTATCAAAGAGTGCTACCTCTTAGAAACCATGACTGCAGGGCTGGCTTACTGTCAGTTTATTTAAATGAATCCAGCTTTTATGCAAGCTAGTCAGAGAACAGGGCAGGCATTTCATACATTTCCATTTCTGTCTTAGCAATGGAGGAGTGCCTTGCTCTGCTCTGGGTGATTTGTTGATATGCCTGGCACTGAGGCTTTTTTTTTTCTTTGTTTGCATTCAGAATTCACTTACCTAGCTAAACACCCTTTTTAAAGTTACAGTAGACTCTAAGACTTTCATGAAATCAGATATGGTTTGAAATATCATTTTTGGTCATCATTTCTCAGTAATAGCCTTTAAATATAATTTCATTCATTAATTATCTCTCTGTGTACAAGTTTTCATGGTTAGAGGTGGAGTCCACCATGTCTGTGTTTCAAATCTAGCATCCTGTTTTTAATTTTATCTCACTGATATCATCTTTACTGTTCATTCTCTACAGCCGTATAATAGCTGTATTAAGTTACTGCTAATGTACACCCAACATTTCCTTCTGCTGCTAGTTCACATTTAAAGCATTTGACTTGTGAAACACTGAAATGTAATATATTTGTCACCGTAGTTGGCAACGACAGGAATTGTTAATCAAAAATGTGACTGCAAAACAAGATGATAGGCACTTTATGCATTTTTTGATCAGTGTTAAATATTGCAGGAAGTTTTAAATATGGCATATATGGACAATAATAATAAAATAAAATAATAGGACAATAAAGAGTAGTCATAGTGAGCTGTGAAGAGATGCAGGCCAGCAATTGAGCGTGCTGTCAAATCAATCAAGGCTCAAATCTGAAGGATGATATTTAAGATATGGATTTTATAAAAAGCTGAGGTCTCTCACCTTATTGATGTCTATCCCTACTCTGTATTCAGTGCCTGAATACTTCATTAAGCTAATTATAAGATTGCATTTTTGTCCAGAGCATTTTGTCTTGTGTTTGTTTGGTCAACCATTCATAGTTTAAAGCAGAAATATAAGGAGAAAAATGAAAAAGCCTGTTTGGTCTAAATATATCCAGTTGGAGGTTAAGTGTATTCTAAGGTGGAAACAGACAAGGCTGTCCCAGTGGGCGCTCTGTCCCAGGCTTTATTTTTATGTCTCGACAGCAGGGCTGACTTTCCTGTGCTCTACCTGTCCTATGAATGTGGCAGACTCCCCCTCATCCTTCTGTGATCCCGCCCACACAACAGCAAGCCGACATGGCCGTTGGCAAAGTTAGCGTTTCCGCATCCATAAGAGAATGTACACATGCACAAAAAAAAAGGCAGGGAGAGAAGGAGAGCGAGACAATGTAGCGAAAATGAACGACATGAACCATAACCTGCAAGATTAATAAAAGAGAAAGACAAAAGAAAGAAAGCATGAAGGCAAAAGGAAAGAAGCTAAGTGGTTGAACAAATATACGGGAGAGAGAAGAAAGAAAGTAAAGAAAGGAAGGAAGAGATGAGATGATAGAATACAGTAGAGACAGCTGAGTCACTTAGCTTCTGTCTGAATAATCAGATGTTGTTATTCATGTGGAGCAAGCTGCTCCACACTGCCACGGGCCATGTGCAAAAGCTGAATGACTGTAAAGAAAGCGAATGACAAGCTAATGGACTTCTGTGGGAGTGCGAGGAAGCACTCTGAGGGAAGCTGTGTAGATGTGCACACTGTTTACTTGGTGACATTTGCAACATCATCGTAGCTCATTATTGGGTTGTTTTCCTTTTCTTTTCTCTTCTTTTCTTTTTTTTTGCATGCAGATCAGTGAGCCTGTCCAAATAACACAGAAACAATGACAGAGAAAAAGAAACGGGACCCTATGTTTTTCTTATATACTCTGCCTGGCTGGGGGTATTAATGTGTTTTCACTGAGATGGTGTTTGCCGTTTGAAAAGCAATCTCTCTTAGATTATTCCCCTCTCTGGTATTTACTTCACAGAGAACAATAACTCTGTATTACATGACCAGACCAAAGCTGGGGCACACATACACACAATAACACACACAGACCCACACAGAGATCTACACATATATACACCCACACTTCATGTAGAAACACATGAAAGCTCCCACAATATGCTCCGCAGAGAATCATAGATATATTTAAGTAGATCATATAAGTGTACTCTATGCATAGTATGCACATGCCCCTATTACCTTTAGTCTTTTTCTTTTATGTTCATATACCAAGGCAAACACACACACACACACACACACACATATGTCCTCACCTCATCAAACCTCATAATATCCTGACATTTTATCTAAAACCCCCATGAAGGGCAGAACCAGGTGCTGTGAACTGTGTGTATGTGAAGCTACAGTAATATCTCTCACTTTCTCATCCAATACAAAGTCCAGCCTGTGCACTGTCTCTCTCTCTCTCTCTCCTCTCCTCTCTCTCTCTCCTCTCACCCACCACCTCTCCGTGATGTTAGCTCATGTAATGTACCACTCCAAACACAATGAATGCTCCATCCTCATGTTTTAACCAAACAATGAGACGGTATTGTATGCTCCACTTCAAGTCCCCCAATGCCGCAGACCATCAATTATGAACAAAGGCAGGGGTTTGATGTGGTGCTAAACAGCTGGATATGATACGAGGAGAGGAGTGTTGGCAAATTTGTTATTCTTTTTGTAGTGTGAATGAATGGCTTCTCCCCAGTCCCCTCTGAATTTCTTGCGTCACGTCGTGCAGGTAGACGAGGGCCAAATAATAGACTTTGTCTGTAAGAGTGCACTCACTCATGATATACACTTTATACATATAAAGAATAAAAAATGGATAGTTAAATTGCTTTTCTTTCTCATCCCAGCTCAGTTGAAGGGACTTTCAGACAAATCCAGATTCTCCATACCCACACATATTTAAAATTTAACATATGTAGAAATAGAAAATGAGGATAGCTGTAGGCTAGCTGCTTGTTAAAAATGACAGTTTTGCAAGCAGCTAATCTACAGTTTAAAAGTATTTACATTAACTCTATTAGCTTGTACTCCAGGGGTCCTGTCCTCACAGTTAAGCTGCCTGGTTCACACAACCTCCAACTCTGAACAAAACCAGGTAATTCTGAAGGTGTGCTTATGTGTCAAATGTTGGCTGGGCACCTAAGAATACACAGTATGTAAATAAAACAAGTTTGGAGTTGGTGGGTGCATGTCTCATTAGTGGGAGTTTTGTTTTTCCTCTTAATTTGCTAGAAGCTAAGTGCTTCAGCCCCTGCACCAAGCTAACAGGAACAGGACTCTTCAAAGAGACCAAATTCATATCAACCCTCCATCAAACTCTTGGTAAGATAGTAAACAAGCCAACCAGCATGTTGTTGAAGTAAGTGAGTGTTGCTGGAATTAATGATTGTAATCTTATATAATGTAAAATCACAGACACAGCAACATGTTGCTAAGTAGGCTAATACATTACTGCCTCTATTCATACTGGTGTGGTCACATGTGGCTTGGCCCAAATGTAATTTCAGATGGTTGAAGTGTAAAGGAGATATTATGCTGGATTACATAGAAACATCTTTTTGAAAAATAAAAGACAATTTTTTTTAAACATTAATATTTTTCACCGTTCCCTCAAAGGCAAAAGTTCAGAGGAAGAGCAAGTTATCAGCTGGCTGATCTGGTCTTGTTGGGTTTTAGACTTCCAGTATTTAAAAGCAGCCCTTACTTTTGTGTGGATTTTTTTTGTTTGTTTCTTGCCTAAGGGCATAACATCATTAACGCTGAGATCCAACGTGTATCTCCTGAGACTTCTCCCAACTCAGTGAATAGCAATGAAATGAAGTACAACCTGCCTCTTTGCTGTAATAGTTTTACGTCACAGGCTTCTCTGTAAAAGCCAGGTGCATGTGATAAGTGATTTGTTATCATCATTACACTCAACAATTTACTCTGTGTCTGGGGAGCAAACACAGTCATCAGTGAAGGCTGAAAATTGCAGGAGAAGATTGGCAAATAAGTTTGTATAAATTCTGCCACACATGTGATGCCGTTGTCTGATCCATTAAGAAGGACCCATGTGGCAGAGGGTTGTGCAGACTCCAAGTAGACTCCTATAGCTGGTTTTAATTTGATATCTGGGTATGAAAGAAGGGTGGTTGAAAGTCGTTACAGTATGAGGGGGCTGTGCTATCCCATATTTTCCTCCTCACAGAAACCATTATTCTGTTTCATTTGTCACATGAGGCGTGCAGGACGGCCCTGTGATTAATGGGCGCTTTATGTGGGTGTGCACATCTCCTTCTCTTCCCCCTTATGTCCCCGTCTTCATTTCATCCCTCCGCTCTCCCCCATTTCCATACCTCCTCACACTCTGCTTGTTCTGTGTGACAGAGACAGCAGAGCATTTGGTGAATGATGTGTCTTTCCCTCTTTTTTGAAATGACACGTAATAGACATAATGCTTGAAAAATTTGTGATTGATACGAGTCAAGAGTGGGTGTTAGCAGATGGCTGTCAGTCACCTTGAGAAACATAGATAGATAGATAAATAGATAGATAAGTTCAAAGCTGTCTGATATATTGTGCATGATGTACAGATGGGCAAATAAATTATGTGCTATTCCCCCTTTTGGACCTATCAGTGTAATTTATCAGTGTAATTCGACATATTGGGAACGTTGTAGTGCCCAAGGTTTGGCAAAATCCTAATGCAATATATTACAGTTGTCAGTTGTCAGGCTGATCCATAGTCTGCCCTCCAATTTCACTCCGTGGGATGATGAAAAGAGTCAGTTTGCCTTCTCTAAAACTCTTCGGCCTTTAACTTTGTTGTTTTACAGAAGAACCTCCTCTTGAGAGATAACATTGACTGCCTTTACTGACTGGCCCTGACCCTCCCACCCCACCCCCTCTCGTGGCCTCACATCTCTGGGGGATGAGAGCATGGGTGATAGTAATTAGCCACCCTGTTGAGATCGGGGTGACATTAGCCTTGGTCTAATTTAACGCGAGCTGATTATATGACACGGTGACACACCTGAAGGGTTTCATCACCAGATAAAAGCAGACGTGAGTGGAATTTGCGGGATCTGCCCATGGCTTGGTTCTAATGAAAGCATTGACTCTTTTATGGCAAATACCCGTAAACAGTTTCCGAGGTCCAGTGCCATTAGCAATCTTGTCAGTGGATGAAAGGTGGGGAGATTTAATGACATTCAATGTGGAGCCTGATATATCCAATGCATTACAGAGCCTTCCCCAAACCCTCATCCCATCAAACTGTTGGCTGTTAAGAGAGGTAACATCCTCTATGTGGTTGTTTCTCAATGATGGGAGTTAAATGTGTGAGATGTGTGTTTGGCAGGCTTACTAATGGTCAAGAGGCCCCGCTGTGATCTCCTATTACTATTGAATGTTGTAATTTGCTGTACTCTACATGAAAGCCGTCATTAACGTGAGGAGCTGAATGATGCTTTGTTGCTGATTGCAGGAAGCAGTGAGGGATCTGTTGTATTGCATCACAGTTGGGATGCTTTTTATAGATTCACATGCAATTACATAAAGCATGTTCATTAGGTTATTATCATACAGGATTATCACATTACACAGACAGACACATGGTCAGAACCACACATACAAAGACGCAGATTGCGAGGATAATGTGCGAGTACATAATGAGGCCCATCCCTGTCCCAGCAGTGTGTCCCAGGAAATATTGACTTTATTACTGCACCACTGACGGCTCCGCCCACTGATAACCATCAGCTGCATCAGCCGCTGGTCTCAAGCACGTCTCACTTCATTAACAAGGCCATTATCACTGACGAGGCTTATCAGGATGGGACGGACACTGAGCATGGATGTGTGCGTGAAGGTCTATAGGGAAAATTATTTTTGCAGCTGTCAAGGACTTGATGACTTTCCTCTTATCCAGTTCTGAGGGGTCTAACATGCGTGCGTGTGTGTGGGTTTTTTTTTTTTTTTTTGTTTTGTGTGTGTGTGTGTGTGTGTGTGTGTGTGTGTGTGTGTGTGCACAGTCCTGTCGTGGTCTGACATATAGGATGCGCCAGCCCATTCAGCACACGGCGCAGCAGGTGTGACATTGCACGAAAGGATCTGTTAACTGAGACAGAGGGTTTGTCTGTGTCCTATGATGAAACCCATTTTCAGGAAGTTAGAGAAGCAAGCCATCTTCATAACGCCACACCATTGTCCATCTCCGCTGCAATTTGCAGATCCAGTCTGGTAGCCAGCACCAGCGCGTGACTCAGTGCAAGCCAATTGTGATTTATCCGTGGCTTTTGCCATGTGAAAATGATTCATGGCTCTTCTTTATCCAAACCCATGCAGCGTGCAGTCTGGCACACTTGCCGTAACTGCCTGCATTTATAAATCATGTTCTGAATATGTATTGATTTGCCTTTATGGTGGAACTTCACATTGTTTGAACATCACACAATATAGTGTAGCATGTGCACCACCATATACCAGGAGTGATACAGATTTTTTGTGGCATATCATATTGGTAAGTATTTATGTACTTACAGAATTTATGTTTGGGTTTGTGTCAAGACATAATGCCATGTTAGGGCATGTAACGTAAAAACGTGCATTAGCATCAAGTTATACACAGTGGCCAGCCAAAAATGTTTTTGTGGACATTAATGATACACTCTGGTATCATTGCGAGGAAGCTGCTAATTGTCAATGTTAGATACCAGAGCTCCCTAAAGTGTGTTCTGGGAAATGGAGATCGTAAAAGCTCTTAGAAATCACTGCAATCACAGGGGAAAACTTTCCTGTCACATGCAGCCCTCTTCACTAGCCCGTATGACTCCACAGTGTGTTCTTCTGTCAAAGAGCTAAATACATTTGCTGGAAGATATGCACAGAGGACAACAGAGTAGTGTTTGGAAGGAATTCATTTAGAGAACATGTGATAAGACTAAATTCTGAATTAAAACTTATGTCCATTATTGTTTGATTGATACATAATAATTTTAAAAGGAAAAAAAATGGTAAAAAAATGTTTCCAGAGCGCAGAGATAATGTAGAAAAGATAATGGAAGTATCGATGCAATGACCAGCAGAGGTGGACAAGGCTGTTTCCCTGTTTTTATTTAATTATAAAAATTTAAACCTAATATTAATGAGATTCTCATATTCTCAAGATGTTACCTGGTTAGTATGCTGTTATTTCTGTGCTGTTATACAAAGCACTGCCAAGCCCTTGGTCTATGAGCTCATCTGTTAATCGACTGATTGTTTCAGAAACACTTTAGAGGTTACGTTTTTCCTCTTTCAGCAATGCTTTTTACAGTTTATAGAAGAAAATGTGATGACGTACTTTCTTTTTTTTTACGGGCGCACAAGACCCTCAGACTCAACAGTTGAGGCAGGGGCAGTGAAGCGTGCTGTCTCCAAGTTCATCATGTCTTTTATGTGTACTGTCAGAGTGCCCTCCTGGAAAAGACAACAATGACATTTAATAAGAGGATGGCTGTTGGCATCCGGCCTCCCTGTCACTTTCCTGGGGCTTGATGTAAACATACGAACACAGCGTGACAAAGTCATCCAGCCGCGTACTGTATAGTATTTAACTCACTAACATTTATACAAGTACGCAAAAAAAACATTCAAGTATGCACATATATACTGTACAGATGTGCACATAGGCATGTGTCAAATAAAATGTCTAATATGTAAACTTACTGAAGAAAGCTTTGCCACTATTGGTCTGAGATATGACACATCAGTTGGCACTGCGCTGCCTTTTCCACCTTCACTACAGACAATGGCGCAGAACATCCATAATTCATAACATCATTACACATGTACAGAGGGATACTCACTTTGATTTCTCTCTCCACATGTGTGTGTGTCTGGTGTGTGTCTGTGTATACAAGAGGGCGAGTTGGGTCATGTTTAACAGGCAGCATGGTCAGAGTTGCTGCACAGCCTGTCTGAGTCAGTGTTGCATGTTCACTAAGCATTTGAGTGAGGTTAATCTAGTTAAAGGGGATTGCACCACGCAGTGTGTACTGTGTATGTGTATGTTTTGCTTATGGCGGTGTTTGTTGCATCACTGCTTGGTAGAAAAGTTCTCAAAGAAATTAGGGGATAGTGAGAGACTGGCAAATGTGTTTGACAGGCAGTGGGCAATTTGAGGGGGAATAGGGAGGGTGCCAGCTCCTTGTTAGCAAAATGAACAAAATGCACCCCCCTTGTTAACCTGCCATCCCCCATGGAAATGCACACTCATGGCCATAGGTCACTGAGGTTTGGACTGGGGTCATTTTTCTGAGGTGTATATAATATAAAATGTGATATAATTGTTTAAAATAATTTTATTTTGGTGCTGCAAAGATATTGTACATGACTTTGTCACCAGTGAACTATCTTGTCGTCAGTACAAAATTTTTACTCAACATGGCAGTTCTCTGAACTGATAACATGCAGTGTACAGTGTAGGCCTGATTACCATAGAGATATATGGTAATTACAGTGGAACCTACAGACTCATTTTAATAATATTATTGAAATATAAATTACTGTATAAAACACATTTTGGTCAAACAGTGGTTTTTGTTGGTTTCTGGAGCCAACATATGAATGACAAGTGTGTAATTGGGTGCTCTCACACTTTCTAACACTCATTAAATGGAACCTCCCTGGTTTAGCAGCTTCATCCATTAAAAAGGTCTGCTTCTCCCTCCTTCTGTGGAAAAACACCTCAGATGAGACTGTCTCCAATTATAGAAGCCAAACATCACTGAGGGGGATTGAGCTCAGGTGTCTCTCAGACCTCGCCAGCAGCAGCAGCTATGCTTTGTCGGTAAGCGGCAAAGCGCTTCTTGGCGCAGACTTTGATACCTAACCGCTTCTTCTAGATTTGCAGAATGCTTCAGCTCACTGAGCTGGAAGTGTCATTGCCGCTATGACATTCTGCCACCTAATAAACCTTCTCGTATGACAACCAAGTATGACCTGTGAACTATGAACTATAACGAGCAAACAAGTCCGACCTCTGCGACAACCACCTCTGTTTCACACTCAGCACTCCTCACTAGTCACTCTATGATTCTCCATTACAAACAGCTTTTTGTGGGAGTTAGAGGTGGGTTACATTTAACTCTTGTGAACATGCAGTTAACCCTAACCCTAACTATAAATGGAAATTAACAGTAAATCATTATAGATAGTTCCATAAATCAAAACATAGGCCTGAAAAGTGAAGCTCTTCTGAAGAGCAAAAGCAGGAGCAAAAAAGCAAAAGAGAGAGGAGGATCATTATGACCTTTATGAGTGCAAAGAAAAAAAAATAAAAATAAAAAAAGGCTTCTGCTTCCTCTTAAACTTGGAGCTTTTTCTCACTGTCTGCCTGTCTCTCTCCTTCTCTTCCCATGCCTTGGAGCTCTTACACAACACAACCCTAATCTTGTGTTCCGATGGGGATTAGCCCAAAATTCAGACTGTTCTTAAACCTTGGCATTGCTGTCTTGCCTCAGCAGGCGGCACCACGCACATTATGTTTCAAGATTAAGATGTGACCTATATGCTTTATTCTTACAGCCGTCTAAGCCCAAAACCCAATTCAATTAAAGAACAATTGCAACCCTAATTGCATTCTAATTGCCATTGCATCACTTGCTTGTTGGCAGAGTTACTAAGATGTCTTGTTGTGTTTTCCGGAAAGCTGCCCACCCGCATAACAAGGAGAAATTGTACCGGAAGTTTTGAGTGGATAGAGAAAGACCCACTCGGATTGAATTACTTCGCCATTACTGACCACTTAACAGTGGAGGCTTTGTCCCCCCACCCCACACCCAAACACACACACACACAGTAGCATCTACATTATGAAAATCTAGATGGTAGGCACTCTATTTCATCCACTTCCCAGAGACAGAGGTTGGAGACAGAAAACTAAGAAATACACATCAAGCTGCCAATGTCTACTGTTGGGACTTGAAACTCTCTAATGTAACATAAAAGTCAGAACTGCGGGAAACATTGCATTGGAAACTATTGAGGTTTGATTCATATTCAGACTTAATTGCACTTGAAAGCGGCATTAGGAGGCAGCAGAGCTGTGGCTTGTGGTTGATGAATGGTTAAAGGAAAGTGATGGGTGTCATTATGTGATATCTGTCTGTCAGTTCAACCTTAATGTCTTGATGGCTATAACCCACAAATCAAGAAAGAACAATATATCTGCTAATCGAGAACAGTTGCTGCAGTGTGCAGCATGTCCACATCAAAGTACGCCCATTAAAGTGCTTGTTTTTGCCACAGACAGGCTTAGATTGTTATCATAAGTGGACTACAGTAGTAGATTTTTTTTAGAGTAAGATGTGTAAGAGTAAGAACCTTTTTGTTTAAACCTTTTTGCGACCAGACTCCACTGACAAAAACAGTAATTTCACCTCTTAGAACACGGGAGTTGCTGGGTTGATTAGTTTGTTTGTGTCACTGTGTGATACTGTGTTTGAATACCTTCTCCACCACTGAAAGTTATTATCAGTTATTCTTTAATCACCTTGCCAGTGATGCCATAAAACTCATCATTTTCTGCTCTAGCAATGACTGATTTGTGCTAAGGAGAGTGTAATTTACTTTATCAAGACCAAATATAATACCCCTTTCAATGAGCTAGTGATTTTTCATCAGCAGGAGTGATTTGCAGAGAAAAGTGTCTGCAGGTTACATGTTGGCGTGTCTGGCCAGCGTTTGCGCCCTGAATGAGTGTTTTTCTGCTGAGATGACAATGCCGTACAGGTCGTATCCTTGAGAACAACTGAGGTCAATTGATAAATAACAAAGATGTTCAGTGGTGTCCGCTGATAAGACTAGTTACCATGGCAACCAAATGTAATGGCCCCTGAGTTGTAAAGAGCTGAATACTTGATGAGTCCCACCATTGTTGTACTGACTGGGATGGTGATAAGATTAAATCTGTTGCAGCGCTATATTGTTAAACGGACAAGGCTGGAAAATATACTTTTTGATATTTTAAAAGCACCATCTAGTAAGCACTGAGTTCTGGATTTGGAGGTCAAACAGGGTCTAGATATCTATGTTAAAAACAGGCTCAGTTTGAAAAGTAATCACCCTCTATCTGACAAAAAGCCAATTTGGTTTTGAAATGTGCTTCTAATGTGATTTTTAAAAAAAGAAAGAGGGGAGAAGAAAAGAAGAGAAGTTTTAAAGGGGGCAGATAAAAGTGTCCTTTGGGAGGTGGGATTGAAAGTTTGAAAAATGCTAATTAAAAAAAAAAAAACTTTAAGATTATTTGTAACCATTTTAAAGAATGGTGAGGACTTGCTGTACATTGAAATATAGTCTTTAAAAAACTTTTGAAATACTGATTGTAGAGCGTCCTAGTGGTCAAAAAATGCTCCCAAAAATACCACAAAAAGACATATTGGTTAAATGTAACCTAGATGCCTAAAAAACAAAATTTGGCCTGGTTTATAAGATACCCTGCAGAGTTTTTGACCACTAATGGCAAAGATGTTTAGACCTTAAATATGCATGCAATGACTTTTGGTGAACAACACTACTATTAACTTTTTGAGAAAGAAATGGTCTGTAACAGAGCACACATACACCTCACCTGTAAGAAGAAAACAACTCTCTCTTCCCTTTATCCTTTTCATTTATTTAGAGCTGTTTTACTCTCATTACCAAAGCAAATAAAGGCAACCTGGGCGTCGCTGTGTTTGCCCATTTCTCGCTTTCATGAACTGAGCCTCCCACTTTTTTCTCTGCAGTGATTTATTCATTAATTAGCTGCAACAGAGCACTCGAGAGGCAAGAATATCATCTATTCTGAGTGGGCCAGTGCTGCTGACCCTTTGCTTGCTGTACAGATGATTGTTTGCTCTTCTCTTGGTGTAACACATTGTTCTGTTCAGTCAGGTCAGCACGGAGACACACTTGTTGTATTGGTTATATAAGTGCTGGTTTTGGAGAATGAATATTTGATTGGGGCCCTTAATGCAGAGTGAGCGTTCAGATGAGGAGGCGGTCAGTAGGCGGAGAGCAGCGAGCTGCATCTCTGTCCAGGGGCTGGCAGTATGCCAACATGGAGAGCTTTTACTGTACCCACTCTTCTACTCTTCTCTCTACTCTCCAGTGTTCTTTGCCACTTCTCTCTTCCTCTCCTCTCCTTTCCTTTCCTCTCTTCCTTTCCTTTCCTCTCCTCTCCTTTCCTTTCATTTCTTTGCCCATTATCTTTCTTTGCGCTTTAGCTGCCAGGTTTCACTCCTCTTTGCCTTTAGATTTCTCTTTATTGCTGATTTGTGTCTTCGTTACCTGCTCTCAAGCCAGAGCGCATTTGACTGTTTTCCAAAACAATGAGGAGGGAAAAAAAAGAGAGAGAGAGGGTGTGAAATCTGTGCGGTGGGCTGTGGGATGTGTGTACGGGTATGACTGCACATGGCTAGGCAAGTGCTCATGTTTATGTATTTGACTACATGTGCATCACAGCTCAAGAAAGATGAGGGGGAGTTCAGTCACATGTACAACTAGTGAGGGTTTACACATTTAAGGTTGTCCATAATAAGCTGAAGCTTGGTTACAGTGACTTAATATACCTGTACCTGGGCAGCTAACAAGCTAATATCAGAAATCCACCAATACTAAAGTAATAAAACTGAGGAGAATTAAGATTAACAGCAGAAGGAAATCCCTGTAGACCAGAGCCTCCTCTGAGAAAATAACAGCAAAGGGGTGACAAAGGAAACCTTTCTCCTGTAATTATCTTTTGATGCTGTTCAAATCCTGCCCAAATAATAGAGGGGTGAGCCATGCGGAGAAGGAAAATGAGCCTCAGGGCCACATTCAGTTGTAGAATAGTAAGTAACTTCCTGCCTGGTCCTGACAAAAAGCCTTGCACTTTCAGGTACCCACTATATTGTCAGAGATTCGAGCTGAACCTGCACTATCATGGTCACAGTGCTGAAACAATCAGGTGATTAATAGCTAAAGCAGTGAAGTTTAGTTTCAAGACAAATATTTGCTGGTTTCAGCTTCTCAAATGGGATCATATCATTTTTAATTGAATATCTTTTGGTTCTTGACAGCTGCTTGTGATCAGACAAAGCAAACAATGTGAAGGTGTCACCTTGGGCTCAGGAACACTGAGATGGCTCTCATCAGAGTAAATGATCAAAAAATAATCACAGCAGCAGTTTAATAATGAAAGCAGAAACTTATTTGGATTAAATCAAGTTAGTAGTGGGGGACAAATATTTAAATTTCCTATTGGAATTATCTAAAGCCCACCAGTTTATATCAGTTTATGTTGCTGCATCTGTCAAGTGCAGCCTCCCAGCATGCACCGGGGTAACTGGCTCATGGACATAAGTCTTGTGTATGTGTGTGCCTGCATTGTTACTTTTTACTACATTGTGCTCTACAGAGTTTCCACATTTCTATTGTTGTTATACAGTTAGTTATTACTGTAAAACTGAATGTGGTTAGAGTGACGAGTGGCTGATGATTGGTTACGTGCTGTCTTATCTGGATGCACATGGTAGAGTGAGGTTTAAAACTAGTTGGTGACAAAAACCCTAGCTCTTCCTGTTCTCCTACTACTCTTGATGAGCAGATGAACTTAAGAGGCACAGATAAATGAAGCTACAATACAATACTGCACTCTTTATGTGTGGTTACATATTAAGAGGAAATGACCTATTACAGTTTTTATAAGTAGTTTGCAGAGCTCTGGTAAAATGGATTGCCTGGACCATTGGCCTTGATGGTTTGCCAGTGAAATGAATGGAAGTTATGTTGAAGTTTAATGCATTTAGTGTGAATAGTTACTTCTTTTTTTCATTTTACAAAGTAATGTAAATGATTCAGTAGTAAGCTAGAGTAAAGAAGGAGGGCTCACATAAGGATTTTCAATTCATTTTCATCTTGTATGGTTTTGTTTTTCTGTCAGTTTATGGCTTAGCTAAAACCAGAATGCTTGAGAGTAAGGATATAAACAGCATGGACTGTTTATAAAAAGCACAGTCAGCCAGGTTAGGCTGTGGTCAGGTTTTCTGTGGTGGTGTATACTCACAGAGAAGCGAGGTCAGATAGTCTGGGGCTTCTGTGAATTATTTCACCCGCTTGTCATACCTTCTCACCTTCCACTCCGGATACGCTTGGACAACTGGACAGTGTCACGCAGCAAACTCTCTCCCTCTCTCTTTCCAGCCAACTTCTCCTCTCTGTTCAACCTGGGTGTTCTTTAGAGGTTACAGCCTTTGAGGAAGGGGTGCAGCTGTGCGCTGGCAATTTTTCAGCTCTCCTCTCGCCACTCTCTCCTGGCTCAACCCGCCTTCCCCACGGGGGAGGTCATGGAGAGAGAGGTGGTTTGGCTCACCAGCCTAATGCCTCCCTAATTGTTGCTCCCAGGTGGGTGAACGAAAGATAGGGAGGCGGAGAGGAGGGTGGGATATGATTGGGGGACAGAGGGATACAAGGGTCAGTTCTCACACAAAGGCACTGGCTAATGATAGAAGCATGGACGCACAAGGAGAGCCAGGTACACGGCTGGGTGCCCACCTGGTCTGCTCATGCCTGGATGAGAGATGGGGCGGGTCCAAAAGCACCAGCCACGGTCGCATGGACCTTCACTGAGCATCCCACTGAGCAGACAGCAACCGGCCATATGGGGAGACAATGTAACAATGGATAAACACACATGAAAAAGAAAGATGTAGGAACAGAGAGGGCAGAAGAGAAAGAGAAATTGACAGATGGTGAAAAGCATCAATGCTTACATGGATTTATGGCTTTCATAACGCAGCCGTTTACAATATGTGTTATTGTTTTGTCCTGAATATTCAATATTACTTCAAAGATGGTTTCTCCAACATTTGCATTACTTTCCCATGGCTTCAAATTGGAGTTAGACTCACCCAGCACCTGTCTTTGTCACATGATGAAGCCTTCCAAATCGATTTCCTCCAATTTGTTAAAGACAGCTAAAAAGAACACTGGTGTTTGTTTTATTCCTCTGGAGATATGAGGTACTTTATTTGAATATTCTTTTGACATTTAGTTGGATTTGTGGTGTGAGTTCCCAGTGGGTAAAATGTGCTCCACTTGTGCTGTGGCATTTAGCCGTTGCCATGGTCGTGTACCATATTTACCGACTGCAGGCCACAGTGAGTTCTTGACAGCTGTGTGTGTGTGTGTGTGTGTGTGTGTGTGTGTGTGTCTGTGTCTGTCTGTGTAATATACAGTAAGTCCAGGGTTGGGATTGCTTACGTACACCCTCATGTTCAGCATTGAACTTCTCACAAACAATTTAAGATGTGTGTGGAATCAAGTTGTCAGAGTGTTGTGATGACTTTGATCCATAAATGAAGCTTTCCTTTTGCCCTTTACACTCTGTGCAACCGGCCCACCTCCTTCAAAAATCAGAATTTTTACATAAAGTTAAGGAGTCAAATTACTTTCTGATATCGTAATTAGGTGTGATTGATTCTCTGCATTATTGTTATTAATTTTGTTGTAAAGGGATCATTATGCAAATTGAGAGGACTGCATTTCATTAAAATTAACTGTCAGCATGAGAGCAGAGACTCATTAACTGGAACTGCAGAGGTTTCTTGTGAATGATTTTTCTCTAGCCCTTGCTCCAAAATCGAGTTATTCTTAGCTTTGGTAGCTCCAGGCAACTGTTGCCATGCATACATATCCATAGATACGCTTGGTGGCGCAGGCTTCTCTCTTTTTTTTTCCTTTCCTTTTTTTCAGCAGTGGGGAGACGCAGTGGTAAGGACGGCGAAAAGAAGGTGATTGGTGGAATGAACCCAGGGGATCATTGATTTCCGAAGAGTGGAAGATATAGCAGTTTGTTTCCACAGTATAGGCTATGGAGCCATGAAACGTCCATTGTTTAACAGTAATGCTTGGGTTGTCGCTTGGTCGATGGAAGGGGTCCCTGGTGGGGCGTGAAGCCATGAAATAAAGTTGGAAATAAAAATAGCAAACACGGCAAAAGATTTACAATAGTGGTTGTAGATGGCGCAAGCGGTGCATTTGTGCATGAGTGTGTACCTGCACTTGTGTTAGTGCTCATCCGTGCGCATGTGTGCACTCACATGTGAGTACATCAAGCAGCGGCTTAATTGTTCCTCCTGGCCTGGTGTGGGCAGATGTTTGTGGAAAGCTTCCCAGAAAAGAAAGCTCTCTCATGTAAACATTTCAACAATACCTTAAGCTTCTTATAGACTTATATGTCATAGCTGTGTTTGACCCGCATGGCTTTAATTTACTTTTATTCATCTGCTATTCGAAACTTGCATCATCTCAGTAGTGGTCTTTCACATTTCATCAATGGGGAAACGCACACACAGGATGAGATTTGTGTGTGAAACAAATTCCTCCCTGCGTTTACATTTCCTGTGTGTTAGATTTCGTAGTCCGTATCCTTTTCGATCTGAAACTGACCTCGGAAATGAAACTGAACGCTTGACAGGTATCATTTCTCGTCATCAAGTTTCAGGAACCCAGTTTGAATAAATTTTTTTTCTTTAGGGTTAGTGGACAACCGGAGAAACCCTGTGACTACATGATCCACCTCTGTATTCCAAACTTCCTCAGCTGACTGTATTCTTGCAAGTGAAAATCGATGTTGGACTTGTTGACTTCTGACAACATGGGACTTACATAAGACCTCACTATTCAGCTGACCTTGAGTGTGCTTCACCCTCTTGAAACTATAATACTATTATTACTATTAGAGAGATGATGTAGAGTAGTGTTTCCAGTGTAAGCCAGTACGTTTTAGGCACTTTTTTGGTCAGTCGTTCTCCCTCAATAATCAGAGTGAACTTGATGGATGGAAGCTGTATTGGCTAAACCCTCCAGTGTCCGATGGACAGTGATCACAAATGAAAAGGGGAGGAGAGGAAAGCCTGTGGGTTAGCCTTGGCGGCAAAGGTTAGGACAACAGATTGAATTTCCTCAGCTTTGCTTCATCTATACATGGATTTATTCCAAGCGAGCCTTAAGCTGGCATTCTTACCTCATTAATTCTGGTCTGGAAGTTGTGTGTGTGTGTGTGCGCGCCAGCGCTTGCTGTGGACATGACGCTCACATTGCTTCTTAACGTCAAAGCACAGGAGCAGAGTCTGATAGGACATGACAGTGTGGGAAGCAAAGATAACTTGTCTCTGCCAACTTTCAAACTCATTGATTGGCTCTTCATCAATGTAATTATTTATCTTTCAATTTCATGGGGTGTGAGCTAAGAGAAGACACAAGGCTGTCTGCTTTAGGAAGTTAGGAGGAAGGTGTCATTTCCTTTCCTTACATGTGTTGCTGGTTATGCATTGCACCACTGGAAAAGCACTGAGAAATAAACCAAACTATTTTCAAATTTTGAAGAAACAAATGAGTAAATGTGTTGTAATGTTTGTTTTTTACTTAATTTCTGTATGCACCGAGAGGAGACAGCTGTTTGATCAGAGTCTCATGGGATGCCGCTTGGAAGTTCAGCGAGCACAAAGCAGGAGTGACAGTAGCTGCATTCGACTGTTAATTGAATCACATACATGAGAGGCTGTAATGTGACCGCGTAAAAGCTGTGTTGTGGCGGAAGGAATGTGCTGGGTGTCACAGCAGATTACAGTTCATTTTTGTCAGGTGCTTTCTGGTTGTGCATTTTGCAGTTTATGGAGTTTAGACAAAATAGAGAGGCAGAGATGATGCACTGCAACATTAAATTAACATTTGTCAAAAGGAGATTCAGACTTAAGGCCTTTAAGTCTGAATCCTATGTGCGTGTACAGCCTATATTAGCAAGCTTCTGATGCCAGGGAGCACTCTTCCCTCATCAATAACTCTTTATTGAATGAAATCATGTACAGTTCTCAGAACATAGTGCCAAGGGGAGTAAGGGACCCAACACAGAGAAAATAAAAACAAGCTCGGGGTGCTCACCAGCTACAGATGAATTTTGCTCTGACTTTTTATCAGAAAGAAACTTTTTGAGGAGAAATACACTCATTCTGTTCCATATTTTTCTCCACATTCTTACTGGACTAAAACATTCATTTCCTCCTGGTAATTCACCTTGGGTACAGAAGCTACCATAATTTTTCATTAACCATACCTCTTCCCACTTTGTCCCAAGATATTCACCTTTACTCTTCACCTCCACACTGTTCTCACCTAAACACTCCCAACTTGCACAGTTCAATTCATCCTTATCCTTCTCTCATTTCCATATTGCTGACTGTATCTCTTTAATCACTACCCTGCGGTCATGTCCCTGACAATCTGACCCGCCTCGACCTCCTATCTTGTCATGTAGTCTTTGGCCTGAGGGCAGATATCACCTCTGAGTTACTCTACTACCATCTGCCTTCCTGTAGTCTCCTTTTTTTCTGAACCTGTAACTGACTTCCACATGCGGTGGCTACATCTTTCTGATCATTTTTTTCAGTGAACACCAATAAACTGTACACAACACAAACTGCAGTTTGTTCCAAAGACAGGCAAGGCACCAGCAGGCTTTTCTTTTTCTTTGTATTCAACACCCACAACCTGGAGAGAAAAAAGAAATGCCTCTTCTGCTTATTTCCATGCAACTTCAACATTATGTTTTGAACTAGAGTTGTGTTTTCCTCAGAACTAATGTTAATCTTCTTTTCATGTTTCAAGCTGCTTTTGACAAGCTTATCGTCATAAAACAAGACAGTTTTATGCAGCATTTTATGCAAATCAAGCTGGCATGAAGAGTCATAGCTGTGTCTACTCATTCTATTTATATTACTGGTTGGGTTCGTAATATTTATAACCTATCACTTTTGATTTAAACTGAAACAACACAGTGACAAATGGAGAGATACAATGTTATGTAAAGCATGAAGACCTCTCAGCATAAACAGCAAGACCACTTTGAGTGCTTTGTTTTGCTGCATGGTGCCTCATGAGTTAAACACTGATCCAGATATAAGCAGGTGATAAAAGCACTATCTGGGGAAGTAACTAACTGTGATGCTACAAATCTGTATTTATGGCTGTTATCATTACAGTATAATATTATGATCTTCTGGTGCTGAGGTTTGAGGGTTGAGTTGTGTTTGTCCAGTCTGTCCATCTGCTCTAATATTAACAAAACCTGGAAGGATGATGTATCTTGGCAATGTGCTGTGATATTTAAAGCTGCAGTAAGCTATATTTCTGAATCAACATTGAATCAAATGACTCCCTGTAAAAATCAACAAACCAAGTCAATGCCAGTTCCTATAAAGCTCAGGGCAGCAGCTCATATAAACTGGTTGAACATCACCTAAGCTGATGGAGTGTATAAGGGTTATACCTCGGAGTTTGTGTAATCTTTATGACCATAGTTATTAAAAAATTGCTTGATACAGCTTTAAAATTTATACTTGACAGAGTCATGATGACATCATTGTTATTTCAGAAAACTCGAATCTGGCTTTTACCAAAACTGATGAGAGTAATACTGCAAGATCAAATTTGCAAAATTTAAAAGGCCATTACTTAGGACTGGACAGTAATACAACACTACCAGTTATTGTATTTTAGTAGAATTGTATCATGATGATATGATCATATCTTGTTGCCATTTTACAAAAATGTGTTGTCTAATTTAATGGCACCAAGGAAACTGATTAAAGGGCCACTCAAGCAATCTAGTATTGAACTTACATAAAATTTGGAGACTGAAACTGATTTTAATAAAGAATAATCAAACCTCAAACTCAACATCAATAATAACAATAATGATAATCAGAGCTTTAATTGGTCCTTGAGTCAGGATTGTTTCTGCTCCAGAACGATTTTGATTTCTAGAATACATATTGCATGTTACATTTTATGTTCCATATTACGTATTATCCTATTTCCTATCAACATTAGAATGTAGGACAAAGGATGTGATGTCACCTTCTTCTGGACTAAAGTTAGGTTTGATATGTGTGGTGAATAAAGCTCAATGGGCCAAGCAGAATGGAGGGCTGCCACACCCTGAGCTAGTAACCACTCCAGTAATCCAGTGAGTGGATCACCCTGCTCAGCCAGAAGACACCTCAAACTAGAGTTGACATATTTTACTTTTACTCCGTTGTGTTGAATTGAAAAGAGGTAAGAGCACGTGGGAGGAAAGCACCCAACCTTTCAGCCTGATATTAGAGTAGATTACCTCATAGTCACAGATACCGTGCCAGCAGCATGATATAGGAAAAGGCAATAGAAGGTTGGCCATATAAAGAAATATGACTGTCACAGCCCATATTCTAGATACTTGGTCATTGTTATAGGCTGTAATGCCAGACCATAGCCACCAGTTCATGAGGTACAATAGATTGTACTGCTCTACTATGGACACCTTATCCATCCTCTCACACTGCGGACTGGAGGAAACCGTAACCATGGTCACCTCATTAAAGGAGCAGAGGAAGAGAAAAGAAAATCATAGAGACAGCCTTATAGCTCCACAAAATACCACACACACTTGCACATACTCACATGTACACACCTACACAATCACAAGCACTCAGAGTTCATAAATGGCTGCCACACTATTAAATGTGAGTTATTTTAAGTAAGTAGTTACAGGTATTGAAAGTGGTGATGTCAGCGCTGTGTAACGTTGTGAGACTTCAGGTCAGGGATATATCCTCTGTTAATTGAATGCCTTTGAACAGATATATTAGATCTGCAACAGGTGCAGTTTGCCATTATTAGAAACGAGCTTACAGGAGCAGTCGTGTCTCTCTGAAGCTTTTCTCTTTTAAAGGCATATCAAAGGAAAGGCTTGTTGGAATGTTCCTGGGAAACACTTTGGTTTTTTCTCCAATAGTATCAACTGTCTCGGACCAAAATGTGGAAAATTCAATACACCCACTTTGTCATTGTTCCTGGAATAGCTGTGGCAGTATCGATCATGGTATTCTTCAGTTTTTGGCAAGGAGTACTGGCCTCTTACTCTGGAGGACAGGGCACTCAAAAAGTGTTCCCCCAAAATATACCATCCTTCAGCCTTCACCCTCTCAACTGGACTGCAGTCAAATGATTCAAATCATTCCACTTTGGGGGTTTTGATATTAGTAATGGATGGAAACCTTATTATCTGAATCATATTAGCACTGTGTTGTTTAGGTAATTGTTCAATTTGTCGTGATAGGTTAACTTCTCTTGTGATGTTTCTTTGCATCACCTGAGAGCTTCAAAAGTAACTAAGGTTACTGATGTATGTTAATGAAAACATGCTTTATATAAGTCCAACATTTTATGCTTCACAGATACTCTTCAAACGATGAATAATTGAAAGGGTCTGGAAAATCAAGATGGATGAAAGTTGAAGGAATGCCTATATTTCCCACCGCTGTTAGATCCAATTAAAGTTTAATTAACCCCTCAGGGGAAAGTAGGAAATGGAAAACTTGTAACTTTTCTGCAAAATTTGTTAAAAAAAAAAAAAAAATCCTAATGAATTGGGAACTAAGTGGTGAAGACTTTTATATAATGTATCTGCAATACATTCTAACCATGTTATAAATATATAACAGCTGTATCATTTACTTTTACAAGGTCTTCAATACCTAAAGTACTCCAGTGGCACTGCAGTTTGCACATGTATAGTTATTATGTAGTATATTGTCACTGCCCAGTAAAACCATGAATCTCTAATATCCATATCTCTATTGTGGAACGGTTAAGGCTTGGTTATGTTAAGGCAGAAAAACTACATGAACACACCCTTAAAAGCCTATAAGAGGCACTGACCCTTTTTCTTAGTTGCTGAGAAGTTGAACAATAATGTGGAGTTGCATTAACCTTGATGTCTTTGGGATTTTACAGAAGAACAAAATTTTATTCATAGGTTGAAGACAAAAGGATTCAGCAGTTCCCCTCAAACACAAAACACACAATGTATATTATATATGTATATACATTATATACAGTATTAGCATAGTACAATCTCTAAAATCTCTCAAAGCTCCCACTGGCAGCACATGTACTTTATCACTTCAGACCCCTGACAAAATGTTGTCTCCCGATGACCCCTCAGATCTTTCCTATCCTCAGGAAGGATTACAAAGCGACGCAGATCTAAACCCCTGTCAGAGCATAGGTCATGGAGAGAGAGATACCTCTTTTCCCCATATTTCCTTTCATCTGGAAATGGGCTGTGTCAGTCAGAAGAGATGCTTGGATAAATACCACAAGTGAGATTATATTTATTTCTATCTGTGATTCGGTTTTTCCTGCTTCTCTGGTACCTGACATTGAATTTATTTGAGGTGACATGCACAGCAACAATTTGAATGAAAGGCCGCTGGTTGAATAAGTGGAAACATCTTGTTCCACACTGATTCTGTACCTCACAGTGTGGGAGAGGAACAAGATTGCTTTGCAGGAGTGATAAATTCAAAATGTATGCATAAGCCATATGGTCATTTGGAAGTACAAGGGAGGAGGGTGCAAAGCAAAAATGCGGAGCCTTCCTGCAGTAGCACGCTAATGATACTACATTATGCTGTTTGTTGTACAAGGATGTTATATGGACAAACTGTTCAGCCCAGGCTGTGCATGATGTTAGGGCAGGCACGGCGCTGTGTTGGGATGATGCTGAATGTTCAAACAGCATGTGTATAGTATTTCTGTGCGTGTAATGACTGCTGGATGCTTGCAGCATGCAGCTTCAGACCTGTTGTTAGTATTTTTAACACACACAGCCATAATTTATGATCTCCCATGCACACCTGTTGTAACTGCTGGTATAAAAGGAATAGTTTGACATTTTGGGATATACACTTGCTAGCTTTATTGTTGAGAGTTATGAGAAAATAGTGTCTAAATGTCGAACTACGGCCAGCTTAGCTTAGCATAAAGACTGGGAGCATAAATATTTCTTGGCTGGGAACAGTGACTTCTTAGAGTCTTGCCCTTACCGTGAGGTTGCCAGGCAACCAGCAGCGACATTAGGATGGTAAACTTTGGTGTCTGTGTGGATAAAATAAAACCAGACATAACTTTTGAAATAGTGAAATTTAGGAGCACTTGTATGGACAATATCCTCCTGCCTTCAGTCTTTATGCTAAGCTAAGTTCATAGTCTCCTGGCTTTAGCTTCTAATGTAGCCTACAAAACACACATGTACAGTAGTTTGCAGTATGCAGTTTTATAGTATTTTCTCTGTGTTACACCTGCTCAACCTTTTTTAAGTCCTAGTTAAATGCTTGTGACATACGTGTGCATGCACACAGAGAAATCCTGGAACACACACTTATCTCTCCACCCATACAACTAATTGTAGCAGGCTGGACATTGAGGCAGTAAAGTGAAGGTCACCTTGTGTTTGGCCCCAGCTGATAAGCTGTTATATTGTCTTTTATGTGATGCCACGCTCTCCAAGGACCCTCTGCGGCTTACACTGCCTGATCAATACACTAAATCAGACAGTCTCATTATGGTACCCATGGGCATGTGTGTGTACATTCATGTGTGAGTCTATACATGTGCCCAATGCAGGATTTCATTTTGTATAGGATGTACTTTACTGTATATGTATAAGAGCATTTTGCGTTGTATTACTTGAGGTTTGTGCATTTTTGTGTGTCTATGATTGTACATGCATGCTGATATCTCACTTTGGTTATTCAATTATTTGCTCAGTCATTAGCTCAAATAGAACATATCAAATTAAGGCAGTTTAAGGTTGCTGAGTCAGATTTGTCTCAGTTGACATTTCAAGATATACACTGCTGTTAATATGGTATGAAATTAGGATTTTCAGGCAAAATGTCATTTTTATAAGCCATAACATTTGACATTTTTTGAGACCATTCTTCAGTTCATCAGAAATTTTTAGTCTAAGCCCCTCTAATGTTGAATGAATGACAATCAATTGCCTCAGAAACGGTAGCAAGCAAAATGACCTTTTCATGGAAAGTGGAAAGTTTGTGCGTTTGTGAGATTTTGTTTTTGTGTGTATGTGTCTACATGTGCGTGCACGTGTGTAGTCTACGTGCACTTGTGTTTGTGTGTGTGTGTTTTATATGTGTGTGAACATGCAGTATTACGTGTGAGCTGGAAGAATAGAGTTCAGCCAAGTGCCCAGAGCCAGTAATAGCTACCTTGAAGGTTCACCTTCAAAACTCCAGATTACAAGTTGTACCTACCTCTTCCCTCTCCTATGATTTCCTCAGCTCTCTTTATTCCCCTGTTCCCCAGTTTTTCCATCTACCTCTGTTGTAATTCATGCATGTCCTCAAAACCCATCACCTTGCTGTCTGGGAATATCACAGCAATAAAAGCAGGAAATGCTCCCTAAGAATTGCGTCCTTCAGTCTCACTGCACATTGTGTACGTGTGAAATACTGGAGATATAGATGTAGATAGATATGAATGGTGTCATTGTTTTGCAATCTCAATATCACTGCTCTGTAACAGAATCAGTGATGCTATTGTATAAAATCTCATTGGCACATTAGCAATGTAAGAAACTAGCATTTCATTGCACTGTGGGGACATAAGGATTGATCATAAGTTTATGTCCCTGATGACTGATATTTTTTATTTAGCTCATTGTGTCCTCATCTCACACACCCAGACACACAGGCCTGTAATTTTTCCTGCCAGCTTGTTTTTATCTCCTCTATAAACGATAAACATAATTCTCCACTCCTAGCACGAGGCAGAGGAGGGCTTCCAAATCTGCAGCGGGATATGTTGCTATAAACAATCCTCTGACAGTATTTTTGGGTTTTTCTTCATCTCAGTCTGAGCAGTGATACGTGTAGCTGGAGGAGGTGGAGGGGGCCGTGTGAGAAAAGGTCGAGCGATTGTGAGCAGGGTGGGGTGGGAGAAAGTCTTGGAGTTAGCCAAGCTAAATGAAGAGAAATCCAAATCTTTCAATTAATCTGCTTTAGCTCCCCTGTGGGCAGATGTTAGAGAGACTGCAGCAGGGCACAGGTCAGAGAAATAAATAGACAAGGGGAATAAAGAGTGAAAAAAAGAAATCAGAACTTCATTGCTACCCCAGAGTTGTTACATACCCACTACATAATCTTCTTTGCCCTTCCAGCCACCTTGTCAAAATCTTTTCTTCTATTTCTTTTTTTTTCTATCCACACCAACCATCTGGGTTCTGGGGGGCACAAATAACTCACTAGTGATGCCAGCAATGCTCAGAGTCTGTCTCAGTGTCCTAGAAAATTACTCATCCTTGACTGCTCATAGTCTGTTGACCAGTGATCACTGGATGTGCCAAATAATTGTGTAACATAACTTACTATACTATCCCATGGAGCTGAGCAATACATCACTACACTAAAATTATTATTACATAAGACTCAGTGTCATTTTTATCTGGTTGTTTTTGTCATTTTGATCTGTTGATTTTTTTTTCTGGAGTTAAAGTCTCACAGTTTTCATTCAGACTCACTCTATTTCTGATTTTCTGAACCTGTTCTAGCACAGTTTAATCACAAGTGAATCATTTTTCATGTTTTTTGTTTCCTAAGGCAATAATTTTGTTATACTCTATATCACAGTATTTTATATAAAGTATCACAATATTTGAGTTTCTGTATCATCTAGGTAGATTTGTAGCCCTGTCTCCTAAAATTACATTTTATATTGCTAATTTGAAACTGAAAATACTCATACATACTCAAACACTAAATACATTTTGAGAGAAACCTGATGGATGAGTTCAACTGTTGAATTTTACAGTACCTGCAGCAAATAAAAAGGAAAAAGGTCCTTCCTTTCTTCCTCCTTCTCTGTAACCAAGAGATCCCGAGGCGTACTCAGCCTTCCAATTAACCAAAGAGCACAGACAAAGAAGCAGAGCCCATTTCCTCACCTAGCAGAGATCATGTCAGACTATAATCAGCAATAGGAAACTAAAAGTGGACATGTAATGATGAATACCAGATGATTAGCTGCGCTGCGTGTCGAAGTGGGAAACTCCTATCCTCATTATTCTCCAATGCGCAGTGTAATTTAACAAACAGCAGTAGTCTCTCATATTTCTAGGAACCCCCTTCTTCTCAGGCAGGGGGTATGGCCATAATCTACAGCTCAATTTGTGTTCCTGAAGAATAGAGATTGTTCAGCAGAGCTTTAATCAACACTGACACACTCTCCACTATCTGATAAACTGGCGAACTTTATTTCAGGTGGACAGTGTTGACAGGGATATCAGATAGAGAGGGAGGGAGGACAGGAAGGAGAAGTGGGTGGGATGAAGGGTGGCAAGAAGAATAGACAATCAAAGCTTATATTCAGAGAGCATATAGACTGTGAGAACACAGAGGAATTGCATGAATACCCTTTTTTTTTTTTTTTTTTACTTTAATGGGACTTGTGAATTATAGTAATTGAGTTATTTCAACCAATAAGCTGAGTTTTGTTTTAACGAATTGCTCTATACATCCCAGTTAAGATTCCCCTTTGTGAATTTTGCTCATCTCCCTAATAACAAGGTGAATTGAGCTGCACAAACATTGTTGCTTTTGCTCAATCGAGCACACAGGAGCTTTCCTAATACCTCAGTCTACAGTAAAGGATTTTAGTTCTTTTTTCATAAGCAATAAAATTGTGATAGGTGTATGAAATGGCTTTTCCTAAGGCATATATCTGCTGAGAGCTCACCGTATATGGATTATCTCTTTCTGAATACACTGAAGTAATACCCCTTTGATAACGTGCCTCTGTGAGGCGGCCTAGGTGTGACATTGGGATTGCTTCTGCTGGAAATGCTCATAGATCTGTTTTCATGGTGAACAAACTATACTGAGGGTGTAGAAAGAGTAGAAAGAGCTTACAACTCTAAAGAGAGATAGATTAAACCTGTATTTTTCTCCTCATTGCAAACAGAAATGATTGATCTTGGCTATTATATCTTATTGAAAATAAAATTATGTTTTTTCTTCTCCAGACTTTGGAAAATTCTCCTGTTAGGGTTCCCATTAACATTGTCTGGTTTCATCCGGCCTGTGTGCTGCATTCTCATTAAGGATCATTGTATGGATTAGAGAAAATCTCAGCATGCATAAATCTTTTTATCAAGGCTTTCCTTTCTGTGTCACTATATAATCTTAATTCAAGTATGTCAACCATATACATACTTCATCCGCATATCACTATTATTATTTCCTATTCTGACTTGCTTTTTATGTGAAATCCCAGTGGGGTATCCAATATATCACACTAGTTTTTTTTTTTGCCACATTTGCATGAAAGACTCATCCTTTATCACTGATTCAATTCTGGCTACATCAGCACCACATGCTTGTTATGATAAGACCTTTGTAAACCCACTGTGACTAGTAGAGGCTGCTGCAGATTTAGCGTCTTGCCATGTGAGAAAGAAGGCGTTCTCATAACAAGAACAAGAGTCTGCAGCTATGCTAGCTGTTTTGTGAGGCTGTACTTAGTAGTGCTCTGAGCTAAATGTTCATGTCAGCATGATTATATCCCCAGAATGACAATGATAACATGCTAACATACAAATGTCGTGGCGACCCATCCAGTAGTTGTTGAGATATTTCAGTCTACGCCACTAGCAAGGCTAAAAACTGCATGGCACCTCCTCAAATCCTAGCCTCCCAGCCTACCTATCTATCAGCCAGCAGCAGCTACATCTGGTCCCTCCACTCTGTGTGTAGCCATGTTGTGCTTGCTAGCACCACAGCTTGCAGCCTTATTAGCACCAACAAATTTGTTCTTGACACTAATTACAGCTTCACAGTAAGCTGTGCAGTGGGCTAGACAAATGAAAGGCAGCAATCTCCCCATCACCGAGACCTTTTTGTAAGCACGAACAGTGACAGGTGTGGGGGAAGAGGGAGGAAAACAATGGATCCTCTTCTCGTTGCTGGGTTAAAGGTGGCCTCTTCAAAGGAAGGGGAAGGAGGAGTAGGGGATGGGAGGGTAACAGTGGCGAGGTCATTCAGAGGGGATTTCTTTTTGTCTTTATTGAGGGATGAGGGAAGTTAAGAGGAGGTTCCCTGGGCTTTGCTGCTCCATGCATCACTGGAGAGGCAATATGTCTATGTCTGGATCTCTCCTCCTCCAGCTGCAGCACTATATAGGTTCTCCCTTTCATTTCATGTTTTCCATCTAACAGGCTTTTATAACTCACAGCAACAAGAGCTCACCATCTCCGGATGGTTTTCATTGCTGTTGTGTGAGAACAGTCTGCATTTCCCGTTACAGTTTTCAGTTCCAATCTATATAGGTGTATCCCCATGTGAAATGATAGTTCACTCAGTACATCCCGAGGAGCAGCAATGGCCTGTGACTATGCAAGTATCTAAAAATGGAACAGTTCCCCTGATGTCAAGTTACTCTCAACCCTCCAAACATCCACTGTGAAGGCTTACGGTGGCAAAATGTTGGCATCGGTAATGGGCTCACTCACAGGACTTACTACTTTAGAGGAGTCAGGATGCAACTGATGATGAGGAAGGTGTGTAGGCGGCCCCACCAACGCTGCTGCAGATCAGTGGAGAGAGCAGCAGGCAGAAGGAGCTGCAGTATACACACACACACACACGCACAAATACAGATACTAACTTGTGCTCCTACACTCAGCTATTGCTCTGAAGAAAAAAAAAACAGTGAGAGAGACAGTGTGTGTCTTAGGGAGTGTAGATCATAAAGTAGATACCAGGGATTGAATTTGTTTCTGGTCAGGGATCATAAGACGGACTACAGTACGTCTGGAGCATACTTAAAGCAGCTGGGAGGACTTTGGCTCTCTCAGGGGGCCAGCACACTGGCCTCTTATTTACTGCTGAAGGTGGTTTAATGTCACACAAGGGTTGTTATGGTTTGTTTGAGCTGACTTTGTTGTATTTTAGGTGCCAAATGGGCTGGATGTCTCAGATAGGCACCCAGCACCAGTCTGAGTTGCAGAAAGTGTAGGCAATCCCTGGAAAGTATTTCAAATCTGGCACACATCAGGCACATCAAAATAGTGCTGATACCGTAAATGCCAACCTTCGGGGCAGTCCAAGCAGAGTAAAACAAACACTAGAAATTATTTGGAAAGGCTTTTTATCCAAGGTCCACTGGATGTACACACTGTACTTTGAAACTTGGCTTGACTGACAGCGATTACTCTGAAGCACCAAATATGGCGTGGATGCGGCACAGACTCTTGGGGAGATTCCGTGGTCCTCCCACATGTACTCCCATCTGCAGTATTTTGCTGTAATGTGTGACTCCCCACTCCTCCAAACCGGCACACACACACAATTGTGTACGTGAGTGCATGCACATATGCCAGCAGCACAGCACAGTGTAAAGCATCCAAACTTTCACGCCTTGTAATATTTGGTCATGTAGATGGACTCCCTGGAATTTACAAAGGAAATGAATCTGAAATGAGAGACTGGGCATATTTGCTTAAAAAGTAGTGCCTATTTTTGTCAATGTATATGTGCGTGTGGTGTGTGTGTGTGCTCGCAGCTTATAAGTCATGAAAAAAGGAGTTGCCAAGGATATTTTTACTCATTTCCTCAGACAGTCATACACGTGACCTCTACTCTGCTCTTTTCTCCCCTTCTCTTTTCTCACATCTTTCTTTGATTCACTCTCTTGATACTCTACTTCCCATTCTTTTCCACCCTTATCTGTCTTTCCCTCTTCATCGTTCTATCTTATTCACAGAAGCACTCAAGAGGTTAGAAATGATTTACTCGCTTTGAGCAAATCATTTCGTTCTTCATTCATAAATCAATGCACTGTCACTCATAAACTGAATAAAAAGATGAAATGCAAACTCATCTAAATGTATCCCGCCTTTAAAATATATCTCCATTGTGGTTTTTCGGTAAACGGCTAATGGTCAGTTTGTGTGTTAGTCCCCCCACCATCCACCAGATCCACCATCCACCTTTCACAGCCTCCCTTTGGGACCCGTGACAAGTCTTTGAACATTTACACTCCCGTAAATAGCCCACCTGCTCAAAGTGCTGACCCAGAACAGGCAGCTCCAAATAAAGATAAAGCCAGTGGAGGGTATTTCTAACATTTCCTTACAGAGGGATCAGCATTATATGTCTGTGTATCCATTAAGGCCAAAGTAATGGCACACTTGGGATGCAAAAAGAGAAAGCTGCATCTGTTTCTTCTCAAATTAATAATTGAGAGAGATTGATTATTGAGTTCAGTGTTGAGTTCACCAATCTGTGTCATACAATCTATTTTAATTGGTCATTTGTCTTTGATAAGCAGTGTCTGGTCCTCTAAAGGTCCTAAGGGTTAACTTCCAATCATTATATGTAAGATGGAATAGAGTAAATTAGCTATTAGATAGAACTCAGCAGTAGAAATGAATGTTTCAGCACATTTATGGTGTTACTGTGTCTTGCGTGTGTTCATGCTTGCATGTGTGTTCTTGCACCCGCATGCAGTATATAGGCATTCAAGTGCCTAAAATGCGGCAGCCCTGTGTGCCCCAAAGGCATCCACATGTTCTGTGTTCTCTGGCTTGCCTCATTTCCCAGCGTAGCCTCGCACATCATCACACAGACATGAAAAAAGAGTATTGCTTGTTTATCCAGCAGCCCACAGTGAAGCCACATGCTCAGGCGCAATGCAGCATATGAGCGATGCCACTTACTATCATCAATATCTGCCTTGTTTGTGTTAACAAACTTTGACTGTGCCACACAGAACCATTAGGGGGGTTTGCTTGTCAGGCAGGATTACTCTCAATCCTCCTGCAGATGGCTTCAGCCACCCGTCTCTTTTCTTGTCCTGAGCAGAGACGTCAGAGAAAACAAAGACTGTATCACACTGTGTTGATTCCTCATCAGTCAGTCAGTCAGTCAGTCACAAGTGATGATGTGTTAGTTGGATGCAAGACAGCGCTGTCAGGAGTTGGACTGAAATGAGGACATGAATCGGGAGGAAAAGTGGGAGGAGAGGAATCAGAGGAAAAGATGGCAATGATCAGAATTAATAGGGGAATGCCTATTACGTGATATCCAAAGCATAACTATATTAAGCTTATTATAGTTATGCTTTAGGCATCTTCACTGATCACACCAAGTTGGATCAAGTCTGTTCCAGTCTGTGCCAGTTGGTGTTGATAGGAGATAAAATGTGAGTCTTATTTGCTTTTCTGATAGTGTTGCTGCCAGTTGTCCTTAGTAAGATTATTTAAAATATGCTTTATTTTTACAACTGGAACAGCCTGAGAGTGGGAGACATTATTATTTAACTGAAACTGTCCAAAATAATAATGTTTTAATGCGATCCACAGCTCAACTAAAGTTCACCTCACTCTTAAGAAGTTGATGTACAGACCGACATCTCTCTGTATGTAGCCCCGTGTCCCAGAAATTACATCCATATTTAATCATTCTGCATCTCATAATTTACGCTGTGGTAGATGGACATGTTGCCCTTTCAGGCACGCATTCTGTCTCAGACCCAACTTCAAAATTAACATCTGCTTTTTCCCTTTTCCAAAAACTGTAGTTGCCATGTGCAGATATTATAAAAAAAAACAAATTACCAAGAGATGTTGGCATTAGGATTAAGGCAAAGTGTTTTGATGGAAATCAAAACAGGATTTCAAGGGGTCATCTAGCACTGCAAATTTAATCATAGTCTACCTCTTGTCCAATGCATTGCTCTGTCTTTGCTCAGTCACCACATATTTGTGATCCTTTCTGACTGACCATCAGTTATATGATTTAAACAGTTTTCTATGGCTTCATGGTTTGACTAAGTCAAAAAAATGCACACAGATGAGCCACAACATTAAAACAAGTAACTGGCTTTAATGTTGTGGTTGATCTGTGTATTTGCCTAGGATTTCCTAGAAAGCAGTACTAATACAGAGTGGAATATCCTGGTGGGGAAAAAAGGCCTGTTACCAGCTTGTGTTAAGACACAAAAAGACATAGGGTAGATTAAGTAGAGTTTCTCACAAAGGTTGTGACATGAGAGCTGAATGAGACAGGGAAAGCGAGGGGATAGTTTGCAGAGAATGCAGTGATGGAATGCAATGTAATCTGGGTGCCAAGGTTAAAGCCACTGTTGTCCATGTGGCAACTGTTCTTTAGACCCCTAGTGACATCAGAGTGTGGTCTGCTGTCCCCAGGCCTAATTTAGCCACAGGGCCTGGCAGCCCTGGGATCCACTGTTCCTGTTTGTCAAGCAGGAACCACTGATGCCAGCAATGACATCATCATTCAGCTGCACAGGAAAGCTTTTAAACCAAAGACATGCACACCCGCACATATACACTAGTACACAGGCATTCAGGATCCCTACAGGAATATCATCTTTACAAGTGCAGTCGATGTTATTTGTGTTACACTGGTGTCATGTCACAGTCCAGTCTGTGTTTCTTCTTCAGTGGAGGGAAAGGCAGTGTAGACATAAACTGAGGGAAACAAAGAGATCATTAATTTGCTTTGCAAGAAAGTCATTCTAACGAGGGATTAAACTGTGTTTGTGGAATGAAAAGAAATCTAACCAGTAATCCCTGTAGTACACCTGAGCTTTCATTCCACTGTTCCAAATCCATCATTACAAACATACACCTCGCAGTTTACCCGGCCACATTCCTCTACAAACCAATCCCCATTAATTGTGCTGAAAATTTCAAATGGGATTTTTAGTGTAAAAGCTGCACGCTGGGAGGGCTTGTGACTGGACTTAATGAAAAAGAATCAATGTTTGACATTGATTGTGGGATTTTCTGAAAGTATGGTGCGCCTCGATGGGCTGTTATAGTAGCATACATTTAGTATTTTGAAGCTGAGCAGCCAGCGGAGGTCAACCCAGGAAGTAAGAGGCTACTAATGTTGCTCATTGGTACTGATTGTTAATGGGCCGATCGCTAAGAGCTCTGTGATTTACAGCAGGGTTTTCACTGTCATTCACACACATTCCCTAACACAATTCTATATACACTTATATAATGTTGGTCCAGTTGATGTAGCTCAGCTCTAACTGATGTACTTGAAATGTTGTACAATGAAGTCAGATTCAAAGAGCATCACATCCTATAACAAATATCCTGTAACAATATTTGTTACGTTACCATGACTGCAATAATTTGGGAGTTCTTTCACTGTGCTGTTTCTCATAATGAAATGTGAATGTATTCAACCTTGTAAGCCAGGGGCAGAGGTTTACTCTCATTATATTGTACATTACTCAGATTTTGTGTGTGTTTGTGTCTACGAGAGAGAGAGTGCCTTCTGTTTCCTAAGACTTGCCCCAAGCATATCAATCGTGTTAAGCTAAGTGTTGTGGAGAGTGGTTATGTTTGTTTGCTCAGCGAAGAATCACTTTGTGGGGTGTTAGCTCGTTGTGCATCACTAGCAGGGCGAGACAGAGGGGACTTGTTCTTGTATCCTGGCTTAAATTATGAAGACGAAGAGCTCCCCTGCTGTTAGGTGGGCCACCATAATAAATTGTTTACCTGCTGTTACATAGCCGGGGCAACATAGCGGAAAAAAAGGAAAGGATCAGTGACACCAGAAGAGACATGGCCAATTATTTTGACCTTGAGTTTCTTCAGCCAAGGCAGCATCACAGTGTGAAGTGTTCAACTGTTTTCCAGATTTGCAGAGCTGGGGCAAATAAGTAAAAAGTAGAAGTTCAAAAAGCAGGCCAATTACTGCAAGCCAGAAAGTTTGAAAACTCCTGCTAATAATTCTCAACTTTTTCACATGCTCAGGAAGAACTGAAACCACAGTTATAAATTATACATACCGAGCTTAACCATTAAACTTTTCATGAGAGCACAAAGATTTCTGCCTTTTAAAAGAATGACTAACTCGGGTTTCACAGTGCCCTTGCCTTTGTCATTACAGTTTAATATGGTAAATATATTTATTTTTGCTGGTAGCTGTTTGTTACATCAGAAACAAACCGTACAAAGACGTCATTGGTTTATGACGCGAGTTAGGAGCAAGGTCTGAAATATCAAAATGCTTGCTACTATTTGGAATAACTTATATGGCTGTTTGAGATGGACTGTTTTCAAAGTTGCTTACAGATTTAAAAGGGAAGATTAGGTTGCCAGAGAGGGTCTTTATTTTACAACCTTTATGCAAGCCAGAGAAGAACTGCTCTCTGCTCCTTCTTAATCAAGATATAATTTACCCCTGATTCCACATTAGCCTGTTTTATGGTGTTTTCTCTCCGTTAGTACATAGGAATTATTAGACTTTTAAAAATGTAATAGTTCCCTACAAGGTGGCAGTGTTTGGTTTTTATTAGTCTCTGTAATAAAAATGATTAATAGACACTTAAAACGCTGGCAGTGCATTGTAACATCAACAAAATCTATTATCATTGGGCAGTGATAAAAGATTTGTGCTTGCTTATCATGATACCACAAGCCTTTAAACTCTTTAAAAAAAGGCATGTTAGCAGATCTCTGACTCTTTGCTGACATGTTTTGATGAACAAAAAAGGAGCGATACAGACTTGAAAGAACTGCTGATTCACAGAATGTTAAGAAGATTTTAAGAGTTTTGACAAGAAGATCTCCTCTGTAACCATGACGATCTGAAAGTAGCAGACAGCCTGGTACTGCCATCCTTCAAGGCCATTTGGGGTCAGTACCAGGGTCATACTGATTCCTGATACCATTAGGTTCTCAGGAGCTGCCTGGCAGCATTAGAAGTAGCTTCAGTAGAGTTGGCTGCTTTTATTTTCTCAACATGAGCTATAGGCCATATTGTCTCTTCTCTGTCTCTGTCCTAACTCTTAAGCATGATCTTGAGTCACTGACAGAACTGTGCAACAGATGTTATTTCGAATGTTAATATCACCTTTGTCTCACCGCTGACCCACTTCACAGTACACTAATGTGGCACAGCAGTTCTCCCAGTAATAGGATTACACATCCAGGAATATCAGTGTGTAAAGGTTTAATTGTTTGTTCACTCTTCATTGGATGTAGGTGTGAGCACAAATTGCCACCCATCCTCCTCCTGTGTCATCCCAGCAGCATAAGCAATCATCATTATTTATTCTGTTTCTACATTATTTTGTGCTAAACAGTTTTTATCCTGCATTCTGCTCTGCAGTGTCTTGTAATCAGTAAATAAAATACCTGTGGTGCTGCAGTGGGAAAGAAATCCATTACTGTAGAAGGGCTGCAACTAACAAGTGGTTTCATTATTGATTCTGCTTTTTTAAATCTGATTAGATCTGATCAGTTTACAAAATGTCAGCAAATAGTGAAATATTTCAGTTCTTCTTTCTTCCAATAAACAGTTCAAACATTTTTCAAAAAGAAACTGATAGAAAATTGAAAAAAATATGATTAATTGATGGTCCACATTATTTCTGTCAATCAACTAATTGATTAATGGGCTTTGGACATTTAGTGTACATGTGTAAGTTAGTGCTTTCATCTGCTGAGTTTAGGGCTCGGTTGGGGATTTCCTGTTGATTTATTACTCCACAGCGTAAGAGAGACACAAGAGATACTATTAGTACTAATACCAGTACTTCCCTCCACAGGGAGTGCAGAGAAGTGCAACGAGGTCGTGGTCAACCACAGAGTTTGTTGGAATGTGGTGTCTTGCATATTCAGCAGCACAGGTGCTTGTCAATGTGTGGGCTTAATATGGCTCTTCTCCATGGAGGGCAGTATCTCTTCTCACCAAACCACTTCATACCCCCACATGTGAATTTTTTATGTGTTCTGATTCACGCATCTGCAAGCGAATCAGCCCCAGGGCATGATGACTATATTATTATCAGCAAACGTTCAGCTGTAATTTTTGTCTTGCTGTGTCTGCTCATGTATGTTCAACCCTGCAATTCTCTCATCTATCACCCTCAGCCCACACACTCGGCTGTAATAACAGTGCAGCAGTGTACTTAACCCATGTTGAGCAAAGGAAACATCTCAAGTGCTGAGATGTGTGTTGGTGCAACACCAGAGCGTCTCCTTTCCCTCCTCCTCGACCTCTGGCAGGGACCTGCGGTTTTCGGGTCTTGAATCTGTAGGGGCAATCATACCATTCAATCTGAGGGTGATTCAGGATAATTATAATAGGATTTGAAGTCTATCTTTAGTAAGGATATGACGAGAGTTGTAACCAGTTACTCACTCTTTCCCTCACATGAGGGGTAATAGATAAATAATCTGATAGCTCACCTAGCCTTTCATTTTAAGCTGCATGCCCCCCACCTGCATGGAAACACGCTTGGTGTTTGTGGAAATGTTGTGGGAGCTTATCGTCTTATACACACAGATTTGTTAATCCTATACCTGCTCTGATGCAGCTGTGCTGATTACCTGATCTGACTGGGCCATAAGCTGGATGGCCACACTGACACACATCTCACTGAAATGTTTGCCAGGACAAGTGACACAAGCCAGCACACAAATATACAAACAGAATAAGTCATTTTAAAATGAGAAATTCATTCAGTACTATTAAAGTGATAAATCTGATGGGGGAAAGTGAAAGATATTTTTCTTCATGAGACACCATGTTTTTGACATGTTTTGAAGGACAGCTTGTTTAGTCATGCTAGCTGCAACTGTTGGTTGGGTTGCCATGACATTTCAGACAGATGTTCATGGTTCCCAGAGGATGTATCCTAACAATTTTGGTGATCCCTGACTTTTCCTGTAGCTCTGTCAACTAAAGAAATTATTTGTCCAATGCTTCAGTTTGTGACTTAATATCTGTAAAATTACTGTCATTCCTATCGACCTCGGCTGTGCATTATGTTCTGTTCATCTAAGCATGCTTAACCCTCCCGTTGCCCTTCGTATTCCGTATACTTTTTTCTTCTTACTATTATTCAAAAACAAAAGATAACTGCTTCAGAATCACAAATGTCATGCACAACAACAAATCCTACTACACACACACACACACACGCACACACACAAAGGCACATTGTCGGCCACCGGGTCACTTTGACCCAGAGGACGACACGATGGTTAAGATGGTAGAGGTGTTAAATATTACGTACTAAACACCAGCATGTTAGTCATTGGGAGTAGCATGCTGATTTTAGCATTTAACTCAAAGCACATGTACAGTCTCATAGAGCTGCTAGGATGGCTGTAAAGTCTATAAAATCCGTTCTCACAGTCCTACACTTTCATCCTCTCCCTCACTACTGTGGTGATGATTGCTTGCAGTCATCTTTGTGTGTGTGTGTGTGTGTGTGTGTGTGTGTGTGTGTGTGTGTGTGTTTTTGTGTGTGTGCCTGTGTGAATTGCAAGTGTGTCCTCATTTGGATTAATTAAAGGAAATCTCCCGTGAAGAGTGGGGGCGTCCCAATCTGGCCTTCTCAAGGACAGACAACCTATCGATAATACCCCAGCCTCCACCCCAACCTACACACACTGCCACCACCCACTCAGATGTACACATCCAGACACACACACACACACACACACACACACAGGCATCACCTCATTCGAACGCCATGGAAACAGTCACCCAGCGCCGCTCCCAAGCCTGGTGATCATCACTCTCATTTGCTGTTGAACAAAGGCTGTGAAATTCGGTCTGTTATTACAGCTCCCTTATCAGCCTTCCCTGCTTGCCTCTGCCATGAAGCAGCACTCAGCTCAATTGCTCAGTCATTCATACAGCTTCTTTTTTTTTCAAAGTCACATTTCTATTGTGGTGTGTTGGCTGTTCTTTTGTTGCTGACGACCACTGAGTATGATCCAGCATGAGTCATTACTAAAGTAAACATCATGGCACATTGCGAGGGAGAGAGCAGCATGTGTTGCCTCTGCGTAAGGGGTTGCCCCCGCTAAGATAATTGGAGAAATCACTCAGCTGATGCATGGCTTTATTAAAACTCCTAGGTGCAGTGTGTGATTGTGTGTGCATATGCATGATTTTAAGAGTATATTATAAGCTTTTAGCAGCAAAATAACAGCATAGGCACAAAATCTCTTCTAATGCAGTTTTTCCTGTGATGACGGCTGCCTTTCAGACATGAAAACCGGGGGATTCCATTCAAGTTTCTATGGTTACGGAGGCAAGCGTCAATATGTTGTTGACACCATGGTCGCTAAGCTTCTCTCTTTCCCCAGCAGCAGACACCAATGTCAAGGTGTTGTTTGGTAATTGGGATCAAGGCAACCAAACAAATTGTTAGAAAGTAGAACTGAGATGGTGTATTGGGAAAGTTAGAGACGGGAAGCAACTGCAGTCATGTAGAGGCTTTGAATTACCACATGTAGCAGGATGACATAGTTTCATCAAAAGATGAGGTTTTGTGTCTTTTTGTATTTCCTAATTAGTTTCTTTATTGGCTTACTTTTTTATTTGTTGGTCTTGCTTGTCTGTTGTTTGGCTCTTGTGCCTGTCTTGTTTCTCCTCCTGCGTCGGTCTCACTCATGAATATATTCATGCAAAAATCATCAGGGTGAATCTCATTAGAGAGCCAACCATGTTGTCAGTTGGGTGTGTTTTCTCCTGGTAAACAGAGTTCGGTTCATATGCACCCCAGTTCCCCAGAAGGAGAGGCAGAAAAAAATATTCCAAAAAATCAGGGAGTACGAAAAAAGTATGAGCATGTGTGTGTATGAGTTTGTGACTTTGTGTTTGCATGGTATTTGTGTGTGTGAAGAGTTAAAGACAGGCAGTGATTGAGGCACAGGTCTGTCCTTGAAGTGAAGCAGAATAACAATAAATCAGCCAAGCCACGATTGAGCCACGTTTTGCACTGCCAGCACATAACTTGAAAGAGACTTTGTGAGAGGTACAATTGAGATTGACACAATGTGCACATTTGAAGCCAATAGTCACATACTCCACATTTTGGAGTGTTGGTGTTGGGGTGGACGCTGGATGCTGATGTCGCGGGGAATATAAATGAGAAGTGCCACTCGGGGACTCAGGGATGTGCTTTCTTCTTTATTCTTTATACTTGATTAGGATTAGCTGCTCCTTGGTGACCACTAGTCCTCCTGCAGTCCCAACAGAGAGACAGTGAAGGAGACAGTGAGGGAGAACAGAGTTTTTCATTCTCTGCATGAAGGATAGAGGGAATAGTCAAGGGATTATCTCAACCCTTCCTTTGCGCCTCAAAGCTTAGCTTGAAACTTCAACCAAAGGAAAAAGGAATGACAAATTCACAAAAATACTTTTGCACTAGTTGAATTCAGCTTCAGGGGGAGGAGGAGCTCCCTCTTGTGGGCACAGGCACTCTTGAGTCATTTCTCACTGAAGTACTCCCCCCCCTCAATGTATCTGAGGTCATTTACAGCACAGTGACTGACCACTGGAGTACTGCTGGGCTTCTCTTCGGCTTGTGACATCCTAAAATGTTCCTACTTGTAAGCACTGTAAGCCACTTCAAACAAAAGTTTCCTCTAAATGGCAAATGTTACCTCATATTGTTGGAATTCATGGTAGCATTCGTTGAGGCTGACAGTTTTTGCTTTGAATTCCAATGCGCCGAGTAACCTCTCTTTACCCTGAAATCTGCCTCCGTCATCCCGCCGCTCAAAGGGCTTCTGCGGATCGCTCGGCTAAACGGTAAAGGCTCTGCATCACAGGAAAAAACAATGTTTAAGTCACAAAGCTGCTCTCTGCTCAACTTGCGTTAGTAGTGCTGGGAGACATCTCCATGGTTACACAGTTTGACTCAGACAGCAAGGTGACGCGTAGTCATTGAGGATAACAGATAGAGGTACGAGAGGAGAGGGGAGGGGGAGAGAGCGGGAGGGTGGGTGAGGGGGCATGGGGATTCTCTTTTTCATGTGAGGGTGTCGTGCCAAGATGCCAAGAGCTATAGGAGCCTGCTGAGTGTAGCTGAATGTGACTGTGTGTGTTTTGGAAAGAGAAGCGAGGGGGGGTGTTTGTGTGTGTGTGTGCATATGTGTGTGGGAGGTGAAGGGAAGAGTTGACTTTTTCCTGGGAGGTTTTCCTGGTCTTATCTGTGAAGGGAAAGCGCCCAGGAGAGGTGACAGGAGGGTAATTCTTATTCTGAGTACATTTCTAGAAAGCACTGAACACACATACACGCACGCACACATGCGCATCTTCACCACTTCTACCCCACCTTCCCATGATCCCTCAGGCTCCGAGCTGAGATGGATGATGTTATCAGGAGACTCAGGAGTAGAGGGGAGCGGGGAGCTTGTAAGAGATCCTTCCCGAGTTGTTATCTGCATACGTACAGGGGAGCTGTGGAGCAGCCAAGCGCCCTGCGAGTTATTTGCAGCACTCAGCACGTCATGAATATTAACTGTTACATGGTCCACGGGTGCGTGTTTGTTTCTCCTTCCTCCCTCTGGTCTGTGGCTTGAGGAAGTGTTGATTATGGTGCCTTGGCCGGGTGATTAACACAGTGATCGCTACTCAGGCGCAGGGGCTAGCACACTTAGCAGTAATTACACTTAGCCCTGTTGACTGTTCTCTGCGGCACTTTCTCTGTCACACATGAAGACACACACTCCTGTGGGAACACAGAGCTGCACAGCTGAAATTTACTCAAAACATGAGCAAGTTATCTACTGCAGTTATGTAGTTTTACGTCAGTATTGGAGCTTTTGTTCCTTTTTAAAAGATTAATCTTTTGCACATGCAGATAAAGTACAGTATAAGAAGCACGTGTCGATGTATAATATGCACATATATTCTCATACTGGAAAAGCCCTCGTGTGTGTGCATGTGCCTCAGTGTGTGAGTGATTTGGAGGGTACTGGCTGTATCCCTGCTCTGCCTGCTGTTCTCTTCTCTCAGGGGGGTGATGTCAGAGGCATATAGGTTAATAATGTTGTCACGCCATAAGGGCCGAAGGCTTGCTCTCCCCAGAAACGCACACACGAATACAGAAACACATCCACACACGCCATACGCACAGAAACATGCGCATGCACACAGGCTTTTTCCATGTTCACCACCATTTGTTCTGCCTGTGCAAGGACATGGAAGAAGGACATTGCTTCTAATGTAAATATATATATATAAATATATCTGGAGCATCATCAGAGAGATTTATTGTCACGTAACACACCAACAAAGTAATGTTAACAGGAGACAAAGGCATAGAAACAAGCAAACCTTCAGCTCTGGCTGTCTCATTGCTCATGGCAAGTTCTTACATATTTTACCAGTACAGGAATTAGTTTTATTGGATTTTCTTCCTCTAGGAGTAGTGTCTTTTGTTTATTACTGCAGGTTTTAAACTTATAAATTAGTTTTATTCCAGAAATGAATTTTGCTCCTGTATCTTTGGAATTTTAAAGTACAGTCCTGTGTCAGTACAACCTGCTCTCCTCTGCACCACCAGGTCTGCCCGTAATCCCCTCTCTCTCTTTGTTTTTCCCTGACATTTGAGTTGTGAAAGTCACAAGTCCTGATTGGCTGCAAGGTGGTTACGAGGGCAATAGTGATGGACAGATTACAGAGGAAGGACAGAGAGGACCAGATAAAGAGCGCAACAAAGATTCATGTGATTAGAAGTTTGCCAAAAGTTAGAGGTTTAAGTGTTGATCTCGCTAAGACTAAACAAGACCTTGTCTTAAATCTCAGTTTGGTCTTTGCATTAAACGCTTTGTGGCGCAGTGTGCATGACTTTCCTCACTGCCCTTCCTGTGGAAGGAGGCTTGGTCTCAGCGGGAAACCACTTTTACATCCAACGCTTAATTCACAAAAGTGCTGAGTCGTGCACAGAAATAGCATCACCACACTGTGGGATATCTATTTTTTAATACACTGATGAAGTATTGTTGAGCTGCAATCGTATCTGTCCTGAAGACTATACTGGGTGTAGAAATCTGATAACAGACACAGAGGCCCTATTACAGGATATACAGTTGGATGGACCAAGCATTAGGTATCTATTTCAGTCAGCGGATGGCTCAAGGATCCTATCAGAGCTTTAAATAAATTCATCAATACACTTGATTGAGAAGAAGAGTTGCTGAATTCCTCTCAAGGTTGAGTCCAGAAATGTCCTTGCTATAGCTCGTGATGTAGAGTTTAGCATTTAAAGCATTGCCATTGTGATTGGGACTGAATTTATTGTCTGTCAGCTTGCTCATAAATGCTTAAGTTTACCTGAGTGCTGCTGTGCTGTGCTGCATTGTAGCTTTAAAAAGCTACACCAGTCAGCATTGCTGGATGTCGGTCAGACGTGGTCTGGTCTTCCTGTTTACTTATTTTGATAAGATTCACATCTCTTGACCCTAACTCCTGTTATCAGTAGTATTCAACTGGGCATTCTCAGTATTTTTACATTTATTAAAAATGTATAGATTTACTGTATATTTTAAATGAAATTAATAAAGTAGTAAGGGATATGCTTAAGGGTTTGAAGGATCGTGTTTTTATCCTTATAGTCATCAGCTAGAAATGAGAAGCCTTCTTTTCTTTGCTTCTTTGTAAAACTGAAGATCAACTGTTTTAGAAATAGCTGTAAATTCCATCATCTCCCTCTCTTGTCCAGAAAATGAAAATCGTTGCTGCAGCTGGACTGTTCAGCATTCAGCTGGTGTTTACCTGACAGGATAGAAAAAAAGGATGGACAAACAGTGCATTGTATTGATTTTGCTGAACTTTACAACCTCTGCTTTGTATTTCATTTAGTCCCATGTGACTCCAGTTTAAATAAAACTTTGGATAATTCATCTTTTTTCTCCAAGTTGCAAGTTTGCACTGTCTACCAGTATCATTCTCCTTGAAAACATCATATTTTGGGCATTCTGTCTGCTCTGTGTCACCACAATGAAGCTCTAGCATCACAAATGAAGTCAGACTTCTTTATGCTCGTTGAAAATTCTCAGAGCTCATACACTGGCGTACAGTGTGTCAGCTATAATACATTATTTTCTATGTATGATATTTCAATCTGCTAATCATACCCAGACTCCTCTGACCTGTAATGAATTGTGCCACATGCTGACAAACACACACGCTGTGTTGCCTGTTCTGTGCAGGCGTGTTTGTGCCACTGCTGGTCCGACGGATGAACACACTCTATAAATATTTCATATTAGCCCACTTTCCTCCCTGGTTCTACAAAAAAAAGAAGAAAGTAACACACAAACAAATATCACTCCAGAATAAATCAAGCCTGGAATGGAGTGAAAGGGCTTTGAGGGGGAGGGTGAAAAGCACATGAACAATGTGTTTACAAGAATGGGAAGGAAGAGGAACACAGTGAAGTTTGGTGAAGAGTACAGTGGGGAATAGACTCTAGTAGCAGAGGAAGAATGTGGGGATGGTGAAGGGATATTCCTTAATAAAATAGAGCTTCATTTAACTTTTTATTTTTGATTTATTTATCGGTTCTTCAATTTCATCCCCTTAAATATTGTGGCTAAAAATGAACTGCAAGCAAATGAGAATTGGTTATTTATTAAGGCTTCTCTCGTACGCTGTCAGCCCACTCAACCAGTTTTTGTGCTGCTGGGCGAACCTCACACCCTCAGCTTACAGTATAACATTGGCTGAAACCCTAAGGACCCCTGCTGTTGCATGCCTCCAGCAAGGATGATATGAAAGTGATAGAGAGAGAGAGAGTTCTGCCTCTCTTGTGAAAAAAAAAATATTCGACAAGAAAAATAATTTATATGCAGAGTTTGTCTCTCACACTGATTGTAAAGGCACCTCACTGAGATTGACCCTGAAATTGTGACTTTAATCACATCATGCCAATACTCCTGAAAAAGGCTGCCAAGCACAGAGGGACACATAATATAGTCTGCACTGACTGATGACAAATTAAATTGTAAGTGACACAGTATGGCGATGCCGCGTTATGCCAAGACAAATGGGTTATATCCACTGCAATTATTGACTGCACTGAGAGCTGTCAAAGGTGTATGAACAGCTCAATAGTTTTTCTTGAAATAATAAGCCTTCATTATTATGCACTAAACTCCCACTGGAGTTGCCAGAGATAGTTAACCAGATGGACACTGGAGTGATTTTCTTTTATCTGATTTTGTTGCAAAGTTGTAAAAAAAAAAAAAAAAAAAAAAGGTTTGGGACATATTTCAATTCGGATACATATTGTACCAGTTTCAAGGGATTCAACTGAATCAGTTTTGTCTCCGGTGCTTTGTGAACTCATTTATCTTGTCCAAGGACTAATGGCTTTAGAATAGAGGCCCACATCATAATGACTGTGGCATTCCTCCAAACTTTTCTGAACCTCGGAGGAGCTGCAGGACAAAACAGTGGACGGCCACCAAATATCACAATCCTTCTCCGTGTTTCTCGTTCTCTCGCTGTGAAGCGTTTGGACACCGGCCATAGAAAAGGCACTCGACCAGCAGAATCTTGACAAAGTGGGAGGGAAGACGTCTCTCTCCCTTTGTTGATTAATATTGAGTCTCTCTAAGGGTGCATGTATCCAAGTCATACCCTAACTATCCATGCTGTATAAATCTCTCTTAAAGTATCTGAGCCAGGTTCCTTAATAATGCCATATTTGCTTGGTGCCATCATTAATTGCTGGTAATGGCTCACTAACAGGATTTGAGCACATTTAGGAGTCAAACCTTGCTATTTGGGTCTTCCTAAACCCGCTTCCAGCATATGGAGCCATTGGGCTGAATAATGAACACTTAGTACAGTCATTCATTAAATTAACAAATTACACTTTGTTCTAATACTTGCACAAAGCAGTTTAACCATGTGACACCCAACACTCGTGCACGCTTTGACGGGGTCGTCGCGCTAAAGAGATACAGTCCCAGAAGATGAAACACCACACAAGTGCTGGGATCAATCCACATTACCATAGCCATAATCGCCTGGATTGATTCCACAGCAAAAAATTATCATACCTGAGGAATGGCTCAATTTGTCCAGCACACAAATTGATGACACAAGTGGGGGAGGGGTAGAGGGTCAGCGGGGACCTCTGAGGTGGATCATGGTCCATAAGAGCTCCGAGCAGGGAGATCAATAGAGGCTCGCTGGTCCTGGCTCAGTGTCCATAACGTGATGTGTACACAATCAATAGCCTCCCCCAAGGCGGCAGATGGGCCACTGGTGTGATACAGGGTTATTTTTCTTCCCCCAGCAGCATCTCTCCTCCCTCAACGTAAGGAATGATGGGAGACGATGCAAGAAGTGGGGTTTAACTGTGCAACCACAGGCCTGTCACTGATGACAGAACATTTAGAAAGGAGTTAGTGCCCCTATTGACTGCTTCCTGTGGGAACTAAAAGAGGACAGGGGAAAAGGCCGGTCTCACAATTTGAAGAGCAGCAGTTGAGATGACAGGCGGTTGAAGATGGCAAATCAAGAGAGGCTCAAGAGAGCTCTTAACTCAGTGGCTGCCACGTCTTCTCTCCTCTGGATCAACTCCACACTTCCTGCTCGGGTCTCCCAGAGGATCTAATGCTACCCTTAAAGAGCTGTGAAATGAAATTGTGAGGGATGGGAGTTTGTAGCTAGAGCACACTCGCTCCCTTGATAGACAAGAGATATTCACCTGAACTGCTGCCTAAACCATCGCTGGCACTGCTTTTTAAGCTCTCCCTTGAGGAAGTAAGCCAGCTGGTTTTTGTTTTTGTGAGGACATTTGTCAAGTGATTTATTTTTTCATAATGTGTTTTATAATGTGCTCAGGAGTTAGTGCAAAGTATTAAAGGGAATCCTCAGAGTATTGTATAAAAATAAAAGTCATGTGACATTCAATAACTCTCTCTCTCTTTCCATCTGTCTGTCAGCTGATTTTAAATCTCAAAGTGAGGCAGCTCCATAGTGTTTCTGTGGCAGAGTTTGTGCAGGGACAGTGAAAGAGCCAGAATAGCCACAGACAACTAAGGCATGCCACACATTGCCTAATCATCGGAAGACATTACCCCTCTTGTCTGAGCCAATCAGATCTCACGGCTTGGACTGTCCGTGACCTGACTGTGGCATCCTGAGGTCAGAACCTTTACAGCAACAGGGACACGGAGAGGGAGAGGTGAGAGAAAGTGGTTATATACAGCAAAACTTTTAAACAACTTTTAAATACATACCAAAGAAATCACAGTTGATTGTTGCTTGCTAGCTTAGGTAATGTATGTATGTAGGCAGCTTGGTCCGCGTATAGTATTGATTAGTTCAGTAAATTGATCAGGGTACTAGTGACACTTTAATCACATTCATCTAACTCTTTGAACTCCTCTTCAAAAAAGAAATATTCACTTCCTTTCTCTGCTAGCTTTCTTTCACTGGGTCACTTCCAGGTCAGCTGGTGTGGCTGTACTCGTTTCCGTTTTCTAATCCGCCACTCACAGCATTTGATGCTATACTTAATGCCGCCACACATGCAAATCAGGGGCAAAGAAGACTGAGTCCAAGTAATTGAGCTTCTTAACTACTCCCACTCAATTACAGTAGGTTAATGCAAGCCACCCCAGAATTGCTCATCCTCGCGCTCAAATGCCATTCGCTGGTGTCCGTGAGCAAAGGGTGCATGGGTGTGTAGGAAGGTGAGATCGCATGGGTGTGGATCAGCGAAAACATTAATCACTTTCTCTCTCTGTCTGTGTGTGTGTGAGTGTGTTTGTATGCGTGCCCACACGTCCATTCAATCAGCTGTTCATAGTGTAGTTTTAAAGGGCTCTCTTGCTCCAAAGTGCAGAACAGTAGAAGATTAACTGTCTCCTCTGAGGCAGTTAATGTGAATCTAAATAAAGAATAGTTGACCTCCAAAGAATGAGTTACCTTTTGGCTGTATTTCTACTGTATCTATCATAGTTATTCTTGTAGTGCAGCTGCAAAATCAGCTGCATAAGCTACACATTTCACTGCCAGTAAGCCTATAAACTGAGCAAAATCATTATCTCATGTTCTAATCTGCTCTTCTACCTTTGGAGCTGACTCTGTGCCAAGGTGTTCAGCAACAGGGACACAAGCAAAGGTCCTCTGATCGAGTAACTTGGCACCAGAGGGTGAGCCTCAAATGAGCTTGCCAAAAAGTTCAGCGGTATGGAAGCAATCTGCGTCCTTAACTGTGACTCCACAGTCTTTCAGCTCAGTGCCAGGCCTGCCCAGGTTGCCTCACTTAGCTGCTAATAGGTTTAACCTAATCAGCACCAGCATTCATTTAGTGATAACACTTCCTCTGCTGAGCCATGACACCCCTCCCCTTGTCTCTATTTCGCTCTCTATCTCCCTTTTCCCCCCTCACTTAATAGCAGGAATTTCCTTTCTTCAAAAGCATTTTTCACAACCACATTTATGTTTTTCTGTTTCAGGTAATGTCACTAGCCTGTTAGCCACTTTTTTTTCTCAGAGCTATTTACAGGCTAATGGATAAACCATAGAAATGACTGACCCCTGAACACTGCAAAATCCCTGAACTCCATCTCTACATGATAAAATGTGATATTTGCTAAATTAATGAAGTCACAGAGGAGATACAGTGAGTGTCTCAGGAGTGCACTGTGTAAATTTGCGTGAGATAATCAGTGTGTCTGCACTTAGTGTGGTTTGTGATTAGTATTCTGTGTGCCTTGTTTTCCTATCTTGACTGAGACTCTTCAGTCTTTGCTCATTAGATTTTAATAGGTTTTATATTGGTCAGGTCATAGAGGACTTCACACAAAAGAATGCTTTTTTTTCCCTCTGCGCTAGATTTCAGTCGGTTGTTGAGGTTATGCTGCAGCACTGTAGAGTGTGGGACAGAGACTTTTCACCTGTGTGGGTTGAGACACAGAGTTGAGCAGTGGAAAAAAGGACATCAACTAATCCCAGCAGCATTGTAAGGAGTTGTATATGTAGTTCTGGTGCAAGCCAGAGGCAGAGATAAAATATTGAGAGGTACTATCGAGGGAAGAGTAAAAGGGCGAATGACGAGTGAGCCAGATAATACTTCTCCCTCTGGATCAGCAACACACACATATTCAACGCATAACATGATGTGACATTCAAACATACTCTTCCCCTCAGCATATATTGCTCATACACTTTCATTTTTATAAATGCCAAAGCTCTGTCAGGACATCTAAGGGCAGATTTAATCTACTGAGGTCAATCAATCCTGGTCAAGGAAAAGAGCTACAGTTGAAACGCAGCCTCATGCTGTGCTGACCTCATAGGATTATGCAGGATGTTCTTACCCATCCCTTTACTGAACAGAAGGCACAGGAAACAGTATCAAAGCATTTTATTTCCATTGTAAATTTCACAAGAGTAAATAATTGTTTTCAAAAACTTTAGTGCCGTAACTTTTTCCCTGTATACTGACAGCAATAAATTATTAATTGAAGAGAGGGAGAGGAAATTTTAGACTTTTGCCAACAGGTGGAGCCAAAATCCTTTTATCTATTGTAGAGGAGATCACTCACAAACACACGCCTCTACAGTATTTCCAAAATAGATGTCTGGCCTAGTTATTTTTCCCTTTTTTATATTTCCTTCTTATTTAATAATCTCTCCCCAACACTACATTAATTTAAAGATTGAATTACTCATTTCAGTTTGAAACCCTGTTTTTTGGTCACGTTGCATTACCATGCTACCACCCTTTGTACAGTAAATAATACTGTGACCTGTTTCTTATTCCTAAAATGCAAAATTCCTGAAATTTTCATTCATGAACACTCCCATAGATCATTTTAAGCAAAGGCAGACATCTTACTCTACACCTTTTAGCCTTTACTTATGAATCTTTTTCTATCCCTAACTCAAATCAGACACGATTATTCAGAGTGTATTCAGTATCTGCCGCAAACAACTGAGACACAATGTTGACTGAGAGAGACAAAGTGATAGATGACTGAGCCTTACTGTATGTCTTGAATCAATGTTTTATTGCTTATGCATTTATACAGTATTTATCCTCTTTTTCAGTGTATATATTGTGACAGTAAAAGGTTTTCATGTGTGCAATGATACATTTTTTGGTACCCTGCTAAAATGTCATTCCTTTCTGTGCTCTCTTTTCAGATCCTAGCCATCATATCAATCCTCTTCATCGTCCTCTCCACCATTGCCCTGTCCCTCAACACCTTACCAGAGCTCCAGGTCACAGACGAGTATGGCCAGGCCAGCGACAACCCCCAGTTGGCCCACGTGGAAGCTGTGTGCATTGCCTGGTTCACCATGGAGTATCTCCTTCGCTTCCTCTCCTCTCCTAATAAGTGGAAGTTCTTTAAAGGCCCGCTGAATGTCATTGACTTGCTGGCCATCCTGCCCTACTATGTCACCATCTTCCTAACGGAGTCCAATAAGAGCGTGCTCCAGTTCCAAAATGTGCGCCGCGTGGTGCAGATATTCAGGATCATGAGAATACTGAGGATCCTGAAGTTAGCCAGGCACTCCACAGGGCTCCAGTCTCTAGGGTTTACTCTGAGAAGGAGCTACAATGAACTGGGCCTGCTTATTCTATTTCTTGCCATGGGCATCATGATATTTTCCAGCTTGGTGTTCTTTGCTGAGAAAGATGAAGATGCCACCAAATTCACCAGTATCCCTGCCTCATTCTGGTGGGCAACTATTACAATGACCACAGTGGGCTATGGTGACATTTACCCGCAGACTTTGCTTGGGAAGATTGTGGGTGGGCTCTGCTGCATTGCAGGAGTGCTGGTAATTGCCCTACCCATTCCTATTATTGTCAACAACTTCTCTGAGTTCTATAAGGAACAGAAGAGGCAGGAGAAGGCTATCAAGAGGAGGGAGGCACTGGAGAGAGCCAAGAGGAATGGCAGCATTGTGTCAATGAACCTAAAAGATGCCTTTGCCCGAAGTATGGAACTGATGGATGTGGTGGTGGAGAAAGGAGAGGACAAAACCTCCCTTGACAACCACCTTTCACCTAGCCGCTGGGGTGGCTCAACCAGGCACGCCTCCTCTGAAATCAACCTGAAGTCACCCGATAAAAGAAACTCAGACTCTCTGCCGCAGAGCTCCCCTCACCGTATAACCATCACCACCACTGGAAGTCCGCAGCAGACAAACAGGACCCCGCAACACCTTAACGTTCAGAAACTGGAGGAGATGTACAACCAGATGACCAAGTCGCAGTCCTTCACTAACCTCAACACTACAAGCTCCATGAGCACCCTGAGCACAACAATGACTGCCCCCGTCTCACCGAAGAAATCTCACAGCCCTGAATTTACATTAAAAGAGGAGGTGGAGCTGGAGATGAAGGAAGTCCCACCCTCCTCGACAGATAACTTTGCCAGCTGCTCAGCGGACCTTAGAAAACAGGGCTCCAACTCAGGTGAGGAAGATGCTGGGCCGTGTCAAATCCGACACCCCAGGGCGCCACCGTCTCTTGATCTTAGTCACATTAGGGCCATCGATGACGATAGCTCTCCCGGTACCATACTCTACGAATCCGTCAACCCAGCCGACGGATCAGAGCTCCACATAGAGGAAGGGGAGAGTTTTAACAGTGCTGTGGAGAATATCCAGAGCTCTCCAAGAGGGAATAACCCTCTGAAAATAAAAGGGTTAAAGGTCAACTTTACCAAAACCTCTGCTGAAGGCCCGCTAACACCGCCCAGCACTACCTCTCCTGGAGACATCAGCTCCAGCATTCTGGAAGACGAGTCCCCAGAGGGAGAGACGTCACCACTCATCCCCAGTTCAGAAGAGCTGCTCCCCATTACAGAGGAGGAGACCTGCCCCTTGTCCCCAAAGAGGCTGGTGGTAGACACCCCGCCCGGTGATGAAGACCAGTCCACAGAGAACCACGAGGAGAAGCATCTGATGGAGGTGGCGGGCGCTGCGGTGGCGCCCTTGTCACCCAAGACGGCAGCACAAAATTGCACCCAAGGCGTGGTAGGGGCAGGTGAGGAGGTCAAGGCTGACAGCAACCAAAGTGGACACAAAGTAGAGAACCACATGTTTACATCCGATATCCACCTGATACCTGGGGATGGCAGCCTTTCTCCAACCTGTGAAACCAGCATGTGACTGTAAGGGAAGCATTTAGGGGACAATAGACCCACTGCAACCTCAGGATGGTGTGCGGGAGGGAGAGCAGCAAGAAAAGACAAGGGTGCAGTTGTAGTGAAAGATATTTTTGCATGGCATGACAAGTCCCTTTTACTTGTGTTGTTATGTATTGCTGAAAAAGAAACTGCAGTATTTTGTGCAGATCTGAGAATGACTTTGGGACTAACAGTGGGCTCAAAGAGGAGGCTCTTTAAAAACAGAGGGAATTCGTCAACTAATGTTAGACATTATGGTCCTCCCAATGTACATAATGACAGTCTCCTTTTTCTAGCAAAAGAAGGAAATGCACAGAGGGACTTATCTGTAAAAAGCATGCATTTAAAAAAGACAGATATTTTACGGTGCTTAGTTTGCTGAAAGCGCTCCACTGTAAATACTAGGACATATAAGGCAATGACAATGCACAGGATGGCAAAGGAAAACTGTCACTGAAGGTACAAATATTTGTAATGTGAAAAGGGGAAGGGAGGAGGGGTTGATTCGAGAGCCCTCAGACCGGTGTTGCATCGTAGCGACCTATAAAAAAAAAAACATATCATTACCTTTTGTGGAAATACAAAGTGTTCCCATGACGACCCTGTAATGTTTTTTCGTGTGACAAATGGTGTACGAAACTGTAACGTTGACATTGTTGCTTTTGGTTTTCATAATGACTGTTGAACTTTCAGTTTGAGCATCTGCTATTCGTGGGCGAGAAGGACAAAAAAAACACCTTGATTCCTCTTAAGCGCATACACCTGTAGTTGCCAAATACCTATCTATGTAACCAGTAAGGACAGGAACTATCAGATACTACTGCAATTGAAAATATTTATTATGCGGTTTCAGAAGTTAGGACAAGGTTTACTACTTGTTTAGCCTTTTGATTCCATCCAAATCACAGAAATAAATCTTATTTACTCACTCTGACATCAGATATATACATCTAAATGTAGTTTTAAGAATAAAATATGAATTAAGTAGGTCTAGATTGGTTGTAGAAAAAATTCTACAGTAGGTAAGTGAGATTCCATAAAACAGAGTTAAGACTATTTATTAATTCAGCACAGTAGACCTGGTCATTAATACACATATATGCTTTACACTATAATTATCTATTTTGGCAATTCAAAAGGGATAGACTATCACAAAAAATGACAATATTCCTTCCTTGTGATATCAATGGACCAAATCAAGCACACTGACAAGCTTTCATCTATCTCAGCTGCATAATAACATATATGGTAATAACATGTATTATGAAAGTAGTTATGTTTTTTTGTTTTCCTTATGGTTTGTTTACCTGCATTGTGTTCATTTTCCTATATCCTCAGCGCCCTGATGTCGTTGTTGACACTTGTTCATACTACTGCAAGTTTATCTGATCCTGCTGACAAGTTTAAGGCATCTTTTGTTTTTCTTTTTTGTATATCCGTAGTGTCTTTGACTATAATTTATTGTGTTTTATTGTGAACAAAACTATTTTCAGTCAAACTTAAACCCAAAGGAGTTTGTTTTGTTTTTTTCTCTCGTCTTCTTTTCTCGCTTTTGTTTTACACTGACTGAAAATATCTGTTGTATGTTGCCTTTGATTCCAATTTTATTGCTGGAATATTTGTTTCTTGTTTCAGCATGACACTTGGCTGAGTGTGTTAGTAGTGTGTTTGCGAAAGCCACACAAACCAGAATGGTACTGACAGGAAGTACGTGGGTGAATTTCTTTGTTGTTTGTTTTACTGTTTTCTTTCTTTCTTTTTCTTCTTCGTATTATTATCATGTTTTTTGGTTCTTACAGAGAGGTGTGGAATGTGCAATACCGCATACTGCAATCTATGCAGGCCAAGAATTGTGGCACTTTATTTTCTGTCTATGGGAATTTGTAAGTGTACAGGCAGAAATTACTTGTATTTTTCAAATGTTATATCTTTAATATGAGGCAAAACAGTATTACAACTACCAGAATCTCACTAACAATGCAAATGAGAATTTGACTTTTACTTTTTCATATTATATGGCTGGCATAATGCTGTAAAGCACCTTAATGTCAGGTATCAATGGACCTCAAATTTGATTATCTGTGGGAAGAGGGATCTAAATTGACCACTTTGGGCCTTTTATATTGCTGTTAGATTTACGCATAAATCTAACAAGTGTCTGTGGGAGATATTAAGATAATCTAATTTCAATGGCCACACACAAAGGATTTTATGTTTTTTGTGAATTAACGTTGAGAATGATTCTATTTTTTCTAAACCAAAATGGAGCACGACCACAATTTCCTGCCATACGGTGGTTGAAATGATGCGTGCCTTTTCATAACACTGCTGTTTATGAGAAGGTAGCAAGTCATTTTGCTTTGTTCATATAGCACTGTACAGAAAATTCTAATTTTATAGGAGAAATCAGGTCTTTATGTAATAGATACAAGTAATGTTATTGAGTTCTCAGGTTTTCTATAACTCTCTGATGTTCCGATTGGATAGATTCTCTGTTTTTTCTTTAACAGCTAATGTCAACTAGTTACTTCTGTACTTTTTGAAAAGGTGATGTTGTCAAATCCACATTAATGTCTTGGCTCCCGGAGTAAGGAGCGGCAATATTTCTCCCTCCTCCTGGGTAATCTGTGCACCACATTCAGTATCCACCCCCATCAGTCTTCAGTGAGGCAGGAAGGAGCACAAACAGAGGGACAGAAGCTGGACCGTTAAGAGCTTAAGAGCTGAGAAATAGACAGAAGGAGAGTCTAACTAACCACAGTCAGGCAGGAAGAGATCCCTACTGTCACTGAGCTGATCCATCTGATTATTTCCCATGCTGACACCACTGAATGCACTAGTCCCCAACAGCTTCAGAGGCTCTAACCCCATGGCATGCCCTCAGGAACAGTGATCAATGGGTGACAGGAAAGCTAGGATAAGGGAATACTGTGAGAGCTAAGAGTAGAGAAGAAAACGTGTCCTCCCAAATGGTTACATCGCATCAGTTGTGGTCCATATTTCCTTTTGTCTGCGTTCATACTGTTTGCCCAGACCAACATAATTTGACTCAATCAAGAGATTCATGTAAGAGTTATCTTTGTGAAATGACCGATCCCTTGTTGGAAACTCATATTCTTTGGTACTCTCCAAAGTAAAATGCAGAGTCAGTGGTGGTTGTGGTTGTTTGGGGTTTTCATTTGTCTTTTTTTCCTTATGAAAGAAGGTTAGATGATAACCCTATTGTTAAAGTTCTTTTTTTTCTGTACCTGTATGTTCTTTTTTTTCCCCATCCATTGTTTGTAGTAATCATGTCTCCGTGTTAGCCTCAAGTAATCCTTCATTTTGACAGGTAGGGTAGAAAAACAAGGGATTTGGATTGATCAGCTATATCCCCTTGGGATGATGTTTGTGTGGATACTGAAATTAATTCTGTGAGCTGACAGCAAAAGGACCGTGCTCTGTCTTACTGTCTCACAATGGCATTATCATCTGTGATACTGTACAGAGTGGAAAGGTTGTGTCTTTATTTTCTCTGAGAGAATGGGTATTGTCTGTGTCATTCATGCGTGCTTACCAAACCTTGCTCCCTAAAATCCATAAAGCTATAATGTTTCTTCTTATGTCTCTGTGTATTCTGCCTCTTACATTTTTTGTTTTGGTTTTTTTTTCTCTGTTCAGCTTTGGAGAACATTATCATTAGACACATTCTGAGCTACAGACTGTTTCTGTACAAAGCAACATCTTTGTATGCATGTAGTAGTCCGAACAATTATGTGACCACAGAACACTTTGTTATGGTACATGTATGTCAACATTTCTGTAGAGCATTGTTCCCCATTACGTCTATTAGCATATGCAGAATAACAATAAATGTGTATATAACTCGTGTGTGTGTTTGAGTGAGTGTGTGGTGTTCTCTGCTCTACAAATAAGATGATGTTTATAGGCCACATCTGCATTTTCTGGATTTGTATTTAGCATATTAAGGATCATTACATAATATAATACAGATATATGAGTTTATAAATCATCTCTACATAGCATTAATTAAACTTGATATTGCATTTGCTGCAAGAAGGTATGCAAAGTTGTTTTTCATATCTAAAAGTGCAGACTACTCAGCAATCTGGCGTGACATGCTGATAAATGATTTATCACTGGAGGGAAATGTATTCCATTCCATTAGATGCAATTAATGGATCTCCACTTTTCTGTTGTGAACTGCTGCCAAACAGTGATACTGAACATAAACAGCTCTCCCAAACCTCAGAACCAGAAGATCTGGTATGTAATGTCTTTAATATGAAAAAACTGAAGGAACCTATGCACTCTAAGAGAAAGGAAAGAGGTTAATAATGCATTATACTAATGTATTTCACTTGGGGACTATAATGACAGTATCTATTACATCCATTGTGTCAGAGGATTATAATTACAGTGTCTATTGCATAATAAATTTCAGTACAATAGTTGTGCTAGGATGTCTGCATTCTGTTTCTGTAATGTGCAAAATGTGTCTCAAGTGTAAACTTTTAGCTCAATATAAGACTAAACCCATACTAGGCAAAAACAGTTGGGTTTTGAGCCCACACACCCCACATAATTTAGATTTAAGTGAAATGAGCTCGTGTCATTAACATGTAATCACATTTTTAAAAAAAAACTTTAATTAAGTTTATTACTTAATTGCTTAATTAATTAAGTAATTGGGGTTGCATTCCAGTATTAGGAGACAGTGACATGTCTGTCGCTGTAATGCAGTTCAATAAAACAATACGACTCTATGAGTCATTTTTGCAAGTTAACTCTGTTCACAACGACGTTTCTGAAGACACTTCAACATATTACGATAATTAAGTGGGACGCAGCTAGAAACATGAAGTTACTCTGTACATGATGATGCCATAAAGGATGCGATCAATCGCTATCACAGGAACACAGGCTAACAAAATACCCGTGCTTTGCGGCGTTCACGGAGTACCAAAAGTTGTTATTAAGGAGGAAGCCACTTCGTGAAAGGTAACGTAAATTATGTGGCTACGTTGCTAGCTGTTTCGTTAAGCTATTAATTTACTGTAGCGGTGTTGGAGTGTGTACCCTTAGCAACGATACGCTTATCTTAACGCTTAGCAACTTACGGGGTGCAACTTTGTCACTTGAAGCCATGTTTTCTCCTTAATAATTGATTTATTTACATTGTTTGTGTTGCACCTCCTTACTGTTTGAGGGAACTCTAAGAACATACTTGATGGTGCAGAGGCCATGCTGGATCTCCATGAGATGTTACACAATCGAAAAGGTAAATCAACTGTATTAGTGTAGCCACTAGCTAGTGTGTGAGATTATAGTTAGATAAGGTAGACGTGATTCTGACAGCAAATAATTTGATTTGTGAGATAAAGTATTTTACATTTAATTATAATTATGCTATGTTTGATGTTTGACATATAAATTCATAATTCCACTTTAATGTAAAGACAGAAAACATTTAAACTACGGAAAAATATTGGCGTAAATATTTGTTTACATGATTAGTTCACTGACGTCTTTAAGAGGTGTTTTTTTTTTTACCTGTTCCAACTACCAAGTGTACAGTCTTCATCAGAAATGTTGCTGAAGCTTCCTGTCAGCTGTGTATTGTAATGGAGTATTTTTATATGATTGTATTGCTATTTGCTATTTAACAAATACAATTCAATTACCTTGTTGAGTGTGTACATCTCTGGCTGGAGTGTCTGTGAGTCTTTGTTGATCGTCTCTGGACTGGACTGGAGTCTCGTAGACGTGTTTCTTTAACTGCTGCATCACTCTTCTCAGTTTCCTCTGTGAAGAAAATAAATACAGGGTCAGTTGTTATTTAGACATCTGGAGATGATTCTGACCTATAAACGGTGTGACAATATAGTTCACAAGCAATGTGATCTGAGGCCTGCACTACGAAGGGAGTATCTCTCAGATGAAGAGCGCACGTTAATTCTGTCGGTTTACGATGAATTCAAAGAGACTCAATGGACACAATGTAAAACCACGTATGTCAACAAAGACAGGGAGACTTGTCACGTGTTCTGTGGGTTCTTAATCTGTAATATTAATATATATATGTTATATTATTACTGCATGTTTAGGCCTGTAGTCTACAATTACAACAGCCTGTCGCATTATATTGTCTTTCGCGACAATAACGCAGCCCACCCCCATTTATGGGATTATTGAAATCGATAATATGCAACACCAATGATGCTAAAGTCTACTGCTTGACTGAGAAAAAATTACAAATTAAAATAACTGAAACTGAAAATAGAAAATGCGGAGCATTAAAAAGAGCATTTAAGGGCGCCCTCATAGCCGAATGGTTAGGGCGCGTACCATGTGGGCCCTAGTGGTCTGAGCAGGCGGACTCTCGATCCGGCCGGACATTTACTGCATGTCATTCCCCCACTCTCTCCCTGTTTCCTGTCTCTCTCTCACTGTACTATGAATAAAGGCAAAAAAGCTCCAAAAAATACTTTTAAAAAAGACCATTTATTGGTCCACATACCTCTACCATCCAATACATTTTTTTGTTGTTTTTTTTTTTTGGGGGTTGGGGTCGGGGGTGGGGGGGGACTGACGGTCTTTAGACAACCCCCGTCCTACGGAGTCAGCCTCTCTCAGTCTCTCAGGAAGTTACACCTGACATCACCAAGTTACTCCTGAAGTTACTCTGATAAGCCAGTAACCTCGCTTCGTACAGTAGTACAGGCCTCTGGTGTTGCATAATATCTTTGCTGCACCAAAGAGTTGTCAGAAAAAAGAACGTGTAAACAATCGACGTTTAAACTGCAGTCATCACACATGTTGCTGAAGCTTCCTGCCTGCTGACAGTTGCTGAGAGCTTCAGAGCAGAACTAAACTTCTCAAACAGCTAAATGTTCAAATGATCTATGCAAGACTAACGTGTAATGCTATTTTAATGCTGAGTGTAGCTACTTATTTAACAAATACAATTCAGTTACCTTGTCCATTGCATGTCTGGACCCTGTCACTGTCACACAAAAGTAACAAATCGGTATAAACTCTATTTATTATTATTATTATTATATTAATAATAATAATAATAATAATAATAATAATAATAATATGGCGATCAATGCGCACATTAACACAATATATCCGTACAATCCTGCTTCAATATGATATTTTGGAACACACAGTGTAACTGCATTAGTTACACATTTTAATGAATCAGCTGTTCGTCCCGACAGTGACTACATCTATCATCATTCCAGGTAAAACTCCGCGAGAGTATCCTCGCGATATTTTGTATTCTCGGAGAACATCCACTTGTTATGAACTGGACTTGTTACTTTTGTTGCTTTAGACTTGTTACTTCCCTCCCGCGTTAGTTTCAACCCGGTTCTCCCCTTCAAGGTCCAATACAACGAAATACAAAGAAAAAACAGTAACCTAACAAAATAGCCAAAGGAAACAGTTAGCAGTCTTAGCTACATAAACGTTACCTTTATGGAAGTCGGTCACTACACAAACGCAGCATCAGGCCTATCCGACTCCGTTCCTCCCAGCTACGGAAAAAATGAAAAAAAAATATATATATAAAAATATAAGCCATTCACTGTGAACTCGATAAAAGTTTCCCATGAATTCTCCGCTTGATCGATTTGAATAACTGGAAACAACGCAAACCGGTAGTACCTGGTAGTACTTCCCAGGTAAATAATCACTTCCTGTTCACGAACTCACCCATGTTATTATATTTTGTGAAATGTGAAATGTTTTAGTGTTTCCTTGAAAGTTGTATTGAGATTTTGTTTGTTTTATTGTTCTAATTTTTACTTTAATAAGTAATTAAACACTATGATGATACTGATGACTACTGATGACTACTTATATAATAGACAACAACATTAGTCCACTACAAGACTACTATAATATTAGACTAGATTACTACTACAATTAACAATATCAGGTGAGATGAAACTGCTTGAGATGGACCTGTGCACAATCTGTGTGTCTCTGTGATTTGTCTCTGGACCTCTTCATAGACACAATGCATCATGGCTCATCTCTCAACTGTAGGTCAGAGAACAAACCATAATTAATAATAATAATTAACCATAACACTTTTAGCAATATGGTTGTGTTGCACCCACAGATCAGCATCTTCTCTTTCTTAAAATCTGTTCATCCTGAATGAACAGATGTTTTCACATATTTGCAGTGTAGCAGTAAAATAAATAAGGTAACAATAATCATAGTATCTATAATCATAGTTGTTCGTCAATGGCTGATTAAAAAGTCGCAGAACTTCTTCAGCCAGATTTTTCCCCTCATTATTAACATCAGCTTGTGATAGGTTTGGTCGATTTGAGCAACCTTAAACAACGAGCCTGTGTTACTGTGAGAGGTCATAATACATCCATGGTCTCAGGAGAGCAGGAGAAACTGTCGCATTTCGCTGACGTCAAGAAGTGTTGTCCCACTCTCTCCGTAACATGAAATGTTTTGAGAAATGTTGCTGTTGCTATGTTTTCCAAAATGTTTCAGTATTTAGTGAAATGTTGATGTAAATGTTGACATATTGTTTCCTTAAATGTTTAGTGTCGTGAAATGTTGTGATTTGACAATCAGGGCCAAAAAGCTTTATTTGTAGTTACTCCTAAACGGCAGAGGGCGCTGCAGTTTTTTCAAGTGACACCACACCAGCACAAAGTACTAAAGCGCGCGGAAATCAAACTAATTCCACACCAGAAGAAGAAGAGCGGAAACTGCAAACATAAACATGGAGCACAAGATTAACAATAAAACTGCTACAGAGGCAAATTATATCGATGAAAGTGCCAGTTTCCCTCATGTTACAGCTGTTGCTACAGGGTGGATGCTGGACTTCCTGTTTGTAAGTCTGTGTCGTCGTTTCAAGGAAGGCAAGCTTGATGAATTCAACGAAACGCTTTCGGCTTTCGAGGGTAAGTTACTCACTGCTAACAAAACATTAGCTAGTCACCAACAATTCAGTGTCCTTGTTAACTACTCGAACAACTACCCATCAGTACCACCGAGGAAGGAAAACACTTTAGTTACATGAATATAAAGAGCCACTTTGTTCACGCCTTAGTAAAGTTTCTGGTTCTAAAGTCCTAGTGGCTAACACGATTTTTGTGATTTTATTCCAGCCATTTCTCAGAGTCCATGGCTTAAAGAAGACCTCTATAGTGAGAAAACGATGATATGTGCATTCCTTGCAAGAGTCATGCATGGAAAGCAGTTGGGTAAGTTGTTGCAGTCAGCTGACTTCCTCTTTGTTTCTTTCAACATCTTTACAAGTTGTCTGTCAAAGTTATTTTGAATTGCTGCTTATGAGTGAAAGTTAGCGTTATAGTCAGAACTTCTAGCAACAAGGCGCTGTAAAAATGCATACATATAAAAGTCATTGTGTCAATTTTCTGATGACCTGTTTTGTTACAAAAAGCCAGACAATTTCAAGCAGAATTTGTGGTTTTAAAATATCCGTTCTCTGCATATACACATAATTACAAATGTACATACTCTCACCTCGCCTGTTTTTAGTATGTAATACTCTTGTTTTTCTCCAGATGTCCAGTTTGAGGAGGACGACCATGTGATGCCCCTGATGTCTGCTGCCGAAATATGGTCAAAACTAAAAGACACAGTGGAGGATGAAAGCATGTTCAAAAACATCGAGATTCTTTTGCTTGTCCAGGTAATCCAACAGTAAATAAAGGGTGTGTGTTATTTTTCTACTGTACTCTGACAAACTGGATTATAACACCAGCAAGATCTGGTTTGAGAATATCCAGACATGGTTCTTAATGTGTCCTGGTGTTATTGAATGATTTAAATGTAATTCTGGTGAAAGCTACAGTCCACTGGCTATAATGGATAGCTATCAACAGTTGAGGGAATAAGCATGGTTAAAGTCCTGCTATTACTCAGAGATGCTTTGTCCTCATTCTGAGTGTTAAGTGTCTTAATGCATTTGTCCTGTTCCTAGACTGTAGCTGTGTGTCTGGAGAAAGGCAAAAGATCTTCTGCCTCCTCTGCCCTTCAAGTGGCTGGAGAATAACCATGACTTCCCACAGGTCTGTGTCCATTATTGTTTCTTATCAAAAGCACGAAATGAGTATTTGGTGGCCACATTATAAAATTGATTTTAATGCTTTACAACTATCATTTTTTTTCAACAGAACCTGGGAGTCAAGCTGAAAACAATAGTGACACAGAGGGAAACTTACCACCCATTCCTCATGAGCTTCAGCTTTAGCCGCCTGCAGGAGACCATCCAGTCCTACTTGGATGCTTACCTGGAGAAGAATCCCTCTGACTATCTTCTAAAGGTACACAACCTTACCCAGGTCTTTATAGGCCTCTGTCAGAATCACACAAGGTCACACCTTCCACGCTCACCACTGCCTGGAGCTAGAAAATGTAGTATTAAAGGGCTTTTCATTTTAATTTAGTGAACACTACAGAAACCCTATTTAAATAATAAGGTTCTTCAAAAGTAGTCAAAAAGATACGATTGGTTGTAATTGTATGTTAGGTTCATTGGAGTGCAGAAGATTTCTGGTGCAGAAAGGTAAAGCACAAGTTCCTACACTGTTACTTAAAAAAAAATATACAGCTGGTCCTGCAGGACTAATCCTAGTGTAAAATTAAAGATCAAGCTTTGTATGGCTTAAAAATATAAGGACAAGGAAAGAATAATTTTGTCTTTTGTCTTTGTGCAAGACATCAACCAAGTGGATTAGCCCCTCCTCGCTTGCAAACAATGCAGTGTTGTATTTGATGCTTGAAAACTCACCTGATCAGAATTCACACCAACACATCACAAATTAATCTGAACTTATAACAGCTGAGGTGTGAAAAGAACTGCAAGGTTTTTGCTGCTCAGCTGTTTGTGAGGTGGAGATTTTACACATGATTTAACTGGCAAATACATAAGATGTCCAATGTCTTGCTTCAGCTAACAGTAAGGATTAACAAATACATTTTTAGCAGCCAATAAATTTTCTAGATCTTGGGTCCAGACTTGATCAGCTCCAGCTCGTGATCTGAGTAATGGCGCCCTGACCGGCTGAAGGTTCCAATGTGACTTATCAGTCACAGTTAATTGACAATTTGTCATCAAATTAGTTGGAAGGACAAACTGCAAAATTCAGCAGAGCCCTCCTCAGGGTCTAATACTTACTTATTCATGAAGGTTTCAGGAATGATTTACATAGAGGCCACTGACCAAGGTCAAACTTAGAAGGGTATTATAATGACAGGCCTCATTAGTTTTACAGTAGTGCAATACCTCCATCCAAAAATTAATTATTTTTAGAAGATTATGAAAAAGTAACATTATTTATAGAAATATAATTTAGAGTCTATGTGTTTATGTCTACCTCTCCATCTATCAGGCAGCCACTAAGAAGGTCCTGTCATCTCAGAACACTGAGGGTTTGGAGGATGTGGTGACACATGACAACTCTCACTCAGAGACAGCCAACAAACCTGAAGCCAACGAAGCAAAGAAGCATCAAAAGTAGGAAATAACCTTCTACACCTGCTATATTTAATGAAACTTGCGTATGATCCACTTCTGTTCTGTACTGAATAATATACATTTATGTCCTTCCAGTAAAAAGGAGGGTACTGCAGGTTTGAGGTCAGTAGACAAGAGTGTTTAAATGTGCCTTTCCATAAGAAATAGATTTTTTGGCTTTTGCAAAGGTAGAAATTCAGTAAGCTGCTCTAACACTAAATAAAAGGAATTATGGGGGATAGCAGATAATCGAGTCACACTTTATTGCACTTCCACAGGAGAAAACGGAAGAAACTACTCTTAACTAAAATTACTGATGTATGGAAACCTGATTCATGCAAGAAGCCCTGTGTCTCTGTCAGAAGACTTTCCCCAAATGGTAAGGGTTTTTTTCCCCCGTGCCTTTGATTTTCTGTCAAAAACAAAGTGTATCTCTCTTTTATCTGGTGTTACAATATTTTCATTCTCTATAACATATTGTAGTATTTATGTATTTCATTCATATTTCTGAGAATGAACAAAAGCTAAAGCAAATGTTAAACCACCCACCATCAGAGATATCTCCGATAACGTCTGAGGAGCCAAAGGACAACAGAAACACCCAAAAAAGAAGAAAACCACCTGAGGTAAGTTGAACCGCACTGCTCATTCAGCACTGTCCAGTTAATCCCAAATCATGTAATTCTAAGCAAGCATCACTCAAACGCTGCCATTTGTTTGGGGAAAATTACTGAAATTCCCAAAACTATGTTTTACTTTGTTTAGAAATGGACACCACAACTGGACAAATACCTCAAGGACGGTGTTAAACGTCACGGCATCGGGAAATGGTCTCTCATATTGATGGATTATGACTTTCAAGGACGCACTGGAACCATGCTCAAAGACCGCTGGAGAGTTTTAGTGAGGGGATATCAAGTCGGCTAAAGACAGAGAAGTCCCTCCCCCCACCCCACCTCACCTCAACTTGTACAATGTAGCAATTTTCCCTGTAAATAAAATAATTTGTTTATCTGTCCCACTTTAATTACTGAAAATGTTCCCTTATGTCAGTGGCATGTTATACTATGCTGCTGCTATTTGCACAAATAAAATGTACCACTAGAGGGCACTCAACACAGAACAGTAAACTGGGCTATTTGCATTGCTTTCTGTGCAAAATCTGTAACCGCCTCTTTAACTTGTTTAAAACATGGGATTACATAGTTCACTCAATTTAATATTTTCAGCTGATTGTGTGATATATTTTACTGCTGCTTTGTTTTAGAAAATAATAATAAGAATGCACTGTTGTGTCCTCTATGATGGGGAAAATTTCATGCTATTTTTTCCCTTTTTTAAATAAATGCATCATTAAGTCACAATGTAACATTTTTTTCTTATTTTAAGTTAAATAGTTTTGTCAAAATTGTAACAAAAATGATTACAACAGTGGCTTATTACAATAAAAATGAACAAAATCAACTGATTGGTGATTAATGTGTACAAGAAAAAGGTGAAATACTGTACTACAGTGTCTTTACACAGTATGCTACAAAATTATACAGAACAATGAAAGGTGCATGGTGATTTGAAAATGCTTTTATATCAATGTGTGGCATCTTTATTCGAGACATACCGGTAATTGCGTTGGACCACCATCAAGTGTTAAGTCTCTTCTTAGTATTGGAAGCCTGCAGTATCCAGGCATCTGATGTGAATGATCTGATGAGAGGGAGCTTGGCTGTGAAATGTTTTTGCGGACATCAGATCAGAGTGCCGTTCTGGTTCCGGTGCTTGGTTTGGATCAGATGAAGACGAAGCTGTGCTGTGGTGGACAGTCGCACTGCTGTGTTCTCTGGATCTTCTTCCACGTCCCACGGCACTGAGGGTTCCCCACCGCCTGCCAGTGGAGCAAAGCTTCTCTGCAACACAACACCAGACATTCACAGTTTTCACTTCACAATCTGCACACATTGTGTGACAATATTTTACTGATTTGGCACCTTTTTAAGAGCACAAGTGTAGTTGTAGGTGGTGGGAACTTATCCTGCTCAGATTCATCTTCAGAGTCACATATTTTCTACATGTATTCAAAAAAACCTCTTGAGTAAAGGTTCATAACTTCATACTTGTCTGACTCCTGGCCGTCTCCTTGGCAGCTGCCGCTATTGTTTCGCATGGCAGGAGGTTCACACGCCACACACACTTTAAAGCCTTCTGTTATGTAGCGCATCCAGTGTGTGTGTGGCCGGTTCTCCACAGTACAGTGGGGCGTCCGGGACTCCAGTGAAAATTCCATGCAGAACCTGAGGGGAGCAGGGGCAGGGTCATTTGAGGGGGTCACACAGTCATTCCTTTGATATTAGGAGGATGAGGATGGAGGACTAAAGTAAACACTTGATTCGGCGTAACATGGACACACATTTTATGGAATGAAATAACAATTCAGCCTATACTCTGAGCTGCTCACAATGCCTCACCTTCTGTCATCCAAACCTTTTGTGCATGTGCTTTTCATGCGATAGTCCTCATAAAAGTCTGAGTATTTAATATCAAAGGGTTTTGGGCAGTCCCTCAGCACTGCCATATTTAATAGTCTGTGGACAGATGGACAGGTGAGCAAACACCTACTGCTGGCTGCTGCAGATGGAGAAAAAGTTGGCCTGTTATCTTTTTTTTTTTTTTTTCAAAATGGTTACTGTTACACAGCATTAACACTAAAATGTGATTAACCTCTGGCAGCATTAGTGAACTTTTCAACTCTTGAATTTAGAGATACCTGAGGTCATGTGCGGTTTCACAGTACTTAGGGAGCCTTTGTGGGAGCATGATATGAAACCTACCCAGGGGCTAGGGGGTTTCCATAGCTGTCATGCTTGGGCCTTCCCTTGCCAAACTCCATGCTGGTGATGAATGCAGGGCCTGAGGAGAAACAAATTCAGTGTTTCAATTTAGCTCAAGTTTAGCCTTTGAAGAGGACTTTTACAAATGAAAAATGCATATAAAATCAAATAAAAACAACAAACTGCAACTGTGGATGTAGTAAATCTTTGGAATGTCTGTGTGTATTTGTACACCTGAGTTGAGTCCACAGTGGTTGCCCTGGTGGTCTCTGTACTCCCTGCATCCGGCTCGTTGCTCCAGGCTGGGACAGGGCTCTCCGCCGTTGCTGGGCTGCCTCTCTATGTGCCGGACGCGGACCCGCACAGAGGGCTGGCAGGGTTTGGCACAGCCGCTCCAAAAACTCCAGTCTCCCACAGCGCAGTCCTGAGCTAGGTGTTACCACCCGTATTTTGGGGAGAGGGGGGCATTATTACAGGATATCCTCTGTAGTGGCAAACAATCAAACAGCTGTGAAAGTCAGAGATGTTGGGCCTAACATTAACTGACTCCTTCAGATTAAAGTGGGCACAGAGGTGATTGTTGCCCAACAGTAAAAGCTTGCAGCAGTCTTGCAGGCTGCATAATTCTAATTTTCCTGTGTAACACTGTAACTGAGCTAAGTATCCAGGAAATAACTTTAGATCGACGAAGCATTGATTGTGGCTTGTAGAATTAGTGTTTCCTGCTCTAATACAAGTGGTTTGAGAGCATGCCAAGTGAGCAACCCATTCAATCACCAAATCCTGTGATTTTTCTTTTCAGTTACTCGCTCTCTTTCTCTTGATCATCAAGCTTTGATATATTAAGCATGCAGATTTACTTACTACCGACCTATAACACATATTAGGTACGCTCGGCTTGTTTGACCGGAACTGTAATTGCTTCAACTGATTGACAGAATCACATTCTTGAAATATTTGGACTAATTCTGTTATGTGGGCCAGTCCACTGAAATGAGGTTAGACACAAAGCTGCCTGGGTTATTTGGTGTGCTGATTGTTTTTGTGATGCAGCAACCATTGCATTAGGATCACTACACAAGTTAGAGGACAGAGAACACAGAACAGCCATGAAGATAAATATGCACAAATAATCTCACATGTATAGAAAACTTTGGAACGTATACACCCTGCCTTCTGTCTGATAAAAACATTCAGAGGATAATCTATCTTTAGCCAGAGTTCAGGTTATCTCACACTGGTGTCATAAAGTTAAGGCGTGTGCAAAAAAAAAAAAAAAAAAAAAAAAAAAAAAAAACACAGTATCTCCTCTTGTGATTCATTCACACCCACAGCGGCCCCTTCATTCATCCCCTCACCTGGGCACTCTGTGAAGTAGTCAAAGCAGCAGTCCTTGGTCCTGATGCAGCCCATGTCGCAGTAGCACGTCCCATACACCCGGTCCATCCTCCAGTCAGTGGTCAAACAGCTCAAGTCTCTGCTCCGGCAGCATTTGCCCGCACAGCCACCAGACGCCAAGTGGTTCCTTCCCAGTGTAGAAACCATCAGCAACAAACAGGCAAACTCCACAGAGGATCCCATCATGATGGCGGCGGGGGTGGGGGGGCGACCCCTGACTCAAAACACTAGCTTCCTGGTTTCAACCACACTGCTCTCCTCTTCTAAATATGTTTATTCTCACTCTGGTTCCTACACTACCCCTGTCATGCTCATGACTGTGAGAGCGAGAGGTTGGAATACCAGCCCAGCCCAACTCAGCCAAGACTGTGCTGTGCCACAGGAACCCTTGTGACCTGGAATTCCTGTGTCGGTCTCCTGTGTCCAGCCCCTCTTGTTTCTCCTCCAGAAACAGGTCTGCAGAGCAACCTACAGAACAGAACACCCCATTCCAGCTCTGATCAGAGTCCAGTGTCTCTCATGTTGTGTGTGTATATGAGTGTGTGCGTCCTCTCCCTCAGAGCTCCCTCTCCCTGTTCCCAGCTGAACACCTCCCTCTCAGTCGATCACACACACGGGAGGAGACAATGAGGGCAAGGGAGGGGTAAAAGCTGGTGGGTTTGGTGAGTGTTTTCCCTCCTGCTCCTGTCCTCTCCCTTTTCCTTACCTCTTTCTCACCTGTCGCATTCTTGTTTACCTTTTTCTTTCTTACCATGTCCGCGTAGAGTTGCCGTGACCCCGGCATCGGCCTTGCCCAGCCGCTCTCGGCCACACCAGACCTCCAGTCCCAAAAAGAAAGGGAGGAATGTGAGCAGCTGGCAGGTCTCCAGTCAATTGTGCCAGGGGGCCCGCTGAGCGTTGTAAAGCCACCCTTTGGTTCTCACCTCTCTCCCTTCTTCTCTTTCTCTTTCAGGTTACTGTAATCCAGCAGAGATCGCAACACTTCAGGCATGAATTTAGCTGCTATACAGTATATTTTTTCAAATATGAATTTATCAAATATTTTCCTAGTTTAAAGGAAAAGTTCAACATTTCGGGGAATACACCTATTTGCTATTTTTGCACATAGTTGGATGAGAATATCAATACCACTCTTAAATAGAACCTGCACTCTGGCACTGTTTTCACCTCCATGCTACACTCCTGCACCACTTTAACACCGAGCCTTACTCACAGTTCATCTACTAGAAGCAAAATATGAATAAATTTGTGCCAAAACTTTTTATCCAAAATTCAACCAGCTCTGCTTTCACCCAGTGTTTGTTGGACACATCGCTTTGGCCAAATTTATTATAGATTATTTCAGTCTGTGTTCAGGAGCTGGATGGCTTGTACCACTGTTTGTGGTGTTGTGTCGCTTTGCGGCGCAGACACGAGTCTTTGCATACTAATTGTTCTTGCTTAACATCACTCGCCCTAAATCCCCAATGACTTACAAACAAAGGATGATGATTTCAGCCAGCTCTTCACCTTCTGCTCCAAACATTTGACTTTTGTTTGGCCCACCTGCTCTCAGCTGTCACTCCTTCACTCTGAACTGCTGCTGCCAGGTGCGCGCGCAGCCGCAGTAAGTGGCTTTTAGTTTAAAGGAGCGCTTGATTTGATATGCAGCGGAGTTTTCTGTGAGCGGAGTCCGCATTTTTATTTCGCAAATGATCGTGTTTATTTAACTGTGGGAAGCCGAAATTGCGATCAATATTCGATTAATTGTGCTTTCCCAGCTCAAAGGTGACAGAATCGACCTTATAACACCTCTGAAACTATTTGTGTCTTGTTTGGTATAAAAACAGTTGCAAATTGCTGCCTCACAATCTCATGGTGACAACAAACCTCAGGATGTCACTTCACCCAGCCAGGAAATAGTCTGGCACATACTTAATTTCATTAGGATGGGCCTAGTCTCTGACACTTGATTGATTGAAATCAATTGATTGATTGAAATTACGACTTGCCAAAGGGAGTGAGTAGTTTGGTCAAGATTTAACATACAAAGGCTGATAGCATCACATGTTACTTTTTTAAAACTCTTAATTGCCTGTGGTGCAAAAAGAAATGGTCCAGATCACTGCAAAACCTAATGTTCAGATGAAAGCTTTCCAGTAACTGATGAATAGTCATGCATAAGAATTACAGGAAAAATTAGACACATAATTTTGCAAGGCACTGGCAAAAAGCATTTTTCACTGTAATGTGTTTGCTCAAGGAGCCTGAATGTCTGAAGATGCTGTGAACTCCAAAGAGGGTCAGCTTTTATTTGAGCAGTTCCTCCTCCATCTCATGGGAAACAAATGAGGCCTCTGCAGGGAGCAATATTGCAGAATGAGGCCTCCCTATGTCTACTGCTATAGGAGGAACAGATATTTGTAATAATCTGGATACTTCTGCCTCCACTGTCTCGAAAAACAAGCTGGCGGAGAGCAGAGGGGGGTCTCTTTGGGTCCTTTGATTATTCTTCTTGCAATGGAGCAGGTCGGTCAAGCGACAGTAATAGCCTTCATCTTCACCAGCAGCGGCATCACTGAGGAGCATGTGTCTGAATCAGTGTATATTAAAGTTTGAGGAGGTTGAACCCAGACTGACCTGAGGAGTAAAGCCACTGCACTGTGCTTTAGTAATGTTCATCAACAAATATTCAATATGACATATATTTAAATGATAAATAATCCTGCCTATGAAATATTATTTTACCACATACTGTCCCTTAAAAAATTAAACATAACCCAGATGTCTGAGTCCCAAGTGGTGGATATCTCATTTTGTAAGTCTAAGTCTAGTAATATTTTGTGTAAAACAAAGGGGATGCCCCTGAAATGTCACTCAGGCTAACACACACACATTTAGTGCATTTTCAGTGCTGATTTGATCTGTCCACTGATGCGAGACGTACAGCTGCATCAGTTTGCTATGGCTTCAGCACGTTGGAAGTGCACATCAAAGCATGTGTGTTTTACATCTGACAGGCCCCCAACCCTGGACCTCCTGCCCTCACCGCGCACTTGTCAAAGACAATCAGCCTTCCTGCAGAAACACACCCTGCTCAGAGTTTTCTTAGCGTGCGTGAGCAGAGAGGAAAGGGGATTAAGCCAATGTTAAAGTCTTAAGACAGTGTTTATGGTCTTCAAACTCTGTCACAAGCTGCCATGTCAAAGACTGAATTCATGACAATCACATGCACACACGCTGACACTACTTAGTTTATTTGACAAACACAAGAGCAGAGATAACAGGATATGCAAAGAGAGAATGATTGGATTTAGTCAGGAATGAGAGCATACGTGCCTCTGCCCCTTATGCTGGTTGTTAAGGAGACAGGCAGGGTGAATCCTAGCTGCATCTCACCTATATGGGGAATGCAAACTGCGGCTGTCCCCATGGTAACACCTGACCTGGGTTGCTATAGTTTCAAAACCTCTGTTGACAAATGCTCGAATCCGTCTTTTCATCTCGCCATGTGTTGTAAAGGTACGCTGATGATGTCACCTCTGACCAGGACAACGCCCTCTCTGTATCACCTACACACACAGGCATTTCTGCCTCGTGGGGATTTACACAGAATAGTGTCTTGAAAAACCTGAATGCACAGTAAGCCTCTATAGTGTGACGTTAACTAATGGCAATGCAAATATATGGTACGTGGTTGAGTCCACTTTAACTCTCAGTAATAAAATCTGCTCAAAATCCCCATCAAGAAAGCATAAAATCCTAAATGAGACATCAGCACAAAATAACAGAACCCTGAAAATATTTAACCTTAACCAAATATTTTCTTAAAGAGTGAGTCAGACTAATTAAGCTTATTTGTTTCCTCCTGATGAGAACACTCAGTTTCTGTCTCATGAATGGAAGCCTTTGTCCACTACCCTTTTAATTTATAGCTCAGCTGTCTCCAACTTCCTCCCTCCACGTGTACATTTGTACACTTGGGACATGTGTGTGTGTGTGTGTGTGTGTGTGTGTGTGTGTCTGTGCGGGAGTGTTCATACATTATCTGTTTATCAGTAAATGAGTTTCAGTACAGTTCCGTTCAGTCTGAGAGTCTTTTATCTTATTTCTTGTGAACGATGTACCCAGCTAGGACAAGCACAGTGAGTTGAGAAGGTGGATGTTTGACTTGGCCTGTGTTGTGAAATCACAGTAGTCGGGGGGTGGGGGTGGGGGGGTCAAGCTGGAAAAAAAAGTACGTTTGGCTTAACAGGTGAGCCCAGGTGAAAAATACAGAGATTTTCCTTAAAGAAAAACAGAACTAAAAACATCTATGTGGCAGTGGACTTACATCGCGGCTCTGAATGAGTCGCTTGCTCCTCACATCACACTTACATGAGTGTCTATTATGATGAGCCATCTAGTACATCCCACTAATGATGCTACATTCATTACAGGTCATTACTGTTTGATAGTTTATGGATGATAAGACTCTTCTCTGGGACCATGGCAGCAGAGAGGAGTGATGATACTCTGGTGATAGCTTTGCAAGCTGGCTGGCCTTGGAGCAGTGCCAATGTAATGACAACAAAGACAGTGATATTGATGAAAGTTTCTCTCTCGCCCGAACCTGACATCATCACTGATAATTGTCCCCTCATCAGTCACCTATCTTGGCATATAGTTCCATATGTATGTAAATCAATGCGGGCATTAGAAGCAGTGGTGGGCAGATGAGGCAAGATATGTGGGAGGGGAGTGGGACTGACCCCTGCCTCTGAGAGAGATGAAACTTCAAGTAATGATAATGACTGAGGGAGAGGGTACATCTATCATGGTGGATTTCATAAATCAGGTTGTGAAATGTCAGGGAGCAGTGGAAAGGTTAAGCCCCTAGACTTGTGAGTATGTATGTGTGTGTGTTGCTCTGCCAAGGGCAAAGTGTATAAATATCATAAAACGAAAAAGCTATACATCAAGGACTGGCACTGAAAATCATTTAGGAGAATTTCTCAGTCATGCTTTGACTTGTGTGTTGTTGGCAAACATGTCAAATTGCACTCATAGCTGGAAATAACAGACAGTTTTGAGGTTAGGAATTTAGAATAGTGGAAAAAAAACTCTACACCTGGCAGCTGTAAAACTTGTATGCAAACACTGTTACATGATAAAAAATAATCTTGGTTTTTTATTATCATGAGTTTCTAGACAAAGAGCAGAAGAAACAAGTGGATTTTTGCGGCACAGTAAGCTCTGTTGCCATAGATCTGACATAGTTTTGGGCTCTTCTCTGTTTATATGATGGCAAAGACAAAGATTTGACCTCTGAGTGCCCCAGTTGAATACACAGACACACAGATTGTTGTTGCTTGTTTGCTCTATCATTTGTTTTTGATCACTGTGTAACTATCTTTAGATCTTTTAACAAGCTTTTTTAGAGCCTCGACTGGTTTCACAACAGAGGAGGCAGAATGTATCAGTTGGAGAGTTATGGCTTTGATAAAGAAAGAATTTTTATTGGCTTTTATGTTAATTTCCCTGCAAATATGGGAATCTGATTCTTTGGATATGTTTTGAAACATCACCTGATAAACAATAGCAATGCTATGTCAATCAGTGTTAAAAGAATAGTTTTGAAAAGATTAATACCACTCCCATATCTGTCTGATACATAAAGGACTACAACTCACAGCCGGTCGACCTAGCTTTAGATAAACAGCTAGCTTGGCTTTGTCAGTGTGAAAAAATCCACATACCAGCAACAAAATCCAGTAACTCTAATACTCACTAAGGATTAGTGTAAAACAAAAGCGATATAATGTGTTTATTAGTTAGCTGTAACAGTGCTAGTGGGCACAGCCAAGCAAGCTACGCATCCCCCCTGTTTTCAGTGTTTGTGCTAAGCTAAGCCAACTAGCAGCTGATGATATGCAGATGTACTTTCGACTGAAGCAAAGCAATGCTCACGGTCTTCAGTCTACTGATATATCGCCAATTCTCTGCAGTCTCTGTCCTCAAATCTCAGTTTACATGCCAGACATCTTGGTGTTATCTCTGACTCAGCATTTAAATTTGACAAACAGATTCTGTCATCAGGAGTAGCCTTTTCCACATAAGGTCAATAGCAAAAATAAAACTTTTTCTTACTTTTATAGACCTGGAGACAGACTTACATGTTTTATTACCTCACATCTCGACTACTGTAACTTCCTTTATGTAGGAGTCAGTCAGTGTTTCCTGTCTTGTCTGCAGGTGTTTCAAAATGCAGCAGTGAGACGATAAAATATAATACTGATTCTTTATCTCAGACCATCAGCTGGCTCTTTTCCTCTCATACTGACCCAAACATATTTAGGGCATTTTTGATTTCAAGTGTTGGCAAAGTTATAATTTGGCAGACAGGCTACATTCCCTGATCCCTGCTGATGGAGTCAACTGGCACAATATCAAGTCAGGTGAAACAGTAACACAATCTGGCTATTCTTCACCATCGCACTGGTTAAGCAAATACTCTTCCTTCTCCTGCTGCCTTTTATAGAAAATCCTACATTTATAACGCAAGAGAAGTGGATGTTGATAGTGAAAATCACATGTACCTTGGAGGAATGATGAAATAAGTTTGCATTTTGCATCACTAGCTCAATATTCTGTTGAAATCGGCTGATTAAAACAAGTACTATACTCTCTCCCGGTTAACAGTTCTGTGGCCTTACAGTGAAACGATAAACCACTTGTTGGCAGGCCCCAGTACAGCTCTTATTAAAGACCTCATTGTTGACTGTTTGTTCCAGGTCATTTTGTTTCAGTACACTTGAAAAGGACAGTAAAAACCCTGCAAGAAGAGGGAGACCCGGCCTCCGTTTGAGCGTGAATACAGCCCCTTCACTTAGCATGAATAAGGGGACGGCTCTGTGTTTCTAGGTCACTGTGTGTCCCTGAAATGCACACCTCACAATTCACAGAGAGGGGAGGGAGGGATGCAAACACTGCCTGAAGTTTGACAACATCACATGTGTATTTAATAGGGAGCTCAGTGATACACTCCCTGAAATTAAACACAGTTGACAGCTCAGATTCAAAGTGGCACAGTGGCCAAAATCCAAAAATGATCTTGTGTGAATCCTGATGACTGTTTCTACTCTTTGTTGACTATCCTCAGTCTTTCCTATCTCCACTTTGTGTAATCAATTAGAAATGTCAGAAAAAATAATGAAACAAAAACCTTGATCTTTCACTTGAAAGCCTTTCAGATTATCAAGAAGCCTTGATGTGTCATTTTGAGGCCCATCAGCCCCCACTCTGAACGACCTCACTAACACACTGCAGGATACTATCATCCTTCAAATGACACTGATGTGGCCATCTTGGCTCTGTTTCTCCATGCCATACTGATTAGGACTGTGTAAAGCTGTGGATGACTGTGGTGGGAAGATAACACACAGCAGAGATAGGTGAAACAGCTGAAACAACTTCATTTTGGACATAATGAATTATCCTTTTTCTGTCTTTAATCTACTTTAAGGACTTGAAAATATTGGAGCAGCATAAAGGTCAAAGTTTGGAGGGGTGCAAGATTCTATCTTATCCTTTCAAATAAACAAACTTTTAACACTTAAGTCACACATAATGATTATTTTTGTGTAGTTTTCTTAATTTTTTTAAAGTGAAAATCTCATCCTCTCTTTCCCCTGGTGTTTGTGCAGTATTCCAGTTGGAGGATCCACTGCCTCAGGGAATGTCTGTGGCTGTGCTTGCTGCAGCTGTGGCATCTAGCTTCATACTTTGTGCCAATTATGATCTGTAATACACACTCACATGGCAGCAGGTGAATTTTTGCTCATTTGAGGTTTGTTTTATATCTGCAGTTATCTGCATGAATGACAGCTTAACTCATATACTGTAATCACGAATCTGACCTTTAGTCAGCTTAAGTTATTCAGGCTGTGGTTACAGGGATACGGTTCCCTTTTGTGCACAGTGAGTGTTTTTGGAGTTTCTGTTGTTTTAGAGAAGGGACAAGTTAAAAGAGTCAATGTAAGTCACTATCCAAATGATCAGAAATTGTAAAAAGAGCATAAATGATGACCCCAGCTCCTACATCTTCAGATAGTAGTGAATAATGAAGTCATCATTTCTCACTACACAAAAAGACAATTGCTCTGACTGGTGTCTTTGTCAAATACAATGAACAAGACTATTCAGAGACATGAGCTGCCCTCTATACAGCGGCAAAACAATGTGTTATGTGGGAAAGTACCACATTCTGGGATCTGGGGGCACAGTTTTGTGTCTGTTTTGTAGATATGGAATGCAGATAATATTTCACTGCAGTTCGTTTTCGCATTCTGATTACTGTACTGGTCGATATGTAGCGCATGTGCCAGAGAGAGGGCGAAGCTCCATTCAGTGGCCTGTATTCACTACAAAAATATGACTCACAAAATAGAAAAAGTTCTCGAGATATGAAAAATAAATTTGTTTAATTTCAGGAAGACGTTTTACAAGGCACAATAATAGTTTAACTAAACTATTTGATATGTACATAGATGTTCCACTTGCTGAACAAAGCCTGATTAGTATATAACGGCAATGTTTGAAACACTGTTGTAATGAGATCCAAGCCGGACAGCATCTGCAACATATTGATGATACAGCAAAAAAATATGGCAGTAATACATAACAGCCATTGCAAGCCATTAAAAAGGTAAAATAAATATGCAGATGTGCTATAATAGAAAATGTGTACTTTATTCAATATTCATCATTAGCATTTATTGTTGAGCAAATGCTGCAAGTTACCACAGTAAATTCTACATGTGGTCACTAAGAGAGAAGCTGCAGGTCAGGAATCCCAAAATGTGAAGACCAGCCATGTTAAGCAGCAAACTAATATCACTGAGGATAAACAAGCAGTCAGAACAAGCCACTGAAATGAACTTGGTGCCCTAAATGTTTTATTCCGTTCAGATGTCATTGGCACAGACTCGAAAGTTTTAATCCTCGACCAGTGTGACTGGGAAGAAGGTGATTGTCAGGATGGAGGTTTTTTAGGTTTCCGCATTTTCTTGAGCCTTTCTTGCCTCACTGTCTCGGCCTCCAAAGAGGACAGCTCAGATATCCTGTGGATAAAAGAGCGAGAGGCTCCGACCACTGGGTCTGGATAGGACTGGCCTGTATGGCAAGAGGCAAGGAAAAGAAAGAGAAAGGAACAGTCAGGGAAGAAAGCATGGAAGAGAGAGAGGATAACAGATGCCAGGATGAGATCTCTAATAAAATATAATATATAATACATTTTCACAATGGTGGTTAGCTCTGTTTGCACAATGCACAAACCATCTCTATGTATCGATTAAATAAGGAATATCAATCAGTGATAAAGTCTTGGATACTTTGTTCCGCCTCATCACAGTGTGCTTCATGTGCTTTCAGTGTAATAGAGTAAATCTGAAAGGAAATGTAGCACCAGTGAGGTGGTTAAAATAAAAGAGAAAGTGCTTCAAATACTAATACTGTTAGGACACTCCCTTTCTCCGTGTGACCCCTCGTCCCACTTTGTTATTGAACCACAACCAACAAGGTATCCTGAACAGACAATAATGAGGCCCGGGGATCTCTGCTTTTTGTTTGAAGAAGGAAAATCCATTAAAATGACATGTTTGCTGCCAGTAAATCAATGTCATTAACACCTGTACAGGTTGAAGGTTGGACTCTCCTTTTTCACTTGCAACACAGACAGGGTATTCTGACCTGACATGTTAAGACCATAACAAATACCTGAGTATGGAAAAACCATATACTTAAGTCTCACGGTCAAAGCGATGGATTAACTCACTCTTCTGATTGTCTTTAACAGTCAGTAGGTTGTAGGTTGGATAATTCACCTTAGGCCTGCAGAACAGGAGGACAACAGAAGATTCATAAGTCTGAGAAAATAATTGAGACAACTATTGATTGGTTTGGTCTGATTTAGTTGATAAGGCCAAAAGTACCTGCTGAGCTTGCAGTTTTCAACTGAGAAGGTGTTTCTGCCATTGAGGACTAAAGCGGAGGGAAAGAGGATGGCTGGACTTGTGTTCAGTTCATATCTCTCAGGGTAGCTGGAAGACGGAATTGAGGACATATTACAAAAATATGAAACAAAGTGCTGCACATATGGCTGCTGGGATAAATCCTTTGTATTTAATGCGTTTCAGCTTGGGTCTTAGTCCAATTTTATTTATATTTAGGCTTAACAAGACGCACCCACTTCATGTGAGAACACAAGGATAGGTACGTTCAGCAATATTTTATTAACTAGGTTGTGTACTATGTGAAAGCAAAGGCAGCTTTTTGTCAAGTGTCATCAAACTGAACAGTTCCCACAAATGTGTGACTAATAGTGATAAAAAATTGTGATCTCATGAGTTTGCCAAAAAAACTTAGCTTTAATCATGCACCCAATGTCACCGGAATATTAAATCACAAAAGCAATCAGCTTGAAATCCTCTGTTTGTGACAGACAAATTATGCGTGTCAAAACGTTAATTGCGTCTGTCTGCTGTTTTCTTTGTTCATATTCTTGTAATTTGTCATAAATGGAACAGTGGCTCAGTATAATTGGTGTAATCTGCGCAGCTGTCTCCAGAAATATGCAATGAAGAGTACAGCTACAACTAGGGGACTGAGTGACATTAATCTACTGGTTACCCCAGGGTGAAGGGCCGCCCTGCATGGCTGTGGGAAAGCTCCTTGGAGAGGCTGAAGGGATGCAGGTTGCCAGGTCTGTGCACATGGTAGTCTCTTGGCAGTGGAGGAATCACAGTTCTGGTCCTCTCTAAACTTGCACCTAAAAATAAGCACATTTATCCGTTCAGAGGACAATCATTTTCAAAAGGGATATTTAAATAGATATTGAAACAAAAAGAAATCAAGCAAATGTTTTGCTTTCATAAATACTGTTCTGACTGTAAGTTGTAATATCCAGAAGTTGCTCTTAGTATCTAATGTTACACTTGTGGTCAATGAAATAGGACCTGTGCTCATCATATATGATTACAACTCCACCTACTGGCTGTCAGGCTACAATCCACAAGCCTGCAACTCAATGCTATCTACTTTAAAAACCAATTCAGTTTTAGGTCAAAATTGATGAGTATATTTCTGAGTGAGAAAATATGAAGAATCCTCCAAATGTTCTCTCAGCTGTAACAATGAAGGAGCAACTCCTATTCTGCAATTCTTACATCTTTTATCAAAGAGAAAGTGCCTCCCACTGATGTCCTTCTCTGAGGCTTTATTCTCCAATTCCAGCTTGTCATCTTTGGCCAAGGTAGGTGACCTACACATGGATTGAAAAAAAGAGAAATAACTCATCAGCCATACCACCCAGAATACTGACACATAAAGTAAACAGTTTCTGTAGGTTACTATTCTTGGATCTTTTCAAGTGCAATACCATTAGGATATCATAAAAATAACTGAGTATTATGTGTATAATCACTCAACTACTTAATGCCATATCTTTTGCACAGTCTACTGTTGTGAGCAACCCATACTATATCTAGAAGCTAGCTGTAACAGCACTCTGGCACATCAAGCTTGGCCTCAGGAAACAAGCATTCAGGGAAATACAGAACAGGATAGATGGATATTTTTCTCCCAGATAGGGGAGTACTGGTAACGCAAAATCAGAGGCAATGCTGCCCACCAACTACCAAGTGTAGTGATGAAAACATTTACTGAATATAGTACAGCATTATTCTAGCTCTTGATAAAATGTTGACAGCTTACCCTCTGATTATGAAGCTGCTAACCAGGGCTTTCCCATCCCTGGACTCTGCAAGAGATGGACGGTGTTCAGCATTCATTAAACATATCGTTAAGCTAGCAGCATCTGAATGAATTTAGCACACATGTAGAGCACGCTTACTCACTGCTCAAGGGCTGTATAACAGGAAATTTTCTCCTTATATGATTATTTTGCCTGAAAGCTGTCCGTCCTCCTCCTGCTCCCATCCCGAAGTTCCTGTATGTTGGATATCCAGCCGCATCAGGGCCGCGCTGGCTGTAATTCGAGCTCCCCTCTGATATTAAAGCCTTTGCGGTAGGCAGAGATGCGTTGACCTGGAAAGTCATCATGTTGGAGCTGCCACAAAAACATCTATTTTAAACATAACCTCGTTATTAAGCGGAACTGCGGCACCTGGTAGATTTGTTCGAACCAGTCATCCCTGAGCAGCAACGGTAGGCTGCGGCTCCAGGTGGTAAACGCTACCGAGTCACCGCGTAACCATGGAAACAGGGTTCATAAAACAGCGGACTCAGAACCGTTATCTTAGCCGTTACTCCATCCAGGTCATTGTTTATATATCATATATAATATATACCATATTTGTGTTTTGTTATACGTTACGGAACATGAAGCAATTCTTTGGTCAACACAAAATCCTTGTCCCACTTGTTCGTTTGTCAAACAGGCTACAGCTAATAGCTAGTTTTAAGATAACACACATAGTCTATAATTAAACTGAAAACCAGGGGTTTTACTGCATTTAACGGATTATAAAACTAATTTTAACCCAATACAAGATGTCTGCCTACTCTGTCTTATGGGCTACAGTTGAAGGCAACTGGACTTTTGGCTTCAACTCTAGCACTTGAGACTACCATGACCTAGATGACTGAGTACCTACAGACATTTATTCTGAATTTCAGAAATATGCATTACAAATAACACCCTTTCAATTTGTCCTTTTATATATTTACATGCAATGCTGAACCAAAGCTTTATATGCATCTATATGGAAATTTTTATGTTGTTGCACCCCTATGAGTTTTATACTGTGGAGGATGATGAAAGGAACAGATATCACTGCTAAATGATAAATTCAAGTTGAGGAGGGGAAAGGATAACTAAATACCAAATTAAACATGCATGAAATGGCACAGTCACACATTAATGGTAAGACCAAGACAGGTTTTTTTTCCAAGTTTATTGTACACTTTGAGTCCTTTGAAAACCTGAAAAAAGAAAGAAAGAAAGAAAGAAAAAAAAAACAGTTATAGGACTATTTTGGAGAAACATGACTGATTTGTTACCAGACCCTTTTATTCGCTTTTATTAAGTCTTTTGGGATGAAATCACCACCACATTACTTAAAAGGGATCTAAGCTTTTGAGATTGTTTGAACCAAATTAGACTTGACCTTGCATTGCTTCATCCCTGTGCACAGAATAAACCATCTGCTGCTTAACTGGGTGATCTGACACTTAATGGCTAAGATGTGGTTTCAGACATTGTTGGCTTAATTTCAGCTGGTTTTCACCATAGTCGATAAGATGGGGAAAAAAGAATATGCATCATTAACCACATCTCATGACATATACCTATTTTAAAGACCTCATGTTCCTGCAACTCACCACAACTTTAGTTCATCCTCCTGATCAGTCTGTTGATCTGATCCTCCCTGTTGCCAGCGTCTCCTCCCTCCACAAAGTGTGTGGTCTTCTTGTTCATTCCACCACGGGGTGACGACAGCTTGAAGGGCCACAGGAAGTTGTTGGCGGGCTTGAAGTTCTTTCCAACTGTGTAAATCTCATGGATGAGGTCCTCAACACAGATGATGCCATATTTGCCTGCAGATGAAAAAGCAGTGTTTATACGTTTAGCTGCAAAACAGATTTTACACTCCTCTACATCTACTAGTGTATGTAGGGTACGAGAAGGGAAAGTTGACACAATACGTGAAGTCCCTAACTGTACATTTTGGCATGCAACATTTCATCTTGTGACACAAAGGTCCAATGAAGTTGAACTAAACAAGTCTGGTCAGCAATGATAAAAGTTAGAAAACTTAAAATATTCAATACATCCTAATAGTAAAGTCAGACTGGCTTGTGGTTTCAGACACAACTGGCTTAGTTTCAGTTCTCTCACCAAAGTCGATAAGACGGGGAAAAAAGTGTGCATCATTAACCACATGTAGCACTGCCTGATCTTTGTAGCAGAAATTACTAACACTAAATAATGTAACAATGTCCTGATCAGGACCATGTCTCATCTAAGATTAATAATACTCTAGTTAATTAAATTACATCAGATTTTCTTCACCTCATTTGTGCTCCTCAGCACTGAGATATATGTAGAACAATTTTTATTTAAAGTAAATCCTAAAATAATATCATACCAAGAGCCTTCTCCACCAGAGCGTTGTCTGTGAGGGCAATGCGCTGTTTCCTCATCCTGCCATGGCCACGTTTGTAGATGAGCTCACGCACAGACTTCAGGTTGGGGTATCTGGGGGAACAGTGGGTCACAAATGTATAATAAATAAAAAAAAAATTTAAATCAAGTCTGAGCAATGTAGCTCACAACAACATAAGATCAGCATATAGGTAATATGCTTCCACATTTATTAGAGAATTTATACTTTTATCTCTCATCTCCTCAAATTATATCATTTACTCCAGATTGAAACCACAGCTGTTCAGCAACTACAGACAATAGAGCACCTAGTATTGTATCTATGTGTTTCACTTAATACAAAAAGTAATTGAACGGTGATGTAAAATGAACATAGATATTTAATTTATGAAGTTACATGGTATTGGCATCCTCATACAGATGCAGACAGATGGGGAACGTATCCAACCAACTGCACTTTAGTGCTCATCACACTCAGAGATTGGAAATAATGATGTAAATCAGAGATAAAAGGCTTACAGTTAAACAAAAGTGAGGCACTTACTACGGCCATCTTGTACAATGTAATGTGCACAACTGCAGCACTATCAAGCTTTGTTTCTTCAGTAGAAGTCTGGTAATTTTATCTTTTACAGCACAACTGAGCAGAGTCTAATATCCAGATCAGAAACATTCACATTTAGCTTTTACTCCTAACGAGACATTAAACTCTACCTTTGTGTAGCCATGCTTTCAACAAGCATTTCATTTTATACATACCAGGTTGTAATATTCTCTAGAGGTTTGAAATAAGACATTTTTAACGCAGATAACATAAGGTGCCATCATTTTGAATTTATAAAACTAACGCTGCAGTCCTAATAAAAGCAGTTTTCTCCTAATCAAGGAATTCACACCACTAGATGCTTTCATGTATGAACCATAATCAACATCAGAGACTTAATACACATGTGTACATGCTGCAAACTGTCAAGTACTTATGTCATGGAATGTGGTTTCAGACAAAACTGGCTTAGTTTCAGTCAGTATTCACCATGGTCGATATGATGGGGAAAAAAGTTCAGCATCATTAACCACATTCCAGACAAGCATCAATTTAGATGTATAACTTAATGGTAATATCAGTGCACCTTAACCCAATTTGCTGTTTATGAACTCAAAATGTTCATCATGGACCAAAATGAAAATAAGAGCTACAAAAAATAACAGCCTTACCCCCAAGCGATGTAAGGCTCAGCAATCCTGAGCATGTTGATTGAGGCCTTGTTCAGCTTGACGAACACACCATTGAAGATCTGGCGCAGACGGAGCAGCTGCAGAACTTTGCGGACCTTGGGGCTAACACCGTTGATACTGGAAAAGAAATGAGGATTATGATTAGCATACAGTTTAACATCAGGGTCGAGCCTTTTTTCCCAAATTGCTGCATTATTTGTGGTTTCAGAATATAATTGGCTTAGTTTCACATCTGTTTCACCATAGTCGATAAGTCGGGGAAAGAGTGTGCATCATTAACCACGCAGCTAACAGAACATTTACAGGCCAAGGAAATTCAATGAAGCACAACATTTACATGGATTTCAGAGTTGCTTTATAAACACTCCCCAAAATTACCTGAATTTATAACACTATTAAATGCATTTTACACACAGTATCTAAGTTGCTATCAATTGATGCTGAACAATTCAAGTACTCATGTGCCAGTAAATACAGAGCAGTTTCAAATAGCCTTTACAATCCAGCATACACACAGTAGCAACAGAACTTTCACATAAATTTCACTTAGGATTGAACACTAAATTAAACCTGACTTAACATGGGGAGAAGTTTTCAATCTGTAACCAGGCAACACACGAGTAGGAACATGAGGAGCTGGCTCAGCAATCCATAAAGAACTTGATCATGTCTTACTGCAAATCTTGCAATCCATGTAAATGTTACTGACAATGTTGTGTCTGACAAGAGAGACAGTTCTTTTGATAATTAATGATCTCAACTCACCCTCTGATCCTGATGACAAAGGCCAGTTTGGGCTCAGCTGGCACATAGTAGTTTCCCACTTTGCGAGCAGTACGGGCCAGGCGGATTTCACGCCTGTACATCTGCCTGTACTCTTTGTGGTACTTCTCAGCCCTCTTGTAGATCAGTTTCCTGGTCACTTTGCGGGCCTGAGAACACAACAGGAATACATCATTAGTCAAGGCAACATCTCAAGATGACCAACTATGTTTAGTGTTACGCTGATAAACAACCACGAGTCAAACTTAAGCTCTATGAACGGGTCACTGCACAAGTTTGCAACTTACCTTTTTCTCAGCCAGCATCTTCTTGACGCGCATGGCCTTCATGGTGGCGAAGGCCTTTCGCCTTTTCAAAAGGCTCTCAGGGACAGCCGGAACCTTTTTTCTGTTGAAAAGATACAAAACTTAATTTAGCTTTGGTATGCTCACAGACAGTAGCGCTTAATCTCACAGTCAATTTTCTTAACTGAAACGTCTCATAATCGCCGGTGATGGTAGCCGTTAGCTAGCTAACCTGTCATTACCCGGCTTCCTAACAAGTTCCCTTACTCCTAAGAGTGTTCCCCTGCATGTCTAAGAAGCACCGACAGCAGCATTCAAGTGGACAACGTTTAAATTCCTAACTTTGTTCACATTATTAACACAGAAAAGGGCCACTTCTAGAGTGCATGGGCGCTAGAGAGACAGCCATGTTGTACTCTACTGTCTGGCGACACATAGTCGGCATTAAGTAGTCATAATAAGAATAATAATTACAATCCTTCACAATACTACTAGGTTTATGATGTACGCAAACTAAACAATCCATTCTAGACGTAAAATTAACAAAGACAGTTAGTATAACACTGGATGCGCTTAGATTTTATTACAGCGGCAAACACTCACTCTGCGTCCGCCATTGCGTCCACCGAGAAAGAGAAATTTTCTTGTGCGCATGTCCGCGTTAAAGGATTTAGGACCTCCATGGACTGCCCTTCCAGATGCCTGACTTGTCAGTGTCTCTAACATCAGTCCTAACCGTAATCAGCCAAGCCCAATTGCTATTATAAAGTGGAATGTTATCGTATTTTTACTAAAATAGCTGCTATAATGCTCTTCTCTATTGCCGTTGGTTAGATTGCTCGTAAAATTAGTGTCATATCTTAATAATTTTTAAGTTGTTTGATTTGTATATTTTTAGCCCATTGCGAATTCAACAACAATTAACGCCACGATACGTTTAAAATATTCATTCATTAGCATATTTTCCGCATAGATTTGGTATTATCGAATAAATAAAATAGGTTATTACACATTTGATACGTAAAGCTTTACAGTTTCGATGCCACAAGTGATGGTTATGCACTCGCTGACCCAGCAGAGGGAGCAAACGCCTCATTTTGCAGGTCAGGATCAAAGTTTTCTTTGCTGACCTCTCCGCTGAATCAAGTGGATCTCAGTTGAAAAAAGAACATCTTAACTAGGCTACTTTATGTTGTAAAACGCAGGCACTGTGATGCACAGCAAGGTAATAAAATGAATGTAGACTGTCTATAAAGGATATATTCAGTTTAAAGGCCATATACCTGTTTAAGATGCACATTTATTTTGAGTGAGGATCAAGGACAGATTTGCCATTCTTTTACTTTACTCGTGCATTTCTGCTTTTAGAGCTTACTTTTCTCTTCTTTTAACATTTTTGTGCAAATAGTTGTACATGCAAAAATCTAATATTTTGCATGTAAAGCATGAGCGTTTATAAATCTAAACAGAACTACACCACTCAGCTGGAGAACCATCAGTGATTGAATACTCTGAGGGAATTTTAGAATAAGTGGATATACTTTTGTTTTTAACATAGTTGTTGCTGTTAATACATTTGCATTTGAGGCAATATTTGAATACAATACTTTGACTGGGTGCAATATTCACATTTTGATATCAGTCTACATTGGTAAAGGATCTGAAAATTCCTCCAGCAGTGCTTTGCTCCCCTAGACACGCACTCCAAACATGGGGAAACACATGTCAAGGGCTGCTGCGAGACGCTGCGCAATTCACGCATTAATAAAAAAAACAAAACAAAAAAAAAAACCGGTGCAAACCGGTGAAAAATGCACTTCAGGTGCGTCACGTGTTCTTGTAGGAGTTTAAGTATTATAGTTACTTTCATTTAAGCAGAAAATCATTGTAGTCTGTTTGCACATATAGGTTACTATTGCGTCTGTGTGCGCGCGCAGCCAGCCTTTATCGCTCCACTTTAACCTTATGCAATATAAATAGCTGTAATATATCTTAGACTATAAAATCAGTAGATATGATAGAAAACGGTTTAACTGACAAAGCGAGATAATCTATATGGAAAAACTACGGTTTTGCTTGTTCCCTGTGTGGACGGACAATGACCTGGACTTAAAAGATGTGCCCTGATCTGTGGCTGTTTGAAACCTGCACTTCGTGTTTAAAAACCTTGGTATCAGTGTAATCGTCTAATTATTTTAAATGTTCCTGAAATCCTAGTCCCAATCCTAAAATAAGGATTAAGACACAATCAGTCATGAGATAAATAAATAAAATAAATAAAAAGAAATAGGATCTTTAATCTGACATTCTTCTTTATATATTTTCCTATTACAAATAACTTCGTTTTGAAAAGATGAAAAGCTAACACACAAAGAGGCAGCTGTCTTTAAAAGCTATGGAAGTCTAACCTTGGAGAAAAAAATCCCAACAGATTAGTGTTAGGTAAAATCTTTCAGGTTACATCACCTCTGAGTGTAGTGTATGGACCCGGCGCTTTATTCTAACAGGCGCTCAAGTCTCAGTCCTATTGGGTCCAGCGCTGATGGGTGGACTGAATAAATAGCGAGTGAGATGCGGCGGAGGATGAGATGTGTGGAGGAGCTGCAGAGGAAGTGGGAGGCACAGTTCATAGTAGCGGCTCATAACTCAACTGCAGTCGTGCGTTGTAGTGGCAACTGGACTCTGACTGAGCAGCATCTGAACTCACTCTTGAGTTGTGGTCCGTCCTCTTTGCGTTTTTTTTTCGCTTTTTTTTTTTTTACTTTTGTGCATGAGCGTTGTTAGCGTCTCCAGCCTGCACTGAGATCCAAGTTTCTCGGTTTAACTTCTCTGCTGCAAACAGGTTGCAAGAGGAGGAGGGGGAGATTCCCTGCGCGTCTTCTGCTTCTTTTTTAAAATCTCGGGTCAAGATGATGATAATAATCGCGGAGTTCTTCGTGGTGATTCTGAAAGTGCTCTGGGCTTTTGTCACCGCCGGGGCTAAGTGGGTTGTGCGGCCTAAGGAGAAGAGCGTGGCGGGACAGGTGTGCGTGATCACCGGGGCTGGAAGCGGCCTCGGGCGGCTCTTCGCCAAGGAGTTCGCCCGGAGACGAGCAGTACTGGTGTTATGGGACATAAACAGCCAAAGCAACGAGGAAACGGCGGAGATGGTGCGGCAGATTTACCACGAACTGGACACTCCCATAGCCAAAGACGGTAAGCCTGTTTTTATTTGCAGAAATTAGGATGTCACCAGGTTTTACGCATGGCCAGGGAGATCGTTTGTCTTTGGTCTCATAATTAAAAAGACACAGGCAAACAGTCTTATTCTGGGTCAATAAACATACTATGAATTTACCATGTGAAATATTTCACAACGCCTTAAATGCATCTTTGCACACTATCTCCCTGTTTCCAGTCTAAGTTCTTGTCTTCTTTATTATTTTCCAAAAACGTGCATTTCCCTTTAAAGAGCTTGAATAATTTATGTTACCAATATCTTAAAATATCCATCTAATTTTATTAATAATAATAATTCAGATGTATCACTTTCAATAACTTGCTTCTCATTGATCTTTCCCTCCCGTGCAGGGCCTGTTGGAGGGGTGGAGGAGGTCCCACCTTTTCAGCCGCAGGTCTACACCTACGTGTGTGACGTTGGGAAACGGGAGAGTGTGTATTCCACAGCTGAGAAGGTGCGCCGTGAGGTGGGAGAAGTGGACATACTGATCAACAACGCCGGCGTCGTCTCCGGCCATCACCTCCTGGAGTGCCCCGATGAGCTGATCGAGCGCACCATGGTGGTCAACTGCCACGCGCACTTCTGGGTGAGTCCACGCACGAGCCATTGAGCATATGCCAATTTAGCTGTGGGGAGTTTGAGTTGCATATGGATATTGGATATTAGGGGCTTACAGTGTGATGGTTTGATATGTCTGCCTGTGTTTCCATGAGCACAGTGTTATCAGATGTGTTTGCCAGGTTCACAGGAATGTTTCCAGTCTGACTTGCATGCCTATTCATAATCTGTCCTTCTGTGTGCCAAACTCAAGAATCAAAGGTGTGTGTATGTGTGCCTGTGTTCCCCCCCAAGGATGGAGAAAATATGACCATAAATAGTTGCCTTGCCTGTTCAGATTTCAGCTCCGCTTAGTTTAATTCTGCCAGGGGAAAGTCACGGGTCTGGTTTGCTTTCTAAGGCTTGCCTTCGCTGCTCTTTGGCAGCCAACAATCAGTGATGATCCCAATGGTATGTCAGCCCCTTCCTTCTCCTCTCTCTCTTTTGCCGCACAGATCTGCAGCAAATCTGACTTCCGTGATGGAAGCGGGGAGCTCTGTACGTGGGTTGGATCTGTCTTGGATCAGCTCGCCACATTTCATTGGCAGGAGGGGGGTGGGGTGGGGTGGGGTGATTTGTTGTGTATCAGATTTTTACTCTGGCTCTGTTCCCTGGGCCTCTTGGCGTGAATACTTATCTGAGAGGCTACGTGGACTTGATGGAGTGAATATGTTGCATTTTAGATAAGCATACGCTGCACTGTTAAACCAGGCCAGGTGCTATCACAGCTTTGTGTGTGTGTGTGTGTGTGTTAGGGGTGTGTGGGAAGACAATGGTTGCAGCCTGCCACAGCAATTAGAAATCTATTGAGGAGAGCAACCTCTCTGGTGGGATTGGGAGTTGGGTGTTTAGCATTTAGTCCACTCTTTTCCAATCTCAAATAAATCAGTAATGAGAATTGATTGCATTGGTTGGCTACGGCCACCCGTTTGGGACAATTGCAGTGATTGCACAAATTGGTTTAGAGGCCTGCTGTGGAGTAAATTGCAGGGATAGGGAATGTGTCCTTTGCCTAGCTGCACGGCTCTGAATTGACCATTTCATCTTTGATTGTGTTTGTCACGATATATTAAGCAACGTGTCAAGCGAAGCGGATGATGCTCATTTTGAGACTTTGGCCGCAGGCTTCTCTTTTTACAGGGGACTGCATTCTCTATGATACCATGAAACCACAGTGATTTAAAGCTCACTAATTGAGCATGAAAATCTCTTGTGTTGTCAGTCAGACAGGTTGTGTATTTCCTCCTTAATGGATGCTCCATTCAACTATTCATGTGCCTCTCTGCTGGCTATCTCCACGTTCTTTTACATCCAGGACTTGGAGTCAGGATCCAGTGTTTGGGTGGCAGATTTGGGATTCTTAATAGAGGTCTGAGTGTTTGTGTTCTCCAATATTCTGTGGAGGGGGTGGTTTCTTTAGGAGTGGAAGAGGAGGGGGTGGGGGGGGGGTCAGATGAAAGAGGTACTTAATGAATGGCGACAGCCAGTATGGAGGATGTGGTTCATTAAAGACACAAGCTAGATGAATAGAGCTTAGACTAACAGGGACCTGTCCACTCTCCTCTCTTACACAAACACACTACAGTTACCCACCACATGCAGGTGGTGTGCTACACAACAACAGGTCTGCAACAACAGGTCTTTAAATTGACTTCATGGTGGTTTATGACTCAACAAATACCCACAGTATTTGAAGTGGAATTTAAACCCTGTTTAGTGAATCTGATGCTTTCAAGGCTTCTTACAGAATGCTGACAGTAAAGGGATAGAGATTAAACTGGAGACTTACTCGGATCTTGTCATTTCAATTTACAGAATGAGGTCTGCAAGTTTGCTTGCTTCACTATTCTTCTTGCTGCTGTGAGGCTTTTCACTGCATGCTTCAGCAGTGGACATAAATAGCTTGGGATGCATTCTTTTTGGTGTGCTCATCTTTTTCAGCTTGTCCAGCATCACTATTTGGCAAAGCACTGTAATGATTCTGGCCATTCAGGGAGACATCAGAGAAGCACTGTCAACCCACAGAACCTCTCAGCCTCCTCGCCTTAATCCCAGCCAGTTATTGAGTTTTCCCAAACAACCACTTTCTCAAGAGCAACATGACGGCGAGTTCAAAGCTTCCGGCATTTAAAATGCACCACTGAGTTTTAAATAAGCGGAGGGAAAGCCAGAGTCCAGATGAGGAACGGGAAAAGGGTTTTTATGTTGTACGTTTTCATCTGTTGGACAGTGTAGTGGGAATAGGGCAGGGATGGAGACATGAGCAGGAAATGAATGGTAATCGAAGTGTGTGTGTGTGTGTGTGTGTGTGTGTGGCTGCCAGACCAGCCCAGCTCAGACCCCACACTTCTTCTGTCCTCCCTCCACAGGCCCCTCTGACTCCTCCCAACCTGATTTGGAGGCAGTGGGTGCAGCTGCATTGGAGTCATGGAGGCCAGCTCTGTTCATCCGGCTCTGCCACACACACAGACACACACACACACACACACACACACACACACACACACACAGACTAACAGCTATGATTCAGTCCCTCGCTCCCTTTAGGTTTTTATGAGGCAGGGGGTCATCACATTGAATTTGTCTGATGATGCTTTGATTAGTCCAGCTGGCAATTTGTGATGTTTGAGGCTCAGTTTTTAGTCACGCTGGGATGGGGAATGTGCGGTCATTTACACTAAGTGTCACCAGAGTTTGTGTTTGAGGATTGGTGTGTGTCTAGTGGAATGACATGAAAGGAAATCATCCTCAGCATCTTGAGCTGGTTATCCAACAGGTGGTTTATGAACACTGAGCAGTAGTCCCCCACCCCCCCTTTCTCTCGCGGAAATCCAACCTCTCTTGTGCGACGACATGAAAGCGCAGAGCGCTCGACAGTGACATGGCGGGAAAAGAGCAGAGGAAAGAAAAGAGGAAGGAAGGCAGTGCCGTCCCATCCACAGGCGAGGCGAGAGGGTAATGGTAAGCTGCTGCTGACCCACTTTATCTGACAATTGGTTTCTTGTCTGTGGATCAGCTTGACAAGATGCCAGGCGACAGGAGCCAAGTTCCGCAGGCCGCATTCCTGCTGTAGCCAGAGAAAGGAGGCAGCCAGGCAGAAGGGTCCTACTTGACTGGTTTTATATGGGCCCCTCCTCAGGCCTGGTGCACCTGTACCACTCAGCGGAGCTGGACAGGACTACTCCCATGTTGGGTCGCTTCCTCAACACATACCTGTTATAACTCAAGAGATGGGATTAGGGTGGCACCTACTTACATCATTATTATAATACAGTGAAACAGGCCCATTATCATTTTGCAGAACCCAAGTTGCTGTCTTATAAATGTCTTGTTTTATCTGACCAGCTGTTCAAAACCAACCATTCCATTTGAGGAATTGTTTCAACTCAGAATGGGACAGAAAATTTTAAAATTCATATGAAAATGGAGTCTTAAGTGACTAAAAACAAAGCTGCAGGTGTTAGCTGGTGTAATCTTTTCAGGTAAAACATTCACAAGCCTCAGTGACCAAGGTCTGATTGTGTGAGGACTTTAATCTGTGAGGCTTTTTTCAAAGCAAGTGGTCTGTAAAAAAAAAAAAAAAATATTGAGAGCTTGGTGAGCCATTTAGTTTTGACGACCATATTGGATCTTGGGACTTCTGGTATTTATAGTACAATGACACCACTTGCTCTGAGGTCTGTTGATGTTGCTTTCTAGGTAAATTGGATTCAAGTTGTATAACCAGTGGTCATTCCCTCTGACCACTAAACCAAACTCACTCAAACTCCATGATCTGTTGTAGGATCAGACGAGCTCTTGAGCTCCGGCGTTTTTTTTCTCTCTCCTTCATTCTCTTCTGTTGGGAGAAGTCAGCCCAATTAAATGGCCATCTGGTCCTACGCAAAGGCCAATATTTTGTTCATATTCCTGTTGGTCAGATTCTAGCACTAATACAGCCTGACACCCCAGCTGCAAGAAGCTTTGTGTGGCTTAAATGCTCCTGGGGGCACACACCAATTAGGGGGTGCAGCGGGCAGGGCACCCCCACATAGGCCAAGGCCCGGCTGTGTCAGCGGGTAATTTAGCGGAACAAGGGAGCGTTGAGACCCAATTACGGCGGCTCTGATGTAAGACACGAGCCCCTGGTTGCCTTCACACATTTTGTGTCTGAGAGGTCAGCAGGGGTCATAACCACATGCCAGAGCTGCCATGAGAAGCAGGACATCGCCAGAGGGTGGGAGAGAGACGGGACGGTTGGTCACGTTTAGCCCCGTCCTCCAGCGGAGGGAATCAGCCTTTTCCTCCATCGGTTCCAGTTATTTTTTAAACCACTCAGCAAAATTGTCTGGTTGTATCTGAGTGCTGGCTTTAGTCGTCGAGTGTTGTGCCAGATCAAGTCTTTCCCTTCTTTCTGAAAGTTGCTGTGGGAGTGGGAAACTTTGGCTCAAGTCAGGTAGGGGCATATCTTAAGTTAATGCTTCATTTGCACGCAACTCCCTCCCTCATCCCGCTGCCATTCTGGCTCACAGAAGCATCGTGTTCTTTCGCTCCCTCTCTTTGGGCCCCATCATTCGATGAGTTGAATATTGCTGCAACTTCAAAATTTATGTCCTGGAATAGAGCAGATGTTTGGAGCTGAGTCAGATCAGTTATACTGTACCTGACTATGGAATAAACTCCCAAAACGATGAAGTCATCTTCCTTGAACCAGCCTCTCTCTGCGTAGATTTGACTTACTTACTTCCACTTTTATTTATCTCACAAAACAAGGAGAAAGATGTAAAGCCTACCAGAGGTTGTGCTAGAAGTCAGTAGGCCTGATGCAGTTAATCTCTGGGTGCAGTTTTAATGAGGCTTTTCCTCCCCTGCCAGTGGTTTCATGGCTGTACTACCTGGTACCATGCTCTCTCTGGCTCTCTGCTCCCCTCGAGCAAATGTTTACAAAGGAGGCTGAATCATTTCTCTGGCTAGGTTTACACACTGTGCCAACCAATGAAACTGTTACCTTTCATTTATATAACACAAAATGATTGGAAACTAGGAGAGAAAGTGTCAAGAAATGCTAACCCCAATTTTCCAAAGCCCAAAGTGATGCCTTAAAGTTGCAGGGTACCACATTTTACATCAGTTAAAATTTGACATTGATGAATTCTCTGCCTACATACGATCATCAGTTTATCAACTAATACTTTCAGCACTGTTGGGAATCTCAGTGTATTGTAACCTCTGACATTTAAAGAGTGTTGCAGGCTGTATGTATTGTCCTTCACTATGGCAGCACACATCTGACTTGAATAGATGTAGCTCTGCTGCTAACAAAAGGCCTGCCGGTTGTTTGTAGACCTCCTGGTGGGAGAGTGATTGGTCAGTTCCTGTCATTGCCGTCACATGTCACACCTGCTGATTGGCTCATGCTGTGTCCAGGGGCAGCTCCAAAGCTCCAAGCAGACGGGCAGAATGAGGAATGGATCCATAGGTTAATCAACTGTAACCGCTAAGTCTAAGTCTTTCTCTCTGAATCTCCTCCCCGGTGTTGCTCTTCTCACCACCTCACTAACTCTCATTGGACAGGCCGGTGGAACCACTCAGGCTCTCACGTGGCACTCCGGTGAAACTCCTTTCATCTCACGGCTCATCTCAGGGCAGACTGTTCCGCTGACTGCCGGCCGGGCAGGAGCGCGAGGATGCGCGGGTTAGACGATAGGCTGAATTGTATTGTTGGAAGTGTTGAGTGAACGGAAGCCTGTGATTGGTGTTGTCACCAGCTCTTTAGAGCCTGGCCCAACGACGGGTACCAGATCTGTGTGGGAAAAGAACAGATTGTACAGCAGCGCACACACCACATACCTGCTTGTTCAGTGACTACCTGTACAGGGGGAAACCCGCATCCCTCTCTTTCCTCTTTTATTCACACCTGCCACAAAGAAAGGAAAAAAACTTAAATTGCTTTTATACATTTAAATGCTGCACCTCCAGTGTTCAGTCTTTTTTTTCCTTCTTTTTTTTGCTGCCTGTTATGAATTCTCATTCAGACGCCTCTCTCTGCATCACCATGGAGAAGAGGGAGAAACAGATAGAGAGGGGGAACGAGAGGGAGGCAGAGAGGATCAAAGGGCTTTGGCACAGACAAACTGCACAAGTGAACTAACCTTCCTCTTCTTTTTTTCTCTTTGCCCTTCTGTCTCTTCTGTCCTTCCCCCAGACCACCAAGGCGTTTCTCCCCAAGATGCTGGAGCTGAATCATGGTCACATTGTGACGGTTGCCAGCTCTCTGGGTTTATTCAGCACAGCTGGAGTGGAGGTTAGTATCATACACAACAACACATACACATCCCATCGTTCCCACCATCCGAAACCAGTGCTTTTCTCCAAGGCCGTCAGCATGCCAGCTAGCACACTGAGCTGGGGGAGGTTAGGCCCCCATTCTCTAGTTGTCCCTCCACCCGTTAAATTAAGGGACACAGATGAGCGTTGGGGAGCCTCTTATAGATTCCTCTATCTGCAGCAGTGGGGGTGTGGGGCCCCTATTGGGCTCTGGCCCCAGGGCCAGAATGAGCTGACAGCTCCCCAAGGGACAGAGACATCTTCATCACTGCTTTGTGAACAACTTGGTGCTCACTCAGTATTCAGCTCACAGCAGCTTTCATTGGATAAAGTTTTGGTTTTCTTTCCTATAGGTTTTTTTTTTTTTTTTAAATCTTCTATAGATTCTTTTAATGCATGTTAAAATATTTTGTGGGGTCATGTATCTCCATAACTGCAGAGGGAGTAAACTGGTAGCCCTCCTGGAAGGTTTTTATTTTGATATTTTCGAGAACAGAGTTCTCATTTAGCTCCTTAGCTGAGAACGGTGTCATTTTCAGAAAGTCTGTGGGGACTACTATTCCATTTGCCTTTGTTTTTATAGCTACACGTTTGCTTTTGTTGTAAAAGTATTCATCCATAATGATTAAGTTCCCCTTCAAAGGGACTGAAGTGTAGTCAGTTTTTGTTAACCTATTATACTTCCTGGAAATGCCTTGAATGGGATTTCAGACGTGAACATTAATTTCAGGGAACCAAAGACCTCGCTTGTCATGTGGGCACAGTCAAATCTCTTTATCCTGCCTGTGTTTATCGACATGCATCTGTGTTTGCTCAGGCCCTTTTTTTTCTTTCTTTTTTTTTTTTTTAAAAAAGATTATTTCCACAGCGAACCACATCAAAACCTTCCAACCAAGCCGAGCAGTCTCCTGATGCACAGGAGAAGAATGCTAATGAAACCGTAGAACAGCGGACAGGCTCGCTCAGGGTTTTTTTTCTTTTTTTTTTGTGGCTGTATCATTAACAGCAAGGAGGGACCTCTGCGCCCATGGGGCATGTTTGATAATGTTCCTGGGCGCGGGCAGGGGCAGAGTTTTACAGGACTAACCTGTTCTCTCTTTATTCCCTCAGGATTACTGCGCCAGTAAGTTTGGTGCCATTGGGTTCCACGAGTCACTGAGCCATGAGCTGAAGGCCTCGGAGAAGGATGGCATCAACATGACTCTGGTGTGCCCTTACCTGGTCGACACGGGAATGTTCAAAGGCTGCAGGATAAGGTTAGCCTCAATACACACGGCCCACTGTAATTGTGTGCCGTGTGCATGGTTCTCTTTTTAAAAGCCATCTTGCACCTGGGACGAGTTTGTCATCTGTAATTTTCACCATATAAAATTGCCTCACAAACACCTTTTGAACTTCAAAGCAGCAGCTGATGGTTTGTGTTTTGTTACCCGCATATTATCAAGTCACTTGTATTGCACTGGTCAGCGCTCTGCTTTAACAAAGAGGGCGACTTTCCCAGGGGAAAACCTCACCAACAGGTGCACCTGGGCTAAAATCCTATCCACACCCCCACCACCACCACCCTGGCTTCTCTAATAGTCCTCACTTTGTCTGACGGTTACGGTCAGCAGGTGGCATGTCCTTTGGCTTGACTGTCCCAGCACTTTGGAGCAATCATTTTTACTGCACACAAGAACTGCTCATGACCTTTTTAACCAGTATCACTGTATTCATAACTGACTAAAGCTAAATGTTATTCTCACTCTCTAAAATGTATTCCAGTGTCTTCAAATGAAATGCTCTTTAAATAGATTAACAAACTTTATAAATGAAAAATCTGTTTCAGTAAGTTTTAAGTTCTAAGTTCTGTTGTACTTTTCTCTCCAATCAGGAAGGAGATTGAGCCTTTTCTGCCTCCCTTGAAGCCAGAATTCTGTGTTAAACAGGCCATGAGGGCTATCCTCACTGATCAGCCCATGATCTGTACACCTCGCATTGTCTATATGGTCAACTTCATGAAAAGGTGAGCTTACTCTAGCATTCTCATGTCTTCTAATACATCCCCAGATTTCCGTTTTTTCTCTCTCCAGTCTCTCCATCAGCTTTCAGCAAAGTGCACAGGAGTATCTTGTGTCACTAATCTTATCTCTGCCCTGTCTCCGCAGCATCCTGCCGTTTGAGGCCATTGTGTGCATGTACCGGTTCCTAGGCGCCGACAAGTGCATGTACCCCTTCTTAGCTCAAAGAAAGGAGGCCATGAACAACAATGAGGCAAAGAATGGAATCTAGGGGGCGCTGTTTGCAACACAAACAGGGGGCACATGAGCGTGCAAGCATGAGGAAACAACCACTGAGGATGAAAATGGGGAAGAAGGAAGGAAGGAAGAAAAGACTGACTCTAGACTGGTGCACTTGCATTGAGCAAATGCAAAGGTTTACCATATTGTTCCGCTGGAACAAAGAAAGCTGTGTACTACACAAAGGATTTATTTGACTTTGTTTTGTCTTTTTTAAAAAAGTTTGTTTAAAGAAACCAACATCTATATACTATGTCACTAGTTTTGAAATCATACAGAAAAGATATCCAATAATTAACTATTTACGTAATGTAGTCACCAGCCTTATCTAGTGTCATTGTGGAAATATACAGTATGTTACTGTACAAACAGTAAAAATCTTTTTTTTTTTCACTTTTTATTTTATTTTTGTAGACATGCACTGTAATTTCTGATTTTTCTCTACACTGCCAGCATTCTCTGTGTAGGAAGGTTCAACACAGCAAGTCAAACTACCCAGCATCTCCCCACACAGAGGCTCTTTTTCAGTCCGTCAGGAAATTGGTCTGCAGCGTACACAGCTCTGAATATAGCTTGTGCCATTTAGATGAAATACATTTTTATTTCTCTAATTTGTCTTTATTTTCAAGATCTGTGGTGTTTATATTGTAAATTTATCTGTTACCAATATTATTTGTTTAAAAAAAAATAACCCGACAAAGGCTGTAACTCCAGGCGAACCGCTGTCCCAACACTGATGTGTGGTTGAGGGAAATGTATTAAGACACTAGCTTTCCATTATTCTTTCCAAAGTAACACTTTAACTCTCCTGTTCATTGTCCATCTTGTACAGTTAAAGTGAAATGTAAATGTTTAAATGTTGTGAATACCCCAGTATCCCAAAATGACTGTCTCTACCATATTTGATTTATGAATATTTTATATACATTTGGGACAAGAGTTTTTGATTTTCAAACACATTCCAATAGGCCTCATTCCTTCAGTCACAGTGATGAGCCTAAATTCTCTACCTCTTAATTTTTGCCATTTTTTTTTTTGACAGTATGACATAAGCCTCTTTTTTTGTAATTTTCTGAAGACTGCTCCATAGCAGAGCAAATGTGGTTCCAATGTTTAGTGTCTCTACCTAACTTAAATTAATAAAGTGATTTAGATTATTAAATGGTGTGTTGTTATTAATTGCTGTTTTCACACCTACACACACACACAAATTCTGATCACCCAAGCCTCAAAATGAAAGTTAGTTACCATTAGTCTGCAATTTCTAAACTCTAAACTGAAATGAAACAATTACGCAGCAGAAACACCTCTGTATTTGCTAAACTAAATTCTGTGAGTCACCACAATGAGTGACAGGAAAGAGGATCTGCTACAGTGCTGATGAATTTCTTGGACACAGCTTTCATTGTTACATTGACACCCGCCCAGCCCGCTCTCTGTACGACTACTCTTGTGACTAGTATCAGTATCACTGTCCTCCCACATTGTGCCACACCTGAGTCAGACAGCCTTTAGATATGGGTGTTGGCTAAAGAGGGCAAGAGCCATTTGCCTTTGCAAGTAAACATCATAGTGTATGTACACACAAGCAGACATGTGACATTTAAAAGAAAGCCTTGTCAAAGAGTCCAAAAATAATCATACAAGTTCTTTGAAAGTCGTACTGTATACCACTAAAAAGGAGAGAGGATACAAAAAGTTGTAATGTTGTGAGTTACAGAAAGGTTAGGGTCACACATAAAATAATAATTAGTGAAAATAATTGATTAAAATAAATGTCTTGCATTGTTGAGACGTCCACAACAACAAAATTCCTACAGTTTCTACTTCTGTAGCTAACCCTGACCTTTTACTTCCCCATAGAAATGAGAGAAAAAGTCAAAATGTCCTAATTGCTGTCAGCAATGTATCACATTAAGATGTCATGAGCTAGATTTGGACTCACATGCTCAGACTGCTGAGTTGTTTGTGCTTTGTGCAGGGCTGAAGCTGCCTTTGAGGTCACGTCCTTGCTATTTGTCAGTAGATTTGGGGATTTTAGTGACCTAAATTGCTGTTTATATTCTAAAATTAAAGGTCACGCTTGGGGTTGGGGGAAAAAAAAGAAATCTGGATAAAGTTGTTTTAAGCTTAATGAAAATTCATTTTTGACGCATTTCAGTAGGTTTTCTCAACCCACAGGGGAGCATGAAATCCTGGTGGTTTTAAAGTATTTGGTGTCCTTAACAGTACATACATCATGCTCAGTGACGGTCAAACAGGGAGTGACCAATAAGTAAAACACATTTTTGAGTAAAGGGGGCCTTTAAATTAGATTATTTTTATACCAAGATAATTAAAAAACAATAAAAAAAGATTCATATTTCTTCTCCAGAAATGTTACACTACTGCCTTTAAATGAATTATAGCATTCATTAAAAATATAATTAAATGAAAGAATTAAATGTGAAAAAACAGACAGTTTTCAGTTTTCAAGATCATGAGCCCAAGCCTGATGGTTTGAATCTGACCCTGATTCAAAGATCCCAAGAGAGACGTTTTTAATGACGTCTGAGACCTTTCCTCATCACTGCATTTTCTCCAACAGTCAGCTACCAGGTGATCAGTTCTAGATGAGTCATGAAAATGAACTCAGCTCACTGATAAAGCAATGTGATAATGGCTTAAAGGTTTTAAATGCAGTTCAGGTATGTGTCTTAACACCAAAAACAGCTGAAGCTGAAGCCCTACACTGAAAATATATCTGCCATTAAAAATGTCAGTATGGTTTAAAAACCAGGTCAAGAACAAAGTAGATTTCTTCATCTATCTAAAAATATTTAAGCTGTTGACTCCAAAACAGAGAACAGACTAGTCAGGGAGCTAAAGTGATCCTCCACACATCTGTCAGTGTGATAGCAGACACTCATCTTTCCACAGAACAGCCTGACCACTTAACTAGCAATGGAGAATACAAGCATCCTCCAGACACTCGCCGCGAGTTCCTCTCCAACCTCCTCGGCACGTTACACGGGAAGCGTGGGGATGTCAGAGCTTCAGCCCTCAGCACGCAGTGCTCCTCTGCCGTGACTAATCAGGGCTGGATAAAGTTGCTCAGCGGCAGATTAGTTCTAATATGAGGGAGAGTTGTACTGACAGTTTCGATCCCTCTGTGTACAGAAACAATCAGCACCAAGTGCAGCCACTTTCAGCTACTGTTAGGACTCCATGTAGCTCAAATAGGAGCTATTAAACAGGCCCTTTTTGTAGTCTGGTAAAGTACACACAAAAATCCCCTTTACTCATCCAAGAAAGAAGACTATTAGGATTTTGGCTTGAGTCGTTGCTTGGACATTGATCAACATCTATAGGATTCCTCTCGCTCTTTTATCCTCCTGTTAATACAGCTCTAATTTAGAGGACTTCAAGGGGGTTGATTGCACATAATTCAGATGGAAAAATCAATGACTCTGGCATTTGCTTTTGCATGGCACGGACAAAGCTCCACAGCCCCATTGATTTTGTTCTATTTTGGGCAGCAAGGTTCACTTCCCATATTGGCTGGTCAGAGCAAGGCAATTCATCTTGGGTCTAACATGGCCTCAAGCTGGTCTGCCACTACCTGAACAAGCTTCTGGAATAGAGATCTGCTGCTAATGTGTGTGAACAGCCTTGGCGCTCCTCAATGGCTAGCAGATGATGTAGCTGCCAGCTGAGTCCATTAGTCAGTGAAGTTGAATTAGACCGCCGCTGTCCCGTTTGCTCATTCATCTCGCTAATGAGAGAGAGAGGGAGGGAGGGAGGGGGAGAGAGAGAGAGAGAGAGAGAGCAGAGTGGGTTTGGTGATGCAGAGGCGGTCGGCGTGCTAAAGGACAGGCACAGGTGGTGGAGTCGCATGTAGGAAGTCAGTAAAGGTGATGGAATGATGCAACAGAAGAATGTCATAGATCAGGAGCGCACTATCTCTCCCTGTGCTATCAGCCCTGTTGAAAGTTAAAGATTAAGTATCTCTTATTTGGAAAACACAAGCAGCATTTTTCTTTTACTAGGTGACGACAACCATTGCAGTTTGTCTCCAGTATAAATTAACAGAATGTCATGACATTAGAAATGTTTTCATTCGTTGAGCTAGATCTTCAAACAGCACAGGTGAAGGACAACATGAAACATGCGTCTTTGTCCTGTGAAAGTGTTGGTGAACTAGCAGCTTGTCCTGAAAATGCAGGGAGACTTTTAAAGGATAAACTCAGTGATTTTCTGTTATATATTTACTGTCAACAAATCCCATGAAAACCAACAATTGTGTAGCCAAAGCCAGATGTAGTATATTCCTCTGCACCACAGGCTTCCATTGTTGTCAAAAAATTATTAAAACATACATCAATACGTCATGCCATTGCCATACCACTGGATGACATGTTCCTTCATAACCATACATGTGGGCACAAGTCAAATCACATTAGCCATCCTGCTGTCATAAATAGTCGCTAGCTGGTGTTAATCCACGGCTAAAAATAGTCCCCAACAAATGCAAGATTTGCTCTTGGTTGCTCAACATTTGAAAAGAAAGTCAAGTCACGTCAGTTTTATTTATATGCTACCAAATCACAACAGAAAGCAGGTTTAGACCATCCTCTTTATAATATTATTTATGGAGACCCAACAATTCCCACCATGAGCAAGCACCACTGGTGGCAGTGGCGAGGAAACCTTCCATTTAAGAAGTAGAAACCTCGAGCAGAACCAGGCTCAGGGTGGGTGGCCATCTGCTTTGACCGGTTGAGTTGGGTTGGGTTGAGAGAGAGAGAGAGAGAGAGAGAGAGGAAAGGGAACCTAGCACAATGCAAGTTCCACATAGAGATGTAAGGTAATTGTGAAAACAATAATACAAATAGCAGTGTGTGTTGAGCAGGATCATGGGGGCAGTAGGTCACTTGCGATCACAGATCCAGACTCTACAGTTCTGGAGGCAGACACACCTGCAGAGAGCAACAGGAGGAGAGGGACGAGAGAGCACAAAACTATGGGACATTATGTGAGAACTACTTTATGGTTCTTCCAAAGTTTCTGTGACTTCTCAGTAAAATCTCAAAGTTAAAAGCGAAGGCAGTGCAAAAAAATTTTTTTACCAGCATGAAAGCTCATTCCTGACCTCGGGAACAAGAGCTTACAAGCTTTTTCTGAAGCTTCCAAACACAAAGTTCTGTATTAATGTCATTTGTGGTGAAGTGAGAAAACTTGATGCAGAGCGTTCGATGTGGTTGAAATTACTGGATTAACCTAGTAAATGGACCTTAATTAGAGTCTATTTTATGTTGTGCAGATGGTGTTGTGAACACCCCATCAGCGTTGAACACCATATGCTACAGCTACTGTCATCAATGTCTCTCATTTTCACTTAAATCCAATTTACATTCCAGCTTTTGCCTTTAGAAGATAAACAAGAAGATTTAATTATGACAAGATAAAACTGTAAATTGCCACTGGGCAGAGTGAGATGTTCTGTTTACACCTGCTTTTAGGAGAAATAAAGACAAAAACCAGATTTTTTTTCCACATGAACTGAGGTGTTTTTACTGCATTTCAGTAACAGAAAACAGCCTTATTACACATTGCACTCACAGCGAAGACACATCCTCAGTGTCAGTGAACAAAGTGATTCAAAGTGGCCTTTAGGGGACGGGAGGTCTGCGTTGTTCGGACGCAGGCTCTCCCTCCCACTCGAAAGATGCACTCCAGAATGCAGGCATTAAAAGCACCCAGTTGATGCCTTGGCGGGTCAATACAACACACACAATGGGTGTAGATGTGATCGACAAAACTGTGGGGGGTGGGGGGAAGGGAAGGTGGTGGGGACGATCCACTGACACAAAATCACTGGAATGGAGAGGACTTTTCATTCACTGGAGGACATGCAGCCCCGTACAAAACTCTCTGGAGTTTGGACTCGACGTTAAAAGTTTTACTGGCATTAGAGAATGTGCGCAGGAAGAAAAAAAAAAAGCCACTGTCAATGCAACTGGCCTCTTTTTTTTCTGGTTAAAAAGTACAACGGTGGTGGCCCCTTTGCCTCCGCTCTTGGTCAGGTGATGCTCCAGTGATGCTATGCCAGTGTGGGGTTATGTTAAAAAGGGATAGGTAGACCCTTCAGGAACTAAAGGTTGGTCCACCTTCACTCCTGGGGGGAGGGGAGGGTCAGCACTTCTATAGATTACTGCTAACACCAGTTTTGTCCTTTTTGTCCACATGAAAAAAACTTTTCTTTGTTATTTTTCGGAATATGATACTCTTGCAAGTCATACACATCCATATAGATAGATGAACTCTTTTTTTTTATGTCAGCATACAAGGTAAGCTGGGTGACTATATATGAAGACAACAACTACAACTTTCACAGCACTGGCATTGGTTAATTTTAAATACAGTACTCAAGCATTGTTAGAATAATAAAATAACAAAAGAAAAAAAAAAAAAACAGAAACATAATACCCCCGAAAAAATAAGCTACTGTACGCAAGTTGGTTTCTCCCCTAAAATGTTTCTTTTGTGTTTCAATGGCATGATGTACATATTTGTTTTAACCATACCAACAGACATTTATCCAAAGGGAAAATTGTCTATCACTTTGGATTTCCCTTGATTTCATACAGTACCATGCATTTTATCTCATTAGTTTATATTTCATTTATTTATTCATTTGTTTTTTTGTCTCTAAATTTTGACTGAAATCATCAATAAACGTGTTAAGATAGCGTTGTCTTCACATAGACTCAGGTAATGGTGTTTTAGTCGGTCATTTCTCGGTGCACATCCACCCTATTGCATGTTGACAGGTTTTGCAGGATACAGTGGCAATCGTGGGGGGGTGGTGGTAGGGGTGGAGTGGAGGGGTAGAGAGGGTCGGGAGGCGGGGGGTCATGGGTACTGTATAGGTGGTTGTTGTAAGGTTATGGGAGATCAGGGTGAAGGGGTGGGGAGGGTTTGTAAGGTTTGTGTATGCCGAAAGGAGAGGGAGGGGGGCCGGAGGGGGGAGGTTTGGGGGTTGGGGGGGTTGTCAGCTCCTAGACGACAGCCTTTGAATCCTTGCAGACCTGAGTGGTGGTGCCTGAGTTAGTCTGTTTAATGTCCGTCCTCCCTCCCACATGGTTCACTGGTCTGAAAAGACAAATGAAACTCTGTTAGGGCGGATTTTTGTCCAAGGACTGAGTTGGAGCAATGTTGCGAATAATCAGTCCGGCTCTGGGTAATTTGTTCCAGCTCTTTCAAAACAAGATAGGTGATTCTTGTAAAGGAGGACTTCCAGAGAAAATGAAAGTGCTGCAACTGTGACTCCAGACACTTAACAAGTCCTTGACCTCGCTCTGTTTCACACTGATCAACTGATCAGCTGTTACTCCTGTGCTGCGGTTTTTATCAGAAGGGACTTGCAAAGACAGAGATTCATGTGTGGGGGGTGCTGCAAACAGAAAAGCAGCTGATGTGGAAGAAAAAAAGGGTATTTTCATGCTGATAACTGTAATCACCTGAGGCAGAATGTGCTAACAGTAAAGTATGGGTGAAATAATGGTTTTCAGAGACCAAGAGGGGAAAGACCGAAGTGAGAAATGAGTGATTAACTGCTCAGGTGAAAGTGTAATTGCTGCCAGATTTGCCCCTCTCCTCTGATGGTGACGTAAATGAAGCTGTTATAATGCTGCAGTTGACTTTCCTCTCTTTGTTCATTTCCTCTTTCGCTCTGAAGAAGGAGACACAGGGCTGCAAGAAAACAGCCCTGCCTGAACTTTTTTCCCAGGGCACACCTACTATGAAAATACTCTAGCAATGCTTGACAGTGATTTCCTGGTTTTCCAAAAAACAGCATTCCTACTTTCCTACTTGATTCTCCACTGTTGTCCTTCCTTCCTTTCCTCCCTTCCTTGTAGCAGAGAAGACAGGGAACAAGGGGAACGGAGGGGAGATACGTTGGAGAAAGCCCTCTCTTTCTGTCATGACTGAGCCTTGGTGGTGATAGCCATCATGCAAAGTATCGAGCACTGACAGGAGTGCAGTGCATGTAAATATATACGCCTACTGTCGCTTTTCCTATGGAAGAAAAATGTCGAGCGGAAATGTTGCGGACGTGTGTGTGGGTGGGGAGGGAGCTGATGATGGGCCACCCTGGAGCACTGAGGATTTGCAATAAGCCAGATTGGCACACACACCCAGACATACACACACACATCTGGCTCTTCACATCCACCCTGATTGGCTGATTGGTAAAGCTTCCGACGCTGAGTGAGCGTGGAGCGACTGTCTGTGAGCTTGGCGCGACCCGTGTCCTACCGTACCTTGATGGGGCCATCCACTGGGTCCAGTCCCTGCTCCGACAGCTGTTTCAAGGCACTTAGAGCAGCCTGAGAAGAGAGAGAACAACAGATGGTCGAGTGAGAGAGGGAGGGAGGGAAAGAGGGGAGACTGGGTGGGAGGAGAGTGAGTGTCACCCTTCAGCTGCTTTTCAAATAACACTTACTCTGGGAAACCTGATGCCAGCAGGACACTTTCCCTTCGCTCTCTGTTGTCTTTGGCTCCTCTCCTCTGACTGTTTATCTAGTGTTATTGGGTTAACATTTCCACTTTATGTTTTGGCTGCTCTGCATTTTCCTAAGTCAATCTGAGTGACATCTGTATTCTCTGTGACCACACCTAAAAAAAATAACGGCAGGTCTGAAATTCCTATAAATCATAAAGGCTTAGAAACACCACACACATTATCATCTTATCTGTGTAGCTCCAAACCCCACACTAACTAACTGTAAGTGAGGATATACAAGCGTGCATGTACGTTTTATTCTTAATTGTATAATGACTTCATTATGCTCAACTTGTGGTTGAGAAAGGAAGCTTTTGAGTGGAAAATGACACTTCTCAGGCTCACGCTTTCAACAGCTTTAAATTGACTGTCTCCACCACATTTAGCTCACGATCACAACCGCCCATCTTTAACAATGTAAAACCATATCATTAAGAAACTATCCTATCTATATTTCCATTAATTCAGACTATGCGACTTCCATATTTCACTGGTTCCTCTTGCCAAGCTTGAATCAAAAATGCCATGATGTCATTTCCTTCCTGCTCATCGCCCGCCTGTCTGTGCCAGCAAGAGGGGCTGCTGGTGATGTGAGGAGGGTCCGTCCTACTATCATAATAAACGCAACGTGTGGGAGTCGGGAGGTGTAGTGTAGACTGGCACATAGAGACTGAAGAATAATAACAGACACAAATTGAGTGGCAGAAGTGTTTTAGTAACAATTTCTTGACATTTGTGTTATGTCACCTATGGACTGTATATTCAGAGCACTGATCCACACAATTAATGTCACAACCAGAAACCACTTGTGAGCCACTTCTAGAAAAGAGTACCTTAAGTGTGCCAAGATGAGCTGTCCAGCCTGATCTTAACCAGGCTGTAGGTCCGATCTTGACAAGGATCCTTCTTCCATCCTAACAATTGGCTCCAGATGTGTTTGCCCTCTCTTCCTTTCTCTCTGTTTGTGTCTCTCATTGGGGGCTGACTTGGAGCAGAGGGCGTAGCTGGGGAATATATCTCCCAACAGAGCTGACACCAGTGGGTCTGACAGAGCAGAACCCTTCCTTTCATACCAATCATCATGACTAACCACTGTTCAAATATTGTATCTAAAAGTACACATACAGTCTCGGCCTGAGGGAGAAATCTGTTCTCTTACAGTGCATATCTCATTCAATATCTGAGCGCCATCTGTTAATGTGTTATCATGTTGTCTAACAAGATTTAATTACCCTTTAGAAGCACTATCAAACTGTTTTGTTAATGTGAGTATCATCATTTTTAAATGGTGGATAATTTACAATAGAAACATTCCCTATGTCATATAAATAATGATTATTCTACCATAAAAAGTATGTTTTTTCAAACACAGCAAAGTATGATTAAGTGTGGATGAAGTGTGATGAATTGGTTTATTATCTACTGTAATGCAGGGGCATGGCTTGTTAGGACATTTCACATCACAGATATTTGTTAGTTTGTAATGTTTACAACGAACTTGTAAATACAATCCATCATCACTGCAGTTGTGTCAGATTTAATAGTAGTTTAATTTAATAAATAAACTGGAACATGGGCTGAAACATGAGTTTCCGATGCTGAATCCTCAAACAATATTTCTCAAACATACTGTATAGTCTGGAAGTACAGACAATATTAACATATCCAACAGCTCCACTTTATTATTCTATAGACATCTGGTACTACAGCGGTCAAAATTAGCCCGGATCCGTTACACTCCATCACTGCTTAATCAGGATCAAGATAAGGCATAATTGGTTCTGCTCAGTAGATGAGTGAGATGTGACGACCGCTGAGTTCACCTCATCACAAAGTCCACCAATGTCTCCCTGTACTTTATTCTTATTAGTTATATGAACTATGTGGTGCTGACAAATCAGCCATCCTCCTCATAAGAACATCTAACTGGGACACATTTTCCTGATACTCTCAGGCACACAGGCAAGAGATGTCTCCATGTGAATAACAGTCTGTATTTAATCTTATAAGCGCTGAGAGGAAACATTTATCACACTTTAATCCTGAGAAAATATAAATCCCACTGCATGGCGTATCAATGTGTCTCTATGGAATGCAATATACAGAGCAGGATGTTAAAAACTATTATCTGTGTGCTTTCGTCCAAAATCATTTTCAAAGTGTTTAACTTCAGATTATGAGAAACATAAACCAGGAATCATAATTCATGACTGACAGGTGCAAGGGTCAAAATCTGGTTTATATCCATCAAAATGAAAAGAGAAAATCCGTGATGCTTCACAGGTAGTAAAAAAACTGCAACAATAATAATAGGTCTGGTTTGAAAAATTGATACTGTCGAGTTATTACTTAAGGCCTTTCTCCAGAGACTCAGAAATCAACTGAAGCCCCTCTAAGTCTGTAACAGACAATTTATGGTGCAATGTGTTTTTTTCTCTGTGAACATCTGACAGCCACTGAGATTTAGAGCTTATACTTGCAGAGATTTAAGGTGACAGCCCTGTAGAACATGACAGCGGAAGGAATGTTTTCACAATTACACTGTTAATAAACATAAATCCTATCAGGGGACTCTTGATATAACAGTTAGGTGCTTTTTTTATACATATGCAGTACCATCATGTCACCTCACAATGACCAGAACTGTCCACACATACTGAGGCGGAAAAAGTAATTAAGATAAGAATGAAACCTAATGCAGCCAGATTAATCTAAGACACATGATCAGTGTCGCACCTGATAAAAAACCGGGACAGATCAATCTCCCATTTTCTCTTGTGACCAATAAATTGTAATCACAACCAACTTCCCCATGATTAACTCTTGTTTGTTGTATTTATTCAATCGGTTTGGGACCTTTCTCTCCCTGAGTAAATAGCCAGAGCCCATCTGTTGAGGAGAAGGAGGGGTGGGGGGGTGACTGGAGATAAACAGCCATAAATCAGGGGCTTGACGGTGGCAGCGTTGCTGATATACGACAGGCAGGCATAAAGGCTGAAGCAGCCAATCCCTGGGCCCAGCAGCTCAGCGAAGGACGCACAGCCTAAGACAAATACTGGGCCTATCTGTGGGAATAGCAGGCAGTGAAATCATTATTTTTATAATGAGATAAGTTGGCCATCGTTAGAGGCGGCTGCTACACTGATGCATCAACACCAGGAGAGTATGTTTAGTCTGAGGCTGTGACGTGCAAGGTGGAGGTGTTCCATCTTTGTCATGGAACAAAGAGAGAGTAAGAAGTGGGCTAGACACTGTGAAGAGAGGATGCTGTACACTGAGTCATTAACACATGGGAGAGGAGAGGAGTGGCAGTTTTAAACAGAGAGAAAATGGCTAATTGGTGACTGAGAGCTTAACCACCTCAAAAGGAGCAAAGGAAAAACTTTGTTTGATGTGTTGTTCAATCACTTCTGAGGGAAAAAGTGTTTAAAACTGTTCTGAATGGCCACACTCAGTGGCAGAGTGACAGGGCAGCAGTTTACATATGGGGGCAGCAGTGCACACAGTCACTTCTGAAAAGCATTCTTAGTGTTGCACTCATATACACCAAAAGTGAGAGAATGAAAATCACAAAAACATAGCTTCATCCACTTCAATGAGATCACTGTGTCGGCACAGCAGGGGTGCTGAAACAGGGTGCTCGAACAACAAAACGCAGGATTGTTCAGCAAAAAATGCAATGCATCGTCATCTGGCAATACAAACATATACAAACAGACAGTCTTGGTAGAATACCTTGTAATGAGAAAAACTGTCCCCAGTTATAAAATCTTGCTTCACAGTTTTCTAGATCATTGTGTGGTGTTTTTGTATCTCTCAAGCTGGATTTCTTTGATCGTATTTCATTTTAGCACCAGTACCTATGGCAACATGCCCACACCAGCAGCTTGAATTTACTACGGGACAAGTACTCAAGTCACCTTCATCACTCTCTCCTCACCTATCATCTTTCCTCACCCCCAACTTTAGATAACAACTCAGCACTCACCATCAATCCAAGACTGTGAGCCAATCTGCAGCGCCCCACAGCCACTTCACACATGGGCCCATTCATCTATCTATCTAGTTGTCCCTAGTTCAAAGGCTTGGACAAACAGTGGTTGAAGGTGACGGCGTCTGAGGAGGATCTGCGACCGTGGCCAAGCTCCTGATGTGGAGTGACAGGAGCGGCTCATTTTTCTGGGCCTGCTGCGCTCTTAATGGCTTCCCCAACAGAGGCTTCGCTTCCATCAGCAGCTTAGCCAAACAAAGGCCTGGTCCCCCAGGAGTCCACGGCACCGGCCTGATGGATCTGATGGATCGTTGGATCACATTGACCCTGACAAATCAGACCCCTGCGTCAGCTCTCGCTGCTGGACTGCTTGGTTCTAGGGGAAGCACTGAAGACATTTTTGGGAACGGCAGGCTGAGGAGAAAAGGTGGGGAAAAAAAGGACGAGGGGGAAGAGACATGAGAGGGTAAGGCTAGAAAAGGAAAGAAAAGAATTGTTTGGTGGGAGAGGAACCACAGGGAGGAGGGGACAGGAGCCTTCAATCCTTCGATCTCCATCACTTCACCCTCTGGCCCTTAGCAGTCATCAAAGACATCAGGGAGGTCCTAATGAGGTGAAGACCACCAGCACATCATTCAATCTCACATACTTGCATCTCTTTCTCTCCTCCTACTCTGAATCTTCCTAGTAGAAGAAAGAGAAAACATTACCCTAGTTTGCCTGCTCTCTTGACTTTATCAGATCAGCTCCTGCTTCTGCTCTGCTCTGCTGGAGGCCAGATGAAAGTGCAGACACCAGTTTAAGGTTTAACCCAATGACCCAGTCTCAAGAATACAATGTGGTATTTCTCTTTTTACCAGGGCAGATCCAGATTCCCAGGGCTTTCTCTGGCTCTGTATAGTCCAGCTGGGCTAATCAAACCCTTGCCTAATCTTAAGTCCAGGCCAAGAGCATCAGTGGCAGCCTCCCATCTTTGCTTTGATCTTGCGTCATTATCTAAATCATCTGTTTGGACGTCCACATCATCCAAGGGAGCAAGAGGCAGGAGAGAGGGAATGCTTGGTTTCTTCTTCAGACAGATTCTTCTTGTGATTTTTGGTGGGCCTTGATACAATCCCTGAAGTCTCTGCAGGTGCACCAAAATGGATCCATGTGGGCATGTGTACACAAAAAACTATTTTATTGGCTCAGTGCTGTGGTATCATGGTGTCATGCAACCTACTCGACCTGCATAGTCATTAGACACTGTTGTTGGACAGACATAAACATGGAAATGCCTTCTTTCATGAGCTGCTGCGGACATGTAATAGTTTCTGTGTAACATTAGTCTTTATTATGGTCAGAATGGAGCATTGCATCATTTACAGGAACAATATTTGGCTGGATGCACTTCCCCACTTCTACCAAGTACCACTTCACCACAGATTTACACAAACCACAGAAACATTTCACAACCACGTCCAGTTTCTTCTTAGAACTCGAGACGACGCTGGGGTGGATGAACCGTAAACCCACACCACTTGCTTTTGTTTGCTCAACTATACAGTGGACATTCATCCTCTTATTCTGCCATAACATGCTTGCTGTCAGACCTCAACAACGCTAGAGAGAGGGCGATTAATGGTGGATGGCTGGTTCTGAGCTGCTGCGAGGCGGGGACACTCAGAACATGAAGGGGATGCCGGATGGCTCATGAGGATGATCTAAGGGATGTCCAATAGACTAAACAATGACAAGAGTGGATTTCAAACAGGGTGTTTTACATGCAGTACCTGGGAAGATGGAAAAATGAGTGCACTGTTGTCAGAGAAGTTCTGAAGCTGGATATATTGTTCTGGAGAGGGCTTGTTCTGTTTTCAAAAGGCCACATAAAACCTTGACAGTGCTCCCTCTTTTTGCGCTCACTCCCCAATGCACAAAGAAATATGAGATACCAGGGAAGAGAGAATCCCAGCCATCTTTTTGTCCTGTATTAACCCTCCTGTCACTATCATGCAATCACGTCACACCTTCCTCTGATGTTTATTAAATTCTTTTAAACATTATCTATTGCATATTTTCTCTTCTCCTTTTTTTCCTTCTGTCATCTACTCTCAAGCTTCTTCTCACCCCTTGGCTTTCGTTTTCTCTAAATTCTTTTCTTCTCCTTCAACCCACATCAAAACCCTGGACAGGGATCGCCGGAACATTCCCGGATAGCTCGTGGAGAACACCTGTGTGTGCATGAGTGCAAGCAGTGTACGCGTCTATCTGTTAATGCGGTGTGATGTGTACATGGATTCTTGAGTGACTACAGAGAAAATGTATTCAGATCCTCTCACCAAATCTCTTCTTCACTCTCACTCCAGATTTCACATCCTCTTCCACATCAGAGGCACTGATAAAAGAGGCAGTGTGTGCTGGCAGTGGCCTAGCTGTAGCCTGACATGACGTTAATTCCTCTGAAGTAGCACTTCACATCTGCCGCTTCACCTCTTGTGCAACAGTGTAGCAACTGTGAATGTTGTACAGCTAAATAAACTTCTCTGTGAGGAAATCTATTTGATTTCTGCATACTTCTCAGTCATGTGTGCATGCTGCCACATTATGGTGCCCAGAATTCCTATAGTGGATAGTGTGTATGTTCTTTTGTGTGTCTCCCAAGGCCTGTGATGAGCGCTGAAGGCTGGCTGAGCTAAGTTAGCGGGTAACGGCTGTGGGGCTCCCCAGGGGAGCAAGCCTTCGCTGACATGGGAAGCCATAAATAAGGGCCCGGGGCGCAGCGCCATGTCATGCGTCATTTGGGCCAGAGAGGCCTGCTTTATCCCCTCCCATCTCCGAGCTGCTGAGCATGGCACCTCCTAGGGCGTAATACAAAACATATGAGCAGAGGGCGAGGGGCAGAAGCACCTCAGCATACCATACTCCTGCCTTGTCAGCAAAGCATCTCAGAGGAAAAGCAGATACAGCCAAAGACAGCCTCTATGATAACACTGTGCTAGTATGCCACAATCAAACTTGTCAAGAAACGGTAACTTAATCACTGAGCTTCATTAAGCTTCATTACCATTGATGTGATATTCTTAAAGGATAACAGAAATATAACATGGAGCAAGTTTAATTGGTAAAACCAATTGGTAATACTATTTAGCATTTCTAAAGAGTATCTAAGCAATGAATAAATGGTTTAAAAGCACCCTAGTCCACACTATAATGTAGCTTTAAGCAGTATGTCTTAAGCGTTTATTAGTGCTATTTTGTGAACATTTGAATGTGTATAATCAGCTGATAAACACACACACACACACACACACACACACACACACACACACACACACACACACACAATATTATAAGCCAATAAATCAGTGAATATTCATAAATTTTGAAAAAGACTTAAACCTACTTAAGGACAATATAAACAAAGAGGGTAAGAGTAAGAGTGACTCAACACTGGCAATATGAAACATTATTTAACCAAGAAGTGAAAGTGTGACACTTTTCATCAAGAATTGAGACAACAATACATTTCCAGTGAGAAAGGAGCCTACCACCCACAGGAAGTTACACAAGGGAACCTATGTTTTGCCTATCCTCAATATTTCTAAATTATTCCAAGGTTGCTGATGAATCAGTGACTAAATACAGCATGAGATGAGATATGGGGCATGAAGAATGCATTAGTGATGGAACTACTGTCTGTGAAGATACTGTGTAAGAAGAGAAAAACAGCCTTAGGACCAATGACTCACCAACATGACCACTGACTAAGCTGAAGTGCCTCCCAAAAAGAAGGGCCTTTAAATTTTCATGGGTAAACACCCACCACCATTCGCAGATGCAACCTGGGTGATTAGACACAGTCTGGGTGGACTATTCCTTTATGACTCATCCAATGAACCAATATTATTTCATTAACAGTTTATGCTTCACTTGCACAGATGACATACCCAGAAAATAATGTTGCTTCATCAACATAACTCTACATGTAAGTCATCCACAGGATTAAAGAAGCTTCAGAAATATAGGGAAGTTGAGAAGATCATCAAATGTCACCTTGAATTTTCACTTCCTGGGCTAATAGTGAAGAAATACACCCCTCACTGTTTTCTATGGTTAATGTCTGCTTCTATTGAGTTTCCCCAGACACTCCATAGATGTGTTAGATCATCTCATCTTCACCTGCAGAGATCTACTTTTCTATGCCGCAGGGACAGGCTTCTATAATCCTGAGCAATTGGACTCAAATTGCCCTGGGGGAGGTACGAAAAGCTGCGGGAAGAAAAGCCAGCCTTCAGGCACTCGCTCTCTTATCAGTGGAGAGATAGTGATCGGTCCCAAGGGGCGTCCCATTTCTCCCTTTTCTGCTCTTTTCTGCCTTCTAATCCCCGTTTTCCTTTCCACTTTTCTTTGTGTCAAAGATGGACCACATGATCCTTTTTAACTGCTCTATTCCTGCCAATTTTCATTGTCCTGAATTTAAAATGACAAACTCCCACTGTTTGCTTGGTGATGAATTCCACAGCTTAGTTGAAGTAGGCAGTGGTACAAGCAGTGGTTGGGTGGAGATGCAAATGTGATGGCTGTGGTTGTTGCCTGGCTGCTACACAACCAGAGGAAAAGACCTTTTCTATCCACAGCATGGAAGCATGGGCAGCTCACACCAGGGGTAGGATCCAAGGTCTTAATCACTTCCCTCCATTTGCATAGATAACAAACTTAGTAAAGATACTGGAGTGGGCTGCATCGGTCGCTAGTGAGGATATCAGTCTGGATGTCAAAGAGCATTGCTGGCTGTTATCAGCCCTTCCGTTAAAATTGGAATCCAATTATTTCTTCATCATTGGGTTAGTAATAGAAGCTAAAATACTAGTTGCATTAAAAATGGTCTGAATAATGAGGAGATGGCTCAGATGAGTCATTGAAGCACCAACTTCACATCACTGAGTTATTAAAATCTCCTATTCCAACACAATGGCAACAGCTGCTGTCTTCAGCTTAGATCTTCAGAATGAGTTAAGGCCCAGTGCATGCCTGAAAATAGCAGTATGCACAATGTGTCAAAAGAACACGTTGGAAGGCAAAAGTGTTGATGTCTGTTCAGCATGGCCACACTCAAAGGTGGGACAAAAAGAAGGCAGTTATAGAGAGGGGCATGAAGTGGTAATAGTTCAAACTGAGACAACGGCGCACACTTTCAGACAGCCTTGACTCAATGGCTCCTAATGTGCTGCATTTATTCAAACAGGGAAAATTAGTTGGTTGTATTAGGAATGAAAAAGAGAGAGCTGAGGTTCACACCCTGCCTTCTTGCTCAATTCAGCTCACCTTGTCACACTGAAGGTTTCAGAAAGTCTCAAAAATTGTAGGACATAGTTGGGTAGGTATGGGGGAAGAAGGGTTCAGACACTCCTAATCACTTCATTTGGAGCATAGAGTCCGCTTTAGACCAACAAGACAAGATTCACAGAAGAGACTTACAGGTGTGGAAAGGCAAAAAAGAGGAACTTGGGAATGTAGTATATGAAAGGGTTAAGATAAAGGGTGAGTGGGGAGAGAGTATCTTACTGTGACAGCCGGCAGCTGCATGCAATAATCCCCAACTCCCCATCACGAGCCCTTTATATTTTCTGGTCAGAAACAGCAGTGAGTAAGAGAGTGGATGTCTGGTGGAAAAGTCATCGGGTAACAAGAGAGGATGTGCAGTCAGACAGCGTTTTACACCTTTTTCCTCTCGTCTCTTCAGGCCAATTCATGGTTTCCGCTTGCCCTGCGACGGAAGTGGTGCTTCTATTCATGCTAAATTCGGATGTATACGTATGCAGACTTGTTCCTCACATGCCCAGAAGAAAATACGATGGCTGTCTGACAAAAACATGAAAAAAATCAAAAAAGAAAATTGTACATGCTGTCCACTTAACAAGAACAGGACCAAGGATGGGAAATAAACAGTGTATACACAGACCAAGTGTTGACTTTACTTGTCAAAAGCATGTGACCCTCATGGACTTGGACAAATTATGAAATTTACACCATGCAAACCAATGCTGATCCTTGCAGAGGTGGAAAGCATGAATTGGCCTTTCCTAAATGCAGTTCCCCCAACTCCTTTCTGCAATGACTTTTAATCACCTCATATACACAAGGGACATGTCTGTAAAACGTGTTGCAGTGTTTTATAATTCGCTATGGATCCCTGCAAGGCTTGTGACTGTTTCTCATTAACCAGCATGCTTGCTGAGCCAATAAGATACGGATGGACGTTTTGTCTTTTACTTAAATCCTAAGAAATACTGAGTGGGCCTGCATCTAACTGTGTGACAGGACCGATTGAGACCCATCAGGCTTCAGAGAGCCCCTGAAGTGTTATGAAAACCCTACTATGTTTCTATGGCAACTGGCAGTGCGTACTGCCTAAACAGATTATATATAAGGCATGTTTACTGAAAACAATAAATTCCAGCATGCTTATATCAAGACGCAGGCCTTACTGGGTAGGGCTCCTCCAACCAGGCTGGTTTTCTGATTAACAGGTCCACACTGACTAGCCAAATACGATGGGGAAAAATGTAATGTAATGCATAGTGAAAACATATGTCTTTTTAAAATGTTAGCATAATGCCATTACCATGTTAGTTCAAAGCCGGCGGGCCTGTCACAGTGTTCATAAACAACAGGAACCAACCGCAACAGGAACAACGGCATGTTATGGATTCAGCCTGCAAACACTGACGTGAGCCAAGGCCAGATACAGAGTGGCTAATGTGATGAGCAAACATAAATTCACATAGGCACGGTGGGCCTCACATGTACAATAAAAACAGCATGACATGATTGTCTCCAAAGCTGGAGAGCAAAGGAAATTAAATAAGCCATGTGTGCCACAATTTTGACTAGACAGGATATCTTTTTAATATCAGATTTCTCTAAAATGTCATGGACAAGGGCAAATATGAAATCTGATAGGATTAAAATAAAATGATTGGAATTGAACAAGCAACTTTCCCTCAAGTGTCTAAATCAACCATTCAAAAGCAAGTACATCAGTGCTACAGTTTTTCTGCAGTAGCACAAAACAGAGGATATAACCCATTATTTGTCAGTGATGCTGTGATTTTACCCACAAAAGAGCAATGAGTATTTAATCCTCTGTGGGCAAGTTTTACGAGCCACCTCACACATTTTTACAGCATGGCAAACAGACAGTAAACACCAGGAAGGCGCTGAGCTTTAACACATGATTAAGACACAGCTAATTAGATTGCGGACAGTAAAACTGTGAGGGGAATCGTAAAATAGGGAGCAGGGGCAGGACTGAGCGAGGGATCAGGTACGACCAGCAGACGTTTAAGTCACGACACCGCAGGCTGCTGACAAATGATCGAGGTAGGGTGTCTCATTTCTGCTGCCTTCTCTGTGGTGAAAATGTAAATCGCAGACTTTCTAAGGTAAAAAAAAACCCTCACACACACAAGCCCCCCATGTCCACCATCCATCCATCCCTCCATTCTTCTCCTCCCTCTTCTCCTATGCAGTGGTTAGTCCCATGAAACTGGGGTCAGGGTACTAATGGAGGACCTTGTGGCCTTGTGTGCCTTTGGAAACAACCCCTCCCCACCCGCCCCACTCCCTGCTCTCTTATAAATCAAGCAGGCTTCATTGAGAGTGGCAGAGTCCTCTGATGTCCCAGCCATGTCTCATTTCAAAGTCCTTCTGAAGGCTCACACGGTTCCACATTTACTCACCGGGCACAAGGGAGATATGTGTGTGTGTGGTGGTGTGTGTGTGTGTGTGTGTGTGTGTGGGGGGGGGGGGTGTAAGATTCAAAGAGAGAAAGACAGACGGAGAAACAGAGTGAGAAAGAAAGACAGAGTTTGGGTCAAAAGAGAAGTTGAGGGAAATTAGGAATAGAAAAGATGTCCCGAAGGAAAAGCAGGCCACTAAAACAAATGTTTATTTAGTAACTAAGCTGCATTAGACCTCTCACTTGAGAGCATGTACAATAAATCATAGCATTTTGGGAATCACTTTCTGAGTGTATGTGTGTGCATATGGGCATTTGTGAAGGTAGTGTAGATAAAATGCCTTCCTCTATTGCACAAAGTGTATATAGAAGTGCAATCAAAACATAATTTCCCTGCCTTCATGGTAAATTGAGGTGTGCGTTCTGTAGAAGGATAAGTGATTGTTGAGATAATGACATTCTGTGGTTTGCTTTAGACTGTGCATTCATAACAAAGCCAGATTAGTTACATATGGATTCAAAATGAATGTTTTCCTGACTATAGTTTTTTTTTTTTGTTCCATATACAGCCTTCCTACACATCATCTGAATGACGCTAAGTGCACCTAATCTAAACCAGCAACACATAAAGACACTCTAGAGGCATATAAAGGGAAAGGAAAACAATAACATTTCTTTGCAATCAAAACTATCTTGAAAAAAGAGAAGGGGTTGTGCAGAGAATATCAGGGACCCTAAACTGGAACCCTGAGGAACACTAGAAATAAATTGTATTTATTAATGTTAAACCAATAGTTCAGCAATTTGGGAAATATAACTATTCTCTATCTTGAAGGTTAAATGACAAGATTGATACCACACTCACATCTGTATGGTAAATACAGTATGTAGCTGGAGACAGCAGCTGGTTAGCTTGTGAAAACAGCTAGCCTGGCTATCAGCTCCTCTTAAGCACAATAATTAAGAAATTACATCTTTTTTTGGTTTAATCAAAATGAAACCCAAACTATAAAAATGACAATTCACTGTCTTATGGGGTGCTTATGTGCTGAGACGACAGGAAGTTTGTATGAATTAAAACAAACAAAATAGAAAATGTTAATTTGTGAGCTGTAGAGGTGCTGGTAGGTGGATTTTGTTACCTTTGGACACAGCCAGGCTAACCAGCTGCTGATAAGTTAAGCTAACCAGCTGCTGGTGGTAGCTTCATATTTAGTGTAAAGTCATAAGAGTGGTGTCATTTTTCGTATTCAACACTTTGCAAATAAAGAAAAAACGAACTTTCCCAAAAACTATTCCTTTAAAGGATCTAATTAACAATTAAAACACATTAAAACATAAACTTACATTGTATACCTCAGAGTGAAATATAGTCTAATTTGTCACATCACTAGATCATATTCAGGATAAATGCTTGCTAAATCATTGCAAGACTCTATGCCTGTGATAGCTGTCATATTCAACAGGAGAGTGCAGGCCTGAATGTTGATCAGCTTGCTAAGACATGCAAAATGAGAGCTGATCCCTGTTTTAAAAAAAATGCCATGCATCTCCTCTTTCACTTGCCTGCTGCGATTTCTTCCCCTCACATTTTAGGTAGTGACAGTGTGGTTTGCTTAATCTTTCCTTATCTCCTTTAAATGCAAAGGGTTGGGCTGAATTTGCATGTAAAACAGAACACAAGCTGTCACTTGTGACTTTATTTACAGAGGAGATTTGGAAGATCACGAAGATACTGTTATGAGGTGGGCAGGCGCACACACACGCGTGTGCACACACACACACACACACACACACACACACACACACACACACACACACACACACACACACAGTGTTTACTTAAACCACAGGAGTATGCGACACCTTAGTCGTAACTGGTGTTAACCCCCGATGTGGCTGTTGTTTTGAGTGTTTCAAAATGTCTGCTGTTTGAGGCCTGAGAATGTGTTAACATCAAGATGAGAGAACGGTGGTGGCGATGGGGGGCAGAGAAGGAGGGGGGCGCAGACAGACAGAAAAACATTCCCCAGTCGCTACGCTCATCTCCATAACTCAGTACGCTGCCACAGAGCACTGATACTGACGCGGGACATTAACGGCCAGACTCCCACCACTGGAAGCGTCGTTACCTGCCACTGAACAGTTAGGGTCATTTAGGGCCCAATTCGTGACTGCCACCACAGAAAGGCACATCTTTTTGCCTCTTGGTTGCAGTTAGGGTTAAATAAATCACTTGTAGTAATTCTGTATTGGGCGAGAGGAGCCTCGTCTTGCATGGCTATGGACCTGTCAGCGAAATCTGAGTGATAGCTTGTAATTTCTGAAAAAAAACATGCCATCATCACACTGTGTACGATGGAAATCAAAAACAACTTTTACAAACAAATAGCATCTAAGCATCTGGGAGATCAGATTTCATTAAGTCAGGAAAGCAACAAAAGAGTATAATTACAACCAACAATACAGGTCATTGTGAGGAGTGTGTGTGTGTTTGTCTATGTAGATGTGTGGTTGTTTTTGCCTGTGTGGTAAACTTGTATGCCTGCAATTACTGTCAGAGTGTGATTTGCTTTTGGAGCGCTCCTATGATGATTAATTCTCAGAAGTTCTTAACCATAAGATGTGTGTCACATATCAAGTTAAATGGCTTTTATAAATCCAGAGCTTTTCCTTGCAGAGTTGCACAATGGAGGTTCAATGTGTTGTGCAACTCTCCAAGAGTGGGACTGACAATGCCAATGTAGAGTTTGTGGTCCTCTACTTTATCTGTTCTCTAAGATGTTGGGGAGCGGGGTATCAGGAGATATGGCAGCTGTACACACATCACAATATTAACTGTGTGTGAAATTGAGTATTTCCAAAGGGCTCAAACAGAGGAATATTCATTACTACGTCAACAACAGAGAGCAGAACAATTTGCATAATGCTGGTTATGAAACAAGGGAGAAATGTTAACCTTTGCAGAGTGAAAACCAGTGTTAAAAAAGGTGTTTTCACCACAGGTGACATAACTCACACCTTGTCACTGGGGAGATGGCAAAGCAGAGGAAAAAGATTAAATAGCTGGCCCTTATCTTGGGGACCTTTTCAGCAAGGCGAACTATCACTCAGTATCAAATGACATTAAGTTAATGAGCCAAAGACGCTACAAAAGAGCGGCAGGTAGCGAATTAGCAGCCTGGTTTGCTCATGCCTCCCACAGGGGTGATGAGTGAAAAGAGGTGTGATTGGTTTAGAGACCTTTAATCAAGCCAAATTTGTGTGTGTGGGAAATCACACACATAGCCTTAACAGCAGTAGAGGGTGCAAGGCCACTGCCAAAACATCTTGCTCCTCTTAGCATAGAGGTGATAATGAATGTAACACCTTTGGTTGCCTTAAAGCAATCACACTAGTCTGACAGGTATGAAACCAACTGGGAGGGAGAACAATTAATAAGTATACACATAAACATATAAATTACACCTAAAAACAACACTTCCTGTCATCCCCTCTATTCACTATTCACCTCAACAAAACGAAAAAAAAAAGCTATATTTGCACAAAAACAATATCTGATTACAGTAACAATACTGCTACTAATACAAATAAAATCACATTTACCATCAGTTGTGGGCATGGCGTCAATGTTTTCAGCTCTCTTAATGTATCACATGTCATCAATTCAGCTTTCAGAGACACTCCAGGTTATGGAATTTAATCTAAACTGGCAGGTAGGGTAACACTATCTGTCATACCCACCATATATTTGAGTGTCTGACAATTTTACACATCTCTGACAACTAAAAAGTGTCATGTTACTTTCTAGCACATACTTTACCAAGGCCAAAAGCCTGGAGCGCAGATACTGAAGATTTCACTTTTGTTTTCTTAAGTATGGAACAGAAGTTATCATCTGGTTAGCCAGTGCTTGTGGATAAATATTGTTTCTTGTGAGAGAAGCCTGTAGTTTTTTTTCTTTGTAAATGCATCATTGCTAAGGTGGGAGTGTTGATGCATTAGTAAGCAGCATTCTTGCAGGCCTAAAGAATCCACTAAGGATCTATGCAGTAACTTGACATGAGTAATCTGCACACCAGTGGTAACCCTCCTGAATTGTGGTCTGCACAAGAGCTGTATGTCAACATTAATTCACTGCTGCTCATGAAACATGACACAAGGTCAACAGCTTTGTTACATGGTGTTAAAGGGTCAGTTCACCCAAATCACAAATATACTGTATCTGGCTAGAGATAGGCTCTGGCCTACGATGATCAATATTTTCATGAATATGATATTATATTACTCAAAAGCAGAAATAATCATTAGCTGCAGCCCTAACATTGAGGAAAAACTGACGTATGACAATGCAGTGCAAAACAATGCCTGCTACACATTTCATTTTGAAGTTTTTATTTTCCACTTGAAGTTATACCCAGTGCAAACCAGTTTTTTGTTTAACATATTGTGTCTAAAAGTAAATCAAGCACAGTCCAACCCAAGCATCCATGTGTGTGTTTAGTTCCACGCCATGTCATCCCTTAATAGACATGCTAATGCTCCAAGGGGCCACTTGGAACTATCAGCATGTCCCCTAAAGGGCAAGTTCATGTTTATTCTCTCTCCACTGGTCACTGCTTCCTTTAGTGCGCAAAGCACAAAGAATCACTTCTGTCTCTTATTTTCTCATTCCTTATCCTCATCAATCTCTCGTAATCCCACTCAATCAATTTCTCTCCAGATCCTCTTCTCCAATACTCCCCCCTCCCTCTTTCTCTCATTGCCTCTGAATCGTTTACCCCCTCTCCCTCCTCCTCCTCCATCATTCTTTCACTGCTCCTCTCCTCTCCCGTCACACTCTAATCTCCTGGTCTGAAAGGTGTTTCCTGAGGAGGGCATGTGGGAAGACAGGCGGGAGTGATGGATCGCTCTGTGGATGCTTCACTGTGTCCCCTCTCCCGGGCGGGAACAGGGTGGAGTAAGGGTAAGGGGAGCAGCAGGGGTTGGGTAGGTCTGACAGTGGGAGTGCTGGGTGAGGTGGTGTCAGGGAGGTAGGCAAGGTATGCGCTCCTTTGAAAGGTGTTGTTAGAGGGGGAGCAAGGGAAGTCTGTGACTGCCCCCCCTCTGGTTCTGTATGATGTGGACTAATTATAGTGAAGAATGAGAGCTGTGCAAACATGTGCCTCCTGCTGCAAATCGCAATCATAACATCCATTTATATATTTGTAATTCACTTCAATTAGAACCTCTGTAGTTAAATTAATCAAAGCCACTGCCAGTCACACATCAATGTCAAATAGTAAAAATATTTTACTGTTATTCAGAGATCAGACCACTTCCCAAAAACCATAAAAAAACTATTTGCAAGATTCTGGCAAACCAATTACGCCTCATAACACTTCAATTTCTCTTAATGGAGGAGAGCGTGTGAGTAAAAATGTTCAGCTCAAACAGGGATTAATGTTTAACTTTCTCAACTTCAACCCACAACACAAAGGCGCCTCAGCTTGGTTTAATAATATACACTTTGTTTTTACATTTGGAACAACTGCGTCACTCGCAAAGCATGGTTAAAATCTTAAATCTCTTCATAAAGCAGCATCTCTGAGAAGTTCTACACCATTCAAAAGTGTATCACTTTACCCGGTAGATATTATTTTACTCAGGTCAGACAAGCAAACCATATTGTTAATGCTGTTACCTTCAGTAGCTGATTCAGGCAAACTTTACACTTACAGCAACAGGTATCTATAGTCATCATCTCGCAATATGTCTCAGACTCATTCAGTGAGCACACACTTGCATCACATTTCCATGTAAAACTAGTAAGACAATTTTACTCAATAGGTCAAAATGGCTTTAAAAGTCATGTAAAAAGAGAATTATGAAATATCTACACTGAAGTCTCCTGTGATGTGGCTGTAGCTTGTGACATTATCCAGGGTGAGTAATTTCATAAAAGCTAGTCTATTACGATATTCATTGTCAATTTGACTTGATTAAATGTCCTACCATTGCAGCTACTATGAATGCCAAAGCTCCAGTCAAGATTTAATTATATAATACTAATTAGGATCATGCTTGATATTCCGAAGTAGTGACTCCATTCCAAGGATCCAATAAAGAAATCAGGTTAACAAAAGTGACTCCTGAGTGTACAGAATGTCACAAAACCCAAAATGGAGTCTTTATGACCAACAAGCTGCCCCACATGCTGGTCTCCAGTGCCTAGTTTTCTTAGCTACATTTGCTCTCCAGATGGAATTTATACTTTCACAATGAGAGTGGTCTCAAATGTTCATAATCTGGGCTGCAACACTACTTGCATTCCCACTTAAGACTTTCCATGTCGCTGAGGAGTTGTTGGACTGGCTCAGCTCATAGAAGCAACAGATGAATGCTCCCCCAGGCCAAAGTTTTGGATCATTACACTCAGCTGTGACTTGATATTAGCCAAATATTTATCGTGTCTTTTCAAGCTTTTGGCATGTTATGTTTTGACCCAAATTCTCCTTCAGATACACACATAGCATGTCATGAAGTTAAGTGGAAAATGGCGACAAAAACACCTCAAATTATGATAGAATGTGTCATGAGATTTTTCAACTACTGTATACACATACAGCTGTCAGTCAACTCATTCATTCACAGATATCTACAAGATTCAGTTTACAAAAGTTGTCTTTATAAAACTGGTGTCCTCATTTAGTTGACTTATGTTTCCTTGAAATACCGACAAATCAGTACGTCTAAACAACACTGGCAGAGTGTCATCACTTTAGTCAGACCTAGAAATGTCTGCTCCACATTCATTCAGAACTTAGAGCCCATGTAAGTGCAGATTAAGTCTCACTCCCCTGTTTTCTCCACATACAGTGATTTAGGATACGTCCAGGTGCTGAGTTTGGTTACACAACATGGGCACATAAAGAGGAGACAGACAAGACAGATAAGCAGGGAGGAGAGGCTGTCCAACAGCTGCCTGCCTGGTTGGGTAACACTCCAGCGGGACCCCCCGTGAGGAGCCCAGCCTGGGGTAACGTCTGCGCTCCAGTCGGGAAGGAAGACTTCAAACACAAGGCCTACGCAACCTCCACCCCTTTGCAGCTCCCTTCTCCTGCTGTTCTCCTGAGCCCTGCGGGGGATCTCTAAAAACCATCCCAGCAGTCACCATGCCATGAATCACACCGGTCTATCCTCTCGCTGCCACTGCACTCTCCCACTGTCACTCTTTCCTCTCTCACTTGTATGCGTTTTCGACACTTTTCCATCCAAATGAATCAAGGCAGAAATGTGTGCAACAATTAAATAAATGTGCTCCTCACCGCTGGCCCTCGTTTATCATCTCCCTGCAGCCCTGTCCCTTCATTCATTGCTTCAACATTGCAACTCTGCTGGCAACAAAAATCCACATACCAGGGACAGGGTCAGACGTCCAATTAATTTTAGCAGAACTGTCCAATGATTTGTTTCTGTAGGGTGGATTGGGTAACCTGGTGGCATGGTTATCTGTATGTGTTTGTGGATCTGGCATAAGATAACACAAACAGTCAAGAGAGCAAGCATGTGACCAAATGGTGTTTTGGTAAGGTAATGTCGGCCTTGTGAAAGGCTTTTTTCACAAGAGGAAGCATAGTATTATCTTAGTACATAAAGTGTTCAAAGGCATGCTATAGAAAATGTTGTATCACAGCTAGGTGACAAATTACAGAGAGAAGAGAGAAAAATAACATTTTCAGTAACACCAGACACCTGGAAAACCTGGTAGTGTTCACACGAAATAAATCCAAAACAGTGGGCCTCATTACCTGAGGGCACTTCTACAACACATTTTAATCCTGATGCACTATGTCCAGTGTGTCATATCAAATCAGCCAAAATGTGCTCTTGCTGCAGGAAACCCATGCAGCCACAGCTGACAATCTGAGAGACAGGGCCCCTGGGACCCAGGTTGGCTCAGCTGAGGACATTACTGCACGCAAAGCAACCTCACACACACACACAAATACACACAGAGTCTGGTGGCAGACAACAGTCACCCTGTCATCTTCGATTGCGGGCCGCTCATGTTGGACCAGCGACACCTCACACACAGCTCAGTGGGCCTTGGCCCCCCTGGTGTCCCACTGCCGCCACAGAGGGACTGCCAGAGAGTTACTTCAGCTCTGCAGAACAAACACAGAAATCAGCCTGTCTAAAAAGCATGTGGAGAAAAACGTCTAAATATATCCCAGTGCCATGGCCTGTGATTTGGCCTTGTAACAGACAGATATCAATTGAGTGAGTGCAGAGTTAACTCAGCAAAACTGGTCAAACCTTGAGTGTTTGAGCAGACGAGCAAGGCTGGAAGTTTGTGGTCACGGAATAACTCATGGTTGTAAGCTTGAGAGCGCTTCCAACAAGAGATCACCTAAAAATAAACCTGCAGCTGAATATGTGAGCTGTCTCTGTTTAGTTAAAAAAAAAAAAGCTGCCAGACGCTGTAGTTTCCCTTCTTGTCTATATGGTTTAAAATATTAACTAAGCATACTGTAACCTACGGCTGAAACTATCAACAAAAATCATTTAGAGCCAAAAAGGAGGACATATTAACAAACATCTTTGGCTCCAGGCAACTTTCAGCCAATGTAGAAGCCTATGGGCTCACATGTGTTTGGCAGATGGCACCGAATAGATGGCACATAAGGTCAGAAAGAGCACTCAGCTGTATATCTCTCACACATACAAGCCCTCCAGGAATGTCTGCACAAGGCCAAGGATTATGGCACCTAAGCACTGTGGTGTGTGTTTATGTGTAAGTGCTTCTGTGTGAGTATGTGTGTGTATGTTTGCACTTGTTGATAAAGAGCAGACTGTTGTAAAAATTATACTGACAACACCTCTGCTCTCAATCATTGATGTTTACTGTGCGACAGAAGGCTACACAAATGATTTACTCTCAGATTACCAACCTTTGTACCTTTTACAGGTAATTCATTCTATTATTCATACTATTAGTAACTATTCACATATGTAGTACAGTGTAGTACAGACGCAGTCTTCCACTTATGTCAAAAGACACTGGTAATGCAATTTTAAAATATGTACACAAAACAGCACCTGAAAATGTTAACTGGGAACATGGTGGAATCACGCAAATTACTTCTTGTAATTGTTGTGCAAGTTGTTCGGAAACATTCACACATGCAAACTGCCAGGTGGAACTGCTGTGTAGCTAACTGAACCAAGAGACAAAACTAACATTAGCTTGCTAATATGTGACCCACTAAAAGTGAAGAGTAAAAGATGTAATATTAAATATGGTTGAAATATCTGACACCCGATCAAAATACTATTCAATAATGATGTAAATGACAAAAATAACATACCTCACCTCAAATTGTCAAAAATTAGGCTAGCAGCAATAAAATAACTTACTAGGTTAATCACATATTTCCAAACTTATTCTAAACTCTTAAACATTTACGTCTCTTTGTCTGCAAATGTAAATTTAAAAAACAATACATACATAATTAACAAAAAATTGGCAGTTGAATCTAACAAACGGCTTTCCCTCCTTATTTCTGCAAGTTATGTTGCAGCTTGTGATGCTACACTTAATTTTTGTTTACATAGTTATTTGGTTTTGAATGCTACGTATGGTTTCTAGCAACCAATTTGACATTACTTAAGTTTTCACAAACTAAGCACTTCTTTATTTATTAAGTTTTAATGGTTCAACCCAATTTAGTAACTCAGTAGTTACCACAACTAGTTAGTATTCATTAAGAAATTAGGAAGGACTTAACAAACAAACACAGAAATAGGAAAATTAAATTAGACAAAGTAATAAAATTTATGAATAACTGGTGCAACCCAGTCCTAGGGCAGAAAAAGAGACACATGTTATGAACCAAAACAACAAGGTTTTGGACATAAACAGGCATTATTTATAGTAAGCCTGTTCACTACAATTTCTATTGCCACTGTTTTACAGTTAGCTGTTTAACTGATCAGATTACATCTTTTCTTTGATATTTACATGACAGTAAAATGTTTTGGGACCATGTGTGCTCTTTCTTCAAGTCATTGTTTTACTGCCATTTGACAGGGGCTAATTAAATGTGATAATCAAAAGCTGCCATCTCTATTTTTTGATGACATGATAACAAATGTTTTCACAAAAACAAAGACTCAGAACAGTTCTGACACTTCTATAGCAGCTCCTGACATCTGACTTATGGCTATCCACTCTCAACTTTGGTCAAGACTTGATAAAATCAAGCCTGAAATGCAAGAATACACTATTAAATTCTTTGAATAATTTGAAACACATTTTCTAAACAACAGACGTCAGTGGAGGCATGAGTGATACTAATTTCTATTCTATTTTGTGTTTGCAAACAACAAAGAGTAACACAACTATAAATCAGACAGAAAGAAAAAAGTTTCTAACTGTATCAAATTAATCCAGATCTTGCTCACTTTTCATCAAGTGTTGTTTTGCATGTAGAGACCAACAGTAATTTCCTCTGCCATTCATCCACAACTGCACTCCATATCCTACACATCTTTCCTCCATACATCATGGGCAGAGCTGTGTGGAGAGGATTTCCTTTGGCCGTTGATCTTTATCTGTCGCTCTGGTCTACCTGACATAAATCTCCATGAGAGCGCAGATAACACAGCAGGAAATTCCCAGAGAGACGCATAATGAAACGGGCTGGAGTCACCGCACGTTACTGTGTTAGCCGTGTGTGTGTGTGTACAGCAACAGAGACAGGCTCCAGGAAAGGTTTATCACTTCTTAGCTGAGAGATCCTCTGTTCCAGGATCAGATTTACAATGTCTAATTACACAGATAAAAGTGCGAGGTCTGTGTTTGTGTGTATCGGTGCCAAGGCCAACATGTGGCAGAGGAAACACGTGAATCTCCCCTCAACTATTAATTGGCAGCTCAGAGCCCAGATGGATCGATCTGAATGTGTACAACAGGATGCCTGAGATCCACCACCACATGAGGGAACCTTTTATATTGACTAACAGGTAGAGCCGAGGGCCTTGTTAGTACGTCAACAAATACTCCATCCTCACAACAGCCTGCATCATCATCATCATGGTAAAGCTGAGCAAATATGTGACGCCCTCAGGCCTACTTTGTTCAACAAGTGTTGGGGTTTGGGGGCTTGCTGAGGGTGACCCCTTATTGTTAGGTGCTCCCTTTGTGGTCGTACTCCTCACTGTACTGAGATGAGGAAAAGAAAGGCCTTCTCTAACAGTCGGTCATGCCCCAGTGCTCCTGGCAACAACAGGTCCCGAGGACGCAGACCTGCCTGGCCTATATTGGCTTGGCTCTCAGTTAGCGGTGGCGGCACTAGCCCCCTGTCAGCTGTCCCATTCAGGGCCGGGCCGGCCCTTTATTAAAGCTTTGAAGATTGCTGAACAAAGGGGCGTCCTATGTTTAGATGATAGAATGTAAGCAACTGGTTTTCTGCTTGGGCAACACAAGACAAAGAGCCTCCTTCTGAATATGGGGAGTACGCGAGAGAGAATGAGTGAGAAAACTGAAGAGGGAGGGAGAGAGAATGAGCGTTACGCCACAAGTTGGGGAGATACTCCGTCAGATTTCAGGATGGGGATTATTTTGATAGACTGAAAATCAGGGAGAACCGGCGACTGTGAGTGGGAGGAACAGAGGCTCGTCAGAGACAAAACGCAAAGAGCGATTATTATCACAGGTGGTTCTGATGCTCTAGTGATTAATAATAAAGCTGCAGAGCCAAGACTTCACTGTTAATTAAAGTATGGAGGAGCGCTACCTCCTCACAATATGACCTATATACTACACTATATACACTATATGCTACACTTCACTGAACCAGGATAAGCTGATCCTAAAGAACAGAGCCTAGCTGATATTAGCAGCCATTACTGGTCATCAGTGTGTACAGTATGTTGGCAAAAACAAATCGCAGAGCAGTAAACTACAGCTATAAAAACTTTTCTTGGCAGAATTTTGATGTATGTTTGACATTTATGTTTTAGTTTTATGTGTGTGTTATGTGTTTTTATTTAGTGTTATTACTCGAGCTAATTTAACATGCATTCATGCCATCTGTGATGATCAAGTTTATTGTTCAACTGCAAAATATCTTAACTTAGACTTATTTTTGTTATAAAATGTTTATGTAAGGAAAACATTAACATCAGCCAGGTCAGATTTTTATCATTCTCAAGTATGCACCTCAAAAATCCAGTTTTGGTCAGACTCTGCTAAAATGACAAGTTTAGTTTGTTCCTAACATGATTTAAGACACAATACAACTGTGTTTAGTGTAACATTCTTACTTACAAAGTTCCCCTGTTATAAGAGTCTAAAGGTTGTTGACATGTGGAAATGTTTTCATGCAACTTGTTGCAGGTTGTTTTCCAGCAGCTGTATTTCATTTGAGTTGCACTGTCACCCACCTTCAATTAAGTGAAAACCCATGTGCATCTTGGATCCATAAACCTGAAACTGACCTGTTCATGCAAGAGCCAATTAGATTGCTGATATATCATGATATTAATATTATTTCAGAATGGTACTGCCTAGTTTGCTATTTTAGTTATTACTACACTTTTTGAAGCACACTTTGATCTACAATGTTTGATTTTGCTGCTTGGCACAGGTGTGACACTCACTCTCCTGTTAACTTACATACACAAACACATACCTGGTCATGGCTGGCTTGGAGGGTGCTCCCGGTGCCGTGGAAAGTCATTTGCACAGGGGAGAGGGTCAGATAGGTCACAAAATCCTTACCACTCTGCGCATCACTGTACTGCACCTGGAAGAGAGGGCAAGGGTAGATAAATTCAGTTACCTCCAAAAGTAAATACAGGAAAACATCAGTCAGTGCACAAATGACATAGAACTGAAGCTTTCAGCGGGATACAGTCTTGTGTTTTTGGAAGTGGTTGGCTTGAGAGTAAATCTTGCATGTCTAATTGCCACCAGAGCATTTGTAGACAATTACCCCCACACCATACAGAGATGGCAGAGGGGTGGGGGTGGGGGGTGAATGGAAGGGTGTGTATGTGCGCCTGTGAGGGGGCATCCGAGGGGGTAGTGATGACATCACTGGCGACCTCTCATCATTGAGAGGTTAACTCTGCAGGCATTCCTAAATGCTGTGCAATTAGGGCTGTTATGACATGATGCTCCTCTGGGACAGTCTGCTCCTGAGATCCAAGGGCTTTTGGTAATACTGCCTGCTTATCTGCCCTACTTCTCACTGGCTCTCGCTCTGTTCATGTGTGTGCATATGTCTGTTTACGTGCATATGTGTTTGCCTGGCCTACTTATGCCCAGGACAGCTGCAGGCATCTTAATAAATATGGCACAAATAGCTATGAGAACTGGAAGAAGAGAAATATCTGGCTGATGCAGAGACACAAAGGACAGAAGGAATGAGAGAGGACATTATGGAGTCAAAATGGCTTTACACTTCAATGAGCAAATGAAAAAGTAAGCTAGCAGGTATGAAAGGATGCAGCTTTGAAAATAACAGAGCTTCAAGCAGTATACTTTTGTACAAATGGACTGGATCAGAATAAAAAAGGGCTATTTCAAGATTTTCTGAGCAGTGATGAATGGAATTTGTTTAAGCCAAAATAAATGAAATGTAATAACAGCTAATATTGTACAGACATCTGTGGTGAAAACATGTTGATGTCAGTATGTGCTGAGATTATATACAATGTGTGTGTTGGTTTGTCTCTGTATATTTATTTTGGCTGAAAGGTTCTAAGTTATTACTTTCTTTTAATCAGGGGAAAATATATGTCCTAAATGTGTGTGTGTGTCTGTGTGAGATTGTGTATTTCCCTTTGTGTTATCTTCACATGATCAAAGTTCCATCTTATCTCAGCTACAGTCTGTAAGCCATACATGCGGAACTGGTGTGTACCCGCACGCACGCATGCACAGACATACATGTGCATGCAGAGATATGAATGATCAGGTGATGCCGCTTGTGAGAAGTCACACACATGCATGTGAACACACACCTGTGGACGAGGAGATGGGCCCACAGTGATAAATTGTGGAATGCTATCTGTTATGTGTATGAATGATGAATGTGGTAAAGTGAGCCGTGGAAAAAGCCTCCTCTGACAAGTTAATCTCTAATAAATTCTCCAGACTTCAACATTAAGGGGAGAGAGGAAGAAAGAGAGTTGTGAAAAAACAGAGGGGCACTTTTTGGGGGTAAGAATATAATTATCTGGTAACAAGAATCCTATGTCAGAAAGTTTGGAAATATATGAAAGTGCTAAGCCTCCTCTAAAATCTTGGGAATTCAACCTGTGTGTGAGGAAGAACAGAACTATGGGTGTGAACTCAAAGATATGGATCTGTATGTGTGTGTGTGTGTGTGTGTGTACATGTACAAATGTCCAGTATGCTGGTTCATTTAGGCAGCATAAAGGCCTGTGGTTGGGAGCCTGTGATATATGGTGTAATCATGCTGTCTGATCAGCGGGCACTTGGCTCGGTCCATCTATTGCAAGCTGTCAGGCCTCCAGCCGAGGGTGAGGCCCTTCGATGGTGCTGGAGGAAACAGGCGCTCTCTTTCAGCCTCTCATTGTAAAGAGATATATGCTTGGATATATCAAATTTCAAATAATTCCCAGCTACTCCCATTGTATGTGAGGGTATATACACGTCTGCGTATGTTCAGTTAATGGAAACTACCAATTACAAAGTATGTTTGACCATGAGAGGCCAAAGATCTGGAGGTGGTTAAATAAATCAAGTTATTAAATTAAAATCCTCAACCTTTTCTAGACCAAACATAAGGAACTCTGCACAATGTCTGTTCTGTGTCACTGTTTAACTGGCAGCATTTAGTAAAAGTTAAATAAAAATAAAGAAACTAGCAAGGAGAAACTAGCTGACCTATATAATGACCTTACCCCTGGTTAATTCAATTCAATTCAATTCAATTTTATTTATATAGTGCCGTATCACAACAAAAGTCATCTCAGGGCACTTTTCATATAGAGCAGGTCTAGACCATACTCTTTAAAATAGGTATTTGCAGAGAGAGACCCAACAAATCCCACCATGAGCAAGCACTAGGCGACAGTGGCAAGGAAAAACTTCCTAATGATCCCATTGTTGTATTTTGAATATCTGCTCTAGCATATTTTATAATAATCTCAACAGTTTTTAAATAGATTGCCATGAAATTTTATACAGATGCTCGTGTACCTCACAGGATGAACTGTCACCACCTCATCCCTTAACTATCCTTCTAGCACCACCATCAGGTTAAAACTTTAGTTTGTCCAGGTTATGACCAAATTCCTGCAAAACTCAGGAGGTTTACATTGGTCTCAGCTATACTTTGTGGCTAGTCGTTATTGACAAATATTAGCATGCTAAGAAGCTCACCGAAAATCATTTATCTATTTATTTACCAGGGACAGTGCACATATCAACACTGCAGTCACACTTATGTGCTTAAGATTTTTGGTTTCTTTTTCCTCGTCTTCTTAGAGATTTTGAGTTGGGTCTGGAAACTTTGCTGTTGCGTACCTGTAATGCCCATTGACACACTGTATGTGATTTTGTACTACATAAATAAACTTGATTGGTTAAAACAGTCAGTTTGGCAGGTCACCAATCATCACCTGGAGGTCCTTCTTTCTCGGTGGCTTGTTGATGAAATAGTGCCTGATTCCTTTGATTTACCAGCGACTCTGACCCGCAGGCAGGAAAGAAAGTTGCCTGATCCGCGAGCATCAAAGAACATTATGGCATCATCTCATTTGCCATGATTTTGCGGAAACTAAAATAACGAGCGTCTTAAAAACAAACCGTCTATTCTCCCATCCAGCCCGTCTGTTGTGAGTGCATGTTTGTATGCATCTGTGAGTGCATGCATTCTAAACAGGCCTAACTAATCATCCCAGGTCCCAACTCTGAAAACAGCCTCTAATCCACTTCCTTTAGAGACAAAGAAGGAGAAGAGTTACGCAAGGCCTGCGATTGATCGGCGGCACTAATGTGGAACGACCTCTGACATCTGGCTTCTAAAGCTGGATGGCTCCTCTTCAAATGCTCCTCTTTATTCGAACAAACACGAACATGCACAAACTAAAAAGCAATTACAGTCATAGCGCTCTTGCAGCCATGCTTGAATTTATGTTAAGTGCAGAAATTATGCACATGCTCACCCACAAATAGATTTGTATATAGAAATGAGAGGTTGCACAAAAATTCAGGCAAAGCACATGCACAAATACACAAACGATATAGATGCAAATGTCCATGCTGTCAAGGTAACTGCAAAAACAAATACACATTAGGTGTGTTGTCATGTTACTCCAGTTAAAATCACAAAAACAAGTACTGCAGGCCTAAGAACTAGGCAGAGTGCAGGCAGTGGAGAGTCAAAGAGCACGGAAATAACTTGGACTTTACTATAATAAACAAGCCCTCTCAGCCAAAGAAACACTTTCATTGTTGGTGAGAAGCAATTAGAGGTCCACGTCGAGCCACTTCAGTGGGGACCTCAGGGGTCAAGAGTGTTTGAAGCACACTGTTAATACACTTTTCACTTGTACTAATGGCTCTCAGTGTACTTCGCCCAAATCACAGAGAGAGGTCTTCAGACAATGAGACAAAGCGAGTTCCAAGTTTAATTGAAGCCAGTTGACTATTGAGAACTTGCATTCACAAAAACGATTTTCTCATGAAATATGGGTTAAAATGAAATACCCTGGTGTGGCCAGAAAAACAGAAACCACAGAAACCCTAACACAATCCAAAAAGTCATGTAATACATGTAACTATCAGTTTCAGCTGCTGACAGTCAGAAAGCTGCAATGATTCTCTATTGTAGTTTTAGGCGGACAACCAAGGATGCACAAATCAGGTTAAAATTATAAATCAAGAAGTAACTAGTCATAATAATATAGTAAATATGGCAGGACTGCTACTTAGTCTTACTTATGTCAAATTTGTCATATTTCAGGAAAGATCCCAGCATGTTATACAAATGTAATGTAGATACCTCCACCATCACTGTCATTCTCCACTTGTTTCTGCAATGGCTGGAAAAAGATGAGTATATGTTTTATGGATAAGAAAAGGTTTTTGCTTCTTTGACCTCTTGATTCGCTTGCTGCTCCAACTGGCGTTTTCTCCTCTAATTCTTATTGGAATGGTTTTCCAGACAAAAGAGACTCACTCTATTAAAATGACTTTTATAGATACTATTAGCAATTAGCTTGACATTCTGGGAGGAACGCTTATTGAGATTTAGATGAAAAGATTGAGACCACTCTCATTTCTGAACGCTAAAAATACAGCCAGCATAGCTTAGCATTAAGACAGGAAGCAGGGGCTTGAACACAAAATGAGTTTTTCAGCGTTTATGAGCTGCACTATTTCTTTGCTAGGTGCAGTAACTTGTGAGTCTTGTCATTACTGTGATACTGCCAAACTCTGTGTTGTTGTGTTTTCTTTCTTTCGTTCTTTCTTTTTTTTTTTTTTACCTGTGGATGGTTAGCTCTGTCCCTGTATTTCTTTAAGCTAAGCTAAGGCAACCAGCTACAGGTTGTGGCTTTATATTAGACACACATTTTAACTGCTCACACATGATTTTACAGTACTAGAAAAAACTACTTTTGGTGGAATGCTTTGTTTTACTAGAAAAAAATAACATTTGAGACATTACTATCATAACTTTGTATTGTTTTCTGACCACTTTGGTTTATCCAGAGAGATTTGGACACAGAAAATGGCACAAAAGGGCTTTTTTATGATGTTATTATCCATCATTAAATTGTCATCAAAACACTTGGGACTCTAGTTTGCAGTTTGTGAAAGAGCTCGCTCAGTACAGGAGTTTAAACTGGTGGAAAAATGCTGGCCAGAGTATTTCTGAGAACAGTAACTGGTGTGCAGATAATGAAGAGAACTGTTTGGATTCCAAACAAAGTGCCAGGTTAACACACCCTCCATCTCCCCATGCTGGGACTGTGCTGGCACACCACTGCTATTGCTGCCTAGTGTTGAGAATTACATGAAATATGATCAATACTATCAATAATACAAAGAACAAAGGCAAGTCAAAAAAGATTATGCTGCATATTCAAATTTGCAATATGCTGTGCTGGCATTTGAGGGTATTTGATTTAAAGGTTTGCAAATGGGCTTGATTGTGGTGTAAAAACATCATCACTCAGTTTTGCCAAACACACACAGACGCAGGCATACGCACCAACATGCACACAGAGGGCCACCATGTAAGCAGAGAGACTGTGCGCCGAGCCAGCACAGCATTAACGGTCTGATTTATACCACCGACAAAACTTGTTTTCGAAGATCGCTCTTCACACAAATATGCCGCAGAGCGCAGCTGGAAGCCATCACCCCGCCGCAGAAATCAAACGTGGTGGGATTAGCCATCCCAAAATGTATTTTCTAACGCAAATCCCAGAGTAAACACAGGGTAGAGGAATGAGACGATGACAAGGAGGTTGGAAACAAACTGTTAGAGTCTTTGAACGTTTGTACCAGATCAGGCGTTTGATGTTGATACAGAGAGATGAGAGTCAGCAATGGAGATCAGGAAGGGAAGAGAAAGAGTAGGAGGGGTGGGGGGCAAAAACGAGGGTACAAACTGCCAGGGCAGGGTACAAGGTGTAGTCGGCACCATTTGAAGTGGTTCTTCTATACAGCCAAAGAAGGAAGCGGAGAGAGGGAGAAGAACAAACAGTGTGTAAGTGTGAGAAATCCTGGGAACTGAAGTGAATGGATATCAACACCCGCCACCCGCCAAGGATAGTGTTTTCATTAACATGGGATTTCCAACATAGAAGTTCTGATTCCAGCACAGAAACGAATACGGCCCTCCCTTCTCTCTAAATCCATCTCCCCAGTTCAGCCTGTCATGGCTAGATAACATAACTCAGCTGATTGCTATCTCTGCTGTTATTGCTTTTGGACTTAGCAGGTGGACAGAACTAATAGATGCAGTAGATAACATTCAGCTCTTCCAGACACAACCTGGAATGTTATAGTACAGTATGCTGAAGAGAATATTGACAATTTCTAACAGGTGGCGATATCCTGTGTCATTAAGGAGTTTAAATCTGACCCATATGAACGTGTAAATGACCCTACACTCATGATTTGAGACGTCGAACCCTACACGCTTCATGCTCACTCAATCAAACTGGTTCATCTGTCAGGTTATGCTTTATGCTGGTTGTCAAAACTCTGCAGGCTGGTTAAAATCTCTGCTACAATACACAAAGTGGTTCTGTCATATTTTCCATTTGCGCAACCAGAGCACAACCTCAGGAGAGATGTAATTTCTAATTCTTGCTGTAAAGGTGCTACATTCACTGTACCTGCCAGTTACTTAGGAATATGGCTTATGGTATTACAGTATGCAAGACAGAAAATAATGAGATGCCTGCTTACTGTTCAGTGTCTCATTGTTTTTATGCACCTGGGGCAAAACAAATCTAACCTGATCATTATACATTGTGAGCAAGAGACAGGATACCAGAATGCAATTTGGAATTCAAATCAATAAAACTAGGGAGCGTGACTTTTTTGAAACACAGTAGACACAATTTAAAGAGACATCACATTCTTCCTCTTATAAGTAAGTAAAGTAGAATTTAAAAGTAATGGAACACACTTTTGCAGGGCTTGTTACTGCCACTTACTTATATTATCAATAGCTTATGGTGGCTAATGTTAGCTAACATTAGCAAAGTTCAGATAGAGATTGCTTCTATATTGCACATTACTAAGTCAGTTTGTTGACTTTATGACTCTCCTCCTACTATGGTTTAGCAAATAGGTAGCATTTGTATTCCCAACTATTGTGTATGGCGTTAGATTAAAGCATGATTTATGGTTCAAATGATATACATGTGTAAACACATTAGGACCACAGATCCTAAAAATAAATCTGATTAAAAAATGTGGTGCACACATTGTAGAACAAAAATCTTTCCTGAATAAAAAAAAAGTTTCTATTCATCCTTAAAATCAGGAGAAAAATTAATCCATGTTTAACACATGGCTGTCCACTGGCTGCTTGTGTAATTCGGAGTCGTATAACTTGTCATCAATGCCTGAGGAATCATTCTCAGTATTGGTCCATAAATAATAGCAGCATGTGATGACACACACACACACACACACTGGTCTTTCGTCCACACTTCCTCTCTCGCTCTGCCCATTTCACTCCCCTCTTCTTCATTAATTCGCTCAACCGCTAAATCACTCTAACTCTGCCAGTAAGCTAGTGTGAGGCCATGTGAGAGAATAAATCAGCAATGAGGCAGTGCATTTGTCTCAGTCCAGGTGTGGATCATGGCTCCATTTTAAAGTGAAGGAGAAAAAAAATCATTAGATTTCCATCAATCATTGATCCTCTATATAAAAATCTCCTGCTCACTTTAAAAATGGGTAAAAGTTAATAATCTGAAGTAGCGGTAGTCTGTGATGTCTATTAAGTAATGTGATGGCAGAGTAAATGGGCAGCTGGTGACTGCAATGCTGAGGGCAAACCATTCAACATCTATAAACTACACAAACGGCAAGAGAAATGAGAGAGTTAAAGAGGTAAATTTGTGGAAGCAATAAGAACAGAGGAAGCAATTATGATGGAGGTGCAGGAAAGAGCAAAACGTAACAATAATAAACTAGAGAGAAAAGAGAGAGAGAGAGATACAGGGACAAAGAGAAAGGGAGAATCTGTTACGTGGCTCTTACTCAGTACTTCATCCTTGGTCCATGTGTTGTCTATTACCTCCTGCTTCTTTGTTTCTGCCCTACTTCTAGCACACATACCCACAGTGCCAACAACACGCCAGCCAAATTAATAGGAAATACACACACACACACACACACACACACTCACACACAAACACACAAACATACTGGAGTAAGTGCCAGCATCCTTGCTCCAAGCTGGCGTGAGTACAACACACTGTTGCTTATCCAGTCAGAGCTTCCACCAGAGGCTATTTTCCAATCAAATCAAAAGAAGGGCTTAGCAGGTAGGTCCGGCCCTTTGTCTGTGGAGCTGGATGGATGAAACAGACACTATGAGAATGTCCCCGGTGCTTGCTTAGTTGCTTTAATCCAGTGTTGGGCAGTCATTGTAATCCGCTCACTTGGATAACATAATTACATTACAAAAACAAAGTTACTAATCAGACCAGGAGATTATTATCAAATTACTGAAAAAATCTTATGGTGGATCTGAGCCCTTGTTTGTTGTTGAGTGTGGTCGCGAGAAAGCCGGCCCCCAGCACAAAGCGGCACATTACGTGTCCAGTGGAAAAGCAGACAAGTGCAGTTTTTGGCAAAAACATTTGAAATCTGTGGTGGTTTATCCCACAAAAACACATAAGAATACATAAGCCTTAAAAAGTCTGCCTAACATCGCTGTGTAGGCAACCAGAGGTTCTCATTACAAACCCACATGATATGAAACATCCCCTCAATGGAACACATATTGTCTGCATGTCTCAATTACAGCCTGAATTCTTCGCTTAAGAAACACACACACACACTCACACACACTGAAAAATGCGAGAGCACTGATGCTTCTGTGTGTATTTACTCACAGAAGCCCATGTAACAGTGCACAGATGAAAATATATTTATAAACATGTAAAACAGGTTATGGTTTGTACAGTATGAGAACGACAAGGACTTAAACTTCACACACAGGCTCAGCCCAACTCTTCCATTTCCACTAAACAGAACCTGCTGTGTGTGTGTATGTGTGTGTGCATATGTACAAGTGTGTTTGGGCTTGGCCTGGCAGCAGAGCTCTCTCAGGTTACACACACACAGGAAGGCTCAGAGCAATAACAAAGGCCTTTCAAAGGAACCCTCAGCAGGTTAAGATAAAATGTTTTCGCTCAAACTGATAAAAAGCATCTGCAGCTTAAGTGAACAGGCGCTGGTATCAGTGGCGTGGTATGCGCCACAGATCGGCCGGCGCAGATTAAAACGGAACCTGGGTTGTCTTCTTATTAGACACAAAGAGAGCGAGTGTATGTGTCTGCTGTGTGTGTGTGTGTGTGTGTGTGTGTGTGTGTGTGTGTGTGTGTGTGTGTCCAGTCTGGTAATGACAGAAGCACCTGTGAGGTTTAGTTCCAGCTCTAAATCCACAGCCTGCCAATAATGTCCACAGTGAGAAACAGAAAACAAATAGTGTGTCATTGAGCAGTCCTGCACTCATGAGTCTACTTGTCTTGTTGCAGCATCATTGTCATTACACTCTTCTTGTTCTCAGATAGGCATTTCTAAGCAGTTTTGTCTACACACACACAAACATATGCAGCAGTTACAGGTGATTCGAGGTAGAGGTCATGCACAACATGCTGTATACATGTGCTCTGAAATGAAAGCCTGCATCTCTTAAATGGAGATGTTTCAAGTGGTGTGTGTGTGGCTGTGTTTGTTTCTTCTGTACAACCACAGAGGTTGACCAAGACCACATTCTTATTTATAGGGATGGCCCAGAAGGAGAAGACTCAGGCCAAGGGGGTGTGTGCGTGCATATGCCTGTATGTGTGTGGGGGGTCATATTTATGCATGGTCACGCTAACATCTGTGCTGTCACTTTAGCATGTGTGTATACTGTATGACTGTACCACAATGTGTCTGCAGCTCCTACCAAGTTTAAATTATGACTTTCATGACCTAATTGATGCCAGTTAAAATGAAATACGAGCCTACATTCCACAAGTGAAATAAATGTGAAATTGGAAACAATTGGGCCTCTGTGGTGGGGCTTTTACCCAGAAAGAGTACCAACATAGTGCAAAACTGTACTACTTTAAAGCAAAATTTCTGTGTATTACAACTAAGGTTTCAAATTTGAATCAGTAAAGTTTGTCTAACCTGGACTTTGTTGAAGCTATGTTGCTGTGTGACTGCCAAACAACAGAGGTAAGACTTTTTCTGGCTCTACAGACACCCTTGTGGCAGCAGGTCCACCTTGTTGCATCTCACCTGGAAGCCCTGGATGCGAGCCAGGTAGTCCAGCTGCTGTGCAGGCTGCACTGAGACGCCACAGGCCAGGGTCGGGTTCTTCCCCTTTATGGGCAGGGAGGCGTCGGCAGTGGGCGACTGACCGTTGAGCAGCAGCTCCCTGGCCATGGTAGCCGTTGGGCTGGGTGAGGAGGCTGTGCTGCTGTAGTATGGAGGGTGTCCGGGGGGCAGTGGGGCAGAGCAGGGCCCCATGTCTTTGGATGTTATGTAGTTGACGGAACCACCGCCGCTGCCGCCACCGGGGCCCGAAGCACTGCCCCCCTGCTTCCTGCTGGCCTCCATCTCCTGGTAGACGTCGGGGCTGAGGTGAAGAAGACCTTTCTGGGCTGGGAGGGGGGTCAAGGGTCAAGGAAGAGGAGAGGGAGGATGGATGGAATAGAGAGTGAGATGATAGAGATGGAATGAGGGGAGGACAAAAGGAACAAAATAAGGGATGGATAAATGGATGAATAGACAGAAATGAGAAGGTGGAAGAGTGTTAGGTAGAAAATGATACAGTAGAAATGGTGTTTATAAAGGAGCAGAAAGGGACAAAAGTGGGTGATCGAGGGAGAAAGAGGAGAGAAAAAGTGTTATTATTGCTCTCATTATTAAGCATCAAAATTTTTTGCACACACACACTCCTCTGCCACTCACTACCAATGACTTGGGGTGTTTGTTTGGGGCCATTCATCTGCTCGGGTACTAGACATGAGATCCCAGACCTGTGGCAGTAAAACAAGACCCAACCCAACCTGACCCCATTAGACTGAGCAGAACTGAAACCCGATTCAGGTCTGGGGTCAGGTCTCCATTCCTGAAGACAGACCTGTGAAAAGCTCTAGTTTCTGCATGTGTGTGTGCCTAACGTGTGTGTTTATGTGTGTGTGTTGGCTCCCCTAAACTGGCATTCCATCACCGAACATAAATGACAGTTTCATGTGATTTGGCAGTTCCGAGCACTATCAAAAGTGTCTGCTGGGAAACACACAAAGCCTCTTTCTCCCTCACTCTCAAACACAAACACACAGAGACACAAACGGAGCATCTACCAATATCAACAGAGCGGCTATGACATCATTGATGGGAAACAGCATCGTCAGCGAACTGGCACCCTGCTTCACTTATAGCGTCTCTTCAAAAGCAGGCACGTCACAAGCAGGTTGGGTCTCAGATCAAGGTTCTTGTGAGAATATTTCAGTGGCTTGAGGAAACATCCCGAGCGATTTGGATCCAAGAGGCGGAGGCACCTTTGTTGTCTGACCGGCTTTTCTTTAACAGGATGCAGCTCGATCCAGACATGCTGTGGTTCGAGCCAGCTGAGCGCAACAGCGCTCCAAGCCTATGTTTCGATCCAGACCATTTGGATAAATCTCATTCATTTATGTTGGCTTCCTGCGCTCTGACATCACTGTCCTGAAATGGTCATGACAGGTGGAAGGAGGAAAACACCAACGGGGCTGATGTTCGGTGCTTTCGTCACTTTTGCGGCTGCAGCGGAGGCGAGAGGAAGGGATGTGAGACGTGAAAGGAGAAGTGGACGACGACATGTGAAGGGAAGAGAAAAGATAAAAAAAGAATGATGAGCTGGGAGCCAGTTCAGATGGAAGAGGAGGTGGGGATGAGTGGATGTGAAAACCATGCGGAGCCTCCGAAGCCCAGCCAAGGTCACCAGAGACAGGAAGACCAGCTGTGTATGTGTCTGTGCATACGTCTGTGGGCTTGTTTGTGTGTGCGCACCGACCAACAGCTGGGAGAAAGCGCTGGAGTGAGCGCATGACTGACAGGCCACTTCCTGTTTGAGTTAACATTACCATCACTCTCACACACACACACACACACACACACACACACACACAGACAGAGGGCTTTAGCTTACTCTAGTCTAGAGTTTCTGGGAACCTGCAGACAGTATTTCCCATTATGAACAATGAAGTTTGCGTTCCTTTCCAGAGGACCAGAAAAACTGAAGGAAACAGCAATGAAATCCAGGACTTATTACTCATACTACAACAAACTGCCCTACGCCAGCAATGACACAACTGCTAGGATTTTTTCCCCCCTCCCAATCATGATGACAACTTTAATTTGAATTTACACAAGTAAAACTTGCAGGCCTGTGCATTCTGAATGTAGCGTCATAAAAAATGAAAGGTGTTAGCCAACATGACATCAGCAGTGGACAAAGAGTATTGAAGGGGGGTGAGGGGGGTAAGCGGTGAACATAATCCATGTGAGTGTGTGTGATTGTCTGCTTAAGGGTGCGTGGGCGTGCATGTGAGGATGTTTGCATGTGATTGAGTGCTTGAAGCTGGTTTCAGATGGCAAGCGAGAGCGTGAGAGCAAGAAAGAGCGAGAGTGAGACAAAGGAGGAGAGACAGTGAGAGTGAATTAGTAAGAGTGACGGAGTGTGTTTGTGCGTGAGGATGTCGGACAGCGATTGTGAAATTGTGTACATGAAGTGGGAGCGAGTCAGAGAAAGGGGAGTGCGGGGGGGGGGCAGAGTGAGGCTGAGAAGTGGGGGGGGGGGCGAAAGAGTGAGGGAGAGTATTTGTGGTGCTGGATCCAGGCAGTTTCGGAGGGGTCCCACCCAGGCTCGGCGTCCAGTGGGCCAGGGGAGCGCTGGAGGGAAGCCAGAGCCAAGCATGAGACTGATCGAAAACAGATAGGGCCGAAGCCCGCCGCTATAAATCACCACGGTAGGAGCAAGACCTTCACATAGTTCACACATGCACACAACGAGCAGATACGAGTGCACACGCATGCATGCACGCACACGCACACACACACACACACACACATATGCACAGCAGGAAATGAAATGTGGCAACTCGAGTGAAAAGCCCTGCTGCAATACCCATGGGAATAAAAGGGAGAAAAATCACTCTCTTCTTACTTCTTTTTCTTCTTTTCTTTTTGCGCTCCCTTCCTGTCTCTAAGCCACCCTGTTTGTTGTAGCACTACATCCCACAGCTCACCAGGGCAAAGGACACTAATACACACACTCTCTCTCTCTCTCTCACACACACATGCACACACACTTATACACACACAGGGAGTTCTTGTGGGTGCCTGAGGTGTATGTGTGTGTTTTGTGTGGAAGAAGAACGGAAGTACAGAGCAATAAATGGACAGCCTCTGACACATGTACCCAGTTTCTCCCAGTTTGCCTTACATAATGCTGCAATGCTCTTTATGTGGAGTGATAGCTGGTCAGTGCCACCATTACAGGAATGTGGACAACAATTTGTATGCTATCTTGGGCTGACAAACTCAACCAATTTTTGATGCTGTTTATCGCCAGCATTTTTTCAGCCACTGCCATTCAATGCATTTGTGTCCTGTAACTCCTCTGCCTGTGTATATAGCGGTTTTACAGTTACTGGAAAAATTGCCCTTTCTGGCGTGGGACTAAAATTACTTAGGCACACTCAGACAACAATGTTCAAGTAATGGCTACATTGTCAAATGGAACTCTGGGGCCTGTATTATTAAAACAGACTTGCAGTACCCACCAGCAGCCACTGGTGTGAAAGGGCCTGATGAAGTCTTCTTGTAGATGAATTTTTTTGGTTCATATGCATATTCTCACCAAAACTCATTATTTGTGTATATTGAGACAAAATTCTTTCTCATAACAACATTTGCAAAGCCACATTTTTAAAATATTATTGTGCAATGTTTACATCCATGTTTCCTTGCCAACAGTCTTCTTCCCCGCTGCCTTTGTTGGCGCATTGCTACAATAGTTGGATCGTAACCGCCATCGACTGTCAATCAGTGGAATATTGTAAAACCAACAGCAGGATGTGAATTACGCCACAAGCGTGCTTGCACATGTACGTCAGCCCGATACAAACAAACTGATACAAACAAAATGGGGACCGACGCGTAAAACATTTCTCTATAGTGCCTCTTAATAGTAGGAAGGAGCATAGCTATGAAAACAGCTTCTTTAATTTAAACACATGTAAAAATCTATCAAGAAGTGGATGTGGAAATATCGACAAGATAAACAACTAAGTTTTGATCACACGGAAACAATTCAAGACAACATATTCTCTGCTCTTTGTGTGTGTTTTTTTTCAAGGGTTTTCTCTATAAACACACTTGAGCACAAACTAAAATTTAGCACTGTTTATCACATTATAAAAATGCTACAATCATGCTGATGCCAGAGCTTATTTTTATTGAGTATGCTGCAATTTCTGCAAACTGATTCAGTTATTCCCGTTTCTATTCAATAAACAGCAAAGTCAATCAAAACAACAGACAAACCAGAAACATCTTCCATTCAGCAATCATAGTCACACACACAGAAAACTGAGACCAGCTGTATCTGTTTGAATGAGTTGTAAATGGTGTTTATGCAATAAACATTATTCAGACATTAGCGTCGTGTGAGTGTTGTGCGGTTTGGGCAACTTTAAAGAGGTAATTAGCAGACAGTTAGGCCTCACGCTGAGTGCGAGATAAACTATGAGCGGGAATGGCACTGGACCAAAGACACTCCAAGCCAGCAAAAGGAATAAGCACAGAATAAGGAAGACTTCGTTTCCCAGGGGGCTCCGCACTGGAGGTATTGGGAAATGCCTGGAGCTTGGGCTACCATAGAAACCACAACCACCAAAATAGTTTATCCAAGAGAACAATCATTTATCTCTAAACACAATTTAGATGATGTATCTTTCCAAAAATTGAACTAAATCACAGATATGAGTGGTATATGAGTTGTGGCAGGGGCTCCATCCTCATCTGGATTCTGTATATCGAGTCTGGACCGGCAATGAGCAAATACAATGAGTCTGAATGATTAGTCTTACCGGTCTGCTTTGTACTTTTCAACATGAGAAAGCTGAAACATCACATCCATTCTCCTCTCCAGACTCAGGCTGGATACCCCGTGCTGGCAGCACTGCCAAAAGCCTCCATTAGACCCGAGTGACGACAGCACATTCAAATCTAATAAGGCTATCTGTTTGTTTTCCACTCTGCTGCTCCACATCTCACAGACTCTTCATTTGTCCCCTAAACTGCTCTTTCTCAAGCTGCTGGCATTTACTTTGCTGGCATTTGGAGTGAAAGTGTTTGCAGTGTGTCGTTTTACAATGACCGTAAATCTGCTTGAGCAACACCATGACTATGAATTCTTTGCATAACATTGCTGTCAGGCACACACCATGTATCTCCATATTTTCTCCATCATTTTCTTCCCATACATCAATGCCACTGCTCACCTTTTACATCTGTCTGTATTAGCAAGTATTAACTGCTATTATTAAGAGCTTGTGACTAAATCTTGCAATGTTCAACATTCTAAAAACACAGGTTTTTTTTTTCATCAGTGCTTTTGGACGTGCAAGGTTTCCACCCAACAGCAATCATAACTTATTTCACCTGCAATAAATATGAACTTCCTTAACTCTTACACCATGTGGAATAAATGACAAAGTAACAGTGCTGCCAGACAACGAAGACCAGGGAAACAACTGAAAATAGAGTATGAAGTCTTGAAATAGCATTTTGACTTTGGTGAGAGGAAGGCTTTTTCATTGTTTTTATTTTGATTACAGTAAAGACGGCCAACTTAACAACAGACACAGCTGATAGAGACCAGCTGTTTCCTACAACACTACATCCTCACACTTTTCAGTGAAGGGTGCTTTGAGTCCTTTACCCTCTATAAATGATATGTCCCTTAAGGCCATCACATTCCAATGAAGCTCTCTTGTATTTGTCTACAGTTTAAAATGTCCATTTTTCCAAAAGAAGGGAAGACTATCTTTTCCATATCTTGGCATTTGTTTCATATCTGGTTCCATTTTTGAAAGCGACAGATGGACACAGGCATAGCTGCATGTTTACATGCGGTTAAGTCAGCTGGGTATATATTAGCTTTTTGCAGTAAAGGATATCCGATAATGCAGAGGGAAACTAAACAAGACTTACCCCTTGAACAAGAAGATTCCACACGTGCATAATAATCTCCTAGGAGCTATTCTTTCTTCTTTCCTCCATCTTATTTATTTATTTTCTTTTACTTATCTACAATTTACAGTTGTGGTCAACTGTGGTTGTCTGTGTGTTGGTTTTTGTTTTTGGGCAGAGGGATGTCCTGTGGCACGGTGAGTGCCATTCAGAAAAACAAAATTCCTTTCCCGGTACAGTTACTGTTTTATTCATCACTGACAATCAATAAGAAGACCTTTCAAAGAAGAAAACATGATAGCGACCTCCTGACAGCAAGGAAGAAGAGACACTTTGTTGTATTTGGCTGAACAAAAAGAAAAAGTCAATAAAAGAAGACAGTGTGTGCAACATTTAAACAAGAACAGGACCAAGGACGTGGAATAGAGTATGTGTACATGGCGCATGAGGCACCAAATTTACTTCCATTTGCACAAGGGCAGATGGAAATTTACTAAATTTACATCATGCTGATCCTCAGGGTCAAGGGGACACCAAGACCATGAATTGGCCTTAGGAGATGCAACTATGGTAGCAGCAATATGAGGCTGTTAACATGCTGATGAAGCAGGTATGATGTTAACTTTACACTTGTTTATCTGTTATGAATGCTAGTGTATAACATGCTGCATGATGAACTGCAGGACTATATATGAGACTGCTTAAATGTGAACTCAACGATGTATATACACAACTGTAGTTATATCCTATATGTATATGTTACCAGACTTCTTAATGAGTTACATGCACTTCCTTTGCAGCAGTGTTTGTAATGACGATTAAGTTACTTCAAAGTTCCAGTACTTTTATGTTAGTTTGCCTACAGCTGGCATGTGTTACAGCTAGGTGAGATGTATCTTGCTTCATATAAATCCTCATATCATATCATGACATATCCTGCCTCATGATGCGCTTTGTGTCTCTGTGTGTGTAGGATTAAGGCAATGTGTGTGTGCATCTGCGCTCCTGTGTGCTTGTGCGTTAATCCTGAGTGAAAGGCTACGTTTTTTGCACAGGAAGGCAATGGGGGGCTCCCCGGAGGGCCTCAGTGTGCCGGCCCTGTAAGCCTGTGTGAAAGAGCCTGAATTCGCAGGCTCCCCACGAGGACGCACGGCCGATTAAGCTGACAGTCAGAGGCCCATTGACCAGTCACAGAGATTAAACGCCGGGCCATCTTGCCGGCTAAAACCACCTGCGGAATGGAGGAACGATGCAGGGCCAGAGAGGAGGAGGAGAAGGAAATGGAGAGAGACAGGGAGACGTGCGGATACTCACTGTTACTTGTTGCTTCGGTAAAAGACGCCTTTTGTCCATTCCAGCCTTTGTTGTCCATCTGTAGTGATGCAGAGAGCAGGAGAGAAAGGGGAGGTAAGAGAGATGTAGATTCTTGAACAGACAGCTTCTTCACGCATGTCAGACAAGTTCCTTCCTACTGTTTGGGCCACAAAGAGACGAGCGCTCACAGGAGGGGATGCTTAAGGAGCCTAGTGTCTGTCTGGGCCAGCTACTTAATTAAGGGGGTTGTCAGTGTTTAGTGACTAAAAAAAGGATCCTATTCAATGTGTTACTTCTGCTGTGGTATGCATGTGTGTCTGCACAAACACACACAGCCACAAACACACGTGTGTGAAACGGAAAAACAAATCATTTCTGATGTGTGTGACAGCTGAGGAGATGACATGGTTGTAAACAAATGCACCCCTCCTCCCCCTTTGAACTCATCCCCCACCCACCCCCACCCCAAGTCTCTTCACACTTTTGCACAGATCACCCACAGTCCCACGGTGGGAATGTAGTGCAACGGAGCTGCCAACAAAAGGGGAGGTAGGGAAGGACGGAGCGAGACAGAGAGAGAGAGATCTAAAGAAAGACAACCTATCCTACAAAACAGGATCTTGTTTAATTATTCCACAGAGCTCGGGGTTGTCTAAGGATCTAAACAGAAGTAGGGCGTCCAACTAATTCTTATAGAGATGTTTTCAGAGTTGTCAAGCCAATGCGCAGCCATGTATCAGCTGGTAACTCCATTCTGTCTAAATATTCTGCCGTGAGTGTAACCAGAAAGGCCTCACTGCTTATTTCCAGTACAGCAGACTCTCATTTATCTGTAACCTTAGACATCAAAACACAGTGGTTTATAGAGCTAACAAATAAAACATGCAATGATGCGAACAGAAATTCAATAACTTGTGTGCAACATTTGACATTTCCTTGTCGTCACATGCAACCAGAGCTTATTCACTGTGCAGGGGGGTTCTGGACTTTCAAAGATGTGGTATGCTCAAGCCTGAGAAATTTTTCAGGGATAATTACAAGACAAAACTGAACATTTGACTGTTTAGCATGAGGTTTAAGGCAAACTGGGTTGTGGTTTCTTTAGAGGATACGACTTAGCTTCACAGTCATTCTGATAAGAGCAATGTGTCATCCTTTAGCTGTATGGTATGGCTGTCTGAATATGATATATGCAGCAGCACATATCTAACTAATGAGCTGTCTGGGGAATGCTGAAGAGTCCTGGTTCGCAATTCCTGGTTATGTAACATCATCTCTATCTGAATCTGCTCCCTTGAGCTTTAAAAACCAACGAGGTGAATAAAGATGATGGTGATCAATGGTTGCTTGCAAAACACATTCGGTTCAGAGGAGCTGAACAGGTTACATAATAGGTCAGCAGCGCTGGGACTCGTGATAAATCTGAGAATCGACTGAGTATCAGTATAGTATTCTTGAATTCTGCACACGGCTGTAGAGATGAGATAGTGTATAGACAAAATAAGGGCAGTGCAAAGAATTTATTTTATGTAATCTGTCAGCACACAGCTGCACTGGTACCCACCGACCAACATCACCATCCAAAACAAGCAAACAAAACAAGCAACCTGATCACAAGATAACTGTGATGGAAACTGTGATGACATTTTACAGAGCAGTCATTGGACTGTCATTGGAAATCAGTGTGCTGACTTCCAAAAGGCTTGCACCTGTGTGTGATGTGCATAAAACTACACTCCTCCTTGAAGGATAATGAAAATCTGAAGCTGCAGTTCCTTTTCTTCAGTTAAGCACTGACAGGATACTGTACATACAAACTGTCTGAAATTTATAATAAACTATGCTTAAAGTGATAAGGCCCTAAAACAAATAAACAGTTATACACCCTAACAGAGTGGGAGACATTGTATATAAACTGTCTGTTAAAGTTATTGTAAGTAACAGCAGCAGAGTTTGTACCTCGGTGGGGTTCTGAGAGACTGTGGAGGCCTTGTATCCCAGCTGCAGCAACATCGCCTCGGCTGCGTTCCGCTTGGCTACCTTCTTGTTGGGTCCTGTTCCTGTGGCAACCTCGTTATTCACCTTCACCTGCACGTGCATGGATGCAAACACATGCATGGGAACAGACACACATCCATGTCAAAAATACATAGATATGAAATGAACATATGCATTTAAATGGCAGTATTATCAGATTCACATTTGAATATCAAGGCTGTACAGACACACCTGACTCCTGCCCAGGTGACAGTGGCTCACATGATGTCTTAAAATGCACTTTTTCCATGACTTTGCTCTAGTTTTCACACTTCCAGTCCATAATGCTTTGCTTTGCTTTCTGAGTAGAGTCAGCCGTGCAACTTACATCGCACAAAAAAGGCTCCATGTGAAGTGTTTGTTTTTCAGTGATCCCAAAACATTAAATCTGTCTACACAGAATGTAAGCAGATATTTCCAAGAGAATATCAGACGTCGTTATGTTATGCAAACAGACAATTACACTGTACAAATAACATTCTGGGAGCCAAAGCCTGTGAACAGCCAGGCCTCAGTGCACTTACTCAAAGTGGTCTGACATGCTCACTAAGTGCTCGCCTGAAAGCATCAAGTAGGCCACAACATACAATGAGAAGGAAAACCTCAATAAATTACCAAATTAGTTAAATAAACACATTCAATTCTTTTATTAAATTTTAAAAGATGATCACCCCCACAAAGGCTTCTGCCACAAAATGGAGCCTTTTTCAGTAACTAGTGATGGGTTCAGACAAAAGATGTGAAAACAGAGACAGAGACTCATTTGAGCCCTGCTGCTTACCGAGGGAAACAATGTGGAAATTTTAGAAGAGTGAGTGGACTCCACAAAAGGAACACACACACTCACAGGGACTTAATGTGTGTATCAAAGAGGCATGGAGAATAGGTTTGAGGCTGAATTACTGCCCGACGCTAAGAGAAGCTCTGTTCTTCATATGAAAGAAAAGATTTACGGAAAAAGAGACAAAGAGAGAGAGTTTGACTGGCAAAGAAAGAGAAAACTGCAGTTAAAAATGTTGCACATAAATTAAAACGGACTGGGTTTTGCCAGCTTTTGCTGGTTGTTTGTCTTTGTAGCAACAGCAATAATAAGGACTTCAATTTGTCTTCAACTCATTATTTTCCCTTGCAAATCTAAATGTTCACTCTTAACAGAATATAATAGCTGTTTGATATAAATGTCTTTCATGACTGCAGTCCTTCCAGTTTTGGCCAGTTTTTATATTTTCTATTCTACCAAAAGAGAGAGAGACTGAAAAGCAGTTTTCAATACTTCTCTCATCCACAAACACTCACACACATGATATCTACATGTGGACTATAACCTGGTGACTGTGAGCAACTATTGCATTTACATGATTCACAGTTTAAAGAGACGCCTGACTTTACACAATGTGCTCAATTATCAGGTTCAGCATCAGAGGACATGTCTGGCTTATGGTTCACAGTTCATTACAGCATGACTGAAAAACAAAATTACTACTTTTTTGAATTAATGTTTGATTTTTTCAGAATATTGCTTTAATCTTGCTACAACTGAATTATTAGCATGCATGTGCTAAGAGAGACTGGCAGAAATGAGAGTAAACGTTAATAAGATAGCTTTAACTTTCAAGCCTGTAAAAGTAATGGGGATAAAATAGAGACAGACTATGCCAATTCCAATCAAAAACTAGGCAGATTTGAGTTAAGGCTGAGAGTAATGTAATGTAATGTAATCACTGCCAAGTCTAAACTGCACCATGAACTAACTGACAGGTTTGCAATAACTTGCAGAAACAGCAAACTGTTTTCCTGTTATCTAGTAATGATGTGGCTTTTTTATGTATGATCTCTAATAGTTCATGCAACTCTGAAAAAGGTAACTGTGGTATCTGATGAGATTCCTTCCCCATACAAAGTCCCTGCTCCGTTTACTGGATTAGTGATAAACAGCAAATCATCCATAACTTTGTTAAAGGTTAAAGGTCACTCCTCAGCAGGACCATGAAATTTTATTCTGTTAATGAATACTGGCTCCTTACTACACAACCACAGGCCAATATGTTTCTGAAGCACAGAAGACAGTCTGTGTGCTTTCTTTACTAGCAACAACAGCTTGAAATGGCAATTTAACAGTATAAAAGAGTTGGCTGCTCCACTGAGGAAAACAGGGCTGTAAAGATGGATGTTCATCTATTCCGAGCTTTAACCGCATGCAATAAAAATAATGAATATTAAACAGAACTTTTCAGGGGGGAATGGGGAGGATGAGAGACAGAGGGGGTGAGAGAAGAGCAGTGAGAGAGGTCCAAGATCGTAACAGTGTACAGAACAGAATTTATAATTAAATTATAAACCATTTTCCACATACAAAATGGTACCAGAGCTAAAATTGACTTGTCTGCTTTTTATATGTGGTGAAAAGCAGGACACAGCTGTACTACCAGCTTTGGTAGGTTTACATTCCAAAATAACCTAACTTGAAACACATTCTCTTCAATCTTTAAATTCGTTACGGTATGTGAGCATTAAGAAATAACACAGCACTACATTTTCACCATCTTTTAATGCAGTTATAAGTCTCAGAAGCTGTTAATAAATTTTGCAGCTGACAACAGGTAAAGTGACAAAAAATGTTTTTTTCTTGCAAAGCAAGTTAGTGGTCTAGAATTGGAAGAGCTCTGATTTTGAATGCCAGGCAGTTGTGGCACCATATGCAAGTTCAAACTTAGCTTATTTTGAACATAGTGGAGGAGCCACCATACAGGTTTACTGACAACTTAAGATAGAACTTAAAATTTACGCCTCCACCAAGCAGGTGCAAGTATTTCCTTATTAACAGCTGTCGAGGAGGAATGTGTGAAAAGTTGGGTGACATTAATGACATTCAGCCACAGAAAAATATGATACATACTTGAGGATTGCAGTAGAGGCTTGTAAAACTGTGGATGTTTTTGTTGATGTTTTTATTATTTCTGACTGCATTCATGTGTGATACAGCCATCCTCAAAAACATCAAAGTTAGTAGCATCTTTGTCCATTTTAACTGAATGATGCACAAGGTGAAATGTCAAACTGCAATAACGTTTTGATTACAGTAGATAGTGTAGGTACAGGTAGTGCACCTGACAAAAGTGGAGAAACTAACTAGTAACAAAACTTTGAACTTTGTGTCGACTTTACACTCAAACATAGGATCAGCTGGCACAACAGGCTACAGAAATGAGAAGCAGAGCATTTATGTTGTTAACCCTATTTGCCTCAGGTCTTGTCCTACAACATGAAGTACATTGGTTTGTATGGGATTGGGCTGGGAGTGCACACATGGCAGAAATAGGAAACCAGATTATAGTCCCCAGAGGAAACTAAGAAACTTGTGTTCTTGTGTAAAGAGGTTATATAATGCTGCTGGCTTCCTTTGGCCAGACAGAGAGGGTTTATTCTTGTTCTTGCCATTGGCTTGTTCCCCCTTTTGAACCTAGTCCAAACAAGGTAATAAAGTACCTCCCCAACCATATTCTTCATCCATCAACTGATACTCTGCTCCTTTGATTCATCCATTAGAGTAAAATTCAGCAGATGATCGTTAAACTTCTTGACTTCCTGGGCACTGATAATTCACATCCTTCTCTATCTCAGTCCTACTTCATTTAGTAACAGGAAATCTGATGATTGTGAGTAACTGAAAAGATTATTGAAGAAATCCATTGTTTACCTGCATGATAAACTCCCGGCGTCTGGGCATTCCCCTCTCAGAGAGCAGCAGGTACTCGGGCTCCTTCTCCTTTCTTGGCCTGTTGGATCTGGGCCAGACGGCTGATCGGGTTCATGCCCTGGCCATAGTCTGGTCCCGTCTGGGCAGGAAAAGAGGAGAGACGTGATGATCAATTCCAATTGTCAAATTCATTTACTGTATTACCTAAACTCTTGCTTTCCCCTGCTCAGCTGCAGCACCTTGAGGATGGTCTTGGTACGTTTCTTGTAGTGCGTCTTGGGTTTCTCCACGGCGGGGATGAAGGGCAGCTTCTTCAGGTCCTGCAGGATGGACAGAGCGGCACGCTTCTTGGACAGTTTCTTGCTGTTGCCCTCGCCCTCAGCAGAGAACTCCCCGACGGTGACGCGGGTCAGGAAGCTTTTCATGTGCGGGGGGCCACTCTCCTTCAACACCTGGTGACACAAGATGGAAATGAAAAAACACCCAGTAGAGTTTGTCTCATACCAAGTTGGTCACAATTTTTTTTTACAGAAAAGAGAGCAAAAAGTAGAAAAGAAAGAGAAAACGAATCTGGACATGTGTGAGTGTTTTTTCGTGTATGGTATGTGTGAGGGAGTGTGTACAGCATGCTCTGCAAAGCAGCTACACCAGGTGGTCCAAAACATCTGCTCTCGATGGTCGCAGTGCTACCCACCCATATGCGTGTGTGTTATTCATATACAAAACACATTCACACACACATTGATGCACAAACACACATATGAAGAGTAACATGTTCCTAGATGACAGTCTCTAGCGATGAAGGCTCGGTTTCCTTCCTCTAGCCTCCGGTCACCTGGGAGACCTAAAACAAACACCGGCTGGCGTTAGGTCATGCTTCTGCAATCACATCCACTTCCTGTGAAGTCCGAGAACAGTTCGCGAGTGTGTGTGTGTGTGTAGCAGGTGGGGTTCTCCCCAACCTTATTTAGAAAAACACACTGGCGGAAGAATTAGGTTTCACACACTTACTGAGTCCAACAGTACATTTGCAGCGAATCTGGATGCCTTTTCAATTCATAGCGTGCTGACTTTCTCCCTCGCTCTCCCTCTAGCTGTAGCTGCTGTATCTTTCAGACTTTCTTAAAACGCCCCCTCCTCTCCTGCTCTCCTTTATTTGAGCTCAATTTGTGGTGCAGACAGCATAAATTGTAGCAATCAGATGCAATCTAGAAACAGTTAATTTGAACCCAGTGACCGATAAAACTGATTAAAATGATAAGCGGTACCTTGAGCATTCCTTGAATACTTCACACATCAACACAGACTAATACCAGACTTTGAAGAGAACAAAGGGTAATGTGTGTACACCCCTCCTTTCCTGCTACATAACAATACCCACACAAACTAGTGTTTTGTTCAATTAACAGGCTAATATGACGAAGCAAGTTTGGTATGTGAAAAGCAAGCAAAAAAAGGTCAAGCACAATTAAATGATTACATTTACCCAGAAATGGATAAAAATACAGAACTATGTGCATAACTCCTACTACAGAGACAAAACACTCTTTGTTACTGGATTAATGTACAATGAAGAAGTTAAAATTATTATTTCCTGTGACATTGCTTTTCAACTTCATTAAAAGCAGCTAAAAGAGGAGTTTCTTCATCTTAACTATTCTAAGTGGTAACTGCAGGACATTCTTGTTAACACTACTGCCACTGAGGCCTGTGTTTGCTGTCAATGTACCTGTTAGCCTGTCGGCATTCCTGCACAGTGAGTTATACAGAATGTAAGGATATGTGTTGCAGAGAAGACTTGGAGCGTTAGCTGTCCAAGCTGAGAGCCAAACTCTCTCCCACCCAGGGGATCTGCTCTGGTCTTGCTCATCACCAGAAAAAGGAAACGCAACATGGCAGCTTCTTGTACAACACAACATTCAGTGGGACTGGATGCATCCCATTTCCAAATTGTTTTAACTTTTGTTGACGGTGCTGATAATGACTCTGCACATCACTGCCTGAGATTATGTCACTTTAGAGAAAATAAATTTGACCTACTAACAGAACGTCGATGTGGTTGGTTATGGACTAATGGACATGAGTCTCTGATGATGAGTCTTCTTCGGCTGTCCTAAACTCTGTAGCCGCACTCACTTAATGACTCACTCAAGCTTTCTCTCCCTGCTTGTCCATCACAAGCTCCTTTAAACATGTGCAACTGTTCAGCTTATGTGGTTGAGCAAGATGGTAGGGTAACCAAGGCATAAACACTATTGTGCCAGAGAACAGATTTGCACCAAGGCTTGTTTTCCACACACAAACACTAGCAAATACAAAGATAAACAATTTCTTATGGGAAAATGGGGCGATCTGATAGGTGAGCGGCTAAGACCACATACCATGTGACCCACACATTCCTGGTTTCAGCCTGGAACTGTTGTTAGATGTCACTGTTTGTTTGTCAGGCAACCAGCAGAGACTCCAGAAAGCTGCTGGTCCTGGCCAAGAAATAGTCTGGCACATAACCCCCCTGTAAAACAGCCAACTGTTGATTTTACACTTTGATTTCTGTTCAGATTTAAAAAAAACAAAAACAAAAACAAGATAGAACATGTTAATTAGTGAGCTTATGAAGTGCTGGTAGACGGGCTTTGCCGCTTTCCCTTGTTTCTTGTCTTTATGCTAAGCTTCATCTAAGCAGCATCTTTGCTGAAACATTTGCTTTTTTGGTTCAGAAATAGTGGCAATTTTCACACATAGACAAACTGTGAATAAGGTCTGTTTCTGAGTCAGCGCTCTTTGGTGTCCTTTGATGTTTGCTTTCCTTTTCTGCACATCAAACACTCCATTCACAGTGACACACTGGGAACCTGCACAAATACCACAGAATAAGTGACGGACAAGTGCTGTGGTGGTAAGACTCACTTATGCTGTCTAAAGTGAAAACGTGCAATTACCAACAAAAAGCGAGAAATCAAATGTGGCCTGTTTAGGTATATGGTATAGTCAACAAAGAGCATGAGACACAAAGTGTGTATCTGTGCACACGTCACACACACTTGGCCCAGGATGGCGGCAGACGAGCTGCAGTCAGTCTCCTGGCAGACGACACGGGATCTGCGCCACGCCGATGGGATTTCAGCACTTTCATTCATTTACACGCACACCCACCCACACACACACACACACACACACACATACAGTGGCACGCAAACAAACACACAAACACACCTGTCTCGCACCTAATAAGAAGGATCAGGTTGTGCACAGGAAACACTTGGTAATTCAAGGTTGATTTTTTTTTTTTCAGTCGCCTTCTCTTCTTGTCTCTTCATCTCTTCTTTTTCAAACATGGGAGGCCTTCTCTTCAGCTTCTCATAGAGACATTAATACCCTTAGCAGTCTGAGGATATGTGCATGCGAGACCTCAGGTACTCTGGAAGAGGAGGCTATGGGAGCAGGGCAGGACAATAGTGGGGAGAGGGAAGAAAGGCTCTTTTGTGATGAGTGGTGGATGGACAAGCCCTAAGGGAAACTGCCTCTTGTAAGATGGGTGGTTCTTGGCCCGGACCCTCTTTTCTTGTGTCCTCTTTGGAAAAAGGAGCCTCCGATCCAACACACAAGCTGTGATTTATAGATTGGTTCCTCTTTGATGCTGACATCTGTTTGATATTGCCTGACGGGCTGGATTAAATGAGCCAACTGCCTCTCAGGGTGGCGGCGACCCTCATCGTTGCGGAGGGATGGGAAAGCAGACACTCGCTAGCAGTGACTCACGAGTAATTTCATGCCCCAGTGAGGACACGGATGAGATGATGTGAAAAAACATGGCTGCCGCGAACGCGAGTTCACATGAGAGATGACCATTATAGTTTTGTATATGTTCCACGAATGCGTAACTGTGCGTGTATGTGTGTGGGTTGAAGAGTTTGACTGGGGGGTGTGGAAGTGGACCATTTCTTCTCAGGGCATCAAAGAAGACACGGTAAAGAGGATGTGACACGAGAGGAAAAGAGATGAGGCCAAAGTATGTCTAATGAGTTATAATGTAATGGACCCAATGGGCAAAAAGAGACCCATAGAGACGTGTAATTCATACTTGGTCTCCAGCCACAGCGTAGTGGCAGTGTGAGAGCATATTGCATGCAACACGCTGATTGAGGATGAAAATGAATCTGCTGGAGAGCCATCAGGAGTACGAGGGGGGGAGAGAAAGGTACACTGTGCCAGGAGAGGGAGATGATGATTGCATTCAGACAGCTGAGTTTGACATGGCACAGGAAAACAAATGTGGTGTGACTGATACGCAGAGATGGAGAACACAACTAATCAACATCTTCATGCGCAAGGTTCGTAGCGTAAAGAAAAGGAAAAGACAGCACTTACAGAAACAAAACTGTTTCCACTTTCTTTCTCTACTTTAAATCATGAAATCTATTTGCAGCACAGAGAAGGCTGAACAAACCAAGAAAAACACTGCTGTCACACAGGGCACACAAATCATAACTTGTGAAATAGGCAAAGAATATTAGCTGTTGACGGAGATATAGATAGATGGTGAAAGAAAGACAAAGTGGGAGAGAAAGTACAGGGAGAGAAGTTGCTGATTTACTGCTCATCAGACTGCAATAATGAACAGCCGGTCTCCAGACTGACAGCGCGCAGAAGAGAGACTGATTGAAGGAATGCGGCTGTGGTCTGCTTTTAAAAACCGCCACTCTCGGCTTCCAATTTGGAAGGACTGAAAATGAAAGCGGAGTAATTGCTGACAGTGACAAAGACATGACAGATAATGAATCACATCAATCCAGATTTAGCTGGCTGAAATTATTAATAGCAGTTCCAGGAAGGATAGCCATGTCATGCTCTGATGAGCAAATGTGTTTTTGAACAAAGAAAGGGGGGGGGGGGTTATAAAAGGGAGGACTGGACTGCTTTCCAGATAATTTTTCCAATGTTGTGTAAACTCATATTAGCAAGAAAAGTCAACACAGTGAGAAGAGTCTCCCTCCCTTCCTTCCATCCCAGTCTCCATTTCCTCTCACCCCCATCCGCCTATCCCCCTAGCCTCAACACGCTACCGCCCTGTGTGTGATTTTTGGGAGTGATGGTAGGAGAGAGGTGGAAGGGAGGGATTCTGTGGAGGAAGGGAGGGGGCACGCAGAGTAAACTGAGCCTCCCTTGTTTTTGGCACCTTGCAGAGTGCAGAAGAAGAAGAGGGAGCGATGAGGGAGAGAGTATTGGATGAGTCAGCGAAGATATGGTGAAAGCCAAGGAGAATGGACCCAGCAGGTCATGTAAGGACACACTACAGTTCTTTGTGGATTTAGAAAAGTTGGGGGGGGGCAGTGGTTCTAATGGTTAAAAAAGCAGTGGTAGGATTCCATGTAACATCCAGGGGAGTTTTGCTAAGCCTCAATAAAACCTTGAGCAAGGCAGCATTTATTCAGTGGAACTTGCCAGTGGGGGATAGTAGCAGCTCTGGGCAGTTCCCAGCAGAATTTGTCAAGGTCGCCAACCCACTGCCAAAAGCTTTTCCCAGACACAGCTGTGAATAAGAATATTCTTATCAAACACACACCACCATGGCTTAACAAGCCAGCCAACACAGAGATGGTTTAAGATTCATTTCCTCTGATGGTCACTGAATGCGGGGTGTTAAACTGACTGAGAATGTACTGACGTGATAAGGAAAATCCCATGTAAGTTTTTTTTCTCAATATTACCATAATACATGCTCTAGGGTTTCGCCACATCCATTCATGGAAAAGGTGGGCTGCCTCCAGTAAACTGATGACTGTTTTTACTCAGGTAGAAATGAAAAAACTTCCAAAATGAATCCTTAATATTCAGCAAAGAACTGTCATTTCTTTTTGTTTCACGTCACATCTTTGCCGCAAAAAACTGAAAACCTCTCCCTGTCAGGAAACACTGGAGGGATGCAGCTCCATCACAGTCAGCTGCAGGTGTGTGACAAATAACTCAACGCACATGTGAGACAAGTACAAGCATAGCTTCTGGTCAAGCACTGAACTGAAGTTAGTTTAGTCTGATCATCTCCAGCTGGAAGCACTTACACGTAATACATTGAAATTAAGGTAATTTGATGCTTGATATTCAGCAGCTGTACTTGTATTTTATATAAACTTTATTTAATCAGGTATTTTCATTGAGATGCAAAAGAGACTTGAGTAAGGAAAAACCTCAGTAGAGATGCTGTAAAACACTCAGTGCCTCAGTGAGTCTCATCAGAAGTTGTTTGAGAGGAGCACAGGGCCAAAGCTCTGCCTCTCTGTCTGCTCCTCAACAATGTCCTGTGGTTGCAAACTACAGTGGATCACACGGCTGAACTTACCAAATGTCTACATGAAATTGAACACACATGTTTAAAATACAGATTTTGAATTTTGACTCTTTTTAATAGATTAAATCTTACTGTAACTCTGGACAGTGCAGGGTAGAGTATGAAGCCTTTTTGCCTTTTTGCCTTTTTTGGGGGGTGTGAAAAAGCAAAAGGTAATGTTATAGATGGTTCTTCTTTTATTTTTTCTTCATAATACCTTTATACCTTTATTGGGTCCAACATTACAAACTCATGTTGGTGGTGATGTGCTGAATTACAGAGAAATATGTGCAGAATAACACACAGATTTTTGATTTTATGTAGCTCTGAAGCCATTCAAAAACAATGCCTTAGATGTGGATATTGAGTGCACATGCAATATAACTTTAGTGGAACCTTAGGTAACTTTATAACTCTCTGTTGTTATTGAAACTTTGTCAGAGAACTTGCTTGCTGTATAGAACTGCATCATACTGTACAGCTATACCTAATAATCTAATAATATATGTGTGATGTTTCCAAAAAACTGCAGAAATGAAGGTTGTCAAACTGTTCAGCTAAATAAGGGACAGATTAAGTGGAATATTGGTTCAAGTTGTTAAAGACAGGTTTTGAACAAATGTTAAATCTTGATAAATACAAGCAGATTTCATTTTGTATCGCAGGAATTTACAGAAGGCTGACCACAAAAGGGATTAATGTTATAGTAACAGATGATCCACATGAATAAACTTATCCTTATCAGCTGAGTCACCAGCAAAACTGACTATGCCAGCAGAACTCATACTAATTTCCTACATCAGTCCGGGAACTTTGAACAACATGAGAATTTCCACAAGCCTTAAAAGACAAGGCTTGTGGAAATCCATCTCAGAATTCCTGTTCTCATATTATCTTAAACAACATTTCAGACGAGAGATCTTACAGTGTGACGCCCTCAGTTCCCTCTTATCTTTTTGTGAAGCTAATGGGTTGTTTAGTTTTTGTAATAGTTACTGTACAGTGGCATTTCACAAATCCAGGAAATACTTCAGGACTACTCACACATTCTCTCACTGCACGGCCTTATCCTCATTTCCCATTCATTCATTCATGTGATAGCTTCAAGGAAACATGACTTACAGTAGTAGTACTAATGATAACAGTGTCACATGGCCATAATGTTTGCGAGTGTTTGTGGATACAATGTTATGACTATGTCATATCCTTCTCACCTCAAAGTTGACGGACAAGTTCCTCTTGAGGGCGATTTCATAGACCAGGCTGATCTCTGATTTGCTGGCATCAGTGCCTTCCTCAGTTTCCCCTTTCTCTTCTGGGTTCTGGAAAATAATATCACAAAAAATAAATAAATAAATAAGCCAGAGGTCAAAATGGTAAAAGAAGACGTAATGATTGTTACTGCTCAAACTACTGTCACTTCTAGGTTATGGGTGTCCAAACAGTCTGCTGTTATTCTCACTATTAGTTTTTCCCTTGAATCACAATTTTGAAATCTTGGTGCTTCTTTCCCTCTGACCTACATGCAAGCAAACACGCATACATTCACACACACAGAGGGAGGGCGGTAGGGGTGTAAAGGTATATCTATAATTCATAATCTGTGAAGTAGTATAATTAAAAGTATAATTACAGCTAAAACTCAAAAGTGAAACATCCATCAAGAAAGTTTGTCAGCTGTTGTTGGGTAGATAAACTTTTTTTTAGGTTAGCCTCGTATAAGCAGCATCCCTAGTATGGTGAATGCAAATGAGAGCTGGAAGAGTCAGACATCGTTTAGATTCCTCTTGGAAAGTATTATTCTTTACTAAATGAGAAACACAGAAAAAGCAGTCATGAATTAGACCATAAATACTTGTGGAAACTGTTCAACCTATTATATGTCTTTTTATTATGTCTGTGGAAATACATACACAGCTACATTAAAGATGCTAACTCTTTTGCAATGGCACAATGAAAGTGTGTCTATTGGGGTTAAACAAAGCGAGGTGCGAGGTGTTCTCCCCATGGCATTCCAGACAAAAGCAATAACAAATCCCACAAGAGTGCCGCTGATATGCAACCATATTCAGTCACAGAGAACACAAAGTGCTTGAGGCCTACTATAATGTTCTTTCATGTGTGGATATTTTTGAGCAATACTGAGACATTGAGTTTTTTTTGTTTGTTTGTTTTTAATTTTTTAAGCAAGTATTATGGTAAATGAGCTAATATTTAATGTTGGAGTTTTTGTAAAATAAATGGCAAGAAAATGTATCCTTTGTTTTCTCCAACTGCATAAAAAACACAGCAGACCTTGACCCCAAAATAGTGGTACAAGACTTTTTGGAGTCACACACCTAGAGGGTGGACGTCCGCCAAGCTGCTGCAACAAGAAGCCTGTCTGTTTTCTGTCTAAGATTCTTATCTGCTATGGGATTGAGAACTCAGTATTCCAGGACATGACTGGTGGTCCTCTGTCTGTACAGGAAGGTCTCTTAAAGGTGTAGTCCATTAAATTTGAGAATTATTATATATAAACTCTCTGTTCTAGATAGTCAAATTATTATTTGTGAACATCAAGAACTGTTTCTCCCTCAGAGCAGAAAAAGGAGAACGAGGACTCAAAAGAAAAGGATTGTTAAGGACAGTGGGAAAGCACCCACAGATTTTATTGGGATAACCACATATTTGTTGGATCCAGATAGACCTAACAACATTGCTATGTTAAATAGAATTTTTTTTTTCAATCCACAAAATTTGCCGCCCATGAATCTATGAAGTAATTCTGGACTTAATACCAGATGACTCTGGTCTGAGCTTTCAGTCACTTTAATAGTTTCTGAATTACTAAGTTAGCTGTTTAAATGAGCATCAGAGAGATTAAATCTATAAGCATAATTTCCAGGAATTCTTAAATAGATAACTATTTGTCTATGAATTAAAGAACTGCTATTTGTCCCCTGTACTAATAACAAAACAAATTGCTAGTTCAAGCCATAGAGATCATATCATCAGCCATACAACAAGGGGCTTTTTGGTGCCTGTTGTCTATGGGAGTGCTGTCTCGATCTTTATCTTCTCATGTCCAGCTCTTTGTCTGATTACGTCTGAATGGCTGTGGTCTTTCCCTTTGGGCTCCTCTCCCTTCTCCTTCTTCTCATTGTGTGACCTGATCCGTCGCATGATTCATACTGTGAGTTCTCTTGGATTTCACAGGAAACGCATCACGTGGTTCGATGTACCTACCGCACTAGGACGAAAAAGACTCAACGCCGGTGAGAGGTTTGCTTTGTTTTGTGCGCGCCGATACGCACGGTATCTGCCTCTCATATTGTATGTATGTATTTGGACATGAGAGAAACCTGAGAGTGAGTCAGTGGAAAGAGCCTCAGTCCTTTTTTCCAGCGTGCTTCCATTCATGTATTCATGGATTTCATGGTTACATTGTCCTCTGCTTTTGTTTAGAGCGTTCTTGTTATATATGATTAATAGTGTGAATCCCCTCTCAAGGCTGTGTTACCAAGCTGCCAGGTGGAAGTGTCTGCATGTTTCTGTGGGCGAATATTCGTGTTCAAACTGGATTGACCAAGCAGATCAGCAGCCTTCCTGTGACAAAGACAAATGGAAGGCTAAATCTGACTTTGGTACTGCTTCTACTTATGGATGTACTGGAAAGAAAGTTCTGGGTAAAGTACAAGGAAGTGAAAACCCCATGTAGTGCTCTGAGACATTAACACTCACCCTGAAGGAGCAGTTTGAATGAACAGTGACTGTGGGCGAACAGAATGCTTCACATTCACATCTATGCTCAGGGGAAACTGATTTCATAATAGAGGGAGAGCATTCTGGATCAAAGGATAGGAAGAAGGGGTTCCCATGAGTAAGAACAACATCATTCTTAGAAAAGGAACTAATTAGACAGGGTACAGTATCACAGGTCTAAATATATCTTCCCTCACACTAACCATGTCATGACCATGCAACCTTTCTCCTACAAACTGATGATGCAGATTTTCTCTCCCAAATACCAAGTCAAAGCATTTAATATGAGATAAACAACCTGTTTTTCTCAAGACAGGAAGTGCACTTGTTTAACATCATATGTCATAATTCTAACAGTATCACCAGCCTCTACACCCACCAGCACTGGTTTTACAAGTTAGTCAGCAGTTTCATTACTTAATCTATATTGCCTGAAGCCCTGTGAAGTTAGAGGTGTTTCTTTTGTGTTTCCTAGGGTTACATACTGTTGCTCCACCTGTGTATAAACACTCTAATTAAAGCGTCACTGATATTTACCTGTGGTCTTCCTCAAAATAAAGGTTTGACAGCCCATGGTGAAAAGGAACACTTCTAGCCCGAGGGTGTCCACACATTTACACATGTAGGAACACACACACTCACGTGGAGACAGAATGACAGACATATACTGTAGACACAATATGCCTCAATTTGTAAAGCAAGACTCAGAAGCAGCGGCAAACAAAGAGCTCATTTATGGAGGCCGACGCCACAAGACAGCGAGTCAGGCAAGTGAGAGGAGCCAAAGCGTTTTGAATAACCATCAGCGATGCCAGGCGTTGAGGATATGGGGTAATTTGATTTCCGGTGGGAGATGATAACAACAGTTAACAGCTATGCCTGAGGGGAAACTCTGGAAAGGTGCAGTGACATTGGGAGTAGGCTGAAAGAAAAAGGATTAGGGGGAAAAAAACCTGAAACAAGGGACAGATAATACACCTCTGCCAGGTGCAAAGTAAAACTATGGAAATTGCAAGGCTTAAATTATACATTAGAGTAATTAGGGATGAGGTGGATTTGGATTCAATCTGATGAAAGCAGGTTATGCATTCATCTTAGTAACTGCGAAAAACACTGCGTAACACTCTTTAGAGCCTCCTGGGGACGAGAGTCGCTACAGATCAGCAGCGCAAATCCTGACTTCTCATTAAGGGAAGCGTTTTCAAGTTGAACAGGGTCAAGTGGAGCAGCAGTCATCTGAGGTGAAAGCAGTCACAAAGTGGTAAACATGCTGAAGGGCTGAGGTTGCAGTGATTGGTGGACAATTTGAGTGGAGAGTGGAATGACCTTTGACAAAGCCAATGAATGACAAACCATCAGGCTGGAATGTAATAGCTCTGTGTACATTAATAGATGTTTTATGTCAGTGTATTAGCTACACAGTCAATCTAAACTGAATAGGCGATCATTCAATAGACCAGAAAATGAATCTTGGCTGATAACTGTAACCACATAACTTTTTAGCAATAGTTGCTTAGATAAGTGATGCTTGCTGCAGTATAATCATTTGACATGACCAAATGTTGAGTACAAGTGAAGACACATCCACTCAGCGCTTGGTAATACATAGCACCATGCATGATGTGAGTGGCTAATTGTAGAACAAGAATTATGTTCAAAGGTAGTGGGATACTGAAAGTGAAAGTTGCTTGCCCTTAAAGGATATGTCAGTAAATCCCATTAAAAGACCAAAACCACACTGAATCCATCCTATTAACAAATATCTATATATGACAGATGGAAGCAAATTGAAGGAAAAATTACTTCACTTTTATATATAAACCATTCAGTGACCCCTCATGCCCTGTGGATGCCCTTGAACGCACCATTCCCATCAGGACAGAAATGTTTCATCATAGGATAACAACTTTGTATTGACCTGGAGTAACCCTTCCCTCTGTGGGGACAAGTGGACGCCAAACTGTAATAGCAAAATGCCCCTTGTAACAGAGCCACCTCACTGCAGAGGTCAAGAATTCAGGCCTGTACCATTCTCCTGATATATGCCACACATTGTTTGTTTGTTACTTGTCATGGAGATCTGTTGTCAAAAATCCATTAAAAACAGACAGAGGAGGCACTATGATGCAACCATTACCTTCAAGCAGACCTAACAGTCATTAGGTAAATAGTAAATGAAGATTTATTGTCATGGCATAGTATGAAAATATTATTGCAGCTGTCTTTGCAGTACAATTAGAACAATTTACAGTAATAAAACAATAATTATTTAGCAAAACAGTTATGTCTGGGAGCTAGAAAAGTAAGGAATAAACAATATTTTACTTTCATAAGCAAGACAGAAGTCCATTTTAAGTTTTTATACTCATAGAACAGTACTCAAGGCAGCAGTGGGGATTCCCAGAGAAGAAGTCAAGAAGTGCATGATAAACAAATACTGGTATGCAGTGCTAGCGTAAGCCTCTCTGTTTATGTGGGTTTGTGTGTGTGTGTTTACCTGTGGTGGCCGTTCTGGGATAGGTTCATTGCGCAGGGCTTGCAGGGCCTTCATGGCAGCGTTGTGTCTTGCTGCTTGGCGGGTGCGTCCCTCGCCAATAAACTCATGACTCCCCACAGACAGCTGCACATAGAAGATCTTAGGAACAGGATAATGGTACCTGGAATAAGCACAGCAACAGAAGGAAGGAGGGAATATTTATAATAAAACCGTTTACCACAACATGTACCAGCAGCAGTAAAAGGATATAGGAGGATGAATTTGTTCACAACCATAAGATGAAACATATAAAACATGTCTATCTGACATAAAAACAGATGAAAAGCAAAGGGAGGGAGGCTCAAACATTATGAGCCAAGTTATCAATTCACACCATTTACAGCGTTCCCAAATTAAAGGCCCATCACTTCATCAGGGTCAATTACTACACAATGGCCTGATGGCCAACCACTTGAGTAATGTCTTGCTATTGAATCTCAGCTTAGGGATGCCTAACAAAGCACAGGGACATATATATCCCCTCCTCTTTCTTCTGGCTCTAGACATAGATTTTCCTCTCTTTCTTTGGGTCCTGACAGAGCGGGACTGAGCTGTCACCGAGGAGATTTAGAGGTCTGCAAGTCCGCGTGTGTGATACCCCCTCCTGGGTCAGGGTGAGAATGGCTGAGAATGTCTGCCGGATCGCGGACAAGGAAAGAGAAATAGTGGGAACGCTAACAAGAGGAGAGAGGAATCCAAAGTTTTTCATATCCATCTCCCTGTCCTCTTTCTTCTCTGCCTGTATACACTTATATTCACAAGGACATATAGCCACCATATGTGGTAGACACAAATGGATAGCAGCAGCTAAGATTTATGGAGTCTGGTGCCAAAAGGAATTCAATATTTTCATGTGTGGTCAAGGCATTGAGCTTTTAACAAAAGAATGAAAATCAGTAGTAAGTGAACACGGTGGAGTTTATTTTCACAACGTGAAAAGAAAATGAACACAAGAAAATTGAAGAAAATTAAAACAAGCTTTACAGAAATGCATCTATCCCTTCTCCTTGTGTATACGTATCTATTCATTTTCAGCTATACCACAACATCCTACTTGGCACTGCAGCAGCCGTGAGATGTGAGATTCAATACTTGATTGAGTGCGTGTGGGAATTTGGGGAACCTGAGAAGCTCAAAAATGTAGGGCAGGAAAAGCTGTGTACACTCAAAACTTTTGCTCAGTTTCTCTCACACAGCAGCATATTCAACAGCAGCACTTCATGATCAGTCTGAAAACTATAAACACTCTCTATATTTAATGACTGAGATTATATGAGTGTACTATCTTAGTTTAGCATAATCGCAGGCTAACATTTTCTAGTCAGCACACACAATTAAAATTCTGACCTGATGACGGCACAAGGAGAGAAGTTATCATCATCCCGAGGAGGACGTCAATGTGTGTACTAAACAGAAGTCTATCCAAAGGTTGTTGAGACATTTTACTCAAAACCACAAATGCGAACCTCATGGTGGAGGAAAAGTCACAGGATTACCAAAGTCTTTAGTATTCATTGACTCAGAACCACCAGTGTCTGTGCAATCCGTCTAGGAGTTGCCAATCCCTCTAGGAAACGCTGAGATATTTCACCAAATAAGCAAAACCTGCTGATGAGAATATATTAAAAAAACATGGGATTGCTTTAAAGATGAACCCAGTGTTCATCTTAAAGCACGATATTCCTCTGATGGATGTTAAGACATTTCTCAAAAACAAAACAAAACCAAAAAAAGTCAACATTATATATATATATATATATATATATATATATATATATATTTCAGTCTGGATCACAGAAGCTGATCGATTGACTCACAGACCAAACACAGCTCACATGGCTAACTTAACTTTCTTTAACATTTCAACATCTTCACAGTAAATGTGTTTTTAAATGAAGATTTTGCTTGGACATCACTGTGAAGCTACCTTAGGAAGTGTTGACAGCACTCGCAAGGTTGGCCAGTGTTACCAAAATTTACAGTGTAGTTTTGGGCATCATCCCTATTGGCAATAATAACACTGTTTGTACCAGTTCAATGGCTGAGATCTGGAAATGTTGAAGCATTGCACAGATGGGTCAAGATAATATGACATAAGTCCTGGCTTTGAGTTTATTGCCTTGTCATACTTCACTGTAGCAATGGTGCCATGTTCCCCGATGACAGCATTTACTTTGGTGAATATAATTAGCAGAACTGACAGAAACTGTGGCCTATACATGGTAAATAGGACCCAAGTTGAAGTAAACTGGGGTTTACCAGAAATACTGCCTCATTTCTTACAGTGACTCTAACAAGACAACTCTTTACAACCCGACATTCCTGTGAATATCTCCTCCTGTCTTCCCACTCTCATCATCTTTTTCCCTAGTCTCCTGCCCGACAGGCCGAACAATGACTCAGCATTTTACTCTCAGAATTCCAGCAGGTCTTTCTCCAACCCACAGCCCTCCTCTCATCCGTCTGCTCTCAGCTCCTCCTGGCCACGGGAGCCTTCCTTGGGCGGGGGCCCGCCTGGCCCTCGCACGTCAAGTGTGGCCCCAGGGTCTCAGAGGACATGCCAAGTGCAACATGGGCTCCGGCCAAAAGCGCTGAGCTGAGATGGGAGCAGCTGGAGCTGGAGCACTGAGTACAGGTGCAGAGAGCAAGAGAGAGAGAGAGAGAGAGAGAGAGAGAGAGAGAGAGAGAGAGAGAGAGAGAGAGAGAGAGGAGGAGACTGAAGGGGAGAGACAGAGGGACGGAAAGAAAGAGAGAGGAGAGAGAGGGACATGGGGGGAGGCCTGTGGGAGACCCTACTCCACAACGTGGGAAAGTAGTGGCTTACACACAGGCGAGTCAGCCAAGAACACAGGCGAGCACACGCACACACATCAAAATCATGCAGACAAAAAAGGCAGGAAAATCACGTCAGCGCACTGTGGCCAGTACAAAAATCAGCACATGCTGGCTGGATCTGCCTGTTCTGTGTTATCAATTATTATTTTTGTTATTATTATTACTACAGAGAGGGAACCGGACCAGGACACCTGTAGGGTGGGTGTAGACACTGAAGGAAGGGAAAGAAAATAATGAAAGAAATAAAAAACACCACCGTGTCTCGGTGATGACGTGAGAGTGTGTATGTGTATCTTGTATGACTCAGGGATGAGTGACTGGGCGAGGGAAAGAGCAAACCACCTGATGCCACAACTCAATCAAATGATAACTCATCAGCATTTAGCAATGTGTAATGAATTTGACTTTGAAGGCATACGCTTCCCTGCAGCTCTCTTTAATGTGGGATACGTTAGTTAAAGGTTACTATTTCATCACAATCATTCAAAGACTCCCGCGTGAACACACACAGAGATAGACACATTCATCCAGACGTTTTTGAGCCCACACACAGTCCTACTGGGAAACTGAAGATATGGTGTTGCAATTATTACTATAAATGACAGGGTGACATTTCAGCTGGAAACTATTTTCTCTTGTGGCATAGAAAACTATTTCCTTTTGAAACGCCTGTATAGAAAAGAATGCATGTGTCACACTTATTCCTAAACTGAACATTGCTTATTTACATTCACATCACCTAAATACAGCCTTGAGTTGTCATAGTCCACGAGTCATATATATTACACTAAATGACATCAGGTAGATTATGTCAATATTCAGATAAATACAGTACAACAGTCACATAGCAATACCTCATTTTTTGTGCTTTATCCTTTATGTTAGGTGTGACATTTTAGGAAATCCTGCATTATTTTCAGTAGTTATAGAGATGTACAATTTGGCTGGTAGAATAGGTGTTCAAAATTAAATTACACATATTCACCCAAACTTATGCTGAACATGAGGAGCAGTCCAGCAATTTATTAGTGAACATGCTAGATGGAGAAGCTTTCATGCCACAGATTAAATAGTAAAAATAAGAAGACACAAAGTGATACTAGCGATTGCATACATCATATTGGAAGTAAATGAAAAATATGTGGCCTGTAATTTAACACATGACATTGTTGACCAGTTGCAGATGGCAGTGTACAGGGAGCCATGAAAATTTGCAACTGCTTTGGCTGGCAGACCAGTGCAGACCGCAGCAATCAAAACCAAATGCAGAACTTCCTTTTAGTCGTAAACCTGCCATTTTGCCCATGAGAACACATCAAACTCAGTTTGGTTTAGAATATAATGCCACCCTTAATCAGCCCAGTCAACTGCGGTCGTTGTTGGAAACCCCAGTGGCGATCACCTATACTACCCATTAATCATTTAACATTAAATAGGATACTCATTAAGCTATGCAAGACTGTTGATACTGGCAGCGGTTCATGTATTAAGATGCCTACACAAGTTCACTGCCTGTCACTCTGTGCAAAATGGGTCTAATAAAGCCTTGCAAACAATCAGTGTCAGACTATATATTAATTTTGAGGCATGTCAGATGGTACGAAGGATGCCTGGTGGATCATAGCGCTGCCATGCAAACAAAAAACATATTCAAGCAGAAACATGTCATCGGCTCGCATTATTCACTTGCACCTTAGTGATATGAAAATGAAGCACATGATTTAATGTGTGAGTGCTCTTTGCCCTCTTGCATTTGTTGTTGATTTTTGCTAGTTGCTCAACGACTCTGCCTTGGACTGGTGATGTGATAATGGACTACAACATTGGTTGTGAGAGACAATAAACAATCTTTGGCTGAAACTGAGAGGAGGAGGAAAAAGAGTGTGTGAACCAGGGGAATGCAAATTTCGCAAAGTGAGTCTAGGGTATGGATGAATTTTTATCAGTAGCATTGTACTTGGATTCAGACATCGGTGTATTTCTACATGTGTAGTAATCAGTGAGAAACACTGATAACCCATTCACCCTTAAGAATTAAGCAAGTCAGCAAGGAAGTAATTCATTTAGTTCTACTTAATAAGAAAGCTGTCTCCTAAATAAATATAGTGCTGCATTCAATGCAGTACAGACCTGGCAAAACAGCACTGTTTTACCCCATGCTACTGGTAGTAGTTTAAAGTAATTGAAGCATACTTGTGGCTTACTGTTATCTATAGGTTGAAAACATATGTATTCTACCACACAAAAGCAGCAGAAAGAAAAGTGGGCTAACCAAACACAGACAAATAACAAGACATGAATGAGGGAGTGAACTGGTTCCACTTTGTGTTCCAACATCGCTGAGCTTGACCACCAAGACATCTATTGACCACACATGCAACAACACAAATGGCTGTATGCATTAAACCACAATTACACACACATAAACACACACAAGCACATACACACAACTGACTCAGAGCCTTGTAAAGGGGACGCGGCTGTGCTGGGAGCAAAAGGGTGACAGAGATTTGGAGGGGGAAAAAAAAAACGCAGAAACTTGGACAGACTCACTCCTCCACCAGCTGCACTTTCTTCCAATCTCCTGCCAGACCTTTACTTGTTTTCTCTCCCTCCCAACTTCCATACTTCATTCCCTGTGTCCATCATTGATTGCTTTCCTTCCCTTCTGCCTCACGCAATTGCTAATGTAGAAAATTCATTGTGGTGTGAGAAAACAATCCATGTAGTCAAGTAAACAAAGTACTCAAAACACCAACTGTCATAGGTGTTGGGGGGTGTATTCGAAGTTCTTTGGACAATGTCTATGGTTACAAACCACTAATCCACAAGGGACAAGCAGATCCAATGTGATGGTAGCGCAGCGGTTTTCAAATGAAATTACTTCTTTGGCCGTAATTGCTCGTTAAGTAATATTTTTCTTGCCTCTGTACATGGCAGAGAAAATGCAAAATAAGTTTGTTTTAACCCACAAATGTCCATTTCAGAGTCTCTGTTTTAATTAAATGAAAAAGTGACACTTTCCAGAATTTATTTTTCCCTATTTGCTTTGGTTTTGTCCATTTGTGTGTTTACTGTGTACTGAGCTCTCTGTGTATACAGTATGATTGAAAGAGCAAAACACTGTTCTTGACATGATGATAATGCTGAAAGGACCGTCACCAACTACTTTGATTTTTGATGATGTATCCAGGACATTTTCTGTTTAATCATTTGACAACGATGTCAACAGATTGTAATCAATTTTGTGACTATATATGTATGTACTTGTGCTCTGTTACGTTGGCTATCAGCCTGATGAGATCTGGCAGTATGAAAATGCTGCCTTTCTTTCAGGCTAACAAAGTTCTGGGAGCCTTAATCCAGTGTGCTGATTCTCTCGATTTTTTTCCCAGCTATGTAAGTGGGTCATAGACACACCAAGAGCCTTTATAGTGTCAAGTGAAATGACAACCAGTGGTGCACACACTCAGACAAAAATGTGAAACATGAGTGTGTAACAATTCATAAACTATAAAAAAAACCATATATGCTTTTGGTTTAAAGGCCAGTGCCATGCCATCAGATGATTATGGTTTTCAACTGTTTACAAAAGTGACACAAAGTGTAAAGAGGTGTTTGAGAGTGAAAACAGACAGGTTTAAGGTGATAATGGGAAACTGTGTGTGGGAGACCTGTAGCAGCCTCAGAGAAGCCACAACCAGCGTTATTCAATCAGATGTCCCCTAAGGCGACTCTGACTCTGACTGAGATAGTCTACACTGTGAAGGTGGAGAGTTCAAATGGTTTATATGAAGTGAAACCATCATTGGGAGTATTAGAATGTGAATCTTGCAATGCAATAAGTGATGTGTGAAGTCAGTCGTACAGTATGTAGGCTCTCCATCCAAGACTTTCGACCTGTCACTAATAGCACTCATTCTACAGTTTAATATCACCCAACCTCACATTCTATAGGTTTTCAATAAAGTCTGTCATGGGGACAATCTGTTTACTCCCTCATATCCCTTCAGTGTAATGTAATATGCTGCTGTGTCTGCAGACAGCTGGTGTCTCATATGGACTACTCATATCACTACCTTTACTGACAACAGCTATTTATCAAGAATGGCCAAGAGCCATAGTGCATAAAACAGGGGTTTCATAACCTATTTTAATTAAATTGACAAACTGTTTGTTGTGGTTTCGGAATAGGAGATTAAAGCTCTCTTTGTGCAAGCTCTGTAATCAGTGCGCTGTGTCTGTGCCCTCCTTCAGTGCCTGGCTCACGAGAAGTCAAGCCCCGTGTAAACCTACCCAAGCCCTCCTGTCACACTTTATTGCTGGATCACAGTGGTACATCAAGTATTGTTTCCAAACATGATAGATTTACAGCACTGTAAGTGACAGGTAGCACGCTAAAGAAAAAAATAAAAAAATAAAAAACCCAAATAGGCTTACTAGGGGAAAAAAAAACAAAGGCTGATTTTATTGCACTAGTAATAAAAGCAACCACTGGAAAATAGTCTATTCTTTAATCATCTGACTGAAAACAGGCATTGCGTGAATAATTCAGACTGTTTAAGCACAAAAAAAATCAGTGAGTAATGATGGACTTGCCAATGTGTGTAAAACAATTACACCATGAGAGCATTTATGTGACAGAGAAAAAAAAACTTCTTAACCTGGTGCCCCTCTAGTGCCAACTGTTAAGACTTGGCTGGCTGTGAGGAATGGCTGGCTGGGGATCAGTCTAAAATCAGAGCCTGCTGTCCTCATTAAGAATATTACATCGAGACCTGCTGTTTTATGTTCACTGTCATTAAGGGGGGAAAACTAATTGCTTAAAAAATACACTCCAAATGCTCCTGTGCCATTTGCTGAAGAGAAATAATATGAATTTGTTATGGCCAAATTGTTCTGACTTGGTTTCGATGCGAGCCATTCTGCATGCAAATGATTTTCCCTCACAAACATCTCCAGGACAACACACAATGTATTTTACTGACTGATAAATGGATCTTCTTAATTGTCTGTTATCCTTTAATTAATTGCTTGCATTCCGTCCCCCTGAAAATTAATGTAGCAACATGAATGAGCATCGCAGATTGAGTGTGGGTCAGAGATGAATGCATGTGATCTGAATAATTTTACACTATATTGTTTGAAAGCATGCATGGGTACAGTAATAAATATAGCTAATTATGTGACCTTCTAATCACCTAATTGGTTAATTTATCAAAGAAGCACACATTTTAGCTAATTAGATTTGTTTCACTTTATCCCTTTGGATGCATTCAGACAGGTGAGAACAATGCAGTTCAAACTAAGATGTGCGACCACAATGACATCTGCTAAAATATGGATTTTTGAGCTAAAGTGCGGTTTGCTTGTGCTGGGAGAGCAACACAGGACCAATTGCAGGATGTAAAACACAGATTCGTTGCTCAGATTCCACCATTTCCTCAACTGGTGGGACCACCAAAGAGCTGCAGCATCACTTAACAGAACAAACTTTGTTTTGACACTGCAAAGTATTATAATGACGCAAGATGACAGGTTCTCTAAGGGTTATATGGCAGTGTGACCATAAAAGACACATCTAATCTGATACCGTGTCTGCTGCTGGTGTGATTCAAACTAAAGAAAACCAAGTAAAAATTTGTGGTAGATTTTTCATATTTCTGTATTCACTTCTTCCAGTGAAGGATCCAACCACAGGAAAGTGATCAGTGATTGTGATGTGGTTAACACTTAAGAATCAGTTTCCTCAGAAAAAGGAACCGGTCCTCTTCATCAGAATTACAAGGAACATAGACGGGAAAAGAAGACACATACAAACATGTAAGTATGCCACTAAACTAGTGGAAAAGGCCAGTTCTGGCTGTTCTACATAAAAGCCTTTATTGTGAAGCAGGATGCTTCCTATAGTTTATATTTGTGTTGTGTTTTATGCATCTGTGTCCTGAAGGTACATTAACTCAAATACTGTACTTCATTTACAATTTTGAGGTTCTTGTATTTCACCTGAGGGAAATATTGTACTTTTTTCCCACTATATTTACATATTGACCATTGTGGTTACTTGCTAATTTTCAAATTAAGATTTTATGTTGAAACCTATAACTAGCTCAAGTTTGTTATTAAGATTTAGCTTAAGCTTAAGCTACAATACAAAAATACTTCCCTCTAAACTCTTCAAGGCCTGAAGGGATATAAGAATCTGAGTATCATTTGTAAGTAGTACATGATAGAGGTGTGGGATTTACTGATAGAGGGGGTGAAAATAATAAAACTACTGCTTTTCTGCAAAGTTAATACACAACAACACTGGGAAACAGTGTCCTGATGAGTTCATGTGCATCAACCTATGATAGCACATGCCAACAATGGGTGCAGATGATTTCATGGGTGTCATACAGAGCTGTCAACCCAAGAAACCTCTCAACAAAACAGTCCACCCTTTCTCTTGACGGCCATTTACTGCTCAGCTACCCAAGACGAAACACAAATCACTTTGAGTGCTACAAAAAACAAAGCATCCAGTTTTCTGGGAAAAGATACAAGTAAGGTAAAGGTACAAGTGGTGTGTATTAGTACAAACACACAGATGTGAGTTCTTGTGAAGAAGCGCACTTAGGTGTCTACCGCGCCCTGCCAAACTCGCTGAAAGGCAGCATTACGAAAGGTGGTTCTACTGATGTAACCTGCTTTGTGCACAGTGGTCTCAGGTTCGTTTTCACATTCAATACATCAAGGCAAAAGAGGAGAGGAGGACACACAGGGATACACAAACATGAAACTCCACTTAGAGGAGAGGAGATGAAAGGAGAGACCAGACTTCTGTGTCACTGAGTCTGTTGAGTACAAATCATTCCAAGCATTTGTTTATGTTGGACATGTATTCCACTCCTCCGCCCCCAGTCTCCTTGATAAAACACTGCTTTATGAGTTTACACCCATTTGTACAATTTGGACAGATTATCCTTTGTTCTGGCATGTCGCCCATGGAAATTTACGTACTATCTGAGTGAACGCATCTGATTTACTGATCTATTCAGATATTTGGTGATTTAAAAAAAAAAATGGAATGTAATAAAAAGTTATTCCTCTGAAGTCCCTACCTTGTGGGCTTTGGCAGGCTCTTTTTGTTTTAGGGCAGCAGTGATGATGGGAGGGATAAGAGAAACCATATCTGTGGAACGCTTGAGCAGACCAAAGAGCACACAGTGTCCTGATTAGGCTACATGAGATTCTAAAGCCCAACAGGCCAGTGAGCTATATAAAAAACATAATCTTGAGCGCGAGACAGTGAGGAGAAAAAGGAGACTGCGTGTGTGAAGAGGACCTCAGAGGATATCTGATACCTCCACATAGGAAGAGATGAGAGGAAATGTTGAATATAGAAAAGCGCTCATGGGCAGATTTGCCTTTTCAGTGAGCCAGGTTGGCTCAATTAGAGATGTGGCTGACAACGTACACCTGTCTATGTGTGTCTGTGTGTGTGCTCTTTGCTCTCTGATATTATTCTGATGTTTTTCAGGCATTTTTCAAGGATGAGCATCTTTCTGTAGCAACTGTTTCTTTATATTTCTTACAGGTGCATGCACATGCACCTACATGTGCGCACACACAGACACACAGCATCACTAAGGTTGTCATTGATTTTACAAGGACACTGCCATATAGCCATAAGGCAAGTCAAGAATACAGCGATAATGCATTTTACCCTTCATGCGCCTCAATCAAAAGCCGAGAAATCTCTCAGGTATTTAATGTTCCTGAAATCTCTTATTTTTTGGCTAGAAGTCAGTGTGCAAGCTTTAAACAGCCTCTCACAATGTTCATATAATTGTTCAGTTTCATTGATTGTCACATAGATTTTATGTCACTGTGGATCCAAGAGTCATTGGGTTTCCTGCTACAGGAAAACATTGTGGGTGTAGTCAATAATATGCTCCTGCTAAGAGTTTTTCAGATGTAAAATCTTAATTTTCTAATTTTAAGTGTATAATCAGATTTTTGCTTATTCTTAATATTCAAAACCATAGCCCTAACAGGTGATTCATTCACAGATTTCTTTTTATTGAACCTGTAGTCAATGGTTTTTGGGCCACACTGTAACTGTAAACACAACACTGGCATTTAATCCCCTTAGCAAAAAAAAAAAAAAAAAAAACACCTGATAAGTTAAACATTCACTCTACTTTTTACTTTGGTTTGGTCTCCACCAGCTCCTAAGGGATATATCTATTTCTTAAGCAGCTAAATGCTATCACACTACATTCACAAGCTAGCTGCTAAGTTTGTCTGTTTGCCCTTTGATGATGAACAGGTAGTGTACAGTGATCTCAGCAGTAGCATGCTTGGTTGAGTTTGATAGAACAATGTCACTGAAACAAAACTGTTAAGTTGTGGGCTGAAACATAAAAAACTGGTTGTAAGATGCAAAAAGTGCCATATAAAACTGAAGGGAAGTGCAAAGTCAGGTGATAATTCCATGATGGTTTCTCATTACAAGCGACATCTTACACTTACAGTAATTTCTTCCACTGCTAATATAAAATATATTGAGTGAATTTAAAAACTATATAACAGAGGCCCTGTTGGTGTAAAATTGTAGACTGACCAATGCAGCATTTCTGCAGGTAGTGAATTCACTGCAGTGCAGGTGACCCTGCCTCCCTCTCAGTTTCCTACAGAGAAAGCAGCAATGGCCAGCTCAGTATCTGAACACCATCACAGGAGGAAATGTCACAGAGCAAAGCACCCCCAGTCATTCAGCCCACTGTTCTTCCAGCTGACATAATGCTAGTGTCATAACCAAATGAGGGCTGGGAGAAGGTGGGCGGCTTCTGACCGCTCTGCTTTGCTCTAACAGGGCAAGTCCTATCCAAAATTCCAACTCTGACAGAATGCAGGATGCAGGCGCCCCCGCTCCCCTGGGATCTGAGCAACAGGAGGAAAGCTGGGAGCGCCACGGACGTCTACACTGGAGGAGCCCAGTATGACTCATTGGAATCAGGTGTTCCAATGATAACACAGCAATCGGGGATTGTCCATGAAGCAAACGTTGATGTAACTACATTTCTTGATAACACAAATATCTCCCTGATTCAGTGACCATATCTGTGAATCATTTGGGCTGGATTCCCATATAATGTTTCATAGCATCTAAGTGACTAATTGAATCAGCTGCAAAACACGTATAATTCTGGGTATGTTCAGTATTTGAGCATGAACAATGACTGGGTATGACTACACCATAACAGAGATGAATTAATGATTTAAATGTAGACTTGGATGGAAAGGAATTATGCACAGGCCCTTCGCCATAAATAAGATTCATTAAGACGCTGATAAATGCACATTTCATATTATCGCCGTATCTTCTCATCAGGGCACTTTCTGAATGAATCAATACTGGTCTTGGTGGTGATTAGAGAGCTGATGGATCAGAGCCAAGCTGCCCTTTTAATGGTAAGATTTTCCATCAACATGACTCTGGATCACTCTTATTCATCATAATAGGTAAGGACATGGGCATATGGAAACCTTCGTTTCCCTGCAGCATCATTAAGGTGACTGATTGTGGATATGGCCTGTCACTCCACCACATAGTCAGTCATCGGAAGAAGAGAATTCATATTCAGGAGGTCTTGCTTTCATTAATCCAGGGCGCAACTACGCTGAAAAAAAGAGACCCCATGAAAACATAAGTGACCTTGGAATAATATATACTCTTATGTCTTTTCTGTGTTTCAGGGACACACATCCTCTCACTCTCCCCCCTCATCTGCGCTCACAAAGTGGCATAAGAAAACAAAACAGACCATGAGGAACGGATACTGCCCGTCTCTTAGAAACTCATCACTGTGACATATGACATTGACAGACATGCTGGAAAACAGATTTTCCCCTCTACCCCATAGACATTTGTCTTTCACCCCCTGTTTGTTCCTGCATGGATCAAATAGTAGAAGATGTGAGCCAGATGCTAGACTGTCTGCTGACTAGACTCAGTTACCCAACACTGCAACTGAATCGCGGACAATTTCTGGCAGCATATCCGCATTTTAAAATTAAATCCCACACATTTGGCATCAGAATACCTTACCATAGGAATTTAAGGAGCCAAAGTTGATGTAAAAAATAAAACAGATATATATGCTTCTCTGTTACATTTCTGAGTTTAATAGTGATAACTTTGCATTAGATTACCCAGCAGATGTCCATGCATATAAAAACCTATACAAATTCACCACATTCCTAACTTATATGTTACAAAATGGGTGCTCTATCACCTTACAAAAGCAGTGATGTGGGATTTTTAAAATGAGGAAACACTGCCATCTGGAGGGAGCTCCAATGACTCCTGAAACTTGATGCATATCAAACCAACTTGGATAAATGCAGATTTGTCATGTTCTCAGGACCAGTGTGCTCTCTGGAGCCATGTAGCTCAGTTTCTGTAAATTGTATGCATAAGTTATGTCACCTTCCCTCTGCATTTAAAAATATCATAATATTTAGAAAACCATAAAATACTATTTCTGACATTTCTATAAAATTATGGCAAAGGATAAGACTGTGGAATAAATCAACTTTAAGTATGTTGAAAACAGACAAAATATTTAAAGCATCTATCCTCCTTAGTTTGTCATTTTCGTGTTATTGTCAATTCCTAAATAAGCTTCAATATGGTATTCTGTCCTTTCCTCTCTGAGAGTACCACAGTGTACCTGGATTTCATGGCAGGCGACCAAACCCTAAATAACATTCCTTCACTGAGGGAGAGGAGATCATTAATCGCACCTCTGTGGCATTTTTATGGAGTTTTGAAAATGGCTGGATGGTTCCAGTAAAGCAGAAAAAAGCTACGGGAAGAAAGAAAGCTGACAGAGACTGAGTGCAAAGGGACCCCGTGAGGGCACCACGTTCATGAGTTTAGAAAACATATGGAGTGGACAACCATGTCTGACACACATCTGAGGCAGTGGGATTAAAGAAACAATGCTGTTTGAAGTCACTCAAAATATATCAAGACCATGTTCCCACTAAGTTGGATAAATCCCAAAGCTCTTTTTTTAGCCACCTATGCATTCCACACCAAGCCAGCATTTCAAGCACCCTAAACAAATCTTTTCCAGAGTGAATAAATTAAAAAAACACCAGATTTTCTTTTTAATGTGAATGAGGAAAACAAAGCTGTTGCAAAAGAGCAATGCTTGTATGTGGTATGTAGCAGTGATGTTACCGAGACAATTTAACTCTCCCTTTTTGGTCCACAAGGGTCAGCATGGAGCCTGCACACATGCAGCCCAAAAATTAGGACAATATGAACAGAACATACACACCAACAAATGTGTGAACACAAAGATGTATCCCACATAGGTGACCACACAGTGTAGGTGTGGTCATTATCTATTTAAGCATGTGACGAATTTGCAGCAGCATGAACAAATGATGGTATAATGCAAAAATGTGTTATTGTCAAGTTTGAGTGTGGACAGAGGTGTTTTCCAAAAATGAATTTAAAATGACTTTAAAATGGAAATAATTAAGAGTTCAGGCAGCTAGCTAAGTTTAGGGGGCTCACCTTTGGTTGAACATCCCTCTGAAGTTGTAGTTAGCTCTATAGTTGGGCATGGGCTTAGGATCCAAAGGCCTGTATATAGCTGGCTCGCCTCTCTTCATGGCCAGACCATTCAGCTCCACTGTTGGTGTTATACTGCCTGTGTGAGCAAGTATGAGAAAGAAAAAAATTTGATATAAAAGATTAAAACCAGAGTATCTGAAATAAACATAAAGCACCCAGAGTGGTCAAAATGATACATAATGTATGAAAATAAAATAGTAATGTTAGAAAACAAATTACAGTTATAACACAGGTGCACCAATTGACTTCACAAGTTGAACAATGCAACCTAATAACATTTTAACTGAAAATATCAGGGTGTCTGTATTCTGCTTAAAACTGCAGAACCTTTCTACCTGTCTGATTTTGTATGATGCATGCACTGCTAATCCCACAGCTCACCACTGATGTTGCATAACCTATCACAGGGCTTTCTTAATCCCATTAAAAACTGGCTACAATGTCTTTCACTACAACAATGCCACAGAGGGCAGGGGAGATGAGATGGGGCTAGTGGTAATAATTTGGCCAGAGATAAAACATAAGCCTGCACTTGGGCTTCAGTAAGAGGGTCTGTGCTGGCTTTGTTCTGAACATGGATTATTTAAGTATATCCAGTGGTTTGTGAGCTATGCCTGGAAGTCAACTTTCTCAGGGTGAACATCTAAGAAAATACTGAAATTTTCCATTATTAATGGAGTAGAGAGGCATTGCAAAGTACCATTATGGCACAAATGTTTTGGCAGGTTTCTTCCCCTTAGCACTTAACTTTATGACCATACCTGAGAAACAGTGATGTCCCAGTGCAAAACTTTGCTCTGTGAAGTGACTTTTGAGCTGTCCCCATCTCCCTCCCTCTACAGTATTTCAACCCCAAAGCTCTGCTTCAGAAATAAATGAACCAGCAGAGGGCGCTAATGCAAAGAGATAGTTCCAAATTTTTGGAATAAAGCCATGCAAGTTACTGCAAGTTACTCACTCAAAGTCTAATGCATGAACTCTGGCTCAAGCTATGAGCCCTGTGGATGGGTATATGCCAGGCAGAGAGTGTTACAGCAGTTATTTTGACTTGTCATGGTAGGAAAGGCACAGGTATTACTAATAACAATAAAGATAACGTTGTTAGTGTCCCAGTAAGTCATGATAGAACACACAACACCAGAACCCTAAAACTGAAGCAGCTAAATGGAGGTTGCTTTGCAGATGTTTTCCAATAGGATCTGCCTCAATAAAAAACCTCTCTGTAACTGTTTAATATCTAATCCAGATTAATCACATTAGTAGCAACTGGGTTTAAAGGTAATCATTCACACATACATTCTTTGTTAATAGTAAAATGAGACGTGGTTGCAATACCTGGGTTGCTGTTGACGTCCACTTTAGGGGAGCGGGGTGCTGGCCTGGGAAGGACGCTCTCGGCCAGTGCTTTGGCGGCTGTGGAGTGCTGGGCCTTTTTAATGCTGGTGCCTTCCGCCTCCCACACCTGCTCCCCAAGAGTCAGCTGCACTGTGAAGATCTGGAACAGTGACACCCAGAGGGAGAGACATTACCCAATGGCAACGACATTTTTACCAACATCCCTTTGGAGCCCATATGGTAGGAGCTGGATGTATGCTGCATGACCAATATTCATTTATGAAAGGTACTGTAACATATACTCCATCAAATATATAACACTTTTCGCACATGTATTTGGCCCAGACAAGCTTAACATTGAAAAAAAAAAAAAAAACTTAAAAAAAAGAGGATTTTCCTGCACCAATTTAGACTACTGTAAGTCACAACTACTCACCTTAGCGTGTGCAGGGCCTCTCTCATTGAGGAGCTTGTACTGTGGTTGGATCCTATTGAAACGGGCTAACTCATTCACCAAACACATTGGAGTTTTCTCTTTAGGGTTTGCCATGTTCTCCTGGGGCGGGCCTAAAAAAGAACACTTGATACACTCACCAATATTGTTTTAGTATCAGAGACAAAACTATATGCATGAATAATTATAAGGTAGTGATATAATGACTGGCATGGGATATTCATACATTGTAGCAAGCATCTTATGCAGGTATTTATATGTCAGATATGCTATATAATACAAATGCTGCATGTAATTATCATGTCCTATGCACAACAAAGAAAATCAGTGAACAAACCATAACAACCACAACAAATGAACCAATCTGTCAGAGAGACATTGTTCCAGATATTTTCCCTCTTTAGCAGATGTGCAAGGGCTCAGGTGTGTTTTGATTTGTCTGAAGGCTCCATCATCTTACAGACTAGTGATGATCATTAAAGATTATGGCCTACAGTGCAGTTTAATGGTAATAAATATAACCAGTAATTCAGTTACTAATAGGTTCACATTATCATGTGCCAAGGACTGGAATGCAGGCAGTGTTAAACATTATACATTCAGATTATGTTATCTGATCAATACCATCAGATTCTAACAGTTTGCAATGGAGAGAGCAGGAGCTCCAGGTCTGTCCCAAGTCAACCCCTAACAGTTACACATGCAGACTGTAACTGTTAACTTGAGATAGGTTGTCTCTTGCATCCTGAAGCTGGTTAAAAGCTCAGGGGAAAAGATTTATCAGCCTTTCTACTGCATTCTGACTATGCACCGTTATAGCTGGAATCAATATCAGATCATTTCATCTCTCTTACAGTGTTGGCTTCCGATGCCAAATAAAAGATGCTGATAAAAATAATGCAGTCTGTAATTTGTTGGAAATCACAGATACTAATTATCATAAGTAATAATCACATGGCATGCATGCAAAATGACAATAAACTACTCCCAAAGGAAACCATTCACTTCAGTTGTCAGTCTACCTGGCGGTATGGCAGACACAGGGGCGTCCCCATATCCGACTGCAGGAGCAGGGCAGGCGGGTGTGGGGGCCGGGCCTGTGCCGTTGACGGAGGGCTGCAGACCCAGGGATCCTGGGCTGGCCATGGCCGTTGGGGGAACTCCGGGGGAGAGGCCAGGACCAGCCAGGGGTGCTGAGGTCTGTACTTTCACTTGAGCCATGCTCTATTCCTGAAAACCAGACAACAATTAACAACTTAAAGGTTTGTTTTAAATACTTTAAATAAATAAATTTGAAAAAGATCAAATGTCTAATATTTTATGTTACTAGTGAAGTACACAGCATACTGCGCATCATTAGACATAAAGCATTTGTCTACATAAACATGCAAGCACACATAAATCAATTCCAGTGTTTGCTCAGTTTAAAGTTGTTCACTGTCATTTGACAGATTTCTGTGGGCTGAGCCTGGAGAACAGACTTCAAACTGAGCAGCCCTAGGCCTATCTCACATTCTGATCCACTGGCAGCTAATACACCCAGACAATGAACCTTTATTTGAAGGAGCTTTGCTCATGTTACTGCTGCTAAGCTCCCCGGAAAAAGAAGGGAATCCTGTGATAGCAGCCTGAACAAGACAATGGACATTCAATGGCATTTTATTTGAGACTAAAAAGAGGTATGAAGGCCTACATTGGGTAGATATAGATTAATATGAACAGCAGAGAGGGCCCAACAATTTGGTAAAAGTCAACAAATACACATTAACTTCTTCATCTTTTTATGCATGCATGCATGCAATATTTTGTTGAATGCAATTATACACAGGTCATGGCCTGCAGCAACATTACCAAAATAATATGCTACCATGTGATTTTCATCAATGAAATATGATGATTGAGTAGGTATATTCTTCATATGAAAACGCAATCAAAAAGGTACAAACTGTATCACAACATCTTGTCAAAACGGCTCTGCTACTGGTTCACATTAATATGTGGCAGGCACTGAAGGGAAATGGAGGGAAATTCTTTTCATGTCCCTACCGAGGTCAGAGCAAAGGGTCAGACAGAGAACTGAACTCCTGGAGTGTGAAGATATTCAGTGTCTTGCACTTGGACACTATGAAACAGCAGCTTTGAACATGGCCCCCTCAGGTATTGGACATTATCATTAATCACCATATTATCCTGAAGTAAACTGTAGGATCAATAAATTGTGTATGTAAACACATACAAAGATATTCTTTAACTAACAGATGAAATGACATAGTTGAGATAATACATAGGTCAATGGAGACAGTTTTCAGACTCTGTTTTCACAGACTTCATCCTGAAATTACAATTGTTTGCACTGTTTACAGTTGAGAGACATGGCTGGACTGGAGTAAACAACAGAGCGGTGGCATGTCCTTGAAACAGCTGATATCTACTAAACAAAATGCTTTTTTTTTTTTTTACTACGGCCCGTGACCTTGATTAATTGCATGCAGTCAAATTGTTCTGTTTATTTCCTCGGTGCATCCCGCGTGCCCCTGAGGTTCTCGGGGTCACAGTCTTTATTGCTTTACTTTAACTCTCTCGCAGTAACGTGCACACATACAATGCTAGACAGCAACCTAAATGCATGGTCGTCTTAGACAGTAACTTGAATGTGGAGGTGGTGTTACGTTTGGGTTGACTGACAGAGCTACAGAGCTGTCTGCAACCCCTGAACCTACATTACAGTTTCGACTGTGTCCAGCTTAGCAGGAAGCTAACGTTACTAACGAGAAAACGCTATTTCCCGCAAATGTCAGCTCCTAAAAACACACCAACGGAGTGGACAAGCATGCATGCTGGCGTGAACATGTCACTGTGATTTCTCCTGGTGAATACACACTATCTAGCAACCTCCAGTTACGCTAGTTTAGCCGGTTAAAGCTCATCATGGCTGATCGGCCGAGCACCCCTCTTGCTAGCATCTCCCTGCCGCCCCATCCTCCACTAAAGTCTGGGGGATTTCTGTCCACCGCAACATCATACACGGACTGGCGACAGCGTGACAATAACCCCGAGACTATCTGACAACAAAGGGACAAATATTTTAGGGTAATTTTTACCTTTGTCCAGGGCCAGACCCCAGTTACACCTCCAACATTGGCAAACACTAAAGAGAACTGGATAGAAGAGGGAACAGACCACGTAATTTGTCTGGGTAAAAAATGGAAACATGTCCCATTAGAGGCAAATGGCTGATTAATTTGATATTTTATGGTTAAAGTTTATGTTTTGTTTATATTATAGGTGTTAAATGTTTCAAACTGCCAACTTACCATCATTAGAGTTTGGGGCAAATCTTGAATGAATCAGCCACCCCCGCGGCTATAAGAATGGTACATTCCTGGTGTGCTTCCTCAGAGCATACAGTGTAACTTTGATTCAGAACCAAAATGAATGTTTTCAGACTTGTTTTCTGCACTCGGCTTTTATGTTGCCCATTAATATATGATTAATATTATTTCATGGGATGAATTTTACAAGCACACCGACACCTTGACATAAAGCTTCGAATTTACAACTTGGAAAAAATAAGATCACTTGGCCTATTTCTTCACAAGGAGGCTTCATCATTGATTGAGCTTCATCATAAAGTTAATTATTTTAAAGTTGCATTGTTTTGGTCAGAGAAAGAGAACAAATGAACACACACAGAGCAGAGCTCCCTGCTGCTGATAGGATTTAATGCATTTATTTTGCTCAAGGGCACTTTGGCAGGGCAGGTGTTCACCTTAGACACCTGCAGTTGAAGACCTGTCTCTAGGCCAGAGTCTTGATTTTGTTTGGTGAAACACTAATGGAAGACAAACTACATCCAGACAGTGATATTCCTCATGGGTAAAAATGGGTGGAAATTATTCTGAGGTTCCACATCTGGAGGGAGCTGGCATAAATTCCAGTAGGGACTTTTTATTACAAGGGGTAAGGTAAGAGTTTTATTTTTATTTTTAGCTATACAACCGTAAGTCAAAAGAATGTGAATTGTGGATCGTTACAGGTAGGTCTGATAAGAGTACTATTGTAAAGTGACCAATAGATGGTGCCACTAAACCACATTTTCTTCACTTATTGTAGTAAGCCTTGTGTCATTCAGAAACCAGTGTTCTCTCCTTTAAAAATAAGATATAGTACATGGTGTTAAACACTGGGTTCTTGCTCTGTCTTTGACCTCTCACACACATGTAAAGTGACATAAGATTTTTCTTTCATGCAGTAAGAGCTGCAGCTGACTGTATTGCACAAAACTTAAAGTCAAGAAAGATTAACTTTGTGTTCACACTCACACTCTTAAAACTGCTGTGCAGGTGTTGCAATGCAGAGATTGATCATTGATCATTTGACCATTTTCAAAACACATTGACTCCCAGTTTGAAGATGAGTTTTTTGTTTCTGTTACACTGTGAAGTGTGCCTTCTTTTTGTGACTCACATGTCTTCAAACATATTTGCAGACAGAAAACGATTCAGTGTCTGTGTCCTTCACTATTTATAGACAGATTTGATTTGGAATCTTTTAAGATATTGAGTAAAACCCAAGTTTACCCAATGGTACATTATCAGGCATACACTTTCTTTCTGAATTTGGTAGTCATGTCCTACACTCCCTTTAGAGAGGGACTATTTAGTTCTAATGTATGCCAGCATAAAAATTCACAAAGGCTTCCACAGGCTGAGAGGGAAAAAAAGAGACATTTCATGTTCAAACATAGTGCAAACCAAGGTTGAATAAAAGTGAATCTTTGCTTTTATTATTGATTATGAAAATGAACAGGCACCTATTACATGGAGCTTGCACATCCCAGAACAAATTTTCAAATATAAATAATGCACCCTCATTAGTGTTGATCACTCACAACAACCTGCAAGCTAAGAGTTCAAACCACATTGAAATGGGAAAAAAAAAAAATAAAAATCATGTCACATCCAAACCCTTGTAACATATTCACTCGCAAGTTTTTCAAATCTCTACTGATCTACTGCCAACTGGGTAAAGGCTTTTTTGTCCCCGCACGAATGCCGTTGTGACTGCATTTACACAATCATTTCAGTCCTATCGTCTTTTTCCTCACAGCATGGTGACAGCAGACAAGACCATTTACAATGAAGCTAATAATTTAAAAAATCATTGGTTAAATAGATGACTTTAAGTTATCAATATAGTTTTTGAGATAGCGCTGTGCTGTGGTAATCTCCTCTACAGTATAGAGTATCATCACATTCACTCAAGTTCATTCAAGAAAAGTAAGCTAGACCCTGGAAAAAGCAAATGCAATACAAACAACCCAAGATGGAAAATTCAAGTATCTCTGACTGGATGGCGATAAACATTTTGTTTGGAATGGAGTGATTACAGTCTGAAATGACAAAGAGCCTCTGGAGGTGAGGTTCGTAATATCCATCCCATAAACCATTACCTAAGTTATGGAAAGACTAAAAGTCACAATGTCTGATGCCAATAAGAAAAAGTAGGGTTTAAAATTGCATGCACCCCCACTGTAAAACTACTAAACTTTTTTTTAACCAACAGTAGTGTCTGTTGCTGACTGTACACATCCTAATTAGCAAAAGATGCAGACTAGCGTCCAATGAAATAAAGCACTCCTATTATCATTCTGCTATAAAGTAAATGCATCCTCTGCTAATTTCTTTCACATCATCCAACAATTTAAAGACTTATATACAATAGTTTCAGACATGTTATAAGTTTACAACATAACAGTCTCTTTTGGTGAAAATATAGTTAAATTCAAAATATCTGATAGGTATCTTTTTAGAGGTGATCTCTTTATTGAAAAAAGTACCTGAGCCAAAACTCTGACCAGGGGGAATCACAAAAGCCTCGTCTTTACAACTTGTAGAAAGACTCTCCTTTTCATCGTTCACTAATGTTCTGCAGATGAAACGAAGATTTAAATTAAATAACAAATACAAAAAAGAAAAAAAAGATAAATCAAAAAACATACTGACCCATCAAAACAACCCCCCTTTTCAAAGTATCAGCTAGTTGAAAAACAGTACAAAAAAAAGAACTCAAGACATTTAAAATGAAACATTTTAGAAGATTAAAGCATGAGATTAAAAAAAAAGTATCTTACAAATAAAAACGGATCATGCGACAATGTTCTCTTATAGACATTCTTTAAATGGAAGAGAGGCCGCTGCACATCTTCGAGTCTGGACTTGTGAACGCTACACAAGTTCAGCCCAACTTTAACGAGGAGATGCACACTGAGGTCGTCAGCCGACTTAAGCGATCTATCGTCGTATCTCTTTTATTCCTGTACCGACATTCTGTCCAACAGCGGGAAGAACTGCAACAAGGTCTTGAGTTGGAAGATGAAGAAAACTGCGTGTACTCTTGATACAGTGGTTATAAACTAAAACCCTTTAACCTGATAAACAAGTGGAGGACTGCTTACAGTGCAACTGCAAGTTGAGAGCAATGTACTAATAGTGCCTTTTTAAACTAGATACTTTCACAGTGCATATAATAATAATTTAAAATAAAATTTAAAAAAAGATGAAGCATTTTCTTGGGGTTATGATGGTCCAATCCCTTCCAGAAAACGATTAGATTTGGATTTCTCTTTGTAGGCCCAAGCATGCATCCATCGGTTATTATTGCACAACACAAGGACCTTAAAATGCACCCACACACAAACAAAAAAGTAACAATAATAATCTTAAAACAGGAACTGAATTATCTCACTACAAATCCACCTTGCTTGCTTGCTCGCTTGCTGCATTACTACCTTTTTTTAATGTTGTTGTTGCCAAAAACGATCCTTCGTGGGTGCATCTAAACGTTCAATTATTTTCATTCTCTATTTTACAACCGACTAAAACATGCATCCATATGCCCATGGGGGAAAATGCAGTCAGGAGCCTCCAGCGCATGGTGTCCATTGTTCCAGTCAAAGGTCAGAGTTCAAAGACTGAATGATTAAAAAGTGCTTTATGTAGGTCAGTAGGACTTCTTTCTTTTACGATTATTACAAAGTTTGTACATTAGCATGTATCATCTGTGAAGGCAAACAAAGATAATTTAATGACAGCATATTTAGAATAACAGGCAACTGCTTTTAGTTGTGTCCCTGAACCAAAAAAGGAAAAATATGTTGGAGGAAAACACTCACCATGATACCACCATTTTGTCTTCTTTGGATTTTTGTTACACGTTCTTACATAAAAGGAATTATCAGGCGGTCGTCTCTGTGGGAAAAGAAACAGACATTTAGATTTAACATTTCACAAACATATAATTTAAATGAATCACTCTTTTTATCCTGCCAGGCTTCATTGCAGGTTCCCTACCTTTTCTTTGCAGCTGGACAACATGCTGATAATGCTAAGACAAACTGATTGCACTGAGAGGGCTGGCGACCAATCTTCCGTTAGAATAGATAGACAGATGTGACCGTTGCTATACACGTGAGGGTGGACAGGTATATTCTCTCCTGTGAACATTACCTACAACAGTGGAGCAAAGAAAAACAAATCTCAATATAGTTCAATGAATATGTCAAAATAACAAGCCTATAAAGGTGGGGATGCTCAATCTATTAAATTTTTGGGCATCAAAGGTACGACTTGGAAGAATGCTGGTCAGGAAAAAGTTGAGATTTTTTCATTAATGACAGAAAATAATGAGACTTGCTGTATAAGCTCAGGCTTAGCTCTCTACAGAGACATGAGGCTCTGGGATTAAAAGAGAGGGGCTGGGACGGGGTGACAGAGGGGAAGAGAGAACGAGAGACTAAGCGAGGAGACATGCTTAATGAAAAGGATCAGGGGATATTAGCCATTAAAAGGGTAGAAGACTCAGGGTTAGCCAGGGAGATACAGTATGTGTGATGAGAGGAGGAGAATGCAAGATTGTAGTGCTAAAGTAGAGAGAAGGGGAAGTGGGTAAAGAGGGTAATGAAGGGTAACAATGGGTTGAGGCAGTCTGGCACCAGACATGGCCTCACAGGAGAGTGCAGGCTTCACTTCACAGGGCTGGAGGGAGGGGAGGGGGTGACAAGAGGAGTGTTACAGATAGGAGCAGAGAGCAAAGCTGGCACTGCACTCAAAACATCAAGACAACTGAGAACCTCTTGCTTGCACAAAGTTAAAATATTTACTGAAATGTCTAATAAGCTCAGTGATATGAGCACCAGCTTGAGAGCAGAGAGGCAAAGTAGATAATGTACATGTTGCTTTCCTATCTCAATGTTATTTTACAGTTATTCTCATGTTTATATTCCATATCTGTGATTTTATTGATTTGTATGCAACTTTACTTGTGAGGATTTTCTGCTAATCTGTGTTTTATATCACTCTGAACTCTGCTTTTTGCTTTTACTTTTTCTGACAATTTAATCAACTGAAGTGAGAAAATGATCATCAGATTAAATGATATTGAATATAGTCATTAATTGTAGTCCTAAACATTCATAAAGGAGAAATGACAGCTTTGCAATCAAAACGCTGCATATGGCAATAGACAGAAACATACTCAAAACAAAATCAAGTCAGGACATTTGCTGGGAAAAGAAACATAGTCCTGAAAGACAACCTTAAAAACTGCGACACTGTTGAAAATTGGCAGACAACAGTGTGTTGTAAGTTGCTGGAAGAGGCCGTGACAATTTCCACAATTTCAACTGGTCAGCCTACGCAGAGTGTGGTTAAAAAAACGTGGCATGTTTCAGTAGCAAAATCTGTAGTTTTTTTCTTTTAACATTTAACACAAGTATGTAGGGCTCCAAAGAAATGAAGACCACAAGCTCTTAACACCATAGTTATTAACTGAGACTGAGCAGGTCAATTTTTTTCATGACAATAAGAGTATTTGCTATGGGGGCGGGTGTCTTCCAAAAACGAAACATTTGTCCAATACAGAATTACCTCTGATGCTCCTCACACGACCAATAATGCACTACCGCAGTCAACATCAAATTTCCCTTGGGGGCCCCAAGAGGAGTCCAACAGAGGACCACTCTGACAGCCTGTCCTTCCCATTTGAGAGGACTGAAGCTAAGTGGCTATGTTTATCTAATTTTGTCTACACTGCCTCATTCTCTATTTTTAGGTAGGAGGGCTCCTGATGAGGGAAACAAGATTGTTGAGTTAAACTAATCCCTTCAAACATGGCTTCAGTGGCAGCTCTGTACTGGTGCCTCTCTCAGTGATTGCTGGCTCCAGTGTTTCCAAGCAAGAGATTCATTCCACTAACAACTGCAGAGCCAGTGTGTTTTATGTGATTACTGCAGGAATCCAGACAGTAGCTACAAAGGATTGTTCACACAGATAGTCAGTTTTTGATTTTGTTTGGAAAATGGAACCACTGTACACTGTACCATCAAACCAGCAGCATATGAATTTTCTTTGGTACTCTAGTCTCTGATCAAACTGTCACTGAGAATGGATGCTGGACATTAAAGGCTATGTAACTTTTGTGAGCATGTATAAACATTCTTCCACTTACAGATGAAAATTTTTAATTCTTAAGAAACAAAACACACCTTTACTCACTAACTAGCATTTAAATAGACACTAAAATGTAGTGTAGAAATGTAGCATTATCCACAGTTGTCATTTAAATCTGCAGTGGCCTCTGCTCAGCAAACGTGTCATAGTCTCACTTAAAGTATGGAAAGCCAACAGCATTGTCAAAACTGAATCTGACTGCAGTTCTGTTTACGCCCAGAGAAGCAGCTTGAGTTGTGATCAAAGCGAACAATACTTTCTGAGTCCTGGAGACAAAGTGGTAAATGAACAGCTCTTACAATGTGCTTCTCAACATCAGAACAGGAAAAAGCTTTTCACAGTGTTTCACTTTTAGCCACATATGCACACACACATACACACACAGAGGGCTGCAAAGTAACTTCTGCTTACCTGAGGTGAATCGAAAGGATATCGACTACTAAATTTGAAAAGCAGCTGAAATTTCTCTCCTTCATACAGCGTGCCAGGTGCTCCTTCCATGTCTACAATCCACCTAGAAAAGAGGGCACAACATAAAAATGTAAAACATCTAACTTTAACTAAACCAATCATCCAACACTTAACCAAAACATGGGCGATGTCCAAAAACTTTGTTTTTAAGAGGTTTTCAGTTAAAAATGCTGTTTTCAGTACACTCAGTTTTCTCCCAGAAACATAAAATTACCAAAGCACCAAGAAGTATGAGTATACCAACTGAAAGATGGATCATTTGTTTTTTTTTAGTTGTATTATTTATTTCTACATCCTGAGACAACTTTAAGGCTGATATGTTGCAAAACGTTCTTTAAGATAACGGATCTAACAACAACAGAGTTACTAAATTCCTCCTGTCAAGTCAAGATATCAGGTACAACTTCCTCAACAACAAACCCTTAGTGTTCTTCAGAAGGAGGCAGCTTTATGCAATACACAGTTACTTGTTTCTTTTTTAAGCCATGCTAGCAACATGGCTCTGGGGATGTCAATGTCAGTCTGTCTGAAATATCTCTGCAACAATTGGATGGAATGCCATGAAATTTGGTACAGACTTTCATCCCCCAGAGGAAGATGTCTACTCATACTGGTGATAGCCTGACTTTTCCTCTAGCATCACCAGTAAGTTGACATTTTTTATTATTTAGTGATATATCAATACAAGTTTTTACAGCCCCAGCTGCACTTTGTGTTACATACTAATAATAGATTAACAAGAATGGTTAATGACATAATAAGGTTGATTAATAACATGCTCCTTCTATTTAATCACTCTGGAGTAGATTAGCTAGGAACATGAGCAGAAAGACTTGGATCACATCTCATTATCATTAAAAAAGAATCATACAAAACATGAGCTGCCAATGCTGCAGTAAGTGTGTAATCAAAAGCTTTTAGTCTGACTCATTCCAGTGACATTCAATACTCTAGCTGGGTTATGACAGTGGTTTAGTAATAATGTGATACCCTATTGATCCAGTGAACAAAATCTATTTTCACTTCTGTAGCCTGGCTACAGAACTGTGCTGACTGAGCTGCGAGGGATTCAATGTCTTGCTCAGAATGGCAGATGATTGCAAACACAGGGACTTGATTCTATGTCTTGGGATGAAGGACGGTCCACTTTCTCAATGTGGCCACAACCCAGGGGCTAGATGTAGTTTTGGTGGCAAACAAGCCAAATATTTAAGTCCAGAGCAGAACATTTATGGGGATTGCCTGCTCATAGCAGAAACCTCAGAGGAGAAGAAAAAGGAACAGTGATGGCAGCATCACAATCTCTGACCTAATTTCTTCCAGGCAAGCAGTGCAGATAGGACACTAAAGAGACTTGTGGCTGTTGTTCGGGTTTATAGCCTTGTGTCTCTTTCAAATCTAGCCTGGGGCACATAATCAGTCAGGCCTACATACGAGGTCAGTCATCTTTAAAACTTCACCCTAAGAAAGTCCGATGGTCAGAGTGTCTGAAAGGAGCTCCTTTTTTCCAGGAAGCAAAGCTTAGAGGGAGGCAGTATCACTGTACATGATGCTGAGTTACACCTGATGCAACCCACGCTGAATGCAGGCAAGGACTCCAAGGACACTGTGCTCGACTTGCTCAGATTCCCCATAGCCTAGTGATTATATGATCCAGTCAACAAAAATAACACAGAGCCATTTAGTGAAAGTAGGGGAACATAACAAACTGAATATACATATGGGAGACTCTACAGTGCTTTTAAAAAAAACAGTTTCCTTGTTCCTCCGCTGACTAATTCCACCATGAAGCTGAACAATTCTGCACTACACACAGTCAACTAAAAGACTCTAATTGAATATGGTCACCATGGTCACCATATCACTGTCACACACATACTATTGTCACCAGTGAGTTTTTTTTCCCCCAAGTCTAGATAAGATTAGCTTGAATGTTAAGCAGGAACAGACCATTTATATCTCCCTAAATTAAAACTTATGACACAGAAAGCACAAATCCCCAGTAGTGTAAATCATTATGACAGGACAGAGAGCCGCCCCAAGCTGAAGAAGTCTTTCGACATCCAAGCTGAGACAAAAAGGCACACCCACATACCATCACCAACTTGGGATGCAGAAGCCAGCAGAACCGGTTGGAAGACTTGTCAGTCAGGCAAAACACACACAACAATCATTACCCTGTGATTGTTACCTAACAGGAAAGATGCCAACGTAATGGATATTTCATAGTTACAAGATTGTCTTAAACTACCCACAGCCACTGAAATGTGTAGTGCCTCTTTCAGGAGCATAGCAACGATGCTAGAAGACATTCTGACCAGAACGACAAAGTAGTAACTTTCAAAGTCAATGCTGCGCGCCTGCAGCTGAAAGACATTTGAATGTCTGCCAGAAATCTCAAATCTATTTACAGGATGCCAACTCCTCATCCTTACTGCTTATCAGACACAATTTGACTCACACTGCAACAGTACTCAAAGGCATTTAAGGGAACACCAAGATACCCAGACAGAAAGGTCAGCTAAGCAGTCTCTGTTCCTTGCTACCCTAGCCCAACTCCTGCATGCCAACCGTTAAATATTTTATAAGGATGAATAGTGACACTGTGCATTAGAGACACTCTACTGAGGGGCCAGAGCTGCCAGTCACTGGAATGACCCCGATTCCTCCTCACCAATCCCTGCTGAAGCTACAAGAGCTCTGAGACTTACTATCTCCAACCACTGCTATGGCAACAGTTACCTTTATGCTCACCACACTGTCCTCTCATAGTGATGAAACAGGTCATTTTACAAAGCCACATGGGATTTGAGTTTATTCATAGATGCAAACCTTCTCTACTGTAGGTGTAGGTGATAGCATCCTTATGTTTACTGTGATAGACAATGCTATCAAACTGGAACAAATAAAATTTTAGAAAACAAAGACACTTACTGTGTGATGGTGTTCTGTACACTTTTTTCGTTGAGCGTCATTCCTGGGGGTGGATCATTTTGCAGGGCTAATAATTCCTTTTGTAGCCTTTTCTGTAGGAGAGAATGTGTTTGGGTTTCTGCCACACTTATAACATGTTGAAATATAGCATCATGCTAATATATAAACCATAATAAAAACAGGGCAGCGGAAAATCAAATGAAAACAAATTAGCAAATAAAACATTTTGGTCATACGTTCAGTCATTTTAGAAATACATTCATAACCAAGCCACCTCAAAATATATATAATCTTTGTGCATATCATTTAATGACGGCGCGATTATAGCTATCGTCCTGTAGTAAAAGCAAAACTCCACCCTGACTGATTTAACTCGTTTACTTTTGCATATAAAACACACGATTTGTGACAGATGAAACCATAAGTTTTAGACACAAGCAGCAAATCCAGTTCATCGTTCATAAAGCAGACTTTGTGGGTTTTCCGATAAGGCAAATCTCACTCGATTCGACACAGCAATACCATGAAACCGATGCACCTGTTCAGCTCAAAAGGAAACTGCAACTGCTCAATCTGCGCACTGTCTCGTTAGCTAGCTAACGTTAACGTCAGCCAAATAGCAGCCACAACACCGTAAAAGAAAAATAATGAATTTCATCTCATAACATCGCATTCTTTGCGTTATCTCCCATGTGCTGCTGCGGGATTAAAATACACAACACATAAATATGTACACTTCATCATGTGTCTTCAGGAAGCTGGTTTCTATGCTAGCGATGACTTAGTGCTGTTGATGATGATGGGCTAGTTGTGTTGCTAGCAGAGACCGAGCGCTAAACCTGAACAGTTTAGGGCAAATGTCATCGCTTTTACTTTAATGTCATCACTACTTCGAACAAATATATGTACGTTAATGAAGTGGTTAATAAACTACCAGAAAAGACGAGAGTGAAGGTCGGGTAATTTATAAATATGCGATCGCTGTCAATTGTATTCTTACCTGCATCGACGCCATGATGGAAACCCCCCCCTGCATCAGCGCGGAGTGGAGGACAGTACGTCAGGGAGTCACGTGACGGGCGAAGTTGTTTTTGACAGAAGAAAACAATCCACTGACGTGCACCATCAGAAGCAAGACCTCTGTCACCCCTCGGTCATTTTAGGTCGTTAACGGACTATTTACCATTTCTACAACTGAATTTCATTAAAGAAAAAGAGAGAAAATCCACTGACATTACAAAGGATGTTAGGGAGGGTCAATAACCTCTGCTCAAGGAGGGATGACCTGCCCACCATCCCGATCCAGAGTTATATCAAATAGTCCTTTTTCGTTTTTGTCCTTAAGTAATTTAGATATTATCACATTAGCAACATTATTACTGCGATGAATAATATTCGAAACACTTTCGTTAACCATTAATCTGAATTACAATATAAATCCATTATGTATTTCATTATTACATAATTTGTGATATTTGTGTAGTAAAATGTTTTCTTGGTTCAATCTGTCATCTGCAGCTCAGTTTTGTAAAAGCATAGCGAAGGTCCCAGCTGTAATCTCCAAAGCCCATAAATGTATCACGTTTAAAAAACCTGATACCTTTTCATTCTCTTTGCAGGCAAAAAAGGTATATCTATTTATCTGTGTCAGCAAAGTTTTGAACATTTTATTCATCTGAATAGGTCATTTGACTAAGCCTCCTCAGGTTTCCTTGAAAAAATAAACCCTCACTCTGTAGCCACTGTTAACTGAGATATGATTTGAGCTCCCACCTGATATGGTTGACACATTAACCAGGTAACAGCTCATAACAGGCTCTTCACATTGACTATAAAACATCAGCATTATTGTATGTCACAGACACACACAAAATGTTCAAAGCAACAGCATTTGATGTGGACATGTAACATAAACATTAACTACTTAAATGCTGTTGGGAGTCAGTGTACCCACTTTGCCTTCTTGAAAAAGCAGAAATATAATTTGCTAGTTGACTCACGGGTGGTTCACTGGAGCTGTGCAACCACAAAAAATAAATAAATAAAAAATCCTCCCACTCCTGTGTTCTGTGTGTGACCTTATAAGTCCATGTAAATTAGATTATTGTCATTGCCACTTTCCACAGTTGGCATTCACTTTGAACAACACAAGGACCTGCACTAATTAGAATATCAATGCAGTGTTATTGCCTCTCACAATGAAAATATCAACCAGTGTGTTTTTCCTATTGTAAAATGCTGCAGGATCTATAGGAAAAACATGATTAAATCTGTTTAGCTAAAAAAAAAACATGACTTTTAATTATTGTTACATCCCAACAGAGAATTTAACACATCTAGCACTATTTACCCACCTCTGAAATATACCTATCAGATAAGAGCAGCATTTGTTATATCTAATCACTACTGTTCTTGTGGTCTCTCAAACATTCTGTAATGTTTTACTTGAGCTAGGTCAAAATACAAAAAAGTATGTACTTCATATAACTGCATCATTCTTTATTTGATACTACAAATAAAGTATGAAGCAGTTTTTTTGTGGAAGTAGTATTTAAAGCCATACAACATATGTCATATGCAACAAGGCAGTTACTGGCAACAAAAGTGCTCACCAAACAAGTCTTTATTAAGATGGAGGTGAAGAAAGATTTCTGTGGCAGGGGGTTCATTTATCACATTCATGGGATAAGAAAGGGATGCAGCCTGCCATATTTATTTATTATATTAAAATGAAATCCTTTAATACTATTAAAATTAGGACAGAAAGCCAGGTGCAAAAACAAACGAACAAAAAATGCACTGTGTTTTATATGGTTTACATGGGAAAACAAGCTAATTCAAAAAAAAAAAATTAAAATGTTTTATACTTCAACATTATCTTTGTAACTTTAACTTTAGCAATCCAAAAAGTTTGCAGCCATGAGCAGTTCCAGCGCAATCTCCGGAGCGATGGGAAATTCAGGTATTTCTGTGGAGCTGTTGGTGTAACGGACCTTGTACGTAAAATACATGCAGACTTTGGACAAGACGTGAGATGGAATCTCCCTGAAGTTCACTTCATTGGTTTCATTCTCAGCAAACTGACCTGCAGATAGAGGGTTACAGTAGGTGTCATGAGTAGAAATAATGAAACACAGACATACAATTTACAATATTATACAATCTATGAAATACCCCTTTGAGTAACCTTTCCTGGAAGTTCCAAGATGCCACTGACTAACATAAAAAGGCATAGGACCATGGTAGATATCAATGAAAGATCAGATTATAGAAGAAGTTCTATAATCCATGTTTAATGCGAGGTATCAAAACCATTGTATGGAAGGAGCATAGTGCCACCAACTGGACATTAAACATCAATACCAATAATTCTTATCTTGAACAACAGCAGACTCACTCGCTTGCCAGTAAATCTCAATCAAGTAAGCAAGCAAAGCATCATGACTATACACATTTTCTACACAACCTTACACATTGTTTAGTGGGATGCAGACCAGTGTAGCTGCTGTTAACACAAAGGACATTGGGGTGAGCAGTTTTACTGGGAACCTAGTATGTGATAAATGTTGAAAAATGTTTTCATCAAAATAAAACCCTTTTCATACATTATATTAACAAGGGGAGACAAAGCAGTAAGTATTAACAGAAGATCACTCGGATAATAATCGGGTCCACAGAAGACAGCAGTTTCTGCAGATATTAATGTTAACTATACAGTTTACAGAAAAGTCACATCTAAGCTGCACAAATCATATAAAACCATTATGCTCTGACACTCTGTCCTAATTCCTCCAAGTCTAGGAAGGAAGTCTTGGAAGAGCAACCCTGCAAAGCTGCTTCTCCCAAGAAATATCAAGCTTTGAAATGATACAGTTCCCTGTCTAAAGAAAAAAAGTCTTTCAGGCATATTCAACCTTTTTGTTGCTGAGGGGTGTCTTGTAGTTTACATTCTGTGTGCGCACTTCCCAAAAAATCATCAAAACTATGTAAAGAATGGGAGCAATCCAGCAGTCTGGAGAGAAAATACCATGAGCTAATCCACCCTATTAACAGCGGCCACAAAAAGTTACATATTGTTGTTGCACTGGATGTACCAAAGAACGACTGGATGTGCTGAAAACTATTCCATTTTCTGGGGATTACCAATATTTCATAATATTCAGACATGATAGATTCCTCATAGATTATGATTAAAAGACTTATTCCAGTTAACATAGACTTGAAAAACCTTTACAAACCATATGCATTTTTTTTAAAAAAGGAAAAGAAAAGTGTTTTTTATATTTCATTTGCCTGAATCCTCACCTGGCCCACTCAACATGGCTTTGATAGTGCCAGATGTCAAGGCATGTTCTCTTTTCACAATGAATTCATGGCCATCTGAAGAGATCAACTTCACATACATGGCATCTGGCCCTTCACAGCCACCATAGGTTCTTTCTTCACCATCTGTGAAACAATAGAAACTGACAGTCTCAAACAGGTGTGAGCTAAACGTCTCAGTAGCACACACACATTTGGCCAACTGTCATAAAGGTAGTGACTTTGGAGAATAGCGAGAGATTTTGTTATTGAGGAATCACCTTAACAAATGAGTGTGAATAAGCCAATGAGTGCAACCAGCCACTGTGATGTGAACACATTTTATGAGTTGACAAACATAATGAATTTCTGGGGAGGATAATATGTAGGACATTTAATCACTCACCCATCTTGTTCCGGAGTTTCTGTTAATCCTGGAAGAAAACAAAGAAAGATGACTGACAATCTGATAAACAACATAAAGTCGCCAAGGCTGGACACTAGCTTCACATTAAGCAATCACGCCTACGTTAAAGTTACCGTTAGTTAGGGCCCTTAATTTTCTAATATTTGACTCCTCCGTGTAACGTTCACGCTACATTTAATCACACAAATAGCTAACAAAAATATTCCACAATATAACTATCGTTGAAATAAATGTAAGTAACTAATTACATCACTTCTTATCACTTCTCTGCTCTGATCCAACTTACATTAAACAGCGATTGATGTCATTTCATTCACGGACCAAGCTGTTTTTAAGTGAATTCGCAGCCGTCAGCGTTAGCTTGCGTCGGCTAACGAGCTAACGCCTTGGCTAAACAAACTATAGAATTTCTTTAATTGGATGTTCGATGTTCAGAGCTCATAACAATTAAACAATCCGCGACACGCTAACACACAACAGCATGTAATAGAAACATAACACCGTTTCTTACCACTCAGCAGAAGAATGAGGAGAGGAGATTGCCTTCCAGCTAACGTTAGCCACCAGACTGTTGATACCCGGAACCAGTTTGCATGAACACCTGTCCGCAATTAATTTCTTCCGTAGAATTTCACTGGAAGAGAGAAATTGTCCTGTTCCTCGTCACTGCACTGATTGTTGCAGAAAAAAAAAACACGCACAACACAAAAACAAACAAACAAAAAAAACCTTTACAAAAAATCTAATTGCATCTGTTCAATCACAAAATGTCGAAGGAAAAAAAAATGCACAGAGTAGATGCAATCTCTGGATAACGAATATTACCCCTCCGGTGTCCAACATTAGCGTCACTATATATTATGTTTTAATGAGAGGGAGTGGAGGGGGTGTTAGTTTTTAATTTTAATAAAGAGCTGAGATGACTTGTCAAATTTACCCTGGTTTACAGGCCATGTTTTTTTTTTTTTAGAGATGATATTGTTCTGTTATCCCTGTAGAGGGCGCCTGTGTTCCAGGTTAACCTCCCCGACTGTCTCCACTGGCTGTGATGAGCAAGAGCAGGTGCTGATTGGACATGACAGAGACATTTTGCAGACCCATAAATCTGAATTCAAGAAAGAATGAGAGACAGAGAAGGCATGCACTCTGCACCATCTTACATTTTCCAAACTCTATGTGAGTATTCACAGTTGAGAAATTGGCACTCACTGTAGTCACGGTCAGGTTCAGAGTGTGACTTTGCCCTGATCCTGCCTGGTCTTCTTTCATGTAGGAAAAGTGATGACTGTTGAAATCTGAGGCCAAGAAATGGACGCAGAGTTATCTGAGCTGTGACACTAGGAGCAGATTACTGAACATGCCTGTAAATTGTGCTGTTTGACTAATAGGTGCTTTCTGAAGGAGTGTAATGCTCCTCATGGAAGACAGTAAGAGAAAATTCTTTTCTTTCTTTTTATTATTTATTTATCTTATTTTTTTTATTTTTTCCCCTTTATGCTATCTTCACACAGATGTCAGGGATCCACAGCTGACTCACTGGTGGGACAAAGGAGACATTTTTTCCTTTTGGCTAGTACTCTTTAAGTGGCTGTGCTCATTGTTACCTCAGATGACAGTGGTGACTTGTGCAGAGGTGACACTTGACCTGGTATTTTCTTTACAGTAATACCAGGTTTAGAAATGCTGTCAGTGTGTGTTCCAGAAAGTTCTAGTAGCCTCCTCCCTCTTGACTGTCTGTGTTGACTCTCACACATACACACTTGTGCCCGCTCACACACACAACCAAAAACAATCACTGACCTTCCAGTCCCCCATTACACCATTAGTGCTTATGATCAGAGCGGGCGGGTGGCGGCAGCCTCTTTGATGTCTCTCTGATACGCACCCATCCCGCTGCAGCTGCTCACGGCTCTATTTTGGGGAGGCTGCTGTGGGCCCTTAGAACAGGGCTTCCTTAACACACACATGTACATACAATATATGCAAACACTGTTGTCATGCCAAGTGATATCATCTAGCCCTTTGACACATCAACTGAATGGTATACTCTCTCAGATCACACTTTGTTGCACACAAACACAGGCCACAATGGAAATGGTGGGATGCTGTTAACTTGCTAGAAAAGGAACATGTCCATCTTTATGCTTGTTAGAGTAGCTAAATGTTTGTGTTTGCTTGACATCTTAAACATTCAAATGTTCACTTAGTTCATAAATGATTTAAACATTTTTCTCTTTTTGCTAATCATTAAAGACAAAATGTTGTGTTAAGGTGCATATGGAATGGCAGGTTAAGTAAACTGTGCCTCATATTAACTTGTCCAGCATCTCAATACCACCAGTTTCAATACCACAGAGTGGGTCAAATGTCAACACACGGGATCATTAATGAACAGTACAATGGCTTTGTTAGAGGAGCCCTGAATGTAACCAGGTCAGAATTTTAGTCATGATAGGGAAAGATGGGGGAGGAATGTCTTTGGGCATTTCTTCTCTGAAAAGAGGGTAAGGCTTGTCACAATGAATTTGAGGGTACTGTCCCTTTTGCCTGAGGCGAGTCGCAGCGCCCTGCAATTCTTACGTTGGTCCTATAATCTCATGAACCTCTGCTGGAGAGGAGCATCAGCAACTACATGACATGTCACAAACAATTCTGGCTCATTGGATGAAAGGTAAAATAATTAGGTGTAATGTAATTTATGATACATACAGTATTTATTTCTAGTAATATTAAAATACACCAACAAAATAATAACATGCTCAACAACAAAATTAGTGATAGCTTCAATGTGTCATAATTTCAAGGCCAGACATGCTGAACCTTATCAGCTCTCTTTGCTACCACAAGAACAACAACACGTACAGTAAAATCACTTGGTGATAGTTTGAACATTGACTCACATGGCACACACATCTGTCGTGTGATTCTTGGATGGACACAATGTCTGGCTAATTGTTAATTCATTAAGTTCTTTAGTAATCTTATTACAAGCTGATGGCTGACATTGGCATTGCAAATGTGCTTGCACAATGTCAACTTACAAAAAAGTTTGGTCATCATGTAATGTGATATTCTTATATATGCCAACACCGTGGTGGAGTCTCTTAATCAGGTGTTTCTTGGATAAATACATACACAAGTGGCAGAACTGTTTATTAAACAGATGTGTCATAGAAAAATAGGGACGGACTTTTATTTATTTCATGAAAATGTTTTGGAAAATGTCTGTTGTGAAAGCAGTAACACAATGCACTCTGAGTCACTGAAGCAACATTATTCTGATCCAGTCATTAACAGTAAATCCTGCAATACAATGATGATTCAAAGCCACCAACTTCTGTAACAAAGTGGTTTGCTCAGTGACAAGCACAGAAAAGAGAATACCATCCAAATCATCTGAAAAGCCCTTTATAGGATGTTCTAGCTTGTTTCTACGAAACACTGTTAGTTTATTGCCCTTATTCTGCACATGATAAAAACTTCAAATGGCATAACAGGCAGATAAATGGATGTGACAACCATTTACTTTCAATAGCTTAAGGCTAATGCACTATGTTGAGGCCTTGCTTGTCTGAACTATGACTCACCCTCACAGACTGCTACGATAAAACCTTCATCATAATTCACATGTCACTACATAAACAGAACATGAAAAGTCTTGTGCTGAAATGGTACAGTGAATTGTGTTTACTTTTTAGTTGTCCACATGCCCACAAAAAAAAAAAAAACAGCTTGTAGGAACATTAGCATATGATGAAAAAAAGAGTGCTGTGTGTTTAAATGATGAGACACAGATAATAGTTTGCTTGACAGAGTGGTTTATGGTTTTATAACTGAGATTTGTTTGTGCAAATATAACAGATGAAGTGATGCTAAGCTAAGCTAGCTATGCAAGGCATGGAAAGGGGATCTGCTTAATACTGATGTCTTAGCAACAGTTTTGAAAAACGCTGGCCACTGATATCCCCTCACTGCTTACTAGCCTTAATCCAATTTTAGAAGCACAACCAAGCTGCATTTTAGACAGAAGGTGGAGGCTTGGTCTCAGAGAGAGAAGTTAAATATACACTTGAAAAACTCTTGCTTTCATCTTAGTGGATATTTGCCAGAGTTAAGATGCCTTCACTGTCCAACCCAATCCTCACGTACACACAGAGATTTAAGTCATTATACCGAAGATCTTAGGTGATTTATTCTTAATCAAAACAATCTGCAACAAAGGTACATGTGTTAGGCAGTAAGTTAAGTATTTTAATGCCACCTACTAAATTTTGAGTATTCAAAAGCAATATATGTACATTCAGTGCTTTATATCCCACTATAAAAGTAAGGACATTTTTAAAGTGTCTCAAATGTACTAAACAATTGTAACTTCTCTCATGATGTATTCATAACTGATGGATAATAGTGTATAATTTAGTTGTAATCATATATAATGATATGTGACACGTAGTAACAAAACATTGTTAAAAAAGTATTAACGTATAAAAAGTATAAAGCATTAAACGGGTTTAAAACTTCGGAAGACAATTCATTATATATGTATAATTACAACTACGTCATGTTTTGAAGCATTTGTCACTTGTTTACATACCAATTATAGACGTGCCATAGGAGGAAATATAAAGGACCAGATATAGTTGTGACAAATACATTATAATCATGGGGGACCAGAAGTGCCATGGAAATGATTATTAACCATTCCATTAATTGGTATTGGAAATAATCAAAGATTTTACAAGTGAATTAATCAAACCATAAATAAAAAGACTAAATCACTATGCATTTCATTAACTGATATTTAAATGGGGAATAAAAAGAAGAATTTACAAATGAATATATGATCCATTAATAAATAGGGTAAATTATAAAGGGGTTTATAAAAAACAACAAATAATGGGAATTTAAAATAAGTAAGCATACAGGTTTTAATTAGGTGTGGGAGAGGTCAGCTCAGTTTCTCATTTGCATTTCCATTTTCCTTCTTGTTTTTATTTCCCATTTAAATATCAGTTAATGAAAACGTAGTAATACAGTCTCTTTATTTATTAATTCATTTAGAACCGAATTAATGTAATACTTAATAACCAGTTCCATGCCATCCGTGGTCCTCCATACAAATCACTTTCAGTTGCTGTAGAAACTTCAATATCAAGTGACTGCTAAGTTCATCAGATGGCAAGTGAGAACCTTTTAACAGGTCAAAATTAAATACATGTCAATTATACACAGGTTTTGCTGTTGTGTTAGTCCTCCTGAAGTGACTTCATATGGACTCTATTCCCTGTATAGTAAATGGTACAACCATCTGTGCTGAATATTAACAAGAATATTGTTGATTCTTGACCCTGGTCAAAATTATAACTGTCACTGGAATTTGTTAAATGGCCTCTAAGAGGGTAGGATATGCTTATAAGGTTTTGGTTTATATTTGTCCAGGAGTGCCTGTGCAACCAAATCTTGTCCAGCATGCTGTGCTACATCAGAATAGTAACAGAGATATTCTATACTATTACTGACAAGTTCGGCTTCACATAGGGGTTTTAAATGCCAGGATTATACAGTATCCAGAATATTCCTTTCCAATACCAATAATGGCATCTGATAATTTTAAACCTGCAAGAGAAACATATTAAATGTGGATTGACATGTTTTTATAATAAATAAACGTATGTATGAATATGTAACTGCTAGTCTAATTTTGCAGACTTTTCCAAAACTGGTGCTACAAAACAGAGTGAGATGAGAAAACTCCCTGCTGGTTTTGCAGTGTCTGCTGGCATCAGGGCAGAGGGCACAGCAAGTGCACGACATGGCGTTGCTGATTCCAGGCAGGTGCCGCTGCTGGTGTAACACTACACTAATCCGGGGCTGATCAGCAGTGGAAACAGTACAAACCGACCCAAGACTAACTGGGGCACCTGCCCTGCGCCCGCACCGCTAATGTGAGACCCCGACGAAGATACTTTGATTTCATGCCTGGTCTTTTCCCCCCGGATCTCATTATGAGAAGGTCACTGTGAGGCCATCATTGCTAGGAGGCTAAGCACAGATGAGACGACGAACCTCGGAGATACATAGAAGTGAACATGAGACTGGAATTTAAAACATTCTTATAAGACAAGTGCAAATCCTTGCATCCATCAATTCAAATCCATCTGTGGAGTTTATGCCAGTGTAACAGTATATGTTCAATTAATGAGAGGCTTTGTGGAATAATGTTTGTTGTGTAGCATATGCTGTGGTGTATTATTTGTATAATGTTTTGTCATACATCGTGTATGTTCACACTGCAACCTTTAAGTGAGTCATTTAAATGATTTCTTTAAAAAAAACAAAACAAAACAAAACACCAAAACATGACTCCTGGTGGTGACGTTTCTGGTGTAAAACTATAAAAATACCAGAAATAAACAAAATCTAGTTTAACAAGGCATAACATCTTTATTGTTATACACATAACTTCATCTCCAAAGACTTTGCACAAATCAGTGGGGTAACATGAACCTTGAGATATCAAAAGTCTCCCGCAGTTCCTCGTTATTTCCTAAAATACTCAAACAAGTACAACTGCCTTTCACATCCCCAAATGGTACATACAGTACAACCAATTAGAAATAAAGTATTTTTTTTCCACTGTCAAACATTATCATATGTGCATTACATTACCAATTACAAACAAGTTATATTCATTGTCAAAATACAGGTGTGCAAATTGTTAGAAAAATACCAACTCATACCAGATTCTGGATTGTGCTCTGTAAAAATCCTTACAAATAGTATATAATAATCTATATATAAATGTCTCCAACATGCATTGTTGCATTTCAAAAAAATATCCCATAAACAGGCTGTTCTGTTAAACCCTGTGAAACTCCGGTCTTCACCATGCTCATGTGAAGACAGGGAAAACAGGGCAGGGTGAAGATTTTTTACGTTGTTCATTAATTTATTTTCTTGGTCTGCTTTTATTGTATAGATCTCAGTAGTTAGTTTTCCAGTGGTTATATGGACAGTTTGCAAAACATCTAACTGGCTGAAGCATTCTCCAAATGTAATGTGCTGCTTGATTTGTAACAGAAAATCTACTGTAGTCAAGTTAAACTTCAAAATTGAACTGCAGCAAAGAAACCCATAGCCATATTAAAGCCCTTTTTATGATGACCAATGTTCACAAACACATCAATTGTACAATGAATAAATAATTCATCTTCATAGTGATGACAGTAAATGTCAACAATATAAATAACCACTTTTAAAATCAAAGAAACTCATGCCATACCTGCAACAAAGACTACAAACAGCTACGATGAGGCAAGTTAAAAGCATGATTCAGGTGATGACAACAGTCAAGAGTACCCCCCCCACAAAGTTAAGACAAGGATGGCATCTCTTTCCCTCCCCCACCCCTTTCCTCATCTTTTTTTTCTGAGGTAAACAGTAGTACTGTTAAAGACTTTTAAAGGCATCTCTCCTTCTCCCTGGTGCCACATTCCCCATGGCCTCAACCTGAATAAATTCAACCTCCACCATCCACAAGACTGCCCTGATCCAGTCTCATAAGCATGCAAACACTGCCGGGCCTACAGAAGCAGCTGTGTGAACTGCTTCTTTGCATCTCAGTGGTATATTAAAACAATGAAAGAAGAATAGAATGAAGGAATTCAAGCAAAATGGTCTAGGCATGAAATGATTTTCCTTCTGATTTAATAAATAACATAAGACATTTGCTATTTCACTCTCAACCTCCTTTCTAAACACAATGCCAGTATTAGGTAATCAACACTCTCCTCAGTCAAGCATATTCAAATTGTGAGAGTTTTACTAAATAAATGGAAAATAGGATTTTTATAATAGTACAACCCTGTTTTTTGGCAAAATATACTATAAGCTTTCCTTTGAAAAAATAAAACATATTGCACTTTCAGTAACATGAATGTGTAATGTCAAATTACAACTCAGTTGTTAGAAATGAGTAAAATTTCAAAATAAAAGGGAAAACAAATTTATTTACTCATTCTGAGATGAGAATTTTCTTTTTCAACTACAAGCATATGACTGCAGGTAACCAACATTCAGAGAACAACAATGAACAAAAAAAGCTACAATAGAACAGAAAACAAACAAAAACAAAATGTTAAAACTGTACCATGCACGGGGAGTGTTTCAAAGCAGTGTATCCTGGGTAACAACGGACGGGGCTCGAGAGAGCTGCGGTGGTGATTGGGTTAACCGAGTAAGACTGGCTAGTGACCGTGCTAGCACTGACTGCTGGCAACGGCCGTGCCCAGTTTCCTGTTGCAAAGAGTGGTGTGAGGCCCAGAAAACGCTCCGAACACCCGAGCACGCTCCCGCTGCAACTGTCCTCCTTTCCCCTCCCCTGGCCGCCAGGCTCACATCTCCCCATCAAAACGTCAGATGGCAAAATAGAAAGGCAGCTGTTTGCTCCCGTCATCTAAAAGTGCATCTCCACACTCTTCCAGCAAAGTCCGTCAGCCCACCGCTCTCTCTGCCAAGGCAGTGGGAGTGGGCTACAGAGACCAGTGCTTGGATCAGCACACGTGTGGGTTTCAATTACTTCTTTTTTCAGACTGTGTATGTTTGGTTGCATTTATTCAAACTTTTTTTTTTTAAATTTTAAATCTCACTAGACACAACATTTCACCTCAGCTTTTAGAAAAGCCAAAGGAGTGCTAATTCACAGGGCTGGCCATAAAGAAGGCCCATGACAGGTTGGTGTTAGTGATGCCTTCCTCCTGATTCTCTTCGGTGTCACGCTGATTCCCAAACACCTACGGCCACCCCCCGTGTCTCACTGGCGCCATATTCATTTTTCAAGGCCGGCGATGCAACTGTACCGGTTGCCATGGTTTCACTGCAACATAAAACAGTTTGTTTGGATTTAATTGGCTGCTTGTCACATTTCAGACACACATTGTGGCACAGGACACATAAGACAGGGCAGATCCATCTTAAGAGACAAATTAATGTGTCTGCTCCTCATTCATTTGTGTACAAGTGTCTGGGAAAAATAAAGGAACTTACCTGAGAAACAGCATCATCATGTCAGAAAATGGACAAATATAATTGCAAGGCCAATATTCAACAGCATTACCATAGCAACAAGGATCGAATTAGGACCCTGCAAAAAATAAGATTACGGTAAAGATCAGATATCACATCAAAAGGTCCGTACTAATAATGGTCATCACGAACCATTTGAACACAAAGAGCTGGGCACCATTGAAGGAATATGTCAACAGTTTCAGTAATACACTATCTTGACTGAAGAGGAGACTAATACCAGCCCTTTGTCTGCATGGTACATGTGACACTGGAGCTAACAACTGTAGCTTAGGTTAGGTAAGCTTAGCACAAAGATTGGGAAAAGGGGTGGCTAGCCTGGCTCTGTCAAAAGGTAACAAAACCCAAGAAATACAGAACAGAATAGTGCAAATAAATAAAACTTAACTTCACATCAAATGACAAATTATGTTTTACACATTTGGATTTTTAAATCTTTTTTCCAGTTATTTTTTCCAATTAAGCAGGCACCACATCTGTTGATTATGTGAGAGTGGTATCCAGCCCCTTGTTGGCAAGAAAGCGAAAAAGTGTATTTCCTTTAAAAAACACTTTTCCTGTTCTATCGCTGTTACTTACTGTTTCTGCTGTACTTTCCGCAATCTCCATACTGGCTTTCTTTGTGTCTGCGAGGCTCTTTGGCTTTAGGGAATCCTGCTTCCTGAGTTTCGGGTCGCTCTTGCTCTCCCGTATGGAGGCTGGCTTAGGAGTGGGGGTACTAAAGGACTTAGGGGGTTGTGGGGGCATACGTGCCAGGGCCAGGGCACTAGGCTCTTCCTCTGGATCCTCCTCAGGGTCTGGGGGCGGACGGACCCTTGTAGGGGCCTTGACATAGTAACTGTGGTACTCGGTGTGGAGCTCGCCGTTGACTGGAATTGCAGGAGGCTGTGGGGGAGGAGCAGGCGCTGGGGCAGGCTGCTGAACTTTAGTGGGTTTAGGTGGAGCCTCGATGTGCATGTGAGAACTTTTGGGGCCATCAGTGTCAGACAGCCTCTCCTCTTTACTCAGCTTTCTACTAGACCGCTCATCCTTGCTGGTCTTGTGAGTCGTCTTCTCTTCCTTACTTATCTTGCGGGAAGGTTTTTCCTCTTTGCTGGTTTTGCGGCTCGTGCTGTTGGCGAGCTGACCTTTCTTCTTGCTGGAGTGAGGTGAGGGGGGAGGTGAGGCTCCAGGACTGGTCACAGGGGAGTGGGGAGGAGTTGTACCTTTGCGGTAAAAGTGGGGAGAATCTCTCGGGGAGTTGTCTTTCTTTTCAACAGGTACCTCTTTAATCTCCATGGGCTCCTTTAACTGTTGTTTTACATAGTCAGGTCCTGCAGATGTGAGAGAGGTGACACACATTAACATATTAGTTAATCCACAGATACACCTGCATCACCCCAGTTTGTTATTAAGTGTGTTATCACTTCATTCAAGTTAGAGAGAGGATATATGTAATTCCCTGTTTACTGATTTGGTTGCAAATTGGGAAACAGTTTAAAAACATTTTCACTGATGTAATATTTAATAATAATAATAATAATAATAATAATAATAATAATAATAATAATAATAATAATAATAGACATTTTTGGAAATACTTTTATTTTATTCAATACCACTTCCACATCTGTAAAGTGAATGCAGCTAGCAGCTAGTTAGCTTAGCTTAGACCAGAAACGGAGGAATTATCTAGCCTGGCTCTTCTAGCCAAACGTAACAAAATCTTCCTACCAACAATTCTAAAGCTCAGTAATTAAAATATTGTAATTGTAAAAACAACAAATTGTGGTTTTAGAAGCCAGTTTAGAAGAACAGAGCACTTTTATTTTCTATCCATCCTGCCTGGCCAGATAGTGGCACCATGAGCTAGATTTAAACTAAAGCTGGCCCTAAATAGTTACTTTCCAATAAAATATTCATGAATCAATGTTATATATGCAATCATTCTGCAAAGACTAAAGAGGGGAGGGAGAGAGGGACACAGAGAGAAATAGGCTGATTAATGCAGGGTCACAAACACCATTTCACAAAGGAAGCCTTCTCTGTGGGCTCATCTTTATCATCAGTCATTCTCTTTTATTAGTATGTTGTGTTCCTCATCAGGCCCTTGTCACATCAATTCTCTGCATCCAACTGACATGGCTGTATAGATAAAGAGACAACCCAAGGAGCAAATACTGCCGGCGACTTTCTTTCTTTCTCTGCATCAGGCATTTACACACTGAGGTCCAGTCTGTGTTTTGGATTTTTCATCATGAACATTAGGTCCTCGAATGTGTGAACAATAAAGCCTGAATCTGAATGTAAATGTAAATGCTTTTTTGCATGTGAGAAAAATGACACTTTATCTGTCCCTTTGTTTCGTACAGAATTAATATTTATTGGAGACATCAGGCTCTTTGTTTGGCTGTTTTTTTTTTTCACTTCGCCTAAATTAGACGGTGTCAGAGTGACTAAGACAGGGACAATGCTGCTTTGTTTGCTGTACATCAGATGGTAGGAAAGGATCCTCCGCATTTCGTATAGCCAATATGAAATAGGGAGTAAGAAATTTAGAAATTATGGAGACAAATGATTCCATATGTATATGTAGATGCAGTTTATTGAGCTTTAATGCTTAAATGTTTTGCTTGGTTTTCACTCCAGTTTATCCATATTAAATACAGAAAACTCAGTCAGTGTAAAGCAATCTGATTCTCATGTATTCACATTGGTGCATTCAGCACTGATTGAGTTACTGGTTTTGAAAAAGGGCTCATCTAGGAGATCAGTCCAAAGGATTTATGAGATGTCTCTAACAGTACATGTATTCCACCCATTAAGTTTGTTCACTCTAATTCAAAGAAAAAGAATTAATATTGATTTAGATTTCACACTTATCACTTCTAAGAATAATTATGCAAACATCAAATCCCGAGGGGAACAAGTGTATCCAATCCTGCATCAGCGAAAATGGCCTTACTGCGTAATCTTTTGGGCCTCAGTACGCGTAAGCCCAAAGTATTTTTCAGCCGCATGGCATTCCTAATTTGTTTCATAACTGCCACAACCAATGAGACCCACTACAAAGAGATGGGGGGACATTTGAACATCTGCGGGGCTTAATATATCTGCCGAGCTTAATTTCACACCATAACTCAATAAGAGTTAGGACTTCGTGGGCGGGCCTGAGCAGTTTCACTCTGTTTGGGGACAGATTCCTGCGAGGGGTTCCAGGCATTTTCTGAATGGTTCTCGGCACTAAAACGACCCCCAGCCTCACACTCACACAAGACTTCTATGCTATACTTACAACCACAAATCCAAAGAATTCATGCAGTCAAATTAAAGTGCTTCATTTTCTGTAGCATATTAATAGGAAGCTGCAAAACACCTATTCTGAAATTTGAATGCTCCATATCATTTGAACTCTTGTGTGGTTGTTTTGTAGATATTTGAGCATGTGTAGATCCTCTTGCGACGAGTGAGTGAAGATTTATTAGATGTACTCTGCCGAGGAATCCTGTCAGGTCAGCTGTACTGGGACTCAATTACCCAAATGGCCATGGTGTTTCTTTCATCTGAACATTGATCAACTGGGCTGAGTCTGCAGCCTTCCAAAGAGGGTCGCTAAAATAGGCCATGGGTGGTATTAGTCATGACCAAGACAAAAATACTCAACACAAACCCAAATAGACACAAATAAATATCTGAACTTCAGCATTTATGTTATGTGTATATATCAAGATTGTCATTCTAATCAAGACAAGTTCAGCTGTATTATATACTGTGTCTGTGTTCTTCTTAACTCATTATTGTCTCTTCAGGGGTTATTAGAATACAAGCTTTTGTTTAAGCTGCAGGTTGCCAGTTCTGTTCATGTTAATCCACAGCACATTTTCTGCTCTGGTGCACTTTTAGCAAAACACACACACACACACACACACACACACACACACACACACACACACACACACGCTCACACAAAACACAACAGATCGCCTGTTTAAGACCCAGCCTAACCCCAACTGACCTTAATATGAGATAAACAGCAGTAACGAGAGGGGAGCTTCAATGAGACCTGAGTATGTGTGTGCATGCGTGGATGTGTGTGTGTGTGTGTGTGTGTGTTTAGGGGGGCAGGAGTACAGTATGTGTGGTTATCACATCTGTCACCACAGTGCATCAGACTGGATTCAGCTGAAGATTCATAAGGGACAGTAGCTTATAATCTAATTCTCTGAACCCCAAAGTTCAAAGGGCATCCGCCATCTTTGGCTATGTAAAAGATTTTTTTTTCACCATCTGACTCCTGTTTTTCATGAAGTGCTGTCAAACACTGGCCCAAGGCTGGTTTTGCTATGTGAATGATGACAGGTCTTGGCTGCTGCCTTGTCTTTACATCCTTGTCAGATCCACAGAGAAATCACCAGGGACAGAAATACACATTTCCTACGGCAATGTGTTTGCTAAAGTGTTTCAGTGTGTCTATATGTCAAAGATGATAAATAACACATCTTCCAACTGATAGTGAAAAGCATCTGCTTGTTAATTGTTTGTTGTCTTTGGTTATGATGTATTTGGTTATGCTTTATTTGATCCACATTCTGTATTCATATATTATATCATAAATGTATTCATTATTGTTCTTGGTGGGTTGTGGTCTCGGCATGTTCTCTATGCTTTTATATTTAAGATTCATGACTCAATTTGTAGCTTTTTAGATTTTCTCTTTCTTCCTCCAACTCACACTGGCAGATGGGCAGGGGGGGAGCTGTCATTGTTCGCCCAGATTACATCTATTACTGTAGCACGCACATAAACTCAGTTGTCACTTTATTAGGAACACTAAGCTAAAACTAATGCAGTCTAACACAACAGTAATGCAATAAAGCCTCCTCCAAGAAGGTTATAATGCTTGGTTTTTGAGGAAACTGTGTTAAAGAAGTGTTAACACAACTGTATGATCATTTTAGAGGCTGCCTTTTGGGGTGCTGTATTAAATTGAATACAAAGAGGTGTGTCTGTCTGTCCTACCCTCATTGATTTGAGTAGGGTTGACATAATAATAGGAACACCAGTCGACATATCATACAACATACAGTTCAACCACACCACAGACTACATCCTACATAATGATGATACAGTTAAATCAACACCTCTCAAACAGTTTAATCAAAAACAGAAAATTGTCTTCCTGTGCTTTGTTTGTAAGTGGCTACTGCAAAGATGAACACGGAAGGCCTTGCATGAATGAACATTTAATATAAGTATGTAAATTGCCTGAGAGGAAACAGCAGCAAATGTAACACAATCAGTACCCACACAGGTGAGGCTCTGACAGGGACAGATAAAGAAATCAGTTTGGAAAAGGATCTGATTATCAGTTTCTTAACTTGCATTCTGTATCCTTGAAAGTAATAAGAAGTTCCAGAATAACTTTCCACTCAAGTTGAACTACTGTTTTGAAACATACTCCTCGACACCTGCTGCTATGAATATAAAGCAGCACCTGCTCATGTCTGGTTTTCAGCTTTGACAGGTCCAGGTTTTTATGGTTCCACCTGGTCTGAGTGTACCTTGACTGGGTCAAATGGGGCGGAGCGGGATCCCTGCGCACCCCCTCCCCTCACCCACCCTCCCTCCAAAACCCCCACTCCCTCTCCAGTCCCCGGCTGAAGGAAGGGACAGCTGCTTCTCATCAGTCCCGGCGAGGGGGCGAGCGTGGGGCAGAGCTCCTCTCAGTGTGTAAGGATTCCAGCTATGTCTCCATTAGACCCCAGTGAGCACACATCGGCACCAAATATAGCCCAATTAACGTCACGGCCCCTGGGCCACGCCCAGATAACCCTCGCTGCTCCCCCTCCAGGGTGCCGTGTGTGAACCAATCATAAAGGTCAGGCTCCTGTTCCCTGTGACCCTCTCTTCCCTTTTGAAGTGTATACTCCCAATCTGGGTGATAATCTGCTATGACTCTGAAATGCCAATTACAAACAACAAGGGGTTTAAAACTCTGGTTGTTACCCTAGAGGACTTATTAGAAGCTGAGGGAAGAGGGTAAGTGCGAATATTTCCACTGTAGAGGTAGACATTCAGGAAGCAATGCAGATTAGTCTGGGAAAGTCACACAAATTCCTTTTAATGTAGGGTACTTGGATTTGACGACTTTGTCCAACTGTAACATTGGGACAGATAAGGTGATCAACGAAGAAAAAACTTGACTCTGTGCTGACTTAATACAACTTTTCCACAGTACATGGTGCATTTTTTTCTCCGCCAGTGGTGATTTTGCCATGAAGCTGCAAATAAGGGAAACTGTTTACACTCAAACATGATACAACCTGCCACAAACTGTGAACCAGCAATAAACACAGAAGTAGGCCATTCTGGATTCTTCAAACTGCTCTTACTGTATATTCTGGGAAAATCTAATTCACTTTATACAAAACTAAGACTTACATAAAATAAAAATAAAAAATAATTTATGGAATATATCATGGAAAATGGATTTGCTTTATTACAGGTTACTGTCTGGCTTACCTAGGCTTACCAGACATACACGTACGTAACTGAACTTTTAAACACTATGTCTCAGATGTCACCGTGCCCTGCACATTATTATGACATCATCCACTCTCTCATTCATGATCTGACTTATAAGGCAAGAACACTCTCTGCACAGACTTGTGAACCCGGAGATCACCCTAGCCTGCCAAGCATGACCACTGGTTTCCACAACACAAACAAGCCGCAGGATGTCTCTGGCCCGGGCTGGCCATTTCTGCAGCTTAGTGAAGGGACATGCTTGAATGGGTCCCATTGTCAATCTATTTGTCACCCACTATTTTGTGGTGGCCTTTGGCAAGGGCCCAAGGTCGGCTAGCTCATAGCCCTAAATATATTACACGCATTGGAAGACACAAGACTAGCATACATCTTAACACTGCAAATAAAAATAAACAAAAAATGGTATGCCTCGCAATTCCACAAGCATTTTTGAGCAATATTAATAGAGCCTATCCTTCCAAATAGCAACTGCAACACAGTTTGAAATGAATTCAAACCTACAACTAAATACTGTATAATCTGATTAGTGGATGAAAGTTTGACTGAGGCCTTTTTGTCAGGACACATTTCTCCGAAAGTCACATGTAAAAATGATGAAGAAAGCAATGAAATGAAATGAAACATGGTTTAATTCTGTAAATCGCAGAATATACAACCAGAATCAATCCAGAATGCAAAAAATGAGTTAATGAGTTAACAATAAAAAACAAAATTTCCTGTTCCTGGTTCCTGGTCTGATATTGCTCTCTCTGTGTGCTTGTGTTTCACCTCTGACCTCACCTGGAGTGCTGCCCTTTAACCAAGAAGGCTCTCACTATTTATGTAGCATTGTGTGTCCAGTGTTGCCTTGTAAAACTTAACTTACCTTGTAAATGAACTAAACAGAGTTGAGTTGACACCCTACGCTGTGAGCTGCTGTATAGTATGGCAGAGTGCCTGTTAAACCTTCAGGCAGAGGAAAGATGAGAACTGCTTGGTATTAGGAGCAGGAGAAGGAGCCCATGGTAGGTTTTCTTCACCACTATTCATATACCTGTAAGCCATTTCCACACTCCACTTAAGCACAAGTTTGATATGATCTGAAAAAACCACCATTAAAAAAACAGAAACCTTTTGCTTTCACGCTTTTTTTTTGGCAAGAGTTTACGGCTGAAAATTTTAGCAAGTATTTCAGAGCTGTTACAACAGGCCTTTGAGAGCAAAGACAAGGCTTCTATCCAGAATACAGTAGTCTGCTTCAAGCGGGCTCTGCTTTGTCTCAGCACAAACACAGTCCTCCATTGTGGTGTTAGAAATAATCCTCAATACCTCTAGTCTTCGATTACAGTCCTGGAACAGCAAAACCCTACGCTTTTGTACACCCAGACCAAGCTCATTACAGACTCAGATGCAGCCTGTGTAAACAACTCTATAACTGTGCAAACATCATTATTCATACAAAGTACCCAACCTCTTACCGGTTACCCAATTCCCAACAACATGGTTTGAATGGACAAATTGGTTGCTTGAGGATGCTGTAGCTAAAAAAAGGGATTGTGGAGGTGAGGGGGGGATGATAGAATAGCTTGGCTGGATAAATGTAGCACTGTTGGGGGTGAACCATTCATGTGTTAAAGGCCCCCTCAAGGCCCTTGCAACAAGCGATGACTGCAACTTCATCCCTGGGTCAGGCACGTCTCTAATGTCTGAAAACCTTGTCTAAAACCATGCTTGCATGCATAGCTAGTCAAACATTGATGCAAATTTAGCCACTTATGGTCAAAGCATTGTATTTCCCCAAGTGCAGTGAACACATCTGTCTTCCTCAAGCCTTCAGTGCACCTGCAGTGTAATTTATTGGGACAGTGGGAAAGTATCAGGAGAGACTAACATTTCAGTTACTTTGGTGAGAACACACTCTCGCTAAGGCTGCGTGATGTCCACACAAGGAACATGCTTTACAAAATACAGATGTGTGTTACAGTGGTTTGTCTTTAAAGGTTACCTGGTTGGTAGAAGTTGGGGGAGAGCTCTCTAGCAACTGCCCTGGCAATTTCAGAGTCGTGCACAGCAGAGATAGCAGCCTGGTCTGCAGCTTCACTTTTTGTCCTGGCATGGGCTGTTCTGTAGAAACACAAAGAGACAATATTAAAGTTATATTGAAGTAAAAACATAGAGAGGATGGAAACCGCTTTGGCTAAAGGAGGTGTGGTAGATGACTGCACAGAAACATACACAAACACATATTTTACATTTTTCATTTGTAACTCAGCATGAAGGTCCTTCGTCTGTGATTGAAGGTGCTACTATGTCATGACACAACAGTTTCCTTTTACTTTCTCTCTCTTTCTCTTTCTTGCTCCTCATCATCTTTGAGCTGTATCACTTGGCCTGTTCCTCTTGGGGATAACGTAACACCTCCCCTTGTGCCTCTATCTCAAATCCAAATCCTGATTTTCCAAATGGAGCGCAGCCACATCCAAGCAAGACCTTAATCCAGTCTGGAGCACTGCACTGCTGCAAAGGCATGCACGCACACACCCACCCACCCCCACACACACCCCTACCTACACACACACACACACACACACACACACACACACACACGTGAACACACATATGATATGATACATCATATCATATCATATCATACGTAATAAACAGCAGGTGGTGTAGTGAAGGCCAGCAGCAAAAAAAAAAAAAAAAAAAAAAAAAAAAAAAAAAAAAATCAAAACAAAATAAACAAACAAACAAACAAAAAAATTTAGATGGCTAGGTGGCCAGATGGCTGATACTGTATAAGCCAAAATAATTTGTATAACAATTCCAAAGATCTTTCAAGGCTTGTGAGAACTCCATGTGCTCACTTCAATCCTATTCAATGACCATCCATCTAGAGTGAGCACAAAATAAAACCCAGCCATGCTCAAATACAACCATGAGAAATGCTTGCATCCACATCTGCTGAATGATGCTGATGCTCAAAAACTAAAAGAGTAATGTGTTTTGGGATCAATGTGAGCTTAGCATTAGCACTGAGAGGTATTATGGGTGTGCACCATGGTGAGACAGACAGAGGCTGGGGGGTGACCTGCTTAACAAATCCCTTGAAAACTCCACCAAGAGATAGCGTACATGTGCGCATGCCTGTACACATGCAAAGACACAAATACTGAAGATCTATGACTGTACTATGACGTACTATGAGGACATGTATGCACTGGGAAGGAACGATGGTGCTGCTGCTACCACCAGACTCCCTTCAAAAAAGACCTAATTATGCAACAATATGACATGAATCAGTTAAAGCCAGTGGATTAGTCACCTATGTATGAACAGATAGTGAGTGAAGCCCTGACAGCAAATGTTCAAACAATACATGACAGTGCAACGTGGAATGTAAGGAGCCACATGGGTTGTTCAAGTATCACCGTAAGTATAGACAGCTGTTCTTCATGCCCTGCTTAACCCCACTCATCCATCTTCCTCTCCCTCTTTCTTTCACCATTCCTTCTCTCTTTCAATCAATGCTCCTGCTTTTTGCGATCCTTCATCTGTCTATTGACACTGCGTCCCCTCATCCCCCGCCTGCATCCCCTCCCTCTGTCTTTCTGTCAGAGTGACCCCAGCGGACAGATGTCTCTATTTCAGACTACTTCTCTGCCCTTGGACTCTGGGCTGTCCTGTTTTTGATGGGCTGGGACAGTGAGATATTAAAATGCATGAGGAGCCATATGCTGGCGGGAGAGATGGACCGTTTCCTCTCCTGAAATAAGTCCCTGAATCACCAGCAGACAATGGACACACTCAGGCTGTGTTTATGAGCAGCACGGCCTCTGGAAACTACTGTCCAGCTGCAGAGATAAGAATTTAAAAAGAGTAACAAACAGTATAACATACAATGCTTTGCTTCTTACCATGAAGTATTACAAACATGTAGACATTTCACTGGGGTGGCTAAAAGCGGGTATAGCTTCATGGTCTTACTTAAAAGCGCTTCACTGTTAAAAACATTAAAGCATTCCAGTTACATCACACCACTGACATGTATAGTTCAGACATCCACTTGCCACACATGCTAACACAAGGACATACATGTCTATTTCTGAAATGTGTGAAATGTGCTGCCTAGTGAAAGGAGGCATGAATGCGTCATAAATATATACAGCATGCCCATGACATATTTTAAGGATCTTCACAGTTCCCGTTAGGTAGAGTGGGAATGAAGTCACGGGCAGACTCAGGAAGCGATGTAGACTGTTCCCAGACAGGATGTCTGGTGGTGGGAGGTGACAGGCAGAGAATGATGGGAGTAGAGGTGTGACAGAGCAGTGGGACAAGAGGAGAGTGAAATGGAAGGCGAGAAAACATGGGCATGTGGAGCGGAGAGACGAAATGGTTGGTTAGTTTTCTTCCTGGAATCAGTAAATTTTATCTTACAGGAGTTTTTAATACAGCTAGTGTCCAACACACTTCTCTGATTAATATTCACCTTCCTTTTAGCTCTCTCTTAGCCTATCAAGTTCTGAGAGAAATTTCTGGCTCTTTAGCTGCTAAATGCTAAACTATGTTCACTAGCTACCTGCTAACTTTGTCTGGTGTTTGGCAGAGAACATACCACAGCTGGCTGCTTTGGCTAAAAACAAAGCTGAGGGTAAATGAAACAGTGGCAGCTATAAAACCAAAATAATGGGCTGAAAGAAGCTGAAATGTTTTGTATAGCTAAGGGAAATCACAGAGTCAGATGATAATTTTCTGCAGGTTTGTCACTATGAGCCATCCCATCACATTACAAGTAGTAATTTAATCTATTGATCATATAAAAGATTTGGGTTGTAGAAGCTCTAAATTAGATTGGCCCAATATGTAGCTACAGTGTCACACTGCTAATTTGTGGAACACAATGTCCTCCAACAAAAAAACACATTTTCAGGTCTAATTATATGTTGAGTTGTCTTGTTGATAACAGATTCAAGGCAAAAAGTCTTGGTAAACAACAATATGCAAGCTCATGATTGACCTTTGGGAAAGTTTTAAGTTCTATAACTTGTCAGACAGTCTGCAGCCTCCCTGCTTGAGGCCGATCTGCCTTTGAATATAAAGCAACACCTGTTCACGTCTAGTTTTGGGCTCTGCAGGCGCACAAGACCGCTCGAGTGCTGGGGATAGGTCCAAGCAAACCAAGGTATTTGAATCCATAAACACACCTGCTGGCACAAATGCAAATATCACACAAACACACACACGCACACACAAAACAGTTTATAGAAATTTGGACAAAGTCCAGAAGAGAGCAACAACTTTGATGATGCTTTTGGACTGAATCTCCATTTGAGAGATGAGATTGATAAAGGGCTGGTGAGATCCATGGCTGTTTCATTACTGTGACAAATGAATTGTGCAAAAAGTGTTGAGTCAGTTTGGCAGCCAGTGTGGCGGATGCTCTTTCTCTCTGAGGAATGTGTGTCCATGTATGTGTGTTAGAGACAGAGGATGCTGGTGAGACAAACAAAGAGGGAAAAGGTATGGAAATGGAAAGAAGAGCAAGACAGAACTGGAGAGAGAGACAGGGAGTGAGACAGATTGCCCCTGGACTCCTGGATATTTAGAACTGCTGAGGTATGCATCTCAGCCTCTCTAATTTTACTGTAGGGTTAAATTTCAAACCCTAGCTCCCATGCAGCACAGTGCATCCTCCTTTAAGGTTTGTCATACCTCAGTCTCCCACAGGATACTCTATGTGTGTATCTATATTATGTGCCTGTTGTGTGTGATTGTGTGTCAGGTGTGTGTGCAAATTCCCCTGAGTGAAGCCTCAGTCCATCACTCCCCAGGCTATGGCCTATTTGAGGAATCTCCCCTCACATATGCTGACACAGTTCTGCACCCCCCCTACCCCTTTTTGCTTCTTCCAATACTTGCCCCCTCCCCTTTCTCTTTTCCTTAATCTTCCTTCTCTCCATCACACTGACCCATTCCTCCTCCCCCTCGGTCCAGGCTTGGTAACTGGAATGCTGACTGGCACAGTATATAATAAGATAGAAGATGAATCTTGACCTTGTCTGTGATAAACATCAGCACCCAACAATTTAGATTTAAACTCCATCACTCTCTTTCATCGCCTACGACCAAGAGAAAGCTACTACTGTACAGCAAGAGTCGTATTTCAGGAATTTGGGCAGCGATGCTCCTGCTCTGAGTGCACAGATCTGCTTTGTGAAAGGATATTATCCATCAACAGAAATTACTGGCCTTTATCTTGCCCAGACAGTCCCCCGGGTCCAAAGTAGCACCACAAAATATCACAGAAAGTCTGCACAAATTAGCACTTAGCTTGCCCTGCACATATCTCTGATATCCGTGCAGGCCTGCTATTGAATTCCTGGCTGGTGCTAATTCAGGATTACTCAAGCATGACTAACACCATTAGTGGTTAGCTAAAACCGACTCTGAAATTATTCAGAAATTATTCCTGGGCTGAGGTCTGGGCTCACATTACCAAGGGCTGCAGTGGTGGGGGACAATGGCTACAGCAAATGAAGCTTTAAATGGGGGGACAGAGTGGCTGTTATTATGAGATAAGCTAACTTTATCCTGAAGAGAGAGCTATGGTACTGTATAATGAGAATATAAGGCATGGTCATGTTAAACATATAGCATATAGTGTACTCAAAAGCATTTTACATCTCAGAACATTGAGGTGGTTTGGCACGCCGGGGCTCTGGGTTCATTCCACTTTTTCTTTGTTTCTATCCAGTTACTCTTTTCAGTAAAAGTAGAGATACGCATGATAAAAATAGTAAAGCAGCGCCTAAGATCAATTAGGCTTATTGAATTTTCTCTAGTCTTATGACTAGCCCGGCAAAATAACATGCTCTCTGAATGAGAAATCTGATGTTTTTCTTCACATTTCACCTAATATATGCAGGGTTTGTTCACTGTACAAACAACTTAACTTAGCACAGCAGGCAAATTAAAATACACAGAGCACTGCAGCAGCATAAAATGAAAATGAAAAACACTTGGTGAAAGCACAAGGCAGCATGTGGGGAAATGGGACGAGCAGGAAGAAAAAATAATTGTGTGTAGTAATGAATAGAGCTGTCAGATTACAGAAGAAAAGGACATTAGAGAAATGATGGGGACACACTAATCATTACATCTAGAGAATCCCTGGAGGAACACAATCAGCTGAACTGAGTGCGTGGAACTGTATGACAATGCCTAAAGGAAGACTTTGACTTTTGGGGAAATATGCTAAGACAGAGATCACTCTCATGTTTCCACACTAAATATGAAGTTAGAGAAAGCAGAAAACTAGCTTAGCTTAGCTTAGCATAAAAAAAGGAAGCACAGAGAAAAAGCTAGCTTGTCTCTCACAAGAGGTAATAAAATCAGACAAGCTGGGGTGTTACAGTGAGTTTCATGGTGGAACTAACTGGCAAGCTTCCAGTCTTTGACTAAGATACGCTAATCCCCTGTTGAGTCTAGTTTCATATTTAGCGTATAGAAAAAATTGAGAACTCTCAAGTTTGTGAAAAGCAGACTATGATAATTGCAGCCTTGCAATATTTGATGTGTACCTTCATGACTTAGAGGTGGTATATGTAAGTTTTTGCTCTCTCTACATAGCCAATGTTAGCATTAACAGTTGTTTACTTACCAAGAGCTTCAGCTATGTTTATGTTTACAAGACAAGAGGTCAGTATACTCCCTCTGGGCAGTGCTACTTCTTTGTCCTCTCATGGTGTACTGAGGGCAGACTAGATGCTACAGTAACTACTGTGGGAAGCACTTGTTAATGCTAACACTGGCTATGTAGTAATAGCAAAACATACAGCACCTTTAAAGATTCCATTTTGAAATAATGCATTTGTCATGTCATTTTTTGATACAAAGGTTGTAGGGACAGATTGAAAACCTGCTCCCAAACACAGACTTCATTTCTGCAAAGAAGAATGAATAGAATCGTTTTTGATTAAACAGGAAAAAAATCCCCAAACTCTACTGACATTTCTGGCTTTGGATTACAAACAGACCTAATCTCCCACTGGTGTTCTCTACTCAGGAGCTCTGTAGTGAACCCTCCTCTGAGACTTCACCTGGCCTTCATCCAAAAACACATGGTTGCAGGTATGTGTTTTGTGTGTATGTCCCTGCAGAAAGTTTTTAGTGTGTGAATGTGTATAAGTGCTTGTTACAAACTACTGTGAATATGCATGTGCTGAATTACTGCATTACAATAAACACTGTACATGACTATGTTTTGTAGTACATGTTTCAAGCTCTGTTATGGTGAATGTCTGAAACGCTCTTCTCTGAGTGCTGATATGAGTCCTCATGGGCACGCTGAGAGAGTGACATACAATCCCTTGCTGAGATGATCCCTCTGGTTTTGGTGAAGGGCAATGGCAGGGATTCAGACCTCAGCTCTGTGCTCCTTGTGTCAACACTGCTAGTGAAACATGGCCACAGCTGATACAGCTAATGACACAAAATGGGAGGGGCCCGATGGTAGCTAAACCATACACTGATGTTTTGAGGGCTTGGATTTGATTTTACTATTGCCTCAATGCTTGTTAGTTAGTGTTGAACAACACTATTAAACTATTAAAGCCACCTGTCAGTCAAGCCAACATGGCTTAAAATATAGCCCTTTTTAAAGCCTTAATATTATCTTAACAAAAATAAAATTTTAATTCTCCACATAAAAAAACACATAGAAGACATGAATGAAGACATGAATTGATCCCTTCTTAGTTTTCATGCTTAAGGCACTCAGTCCACCTTGTATGCTCCTGTGTTTTTATTAGATTAGAACAGCATATTAGGGATTTAACTGCATACATCTGACATAAGAAGTGAATGAAGTCCATAGCTCAGTACAGTGCAGTGTAAAGAGAAAAAAATGCATCCCTATAAAATTTCGCACATTTTCCTAGAGCCCAAAGGTATTCAATTTAAAATGATAACAAGCAGAAAGGAATACTTAACATTTCTGCTTGACTTAAATATTAATCAGATACATATTGTAAATTCTTGTTAATTTAATTTGTTGGTGGACTAAGTAACAAACTATCTGTTTCAGCACTAAAATAAAATTAGGGAAAATATTAACTTGAATGTTCTGAACTCAAGATGAACTTGTGCTGCAGTAAGAGCAGCTGTTACCCAAGGAGCCAAAGTGTTAACAATTTCAGTGACTTAAACTGGTGTTGTACTACATCCCACTTGCACGCAAACTGTTTCCACAAACACAGACACACACAGGGCTCGGATGTAAATCAAGATATGTTCTCACATTACTATGCAAACATTATACAACATATATACATGCAAACACACATACATGCAAAAACTTTTGACCCATGCCTTAGAAAAATGAGCTACCTCTCATGCAAATGACCGTTAAGGTAGGTGTTATCTGTCCACACATACACAGAAACACAATCAACAAGTTGAAAAGGACCATTACTGAGCCGTGCCATAATGAGGCCTACTGGGAATCAGTGTCGATGAAACACATCCATTCACTGTGTTTGCATTATTACATTAAGGGGTATCCATAGTTGTATCTCTATAATAACAGTCCATGCATGCATTGTAAATCTCCAGTTGGAACCAGACACGTTACACAAGCCTTCAAGGATGAATAAACACAATGTTAAACTAACAGCGCCTCTTCACTCTGCTACTTTATAAAGAAAATCAACAAATGGCTGACACGATGATGACGGCTGTGAGGCAGTAACCATGGTAACCACCAGAGACACTTGAGCAAGCTGTCCAACCAGGCATCTGGCCTGTATTAATGAATTTGCAAATGAACAAACCCACACTACAGCCTACTGTATGGGTGTAATCTCGCATACACGCACAAGCACATACACTCTCATGGACACTTATGGACACACATACACAATAAAACTCTCTTCAAATTAAATTAATGTAAATGTACTTTGGCAAAATGATCTAGTGTAAGGGTTTACAACTTGGCAGAAAACAAGGCAGCACAGACACAGAGAAACACACACACACAAACAGCCGCTCCATAGTGTGTCTCATTTAACTACGAGGCTCAACATCCGAAGCTGAACCTGTGTGAGTAAAGGTCACATTGCCTGGCAACCACTTGAGCTTAAGGAATAGTTTTAATTATGGTCTGTGCTCTCTCTCCTCCAATCTCCTGCCACCATTCACCCTAGTGTCTGCACACACACACACACACACACACACACACATGCACGCACACTCTCTTGCACACAATCATATACACACAACCATCAATTTCCTCTTCAGTGCAAAGCCAAAAGAAGCATTAGTATTAGGTTACATCTGCCCACAGCTGAAAAACTGTGATGCAATCTTCACACACTTGATCTTTTATGTCTATTTTATGGACTAACTAGAAAACATACAAAAAGAAAACACTAAAAGTAGCATAAAAAGTCAAGTATGATGAAAAATGTTTATTCAATAATGCCTCATAATCAACAACTGCAACTTCTAAGGATGTGTTGGTTATGTTCTGCATCACTGTAATAATAGAATCCAACAAAAGGTGACAGTGATGGATGAAATATCCTCACTGCACAACCATGTTCACAGTTAAACAGATTCCCCTCCACTAAATCCTAAAGAAAATTCATCATGAACACGGCCACACACACTGTATCATCTAGGCATGTGACTACAAGAGTAGTTGCATGCTTCACGGAGGGATTCGATGTGGAATAGCAATACTCTGAATCAACAAGAGAAGTGATAATTCCATAATCCAATCCGTGAACATCTGGAGTGAAAGCAGCCTAGCTAGCCAATCAGAGTGGCTGAACAGATTTAGTGGGGCACATTAGTATCCAGAGGTTAAAGACACACTGCTGTGGTAGCAGGTACAAAAAACAAAAAACAAAAAAAAAAAAACTAAAAACCAGCAGATTTTAAGAGTCACCTCAGGCAGCTCAAACTGAGGCTGAGACTTACTGTTCTTTGTGTCTGAATAAGCAGATGCCTACTATTATGGTAACTCTGGTGTTCGTACCATTCTTTATGTGTGCATAACAGACATAACAGGTATTAATTATTTTATGTCTTTTCAGTGTGGAATATTACATGTTTGTAATGTTTTGTATGAATAAGGCTGGATGATATATCGGCCATACCAGTCATTCCTAGCTGTCCATTTTTTAGGTCGTTGCTGCATTCTGCATAAATAAAACATCCCCATTTGTCAATGTATCTATACGAACTCCTTGTCACCTTGTATAGTGGGCAACTATTTTACTCAAACTAATCAAAAAAAGGTACGTCTACATAATATCTTGGAAGGCCACCAAAATACAAAACAGACAGTTAAGTGGTTGATTTTAGGGTGAAAAGTATGCTCTGCCTCCTCAGTGCATATTTATAGACACTGCCACAGTCACAGTCTACATGCTGTGGACACTATTTTGAGGACTTAACAGGTTTATTTCCTACCAGTGATGATGCCTCTGGAGCAGGTCAAGTATTTTATTATGGGCTGTAAATTAGTGCACAGAACACAAGATGACAAATAACTAAGGATGTCTTCCTAATATCGAGCTGTTGCACTCAGCTTAATTACCATATCATTGTTATAGACTTAGGATCAATGGTGCTGAAGTCTGCTGGTGAGGTGACTAAAGACATAAGTAAGTTGCATGTGTGTTTGAGTATTGATGTACAGTATATGCCAATATGAAATGATGTAAACTGCTGTTAAACAGGTGCAAAGAATTATACACCATTACACATTGTCATTGGGGATTTTTATGTAATATCTTGTCACGTCACAGGGAAATTCTCAGGAGTATAGCACACACACATGAGCACACACAGAGAAGGAAATCCTGAGAGAGCTCACTTGCTTACTGAACAGAATCACTGTTTGCTTGCACTCTCTCTGCATCTCAAATCACAGTGTGTAAAATGCAATATTTATCCCACTACACTGTGTCTGACTCTTATTAACCTATGCAATTAACTCATGATGATACACAAGAAAGAGGTAGTGCATCACATTTGCGGTTTAATAATGAAAGGAATTCAGTGTTGTAGGGAAATTCTTCATAAACAAAGTAAAGGAAAGATTTTAGGAGATGGAGGAGTGGGTAAAACCCAACTGTAGAAGGAGCACTTCTAAATTTTTAATGATTGCAGGTGAACCACTACATGAGTTAACCTCTTTATAACAGCCTTGGACTCCACATGACTCTCCCTTCTGCCTGCTTGCCCGCCTGCCTGGCTGACTCATCCCAGTCTTTCTTGAGAGGCTGTAAAAATATGTGCCATTCTCAGAGAGATTACAAGCCACAGCACCACAATGTAATGGCATGTCAGTGAAACCCAATCCTATCGCCACTGCTGTCGACACAGCCCAGCAGTTCACTTACACACAGCCCATTTCCCACAGGCCTCTGTTCCCTCCAGAACAAAGCTTTAGTACAGTGTACCTTTAAGTCAGCAAATTTAGTCTACATCTACACATACAGCATATTCTTCATCCTCCTCTTTTTTAAAAAAAGCTCTCCATGGTGCCAAGATAAAGTGCAAACTCCTGTTTCTGGACCTGCAGGCAGAGGATGGATTTTTGCCAGAACTTTCCTTCCTCCTCTCACCTTCCTACCATCTCCCACCAGGGAGAAATATTAAGAAGGAAATAGAAAGAAATATGGCTTTTAATTTTCACCTTGAAAACACAGCTATTCTTTTGTTTATATAAGGTCTTTCTACATCATTCCTGCTCACTGAGATATGGCATTATGACGTGTATCAACAGCATCTGACCTCCTGCTTCAGTCATTTATTGTCATGATCTAGTGTCTTGTCTGTACAAGAATTTTGGCAATGTGGAATCAACTTTTATTGAGCTACTTACGTGGAGCATTTACTTATGTGTTGTATATGCTCTGATAAATTGTTACACCTACTCTTGATCATTTATATCACTGCAGTTTCAGCACTGAGTAAAGATTCACTAAAACATAATTTATCAGCTATTGGCACAATCACGTCCTGATGATGAATCTAATCATGTAGTGCTACTAATTTAGAAGACCTTATATATAGACATGTCAGCAGCTGGTTGTACCTAAGCTAGGTGGTACTTGCTAAATGCTAACATGATCATGCTAACAGACTCACAATCACAATGTTAACATGCTGATGTTTAGCATAATATTTACCATGTTCACCATGTTGCTAATTAGTTCTTAACAGTACATCTGAGGCTGATGAGAGTGTCAGTGGTTTTGCAAGTACTGAGCAAAACAAACTTTTGACCTGAGGCAATAGAGGGAAACCTAGACCCTGAATGTGGCAAAATCCTGTATGAATCAGTCCACTAGATTTTGAGATATCTGAGTCTGGACCAAAGTGGTGGACTAAATCAGACCATCTCTAGACCTGCTAGCATGGCTATAAACTAACAAAGTTAGATGTAGTTTTATGCACATGAAGAATCTGGTTTCATGTAATGCATACAATAGTGGAACACTGTTACTTAATCTTCCTCCATGGTCTCATCCATTGATGTCTTTCAGGCTGCTTACTATGACTTTATGTAATGATAATGTGGTGAAGTACAGAATAAAATCACATTACACACACTGTAATTTGATTGTATTGTGGTTCATTTAAAACTGCTTGACTAACTCGTGATGCATTTGCCATTGCAACAGCTACATTATTTATAGCTCTTTCATACTGTATGTACTAGCTGGCAATGACTCGGGTCATTAATGTCACTGATATAGATAATATGAGGCACATGTGGTGGGTTATTTTATATGTGTGTGTGTGCATGAGCATTTGATTCTGTCAGCGATAAATGTTGGGTTACCTTATGCCATCACATTGCCATAAATATGAGACATGTTGGGGGGATAAATATACTGTATGATACGGCTTGCTTTACTCTGACTCGTGATTCAGACGTCTGGCAGTCCTTGCCACAGTTACGGTAACTGTACGCTTCGTGCCTCATTGCTACTGTACATTTTGTCACTTCATAAAGGGAGAAATTTGGCATACTTAAGAAAGGTGTGTGGCGCCACTTCATAAAACCTCCACCAAGATCAAACACACACATGCACAGACTGAGAAAAAATTAACCCAATTGCACCTCTGCTCCTATTTCAAGCAGAAGAAGTCATCGCCATCGAGGGACAGCCAAGATGGAACCTTACATGATGTACTGAGTGTTTGTGGGATTATTTTGTTCACATGTTGAAACACAGGCTGATCTATAACTCTCTCCAAAAAGGGCAGGTGGTGAGTGGCTGAGGTCATCCCACAGCAGGTGATAAACAAACACCCCTGGAAACAAATACACAACACACGCTACACACGCTTTCTTTGTTCTCTTGCCAAATGATAGCAACCTTATCTCATCACTCACATCCAAACACACACACACACACACAGGTTCTTCTATTCTCTTTAAATCTTTTCCTCCCATTTATATGAACACACACATGCACACACACATTTGGGAGATATGATACTGTGAGTGAGATGGCGGGCTGCTATATCAGTGGTGGGACGAGTATATATTCCTGGCTGGTGCTGATAAGCCAACTGATGCCTTGCCTTATTTAGTCAGTACTCACTGCTGACACACTACCAGAGCAGCAGACACTGCATGCACTCTGACTGTATGTGTTTGTCTAAGAGAGTGTGTACGTGTTAGTGTATGTGCGTGAGGTGTTCCTGTGTGGATAGACGTGGGTTCTGATTAGGCAAAGACATATAGACAGAAGAATGTGTGTGTGTGTGTGTGTGTGTGTAAGAGAGAGAGAGAGAGAGAGAGAGAGAGAGAGAGAGAGAGAGAGCGAGCGACAGTACATGCATACCAGTGCACATGTGCTCCTAATGTTTTTCTGTTCTCTATGTACAGTTGCCAGCTTCTTGCTTCGAGTACAGAAGTTAATAAAACTTCCATTTGAGAAAAGGTATTGGGAAATCGCTTAATGTGTTATGAGACTGACACAGCAATTTCATTCATTCATTCAAAATATACTCCACTTATAGCCAAATTGTTCAATAACAGCAATAATGTCAAATAATACCAGACATTCCAAACTTAACAATATGGTAAGAAGGAATTTGGAGCAAAACTAATAAAGCTGAGAAATTCTCCAACTCCAACATCCAAACACATCCTATCACATGTAATTTACATTAAATAAAATGTGTGATCCTGAAACATATCTTAAGAACCATGTCTCAAGCTAAAGTGGTTTCATGATTATGCCTAAAAATATAATTGAAAATGATAATCACCCAATATATCGCTCTTGACATTAAAATAATGATAATCAACAGCAGTAACAGTGAACGCTTGCTGTTGTCAGCCAGAGTTTTGAAGAAAACTACAACTGTTGTGAGCATTTGGCTGTCTCATGCACATGTCAAATTAAGTTTAGCTGTACAGAAGGTCCACTTTCACTTATATAATACCAGAGATTGCAGGTTTGGATCACCAGCAAAATCTATCAAATTTCTTGGCCTTTTATCTGTAAAGCAACATATATGGTGGAGGGAAAAAAGTGCTGGTAAACATGTGAAACATTCCTGGATATCACTTGTCTCAGTTTTTTGCTGATTGAGAGGAGGAAAAAAATAAACCCCATATAAATATCTTGTCTGTTCCAGAGGACCTGCGTATTAGGTGTTGGTTAACTTTCACCAGAGCCTATCTGTGCTATCAAATGGAAAAACACACTTGGCTTCCATTCCACTGATGTTTGGGCATTTTTATCATTCTTAGCTGTATTGGGAACGTGTGCTTTATCAACTTAAGCTAAGAAAAGGAAAGTGAGATAAAGCACCACATAATACATTAGAAATGAGCTGAAATATTCAGAAAAGTAAACAAATATGCAGATGTTCTGTACTTTGTAATTGTTGTAGGTTAATACTAACACCTCACACACACTGTATTTTAACATTTCTGTTTTCATGAGACAATATAGGGAGTGACAGGAAAGTTTAGGTAAAACAAAAGTCATTGTAGATTATACAGCATACACAATGCTGATGCTACCAGGACACCTGAACTGCTCATCTGTGATAAAGAGGCTTTATGGGAGAAGCATCATGATGTAGTAAACTTTTCAATGGCACTAACAGTCACTTATCTCAGTTCACAGGCTTCCAACAGAACCACACACACGTACACTCCTGCACACACACATGGTGACAGCACAGTGAAAGCCATGAGTATGAAGTCAATTTTACATAGATAAGAGTGACAAAATAACTGAATGAGGGACCCAAGCCTCCACTCCACTCCAACGCATTACACTAGATCTCTATTGATTGGCTGATCACAAGCATGAGGTCATCAGATCCACCCCAGAGGCTGATGGGATTGCTCCTCTGTACAGTAATTCACAGAAGAGGGGGCGGGTGTGTCCCCTCTGTGCCCTTTTTATTCAGCTCCTCTTTCATATCTGTCCACTCCAGACTCCTCAGAAAGCTCTTGCTCAACAAATTTGCTGCATCTCCCAAATTATTCAATCAACATTTATCCCCTTGCTCTCTCCCTTTGTCCATTTTTGCTTTGTAGTCTTTTCTGCTAGCTCTGTCTCTCTCCCCTCATTCCCTGTTCATCTACTGGGAACGCTCCACATTCAAAGATAGAGAGTCATGTGACCAGAACTGGATCGATGGGAGTGCATCTTTTGCCATGCACTGTATAATGAGACTTACATAACATGCTTACAACCGTCACAGTCTGCCATCCTGGCTATAACAGTAAAATACACTAAAATCTTGATTTCAGTCAGGAGAACAGAGCTTGTTTTGAGATCTCCAGCAGCACATGATGAAGCAACACGTACCAGCCAGTAATTTGATCACTTACTACAGTACAGGGGACCTTGTTTGCTGCCATAAACACTTTGTATCAGCTTGAATGCTTTTACTGTTGTTGCTTTTGCGCTATGCATTAGGTCATGTGTTTACTTCTGCTGTAAATTGTTCCTCTAATGCATGGCAGAAGAGATCAGATGGCTCTTTCTTTCAACACATTATCCATTTTTTCTTTTTTCCCCGTAGGTTTATTTCAACTCCACGCGCCCTTGCTGACACAGACTTATAATGCCATGGGTCTTATCTGTGGAACAAACATACAGGAGTTTTAATATTAAGCATGTTAAATCCACCTTATGTAATCTGTGTCATATATCCTTAAAAACTGCAGAATAGAGCATTTTCTCTTCCACTCACCGGAGAGGAATTATTATATTATAAAAGAAAGTCTAGATGTTAGAATAATATTCATATTGTCTGCTAAAACTGTAATGCTGTGTATGCCTGGGCTCAGCTCAGAGTCACAATATGCTTATTCAATGTCTCAAGTGTTTTGTATATAGAGTGTGTGTATTTTATTGTAGATGTATCAGTTATCAGTTAAAGTAGACTTTCGATTGATGATTTAGCCTACAACATGATGAAATGACACCTAAAGCACAAAATGGTTATTTGTTATTGCTTAGTGGCTCTGAAGAGCAACCAAAAAAAGAAAAAAAGTCTTCTAAATATTCCAACTCAATGACATTTCCTCTAGCATCACCAAGAGGTTGACATTTGTGTTTTTGAGTGCACTGTCTTGACAACTACTGAATGGATTGCCATGGAATTTGGTGCAGACTCATGCTCCTAATGTAATAACTTTCATCTGGTGCCATCATCAGGTCAAAATTTCAGTTTGTCCAATGCTTTGATGACCATATACCTGCAAAACATTCCCATCAGCCTGTGTTAGCATCATGCTAACACGCTAAGCTAAGATGCTGAACATAGTAAATGTTATACAATACCTGCTATGCATCAGCATGTTAGCACTATTACTGTCAACATGTTAGCATGCTGATGTTAGCATTTAGCTCAAAGCACTGCTGTGTCTAAGTACATTCTCTCTAGACATTCCATATAAAACATAGAGAGAAAAAATTCGGAGCCTTATGTATCCTTGTTGATTTGTTTTCAGACATGCAAATTCATGTATGCCTATAAAAGAGAGAGAGAGAGACAGAGAGAGAGAAAGAGAGAGAGAGAAAATCAAAACACACATGATTGCATAGAGACCTTTTCACAGCTTGTACACATCCTCACAGTCTTCACTCTAATAATTCCCTGATGCAATGAAACCAGAGGATGTCAAAGCGATGCTGCGTACCCTGAACTGTGTCCCAGTAGGAGGGAGGCTTTAAATGAAAAGGTCACATCTCATCCACCTGTTAAAGAGCAGATGCCACATCAGAGCAATACTTGGCAGGGGGGAGCAGGTATCGTTATTGGGCACACGAGACGCACTTGGCATGAGTGCAGGTATGGCTATACTGCTCACGCACATGAATTCACAGATGCACAAATCCCCTCCCCCCACATACTCACAAACCAACACACACACACAAGATGCCTGAGCCCTCTCCCTCAGAATGAAAGATATGGGCAGAGAATAGAAACAGAACCTTTTCCAGGGATGATCACACAAGCTACACAAAAGCCTTGACTGTTGGTGATGAATAAAGGTCGGGAGCTGTTGTGATGGGACTTCACTTAAACAAGACTCAGCCTTCAATCAGACCAGGAGATATTTGTCAAACAGGCCACTGCTCTGACTCTTCAGTGGTGAAAATAAACACCTGAGGATGTTCAGTTTGTCTTTTTGTTATGTTTACACAGTATACACCCACATGCACATACAGAAGCGTGAATGAACACACATAAACACTTCAACACTGTACCTGGAAGCTGCTATTTCCACTTTACTCCTGGCAATGGCTGCAGCTCTCTGTGCCCCCTCCACAGCCCGATCCACCTTCTCTTTGGTTTTGGGGTTCTTAAGAGGAATCAACTGCTTCCTTATTCCACGCACCAGCACGTTATTTTTGTACTTCCCTTCTTCTTTAGTGCCATCTGGGAAAACGGTGCAACCGTAACCATGGCGCTTGTTGTTAAGCCATTCTCCCTCGTACTTCATCCCATTGGATCTCTCTGAAACACCAAATCCATTGCGTTTGTCGTTCTTCCATTCGCCCATGTAACTCTCAGTCGTGGTGGCATCCACATGGTCCTCCTGAGGTAGGTCCTCATCTGGCAGCTCGCCGTCACCAATGGATATGGTAGAATTGGCGTCGCTGGAGCTGATGCGGCTCATGGTGGCGTCGCTTCTCGCAGAGCTGCGCTTGCTGGAGATTGAGGTCCGAGAGTCAGACTTGCGCAACTGCCTGAGGCTGCCGAAGAGCGAGCCCCGGCGGAACAGGCCCTTCTTCTTGCCAGTGACGACCTCACTGTCTGAGTGGAAGTTAAGGACGAAGCCCCCGCGGCTGCCTGTTGGCGTGTCTGCAGGGGAGGAGAGGTCCTGGAGCACGGTGCCGTTGCTCTGCTCAGAGCGCAGCGAGGCCAGAGATGTACGGAGAGGAGATTTGATAACGGTGGCCATGCCATAGGGAACACTCTGACGCACACCATAGCCATGCCGCATCCCACCCATCCACTGGCCTTGATAGGTACCTAAGGGAACAGGTGACATGGATCAGTGAGTCATAGTAGTCATGATAACTGTATATTTTCAATCCTATAAAACTACCGTTCCCAACATCCCAAAAGAAGTCTAAGATACGTTGCATATATAGGTAATGTTTTGCTGTATAGTCTTTCCTATCCTGTAAATTCTCTTGAGACCCCTCAGGTTTATCTTGGGACCTACTGGAGGAGTCCTGAGCCTTAGGTTGGGAACCACTGTTACACAGCTTGAAACAATGCAACGCACTGATGCCTGGAAAAAGTCGTAAAAATGCAAAAATGAATATTTGATATATCTGTGCATGGTTTTTAAATATGGGAATATAAGGTGGCAACTGTTTCACATAAAAGTTGCAACACAATGCTTTTACAAAGGCAATATGTTTTGAAAGTCCTGCTTGTGTATGTGTGTTTGTTTGTGTGTACAGTCAGTTTGTCTCACTGGGCCCACTTCCAAAAAAGGCTAGTCTTTTATCTAAATCAAATGAAATAGTATATAAGCCTAGAAAATGTCTGCAGTCTGGAACTTCTGAGAAAGACTGAGAAATGACTGAGTCTTTAAGGGGGGTGTGCTTATTTGAAGATGTGTATGTCTGAATAGCTTAACCTGTCTGAAAAGCTTTTAAGTCATACCAGTGTAATATTTTCCTTCTTAGTCACAGTGAGCTCGTACTTATTTTGGTACTTAATGGTCACAAGAAGGTTCATCTGTTTCCTGTTGGGCATTTTGTTGGCCAGATATTCTCTGTATCAGCTATTACATATGGGAACACAGAGGAGTCTTGCTGTAGGGGTGCAGAGTATGTCGACTAATGAAATGTTTTCTCTCCTTCCACTCAGATCTGGGACTGTGAGCATAACTAACTCAATCACAGAAATATGATTAAGGTACTGATACTGAGGATCACTTGGGATGAATGTGAATCACTCAGCTAGGAGCCTATTTTCAGGCGGCCACTAACTCCCCCACTGACAGTAGGCACATTCACCACCATCCATTTGTCTCTAACGACAGGGAATTGCTATGAGTCACATAATGAGAGAAATACTTCATTAATCCTATTTGGTGCTGCTGAGCCCAATGAGCAAGTGCTGGCCTACTGTAGCTTCTTCAGAGCATCATATTACAATACTGATCCTAATAATAAGAAAGGCTTGTTAATCCTGCACTCGTATCTCATTGACCAATGCAATGAAATATGCCATAATGGTCGGATTCTAACGGAAAACGATATACTTTCTCGGGCAGGAATTTAGATGGATAAACAGTGCGAGATTAACAGGCTGGCTCTGTGCTGCAGTTCAATTCGGTGACCCTGCAGATCAAGTTATCAGGATGTTGCAGGGTCAGACGGCCAGATGTTCTGTAGATCCTCTAGGATCAGCTGATTTCCCAAGCCTGGCCCTCCGTAACCATCATATGCGAGGCATTTATTCTGCACCATAAGGCCTCTGTTAGTGGCAATGCTCCTCACAAATCACCCAATGACAAGCTGTAATACACAACAGAGCTACAGAATTGCGTGTTTTGTGTGTGTTTTGAGGCCATTTGGGATCCTGTCTCCTTGATCAGACACAGGTCTCTAGACAAAACACAAACTATGATTAGTGAGATCAAAGCTCTGGGATGGGGCCTTTCACTGACCTCTCACTTTCTGCTAGTCCAAGAATGTGTCCTGCACGTGACTTAACATGGCTGAATAGACATATATGAGTCCAAAGTGTGATTATGATCACTGAGAAAATGTTTATCTTGAGTTAAAAGTTCTGTTATTTTGACATTGAAAATTGCATCCAATTGGATTAATATTTTCCTGTTTACACTGCACCTGCTTTGTGAATATTCTAAAAACAAGAATTTGTGTGTTGGCACTTACACAATGTAACACTTTCTTAAGAAAATGTATGAGACAAGTTAGTTTTAATTGGAAACGATACGTGACTCTTTATGAAAGGTGTTTTTGCAGTGCAGGTTCAAATGTGAAAATGACAGAGAAGTAGGTGATAGTCTGGCTATAATTGGCTCCAAACAGATAGATTTGCTCTGATTTCCAAACTCCTTCTAGACGGGGCATGGTGCCACTGAGCTGGCAACAGGAGTCACTCTCCTCCCACTGTCATATGAGGAGCAACCGGTAGTTGCCAAATGAGATGAGCTTTGGAATTAGAGAACAACCATTATCTTAAACGGTATCCAACAAGTTAACATCACTAGGGGTATAAGTCATAGATTTTTGTAGAGGGATGATGTTGGTGTTCTTGGCCACGATACGCAGTGCGCAATCTCAGCTTCAACTCAGATCACATCAAGATGGAAATTCATGCACTGATGTACTTCCATTAACCTCCCTCAGTTTGAGTCTGAGCATCCTCACTCACAGGCTACAGAGCACATCATCGGTCACAGCCGTTAAAGCGACACACACGTTAAACAAACACTGGGCCACATTTACAAGACAGGGTTCCTTACCGCCATCACCATAAGTTTCGATCCCATATCCATCTTGTAGCCCGTTGCTCCAGGTGCCGTCGTATCTAGCAGGTGTGTTGTGGCTCTGCCGGACGCCGTACCGACCCTTAAAACCATGACTCCACTCTCCGCGGTAGATCCATTTTCCTTTATTCTCCACGCCGAGACCATGCCGCTTCCCCTGGGACCAGTAACCCTTGTAGGTATTCCCACTGGGCCAGGTGTACACCCCCACTATCTCAAAACCGTGCGACCAGGACCCGGCGTACTCGCCCTGGCCCTTGGGTCCGGTGCAGATGCCGTGTCCGTGGGCTTTGCCATCCTCCCACCCCCCGCAGTAAGTGCCGCCGTCGTCGAAGTCAAACCTTCCGCCCGTCATTCAGATATAGGCTGGAAATAAAGCAGATTGTGCGCTGCTGCAGACTCAGGCGTCTCCAGGACCGAGGTTAGGGGATCCAGGACCGGTGGTGTGATGAAGGATGAGCCAACAAGATGATGACTAGAGGGATAAAAAAAAAAAAAAAAAAAAAAAATAGGTGGGTGAGGACAGCGGACTGGTACTTCCAGACACTGACATGTAATACAAAAGGCATGCACTGTGTGTAAAGGTATGAATGGTGGGCGTCATTTACCGGAGGCGCACGCCGGGTTCTCCGTTGTGTGTTGCTCGTCTCCCCCCTCTCACCCACTGATCACAGAGGGAGAGAGAGAGCGAGGCGTCGAGTCAGTGTTGAAGAAAGACACTGGGCCAATCGCAACGTCATGCCACAGGGACCTCCCACTCCCTCCCCACCCCACACCCCCCTCAGTGAAGAGCCTGGACGCCTCAACCCCCTCAAAATAAGGCATCTCTATAGTTATGCCAAACCCGGCTATACATTTGAAAGACGCGCCTCACTTCACACAGATATATATTCCATTACAATTCCATTACAATTTACCACAATGGCCACAGAATAAGTGCTTGTGATTATCGACTGAGTTTAGAATGACTTGTTATATTTTGTTTATCTTATTGCACATAGTTACCCAATAATATTTCTATGGCCTTAAATTATAGTGAATACTAGCTCTATTAAGTCTCAGGGATCAGAAATATCTTTTCAGATGTCTTATCGGATGCCTCACGCTTCTGTTGTATTCAGTGGGTATCTATTGTTTGACTGAATGTTGAAAGAGTTTTGATGAAAGTTTTTGTTCACAGTGAGTGCGTGAAAAAAGTACTAGGTAATGACTTGCATTTTTTGTCAGCACTTAAGTCAGTAACAATTTAGTCAACACATCAGTTTGGTCATTCACCATCAAAACTCTACAGTAAATAAAAAAGTAAAAAAATAAATTTAAAAAAAAGAAGAAGAGGAAGAATAAAAAAAAAATCTCCTTCAGTTTCAACTAGTTAGCATTAGTATCAATGAGTAAGTGACAATGGTGTTTTTTAAATCGTCACTTTTTCTATCAGGACCAATGGCTGTGCACCAACAACAGCCTACTCTTCCAATTAGTACCTAATAGCGACCTCTGCTGTACAAATATATTTATTGCATAGCTAGGGGATGGTGTTCCCTCAAGTGTAAAAGTGCAGTCATTGTAGACACCCATTTGTTGTCTTTTACCTCACAATAATCTATGTACTTGAAGGTAATCTGAATTTGAACGAACTATGGGTAGAATATAGGTTTAGAACAGCTAGCCTACTTTGCTGTAGTTACCAACAACATTAGCAACGACGACGACGAGAAAGAAGAAAGAGCAAAGGAAGAAAAAAAAACGAGATGTAGGTTTAAACTATGTCACTTACCAAAAATACAAATGATAACCTTTGACTGTGCAATATGTTGCAAAATAAATGTTTGCTTTCTCAATACTGTCAAAATGAAAAAAAAAAAGTAGATTTACATTACACTCCGAGCCTCTAGGCGGAGTAATCTGTCGACTGTTAGGTGCTGCGCTGCCCTCACTTGTCCCCTAAAATACTAACAGATAAAATGGCGTCCGAAAACAGCACTGAATCCCAAGATGAGAAAACTGCTCTCACAGAAGCGGACTCGCAAGATGTACAACAGCAAAGTGGTACAGTTGCGAAACAAAGCGAGTCTAAATTAACGCTGTATCACTGGACTCAGTCTTTCAATTCTCAGAAGGTGAGTGTCATTAGGATTCAGCACCACTGTTCAGTGGACAGCTCCTCCTCAGAGGTTTAATTAGAAATATGGTAAAATGGGTGTGTTGTTGTGGATGGTTATGGCTTCATGAAACACACAGCACACCCTCTTTCTTAATTAATAATACTGACATACATTATTTACTATAGTATTCATCAAGGAAATACCGGTGGTTTGTTTACCTAGCAATTTTCCTATAAAGGGTAAAATTTCAGCATCGCAGTTCCTCATTAGAGTAATAGATAAATCGTACTGATGTTATATTTCTTATCAGGGCAACAGTAGATAGTATAGATCATACTTACTTGTGGACATCTGTTGTCTTTTGTAATTTCCCTCTTGGATAATCTATCTGGTTTCAACTGGATGAATAATTGGAGATTTCCCTGTAAATATTTGATTACTAACTAACTTGCTAAGTGCTTCTTAGGATCATTCATCAGTATTATTCAATTGAGTTAAAATGAGTCAGTAGTTACATTTTCATTTAACCTTACATAACTAATCTTTCCTTTGTATGCAATGAACACTCAGTGGAAATAGATTCTTTGGCAGAAGTATGTGAGACACAATTTTCTGGATTGTGAGTCCTTGACACAAAATATTTATTTCATCTTAAGCCTTTTAAAGGGGCTTGTAAACAATTGGATGTGAGCTTCATATTTAAGATTTTAGATTGTTTGTAAATGCTTTCTAATGATTTATTTGAACATTGTTCCCTTGAAACATGTGCCAGAATTGATATTAGTTAGTCCAGTATAGTTCCATAGGTATAATTATTAAGATGTTTATGCTTCTATCACAGTCACACAGTCTCATCACAGTTGTTTTGTAGGTGCGTCTGGCTATAGCAGAGAAAGGTCTGCACTGTCAAGAGTATGATGTGAGCCTGCCACTCAGTGAACACAATGAGCCCTGGTTCATGCGTCTGAATCCGACTGGTGAAGTGCCGGTCCTAGTCCACAATGACAACGTCATCTGTGACCCGACACAGATCATGGACTACCTGGAGAACAACTTCAATGATGGTGAGACTAAATTAAGACATCACTCTGTTTTAATACGCTGTAGCAGGACTGGCTAGGGTAGAAGTTGGGCTCCATTCAGAGTTTTCTACTTTTTTTTCTACACTTTTCGTTTTCCTTTTTGTTGAACTTTTGGTTTTAAAATAAATGTATGTTTTTTCATTTGTTTTAAGCTATGTATCATGCATTTGTTGATTTTTCATTCATTCATTAATTTTCTCTTAGTTTGCACTGATCCATGATAGCTTTGCTCTAAGGGTCTCATCCAGTCACCATAAAAGGAGTGAAAATCTGGTAAGCATGGAACCGTTTAAGCTAATGAAAAATGACACTATTAAATACCCCCCTTTTTTTACATTAAAAAACGTAACTTTTCCTTTTCCTAACCCTAATTTATCATCCCCTAGGGAGGTGTCTGTATCAAACATTTATTGTTTTGCCAGGATTCTCTGTTGTCTGTGTTAAAAATCACTTTGATTCCCTACTGTTTTAAAAGAAACAAAGTCACAATTCACACCTTGCTTTTTATGACTTGCTTATTTTCAGAGGGCACTCCCAAGCTGGTCCCTGAAGAGGGCAGTACATACTATCACAGAGTGCAGCACTACAGAGAGCTGCTGGATTCACTACAGATGGATGCCTACACCCATGGCTGCATCCTCCACCCTGAGATCACAGTGGACTCCCACATACCAGCATATGCTGCCACATGCATACGAAGTAAGACACACAGAGATGCACTGCAGTAGTAATATACAATCTTATGTATATATCTATCCATGGCTCGACTTTGTTAGTTGTTTCCTGTATTGGATAGGACACCTTTTTGCCTACACAACAGCCAGACATTTTTTAGGCACGGATTCAACGAAGTGTTGGAAACGTTCCACAAGGATCTCACTTCATGCCAAGGTAGCATCGTGGAGGCTGTGCACATTTTTCTGTGGTGCACTGATATTACACACATCCTATTCTACCGAATCTAAAATCTTATTCTACCTTCTTAATTTTTTTTATAGAAATCAGGCAAAGGGAGAACACTATAGTTATTTTCATGGCTGTGGAACTACACTGAGATGAATAAAGTGGCCCTTTCTATAATTCAGATGGAAACCTCTGATTCTTGTCCACATGCCCTATACTTACTAATGTAATCTGTTTAGAGGAGGAAGCTGTTTGCATGAAAGGAGAGGCTTCTATATGAAATTACTGATTTCCACTAAAGAATGTCATACTTAAAACCCTCATGTGTCTCATTGTGTCTAATATTATCCCCTGTTTTTGTGTGACAGCACAGATTGGAAACACACAGTCTGAGCTAAAAAAACTGGCAGAGCAGAACCCGGAGCTGAAAGATGCTTATATAGCAAAACAAAGGCGCTTAAAAGTAAGTTACTCAAATTAGCAGAGTGCCAAGTATGAGAAACTGTTGGGTTGATTTATGATTTACAGTTCACAGAGGTTTGTGCCCTCTAAGACCCATGCTGCCTGACAAAACCAAAACACTTTCTCAGCTTCACTGCTTCTGTTGTTGTTGCTCTGCATAGGATGGGTAGCATGACTCACCTTCAGTGTTTAGTACAGGTAAATGTGCTGTGAAGCAATGTATTTATACAGAAAAAATGTTTCTGCAGTCTAAGTTATTTGACCATGATAACATGAAGTACCTGAAGAAGCTTCTGGATGAACTGGACAGTGTGATGGACCAGGTAGAGACAGAGCTTCAGAGGAGGGTGGAAGAAACACCAGGTAACCACAACATCTTGTCGCTTGGTAACCACTGTAACTAATAACAAATACACAGTAATGGATATAATTATGTCAATCTGACAGTAATAATATGAAAACATTATTGCCAGTCAACTTAAAAGGTGCCACTGCTGACTCTTATTCATTGCTGCGCATTAAAATTATAATGACAGTAGAATTTACATCCTTCTGCTCTCTGTCACTTGTAGAAGAAGGCAGTCAGTCCTGGCTGTGTGGTGAGTTCTTCAGCATGGCTGACGTCTCTCTGGCAGTAACCTTACACCGCCTCAAGTTCCTCGGCCTCTCCCGCCGCTACTGGGGCAACGGTAACCGTGTCAACCTGGAAACGTACTATGAGCGTGTGGTGGAACGCCCGGCCTTCAGGAGGGTCCTGGGCCATGTCAACAACATCCTGATATCTGCCGTCCTGCCTGTGGCATTTCGCGTGGCCAGGAAGAATGCGCCAGTTATTGTCGGTACCACTCTGTTGATAGGCATTCTAGGAGGAGCTACATACTTCGCTTTTCTTTACATGAAGAAGAGGCTTACTGCCTTTAGCTGAGGGATGTTGAGGTGCTTTGGGACTGAACTGATGTGGGGATGAGTAGTAAAGAAAGAGATGAAATAAGAGAAATGTTGCGTATATCAAAAAACAAGTTTAAATTGTCTTAAGTTAAAATACATAGAAGAATATAATTAATTAATTAAGACATATCAGTAATATGTAATTGTAACACACCTTGATTGTTTTCTGTGTTGCTGGTTGCACAAAATGCACTTTTAGTCATCGTCATTATGTGACTGCTGCATTACACACCAAAGGACTGACTTGAAGAACCATACTAGTGTTTTTGCATGTTTTGTTGCATTGATTATAAATTACATTTACCATATCTGGAGTGTTTTTTTAGCTCTACAAATTGAGTGTCAGTTTCTGAACAGCATTATAATCACAAGTAATGCTTTAGTAGCAAGTATGATAAGCACAGATGGTCTAGGAAACAGTCTGGCCATCTTCCAGGTGAGGAGTTTGTTTTTTCAGCTTTCAGCTTTTCAGCTTGGATTTCGCTTTAAAGTTGTAAGACACACATCATGTATAGCAAATAGGCTAAAACATGCGAAAAACACAAGTATGGTCTCCTGTATGTGTACTTATTAATAGCCTAATATGTTTATCATTTGATGTTTGCATGATAGAATTTTTAAAAAGTAAACTAGAAGCCTGCAACCTGCTTTCTGTGACCAAGTCTGCCCAACAGTTGTCATACCGTATGTAAAAACATGTTTCTGCATTTGACCACAGCTCTGTAGGAACTCCACGTTATCAGACCTGCACTCATGTTTTACCATATGATTGATGGATAATTGCTTTAAATATTCTCTGTGTAACAATAGCTGATTGAATTGCTTTTCCTATCTTGTTTACATCTTCTCCAGACCATCATATGCCACATCTGTCTGAGATTAAACTGCTTCCAAACAGTCTCCCAGGTTTCCTGTCCACCAAGTATAATTGAGAATGGCATTAAAAATTCACAGCTCAGCATCATTTAATAAGCTATCATATATCATACAGGTTTTAAACATTTTAAAATTCCACATCTAAACATGTAAAGGCTGCTAATCACATTCCCCAGAGTCTGGATGCAAGTCAACATCCACAGTAATTTGTTTGCCCAGTCAAAACCTCCATGGTTGACGCTGACATTTAACATGTGCTCAGCTTTGATTTAAACGCCTCCTCACGTGAGCTCCGCCTCACATAAAACAGACACACGCTAGACCTTTCAACGAAGTCTGGCCTTTGTTTTCAATGTCCAGAGGGCTGGGTAATGTAGCTGTCAAAGAAATGCCTCACACGTGTTAAAGCCACATGTGAGTGCAGCAGTCAAAAGCACCATAAGCTCATACTTGTGTGTTAGCTCTGGAAAATCATACCCTTGCAAATGGCAACCTACATGACATCATTTTTACGACAGGGTTATATCACACAGGTGTAATCTTGAGATAGAAGGGTCAAAGTCATAAATGCATGGAAATGCATGAATATCAATGTATACCAAAGACAAACATTAATGATCTACATCCTTTATTAGGAGCACCTGTGTACCTGCTTTTTCTTGCAATTATCCAATCAGCCAATCATGGCAGCTGTACAAAGCATAAAACCATGCAGATACAGGTCAGACATCAAACATCAGAAAGGAGAAAAAAATTGATCCTAGTGACTTGACAGTGGCATGAAGAGCAGGTTTGAATATTTCTCAAACTGCTGATCTCCTGGGATTTTCACTCACAATGGTCACTAACAAAAAACGTCCAGTGAGTGGCAGTTCTGCAGACAGGAAGACTTTGTTGATGAGAGAGGTCAGAGGAGAAAAGTCAGACTGGTTGGAGCTGACAGAAAATTGAGGTAACTCAGATAACCATTCTTTACAACTGTGGTGAGCAGAAAAGCATCTCAGAATGAACAACATGAGGCAGATGGGCTTTAAGAACACAGGGCCATGTTGGGTCCCACTCATGTCAGCCAAGAACAGAAATCTCAGGCAGTGGTGGGCTCAGACTCACCAAATCCTGACAGTTGAAGAATGGAAAAACATTGCCTGCTCTGATGAACCTTAATTTCTGCTGAGGCACACAGATGGTAGAGTCAGAATTTGGCATCAAGTGCATGAATCCATGAACCAATCTGCCTTGTGTCAACAGCCCAGGCTGGTGATGGTAGTGTAATGTTGTGGGTAACATTTTGTTGGCACACTTTTGGCCCCTTAATACCAGTCAATCATTGCTTGAATGCCAAAGCCTATCCGAGTATTGTTGCTGACCATGTGCCTCCCTTTATGGCCACACTTTGCCCATCCAAACAAAAGTCATCTCAAACAGGTCTCATGAATATGGCAATGATGCCATTGTACTTAAGTGACCTCCCCAATCAGCAGACCTGAATCCAATGTGGGAAGTAATAGAACAGGTGACTGGCAGCGTAAATGTGCAGCTGACAAATCTGAACAAATTATGTCATGCAATAATGTCAACATGGACCTGAATCTTCATTTTGTGGAAGCCATACCATGATGAAAGGAGGTTGTTGTGTTGAGAGCAAAGGGAGGCCCTGCCAAGTATTAGTACAGAGCTAAAGTGCTTGGTGAATGTAGTGTATCATTACAGAAAGGGTGATGAATTTAATTCAGCCCCTGCCATTCATTTAAAACTAGAAATTGTCTTTTTCTGTGATGAATATTGATGTAAAGAAGTAAACATGCACATATATTCCCACTAGAGGGCAGCATTTCCTTAAAGAACACTCATCTCTGTGAATTATAGGGAAAACAACATTCATCCCATAATTCATATGGAAGGGGGCATGCTCCTTGAGCTTCTGTATTTTCAAAACTACTTGTATTTTAAGAAAACTACTAATCCTTAAAACATGCAGGTTAGTATGCATACCATTCAAGCTGTGCAGGAGTATAATTTTCTTGTGTGGACTGCTAAATATTAGAGAGACATTTGCAGCCAAAAATCAATTCAGCCAGCTGACAAAATAACCTCCTTTTGGAGCTGGACATGGTCAGGAATTGTTCAAATGATTGGTCCTGACATCTCGCTATTCGCTTGTTTAAAATCCAACAGGTGGTTCACAATAATTGGACTAAGTTCTCCTCTCTGAGATTGCAAAAACAATGGTGACTTCTTCTCTTTGTTGCAGAGTCAGTATCATGTAATATTAGAAGGAGCTGTCAGCATATTACTGTATCATTAAACAGTCCTCAACACCTTGGACGAACAAATACAACAAAATATTTGAATTGCTCTACACACGAGGTCAAGTGTTTATATGAGCTGCTGACAGATTTGATAAATTAGCAGAGACATTTAAAGGACATCTTTCCAATATTTATGATAAATGCTCGCTGCCTTGACTTTTATTAATATGTGGATCACAGACCTTACCAATTCAACCAAATCCATAACTATGAGACAATTTGGAGAGACATTTCAGTTTCCTCGTTGAACCTGATCTATCGATCATTTTAATTCACCTGCCAACAGAAGGTTTATGAATGTTGGAAATGTGACATCCACAACTTGCAATGTGCAGAACTTAGATCAGTTAGGGACTTGGCACCTTTGTCAAATAATTGTAGTGCCAGATTACTAAAATGATATGACTCCGGAGCAATTCAAGCAGTATTAGTAAACACTATATTATGTTATGTTGTTACAATTAATTAGGCTTGAATCTGTGATGAGGAGTACACACCAAAAATGACAGACGTTGCTGTATAAAGAATGATTAAAAAAATATCTAGTCAATCAAAAATAAAGTTACAGGAGTGATCAAACACAGACCCGTCATTTCAAACAGGCACGTTGTTTGAAGCATGATGATGCCTTAAATGGTCTTATATGATGAGGGGCTGAATTGGGTGAAGGATGGGCTTGGATTGCAAAATTTAGTGTTTAGCAGCTTCCAGGTGCACATTCAGTAGCTCCAACAGACCCCCAAAAGTTGACTGTTTGTACCCATGTAAGGTTTACCCAGCCAGGTCTAAGCAGTGTCAAAGATTCTGCAGTGAATATCACTGTGTGAACAGTGAGACACCATACACGGCCTTGATGATGTGGCATTAGAGTTAAGTCACCTCTGTATCAAAGCTCCTGTTGTACTATAATACATAGTCCAACCGGTGGATTATTTGTATTCCCATTTGGAGTGTCTTTAAACCCCCCTGGTGTATGTTAGAGATGGTGACTGGCATCAGGTCAGACCACTAACAGAACTGTATGCAGTCTCTTTGCTGCCGTTCAAATAAACAAAATCAACTGCGTCTCAAGGCATCACTGACTCCCACTATTTCTTTCTCTCTCCCTTTAACTACCTCTCCTGTGAACACAGTCCTTCTCTTTTGCTTTTCCCAGTAGGGAGCGTCTACGTCAGAGGAGATGACTGGGGTGGTGCAGGTGTCTCTTTTGGAAGTGCATGGAAACCCCCAGCAGACATGCACGCCCACAGACAAACAAACAAAAAGTGTGGAGAGAGATGGAGGTGGTAGAGTGTGCATGGATGGCTGGGAGTGATGGATGGAAATATGCCTGGTGATACAACTGAGAGGGGAGTGCTCAAGGATGAAACTGACCTAAAAGAGACTGAGTTGAAATGATTTGGATAGAATAGACTGCTGCAATGTGAGTGAAACATCGCAGGGTGGGGCTACTACAATCCTAAATTTATGAAGAATCAGAAAATGGCTAGAAAGAACATTACAACCTCTACATGCTAAAGATAGCTAACAATCATTACTATGCAATACAGTTTCTTTCTAGCTAAAGTAACAATCATTGTGTCAGAGCAGGGATTTCTTGCTGGACTGAAACTGTTTGCAGTGAGTGAGGCAGGTGGACAGTGGGGCGGTGATGTGTGAGCTGTGCTGGATGCCTACAGACAGGCAGGCTGGGTAAACAGAAACCCACACAGTGGTAGCTGACAGCTAAGCCCACTTCATGTGGCTCTTGCCTCGGCGACTGAGTGAGTGGGAGCATGGAAACTTCCACAGATGCTTCTTGCAATCAGAGGCTGCATGGGTAGTGGCGGATTTGGGGGAAAGATGGGATACTGTAGGGAATGTCGAGAGCAGAGGGGAAACTGTGATATAAACCAGAGGAAGAAAGCAATGAAGCAATCAGGAAAAGAGGAACAATGTTTTAGTGATGCATCATCTAATATTCTCCATCACAGCTGCGAAACCAATAGCAGGCAATTCTTCTTGCCCTCTGACTGGTCAAGACAAATGGAACAGATGTTGGATAGGATGATGAGCTTCATTTGTTCCTTGTGACTACAGTGACATTACATAATGACACTGTAGACAAAGGAATGAAATGGCAAGATGAACTACCTCGGTGAATGGAGAAGCAGCTGTTTCGCTCTTTGTACAGCAGCAGCTCTGTCACTATTATCCAATCAGGATGGTTGCATCAGACCTCAGTCCTTCTCTCTCGTATCTCCCTCTGTTATTTCTCCCCTTGTGTTTACTTTGGACTCACTACTCATAGTCAGAAAGGGAAGATGTCCAAAGCCTGTTGGCACCATCAAAAGTGTTCTGAGAAAACCACTGTGCCTTTCCAGAAAGCAGCCGTCACTGCCTTTCAGAGTGTCTGCAATATACTGTTTGCTGAGTCGACAGAGGTGGGATCTCATGATGTTGACACTACTGTTAAAATGACCCCCCACTGACTCGCCCTTCGCAGCTTTATGATGAAATCCTGTGCCACCATTCATCCCCACATGTGCTCCTCAAATATTTAAACTCGGCCCACATAAACACTGCAGCGCAGGAGAGATGATACCCAATGCCCTTTGGAGCGGACCTGCCGCATTATAAATCTCTGTTCAATTGGCCAGATGTGGCCAAGTCAAACACACACTGGGTTTTTATTGTGTTAATGAATTTTCTGTGTATGATGGGTTTGCCATTTTCATACAAATTAACCACAGTGATCTCAGCAGGGCTCTGAGGTGATGGAGGGAATTAGTTTTCCAACTTTTTAAGTTCTCCTGTTTCTGCATGGAAAGTGTACAGATTTGACAGGTGGAGTTAAATTTTGGTTCATTAAGGAGATACTGCACAATTTCAGGATGACAGAGCCACCTGAGACCAGAGCAACTGCAGTTTGAAAGTAGAATTCATTTAAAAAATACTAAGAAAGAAGAGTGTAGACAAAAGAGAGACCACAAGTATGGAAGAAAGTGTGTGTCTGAGCATGCGCAGTCTTGCATCCATATGTCAGTTTGACACAGATTAATGTCACTGTTGCTCTAATGTATCGTCTGGCTTGTCCAGAGGTTAGTGAAGGTCACTCTACGTGCTGTGTATGTTAAAGCAAACAAACCCTGTGAGGGGGTTGGACACTGCCAAGGGCATATAGACGGATATCCTAACATAAATACTGAGCCCACCACTCCCTTTGAGAACACTTCCTCTCCCATGACGCCCTTTGGCAATAAGGCCTGACCTTCTACGCAGGGAATCAAAGATGTTGTATAACACCTGTCATCTGCTAAAACAACTTGATATTTTTTAATCATTTAAGGCACAAATGTGTGCCGATCAGCACTGGGAAGTTATGTAATCAATGTGTTCAATTACTAATTACATATTATGCATTAAAAAGTAATTTACTTAACAGTAAAAGGAAACTAGAGAGTCACATTCCTCTTCTTTTGGTAAAGGTGCCTCCAGGTCTTGCACCAAGCCAACAAATCCGTGACTCCACTGAGACCAAAATGATATCAAATCTCAATCAAACTTAGCAAACAAGACAATACCCAAATAAGCAAATTAATCGGACATTACAAGGAATTACTACTGAATTTGCATTACTGCCTTACACTGGTGCAGATCTAGGCTACTACTACTGATTCATATTTAGCACCACATCTTAATTTGATGAACTGATTAAAGATTGCTATCATTGTCTTGCTGGTCTGTATCAGCTGCAAGCCCTCTGTGAAAAAATGTCATTATGTCTGTTACACTGTTGATCTGCTCAATTTTAACATTTATTATAAAATTCAGATTTTAATTACAGTTCCATCCAAATGATCCATTAAAGTCAGGACACTGACTTATGCAAAAAGTTAAGTTCAAACAAATTCAAACTAACATGTAATTCATTTCAATTCAAACAGCCTATGCGTGCATGTGCATGTATGGGGCTGAGATACAGTAGGCTGTGACATAAGCATAAGCATGTGTGGCCAGCAAAGTCAATCTGTTTTATATTCTCCTAAGTGGTGTCACTATGTGTCAAGTAGGCAGTGAGACGAGGCTGTTCCGTTGACACTGCTCCACTCGTTTCTGGTGCCTCAGCTGACACTTGTGTGGCAAGCTAGCTGGTGAGTCATCAGATTTGTTGTTACTGTAGAGTAAGCAGCACAGCTCTGCTCACTAGTATCCTCCTCCAGTTATCTTTACTTCCCAGGTTACTCATAGGTCAAAAGCGAATCTAACAGGTCAAGCTGATTACAAAGGTCACTACTTGAAATGGTCTGTTGTGCTTATAGACTGTTATAGTTTTGAACTCAAACAGGTTATTACAGATAGAATATTCAATTTTTCCCCATGTTTGGACAAAAGTTGGATTTTCAAATAAAAAGTGACAGACTTACTGACTGGCTTCCCTGATTGGAGGGGATTAGGGGAAAACACTTTGCCACCATTACAGAGACCTGGATTTAATCAATCACCTGCTGCGTAAAGTGGGTGAGGGATCAAATTCTTGCCTTGTCACTACTTGTTGATTGAGGCCCCAGTGCAGAGTGGTAGTACCGAAACTCCAGGCACATCATGCTGTCCGTGTAAAGCACCTTGCTGGCAAGTGAAAAGAAGCAACTTGTTTCTCTAATGAATTGGAGGATACAGGGTCTACACGTGGGAGGAGAGCAAGCAGTAACAGCCCTTCAAAATGTCTGCAGAGCTTTCTGACTTTCTCATATATTTAGATCTAATTTATAGGTCCACTCTGTCCTCTCCAGTTAGTGTAGCTATTAGATACTTGGCCCTCACCAAGGAACATCCTGAAAGAGCATTTCAAAGTGAATCAAACAGGAAGGACGAGAGACTTAATGGTTCTGTAGTGGCTTTATGGTGATATCAAGTACAACTATATAGCTTGTCCCTCTGTTTTGGCACAGGTTCAGTAGTAGGGTAGATACATAAAGCAGAGCAGAAATGATTAACCCAGGTATTTTTTTGGATTGTCAGCAGACAGAGGAAACATCAGCAATATGGTCCAACTTCCTATGAGATATGCAGGACACTGAACTGTCAGTGAAAGGTCTTTCTAAAAGAGTATGTGTGAGTTACATGCAGAGACATATACTGCCAACTGTAGGTGATCTAAATGAAAGCATGGCTAGTTCCTAAAATTCAAAAATTTCACACTAACTATGAACATAAGTTTGTACATGCCCTCTTATAATCATATGATAACATTTTCGTGCTCAGAGCTTTAGTTCCAAAATAGCGCTCATTATGGTTTGAAAAATGTCAGACATCTGCAGTAATCAGTGTCAGTGAAGTTACTGCTGACAGTTCATTTCTGGTGAAACCACACAGTGTTTTGGTTTTCATTTCTTAGAAAGAGGCTGTATCGCCATTCAGTGGAGGAAAAACATGAGATCTGGACTAGTCTAATTGTAAGTGGTGTATACTTGCTTAAATCCAGTGAGGCCAATCTGATACACCAGTGCTGAATATGCAAGATGCACACAAACATAGTTAAAAATGACTGGTTGATTTGTTGCTGATTTTTGTTCTGTTGTAAAAAGCAATTCTCCTCAGTCACCAAATCAGTGAGTTAGAGCAATCATGACATCTGCACATGCAAGTGCGTGCATACAAACTCACACTGCTCTGTTCCCCATTATTTTGCTTGAATGCTCTGTTGCTTTTTGTCATAACGATAACAATGAATTATATTCTCTATTAGAATGTGATCGATATTGTTCCCTAAAACATTGTGCAAATTTAACAATTCAACATCAGGGCAGCACAGAACTCAGATGAAGAACTTCAATTGATTAAAATCAGCTGAATCATCCAGTTCGTGCTCCACTGAACAGCTTGTCCTCTATGACCTTTTGAAGGCAATGACAGAGCACAACAATACAATCTGACTATTGTTACTTGCAAAAATGTTTTCCTGAGGGGCAATTTTCTGTGACAATGTGAAGATTCATAAACAAATCCTCTCTGAGGAGGGTAGTACAGTGTGCGTGTGTGTGTATGTGTGTGTGATGGTCTGACTCTCCCTGTGACTGATCTCTATGTAGCATGCGCAAGTGGATACCATTGAGATTTTGGGTCATTTTTTAGTGTGCAACCTTTGAACTGGTGGTATAGTTCTTTAAATGTCCACTTATCTTCAAAAAGACATTCCATTTACAGAGATGGGTCAAAGCTGGAATACTCTCATCAGTGTGTCACAAATTCCACAAATTCCACATCCAGCCAGAAAAAAACAAACAAACAAACAAACAAATAAAAAAAAAACCCCCAACAAAAACCAAAAAAAAAAAAAAAACAAATGCTGCAGTGGGAACAGAGCATTTAAAGGGGTGAATAAATTTCAAATCCTACTGCTGCAGTTATTACTGTTGTGCAGAGCAAATGGAGCTTTTATGGCTCTTTAAAATCATAAAATGTGATTACTAGACTAAATTTGATGCTCCACTCATTGATCTCATTATTGTTAATTAGGTCTTTTTCAGCATTTCAGCATTCCACTTGATGTTTTATGCATGGCTCTGCTTGCTAGTGCAATGTCAGGTCAGACAGTACCGAAAAGTTCTACCAACAAATCATTGAGGTCACTGAAGACAAACCAAGACGCTCAGAGGATTATGCTCTGAATCTGAACATAAAAAAGAATGCTTTGAAATCGGCAATGAAATGAAATTAACTATACATGCACGGACTACTTTGTTTCACAGGATATCAGCCATAACATACTTCTAAAAGACATGGAAACATGCTGACTGTGTGGATTATCTCTGAGAATTGAGCAGGATAACAGGTGAAACTATATATGGTATTCTAAGCAGGCATTGGAAAGCAGATTTTGCATTGGCAGGATTTTTGTGGTCTCCTTGCCAAGCACAATACTCGACATAATGAGAAACACTTGTTTCAAAATGAACAATCCACCAAGCCGCACAGCATTCAAAAGCAACCAAGGGAGCTAATATTTTACTGTATATCATTAACATTGATTATGTTTGGTGGCTTTGGCTCAGGGCCATTGCAATATTCCCAGACAACATCTCCCATAAAGATTTAAGGTCTGGTTACTTTATAGATGCCTGAGAGGTGTAGATCATAAAGGAGAACAGGAGGTGTGTGGTACAGTATTTTGAGGAGAAAACAAAGCATTGCAAAGGAAATGAAACAAGAGACCGCAATACAAGTCACATTCATAACTGCCTCCCAGGAAACCTGCCTTTCTCTTCACTGCTGTCTTATTGTGAACACTTTCTCCTCTGGATCCTACTGTTGTCAACAGACATTCCCAAAATGACATACTGTTGTGGAAAGAACAAATGAATAAACAATAAGTTTCTGTATGACCGAATGTCATCCAAGAACGAATAAAACATAAATCAATAGAAATAACAAAATCATAACTACATCTCCCTCAGCCTAATGTCCTCTGCATGTTGAAGATGGAGGCGAAATGATAAATGGAAGAAATGGCATAAACACAATCACTCTATCAATGGGTTTGTGTGGTGCCAAGGGTCAATTCTATGCCTACCATTTCTAAAACAGCTCTGTAATTGCAACACTGGGCTTTCAAAGTTAATGCATCTGTGGGAAAGAGATGAGGAAAATTGCATGGTAATATCCCTTCGACCAGAAACAAAGAGATCCATACACAGCCCTTCTGTGTTTGTTTATTTGATGCCAATTTCAATTCTGTTGACTTGTTAAAAAAAAAAGTTAGAATTGCTGCCTCGACTCAAAATAAAAATGGGCTTTTAAAGTTTCTCATCTGGCTGTGTATCTCAGCAGTATTTCACTGTTACAAAGAGAGGTATTAAATGGCAGAGGGTTTTATTGACACGGCTGTATCCATGGAGGATTAGAGAGGTCTGTTTTCTCTGAGTAGCCTGAACCCATTAACACCAGCCAAGTGGAGAGAGACATTTTTTTCCACTGCTTGGAGTTCTCAATCTTGAGACCACAGCCAGGGGAATGAAGTGCTAAGTACGACCATACGAGGGCAAGGGAAGTGATAGTAATGATTTTGCAGTGAAATTCTTCCTGTGAGGTGTTTTGCTGCATTTTACTGCTGCTCTTTGGTTTATGGACAACACATGGATGCTATGAGTCTCCTTATTAATTTGATTTGAGAGAAAACACAAGTGTTAGCAAGAAGTCACATAACACTGCCAGGTTGTAGTTTGTGGTAGTAACTGTTGTAGTTATTGGCCAAACTCTAGATTGAGAGTGTAGGAGCCAAATTACATGGTGGTTTGGTCTGGACTGCAGCCTGCTGATTCTGACTTCAGCCTCAGAAACTGACTTGTATTTATTTATGGTTGCTAGTAGATCACTTTAGATTAGAGCCACCTCAAGAGAGCATGCATCTTTGAGCTGACAAGTTGACATCATCACATTCTCATTCATAGTAAAGAAGTGACGTGCTCACAAACATCACACTTCTCTTCGCCTCTTATTTTGCACATCCCTGGGCCCAAAAGGCAGGGAGTGGTAACTGAGAATTTTGAACTTTGGTGAGTCAGTGAACTCCACACACCGAGCTCAAGCTATTGCTTTACACCAGAGGATTTTACAGGCTTGATAAGGTGATATAATGTTGGTACGCTTCCTGCAGGGAGCAACTGCTTCTGTGTAGAAACAGATCTAAGCCAAATCACGTGTGGTAGAAAACTGCAGCTGTACTGCCCTCAGTTGGCTGAAACTTGTAAGCATGTTGCACTTTGGTCACACTGCAGGTGATGATGACACAGACTCACAGCAGGTGTTTTCCATTAGTCGTCAAAGTCAAAGCATACACAGTGACATGCAGTGTCATGTTTAAACTGATTAAACTCAATGTGATGAAATAATCTCAACTCAAGGTCCACTTACATGCTTTTCAACTACACACCATAGTCTGGGTTGTAACCTATTTTGTTTCAGGACTCCTGGCCTGGCCTGGACCCCTTTCCAATTCCTGTTTGGCCTTCAGAGACGGCTAATGTTGTCCACTTTCTGAGGTATACATTGCCCCCAGTGAGGCATGGTTGAGAGCTCTGAAAAAGATAGATGTATGTAATCTCAACTCAAGGGGAGAAAGAATAAACTTCCATGCTGACATGATACGTTTCAAACACCAATTTTGATTGGTAAGTCCACACACTTGGTCAAAAGTGTCAATATACGTTAAATGCACATATCCAGAACTAAGCATAACTTTACACCAGCTGAAAATCCTGTTTTTGCTTTGTTTTACCTCCCCACCTTGCTGCAGTGATGCACAAGTGTACTCAAGGGTGTGTCAGTACACCGTGACATCACTGCTGGGTGTGTTCACAGGTGCAACAGAGCACACTTCTGAGCACAACATATGGTAATAAACCACACATATCGCTATTGCTGGTTGTAGTCTGAGAGATGATACACTTGAAACTTCCAACCAGTGGGAGCACTGCATTTCAGACAGGTTTTAAGTTACTGCTTAATTTTCTTTTCCATGTATTTTATGATGGACAAAAATAGAGAGAAAAAGGAATGGCTGGAAGACAGAAAAGAAAATGATGTGTGATATATGTCTCACAGGTGTCATGGTCACATGAGACACACCTTATCCAGCAGAGCCAGCTGCACAGTAGTCCCACAAAGTACTTTTATCATCATCCCATTCATCATTTATTTGACACTGTGAAACACAACACTCTCAAAACATTAAATTCTTTATAGATCTTCCATTCTGTATTAATCTCCTTTGTATTCTTCCAGAGAAATGGAGCTGAGCTGTGTCTCATTTTCCACTCTTATCTGACAGAGTTAAGCATGGGATACCAGAAGCTGTACACAGACTTAAAGCATATGGAAAGGATGATTGGGTGATGGGAAGACTGTGTAAGGGGCACGGACAGGCATGGGTCACATGACTTTTAAACTAATAGAATACAGTAATGATCAGATATCAATTACAGGTTTAACTGCAGCCCTGGAAAGAACAGGAGCTGCAGCATTTCCAGTAATACTTCTCTCAAGAGCTCAGGCCTCAGAATGAACAGAAGTAGATTAAAAAGTTAAAATGATAGTTTAATGTCTCACAGAAATCAGTGGCATATGGTTCATCCTGCTGAGAATTAGCTTTGTTTTCCCCTGTTTTATTACCATGGCATTAAAGGTGTGAAATAGGAGGCTGCATCGGGGACTTTATGGTCTTGGAGGTTTGGTGTGAGTGCTCCATTTCTGGATGGCAGTACTGTACTAACAAACATTTGCACTGATATGGAATTGCACTCAAACCAACAAAATGTAAATAGTGTGTTTCAGTCCTCTGAGTCAGACCTCTCTGAAAATGATACAAGGCTGCCATGTCATTCCCCCACACTGTTGTACTATTCTGTGTCCATTTGGCCAGATCAAATGGACCTAAACAATGATGGAAATTGAAACTCGCTCTGAGATGTTATTTAGAAAATGGAATGTGCTGGGATTTCTGTGGTTAATCAACCAGAGCACAGCTGTTAAAAGTAAATGGGAGAGGGGCAATTTGTATTGTCCTTCAGCAACACACGTTTGAGCATACGTAATACTGCAATGTGTGTGTTCAAGTAGGAATGTATGAGGCCATGTTGCCCAGCTTTCAGGAGTAACAGGATTAAGGTCAGATGGGACTAAACACAAACACTCTGTCATTCTTCTCATCCATCATTCCTCTCTCTACACACACACCTTGGGTCAGAGGAAAAGAGGAAAAGGCAAAGAAATGAGAAGGACTAAAAGGAGAGGTGAAGAGGGGACAGGGAAATATCGGAGACAGTGATCATGGACACTAGAGTGAACAAATCATCTAAGCAGCAAAATATACACTAACTAACTAACTAATGTGAACCACTGTCCTCTCCTTCACCAAGAGCAGAGCCCATCTGTGATTGTGTATGATTGTAAAAGGACTGGGTGATGCCTTCGGATATGACTAATTTCTTAAATAGCTGCTCCAATGTTCAGACCAAAATTTCAGCTGGCGTACACTGTTGTTTGAGTCAAATGCTTTTCTACACAATGTACAAGTATCAATAACTTGGTCACCACACAAATAAATCCTTGCTATAAACAAGTTACTTCATTTGCCTAAACTCGACTCTAATCTTGACCTCAGTTAAAGCTAAAGCTAAGCTAAAGTTGCATCAACTGGTTAACCTAACTGTTTTTGTGTCATAAATGCTATTTTCACATCTAAATCATGATGAAAGAGGATATAAGGACTGCTGACACTTTTGAATGGAATAGTATTTATGGAAAAGACATTTCAGTGAATCAAGGCAGATGTTCAAGGGAGGAGCAAAGGAATAGGAACAATGCTACTCTCACCCACACCTCCTTTTCTAAGTTCTTCTAAGTTCAGTCATGCAGACGGATTCAGTGTTTCACCACTGCTTGTCCTAGCCCTGCCCTGCTCTGTCCATCCCAGACCAATCCAATCCAGACTAGACTCGGCCCAGCATGGGCTGTGACCGCTGCGCCCCAGCCAGACACCGCAGGTCCCATGCCCTGCAGCTCACCTAGACTGCAGTGACAGCCTAACCAGCAGCAGAAGTTGTGCCCATAGCAGTGGGCCAGGGCGCAAGCCAAAGCAAAATAAATCCCATCATGAACTGAATGGGGTGAAACTCCAATCCTCCATATAAACAAAAGGAAACACCTACACAGTTGGACAGTATTTCTGTCTAAGAGGGGGAATCCGCATCGTTTTGAGGAAAGTAAAAGTGAACATCCAAGGGGTAAAATGAGGTAAGGGAGGGATTGTATATCAAGCAATTAAATTTGTATTTGGCTTTATTTGGCCTAAAATGTGGGTAACCATTATTTGGATTTTGGGTTGGATGATGTATTGTGCTGGGTAATTTTATTTCCATTCCACTCAAGCGTACTGGCTTAGTGAATGGATTATTACTGTACAAATATAACCATGTCCTCAGCAACAACCTGCTTCCTGAGTTTGATTTTCATTCAAGGAAGGGATCATATTATCATTACAAAGGTCGCCAGGGTCACACTGTGTGAAAAGGCTTCCAAATTACCTAAAGTCATTATGGGTTTCAGTTAAACGTTTGTGACACATGACTCAATTGACCAAATCCAAACATTTCTTCTACATTAAATTACATAATGTGAATACTTTCATTTCTGGATTGCATGACCTCCAAAATTCATAAATAAGCAATAAATTGGTTTAAAATAACTTTAGTTTATACACTGACAAGACTTTTAAACAATTAATTTATTATCCTGCCAATTAGGTGAGCTGATGCCACAGAAGCGCTCCAAATAATGAGTAATGTGACAAAGTGTATGCAAAAAAATTATGGGATTGTGATCTCACAAATAATCACATTCATCTAATTCATTTTGTAAAATGTATTTTCAGCTGTAAAAGAGAATTATTTCAAAAGATTAATGTTAAATTTTACAGCATGAGCATGTCTGATTAATTTAGGGTTCATATTGTTGGCAAGCAAGTGAGCAAATTTTACTTATAGAGCACAAGTTACAAAGTGTTTTACAGGAAGAAGAAAAGGGAAGGATGGAGACAATTAGAGCAAAACCATTACTGATTCATTACTTAGACTTTGTTATACCAGCACAGTGGTCTGCACAAGGACACACAAATATGGGCATTTTCACACACGCATACACCTATCCATCTGACTTGTAATTCACTTTTTGACTCTCCTTCTGCTTGAGGGAGTTGTGCCAACTATCCCCACAGGCCTATTTAACAAACTCTCTTTCTCACTGTACATAATGTGCCCTGGTGTGTGGGTGAACTCCCCTGTGAATTGCATGTACTCTACTACAGCAGCCTTTGTGCCAGGCTGCGTCATCTCTTTAATGGCTCTTTGCAACAACACTGGCAGAGTTACGTCAGTTACATCCATGGGGAATTGCAGAGATTCAGGAACTAAAATCAGTCATGGACACAGTTGGGTTCAACAAAAGCCAACTCACTTGACATAGTGAATCAGTTGTTATAATTCAAATTCATGCACAAAAATATATCAGTTTTCAAAAATATTTTTCTCATGGGAAAATGATGAAAACTAAATGATAGGATTATGTGCAGCATTTGTCTTGTTGACCAGAAAGTGATGCAGTATACTGGAAAGAAACGTGACAGTGAGACGAGGTGAGCACAGTCTCACACCCGTGACATCCATCCTGTTTAGTTTCCCTGAACCATTTCCCTGAAGCAGCTGCAGAACCATGAGAGCAGCCAACACATCTAACACTGAGAAAACTGAACAAAAAGGATACAAATCTTGTGCACTAATATTCCTCACATGGTAACTAACCCAAACACGCGTAAACCTTCTTTTATTGCCATTTGAAGGTACTTGCACATATTTTATGCTTAAAATGCCTGCTGATATGTCCAACCTGTGAGGCTGGGATGAGAGGGAAAGCAGAGAAGAAGGGAATGTTGTTTTGGGGGTCTTAATAGTATGTTCTTTGAGCATGTTTTACGTCACTACCACCCACTGCTTTTCCTCCACATATGGTTGAGTTCCAGGAATGTGTTTCCTTAGCCTGGTCTTGATGACATGGGTCACCTCACTGACACTGCACATGCTGGTGAGAGATGGACCGACAACTCATGGCTGAAGAACTTGAAGGATGTATATTGTTTCCAGTGTTGCTGGGTCATAACCTTGAATTTCACTTTTTTTTTCCTGCCAAGAGCTAGATAAGACAATTGATACAAATCTCATGTCTATCTGTTAAATGATGGACTGAAGCCAGCGGACTGGTTAGCTTAGTTTAGCTTAGCATAAAGACTGGAAACAAGGGGAAACAGCTAGCCTGGCTCTGACCAAACATAACATAATCAGTCCAGTGCTCACTAATGAACACGTTACACAAGTGCACAAGAGCAAGTTGTGGTATGAAGTCTTTTTGTCATAGTTGTCAGGCAACCAGCATAGAGTTATGAAAGTCACTGCTCCTGCCCAAGAAATAGTCAAGCACACAATAAAAGCCCAACATGTTTTTTACAAATCAAACACATCAGATATAAAGGTGTTAGAAAGTGAGGATACTAGTTGACGAATTTTGTTACCTTCAAACAGAGCCAGACTAACTGTTTGCCTTGTTTCCACTCTTTATGCGAAGCCAAGCTAACCATATCTGGGTTCCAGCCTCATATTTACCACACAGATGTAATAATTCTTTCATCTAACTCTCTTTTTAAGAAAACTAATAAGCCTATTTTGCTACATGTAAAACTATTTGTCTGAGCTCTTAATTTAAGTTGGGGGGGAAAAAAAGGAACAGCTATATTGTTTTTCATCTCAGGACAGTGATGTGAGAGTAGCAGTCTAGTAGTTCCTGGGTTGAAACAAGATTTACCATTTCAGTTTTTTTCCATGACAGTTCAATAAAAGCGAGTGATGGAAGAAGACCAGGCCAGGTCCCTCTTCTGCTGGCAGGATGACTGACTTTACTTTTGTTGGCTAGATGTCTCATTTTTCTTCACTCCATATGATGAATATGTTACACTCACTAAAAATCACTGAAAGTGCCAGAATGAGCAACACTAACACAATAAAACTCACAAATTTCAGTGGTCTGGAAATCCCCAATTTAGTGTACTTTAAACCAAATCCAGACAATTCATTAGACATCTGACTCTCTCCTATACTATAGTATTGTCCCTGATCCTGAAAAGATCTGAATAGAGAGCATATGCAAAGTAAAGAAATCTTTATTAAATAATCCATTTCACACCCAGCGATGCTTGGTGTAAAGGCTGCCTCTGTATCCAGCTGGAGAGGATTTGAGACAAATCTGGAGCTCAAAGTCTTCCAGTTAAAACAAGATGCAGCAGCTTGTGGATTCCCACTTAGATGGCACTTGGATGCAGCTGAATGCTAAACTGAGATATTTATGTACAGTTGGTCTGTGTTTACATTCTGTGGTGTCTGCAAGTTCCAGATTTTACACCACATTTGTAGGATCAACTAATATGAGGAGTAAGAGTTCAAAAAATAACTTTTTACTGGTACCAATGGAAAATGCATTTACACCGATATAAAACTGTATCATCTAACTGTAGAGAACGAGGCACACTGTGAGCCATAAAGTAATTATACTGTGATTTAAGGTAGTTTTAAGGAATTTGATTCAAAAAATAAGATCAGTATAACAAAGTTTTCCAAACTGTGGGCCAGTGTTTCTCTGTTCATTAGTTTCCATTTTCACTCACGCTAGTGGCGTAACTGTAAGGATGATAATGTTGCACAGACAGTCTGTTGAGCTGTCTGGCTGGATGGTTGGTCCGCCATCCTCTCTCCAGACTGAAATATCTTGGGATGGATTGGTGTGAACTAAAAAAAACAAAAAAAACAATTTATAGTCCCCAGAGAATAACACAGTCACTTTGGTGATCCCTTGATGAGATTCACACTGGCTGCAAAATAAGAAAATTGGATAATTAAGAAAAAGAAAGCAACAAAATCCCCACACTAAGACCTCCAAAGCGCTCTAATTAACATGTTCATTTTTCTAATCCATATATAAAGCCAAATATAGAACTTACATGTTATGACTTTACAGGCAAAGCTATGCTAACTGGCTGTAACTTTGAATGTACCATACAGACGTAACTGTACTGAATTTTTGAACACTTTGCAAGAAAGAGAATAAGCATTTACTGTATAACTATTCCTACTATTCTTCAAAATATATACCAAATCTAGGCAGCTCAGCCCGCCCAGAAGCGTGGCGTAATGCAGCTGGTGTCTTATTCATGGAAATACTGGTGACTCAGAGTCTTACCATGCAATAAGAAAAGTCACTTAAATTAAAAAAAAGGATATTTTGCCAGCTGATCTCATAATAGAATTTTAAGAGTAGGTAGTATTACATAATTTGGTGAGCATATGCATCCTCACAGCAGTTGGCACCTCCTGGTTCCATGTCTGAGAAAAATAACCTTTTCCTAGTGATTTCACACACACACACACACACACACACACACACACACACACACACACACACACACACAAAATAAGAGAGAGAAAGAGGAGGTGACTGCTCCAGACTGAATGATCACCGTTGAGACAGTTTGGTTTTTACAATGACTAAAGCCTTTTTGGAAATGTTTCTTCCTCCCAGAGGTCACAAGGGTTGGGGCCACCTCTTTCTCCTACCGTCCACAATCATAGCAGCTGAAATGTATCCCGACATGTGAATGGAGTGCATCGCAGAGAGCACCTGTTTTTCTTATTGATGGGCTTGTTTGTACCATTAGCGTATTCACACTTGTTGGACTGGATTTTAAGGAAAGTTCACAGACTGCGTTATTGGCGCAGGGGAAATGTTACTGGGTGAGAAGTCATTTGATAGTGTGGACTCGCTACCCTTCTGTCCTCAGTACACACTCTATTGCACTTTGACTGGAATGACTTTCACAGAAGCTAAAGCTTTGAGAGAGAAAAATAAAAATCAGCCCTTTTACATTTAACACCTGGTTCTGTTTCAGGAAATGGACTTGACTGTAAGGCTGCATGCTGTTAAAGGCATGTTGGGGCATAACACTGAAAAACATTATTCATATTCGTCACTTGTACAATCACTGGTTTGACTGGGATCTTGGAATTTGGTCAATCTTGGAAATTGTGGTGATGACGCTCGAACAGCGATGCCTTTCCTACCACAGACTCCCTCCATCTGGAATCACTCTGCTACTGTGTGTCTGGGGATTAAGCTCTGTGGGTCAGAGGGCAGAGAAAGGTTTGTCATTACAACAGTGCTGAGAAATACCTCGGCAGGACACTGCTACTCTGCTGAACCATGGTCTGTCCAATAATAACAATAGACATAGAGGAAGAGGTGTAATGCTAGCTGATGGGAATGGCAGTCATTTGTGAACAATGTGCTAAAATAAAAACATGGCTGCAGTTAACAAAAAAAGTGAGAGAAAGTTTTCCCACCACCAGAGAATTATGTGAAGATGATAAAAACAGGTAAAAATATTGAGATTTATTAAGATTTCTACTGTGAGTGGTTTAATATTTAGTTTTTCTTATTGAACCATGACCAAAACCTTATCTTGACCTTAATTTAGTTAGCTCTATTCACCTTAGTTGAACTTAATTCAGTAAGTCCTCTAAATTACAGCAAATATGTTTATTCATTTTAGTGTGTTCTCATGTTAAGTCTAATGTTTGCAACTCATCCATCACCTTGACTTCTTCTTACGATGCTGTCATTCTTCTTGGGAGGACAGTCTGTAATTCTAACATTTACCAAACTACATTGCCCAAATTTGACTGTCATTGGCATTACAGAGGAATACAGTGTTCATTCATGTCTACATTCCATCTGAATTTCAAGTCAAGTCTAGCCCAACATTGCATACAGTGTCTCAATGGGCTTTACAGGCCTAGAACACTGGCAGTTCCCAACCAAGTCAAGGACTGGTTAAAAAGTCATGGAAAAAATCTTTAACATTCAAGCTCATGAGGAAAACCCATACAGCAGTGTTGCTACTGACATCAGTACTAACATCAAGAAAAAAACTGATGTTATTGACACTGGTTGCTTTAAATGTCATCACCACAAGAAACTGTGGGAGTGCATCATCTCCTTTCCTTTCCTAAAGGATGGTTCAGTGTACACTGTGCTAAAGGAGATAGAGAGGAAGCACTGAACGCCTCTTCTAAGCAAAAAAAGGTGACCTCAGACCTCATGCTATGGCTAAACATCACACATATACTTTATGACAGGTGCCATCGTAAGGCAATATCTACTGTGTCCCAATAAGATAAGAAACTGTCCATATAAACAATGATTTTAGTCAAACACTACATTGTTATAGGGACTTTAACTGTTGGATCCTCTGCCCAATTCAGGCATGCTCAGGCACAGTACAAGGTAACTGGGCCTAGTGTGAGTACACCCTAAATGGAAGTACTGCATCTGACTAGGCCTGAATTACAACCTAACTAAGCCTGAACTAAGTCTAAACCTCACTTGTGTGGAGAGCACGATTTCCTCAGGATTTTTTGGGGCTGATGGGAAAGACCATCTCCTGAGATCTTCTGAGATTTAGAAGTTCTGAGATTTATCATATATGATATCATAATTTAATATTTTACATTTTCATATGGACAATTAGTTTGTGTTATTCTGTGTGTGTGTGTGTCTGGGAGGGTGGGGCAGAGGAAGTCATAGCAACTGACTCCATGATGATCTGTGAGGACAGTTGTGGATATTTTGGCCTGAACTAAAGGAAATCACTGTTTCACATCTGTCAACTAAATCACCATAAGTTTTTTTCTTCTTTTTTTTTTTTTTGCCAATTTTGGACAAATATCAGCTTATAAAATGACAGACACGGTTTGATTTAGTGCAGTGAAAAATGAGCATGGCTTTAAATTCTCAGCTCTTTCATATTTCATTGAATCCTACCACTGCGAATTAGCTCTCATTGAACTGACAGCTGTAGGTTTTTCAATACATTCACGGTGCTGTTCCAAAGACTACAGATTCTTTGGTTTCCTTTGCCAGCAATCCCAGAAAGCAAAGTATCTGCAGTTTAGGTTTGCTCCATTTTCATTCCTCTTGTGGCCTCAATTTCAGTCTTATCTTCTGAGATGATGCTCATCTGTTTAAAGGCAATAAAAACAGACAATAAGACGAGAAAAGACCTAGCACTAATTGTAACCATGTGCAGCTCGTGGGAACACTGACCACTTGTGTAGCAGCAGTGTCTCCTGATGAGTCTCTATAGCATTTTGACACTCAACAGGAAACAGGGACAGGAAATGTGCATTGGCTTGGGGATGCTGAGATACATTGTACACACTCACTGCTGTACAAACCAGAGCAAAAATCCAGCAGCTGCTTGGATTTGTTTTGGCCCAGGGCTGACCAATCCTGGGCCTAGCAAGACCCAGACAAATTTCCTGGTTGATAACAAGCAATTTCTGTCACAACAAGCAGCACAGCTTTGGGGAGACAGACTATAAGCACTCCTCAGCCTTTCAAAATGGTGTATAAAAGAAATGTCACCCTTTAACACTCATCAATAACAATGTTACAAAAAGCTATGGACATGACCATTTCTAACTGTTGCTGGAAAACATGCTGATGTGTAACGTTGACCTTGTAATGCTGATCTTAAATCTACATATGGATCAAATGTGTTATGTGAAAGGAGTTGTGATAAACATTCAACTATCACCCAACTCTGCATTTGCTCGGAACGTTTTTATGTCTTTCAATGCATTATTTCAGTTTTATCGCTGGCAACAGTTGCTCACATCAAGGGTGTTTACAGCAGCTCAAGGTGGCTCTTAAATAAGCTCTAAAAATCCACTGTACTCTACCTGTCCAGCCCCAGAGTTAGTGATTAGCTGGTGAATAGCATGAATGGCATTTAGCAGCTTCAAACATTTCCCTTGGAAATCAAAACAGAGCTAAAAGGAGAGTGAATTTGGACTCACATATGTCAGATATGTACAATGACTCCAGAAGAATTCTTGTGTTGCTCCATATCTAGTGGATGTGGAAATTGGCTAACCAGATTTGCACCAACGTTATAAGTGGATTTTATAGCACACTGTGTTTGCAGCAAAGCTCAAATTTTGCAAGTATAAGTTACTGTAGAAAACATAAGCATGTTCACTTGTTTGCCAATGTGGAAGGTAAAATTAAATATCCAGACCACGTAATCACTGAAATGAAATGTCATAGTGAATTCTGAGAGATGTATGTAGCCAATAACTATAGAAGACAAGGCAGATTAAAGAGAAGTCGCTAGAACATAAATGCTAAATTATACCACTTGTTCACAAAATAACACCTGGAATACATTGAGCATCACGTACTGAGGACATATAATAGTGTAAGGCTTGTGTGGGACTTTCCTGCAACAGTGATAAAATGTTACAAGGTTAAAACTGTTGCCAAGCACATCAAAGGCAAAACTGATAAATTAAGCAGAACTGAACACGTTGTTCAGGTCAGCTACAGGGCTAAATTATAGGAGCGGTTTTCAGTTATACAACAATGATGTGAAAAATAAGGATGACCTTTGGATGGTCCTCATAGTAACCTGGCTTGGTTTTCTTCTCATTTGACATGACGGACTTTGGATGTTCAGTCTTACTGCAGATAAACATGACTATCTGCCGCCTGTCTAATAGATGGGTCAAAAACTGGGAAGGCTTTATAGGGAGAGAAATAATAACCTGTTGTTTTGAGTCTGAGATCATTTGCATACAGCACGGTCAATCATCTGCTAATCTATACATGTGCGTGCATAGGATGATTTGAAATTGGCCCACTGTTTTCCATGAATTCAATTTCACTCTTTAGTGTGTGAAACTATTTGGCAGATGAGATTACCGTGAGACCCTCTGCCAGTAGACAGAAACAAATGGGAAAGTTATCAAGCTGCAAAGAAGAGTCAAAACACTTGCTGATGCAAAGCAGGTTAAAAACCACCACAACAATCCACAACAGCCAGACACGCACCCGCATATTTACGTCACATGGGTCAAAGGTTTATGGAAACAAAGAGGAAGTTTACTATGTGGAGAGATTCAAAAGGATAGAATTACAAAACATTCCTTGTATGATGTAAGGTTTTGAATGAAAGTTTGACAGAGCTCATTAATATTAGAAATCTTAACCTGGGTTTGAGAACATGTTGATTATATTCTGCTCTAGTTCAGATTCATGTAAACAGCAGAAATGGGAAGAGGGAAAGAACCTATCCACAAAAACATGACAAATGAAGGGGATGATTGATTTTTTTATGAATAAGGGAAAATGCAATACTCTATGAACTCTCATCACTCTGCTGTAGACTTACAAGCTGTCAACATTCCCAGCTCTCTCTTCAAAGGACAAGCTTATTTCTCTGTGCCATGGACCTCCACTGTTGTCCAAAAACTGTTGAGAACATATAAATGAACCACATTGTTGGACTGGGTGACATGTTGCTTCATTATGATAAACATGGTCACTGTAGTTTATTTTCAGTCAATACCACATACGCCACCCTGGAGTGGTAAATATTCATTAGAGCATGAAATGTGTATTCATCCCCAGCTGAAACTAGTCCATAAAAAAAGAACTATTAATTCCTGCTTGAGTATCAGTTGTTAAAAACTACAGTTCTCGGCTACTTGGGGGAATTATCTAGCCTTTTTCAAAATTGCAATAACACTGTACAAGAATAAATTTGTGACCTACTTTTAAAGATTTATGTCTTCAGTAGCAATCAAACTACTGCATTGCTGGCTTAACCCAATCCTAAAATAACAACAACTATATTTGGAGAAAATATTTTAATGGCCATCCCTTACCCTCCAAAAGCCTGATTTAATCCGCATGGAAGAAATGCAAATGTTAAAATCTCCAGATCTGAGAGCTGTCAGTGTGATTTCTATTTCACACAGTTAATCCATAAATCAAAGTCAAGGCGTATTTTACTGCACACGAGGCTGGATTAAGTGTCAGCACCCATGCACCTGGTGTTGTGAGGCTGCTCTTTGGGGTTTTGAGCCACAGTGCTAATGTCAGCATGCTAACATATTCAAATCAACATTTACCACTTAGGGCTAAACACAAAGTTCAGCTGAAGGTGATGGGAATGTAATTAGTTTTATAGACATTTGGTCATAAACCAAAGTATTGGAGAGATTGAAATTTTGACTTAATGATGGCGTAAGATGGAAATTTAAGGAACCCCCAAAGTTACTACAATTTGTGTTTTGGATTGGGGGTGCATCCAATGGTTGTCCGGACATTTCTCTCTCAAAACCACAAATTCCAACCTCATGGTGGCACTAGAGGGAAAGTCAGGGGGTCAGGAAAGTTCAAAGGGTCAATCAAGAAAATTACAAATTATGAAAAAGCCTCATAATTTGATTGAGTTGAAGTGCTGCAGCACTTATGGACAAATATGTGTATAGACATGATTGTTTTTCATGATGTCAATGAGTTAAAATGCAGGGAAAACTGTAGTTTAGAATTTTTAAAACATCTCACAGGCACTACAGGATCAATGAAGCCATTTTCTCTGTCATGGTACAATCAAACTGCAGAGACCGTGACCTCTCGGTATTTGCTCCATAAAACTTGGTTTGTTTGCACTGAACCAGAAGAACCGAGCTGTAAATTCTTACGAGGGATGCCACCTGCCGCAGCGGGTTCAAAGCCTCACAAAAAGGGGGTGCAGTGCAAAACATCTGAGTTAACCTTGTTTGGGCCAAAACAGGCAGAGTGCAAGAAAGACCAAGAGTGATTATCCAGGCTCAAGTCACAACTAAAACCATCAAACTTTTATTTTCAATCACACATCAAATAAACACAAAAAATTATGTCAGCAATACTCCTGCCTTAACCCCAAACAACAAATGTTTTCTGGCCCAATATTTGGGAAATATTCAATAAAGTATGAAACACTGACCAGTCCCATCAACTGCTCTTGGGAGAACCTGGGAAAACCTAGAAACTGCACAACAGAGATGACGAAGACAAGAGGCCAAGAGAGGGGACTCCCAGAAATCCACTGAGAGTTTGCTTCATCTTAACTTAAAATCCATCACTTCCATGGAACACAGATCACAAGAAAGTTCAAGCTTTTTCTGATAGGCTAAATCCAACACAAACACTGATGTCATCACAAATATGGCCTGGGCTAGAGCCTGCTAATGACTGATTGATGATTATTCGTTCGACGTCATTGACCCATACTCAAATGAGATAAATACGCAGGCTGATTTGACACAGGACATCTTAACCATCTTTTATGGTATCATATTACTCACAAATCAAATGTGAGAAGCTGAGAGACTGTTTGAATTCCAGCATTAAAGCTCTTTTAGTATGCAGCCCTCTGAATTCTCCTTGGACTTTATGACTTGATTTCCAGATTTCTGTCATCCTCAAGGCCAAGAGAGCAAACAACAACTATGGGAGAATGGTAGAATGGAGAAAATAATCAGAGTAAAACAAAAGTTTTACTCAGGTTTTACGCAGGTCTAATTGTTTGTGGCCTGTGGCTGTTTCTGAGCTAATACAGATTAGCACAAAGCATCACACCCAGTAATACTGTATATTGGAGGAAACATATTTACTTCACTAACTCTCAATATTTTGAACACTGGAGTTGGTCCCAGCTTGGTTTGGCACGTTCAATCAACTTACAACATACTTAACAAAATAAAGTCTAAGCTTAAGTAACACCTTGTCGAATCTATTACACCAAATCCATAGCACAGAAATCCACTTTTAAAACTAACTACTGCAACATGAAGGTTTTCTCTAACAAAAGTGTCTACTTAGATCATGAAAGGAACAACCGAGAGTGTAACAATGGTATTGCTTGTGTTATTGTACTTTGTTGCATGGTTTTCTGGCAGGTAGCTGCTTGAACAGGCCCTAATAGGATCAAGGAAGAAAAGCTGACATAAAAAATAATCCACCATAACAATTTGCATATTCTTTAACGATGAATGGTACAGTTCACCAGATGTCACCGCTGCACTCTGGACACAAATTCTGTGAATTGCAGCGCTCGGCTGTGCTTCCCAGCCACACAAAAGCTCTTACCAGGTGCCAAGTAAGCAAGGATCAAGCCTTAAGCCACCCACGAAGGGATCGGGACTCAAGCTTTTTCTCCACTTTGTGATAATGAACACTTCTTCAGGGGTAGTGGTGAAAAATTCAGTCAAATCATAAATCCTCAGTAACATTATGATTATAGGGAAAACAGATTTTGCAAGGGTTGAAAAGGTTTGGTTATAAAAGTGGACTTTAGCAAGCTAGGCAACAGCGAGTTTATGATCTCTTTTCAGATTTCTCTACATCAATTAGATTCATGTATTGTATTCACAAAAGCTAGATTGTCTTGACCCCAGGATAGGCCAGTGCATGTATTATTTTTGTGAGGGATAGGTCCCAGAGGCCCTGCCCTGCCCAAGAAAGTCTCAGCCACAGGCCCTGTGTGCGAGGGCTCAGCTCATTGCTCATCTGCTGTCTAGACTGCCTCCAGCCCTATCTAGCCACAGCCTGAACCAGCCAGCCGAACGGCCACTCAGAATGCGTCTCTTTTGCTCTCAACTGGCCACAGCACGTCACGATCTACCTTCATCAGAATAATCTAAATCCAATCTACTTCCAGAAAGCAGATTTTACTGGTTTCATGAGTGCTGAACTTGTGCCTGCACTTGGCAAGAGCAGATTGCAGGACAATTTAAAGGGATACGTTTACATTTTGGGACATGTACTTTTCTGCCTTCCTGCAAAATAGACTGTTATATCTGTATAGTTGTGTTAACTGTTGCTGGTTGACATGAGCACTGGCATAAACCAAGAGGAGTTCAGTGAGCATTCTGTACCTTTTAGAGTTGGTTTACCACTATTAGTACTGCATTCAGAGGAGAAAATTTGTTTTAGCTTTTGGAAGCATTTGCTGACTTGTCATGACAAATACTGGGGGAAGACAGATTTCCATTTTTCATACATTGGGGTGGGGTGATTATAGTTGGACAGCATGTCATAAGAACTAGTTCTGAGAGACCATAAACTGGACTTAAATCTCAGTAATTGCACATTTCTCAAAAAGTCAAACTATTCCTTTAAGTATTCATACATAAAGTATATTATAAAAAACATGACGGCTAGAACAGCTCTATCATGGTAGAGTGGAGGTTGTGTGACTGGTCCTATCTGTTGATGGCACCTGGAAGTCCTCCCAGATCATACTCTTCATTAATGTTTACAGCTATAGTGTCATTGTCCATTTTTTCGCATTAATAATTTAGGCCATTTTTTAGCCACCTTTAATTTAGGATTTGTTATATTGCTCTAAACATTTGACTTGGAATTTTTGAACATAACATAAAATGGGCTGTTTGCTTTAAAAATGTTACATTTCTTATGTATATATCTGAATGCAGATGCATTCAGATATATACATATAGAGCTTTCCAGAAAACTCTGTATAGGTTGTTTTGGTTTTGGCAGCTCACTCCTGAGTCCCAGGTGATAGTTTTTGTTACCTGCTGTCATGAAGATACATCATAAAACATCTCAGCTCTAACTTTAGATCCTGCTGGGTTTTTCATGTTTGCCTGTCCCTCTCAGCTGACATCTGAACCTCTTGAGAAATGTCTGTGTGTGACCACAGCCTGTCTCTGTCCAGTCTTACAAGGCCTAAGCATCAAAGATGGTTGTAAATGTCTTATAGATGGGTGAGAATATCTGGGAGCAAAGGAATGTAACATGTCAAAAATAGATACACAAGCTGAGTGACTTATTCCTGAAGAAAAGTCCCCCCTCTAGTAATCCCTCAGGTTTTTCCCACACTCTAAATAGTGTTACGGGAAAAGGGGGGTTTAATTGTGTATGTTCTACCTACATAATGTTTGTTAAGATTGTTTGAAGCACTTTACAGGCTCTTGCATAAAGCTGATGGTGCAGCAACTGGCTAGTTTTTCTATTGTCTTTGTCTGTAACCTTTTGTCATCTACTTCTAAGAATTACCCACCTCATCTGCAAGTAAATTGTTCTTCGAATTCTGCTGAACGTGAACCTCAATGGCTCTCACTGTTATTTACTGTTTACTCTCTATATAGTCTTTTTCCTTCCTGTGACAGAGGTTGGGGACACAGTCACCTTAGATTCCTCTGAGCTGCCAAACAACAGCCAGAGTTGTATCTAGACAACAACAGGGGGAAAACATCCAGTCTGGAATAGATCCTCTACAGTCATGTTTGTGGAGGTCACTATTCAGTAAATACGAGACTTTGTGGCTTAGAGTTATATTGGGTGATCTTTCAGCAATAAGTATTGTAGTTACAGTACCAGCTGGCATTGTTGCTAGCCTCAGCTGGATTCTGTGAAAAAAGTTACTTTATCAGTGATGTTATATTAGCACCTTGGTGTATATACAGTCTAAACACAGCAGGAATTTAATTTTGAATTAAATTGAAGCTCAGCGAGGGCACTCTTTGATCAGAAGACTCAAATATTTATTGACTTAATTACTGTGCTTGTTACTCTTTTGAGAAGGGAGGAGTAATAATCCTCTCCTGAACTTCTGACAGGGACACAGGGTTGAAGCTTTCTCACCCACAGGTTTTTTCACTGTCAACAAGTCTTCACCCTGTTGTAAGTTAGCAGACTGTGTGAAACGTACAGTATTTGCTATGTAACTGTATATTCCACTGATACAATGTTTAACAGCTGCGTGTGGAAGAAAGCAGCCTGGACAGCTTGAAGTTAGAGACTGGGCTTCTTACCAATGTAAACCACTCTTGAAATGTCACTATTTCTTTTTGCCCCCCTGGCCAACATAAACCAACTCATGACATCACAACTTCCCAGCCCCAAAACTGGCCCAATAAAACTGCCTTTCCAAAAAAAAAAAAAAAGTAAGAAAGAAAGAAAATACAATACATATTCTAAAACATATTTTTGTATTACTAAGTACTCTCTTTTGTACTCTCTGTATATTTACGTTATTTAAACTCGCCATGGCAGAATAGTTTTACAGTTTACAGTAAAGTAGATGTGCTTCATGTCAAGAGTGAGAAGGTTGATACTAAAATGAAGTCTGTCCGGTAAATATGAAGCTACTGCCAGCAGTTGGTTAGTTTAGCATGAAGACTGGAAATGTGGAAAGATATGGCGAAACTCTGTCCAAACGTATCAAAATCTGCCAGCTCCAACCAGTTCTTTAATTAACACGTTAGATGTAATTTGTTATTCTGAACAAAAACTGACGAGTGAAAACAACATTTTGTGATTTTATAGGGGTTATGTGCTGGTGTTATTCCAGGTGTTGTATTGTCACCGTGGGGTTGCCAGGCAAACAGAGGAGACTCCAGAAAGAAGCTGCCCCTGGCCAAGAGTAGTCCAGCACAACCAGGGATGTTAAAATGGGGAGAACTTTGACATGACTGAGCCAGAAAAACCAGGCTAGCAGTTTCTCCCAGTTTCTGGTAAGCTAAACTAAGTTAACCGGATGCTGGCAGCCTACCTTCATATTTACTATACTGATCGCTCATATCTGCACTCACAATATGAGGCTACAGCCAGGAAACAGTCATCTGGAGGTCCAGAGGAAACACCTAGCTTAGCTCAAAAAGTTAGCCCCTTTTTTTCCGTTGACAAGCTTCATGTTTATTGTACAAACATGAGAGTGACATCAGTCTCATATTACGTTTAGCAAGAAGGGGAAGGAGTATATTTCCCAAACTCTCAACCTGTTCCTTTAAATCTAATTTATAGAATTACAGAATGAACACCTATCCAAATACAAACCACAGCAGCCGTGTGAGCAACATGAACCACAGCTTACTATCTCATCTTTCAAACCGCTCCTAAAAGTTTGGGTTTTTCAAGTCATATTAGACCTCTTTTTCATCCATCCAATCACATGCTGCCGATCTCTTAGTGACTTTCCCATGCACAGTGGAGTCTGCCAGCGCAGTAACAATAGCCTTGGGTGGAGTGCACAGCTGAGTTGGAGTCTACAGCATGTGCTTTGATTGCTGGAATAGCAGACAGAGCGAGGAGCCATCCATAGGAGCTTTTGTTACTTAGTGAATTGTCCAGGTCAGAACTCTGTGCTCCAGACCTGGGTCAAAAACTGTCCAAAAACACTTATTTACTGAAATGGAAAAGGGGTTGTTTTGGACATTCATTGCATAACTGTACATGATATTCAATACCTGTCAAAACCATGTAAATTCTATTTACTCAAAATCTTTCTGCTTTGAATTTTGAATTTGTCTGCCATCTAGAAACATAAGCAATGCAACACTTGTTGAGTCTGTCTATGGTCTGTCCGCTATTGCTCTTTCTTACTTTCCCTTTTGCTCACTACTGCACCTCTTTCTCTCTGCTGTACTGGCATCAACACTGGGCTTTGAGAGGCCTCCGGAGAGGGGGGAAGCATGGGGGAAACTTGGAACAATATATTGTAGGTAAATAAATGCTCTGTCTGAAAAAGAATGCCTTTCCAAAACAGACCCAAGGCCCCTCCGAGCAGCTTGTGCCCCAAATAATGCCCTAATTACTCCTCTGATAATATGATAATAATGCTTCGACCTCTTTCGAAGTCACTGGGTTCACTTCGCAAACAAGGACCAGCACTCTGAGACTGAGGGAATATCATCTGGGGCCTTGAGGAGACTGCACGTGAAGAAACTGTGTGTGTGTTTGTGTGTGTGGGAGAGAGAGAGAGAGGGAGAGAAAGAGAGGAAGACAGACATACTGTAGAAGTACAGTATTCTATTCAACTCTGGTTCCAGCTTTTCCACAATGAAACTAGACATCTGACTGCTTTGTTTAGTCTTGGATCAGACGCCTACAGCCAAATAAACATGAAGATAGTGTGAAATGGTGTGAAACAGGTGTATATTAAGATAATCTGATGATATGGATTATAATATGGGTATAAACCCAGGGATAAGATCTCAGCGCTGTGTCGATCAGAATCCTTGGCTGGCGGGCCCAGCTGGCTGGAGAGTGGCCTGGCTATTGATACCAGATGAGAGGATGAGTCAAAATATTGAGCAGATGTGTTGGTGCACAGTCATAACAGGGAAAAAAGGAAACAAAATCACATCAGAGCTCTAAAGATATTGAATGGGTTAAATGAATATATCAATCATTGGGTACAATACTGAGAAAATGGCTTTAAACATTTGCATAAAAAGGATCGCTAAGAGTAGCTATACTTGACTCTTACATTTGCCTACAAGTTATCAGAGTTCACTAAAAGGTAGCCAAAGGTCAACACGAGCTGACATTTTGCCCTAATATGCTATTTCTGCAGAGATAAATACTGTGAAGCCAACATAACTCTGACCTTCTGTAGAGCAGTACCCCTAAGTTTCCTGTTAAATACAAAAATCAACAGGAAAAAGACATTTCTGCTCTGTGTCCTGGCATTTGCAAAGTATTGGATCATGTCTAGGAAGTAGAAATATTCTACTAATCTGTCATGATATATCTACTAACTGACAACTTTCCATCCTAGTGAGTTCCTCAGTATGCTATGTAAAGACAGGAGTGGAGAGTAGGAGTGTATGTATGGACGGACTGAAACGGAGAACAAAATCTTCTGTGCACCACTTTTGAGTGATATATCCCCTCCACCAGTTCCAGCACCTGAAAAGTCCATCACTTCCAAGAAGATTTTTGGGAAAGCACCAGTTGTCGGCAACAGGAGAGGAGGAGAGAAAGAGAGGGAGAGAGAAGAAAAAAGGAGGAGGAAAATTGTTCCTGCGTCACGTTGCTTTAATTTGTTCACCAGCTGCCAATGAAAATTATGACCTGCAGAAGGTTTTTTTTCCCTCTCCTTTGGCTCTATGTCTGCCCTGGCAAATCACACAGCTGGAGCCACACACTGAACAAGTGTAATCTTTACAGTATAATGAATACGACAAAGAAGACTGATAGGACACATGGGCTCTTAACAGGCTGGCTGGCTTTCCTCCCACCCTTCAGTTTATATGGATGTCCTGACCACTGGAGTATATGAGAAGCATCAATTTTATCACCTGTATAGAACTAACTGAAGGTTAAGATCTATTAAACACTCCAATCAAGTTAATTCAACTCAGTTTAGGATAGTTTATTTCAGAAGAGTGTTTATTTCATGTTTGAAAATGTAAAATGACAAATATCATAACTCACATTGATATAAGATTTGATAATATCACACCAACACCGTACATGATAAAGAGTTGGATCATAATAATCTCTTGCTTTTGAGATGGCAGAAAAAAGCCATTAACAGTCATTTAATATGACTCCTCCTTGGTGTATTTATTAATCAATTGTTGTCCTTTCACGTCCTGCAGCTGCACAAACCTAAAACAGATGTCTTGATGAAATCAGGCAAGATCTGCCGGGAACGGGTTAGGAGAAACCAAACACAGCGTTTTCCAAATGATGCTGTGTTTCAGGTGACAAGGAGGGGCTGCGCGCCTACCTCCGAGGCAGGCGCACTTCCTGCATCGTCCTCTGCAATATATAAACCCGAAAAGACGGGACTTCTCCTGAAGCCCTCACTAAAGTTTTCAAAGCGCAAAAACCCTCCTCACTCGCAGCCAGGCAGCCCTCCCTCTCTCCAATCCATTACCGAAGCTTATAGAGGTGATACAGCCTTGGCAACGCAGGCACAAGGCACCGCTGCGCAAGAAAAGGTAAGACCGGACTGTGAAAAGGAATGTCACTAGTATTTCTGTCCTGTATTGTAAAGGGAGGTTTGCCGCTTGGTTTAACTATGTCTGAACTTATTTGCGCGCATCTCACCACTACAATACTTTTACTCTGTCTTCTTGGTTTCTTTTCAGAGCAATCCAGGACGCGGGATATTCTGTCTGCAGCCTCCTAAAACCAAAAATGAAACCTCAGTTATTTGTTCTAGATCTGATATTTCTGTGCATATCTTGCGGAGCAAGTGCATTGGCAACGACTATTCCTACTGTGTCCACGTCCTCGCCAGCAGCCACCAATTTCACCAATCTTGGTGCAGCGCACAGCTATGGAACAGACTCCACGACTATTTCTAAAACCAGGAGGAAGCGTTATATTAGTCAGAATGACATGCTTGCCATTCTTGATTACCATAATAAAGTGAGAGGGAAAGTGTTCCCCCCAGCATCCAATATGGAATACATGGTAAGTGAGAGCTTTCATTCATTTTTATCAAAATACATGTATTTCCAATCAATGCATGGTTTTACTGCAGCCATATACTCTATACTATGTTTTCTACTGGTGTTATCATGAATAACCAAACTGCATGAATCAAGTAAAAGATATATAAAATATTTTTCATAGGAATTAATAGAAACTACTTCTCTTATTTGTAGTTTTGCATGAGAGTAAAGTGACAAATGTCTTGAAGTGTTACTTGGCACCTTCAGCTGCTCAGCAGATTGCAATGCAGTGGACCACCTAAGTAGTCACTTCCAGAGGGAGAGGGGTCATGTATGGCACCAGGAGCCTGCTGGCATTGTAGTTTGGAGACTTGTTAGACATGATGTCAAACATTTAAATGGCTGCAAGTCTCAAAGCTGCTAAATCAGACTCTTAATTTCACATTATTTGACATATGTAGTGATATAGTGCTCATTTAAGTACTTAGATTTTCAGCTGACAATGTGACAACTAAGGCTAACACATTTCCATTTAACACTGGCAGCTTCCATTCTTTGCTGCTGTGTTAACAATAAAATGCATTGGGGATGTCTCTCCCCCTGATGGGAGGGCACAGCCATTGAGTGTGACTGTTGACATGTTTGGATGTCCACTATGTTCTGAAGCTATTCAACCCTCTTTCATCTCAGAAAAGATATATTAGGTGAAAGAGTACACGGGACACTCTAGGCAACTAACTTTCTCTTCTTATGTAACTGATATGATGGATGACTTTTTGCTTGCGTCTTGCCATGGTAACACCTGTGTCGGCGCTATGAACTCAAAGTGCCGACTCTTATCTCACATCTCGCTGCTAAATGAAGATCTAGTCTTGATATTTTCCATCAGTTATGTAATGGCTTTCCCTGTTCCCACCATGTCTCTCTGTGTCTTTTAGGTGTGGGATGACACTCTAGCTAAGACGGCTGAGGACTGGGCTCATGCCTGCCTGTGGGAGCATGGGCCACCTCACCTCCTCAGGTTCCTGGGTCAAAACCTCTCTGTCAGGACAGGACGGTGAGTGACCTTTGACTCCGCTCCCCCCTCCCTGACATCTGCTGCCTCTCTCAGGGGTGACTCTCCCTCAGCAGTCATGGTCGTTGCTTTGCAGCCCCCTTCTTTCTCCCAAAACTTTTTGCACTGTGACCCAGTGACTGCGTGAGGAATGCTCCTGTGACCCTTCAAATAAACAAAAGCTGTGTTCTCAGCCATGACCCATGAGGACAAAGGCGCATCCCTTTAGTGGGTCTTGACTTTCCATTTGGAAACACAGAGCACCTTCATGTCTTCCTCCACTTATAGATTTTATTGAGGAACAACATGAGACTCAAGGGAGTAGAGCTTATTCTGACTGTCCTTTTGACTTGCCACAAGAGTGCTACAGTAAAGATATTTTACTAGACCTAAGTAGTAAAACCATTCTGTCCACTTGTGCAGAAAATAATCCAAAAAAACACATTTATTTAATAAGAAACTGTTTATCTAGTTTAGTATGAGGTTTCACTTGCCACATAAAATGAATATGTACACAGATGGATGCAGATTTTTCAGAATGCCTGTGCCATGATACAATCTAAAGGCTCAAATGGCCTTTGACCAATAAGACTAAGCAGGTGCAGGTGCAGGTACAGAGCATGCAGGGATAGCTTACAAAAAATAACTAAACATAGTGCTGGAGGATTTTCAAGTATTAAAATTGTTGCTGTTTGGCAACAAACTCTGACATCTTCAGAATTACCCTGTTGACGTTTCAAAACGTGGCCATGTTGACGGTAAACATTCTATTGCAGAGGCTCAGATTGTTTTATTGTCATTGTGGTCAGACAAGCTTGAAAAATGTAGCAGATGTTCTTAACACCGGAACAAAAACCACTGATGGTAACAGAGTCTTTGATGGCCAAGTCCACACTGTGACTAAATTTTGGAAAAGATTTAGTCTGTTCTCCACACCTGAACAGCATGTCCAAGAAATGACTTGTCCAAGAGGGAACTCAAAAAGCCAATTAAAATCCATAAATAATATGAAAAAAATGATGGGAAGGAAAGTGAAGCACCTGGGGGGAATGCACACACATCTGGAAAAAACAGAGGCCAGATTCAAATTCAGGAATTTCTTACTGCACAGCTTTCATTTTCCTTTTGCCAGAATTGCTGAGGCAAGTCAGTGTCTTCAAGGTTTTGGTGTTCCATCACGTCTGAATACACCTGCACAGCACCTAAATTGACATCTTAGTCATTTTCCCTCATGACCATTTCTTAATGACTACTGATTGATTAGGAGTCTGGTGACAAGGTCAGTCTCAATTAGAGAGCATTATGTTAGATGTTGTGATATATACAGTGTCACTCATTAAATATGTCTTTTGTTCACAGCTATCGATCCATTCTTCAGCTGGTGAAGCCATGGTATGATGAGGTCAAAGACTACTCTTTTCCATATCCCCGTGACTGCAACCCTCGATGCCCTCTCAGATGCTATGGACCCATGTGTACCCATTATACACAGGTACACAGACAACAGTCTGTATTAAATGTAATACTGCTGAATTGGTGTAACAGCAACACTAAGTGATAAGTGATGTTTTCTTTTTTGCAGATGGTGTGGGCCACATCCAATAAAGTTGGCTGTGCTGTTCACACATGCCACAATATGAATGTATGGGGTGCAGTATGGAAGCGGGCAACATATTTAGTTTGCAACTATTCACCTAAGTAAGTATACTTCAGTCAATCGCATATAGCGTTAATTACATGCAGGAAGGAGACCTGTTAATGCTGGTGAACTTGTTAACCTGACAATGGGTGAAGACAAGCCTAATCCCACCACAGTTCACTCTGTTCTGTGCTGAGCTGTGAAATGCCACCCATGTTGCTGAGAGATTCAGATAACCCCAATACAAGCCTGTGAACCGGTACTGCATTACCAAAGCTAAAGCAGAAGACCAATTCTTAAAAAAAAAAAAAAAAAATCCAGGCATCAAAGCCCATTTGGACTTGTGACTGACTTGTGACCTAGGTTCTTTAATCCTACCAGTTTGAGACATATGTAAGAGTAAGAGGCTCTGGACACTGATGACCTATTTTAGCTTGCTAATTGAAAATAGGGCCTCCAAGGACACCTGGGCAAACTTTTTCTACTGATGATGATCATGTGATATGATCAAAAGCTCCAGAACAGCTACTAAATGGACACTGAGATGAGACTGTTTGGCCAACTGCTGTTTGGTCAAGTTCTACTGTTAACTGACACTATGTGTTTCTGTCTTTCAGGGGTAACTGGATCGGAGAGGCGCCCTACAAAGTAGGCGTGCCCTGCTCTGCCTGCCCCCCCAGCTACGGGGGCTCCTGCAGCAACAACATGTGCTTCCCCGCTCTCAAGACGAACTACCTGCACTGGTTCAAATAAACACAGGTTTCCTCCTGACATAAGCTGACAACCTACAGTACCACAGAGACATTACTTTAATCCCGTAAGGATTTGCACAACAGTCGTGGACCACACTATTTTGTATATATGGGCTTATTTAAAGACACAAACACACATTTGAAGGCAGCAGACAATTAAGCGTTGATGACTTGTAAATAAACTGTAAATTAATTTGTTACTATTTTAATTGATGAAATATAATTTATATGTAAAATGGGTCCTTAAACACAGTTCATACTGTATGTGATGCTGCATACACTTTTGTTTTTACTATGTTTGTTTACCATTGACAATGTGGTAATTAAGGACATAACACCATCATAGCTGCTCATACCTGCTCACATTGGTGCTACAGGCATCACACCCTCATGTTGTGTGCTCTGCCTTCACAGGAATGTTGTGATATACAGATCAAAGCTTTTGACCTCAGAGGGAGAACCTACACTGGCGGTGTCAGCTTCGTAGCTGCTGTTGACCCCGCAGTAGGTTACAAACGTTGTACTCGAGTCTATTGCAGTTTCCATTTCTATCTTACAACAAATTGGCAAAAAGTTTGTTGACAAAAGTGCACTTACTGTAATCCAAAAGCATGTAATAGCTATATACAAAATGAATATACATCAATGAGACAGGGACGTCTTCATTTCACACACCTCTGTTGTCAAAAGTTTGTTTCTTCATTCACACAGTGCATTTGCAGTTTTAATCTGCACTGATGAGGTTGTGTTTAATTTCATCCTTTGGGGTATTTCACAGGCTTCATTCACACTTCTAACTCACTCTTAATATTTATGCTAGAGAGAGCACATACAATAAATATGACCCACATATCTGTTCTATAATCGTATTCGCTATAGTGTATATTGGTACATGTGTATACCAGTATATATAAATGTCATGGGATATTGGACAAATGCAGTGTTTGTATGTTGAAATGATCTTTTCACTGATGTTGTAGCTAGGTTTTGGAGTTAGGCACTCAAGTGCACCTTAATTGATTGTAAATTTCCAAAATAGCAGGAAATTATTATTTTTTTGTACATGTAGATAATCATTACACCTTGACTATCCTTAAACTTCAAGTATTCTATAAGTTATTCATTTTTATATGGGAAAATATTTAATTGATATTAATTTTTTGTATTGTTTTGTAAAAGGATTGTACATATATGTATACAATTTAAAGGTACTGAATAATGGTTCATTTGCATGTCAACATTTATAATGGTGAAGGAAATTTACCACAATGTAAATGAACTGGGTAGAATTATATGAATTAAGCACTAGCGCAATATTGGTAAGTAAATGCTTCAACTCTTTTGACTTGGCAAGTGGATCAAAATTCCCTTTTAAATCGGGACAGTTTCTCAATACTATCCAACACTGAGAAGTACTTAAGCACATATCTGCAGTGTAATGAAAACATATTCAAGAAGACACACAAAGTTGACTTTTAGTGGGAAATAATCCATTACAAGACTAAATATAACATTTTCCGCACTGACTGTATTTAAATCAACATCAACAACAAGCTATTTATGCAGTGAACTGCGTTTTTCTTGTTGTGTTTTGTATTTGTAATAAAATTGTCTATTTTGAATGTGTTTTGTTTGTTTTTTTTTCCCAACCCATGTTTGCCTCTGGCCAAAACAGTATCATTGTCCATTGTCTGTGCTGTGTCATCTGAGATGTCAGAGCTCTTCCTTGTGCCTGATATTGATTAGAGGTTTTCATTTTCAATTAGTGCCACTGCAAGGTCCCACATCCTGCGTATCAAAGGCTGAGAGGGAGGAGAAAAAACATGCCAGGGCTACGACTGAATCCTAATGCGTGAAGGTTGACTTTGGCCCAGTCCGTCCATGTCTACACAAATGAACAGACAACTGATAGGGTTTCAGGGGACCTTCTTGTTTGAGTTTGTCCAATGAAACCATTGACCTCACTGAGAGAGGGAGAGACAGGGAGCAGAGTGGAATGCTGGAAGCAGACAGAGGGAGAATGTATGTTGTTTCCTGTCTTATAGGGAAAATTAAAGCCTTGGAGTAAGACAGTCTAAAAAAAATACAATTTCCAACTATATAACTCTTAACATTTTGTGATGATGGAGAAAGTAGCAGAAAGTTAATAAGGAGTTGAGACAAACAGAGAGGTGGAACTTGGGATGCAAAGCCATAAATGCTCTGATGTGCTGAGCAGATGCTGCAGTTTTTGTACTTTTTTCCAGCGGGGATTACAGCATATGGGTCCAGGCCAGTGTGCACCAAAGTTAGATGCATGAGATCAACAGACTATGGGGCAAACAAATTGATAAACAAACAAGACTATACTACTAACAGATTTTATTTGTTAGATAAACATCTGTGTTGGTTCACGTGCAAACTGGGCTACAGAAAACATCTTTCCAGACTGAAACGCTTGCTGCACTGCAATGCACTTTGGCAGGCTGGAGTTCAATAGCTCATATTTTCATGCTAAACTTTGCATAGCGTGAGGGTTTCAAATCACTTCCTGCACTTTTTTAAAGTAGCTTCATCTATGCAGCCAACCCTAACAGACCAGCACACTCCCTGGAACCAACAAGAAGAGAGTTTTCGAGGAACACATTAGTATGCATGAGAAAAATCCTTCTGTCTGAGCAAATGCCGGACTCAAAGCCAAACAAATGATTGGTGGTTGTTTAAAAGGCACATCAGCGGGACGAGAAGCAGGATGCAATGATGAGTTAGACAACCTGCTGTCGACATTTACCTGGCTTATCCATCAGTGGTAGAGGCAGTGTAAAGGTTAAGAATATTGATTTGGTTTAGGATGAAAGCAGCCTCTCATGCTTCAAGGATAAAGACAGAAAAACACCTGCAAATGGCGTATAATTGAAAAAGAATAACATTACACATCAGACTATCAGCCATGCACTCTCATATTCTTGTGTTCAAACTTTCAACATCATGTCCATCTTTGGGACTTTTCAACTTCTCTTAAACCTCTGACTCATTCATACTTTGACCCAGAAACATCATTCAAAATTTAAACCAGTCCCCATTCTTTGGACTTAAGCATATTAGTTAAACTAGGTTAGGTTTTATGCTCTTTTCAGAACTTGTAAGATTTTTTAAATTGGTGTGTATCACACAGAATGTTCAGACCCAGAGTGGGTGACATTGTCACAGTCACTTTGGGATTAGCTCCTCAGCCTCACAGGAGATTTATCTGTCTCAGCAACTTACACATTAAATGACTCAGAGGCAAACCACTTAATGTGGAGCACCTCTCCACGTTAAGATATGTTTTGAGCATATTTTGACAAGAAATATTAGGGAAAAAAGCAGCTTTAAATAACATTTAAACTGGCATCATCATGCTTTCATTACACTGTCTGTGACACTGTGACATTTACTTTCACCTGCCAGCTTACACTTTTGTATTCTTCAACTGACACTTATGCTACTTTCAGATATTACACTTCACCTAAATTTCAACTCTTTACATTCCACTCTAACTGCTTTATCTCACACAACTTCCATTGCTCACACACACAATTTACTTCAACTGCTTTCAATGGACATATTCAGACTGTCCTCAACATTTCAACTGAAATTTTATTCGACTGCTTTTACTATTTTCTAGTCAAACAACATTTCAAAAGGTTACAGCGTGTCTCCACAGAAAGTGGTTTAGTCTTTTTCCGTCGTTACATGCGTCTGATGTCTTCACCTGACATTTCAAGTCACTTTCAAATACTTACACATTGACTAACAATTCAAACCCTTTCAGATCTCAGGCCCTCATCTTTAGACAACAACAAAAAACATTTCCACCTCACCTGACATTTCAACTACTTCTGTGACTTATGAGCCAGCTGATAATGAATGGCAGCTGCTTTCAGTACTTCTACATTAAATAAATAATAGATAAATAACACTTCAACACCTTCAGTCTCTTACTCTTAAGGTGATAATTTAACTGCTTTCACCTATATGTCAACTGACATTTTGACAGCATTCGTCTGTCTTCAACTGAATCTTCCAGTTCAATTTACCATCTATCCTTTAATTAACATTTCAGTTCCTTTCAGCGCTTGAACTTCAACTGACTTGACAGCAATTTATTCACACTTGTCTTAATTTTGCTTTGTTTGATGTGAGCCTATCATTTTTTTATTTGAATTCCTCACCCAAACTAGTTAAGCAAGAAGAATTAAATCTCACTTGAGGACCAAGAGGAGTGAGGGAGAGATGAAAGATGGAGAGAAGAAACAGACAGATTTTCAGTTTCCAGTTGCTGTAGCAATAAATCCAATTTAACTGGTTCTTGCTATCAGCCTGTGCCAACACCTACTGAGGCCACGATGACGCATCTGTAAGCTCATCTAAAGGTACACCGCTTTTCCTAATGACACGTGTGAATTACTGACCTGTCAGATAAAATGTTATTGCAAAAACATTTTGGTCTCTCTGAAGTGTGAAGGTGGTGAAACATTCATTTGGAAAGAAGATAAAGGCTTCATAGGGACCATGGCAGGGTGATAGATTATTAACAGGTAGTGGGTGAGATTGAGGGAGTTTCTAAATGTGCAAGCAGCCTTCCAACTTCAATAATGGTGTGAGGTATGAGAAAGTGTGAGAAAGTTTGAGTGAGTACAATACTGAAGAAAAGGGATAAATCTTTTGTGGAGGGAGCTTGGTAATGGTTTAGACGTTTGTTGTTGCTTGTTGTGCAGCTACATAGAAATTCTCTCTTCTCCTTTCCTTCCTTTATGTTCTCCGTACTCTTCAACCTCTCTGCCCTCTCTGACTTTGAGCACTGAGGGGTTGAAAACTTGGCTCCTCTGTGTCTCGAGGAGGCTTCTTTTTTATTCATTGTATTTTTTCCTTTTTCTTCTGACCCCCTTGGAAGCACAACAACTATGTTTACTTTGCTCCCCTTGTAGCTCTACCATCAGAATGCAGCCTGTACCTGATCCAAGCCTCACTCTATCCTCAAACCTTTCTCAAAATCCAGCACTGACACAGCAACTTGATGACATCTGAATGGAGCTGGAGTTAAGGCTCAATTTAGGAAAACTATACTGTAGACTTCAGACGACATCAATATTCATCCTGTGATTCAAGCGTTAAGAGTTTGCCTGACCATGACTATTGTCTTACTTGGACATAGGTCATGTGGGAACCTGTTGACATATGTGTTTCCCAGAGACTGATGTCAGCTACTTGAAGCATGTTTTGGGATCTCCTCAAATCTTGGCATGTACATGTTAAAACCCTTTTGCTACCATAAATCTCTCAGGGCAGTGGAGTTAACTGCAGGGCACGTTTTTGCAGTCTTTCTTCTTTTGAGTTGGAGTTGCCCTTACTTCAAACAAGGAGTAAAAAATAAAGGTTTTCAGGTACACAAATCATGTGTGGTGTCTCAAGTGCCTATTTCAGTCTTTAATGCTGTTTATTTAGGACAGTGTCGCCATAACATGTGGGAAAATGTTTCATTCCACCCAGGTTTTCATGGTTGAATTTACATGTGCTCCTTACGCTAGCAAGCAAGTGCTGATGTTTCATGCAATCAACCAGAATGAAATAAGACACCATTTCACATTGAGCTGAATGGCTTATGTTATGGTCACTTTTCTCGTCTAGTGACTGTTCCCTGACAAAGTAAGCTCCTCGCATGGTCTAGTTAAATATAAATAAAGCATATCTGGCATACCTCAATATAGACATTCCATCTTATGACAAGGGACATAGGCTGGTGCCATGTCATGAAACTGTATAGTCTATATTCACCTCATATGTGACATTAAAAGTAATCACATGTTGTCGACCCAATATGTCAAACCCTGGCACTTTTAAACTCCACCTCAGTGGCTATAAGAATAAATCTACTTTATGTCCAGCGTTGAGACAGACTAGACTTGACCCTTTTGGTTCAGTCTAAAAACACAAACTGGTGCAAAGGTGGCCCGTGTTCTGTGTTTGCTCTTCATATCCTACTGTAGTCTTTGTTTTGGACGGGGCCACATTAGCCTCCTTGCGGGGCCTAGCAGGGACTTCAGACGAGCGACATCCTGCAGCAGCAAGACGTGGGCCAAAATCAATGTCTTCTCAGAAGCACTGCGCTGGGAAAGTGCTGCATAATCAGATGGGCTTTCCTCCTTCACTCCCAACTCTCTTTTATACCCGTTGTCAAAAAGCTCACTGAGGCTTTGATGCTGATACTGGCTTCTACTACACTGACCTCTTTGCTCTCATGATGTATTGTAGAATTACGCAATTCCTTCTAATGGGACATTTTGTACAACACAAGAAATTCACCAAAAAAAAGAGTCTTCTCTTATTACCTCAGCTCATAAAAACACGTCTTTTCAAAGTTCATTTTTCATATTTATGACTAGGTCAAAGAGACAGTGTCTTCACATCCAACGTGGCGAACCAACCCACATATCAAATCCCACAAAATGCATGATTACTGCATTCTAGCCAGAAGATGATATTCAGTGACATTAGACCAGACTGTGTTTGGCATTATTGTGAAATTTCTTGGTTTCAACTGGTTTGCACCACAAGCAGCAATTCATTCAACTTTCAGCACAAGGGAGAAAACACACAATTTGACATAAAACAAGGGGATTTTGGGTACCCACAATTCCCCCAGCTTCCAGTGCCTCTACATGATCAGTTTACAGAAACTTTAGCCTTTTTGTTTGCTCAAGATTGTGCTGTAATACACTGGGAGAGGGATAAAGTGCCTCACTGTTGCAAAAAATGTGCCCAGATTTCCCTTTGTGGCTGAAAAGTGGGGGAACCGAAACATTTTAGTTTGTCATCATGAGCTAATTTTTACCCCCCCAATCTTAACTCAAGTTCACTAAAAGATGCATTCTGTCTGAAAGCTACATCATGCTGTTTCTATGTGTGAGAACACTGACACCTGGTGGTTATATGAAGAGCATGCTATTTTCCCTGCATTCTCTCACATGTCCAGACATCTCCTGACAACATTCTTTGAAAGCTTTGTGTTAAAGCAATATCATGAAGAATCTATTAAAGCTAAATTCACCACTAGTCAAGAGGAAAAAAATAAGTGTAATTCAATTAATGAAGAATACTATCTGTGTATTGATACCTATCCACGCCTATTTAGGCTGTTGTATATTATTACCTATTCCATTTATATGCAAGACTAATGCCTTATGTTTTGGTATCCATAAACCACAGGGAGTAACATATGGAAGATGTCAAGGAAGTTTTCTTCAAATTTCTGACAGACACTGCTGTGGAAAACACATGTAGATAGAAACACACACCCAAATATAAATATATAAATATACATACAGTACGTCTGAGAACTTATCCGTAAATGGGAGAGGTTCACTTATAAATTAGGACTGAATCAGAATTCACATGTGAAGGATAACACAACAAAAGAAAGAAACTATGATTTCCAACAATGATATATCAAAATCTTAATGGATGAAACTGCTGGCTCTGGTGTGTTTGACTGTGGTAAGTGCTTTCTTTCCTGTGTTTCATGTGGAATCATCCATAAAAAAGCCATTAAAACCCCACATACTTAAAGCAACACCTGTGAATCAAACATTGAGGGACTTAAACCACAGTATTGTGTTCATTGCTCACAGGTGCGCTGGCAGCTATTCACCACAAGGGGGTAGAGGCAGACAAACTAAGCACCCAAACTGACCTGAAGTGGATATCTGAGGCCGCCTTCTGCTGAACACTGCTGATAATGTCACAAAAGCAATGATGTAGAACTTCTGCCAAATGACCTTGATGCTCTTTACTCCCATTTTCACCCCAATGCTGTTCCAACGCTCTGACCTCAATTCAGCTCAACCAGAACCATTAGGGAGCAACATGCCAGATAACATGGGCCAACAAAAAGTGTTTTTCGAGAGTGTTTGCGTGATTTGCTGTTGTGTCCAGAGGCTACTGTTGTGTGGATGCGGGGCCTGGCACGGCTCGTGCATTCTGCTGGGTTCATGGGGTTTTCTCGCAAGACCACATGCTGAATGGAGGAGGTACCGAATAGAGCATCTGGACCCGTGGCTTAACAATGACTGTGTGGGTGAGATAGAGAGTGTAAGGGAAGGGGGGACACGGCAACAGAGGGAGAGGACAAGCAGAGGAATGGAAAGAGAATGTTTGTGTGTGAGAGACACAACAAGGGAAAGAGTGTGTGTGTGTGTGTGTGTGTGTGTGTGTGTGTGTGTGTGTGTATGTGTGTGTGTGTAGAAACACACAAGTAGGGAGTGGGTCAAGTAGTAACAGGAAGAAAAAATAAGAAAAATTAAGACCGACAGCGCAGTGGGAAGTAGTAGAAAAAACAGATGCAATAAAAAAGAAGGGATGATAGAGAGAAATCTCATGAAAGGCTGCTAATACCAGAAGCCCAAGCATGAAATCATTTATATTACTCTACCACAGGCGCAAATAGTGTATATTTACTGGCAGGCATTGTAATAAACATTAATCAGAGACTGTCTCGTCTGTTACAGATGGCCTGACCTAAATTACCACACTGTAAATCATAGAAATCCCTGAGCAGTTGGTAAATATTTCTTTTATCCACACAATTTCATTTTCCTACTCAGGGCCAGAGACATGCTCTTACAGTCACTCTTTGTATATTTCAGCTGTAACCTTAATGTAATATAAGTCATTTCATATCCCATAAAACTTATTTTGAGTGTTTAAAATAATTACATGTTTTATGTATTGACTCATATATTTATATTATGAAGGCATGTGTACCAACACACACACTCAGTACTCACTCTTCCTGTCAAATCCACACACATGCACCCTGTCGTTACTTTGCTGCCTCACCTCTCACTCTCTTACTGTCAAACAGACACACACACACACAAACACACATACACTCCCTTCCTCCCTGTCACATTCACATACACACACACACATCTAAATGTAGAGCAGCATTAATTCTATAGCAGATGAATGAGTGTTTTCGGTGGTGCTTCCCTCGTGGGAGTTGGGAGCAAAGCGAGAGCGTTGCTATTTCAGCTGCAGTGGGAAAGAAGGGGGAAAACCTGCCGGGTCTGACCGCAGAGAGAGGGCCACTGCTGGGGCTGTGGCCGAGGCCCCTGCTACTGACCCAGGGAGCGGACAGTAAACCCTGGGTTTATGGGAGTTCAGAATGCGGTGGGTCCCTAATGTGAGAGCCCTTGTATCACATTTACAGAAGTAGGTTAGACAGCAGGGGCACCCTGAAATGAGAGGATTTTATATATGTGTATAATGTCCGGGACACACACCAAATTTATTAATTTCCATTTTATGCTACTACTTCATCTTTTCACTCCAACACATTCATCTGACAGCTACGGTTACCAGCTACTTTTTGATCAACACTGATCAAAAAACAAAACAAAGCAAAAAAAACAAAAAAACAACACAGTTCTGATATTGAGAGTTGTGGTCCCACAAAAGAACAACTTCTCCTCTAAACTCTAAACAACAGATTGTATAATTAAAATAACTCTTTGAAGTCCAAATAGGTAAACTTCTTCATTATTTCACAAAAAAGCATATATATATATATATATATATATATATATATATATATATATATATATATATATAGCATGTATCTCACTGACTGGGGAAGTCAGTGAGATACATGCTCTTAAAATGCAGTAGCTGTAATGGCAGGCTCTATCCTGTCACCCCACCATCAACTTATCTATGTCATCCCCAGCTTCCAGTGATCATACCGAATCATAAATCTTACTAATGTTATCGATAGTCAAACACATCCACACAGAAGATAGAGAGAAAGAGAGAGGGAGAGTTCTCTATTTTGTCCCAGACTCACCTGATGAGTAAGGGCTGAGGGCCAAAAAACAAAACCAAACAAAAAAAAAAAACAAACAAAAAAAAAACATCAGGGTGTCATGGAAACAAGAGGATTTACCCAAAAGACAGAGAAAAATCACTGCCGGCCTGGCCAGTGTTTAGTTTATTATGTTTGTCAGGTAAAACACAAGAAGATTGTGTCTCCCCCTGTGGAAATTAATTCTGTACAGGGGGCTGAGGGCCTGGTGATTAGCTACTGTTTCCACATGTGCCACAGCTACCAGTGAAAATGACCAGATGACAAAAGACAAAACTTGCCTGTTTCCATTATGGAATTTGCTCTGTGCTGGGAGGGGAAACTGTGATGACAGGTACGGGGGTTCAGAATGAACAGAGAGTTGGTTTGTGTTTTAATCCCCCCAAAGAGTCACCTGTGAACAGTTACGACTCGGGAGAATGGGGCCACTTTTGCTGTAAGGCCCCACAGAAGAGGCAGATCTGGTTGAAGTTAATGTGTTTTTGACCAAAGTCAGTTACCAGATAAGAAAAACAGTGAAACAACAACCTGCTGGTGCATATTACTTTTGTGAGGCTGAACCATTATCAGATAAATAATGGCAATAAGATAAATATCACAGTAAAATAAGTAAATGTTAGAATATTTAAGATCCTTGTTTAAAGCATGAGAGGGATTTTTAAGAGGCACACTGAAGATCTAGTAACATAACCAAGGCCAATATAAACTTACTATTGGGTACAGTAAATAATAAAAGTCTCTGCAGGGATATTATTGGATTGTCTGTTTTTGCTGGGGAATAGAGACTTTCTGTGCATTTGTGTGTCAAAAGGTCTCAAGTTTAAGTTGCTGAGCACAACACTGAAGAGAGAGAGAGAGAGAGAGAGAGAGAGAGACACAGAGAGAGATTCTGCTTATATTATTTTACTGTATACACGCGCACGACCCCGGTCGCGCACAAAGGTCTTGGCATGAGCGAATGTGGGCCGTTTCCATCTTTGGAGAGGCGTGGTCAGGGGCGGAACACTCGAAGCGCAGCCAAGTTGAGGATAAAATGTGGATAAGTGATGCTTTAGCAGCTTTGGTGCAAGAATCCCGAAAGAAGAAAGACACAACTTTCTCTTTCAAACTGATGAAAACGGAGCGAAGCGAACCCATCACATCTTTGATTTATATCATATGGCAGCCAACGACAGTCATCACCGCTCCACCTGAGCTCTGCAACTCACTTTGAAGGCGGATTTCCCCCCTCCCTCTCTTCTTCTCCTTGCTGCAGAAGTTTTCTCACAGCCAGATCCCTGTCAGGTTCTGAAGGAGCGGGCTTAATTCCAATTCATTAAAGGTAAATTATTTCCAAAGTCTACATTAAATCACACCACTCTATTTCTATTTCAATATGCATTACTCTTCACATTTTTCCATTAGGTATTGGCTCGTTATATCAGCCTCTGTCAGCACTGCAGCATGCATACCAAAAAGTTCAGCTGAAAGTATACATACATACAATACTGTGAATACATTAGCTACATTATGAATCATTCTGTGCACTTAACTGTGTTTATTACAGCTGTACTTCTAACTGTGATCTGAAATTCAGCATTTCTTTTTAACAGCTCCCAAGCTGTTCCTTCTCTGGTTCTTGATTTAGGAAAAAAGTTGTAAAATATTCAAGGAAGTTCAGCACTGGTAGGGATTTCTTTCTTTCACTCTTGAGCTAGTCATCCTCAGCCTGCCAGCTTACCCTCAGTGAACCCCATGAGGTTACCAGTGGCACAGCACCAGACCAAGTGTCTGCAAGCCAATGCACCAAGTTCAATATTGACCCAAGTTATTCAGCAAATTTGATACAGAGCACCGATTCCAGTCCGTCCATTAATCCTGTTTTGCTCTTTCCTCTCAGCTCCTTTGCCAGCTCACATTGTAGACGGAGAAGTGTCTGTCTGTGCTGGCACGCAACTTTTTCCACCCCATCCCACTTGAGTTGGAGAGGATCACCGTCTTCACTGTCACCAGCGTTTCCGAGGATGAGGCGTGTATCCCTGCACTGGCTGAGGGGTGTGTCCCTGCTCCTGCTGCTCCAGGCAGCCACTTCCATGGTGATGCTTCCTAACTCCACGGGCTGGCAGCAGATTCTGGACAAGTACATGGATGAACACGGGGAGTGGTGGGAAGCCAAGCAGAGGGGGAAGAGGGCCATTACTGACAGTGACGCGCAGCTCATCCTGGACCTTCACAACAAGCTCAGAGGCCAGGTCTACCCCCCTGCTTCCAACATGGAGTACATGGTAGGTGGATAGAGGATGCAGAGATGCCTGTGCATCTTAAAATTCATTCCCATGAAGTAGTACATTAATACTTTGTAGAGTTTATATATGTTAAAATGCTTTGACCCCACTCTGAACTTACTAAGAGTTTTGCACATTTGTGGGCCATATAGCTTAGTGAACTGACCCAGTCACCAGACCAGCTGGCACTTGTCCCACTTGGCTCACTTGCAAGCAGCATGCCAGCATTTAAGCGCCTTCACACATGAACCCAAACACACGCACACAAGTCTGTACCCATGTGACTTTAGTTGTTTTGCCAGAGGAGAAGAATTCCACTAACTTGCCAATGATCACATTACTACTAGGTTTTTTTTTAAACTCATGCTAACAGATTTGTTTGACTTTATCCTCTGGCCATCACGTGTGTGTACAGTGCCAGATCACTTTTCACAGTGCAATTAGAATCAGAGCACGGCACCAGGGCTTGTTTTACCAGCTGTCTCACCCCCCACTAAACACACACATACGCACACAGGCACGCCACACCTTCTAAAAGTTAGTGCTCCCACAGATCTGGAAGTTTTCCAAATGCGCTACATGTGTAGGCGCTGCTTGACCGCCACAGTGCATTGCCACTAAGAGTACTTAGGAGGTTAAAAATCAATACAGTGTGCAGAGGATAATGAGGTTTTATCATCCTTTCATCTTCACTTAAAGAGCTGCAGAACAAAAGGCAATATTATTCCATGGTAAAGGAAAATAAACAGTTCGTGCTGGGGGCAATTGCTGGACTGTGTAATTGTATAATTGAGAGGTTGGACTTGAGGACCCTGTGTGTGTGTGTGTGTGTGTGTGTGTGTGTGTGTGTGTGTGTGTGTGTGTACATGTATGTGTGTGTGCGCGTGAAGGGCTGCCTGGCAGGCTTCTGGTTGAGGCACACTCTAGTGGGGAAATGCTGAGCCAGCAGTGTACAGCTCCTTTCTACTGTCTCCTGTTACAGTTGGCTGGTTTTTTTAGCTGCAGGGGCACCCAGGGGTGAAATATGGAGAGGCATGCAACAAGAGGACGTGAGGTGAGAGTAAGAGAGTGAGAGTTAGTGAGGAATACAGTAGGTAAATGAAAATAGAAAAATAGAGGTGTGAAGATGATGAAGGAGATTTGCAAATAGAAAGGAGAGGCAATGAAAAACAGATGGAGGCAGAGAGAATAGCAAAACAGGTGTCAAAATAATTGAAAAGAAGATGAGGCTGAAGAAAAGTGAGGCAAGAGGAAGTGAGAAAAAGGCGACATTTTGAAGGAGACAGTGACTTGTGTGAAAGAGTGCTGAAATCTTATTTGCAGTTCTGTTGGTGTCAATATCTTTCAGGTGCAAAACTGTTCAGGTCACATGTAAAGTGGATTTTCAGTGATTTTCTGCACTTTATTTTGAAAGGGGCTCCACCTTTCTCAGATTTTCCCTCTGCCTCTGTTGAACTGCTGTCACCTTTCAGAAACCTCAGAGCTTCACTGTACTGGAAGACTTCATAGACATGCTCCTCTGCTTTCCCTACACACTCATGCATGCAAATGCACACACACACATGCTCACCTCACACACACATTCTGATGCACATGCATAGCCATTTGGCCATCAGTTCTGTTATTGTCTGCCATTGTGTGAAACCATAACCTGGGTGACCCTCTGTGGCAATCATCACAGAGACTCAGAGATAACATCAATTCAAATCCCCCCTCTTTCTTCCCCCTTCATCTGTTTCCTTTTCTTGCCCTCTCTTTCTGCCTCCCTCTCTCTGCTTATCCCTGTGGCTCCGTTCCCATTCTGTCATTATCCAACACAGAGGCCCCCAAAAATTCCCCAGATAAGCATTCACACTCCGTAGTGATCCACAAAGCTTCAGTACAGCTTCAGTAGGGGGACAGCAGTTCTGCCTCTCACTCAAATGTTGACCCACAGGTATAAACACAGAAGTGTCAGTGTTTGAAGTGCGGTAAGACAAACAGATGGCATCTTGGGAGAAAGGGCCCCACCTGCTTTGACGTTTAACTTGGCTTTGCTAGGCTTGACATTTTTCTGCTCAGGATGATTCAAAGTTGTGCTGCAAGTGTCAGTCATTTAAATTTATTGCTGGATAATGTGGCTGTTGTGATTCACAACCTGTGAAGTCCAGTGAGACAAAAATTAATGTCTAGACTAATAAAATTGTCTTGAATTAACTTTATCTATGATGTTTAATTATGGCCCTGTGGACAAGCATCTGAAACAGTGTTTAGGCAGCTTCAATGTTAGGGAAAAACTGGTTTAGATTAACAAAATTGCCAAATACATTAATTTGAAGTCATTATCAGACTTCTCATGATTAAGCTGAGCAGTCTTCTACCCTAGCAACTTTGGTCAGCTTCTTCTGCAGGATCCCTCAGTGCTCACAGGCCAAATGGAAGATGGATTCTCTCCAGTGTGTCTTGGGTCTGCCTTAGGGTCTCCACTCAGCTGGTTGTGTCTGGAAAACCTCTAAGGGGAGATGCCCAGTGGGATCTGACGCACGTCCGCTGGCTTCTCTATATGTATCTGTAGCTCATAAGAGTGCTGCAGTCCTCATTCAAGGTCACGTGAAACCAAAAGGTCAACATTATCCCAAATAGCGAAGATGCCACCCTAATGTCACCAAACTGGACAGTCTCCAGCCCTCTCTAGCACTGGCTGCACCATAACCATGAATATTACAGACAGGAGAGACAACAAGGCATGTCCCAGTGGGAGTCCAAAGCCCACGTTGAACCTGCTTAATGTAATGCCAAGAATGTAAACATAGGTCTTGTGCCAAATGCACGTACAATGACTGGCTCGTAATAGCACCTTCCCTGAATACTTCGGGGAACATGGTCATAAACCTTTGCAGGGGCGCAAAACACATGGAGATCAAATTAGCAAATTCCAGTGATCCCTCAGATACTTGATCTGAGAACCGTCATGCTCAAAGCCTACATTTCCTCAACTTGAGGCCTGACACATTTCCTAATGTCTTCTTTACTCATCCTTGACATGCCTTCACTCCTTCAACACCCCCTGGTTCCTCTTCTTGACCAGTTCCCCATATGGCCATAGGACATGTCAGAATATTACAGTTCTACATCCTGTCCAGATGTAAATGTCTGTTGAGTAAGTCTTGTCCTCCATTCCTGACTCACCTACTTTCTCTAAAACCTCTGTGGGAGCACTGATTTTGGATCTACATGTGTGAACAAGGCTGGGAAAGGCCTTCTTTGCCAGCTTCTCACTGTTAATGTCCTGCACCAGGTTCTTGGATTGCAATGAGAAGAACCGACCACCGTTATTCATCAATGAAAAGGGAAAAGGAAATGTGAAAAAACAGACTGCTTTTGTGCAGCTGTACTCTAGAGGTAGTTCTATTTACTTAGCTGGTAGACAGATCTTTGGCAACAATGTTATTATTTTTATTATTATTATTATTTCCAAGATATAATAAAGAGATATATATAACATAATAAATACCATTTATTTGTCTGACTCACTTATGATGCCACTAAGTGAGATTTGGAGGTGAGGTAGGTTGGAATGCACTACATGAAAAATGACAGCAATTATGCAAACACTCTAAAAGTGTTCTCTATATCATTGGTGGAAATGATAGCAATAGTCTAGCAAAGGCCATACACAGTTTTCCTTAATGTCATGTAGTCTTTTTTTTTTTTAACTATAACTGTTCCTTCCTTGAGTTTTTTATTAAATCACCCCTTTGCCTCCTTGTCTTCTCTCTCACACCATCCTATCACCTCCTCTCCTCTATCGTGTCAGATTTCTGCTTTTTTCTATCAGCTTTCTCCAATTCCCACATCTTTCACCTTCTTTTTAGTACTTCGCTGCATGCCCCGTTGATTATGAACAGGAAACTCAAACTTGCAAAGGAAGTACCCCTCTCTACCCTTTGGAATGCAACCATATGACCAAGGAAGAGGAAAAAAAGAATGCCCACAAATGAAGTGTTAAGCGAAATAAACAATGCAGTGTGCACAGTGCTGAAAGACTTTAGCGAGGGAGGTGTTTTTCTTTACGGGCCCCAGCAGAAGTGCGGTTGGGGTGGTGGTGGGGTCTTGGTTGCGAGGCCTCCCCTGCTGCGCTAACTGTACAAACAGCAGCTTGACAAGCCAGCTGCACTCTGTACCAGACTCTACAGCTGAAACATATGTGAAGCGGTCAACACTTTCTGAGCCTGCCTTCTCTGCAACTTTGAGGGCGATGGAATGAGGTCTTTAACTGGGAAGGTGCTATTTGTATTTTTATAATTTAAAACTTACTTCAGAGACATCACAAATCATGTCTTTGTGATGAGAGCCCATAATCAGTAACATTCCCCAACAAGATGCCGTTGCCAGAATTTTGGTGATTTCTGCCGGGAAACTTACTTAAATTGTGGTCACAGATAAATGTTTTCAGATCCATAACCATTCATTAATGGTCAAAAGCATTGTGTTGACCCCGCTCAAGCACAGAGCATCCTATGTGCTGTGGTTAGCAGATTGTTTGGCAGTTACCGCAACTCAATGCAATGTGTTTCAGTCTGCTTATCAGTGTAAACATTGATTATTTTTTTTAGGCCAAGGAGGTCACTTGTCGAGAAAATGGTAGGGGAAAATTACTTGGATAGAAATCAAGGTTCTCTCAGCAAGTCTTTGATGATGACCAGGCTGAAATCTCTTCAGTGTTTCTGTTTCAGCATCATTAGCTATTGTAGTGGCAAAAAGAGATAACCAGATATTAGAAAATAGGTATGACAATACTGACATACTGATGCTGCTTTGGAGCACACTGCCAACAGAGGTAATTTCTAAGCAGAGACAGAGTTTCAGATAAACAAATTCTCATTCCTCTCTTAGCCCTGGCTCTGTCAGTCATTGTTTATCATCACTGTGCAAGACAGACCACAGGGTTAGGTCTCTTTGCAGGTGTAGAGATGAGTGAAAAATATACTCCACACCTTCAGCTGTTTATTTGTTCAGTTTGCCAGTTATGTAACATTTCTACAAGGCTATGTCCTGAAATCTGACATCCCAACCAATATTGCCTTGGTGCTGTTGATTTAAACAAATACATCCACTCAACAACCAACAGGGAGAGAGAAAGAAACTGCTCAGAGTTAAGAGTTAATTCACAGCCCTGCCAGACATCCTGTTGTTAGGTAGGTGTGTGTTGTGGGTGTAATGCAGAGAACAGCAGTTGTTCCAAGAGGGACTGACGGTGGGTGATGGAGGATGGAGGAAGAGGCGGAGGTGGTGGTGGTAGTGAGGGAGTTATTTTAGTGTCTATTATTGGATGAGATTTCCAAGAAGGTTAGCTATGACTTCCAGGGCCCAATGTGTGAAGTGTGAAAAACCTCTGACACCTGCATTAGTGTACAAGTGCATGTGCTCACACATTTATGCGCACACGTGCAACCTAATTAACTTTCTCATAGAAACCTGCTGCATTCGACTCCAAAAAGGTGAAAGTGAAGGTGTGCAATTAAAGGAACATACAGTGTCCTTCAGAGGGATTACAGCTGGTGTTATTCTAACATTTTTTTTTATAGTAGAATGTAGGTCAGCAGAGAGGAAGGACACTCTTTACATTCCCAGAAAACCCCAGAATGGGAATATGATCCCTTAGTATCCAACTAGAGCTGAACTTGACTGAGAGAGTGCAATTCAGAGAGAGGTAAAGTGAAACAAAAGCTCGCACCCAGGCATCTCACCAGAGACATATGGAAGGTATTACTTAAGGAAAAACAGCTTTGCATTTTTGAATAACACCCAATCTTATGGGAAACCCATCCGGGGAAGTAAGAAAGTCAGAAAGCTCTTTATACAGCCTCAGTAAAAGGTCAACATATTGTAGTTCTGCATTTACTTTAGAAATCAGTGCAGTTACTTAGCCACATCAGCTCCTAGTCTTAACTTAATGGTGCATGATGAGTAATACTCATTCAGTGTGTGTTCAGATAACACCTTACATCACGTTATTGAGAACTGAGCAAACCCTGTGCAGCAGTGAAGATCTCCAGCTCTCTACAAGACACTGCCGTTATCTTACAGCTAGCAGCAATGTAAACACAGCTGTATTGCACTGTTTATTTTAATTTATATCCTCCACTCTTCACATATAATCCAAAAAGTACCTCATTTTGTTTGACTTACCTTATGTGCAGGTGTGGGACACGGAGTTGGAGCGTACAGCGGAAGAGTGGGCTGAGACCTGTTTGTGGGAGCATGGTCCTGCTGGATTACTGCCACAGATAGGACAGAACCTGGGAGCGCACTGGGGAAGGTAAATAATAAATCAGAATTCATAGTCTTTGCATATATACACTTTTTGTTAATCAAAGGTTAAGCATAAAAAACATTTATGGACTTTCAAATCAGCACCTGTGTGCAGGCAATTTGATGACAGACATCAATCCAGCTCTTGACTCTGTTGTGTTGTGTGGAGGACTGACTGATGAACCACATGCATCTTATTCTGTGCTGTCTTTTATCATATGGGCAGGAACAGAATACACTTGCATGAAAATACAAACCTGAATAGGAGCACAAGAAATATACCACTTAGTCATACAGTCAGCTTTTCATTGTTGGCTCAAATCATTATTTTAAATAGTTTAAAATTGTAACTTCTTTTAGCTATTTTAGAAGTTATTTTAGAAACATTTAGTTTAGCACAACTGCTAGTTAGCTTGTTTGGCAAGTGTACAGTTTTACTTTATTTGACCAATTAAGAGCCATTAAATGAATTTCCCTTATTTATTTTACTTTAAAGAACCAATGTAGCACTGTATAATGAATTAAGTCCACTTGTTACATTTTGTAGGAGCATTTCAGTAAGTTATATAACCAACATATTCATATAGAGGACAAATTACTTTGGATTTGCAACATTTATACACAGTGCTGACTTATATTACCTACCTAGAGCATGTCTCTCATGAGCCAACAAATTAAGGCAACTCAGATTCAACGGCCCCTGTAAATTAGTGGCTGTATTGAAGCAAAATCACACACTATACAGAAATTGTTTACTCTGGCCCCCACAGAGCATCTGGAAACAGCACTGCTTCACACAAAAGACTCTTGTTCCACATCTAATCATATCTCTCCACAGTCAAGATGGCCACTTGATTCTAATCAGATTAACTAGCAACACCTGGTGCCAAATCAGTGTCAGTCCTTGGTCACTGCAATTTATTTAAAGAGCACTAATGCTTGACTGCTAGCTGAATAGCAGTCTTAACAGATGTGTTTACATTGAATTGCTACCAATGGACGTTAACTGCAGATGGCAACTACAAATATTTGTTGTTGTGTTTTGTTGTAGTGCAGGATTACTTAATCTTTTCATACATATTGTGTATCAAATAAATGATTGCTTTCTTGGTTCAGTAGCCCTGTAATATGAAGGATGATGTGTCCCCCTAGGGTCTCAAGTTACCCTGTTATCCCCATATTTTGAAGTTAGAACTCAAAACACATTTTTATAGACTTTGTGGTTTTGGAAAGGATATGTGTGAATGCTAATTTGCCATTTATATTTACAAGAGTTGTTTTGTTTTGTGCTACCAATCATTTGAATATAAGCCAACACATAAAGGTCACCTACTGTATGAGTATCATTTTTATGCATATAAGTTGCAGTAAGAGGACTTGCAGTAAGCAGGAAACAGCTTTGATGATTAATACCAACTCCCACACCGACAGAGACGCAAGACAATAGAAATGTTATTTTGAACATTGTCGCCATAAGTTACTCATCTCTCCAGGTATCGTCCACCCACGTTCCATGTGCAGGCCTGGTATGATGAAGTGAAGGACTACTCATTCCCTTACCCACAGGAGTGTAATCCCTACTGCCCCTTCAGATGCTCTGGCCCAGTTTGTACTCATTACACACAGGTAGCCACTATAGTTCTGGAGACCTAAGTGATTTAAGGATGTACAATCAGTCAGATTTGTATTTCATTGCCTGTCTTGTCATTCTTTTTGTAGCTGGTCTGGGCAACCAGCAGCCGGATTGGCTGTGCCATCAACTTGTGTTACAACATGAATGTGTGGGGACAGATTTGGGCCAAAGCTGTCTATCTTGTCTGCAACTACTCACCAAAGTAAGCGCATTTGTTTTGATGTACTTTCACAGATACGAAACTGAGATACAGGCTGTAAGAGAACAAGAATATTTAGTTGTCCTTGTGTCATTTTGATAGGACAGTATCATTTGGTGCTGAATTTTGAACATTTTCCACTGTTCAAAATGATTGCACACAAAGAAGCTGGAAATCTGTATGGATTATCAGTTTTGTAAGTAGCATCTGTTCTGTTTAATGTGACCTGAACAGAGGAAACTGGTGGGGCCATGCTCCTTACAAACATGGCACCCCATGCTCTGCCTGCCCCCCCAGCTATGGAGGTGGCTGCAAGGACAACCTCTGCTACAAAGGTATGTGTGGGGAAAAGTGGAGAAAGACAGAGTAAGAAAAGCTGTGGAAAAATGTCCTTACTATACCTTGATTTTGTGACTGTACTTGAAGATGACAGTTCCTATCCACCACAAGAAGAAACGGAAGAAAACAACTTCATCGAGCCAGAGGCCCCCCGTACTCCGCAGAAGCCCCGGCCTCGGGCCCCCAAACCTGAGCCTCCCAGCCTCCCTGCCCCAGCTCCCACCAAGCCCCCCACAGAGGACCTGCAGAAGAATGAAGTGGTCAACACACAGCAGATGTGTAAGCTGCCATTTAACTGTTTATTCTGGATCTAGTTACACAAAATAGGGGGGTGTAGGATCTGGTTTTAGGGATGGGAGGTACACAGAGTGGCAAGAATTACAGGACAATATCCACTGTAAAAGAAAATAAAAAACAAGGAAAACTGCTTTTCAAAATTGGGTCAGAACCTAACAATTTGTGAATAGCTGCTTGCTCAGTGTTGAGTAAGCAATAATGGATAACAAGTGCAAAAAAATAGGCCTTGACCGGAATATTTTTCTTGCAATTTATCTTAAATTGCCTTGATTTTCTGTACTTTTTATCTGTCATCTCCCTGATTAACTTTGACAGTTTCTGAAGTGTACTTAATATTGCAAGTCACTCTTTAGAGCAGGGAGGGGAGGTCTATTTTAGCATGATCCCCTGAGTGTGTGTTTGCTTTTGGCTGGCTGAGAGGGGTTGAGGGGTGAGAGGGGCTCGCTGTGGTTTTTAAATGGCTTCCTCTCCGCAGTGCAAGGGGGGCCTGTGCTTGTAAGCTGAGACACTTCCTCCAGTATTGCTGACCACCCTGAACCTTGGCTGCAGGAATTCTTTCTGGTTCTGAAAGCATCACAACAATAGTTTTTGCTGAGTTTCACTCAGCTCGGGCTTTTAGATGTTAGTCTTCCGCATCGGAGCAGCCGGTTCATGCGTGTTGTTTCCTGTACAAGCACTCAAAGGCCTTTATGTTTGTGTGTTTCAGCTCAGCTTGTGACTTGTGACACTAAACTTCGAGATCAGTGTAAAGGAACACCGTGTAACAGGTACAGTTAAGATGAGCTACAGTAAAATCAGCAACAACTCAAAATGGAGTATACAGTACATTTCACATCATTTTTTGTATCTACAGATATGAGTGTCCTGCTGGGTGCCTAGATGCTACAGGAAAAGTAGTTGGGACAGTATACTATGAAATGGTGAGTACACAAGTAGACACATGTCCAAAATTGCGTTATCTGATAGGGTGGGTTCAGTATTATGCCAATTAAAAGTGCTATATTTAAGTTTTTGCCATCACTACCCAGCCAACATTAGCATTAACAGCTGTTTACTTGCCGAAAGTTTCAGCCATCATTACATTTACAGTAGGTTAGTATATATCCTCTGGTTGATGCTGAAATCATAATATTTCTTTTAGACTGGTAAGTATAGCTTAACAGTTGAATAAACTAACTGCTTAAGTATCTTAATGCTGATGTTGGCTATGTAGTGATAGCAAAAACATACATATAGCACTTTAAACAACTGTGTATTCAGTCAACGTATGACAACAGAGAGCCACTTGCTTACTAGTGTGTCAGCAAAGGAACTGCAAAGCAAATGTCAAAAATGTTCTTTTTTGCAGCAATCCAGTGTGTGCAGAGCTGGTCTACATGCTGGTGTCATAGATAATGATGGAGGATGGATGGATGTAACAAGACAAGGCAGAAAGGAGTTTTTCATCAAATCCAATAAGAATGGAGTCCAGTCTTTAGGGTGAGACCATTATGTTATAATTAAATATATAACTAGAATTCATACTGATGAGATTTAATAGCAAGATTTGTAAAATATGCTGACACTAACTAAAAATAATGAAGTCTCATGTCAATGTTGTGTGTTTCCTCTTGACAGAAAATATCAAAGTGCTAACTCCTTCACAGTTTCCAGAGTGACAGGTTAGTCTGACAATAATGTGACACTGTAATCGCAGATATGTTACATTCTATATTAAAATGGCTCATTAAAGCTGTGCTGCAGCTGTGTTTGTTGGCACTGACTGAATATCTTCCCCACAGTCAAAGCCATCACATGTGAGGCCACGGTTGCACAGCTGTGTCCTTACCAAAAGCCCGCAAAACACTGTCCAAGGTATGAATCTGACTGTGCCTCTGCCTGCATGTCATTCTCTTTCACGAGGTCCCCACCTTTGTGTAAACTCTACTCATTACTCATGTCCAACTGTTGTCTTTGTAGGTTATACTGCCCTAGAAGCTGTTTAGAGGAGAACCCTCACATATCCAGAGTCATTGGCACCAGAGTATACTCTGATGTAAGTCCCTCTTTTTGTGGTAAAAAAAAAAACAAAAAACTCCTCATGTGTTTAATGAATATAGAGACAAATGAATCAACATCTCTCATGTCACCTTTCCTTTGTAGAAGTCTAGTATATGCCGGGCAGCAGTCCATGCTGGAGTCATCAGGAACAATGTGGGTGGTTACATTGATGTGATGCCAGTGGACAAGCGGAAACACTACATTGCCTCATACCAAAATGGCATTTTCTCAGAGAGGTATGTGATGACTCATGACTAATCTGCAATTACTGTTTAGTGTGTGTCAGGCTGGAATGTAGCACACACCAAGTTCCAGTGCCATTTGCAGTTCAGGGTTAATCACAGGTATTATTTTAAAGTCTTAACTATCAATTCAATATGATGTAAAAACATTTAACATTAGAGGGTGTCTGGTATACCTTTGTAGAATTAATTATTAACTAATACAATGTCAGCATTCTTTCTCAGATCTTGGGAAAGGAGTTAAGGGGTTAATTTGCTGAGGCTCAGAGAGGAGGAATGAGAAATCAATGGCTCTCAGGTAGAGAGAAATTTATCCACTCTGCCCTCCCTTGTGGTCCTAATCTTTTCAAGATGCAGGCAGTTCATTACATTTCTTATGCAGTGCACATGGGAGGGTGATTAGCATGCTTCAAGTTTAAAATAATGAATAGCTTGGCAATTAGACTAGAGAAGATGAGTGGATTTCCATGTTGTTCTGAGAGGGGTTAGGTTTTTTTTTTTGTTTTTTTTTTTTTTACCAGTGAGACAAAAAGGGCAGCAGATGGGCAAAGGTCTAGAGTTTAACACAGTGGCTAAGATAAAGACAAAACATATGCATTGAGAATACAGGATCTCATAAGGGATCAATGTTGAGTCAGACTTCAGACAGGATTAGCCTAGTCCCAATGATATGGTGGATGAACTTAAACCAGATGAGGTTACAAAGGGAATGGACCTTTTCCTATTCTTTTTGTGAAAACACATTTTCAAAATCAGCCTCCAAATGCCGTCTCTCCCAACACACAGGAGAAGATCATGGCAGTGCAAATCAGTTTATGTTGAATAGAAACCTATTTTGCACAGACACTAGGAACTGAATCACTGAAGCCATAGTGACCATGTAGGCAATGTACACTAAGATGCATTGTCCACATAATCTGTGAAAAACCTCCACAAAGCACCAAACATATTCCCAGGATCAAGCACCTCAAGTAGAAAATAACAGCTTTGCAAAGAGAGCACTGCATTGTCGGTGTAGAGGAATATTTTTGCTTACACCACCCCACCACTTTTTCTTGTCTACTCCAAAGAGGAGGGGTGAGAGTAGACAACCTTAGCTGGTGCCACGTGCTGACACAGAGTAGGAAACAAGAGACATCACTGGTTTGTAAGGAGGCTATTGGAATGTTAAGAGGCTTAACCGTGGCAATAAAGTACTCACGATCTATGCAGTGTAAAATGTTCTATTCCTGGTACAGTCATATAGCTCACTGCATCTAGAGGAGTGAGTAGCTCTGACCTTTTATATCAGGAGATGAATTAATAAGTTTGGTCAGTTTGGATTCTGTGAAAAGACTTTGCTGAGGCTAATACAGTGAGAGCATGTGTTGAATCCATGCTAGTTTACAACAGCATTAAGGTTACAGGTCTGTACCAGCCTCTGTTTAAAGCTAAAAGTGACCAACATACTATATGGTGTGTTCCTTTTTTCTTTAGAGATATTAAATTACACCAACTTTAGATTGTTCTGTGGTCTGCAAAATGCCTAGTGTTAACATGATCTGTGTAGAGGACACACACACACACACACAGAGTCTCAGTTATTCTGTGGCCTTCACTCTCTCGCTTTACTCTCCCCCTCTTCCCTTGTCTCTCTCCACCACATTTATCTCTGTCACTCTGGTGAGATGCCAAACGTCTGTCATTATCTGCCCATCATTTATCTGTCTCCTTCAACTCCACAACATGTCTGTCTTTGTTGGATTAACACATGAAGTCCCCTGTGTTTGTGTATAAATGGGTGGTTAATCTGTTTTCTCAGGGAGCCTCAGCCTCTATCTGTTTGTGTCCAATCTGTCATCAGAGTGTCAGACGACACACTGACGTTTCTGCGTAAAAACCTGAAGTCTATCTGTTTGTGTGTGTCTGTCATCTACGTCTCTCTGCAAAAAAGGCTGGGACGTGCTCTGTATCTGACACATGCCGCACCCAGGCTGACTCTACCCTCTTGTTTCTCTCTTCCCCTCAGCCTTCAAAACCCTCCCGGAGGGAAGGCGTTCCGGGTGTTCGCTGTGATTTGAGTGCCCCAGAGAGCAGCTTCACCAAACAGAAAGTGCACTTGGGTTGGTGAATAGGTGGTAATCAAGCCCTGTTGTCAAAACTCAATGAGTGAAATGTTTCTGGCTTTGCTACACTCCAGGGGTTAGGGGTCGTCTCCATGACAGTATAAACCCAGCAACAAAAACTTGACACGTACACAATAAGAACCTGTTTCAACTCCCTTGCATGGAGTTCTATTTCTGTCATCCCTAGCAGGAAATGTTGTCAATTGTAAATATCTCTGAATGGTTTGCTACCGTAATATTTTGTTGTACATATTTGTTAATAGTATTACATTTTTTGTCTTTGTGCCATTTTCTTGCCTTTTTAACAAATAGCTCTGTATGAATATTGATTATACAAATCCTATGATATAACATTACAATGGCACTTAAGGATGAATATCATTTTATTGTCTGGCACATTTTTACTGGTGCTTTGGAGAGGTGTCTTGTCATATTTTGTACTTTTTTAATGACTGGAGAACAGATTGTTATACATTTATTTTTATATGATTATGCTTTACATCAATATGATTTATAAAGGATGCTGCTATATGTTCTTATCTTTTCGTGTATTGTAATTGCCGGAACAGGTTTTTTTTTTTTTTTTCACAGCTAAAGTGCTTTAGTTAAAACTCCCTGCAGGTCAGGAAGTACACTCATCCCTCAGAGTTGTCATTTCTCCAAACAAAACCTATGTGTACCTGACTTCATCATAAATTGTATTTTACTGGATGCCGCTGCCCCAAAGTTGTTTTCAGGTCATATCTATTCATCTCCTTTTGACACTCATACACAGAAACAATATTATGCAACAGTTGTATTTCATGCAATGTGTTGGGGAGTGGTGATTGTAAATCTACACATATACCTGCTCATATATATATATATATATATATTTTTTACCAGCTCTCAGCTTTCTTTCAAGCTGCATTCTCTATAATGGGCAATTAATTGTATTGCTGTCTGTTTCTTTGTGCATTATATATATTTTCCTACCTCAGGTTGTTAGGAAAAGTTCATTTTGCAATAAAATATTACAACCTCCACAATTCTTTTACACTTTTCTTCAAATGCACTGGTGAATGGCATTTTGCATTATACATTTATAATAATATACTGTACTGACTGATGATACTCTCATTAGGTTTTATCATCATAGTCAGTACCCACAATATATTGCCTTTCAAATATGAACCACCCAGGTACAGTGGATGGCACATGCTTCAAGCATCTGCTTTTAGCCACTGCCCAAAAAACTGTAATTCCATGAAATGTATTTTAGAAATTGACAAATGTCTCTTTCAGACTAATGTTAGTATTGGTTTTCTTGCTGTAAATCTGTGGCGGCTGTGGGGGTGGCGGGTGGTGCTGCATATTTATTCCTATTCTTGAAGATTTCTTGTAAGTAACATGAACATAACTCAGAGGCGTGTTTACTTGTACTGATTTATCTCAGCCTCACACACCACACTGCCTCTGATTCATTTCTAAGCATAGTCAAAGATAAATCTTGCAATAAATGCGATCTCTTGAAAACTAAGAGGTAAATAATATTTTGTAGCTGCAGACTTTGACAGGAAATCCTCTTTTAATTGTCCACAAAGGCTACACACAACATATCTAAAACTGGCTGAATATTGGCACCACACAGAAGGCTGTGAGTGGTCTTGAACAGTTCATCTGATCTGGGTTAATATGGGTCATAATACCTCCATATTAAAACTGACAACCTGCGCTTAAACCTCAATGGCAATGAGTCATTTCACATTTGCTCTAACCCAGTGCATAAGCATGCACAGCCAAAACACCAAAGATCAAAGTACCTCAGGGAGTCACTGAAGTGGTAGGTTTCGTGTAGCTGGCTGAAGACTGAACCCAATCCCCCAGACTTCCAGATCCATAGCTCCATTTGAAGGAGAGGCTGGTGTTACTGATGTTAAAGCCTTTCAGGATGTGACACCCCCTCCTCCACCTCCCCAATAACCACACTGGTTATTCATCCAAACCTTGGGGAGCGGAAGCATTTGATTTTAAATGTCCCGGCTTTCCTCCTCTGCTCCGTCACCGGGGAGCGGAGTCGTCACTCCTCATTTGCTTCTGAGCGGTGGTGGAGTGAAATGACCAATCTATAATGGGTTCCACCATATCGATGTCGGACAGTGTTATGATGTCTGGAGGGCTGCAATGGGTTGTGACTCAAGCTGCCAGTCTTTGTCATTCCCTAGACAAGTGCTACTAAATCCTGATGGGCTGAATGTACAGCCACTGGCCTGGTGACACTAATGTGACACAGTATAAATGCAGTCTTGTTAAATTAATTTTCTATGTGGGTTTACAGGTGTGGGAATAGTAATTACAAATCTATTTGCATTAGGAAATGTCATTGCACACCTGGGAAAGGACATGCTACATTCACGCTGACCCTCACAACATCTGGAAAACAAGTTATTAGTGATGAACCATGGGAAAAGGGAGATACAGTGTGTGTGTGGTGTGTGTGTCTGGGAGGCTGACATCCTCTATTACTTCATTTTGTCCATACCGTTGCCCAAAAACACACACTCTGCATGAAAAACAACATCAAGTTCGAAAACGTGTGCTTGCTCACACTCATTTTCGCTCTGACATATCGTGTTTGGATTCAAACAGCTCACTCACGATTGGCTTAGCTCTGCTGGAGAAGGGGGGTTGGAGGGGCTGACGAGTGATTGATATGCCGTCTGTGCATGCCCGGGTCCTGCAAGAGAGAGAGAGAGAGAAAAGAGAGGCATACATCAGACAGGTGTCAAAATTCACAGCAGGGTGCGGTGATAGGTGGCATTCAGAGGCTCTGAAGAATGAAAGGCAAGAGGACGTGGAGGAGAGTGAAAGGGAGAGAACACGGGACGGAGTAAAGGGCAGAGAGATAACCTGAAGGCTAGAGAAAACAGCGTGAAGTTTTGATTCTCCGACACCGTCATGAGCATGACACCAAGTTTTCCTAACTTTTAGAGTTCATGAAACCCATATAAAAGCTTCACAACATAAAGTTTTTCGGGGCCAGTTTTGAAACATTCTTGGATATCAGTTAAAACAAAATGCTGCTGACTTAAAATAATTAAGGAAGAGGTCCAACATATCAGTTGATGGTGATAGATTATTGTGTGCCTTCATATGTAACCCACCTAGACAGACGAGGGTGCATTAGGAGTAAACTGACAGAGCGACAGCCACCGGCCCATTAGGACCAAGGAGACTGAGTGCCGTGAAGACAGATGGGATGAAAGACAAGCTTGCAGCTAGCAGGGTCTGCATGGTGCCACCAGTGTTTTCACACTGTCGTTTAAAATAAGGAAGGCCATTAATAACCTCCTCACTGTGCTCTGCTCTGTTGCAGTCTGGCGCTTCTTGCAGAGCTAAATGTGGCGCTGCATGGCAGCAGACTGGCAGACTGTGTCAAAGAAAACCATATATACCTGAGGAGAGGGGAAAGACGGAGAGGAGGCAGACAGAGTTTGTGTGTGCTCCTGCATTTGTTTGCGCCATATGTGCTGTATATTTGGGTTTAATTGTATTTTTTCACTTACTCACCTGTTTGTTTATGTGCTTGTGTGTGTCTGTGCCGCCTGTCCCACCATGGTTGGATGTGAATCAGATAGCAGTGATGCAGTCAGGGAAGCCGTCAGCACCGAGGTGAAAAGTTATGGTTGCCAGTGGTAATGACTGTGTTCCTTCTTGTCAAACCTTTACTTTGGCAGATGAACAAAACATAAAATTTGACAGGGAGTGGGTTTTTTCCCCTCACGATCCAAAAATATTACATGTACATAGCCACACTGTGAATGTGTTTTTGCAAAGATGGAGTGGGTACTTTGGTGGAGAAAAAAATAAGCTTTTCCTGAGTGGCAAGGTGACTCATATAATTATTGAGTTATTTTAGGCCTCCATGCTTTTAAAACAAACCTCTGACAAATCTTAGACATTTGATTTATAATAACCATTCATTACCAGCTGGCTCTGCTGTGACTAACCCACCCAGCTACTGGAGTGAAATTGAAAATCTTTAAGCATGCATTAGAATTGTGGCATCGGTCCATTAAGTTAGTGAATTTTACCAGATATTCAATTTTTTTTACTTTAAATGTGTCAATCAGGGGCCAAAAGAGGAATGGTTTAAGATGTGTTAAATGTTTTTGTTCTTGCCTGTGCTCATGTGAAAAATGGTTCCTCCCTGAAAGGATCATTATTCCACATTGAAACCCAGAAAAAAGATTGTCTTCAAACAGCATTTCTATCCAGAATTCTCAAAAGGCAAAGAAATATGTGACGTGGTTCCCTTATTGGATTATTTTACTGAGGTGTGAGCAGTGTGACCTAATACTGTCAAACCAGTGTCTCTCTCCATGTGAATAGATATGGTATGCTGCTATAATCTAATGTGAGCATTAGTGGTTGAATATTGAACCCTAGAAGAAAACAGTGCCATTTGTCGGTGCTGAGGTTACAGCACCTACACGATGTCAACAGCTCAGACTTGGCCAATGTGTTGTACCAGGTTAATTGCAGGAGGCAGGAGGATCAAATAGTCCCTGTGTTTGTCAGTCCAACACCAATAAAGGAGGCTTTCCAAGACAAAAGCTTCCTTTGTTTGATAGAAAAGTAAGACATTTGCTGCTGCAAGATTACTTTGTTTATGTATACTCAGGTGAATAAATCCAATTAAGAACATCTGGCAAAGGTACTCCTTACAGATTATGCTAAGCACAGTATTGTACATCTACATATTTACATGCTGTGCTGTCTCTCGCTGTCTCCCTCCCTCTTGTGCACATGTATCTTTGTATGCACACAGTGTTACATACTCATCTTACTTCTGTCATGACAGTCAGGGTTTCAGCCATAATTTAAATGCTTTATTACCAAGTAAACATCAGATGATTTATTGTCAACAATTTGCACACAAAAAGACGCTAACTGACATTTGTTCCTGTATAAATGGGTGTCAGTGAAGCAGTTTTATGCTTTGGATGCAGATGTGGGCCACATGTAAAAGCCTTTCCTAAAACAAGCACTGTGGAATAGGGAAAGTTGTGCTTAGAGTACCTCTCCAGGAGGGACTGGCTGCCTCCCAGACTGCTCTGCTGTTAGATCTGCCCCTCAGAATAAATAATGACAAGTCTGAATCCAATCTGGGCATTTAAAGAAACAAATTCAGATCTTGCCTTCGGAGGAGTCTCAGGCCAATTTTTAAGCCTCCTGGTTGTCTCCAGATACTTCAGAGGATCAATGTTTTATAGCAGCCTTATTTTTTTATAGAAGGACATATCAATAAGTCAGCTGTCTAACTGGGCAAAGGGTTCCTGTTTATCCTCAAGACATGGGTCAGCTAAGATTACATTAATGATAACAATGATAACAAAACTGTAGCTGAGGAATGTGGCATCAGTCTTCACACACAATAATAATAGAGGAAATACTGAGTTTCAACATAGACAGAGTTTGCCTATCCGAGGCACAATCAGACGACCTGCCTGTAAAACAAACACCTGTTTGCAAAGGAAAGGAAAATAAATGTTGAGGAAGGACTGGAACAGAGTATAAAATACCTGGCAAGACAACAAGGAACAGTCTGAAGAAGCTACATACAGTAGAATCATGGATGAACAACAGAGCCATGCATGGCAGACAGGCACACACACTCCTTTGCAGTCAGTCATAATACAAGAAAGAGGAAGTGGGAGATTCTTGGGCCAAGGCCCAGAGGGCCCAAGGGTAGCTGAAGAGGAGCACAGCATGAAAAAATGGAAAAATGAAAAAAACTCATGAAAAACTACAGGTCATAGTACACTACCTCAAAAGGAATCCCAAAATAAGTTTGTTTTCATATTTTTGTGCAAGTCCGCAAAAATGATTCCTTTTGTAGCTGCCTGCAACACAGTGGTACAGTAGACAGACTTATGAGCAGTGGGTGATATACCAAACAAGTCTATGACAGAAGTTTACTACTGCATTTACATTGGGATTATGGTCAGGGTGCACAGAGTGCAAAATATAAAGAGGTGCAACGAATCAGGCGCCGATGATGGGCCGCAAAATCACGGAGGAGGCCGTCCCCGGACTCTGACGTCATAACTGACCTTTCGTGTATTTACAGAGGAGGTTTGATTTCCACTCTTTTTCCATGCTCACACATGAGCCGTTGTGAAGCGGGCCCTGGAGGTAAAAGAGTAGCTTTGTCCTGACCTGGATGGTGAGCACTGGAGTCATGTGCTTCTGCCAATTCCAGTGAAGGGCCCACAAGCCATGACCATTGAGGAAAGCACAAGCATCACCTGTTTTATATTAAATCAGTCGGATTAAATAAGGAAGCCAATAACCTGCAGCTCTAAAGGTGCAGTTTTAGCCAAATTTGGCCCCCAGCTACTCTGATCATGCTTGTTAAAACTGTTTTCAAACTGAGTGGAGGGTCAAAGAAATTCATGAATGTGCACCTGACCATTTGATGCATGTCATATATAGTGATAAAGATGTTCCCCTCAGTATTTCAGGACCTAGCAACAACAATCTACGGAGCATCTTAATTTCTATTTTGCTGCGTAGATTTAAAATAAACATGACAAAGCACTTGCTCTGTAGCAGAGTGCTTTTATGTAGCAATATAAACCATCTGATTCAAAGCTTGTATGCTCCTCATTCATCACCTTATGAAGTTTCTGAACAAGTATCTCATTATCATACAGTAGAGACATGAAGACATTAAACAACCCCTTCAAAATACTCCCCCTTACGCTGCAGACAATATTGCCCTCTACAGGGCGTACATATTAGTCACGCTTGTCTGTCGCCACTCTTTTTTGGAGTGCAGGCTGTGATGAGTTAAAGGGACATAGCACCACATGTCGATGAATGTATAATTACAGTGTTTAGAGAGGTGGAGGGTCATGGGCTGCAGAGAGGCAGAGAGAAGGGTGAGGCTGCCCTGCAATCTTAAAGACCCTGGTTCACAACCTAGAGGCTCTATCATCTGTCCTGCTTTACTATTAATACCTACTCAGTTTAACATGTGGTGCTCTCTTATGACACAAAATTAATGTGTTGACAACAAAAAAAGTTGAATAATGTGAAATTGAATTTAAAACATGATTAAGAAGACTGATCAGAATAATAACTCCACAAGACCTGATATGAATTAATCCCAGGAACATGGGCACTAATTTATCAAGTGTCTCTGAGCATGAAAGACAAATTAAAATGAATGAGATGGTCGCACGAAGGACCTGGTCAGTGATCCAAGACCAGCCACTCCTTCACTTAGAAAGTTGATGAACTCAGCTCCTGGTTCACAAATTAGCTGTTTTGCAAAAAATAAGAAATAGAAGACAAAACAGGCCTCTCATCACTCCTCATCACACAGAGCAAGGCACCTATTTTGCTCCCCTATCCTCACATGTGTGATGAACACTGGATTCATCCCCCCACCCCACCCCAGGGTTGTTTTCTGTAAGAAATGCCACAGCAGCAGAACAGCTAAGTCTCCCGAGATCCAGCAATGGGTTCGGCCTCGCTGTGACACGAGATGGACCCCAATTTGGGACACAAAGACTGGGTCAAAACAGCAGGAGGTACAGCCTTTTCCCTGAGAGTGATCCATTCCTTTTTCTATTCATTGTGTCTGTGCCCTTGCCTCTGTCTCTCCTCTCCCTATTTTTTTTTTGTGTGTCTTCCCCTCTGCTTCACCCTCATCTGTCTGCATTTCTTTCCTGTTTTCCTCCCGTCTTCCCCCTCACTCACTTTCCTTACCATTCATCCTCTTCCATTAGCATAATGATCATTAGTGCACTTACATAGTTTACCTCTAAAGTTCATTTTCTGACTCATGCGCTCATTTACAATTATAAATCTTCTCCAAATGCAAATGTGCGTGTTATCTTAATTTCGATGGCTAGAATTTAAAATGGACAATCATGAAAGGTGTATCTGCTAGATTGCCTTGCAAATTAATTTGCACAAGCAGACACGCTGCTGAAAATCAAATCTTATCCACAGTTCTTCTGATACATTTTTTTGGTTAATTTGGTAATGCAAGGATCCCTTGTAATAGGCTTACACGCCCATCTGTGATTCAAGTAAGGGACCCTCTCAAATCGCCCACTCTCATGACTCACCTTCTACAGAAGGACAGAGAGGCCCTCCAACCACTTCTAACTGTTATGGAGTAAATCACAAACATGTCATGGCCTGATCCTCTGGGACTACACACAACCTTAGCTGTCCTGCCTCCTTATATGGCCAAGGACCCACTGAGCCCAAATCAGTATACATCTCTTATTCTGAGAAATGGGCTTTTTTTGTCTTTTTTCCCCCTCTCTGTCCGCGCTCGCTTTTTCTCTCCAGGCATTGACATTTAATCAAACTCAACTCCCATTGTGCCTATTAACATATCAGGCTGATACGGGTTGCTGTAAAAAGCTTGAGTACAGGAACCCGAAGCAGAGCATTACCATAACTCTGCCTGTGCGATCTCCATTTTCTCTCCTCTGCCCACATGTAAAAATGCTTACCTGGCAAACAACTAAGCACCCCCCCCTCCTTCATTCACCCCGCTTATCTTTTTAGAATGTGTTAATTATTTAGCTGTTTCTGCTTATGAATGTTTGCCAAATAGCACTGAGACAAGCTAAGCATCTAATGCAAAGGCAATTTTAATATTTCACCAGACCATCAAAACGATTTAAAGTTTGCTTTTGCCTTGACTAAATAAACAGTTCAGGGGAGTTTTTAGGAATACTTAGTTTTTTAATGGATTGCATGGTTACTCTGTGAGCAGCTCAGTCTTCCCATTATTAATCATCATAGACATGAAGGGACTTTAATATGTGATGAAAATGGTGATGATTATGAGGTCAATACCTGATAAATTGCCAGATTGGACACGAGTTGTTTTTTTACAGCTCAGCAGAAACTGGCTGCTTTGCTAGTGACCTTGACGATAGTCTCGCTGCTCTTGAGTGACTCTCAACACATCTGACCCTGCTGGCAGCCGTTCATGTATGTCAGGGCCATATGCTGGTTTGTGTGGCATCCTAGCATGCTGAGCATGCAGCCTCTCTACCTGAGACCAACCAAAGCCAGACCTGGTTGTTGGTCTTGTATCACAGCAGGCAATTACTTCACCCGAAACTAGGACAGTTCTTGGTAATGACAGTCACCAGAGCACAATATTTAGCGCAATGAAAAGACATTGTTGCTGTCAGCATTGTTTTCTTAGAGAGAGGATGACAAGACAGTGGGAATGGAATGAGGCCGTGTTGTACAAAGAGGATTATGAAGACAAAACAACTTTGACAAGTCTGAAATTTGAGGACACTTCCAGGGAGATATGAAGACTATCAAAGTCAAGCTGTTTGTTGGAGAGGTGGCAGCTTGCAGCTCTGTGCGCCCTTGTGAATGTGATGAACAAGACAGAAAATACAGACGCAGAGTTCTACCTCTGGACTCAAAAAGCTGACACTTGACTGAATAGCTCTCCTCAAAGTTGCAGCCATCTACCACACCTAACAAAGTCCCCCTCCTCAGCACAGGATATTTTCTTGCAGTGCAACACAACAAATAAATAAATTAGTATGAGCAATAAGATAATTGAGCAGAGCTACAAAAGACAGGCTGCGCTGGAACATTTGTGTCCTCATTTATAAAAGGAAATCTATTTTCTGATCCTGCAACATTAATCTACGGTGCTTTCATATTGTTATGCTAAAAATTGGAAAATAAAGGAATCTGCAAGGAGGTATTCTGGAGGTAAAAGACTCTGATCTTCATTTAATCATGATTGTTTATATAACTCTATTACATAAGCCATCTCTTTTCTCCACATTTTAATCAACAGAAGTAATGACAGCCCCTCATATCAATACACCTGAGCCATCTGTTGTCTAATACCAAGGATTTCACTCTGTGTGATTGCACAACCCAAGCTACGCCTCTCACTACATCCCAATCAGGATTACAGCTTTGGCAGGGATCAGAATTTTGTTTCTGTTCTTTTATTTCTAGTGCTTTTTATTTGCCAATCTGCAGCATTGTATCTACAATATACAAGCTGCAGGCGGTTGTTGTGAGCGTTGTACAATCTAGCTCACTTACAATTTATTTGATCCCTCAATGGGGCACTGGACTACCTGGTTTTATTATTCAACAAATCAAACAGCATCAATTCAGGGCCACCTAATAATGACAAAACATGGTGCTCACACACTGGCAATCTCAAATTGTATTTCCTTATTAGCGGGCTGTCTGGTGAAAAATATGGAAATTATATTCATACTCAGACAGGTAATAACCAAAAAGGCAAGGTACAAAGTGTGTTGCAAATTAGTCTAAACACCAGGCTCTGTTGTATATTTGCATATTTTCTTTGAACATATTGTTGGCGGGATAAAGGGGAGGACAGAATTTGAAGGGGTACTTCAGATTTCAAAAGTTACATCAAAATTCACTAAACAAGTAGTCTTATTAAACACGTGAAGTGTTATAAATGATTAATGCAAGCACCTTGATCTGGACCTTGAGCACTTGCTCATACATGATTTTATTAATCAAAAAGATAAATGATGTGCTCAAACTCAGTATATGTGACCTATCAACCCTGCACTACTGAGCTAGAGGTAGTGAGGTAGTACAGAGGATTCATAAAGTCAGCAAACCTAACTGGCTGTTGCTTTAAATAATCAATAAATAATAATCTAATAATTTCAATAATCAATAACTGATCACAAAAAAAAAAAGTGGTGTCCTAGAGCAGCATCCATCTAAAGTTGGCGAACTTTGGAAATACAAACATTAGCTAACATGATCCACTGCACGCTAGTGGTCATACCAGACCAAGTAAGGCTGTAAAAACAACGTGAGCTAGAATGCCTTTGCTTATGAAATGAACTTTACATTGCAACAGGAACAATGTGTTATTTCTTCCTTCAAAGTATATTTTTAGTAGGCTGTTATTTCATTCCAGAGATGTGACTATGATAGTATGGCTGAGCTCATTTTTCATATAAATAACTGACCAAGTGCAAATCAACTAATTCAGCAGGCAACCCTGATTAGCCAGTTTTTTAGTTGAACCTCTGGGGAAATGACTCATTGTCCTTATCACCCCAGCTACAGAGGTCTACTGAATTTTAGAATAATAACAACGGTGGAAAAAAAATCCAAGTAAGAGTATTTTAAGTGGTAGCCACCTCCCTTGATTTAAAGATAACCCCTCCCGCCCTCCTCGGCAGATATCCCCCCACCCCCCTCGCTGTTTCGGGGATGGTGTGGTCCAGGAAGCGCGCCTCTCCTCTACTCTCCTCTCCGGCTCAAGTGAATCAGCTGACGAATGGTATCTCCCTCCTCTCTCCCCGGATGGATCGCGCCGCCGGAGCCGGGCAGCCTGAGCGCTGACACAGGAGCAGGTTGCCCACCGCTCGCTCTCCTCCCGCTGGATGTCGGACCGACCGAGCCTCAAGTAAAAGATTTCACCGGCCAAAAATAGAGGTTACTTTACTCATTTTTCACCTCGGGCAGGAAGCTACCCGCTTCCCCTCACCATGGCTTCCAACTTCAACGACATAGTCAAACAGGGATACGTGAGGATACGGAGTAAGAAACTGGGGGTGAGTACTGTTGCACTTGCTGTCTTGCGCGGTGGAGGAGAAATAAGAGGAGGGGAATGAGGTGGTGGAGGATGAGGAAGAAGCGGAGTTCCAGTTGTTTTGCGGTCTTTCAGCATCAGGGGCGGTTGGATTAAGAAAGAGGCTTTAATTGCTCCATAGGCAGCCGTCCTGCTGGGAGCTCTTCAAGAGGAAAAACAGATTAGAGCAGCACGAGCAGCGGCCAAGTTTCACTCAGTGCTTTGTGCTAAAATACTTCTGCTCATACTGAGATGCTGGTAAAGTCTAGGTGATTGACAGCTCAGTTGTCATGTGCACGTCGCTATAAATCATATCCCCCGTTTGTTTCGAGTTTCTGGCTTTGTAACTTTATTTTCTTGGAAAAAGTTAGGCTGCAAAATTGACTTTTCCAACCAGAGCTGTGGTTATGTAAGAGTAAGAATAAGAATAAACTACTCATAAAGAGATAAAATACTACAGGGAAAAAGGCTGACACATTCTGTAAAAGTATTATGACAGACATTAACCACACCATAACATATTAAAGTCTAATAAGGTCTCTTACAAATGAGCGCCACGGGCAAGACATCCCTTTATTATAGCGTCAGGAGCAAATTAACACTATGTCATATGACTTCTTGGATAACATAATAGGAATACTGGGAATGCCGTTCATCACTACACAAATGATCATCAGCCTGTTATCAGTCATCACAGCCCTACTGTACTTTAACTCTCTTTCAGCCTCAATGAATTACTCCTAGTAATGAAAAGTCTCATTGAACTCCAGCTGATTTCGGTGTGATCGCAGCTCCTCAGTGCCATGATAATGGATTTCTATTGAGATGCAGCGAGAAGAGAGGAAAAAAGAGGCTCAACTGCTTATGTTGAAATGAATGATATATATTCAATTATGAGTGCCTTATTGTCTGACTCATAAAGCCATCTGCTTTTGTTCATACTTCCAGCTCATTACGCTTACAGAGGGTGCACACTCCCTCTCCTCTGATGAAGTGTGATGATGGAGGCTAATGATGTCTGCCTCCTCACATCATCACCTGGCTTCATCAACACTGTTCTACTACTGTTTGCTGCTATTGTGGCTATCTTTGATTACTCTTTGAGAGTAATCTTTGTTGAGTAAGAGAAACCTTTACTGCCCCTAAACGACTTGCACAACATAATCCTGATAACAAATGAAAGCACAAGACATTTGTTGTTGTTAACATGCAAATTAACTCGCTCCTATACAGTTGGCTCAGTTTATTTACTTTTCAAATATGCTATTAGCTAGATGCATTCAGACCAAGAGGCAGCGTGTGTGTTTGTGTGTGTGGAGAGCCTATGACTTTGCAAAGCTAGTGAGGATGCATGCTGTGTTGGCTGTGCTCGAGGTATGGATGCCATATCTCTGCCAGTCCCACATCTCATCCTGCTGTTTGTCGAGAAAAACAGTTTGTGTCCTGATCGCCCACTCCCTCAGCACTCCAACGCTCGCTGCTGTTTCATCATAGAAAAGCCATGCTGCGATGGCCTCAGAGGACCCCAGTGGGGGTAGACAGAAAATATTTATCTGTCCATGCTAGGGTTAGTTATTCCAGGCCAGTTCTCATTCTGAATCAGAGAGAAAAACAACAGACTGAAACAAGAGTAGGTATCTGTGTGCCTCAATCAACAGGCATGGATACATCTCTTTGATTATTCCTCGTTTGACTCATTTTTCTGTGGGGAAAAATAGCTCGTTGGTGCTAAATGGCATAATTTCAAGTATTTCTATGTTGTGTTTTTGAGAGAGATGAAAATCCAAATGTGTGACAGATAACATGCGTGGGCTGACAGGAAAGATACACATCTGGGTAGAGGGGAATTATAATCACAGTTGGCTAAAATCCAAAAAGTGTTGTTTTGCAGCCCATTTGCAACACGAACCCAAACATCCTATTTACTTTATTTTTGTCTATTTATTTATTTATTTTTTTTCCATTCGTTGATGACTCAACAGCTCAATAATGTTCATGGCTCTGAAGAGAGACACGAGGCATCATTATCCTGATATGCCGTACAGAGCGGAGGGATAACTGGATACATGCAGACACAGACGCAGATTTAGTAACATGGAAACAGAGATGCACTTCCCTCTTAGCTTCCTCATAAAAACACAGCCAAAAGTGCAACACAGACCTGCATCCAATGATCCATCCTGTCACTAGGGCCGGGTATCATTTGACATGTTTCGCTACGCTGCAATCTGATACTTCAGTTTTGTTACTAATACCAGATGAATACTTCTTTCGATACTATACTTTGAAGAATATAATGTAAATTCCAATTTTTAATTTGATGTAACAATTAAAATAGGGCTGCAACTAAGGATTATTATTTACTACTTATTTTCTTTGTTAATTGATTGTTTGGTATACAAAATATCAAAAACAGTTCAAATGCCCATCAGACATTCTCAGAGCCCAAAGTTACATCTTTAAATTGTTTTATTCCAACAAATAGTATTCAGTTTACCATGATAAAAAACAAAGAAATGGCAATTCTTCTCAATTTCGATGCTGAAACCAGCAAATTATCAGTATTTTTGCATTAAATTTGTTGCTGGTATATTTTATGTAAATTAGCTAAATATTAGTCAACTAATTGTTATGAGCTTTAAAACCAAAATCTAAAATGTATAACTTCTAAACACAAGTAGCTGTTGAAGATCGTTGCCTAAATAAACAATTTGAGACAAGGAGCTGCAAATAACAATTATTTCAATGACCAATTCAAGATTCAATTTAATAATCATTATGCAACACAAGATTGCATAACCAGTCCCTTTACGCTACTCCCAAAAAACCCAAAAGTTATATGAGTATGACTGAATAAATCATCAAGTCATAAAAATAAAGCTACTTTGTAGTGGAGTGTGGAGGAAGAATTCAGTAGTCTCACAGCCTGAGGAAAGAATTATTCTACTATCTGTTAGTAAGGCAGATTATTTTCACGATAAATCATCCTTGTTTAAATAAATGAAAAAAAAATCACTTTTTTTTTTTTTGCCCAAGTTGTTTGGTCTATCAAATCACCTGTTTATTCTCTTTACTATAAAGATAAAGAAAAGCAGCAAATCCTCGCAGTGGAGAAGCTGGAATCAGATAATGTTTGACATTTTTACTTGAAAATGATGAATCGATAAGCAAAGTAGTTGCAGTAATTTCCTTGACTAATTGTTTCATCTTTAGATGCCAGCTTTCAGTTTTTTTTTTGACAGCTTTTGATGATCAGAGCCACAGATGTGTACTGCCTGTCTGTACCAATAAAGTATTAAGGTTCAGCCCAGCCTGTCAGAGAAGCTGGATGTACCTCCTCAGATGGAGTTTTAGGCCAGAAAGGTCCTGGGATTTTTCCTCCTCATGTGATGGTTATTTCATACTTTTTAAAAAGTGTTTAAAGGTCTCTTAAATATCACATATCAAGACTTTGCATCACAGTTGACCTTCTAATGCTCCCGCCTCAGTCTCCATTGTAATGCTGTGTCATTTAAAATGTAATATACATTATTTTTTATTAGAAAGTAGTACAGTCGAATGGTTCTCTTTATGCGTTATGTATTAAATGTGGCCACACCAGCACCAGCAGCTTTGGCTGAACTCATCAGCATCCGTCAATACGATTGGCTCATTTCCAAACCCCATCATGTGTGAAGGTTGAGGCCATGAGGTCAGTTCTGTGTTCTGCAGAGTGATCAAAATTACCAACTGGGGCACTTTCTCTCCTTCCTCTTTCTCTTTTTTGATCTTTTTTTCTTTCTCCTGGGACATTTGTTTTCTTTTTCCACTGACATGAATAGCAACGATTTCCTACATTAGCCAACTTCTTTGTCTCTTTGCTGGCTGAGGAGACAACGGTGCAGTGTTCTTGAATGCACAAGTAGTCTCCCTCTCCTTTCCTTTCTCACATTCCCCTCCTCTTCCTCACCTTACCACCCATTCTCTCACCTCCTGTACCCCGGCGTCTCACCTGTACTCCCCACACTTCACAGCGTCTCTCTCTCTCATCTCCTCTCCCCTTACTTTATCTCTCTTCGTCTTTTCTTCCCCTTTATCTGGCTATCTCCCTCACCTCGTCCCCCCTTTCTCTCTCACCTTTCTCTCCTTCACTGGTTCGCAGACAGTTGAGAGACTGAGCACAAAAGCATCCTATTCATCACCCCACACTGCACCCTCCATAACCCCAACAGGCTATTCCCCCTGACACTGTGCAAAGGCCTGCACACATACACACACATACACACACATAAATTGGCTTGGTTCAGCATTGAAGAATTGGCACACACATGCAGCCGACAAACAAGTAAACAATCTGCTGCCAGAGAACAGTGTGTGGATTCTCAATTAATTTTAATCCTGTGGCTTTGTACCATACAGTATTTTTTTTACAACATGGGGACAAGCTAAATGCTCACAAGAGCCAAAAACAAGTGAAGTGTCTCGGTTAAGAGAAGAACATAAAATCTGGCAGGGTCTGAGAAACAGCAGCAGTGATATTGCCATCATCCACGTGGCTCTTTCTTTTTCCCCTTTCAGTGACAAAGGGCTGATGCTATCAGTGGGATGGACGCCTCTTGAAAAGCTGAATAACATGACCTTTGAGTAATTTGTGTGTCAGTCTCAGTCCAGGTGCATGTTTCCCAGGTTCAGGATCACTGTGGTAAATAGAAAAGGTCAGCTGTTTAATATTTTCCCCCCGTCCGTCCAACTTTTCCTCAAGCCTTAACAAAAATGGTCATTTTAAGTTTGCTGCAGGTGAGTCTGTCTGCCATTCAGTCCGTCCATTCACAAACATGTTTTGACACTTCAAAGGAGCTGCAGATCCGATGCTGGCTCAGAGGCAGATATGCGAATTTTTAAGAGAGAGCATTTAACATGTAGACGTCACACAGATAGGTTCTTGTTAAAATGTTATTTCACACTATGTTAACACCACATTTTAACCAAAATAACTAGTATATACATAAACCTCATCATTGACTTATTTTAAAAACAAACAAATGTACTGTAGAACCAGCAGATTACAGTTTCACTCAATTTCCAAATTTTAAAGTTGATGTAATTAATATTTGTACATTAACAATGGACCACATGACTACGTGTAATGTGAAGGATGTTGTCTATAATAAGGAACCCAGAGAAAATTATCGGTTCTCCTCAGCTCTACAGAGTTTCATAGCAACTTTCAGCTCATTGTTTGGGTTTTCTGGCTTGGTTCAGTCTGTTCACTGTTTCCAGACACAGGGGTTCAGTAATTGGGCAAAAAAGCAGACGGACAAAAATCTGATCACATATTTTTTCTTAACTTGTACTCACTGACATTGTTTTGGTGTCCAATAGTAAACCAAATCCCCAGATTCCTGTTGCAGCCCACCGTTATTATGAAAAGTATTCTCATTGTGATGGACTTTACAGTTGCCTGATCTCCTTTAAATTACAGCCAACAAACTAACCAACAAACAAAGATATGCATGTATATATATTTTACATAATGCGCTGCTAATGTAATTTACAATAGCAAGAATAAAATTGAAAGGCACAAAGTTGTACTCTACTGCCGTCTAAGTGTAGTTATGAGAGCGCCTTGGTCAAACCAGAACATTAAATGTCAAAGCTGAAAACACATTAAAAATGCATTACATCTGGCCCAGAATGAGGAGGACTGAAAATACAATCAGCCAAAAGTGTGGATGTAAACAAATAATACAGACTGAGAGTTTAAGTTATTCATCATTCTAACACAAGGATATAATTTGCAAAAAGATGGGTTACGGTCCTGTTTATCGATTCACTGGAGTGATTTGGGGTCTTAAAATTACTTTTTTATGAGTGAGCCATTTCACAATCTTGGGTGCACATACAGTTTGTTTTGGGGCAAATAACGGTCTGTAATTTAAGGACTGTGTCTGGCAAGTACTGCAGTGCAGGACTTATTAGAATCTTACCACATTCAGTCTTGTAGGAAGGTTTTAGAGAAGTTTAATGTGTGACTTTTGTTAGTGTCCCACACAACGATACAGCAGAAACTGATAGCAAGGAATACTGGTAGTTTTTGTTGTGACTGTTTGAACGTGTCAAATTACATGGTGTAATACTCCTAGCAGCTATACTGGCTCATGGTTAGAAACTAATTATGAATGTTTACTCATGAGATAAATGGAAAATCCATGTATCTACCCATCTTTGCTCTACTGGGAAAGAAATGAAGTATGTAAATACTACAGCCAAAGAATAATCCACTTAGAGCTTAAATGATTTGTTTTTAGTCGACTGACAGAAAATCTATGCTGATGTTTCAGGTCTTTTTTCAGCAGCAAACATGCCAAAAACATTACTGTTTCTCTCTGTTTTATATTACTGTAAAATGAATATGTTTGGGTTATGGACTGTTGGTCAGACAAAACAAGCAATTTGGAGACAGCACCTTGATCTTGTGATGAGCATTTTTTCACTATTTGACATTTCACAGACTAACCAATAAACTGATGAATTGAGAAAATAATTGGCAGATTAATCAATAAAGAAAACAAGAACTGCAGCTCTAATTTCATTGCAATTTCAGTTTTCTTCACTTTTTAAATTGTTGCATATACCACAACACAAAATATTTAAAATAAATTCTGTCATAATTTAAAGGCTTGTCCACTTGCAATCAGTTTGAAGCAACAGAATAAACTATTTTACCACCACTCCACCACTGATCAAAAGCCAATTCCCAATTCCCTTTTCAGTGAAGATGACTCAACTTGGACTCCTACATTTAAGAACCTTATAGGGAAAAACATACTGTATCATTAAGTGACAGGGTAAAAATAATGAGGTTTCTTACATGCTGTTTCCAAAAATGTCATTGAAAAGTTAAAAACATTTTGAAATGTTAAGTTTTGGAGATCTTTAAGACCTGATGCTAAGCTGGCAGGGGAAAAACTGCATCACAGCAGACACTGATAAAGACATGAACAGTGCAAATAAAGCAGTTTTTGTTCTTCTGGCCATTAGATATGAAGACAAAATAACTCTTAAATTACTTTTCTAGACCCACTGTTGCTTTCCTCACATTCCTATCTACAATATCTCCCTCCATTATCAGTTATTATTTCTCTTTTGTCTCTCAGCTCATTTTGATGTACAAGTGGGTATTTGTATCCAGTGACCAGTGGCCTTTATGTGGACAGCATGTATTGTATTAGTGTGTGGGTTATGTTCCCCCTTGTTGGCGACACAAGCACCCACCGAAGCAGGGGCGAAGAAGTGGAGAACAATGTGTCTATTGTCCAAGATGGCACAGCCATTTAAGATAGGATCTTGCCACTTTCATGCACTCACTATTAACAATGACAGGCCATCTAGAATGGTGGATGTCAGGAGATTTTTCACCCCAGGAACTGTACTTGTCAGTGGAGCGTAGAAAAGACACAGCTGTGTTAGACTTGTGGTAGTTATTGGGACTTTCCAAACAACATGGATAAATGTGACTCGGGTTGTGCAAAGAAACCAGATTACATCAATTAGCAAATCATTAGATTCTTACATCCAGTGGCCACAATTAGCTGTGTTCTCCACTCCATCTTTCTGATTGCCAAACAGAAATTGAAACTGTAGCAGATAGAGGATTTTTAATATGCTTCGTTTTGTTTATGATTTTATTTCTGCCTTGTGGGTGCAAGTAGCCCTCTCTCAGCTCTTCTCTCTTGTGATAGATGTTTTTGGACGTGGTGCATTAATTCACAGATATGCACAGCTATACAATGTGTGGTCATTTCCTTTGGTTTCCATCAGCTTCCTCCATCAGACAAAGACCTGAAGACAAATTACCAGCTCTTATTGGCCCTGATGAATTGCATTCTCTAGCAGGATATGGGAACAACAGCCCAATAGTCGTTATTCATTGTGAAAAATGTGCCTCTATTATATAGTCGCTTTCATAAATAAATCTCTGCCCGGACCTCACTTGAACATTTCACATCATTGATTCCCGTTGTTCCTAATTATCAAAAAAGCTTTTTGTCATGAACAGGGACAAATGTTGTTATTAGCAGTTAGTAATGTCTAAAACCTAATTGATTAAATAATGCACCATAAAAGAACTGGTGGCTAATAATACCCCATTGTATCAACACTCTCTTTTCTTGTCCTCACTCAACGTCATGCTCTCAAAAAAAGGGACATAAACTTAAGTTTCAGTCCCTGCCGCTTTTTCTCTTTTTCTCTCTTTGCTGTCTCAGTCTTGCTTTATGTCCCTCAGTTAGAAATCCATTCACAAACATGTTTTACAGCAAGCCGGCACTGTCCATAACAGCTTTGTGTTCCCAATGTTTTCTGATGAGCTGCTTTGTAAAGTGCAAAGTTCTCTAATCCCATTGGGGGGGAGAAGTCACAGCTCAGTAGAAGAGGTCTCTCTTCATGGCTATTTAATCTTTCCAATCCCAGCAGACCCTGCACCCTGACAACACACAAGACACTTGACTGAGCAGCATGCATTTAAGCAAACATAGAGAGAACAGCCATATTGTCTAAGCACATTTAGATATATCTTCCAGTTTTCGTTTTCCAGTCACTTTATGCTTTTTAGCCATGCTAACAGTGATGGATGGTAATGTTTCTGTTGTTGGTTAGTCCTCCAATTTGGTCCAGACTCTGGGCCTACAATTCTACACAGACATCCATGGACCAGGGGTTGGAACCTACAGACTTTGGTGATCCTCTGGCTTTTCCTCGAGTGCCACAATGATGTTAACATTTGTGGCTCTATCTCAATCATTTGATGGGTTGCCATGAAATTTGGTACAGAGATTCATATCCTCCTCAGGATGAACTGATCCCCCTGGCTTTTGATATAGGACCATTGTCAGATCAAATTTTACGACAAAAAAACTTTATGACAAAATACCCACAAAACTAAAGACATTCCCATTGGTCTCAATTATACTTGATGTTTAGTGCTAATTAGCAAGTGTTATCATGTTAACATGCTAAACTAAGACTGTAAACATGGTAAACATTGTACCAGCTCATCATCAGCAATGTTAACTCATCATGCTACTGTGAGCATGTTATGACCATGATAGCATGCTGCAGTTAGCATTTAGCTCAAAGCAGCCAAGTACTGATAAGCACAGCCTTACAGAGCTGCTTGCGTGACTGCATCCTCGTTATATATAACAAATCATTTAAACAAACAAATGCAATATTAAAAGGTGCAATCAAGCAAAAAGCACATCACTGCCAAACACTGAAAAGCCTCCCGTCTTGTTTTGTAGGTTCATGTCTGTATAATTAATCTGGTAGTTACTCAGTGAGCCGCATCAAGATTAAATATTAAACTCAGAGATTGTACCCACTTTTTTAATTCATAGATAAAGTGTCTATTATAGCTCAAATTGCTTTAAAAAAAAAAAAAAAAGACCTTACATTATCTCTCCCTTTCAGGTCAGCGACTATTTGGAAATTCAAAACTATTTCAGTACAATCTGTGATGAGGTGTCATTGAGACATTTTCCTTCACTTGCTTCCGACAATGAATTGAGGACAGGCTGTTGACTCAGAAGATTTACTCAAGCTGTTAAATACAAAGTTCAATTTTGGCAATGTGCTAACAGTCATTGGATGTTCTTGCTAAATCACTCAGAATGCTGTCACTTTTGTCAAGAAGTTGGTTAGCCATGGGAATCTTTGCTTTTTTTCTAGTTTATTCAAGACATTTTCAATAAAGTTAGTTGATAAATTATATTTTGGAGCTGACTCTATTATGTGGCTGAAAAATAGACCTATAATATTGAAATAATGTTCATTCACAGTTAATTCCCTTATAATGTTAGCTGTGTAATTTTTGAAAGGTGAATGCATTTTGCTCTCTACTTAAGTTTATCTGATCCACATATTTCACCTACCATGCAGGACTTAGGCTTCACAGTTCTCTGTGGTACTGTATTGCTACATTGTGCAGATAAACTGGAGACTCACCTATAAAACACCAGGCCTAGAGGAATCTATCATAGCTCCATTAACACTTCTGCTTCATCCTCCTCTCCTCGCCTTCCTCCCCTCATTAATCAACAGACCAGCCCTCGGGGCTCTACTCTGCAGCTAAGCTCTCTTTCAGTTTGTGTGTCTGCGTGTGTGTTTGTGCATACAGTATGTGGGCACTGTGTTTACGTGAATTTGCATATGTGTACATGTGTGGGTATTTTCATTGTGTAAGGGATTTTCTTTCTGTATCAATCCTAAAATGTAGAGAAAAAAGTAACATTACAGATTCCCTCAGATGTTGTCAGTATGTATAGTCTTATGGTAACAGTCAGTTGTCCCTCTCAAACTGCTTCGAAAGTAAATTTAGTCATCATGTGATGTAGAAAAATTGCATCAGATCAGGCTTTCAGAGATGAGTTGTCAGAGCTGACAAGCACAGTTTTACATATTGTATCAAAAGTGGACCAAATGAAGTTATTCTAAGAAAGGAAAAAAGTTCCACCTACCTTTTTATATTTGAATCACAATCTATAATGAGTTCTTCCCCTGCTGTTACCTTTCATCAGCCTGCTTGCCAAGCACATTCAGTACAGTGTGCAGCCAAAGATAGCCTCAGCTGTGTGTCTATGTGTGTTAAGGGGCTTGTCTTTGTGCCTGTGTTCTTAATTTACTCAGTGCGGTGCATAGGTAAACATTATTAGTCCTGCTAAAGAAAAAATAATTAAAACATTATACCTGATCTGCTTGAAATGCAAGCAAATAGCCTTGTTGAATAATGTAAATTTGCCCAAGCTGCCGACTAAACAAGACTTGTTTTATGTGCCACTAATTGTTAAGCGCTGTATTATTAATGTGCTGTTAAAAAAACCTTGACCTTGAGGTTTGTGTAAGTGGGAAAAAAAATGCAGGCGGTTCACGTCACCCGCCTGTGTGGGAGCGATGTTTGTTTCTGTTTGTTTGGAGATGAGTTTGTACTCTCCACTCTCCTTCCCTTCCTCCTCCTTTCTCAGGGGAGTTCTTTTAATAGTAAGGAGGTGACAGTTTACCTCTCGCCGAGCACCGGGGTGACAGTTTGGTACCTGCCCAGCCCGGCATGAAACACTACAGCTACTACAACTACAGACTTGCTCACGTTGCACGCAAAAGCTGCCTGCGTTTTAAATTTTCTCTCCATTCTAATGAGCTGAACTGACCTCGAGTGTAGGCCAAGGCAATTTGATTCCCTTTCTATTAAACAGCTTTTAATATTTCCCCAAGAATTATTGTTCAGGGAATGAATTTTGGATAAGGTCTGCCAAGGGAAATGGAGCACACAATAGTAGCCTTGGCAGTGGCACTTTGAGCGGATCATTTAAAGGTCATAATGGGGAAAATAATGGCCCTTAAGAGTCATAAAACAATTGAAAACATCAGGTTACTCAAAGTTTTGGAGTGAAATATATATTAGAAGAAAGAGGAGTTAATAAGGCAAACTTTTGACCCATCATGAATCATAGTTGGAGCCTAATACGCCAGCAGATTAGGATTTAACTAATTTAACAAAAGGAAGTTTGAAGTGAGAGCAGACATTGGGGTCAATATTAACTGGTGTTACCCAACTCCCTCCCTACTCTCACACACACACCTCCCTCCCTCTCATTCCCCTCTTATGTTCCCAGTTGTTCGCTCTCATTTCAGAGAAATGTCTGTTGGACGAAGTGATAATTGCATTCCTCAATGATTTCATGCTGAGACACACAGTGACACTGAATCACAGCCCACTTAATCCGAGGGAGTGTGTTCTTTGGGAGGAAATGAGACAAAAACAATATGACAAACTCCATCGGACCCTGTTCTTTGACATAAAAGCGCACTTCCACATTTCCCCTCTTCCTTGCACACATGCGTGTTCATTCCCCCAGTGTCCTCTTTGATTTGCAGACCAAATGTGGCTGAGTCAAGTTAGTTCCAGCGAGCACAAATCTCTTGCTTTCTGGTTGCGAGCGAAAAGTCGTTGCAGACACAGAGCCTACTGCTTTCCCAGCTAACTGTATCAGAGAAGCAGCCCGAACATCAGTGAGCGAGTACCTCTTTAGAATTAATCCTCTGGGTGGAGGGTGGGGGGGGCGAGCGGGGATGACTGCACCAGTGCATGAGGATTACTGCTTTTAGGGCTTCTGATGAAATTCAAATAACAAACACTTGCACAAAGTGTCCTGGAAAACATTCAGCGTTTCGTAATATCCTGCTAAACATGCAAATATTTGCTGGAACACCGCACACTGCTCTGTGCCTCATTCAATTTCACAGTCTTTATTGATATGATAATCAAGTGGTCAGCTAATGGTAATAAGGCTAGTCAATTGGTTGGAGTTGCATCATGGTTGTGGGCAAGAGCTCCTTTCATCCTCATACTTTATATTCTCTTCCCACACAGGCGAGTCGGTCACTTCTGAGGAACTGTATTTGGTTTCTATGTAACAGCCCCTCACCTGTTGGCCTAGATGCTAATTTTGCTCATCTGGAAGCCTCTGGCGACACACACACCAACATACTTAAGTGAAAAATAAGGCTTTTCCTACATTATAGCTAAATCTAAATAGAGTTTTGTGCTTTTGTGCATTCAGACCATATTCTTCTTCATTTGTGGATTTAGTTCAGTCTAACATTCAGCCTGGCTGGAGGATACACAGTGGTGGACAACTCATTCCAGTCTCATAAAGAAAATAACACTGCTCCGTATTGCTGTTCTCTGTCTATGGTAGTCTCAGTGCGCTTGTCGGCGAGGGTATTCTGCCATAGTCAAATCCTTCTTTGTCTGCGTGTTATTGTCTGTGAACGCTCCAGCCTTGTACATGGATTAAATGGAAATTGCTCTGTGTGTTAGTGTGTGTGCGTGTGTGCAGGATTGCTGACTAAAGCTGTAATACATAAAGAGGTTTGGATGAGGGATGGTTTAAATAGCGGGCAATTGTCATAATGATGACTTAAAGCAAAATTGTCCCACCATAAAAATGTTTTACACATGCATGCGAGTCTGCTGCAGTCTTGTATACTGTAGCCAACAGTGCCTGCCAACCTTACTGTCACTGGAATCAATACTGGCTAAAATATAAAGTGGAATAACTTCACCACACTGGAGTAAGCAACATTATAAAACTGTATTGGTAGATTATGGGATTATGATTGTGGTGTAATCCTTTGTCCTCTCCTTTCCTGTAAAAACTCAATGTATCCTCTCCTAGCCCTTGTCAGTTTGGCTCTGTTCATGCCCAATACTCCGAAAGAGTGGATGTATCTAAGCCGACATGAGCAATATGCCACCCTGTTTACACCATAACTTACTCCTCTGCGCTCCCTCACACCTGGGAGAGAAACTTCAATATTGACCTACATCTCCTTCAGAATAATTTTGGCTGCTATTTTTGTGCTGCGCTTTAAAAAATGCTCTCCTACAGTAGCCCGAGTAGTGATGGCCGGATCCGCACAGTGTGTGACATTTTAACTAATGTCTTCCGGCTCAAGGCTGCGCTGCCCAGCATGGGTCAAACATCTCCCTTGTCTCCCAGACAGTAATAAGAAACAACCACAGAAATACTTTCCCTGTGCTCGCTGATGTTATTTGCATGAGAATTGAAAGGAGTTTTGCGAGGTTGTGTGAGAAAGCTCAGTTTGCAGCTTTGCAAGGTTTGGAAAACAGTAGTTTACTTGGTGTGATTTCTGAAATTTGTGGTAAGAAGAAGAAGGATTTCTCTAAAATATACAGCAAAGGAAGTCATTGGAATCTGTTTTCAATGCTCTGACCACAAGTCCTATTTAAAAGCGTAATTTATCATGAATCCTAATGGAGGGCTGCAGCCAGACGCCTCCATGGCTCTGGCCTATTCAGACACTCCCTCATGATCTTACTCAAACTTTCTCTTAAGCGAACTTTCTTTTCTCCTGCTCTCTACTAGCTCTCTCAATCTCTCCATCACCCTCTCTTATTTCTGTCCCTTACATGGTCATTTTAATACCACCTGCCCTTGCAGTCTTTGCCATATTGGATAGATGGACCCTTTTGCTTTTGGTGAGGAATCAGCTGGAACCTGTTGTCCATATTTCATGCCACATTGTGACCAGGATCTAGTTTTCAGCGCTGAATACTCTGTGTGTAATGCCACCCAGCCACAGCCGAGGCCTTAACAAATGAAATAAGGGTTACTAATACTATGATATTACATTTCGGGACCAGTTTGGCTCATGAATGTTTGATGAGAATGTCCAATCATGCATAGACACAAGAAAGAGATGAGAAATGGGAGAAGAGAAATTTAGAAGAGAGAGGAAGGCAGGAGGAGAGACAGAGACAAATCAGGCTTGGGGAGAAACTGAGGAAGGGGAGTGTGTGTGCGTTTGGGATGGATGGGGGGACTGGGGTGATTACTTGCTGCTGAGGTAGCACTGCATTACACATGAGGATTTGGAATGGCCCAGATAAAGTAATCTATGATTAACTGGGGCGCGGCTGGCTCACCACCCTGCCAACAGCTGTAGTCAGGGGCGAATTACAAAATTATGGGATGTCCAAACATTTTAGATGCAGCAGGAAATATATTTCAGTATTGGGGGGGGGGGGGGGTTATGTATGAAGTCAAAGGTGACAGCCGGCGGCAAGGGAGGAGAGTGACAGAGGGAGCAGGGGGTGCAATTAAGACAAACTTTTGTAGCCATCACATTTGGCAGAGAATTGTCGAAATGGCGGAACAGTCCTGGGAGGATTTGGGGAGGGGAGGCGGAGGCTGGGGTCGTGGTTGGCGGAGTGATCGCTGCAATGATTGCTGTAACAACTGTCCGACGGGATAACAAATCAAATTATAAAGATGGACACCGCAGCACAGACCCTGCCACTGTCTGAAATTGATTGCCAGCACCAGGAGCTGATATTGCCGGGCCTGGTCTGTCATAGTCCATCAGGCGTCATTATCACCAGGGGAACACTAAACCTTATGCAGAGCTGAATGAGGAGGAAGACTTGATGAGCACCACTGCTAGGAGTACGTAGTCAGAAACATATCCAGATATACATGCTCTGTCTATTTTTTTCAATATTTCCAAGGTTAAAAAGAGTTTTGCATGTTAGCATGCTAACATTTGCTAATTAGCACTAAACAGAAAGCATTGATTTAAACTGATCTCTGTTTTAAAAACAGACTCAAGGTTAAATATTTATTAATTCAGTGTTATGAATATGTTGTTAGTATTCCAACCTGCTATAAGAAACAAAGTAACCGAAAAGACAGAAGATGAATATCATCATCATCATTTATGATGTTTATGTACCTTATAGATTTTTAAGAGATGCTCCACATAATCTTGATCAAAATGGGAAAATCTGAGTTTTTGGATTAATAAATAAAACAACAGCAGATTCACTTAAAATATATTTTCATAATGATATAAAATCACTTGTTGTCTTTTGACTATAATTTGGGGGCATTTCTGAGTCAGACGAGTGCTGTTTTTGTTTTGTAGAATCTGAATCAATTGTTCTCTTGTTTTGGTTCTGTTATGTTTTTCCTGCCTTTTGGTGAGAGGTTCAAAAGATGTGTTCAAAAATCAAGCAAAGCTTCCAGCTATACTTATATTATTCATTTCATTATTTTGTTAAGGTAGAGGTTTTATGTTTAAAGCCGATTCCTTGAATGTTAATAATTTAGAATGTTTCCCAAATACTAATTTACTTTGGAAGATTATAGCAAATATAAATAATTACACACACAAAAAAATTCAGTTCATTGACGCTGAAACTTGGTAAGAAGTATCTATTTGTTATTAATACATTTGTCCGTACTTTCCATTCTTGTATTACACAAAATATTATTGTTTTGTAAATGAGAATGAGGATTTAGTATTTATTTTTTCTGTTTTGGTGTTTGGCTTGGTAGTAAATATGTAGCATTTATGTCTGAGTTAATGTTTATGATTGATAGTTACTGAGGTATTCCAGTTGGACTTTGATCAAAATCCTATTAAAAAGGCTCAATATTCTACATGCTAAGCACCAGCTAAATCTGGTCTGTTACCATCATGCCTGAGTGTTGCGGGACTACCTTGATTGAAGTGCTCTCATGTCTTCTATTGCCAAGTAAGTGCAGCAGCAATCATCTTTAAACCAGAGTTTGTAGGACACATGACTCATTGAGAGGTTACAAACCCTTCCCACATTTGTCCCTTTTTAATGAAATATCTGTGGAATAATAAATGCATTTGCACCTCTGAAGTATTGCGATTGTGTTTCAGTATTCACTAGTGCTCCTGAGAATCTACCAGATGGCTATTTTTATTCTGCTGTGTGATTAGTCATTTACCTGAAGCAGGCTGTCATTGGAAATCATTTTCATGTCTTTAGACAGTTCCTCAGTTCATCCAAATGACGAAAGATTTTGCCTGTGGGGGGAATAGGGCCCATATTTTATTGAGAGGCAAGACAGTTCCTCAATAATGCCCTAAGTTTGATAATGCTCTGTGAAGTGAATGGACTTTGTGTTTGAGGCCACTTACAGAAAATGACTGAGACTTCAGACATGGCTCATTACTGGGGTCTATGAGGTGTCTGACTTCCTAAATTCTCTACCAGACCTCTCAGTCATGGTTTTGCGCATTCTTTTATATGATATATTCAAACAATACTACCTGTCCGGAACAGAAGTTGAACTTTAAGGCATTTCTTGTTAAGACTAAATGTCACCACACCATAAAGCAAGGTTATTGTATATGTAGACAGATGTGTTCTCAGCTTCTTTTTGAATATTTTATAAGAGCACCATCTAACAGAATGCTTCCAACTGTCTATCTGTGATCATACTTTGGCTCTAATCCCTCTTCTGGTCCCCTCGTACAATTGACTCAGTGTGGTTGTTGTAGTAGAGCTGGTGTTGATGAACTAGCTGCACCTTGCCAAGTGCCTCCTGAAGTGTTTTCCTCACCACAGACAGACCTCCCCTTAAAGTGAAGGGATTGCCCTTGAAATGTTCTCTCCAGTTCATTGGTTTTGCTAATGCCCATTTTTCACACTGCCTTGCTACATGTGGTGATGTTCTCATTGTTTTAGTTTTTTTTGGATAGCACAGAATCATAGAGATACACTTCAGAACTGAAATAAAAGTATCTCAATATCTCCCTATTACAATTTTTTCAAAATGTTGACTCCTCTCATATTGTTGTATTGTAGGTAGAATACAAAGTGGATTTCTTACATTTTTGGAAACAATTTACACAAAGAACAATATAATGACAAAATTAAAACAAAATTTTTCGGTATTTTTTTCCAATTCAGATTTACTTATTTTCTCAGGTCAGACAAATTGAATGAGTAAAATCAATTTTCAGTGGAATTCAAATTTTGCCTTGTCATGGACCACTCCATAGCCATTTCAGTTGAGCACTCACTCACTTGATCAAGTCCTCATCCTAAACAGTTTGTATAATTTGACACCATTCATTCTTTCCTGTATCCCTACAAGATTAAAGATTCAACTGATATCATCACTGTTTAGCATGGAAGAGAGCTTACATTGATTAGGAGCTTAGTCTTGCCTTTTATAGTTTTGCAGTATGAAGAGTTTGGGCTTTGTTTTATCTGACCTCAGAATATGTTGCTTTAGGAATCCTTCACACGCCTTTTTTTGCTAATTCTTGGCATGTTGTTATGTGCTTATCCTCAGAAATGGCTTTCTTCGGTCTGCTGATTGTTATCCTACCCCCATATCACCCACTGCAGCAAAAAAGATATGTTATTTAGAAAATTCAAAGAGGTCATTATTATCTGGTAGCTCAGTTTGGTGGGACAATAGCACTATGAAAAGCCTTAAGTTGTTCTATTTTTTAAAGTTCTTGTACTATTGTGAACTTGCAACAGTTCTATCTCAATGATATCTGATCAGTTGAATGAGTTTATACCTAATCATTGAGATCACACAAAGACAATATAAAACTTTTGAATATACCTTGACTCAGATCACTGCTAAGAGTGGTGACTGGTATGTATTTGACTACTTCCTGGGTAAATTCGAGGTTTTTACATGAGCTAATTTGTTAAATTTGTCAATGAAACAGTTAATGTGTAGCTGGCAATATACTAGCTGGCTGACATATAGCAAAAAATTGAAGTAAGGTGAACTTTAGATTGTGTTGCTGCATTAATCCACAGACACTTGCATACAGGCAATTTTTAACTAAAAAGAAAGGGCAAATGATTGTTATTTGTTTTCCTCACATTCATTTCTGTTTTTAGTCTGTTTACTAATTAATGAAGAGGACAGACACACTCGCACACACATGCACACAAACCATGCACAGTGGTGGGTAACTTGTGTTGAAAAAATAATTTTCTTTAATAAATCATTCTAAGATTGTGTTAATGAAGTGTTAAATTTTAATGACCCAATCTCATTTGGATTCCAGTGGCCCTGTGGGTTTGTCCCACCTCCCAGAATTTAAACGAATACACAATAAAATGGCTGCTTTAAATCTTCATGTAAGGTTGCTCATTTTTTATGATCCTTGCAACCTGCTGAATTTTTGCTCTTCACGGAAAGTACCATTTTGACTAGTGGATCACATGAATAATTTTGTCTTTAAGAGACTTAAATATTTGAAGCTATATTTAACCTATCGCTGTAGAGAAGTGCTGAGATGGTGGTGATTGTATGGGAGTGTTTTTACGCAGGTAACTGGCAAGTGAGGGGTATGAGTGTGCAGATGAGAAACCCCTCTCAAACAGACCTATAATGACATGCCTGTCCCTCATTAATCAGACGTTGAAACTGGACCTGCCAATCAGGCCTATGTGAAAGGTTCAATCTTTATTGGTCATATGTAGCCTTAAAGAGGGCTCCTGCTGAGAAACTGCTTCAATCAGGTAGAAAAGGCACGTGGTGATAAGGTCTCCTGATTACTTTATTACTTACTGCAATTGAATGGACCCATTCAGAATTTAGTGCATTTTCAGACTATTCTGAGCAAGGTACCAATAAACTCATTCCAGATTTGATTTTTTTAATGCCACCAGATGGAGGAACTTTGGGGGGGGGGTTTACAGGGTTGAAATGTAGACTTAATCCCTGGTGGAGTCATTAGAAGACATGGCATCTCTTTCCATATGCTGATGACCCACTGTTTTATGTGGCTGTGTCTCCTGATGACACAGGACCAATTGATGTATTTTAAGGATGTATTTTAGTCCCTGGATGTCACAAAACTTTTACAACTTAACCAGATTTAGAGGATAAAACTGAACAATTAGTTACAGGCTCCAGGGATTAAAGAGGAACTGGCCATGAAATTTAATTGTTTCAGATTTACCCCTTGCCAACAGACAAGAGACTTTAGTATTATCTTTGAAACTAAACTTCAAGACTCATGTGGGGAATGTCACCAACTCTGCTTTTTCATTATTTAAGAAATACTCTGACAGAGAGACCATTATCTCTTGAATATTGTAGCACTCTCTTGTCTGGTCTGCCCAACAAACTAAATGCAAATTAATAATTAGCTCATGCATGAAGACAATTTTTATTTTGTCAACCCCCTAGGTCTACACCTCTTCCGTTATTACCCCAATCATTTCATTGGTACCAATGAACATCTTAGCTGTAAAATATTAAAACCATCCTGGCTTCCCTGGCTTTACCACCGTACCACCATCACTATTTTTGTCTAGTCTGCAGTTCCCCAGAGGATTCTCCAAATGTCAGCTATTTGCAGGGTTATACCCCTAAAAGTCAATGTAAGTGTCTCAGTCAACGCCAAAGTCTTGTTTGCTTGCAGTGTCTTACCTCATTGAAACAAAGTTGGATTAATTGATTGTGAGTAATGGTTGGAGAGGACATGACTTCTGAAAACAAGAGACAAACAAGATTATAACTTGATGGAATTTAATCAAGGATTCATGGCTCAAAGGAACTAACATACAAAATGCAACCAATCACATGACATTGTTGATGAGTTGCAGGGGCAATCAGAAGTACAGGCACTGTGGAAAAGGGTTGACTGAGCAGCCTCTTTGCACTGCAGCAATCAAAGCCGAAGGCATTGTTGCTTTTTGGTCACAAGCCTGCCATTTTGCCTATGTAAACATGCCAAATTCAATTTTATTTGTAGTTTTCTTTATGTATGGGATATTATTTTTGTCAGTCTCTGTGTAATGACAGCTTTGCCATGCCTAGTTGGTATAATTGACCACATGGATACCACAGAGTAAGTGGAGGTGGAACTGCTTTTAAACAGGAGTAACCAGAAAAAAGCTCAAAGCAAAAACTAGGATAATTTTATTTTCACTGGAGCTGTCCTCTTTATTCATTCTTGGTTGTCAGAGCAGTGTATTCTACATTGGTCTGCCATTAAATGAGTCACACCAAACCAGCAGAGTCTCATTCATGTCTGTGTAATTACAATCAGTGTAAGAGTGTCTCTGAATAAGACCCACCAGCAGTCCAAGAATAGGATTGCCTTGACAAAACATTGACAACTATGGAACAGGCAAAATTAAGCCCTCTCCATTCATACCCCCTAGTTCTTATTATGCACAAGCTATCTCACTGAGCTTGCTTTTGTGCTGGTATAATTACTTAATCTGAGCACTCCTAGGGTGAATTACTTTGTGTGCAGCAAGCAGGCAGCATTGCTTTGACTCAAGCTCCCAAAGGGGAATTGAGGCTGGCTTTAATTTTACTGTTTTAAAGACACGAATGTGGTAATGGCCATTGTCAAAAGGGATTCATATCTATTCCTATGTTTCTGACAAAGCTGCAGTTTTGTTTCATTTTCAGACATTATTATGCAAATAAATACACTGTTCAATTTGGACTAAGACTTTATCGCCCCTTTGTCTCCTCACTTCTTTAAAGCAGTTTATGGACGATGTAGAGGATGATCCACAGTGCATTAGAGAGTGTGTAGTGCACTATTCTGTGTTGTTTGCTGTTTATAATGTGCCTGGGCAACACTTAACTAGAATGGAGGCCCATCAAGGCAGACCGATAAGGACCTAGGGATCCACTCTAGTCAATTACTGCAAAGTGCCAAGTTCAACTCAGTGGGCCTTTTATGAAGTACACCAGCTGAGTAAACAAATTAATCGTACATCCATGCTTCCCCAACACAACCATGCAGCCCAGGGCAATCATACATCAGACAGAGTGATAGCGGCTGTCTCCACCAGAAATAGAGGGGTCCTACTATTAAAGACAGGCAACCACATAGGACTCATAAGCTACTGGCCATCACACTTATTCTGCCTATCAACTGCACTGCTCTATCTGTATTGGGATTTTACACTTTGACAGCAGCTGTTTAAAGAGGGAGGATGAGTTTTGGAATTCTGGCTTTTCCAAAGGTCTCCCAGGTATTATAAATGATTGGTAAAATGGAGCAAATAGCTGACAGCTTGTCCAACTAAACATGTCACTAAGGCAAACATGGAATAAGGATTTTGAAATTAAAGGCTTGAGTTTTTTTCTTGTGCGTGGGTGTGTGTGTGTTCATTTAAGTGTGGGTTTGTGTTTGTCCATGTGTTCCTACATGTGTTCCTTTTCATGATCTGACCTTGAAGTAGTCCAATATACAACACCCTGCATTTGTGTCATCTTCAGTTTGTGGATGGGCCTGACTGTGGTCCAGTAATCAATACAATGTACAGTAATTTGCTGCGCCAGAGCAAGAGAAAGAGGGAGAGAGAAAGACACTGTGCACATCTGTGTCTCTGCACATTGTATGGCGAGAGAAACTGAAAGCATGTGTGCTCCAAAGCCTTTAATAAATAGAAGCACGTTCGTCCAGGTTGAAACTACGTTATAAAGTTGTTAAGCTTGCACAACAGAGTGCAGTTTGCTCTAAGCTCTAAGGAACACAAACCATTTGGTAAATTTGAACATGCTGTTTAATGCCTGCCATTTCAGGCCATATTTCCTTTATTGGTAACAAATAAATAAACTAGTCAATACACTAAGCAACTGGGAAATTAATAAATAAATCACAGAGTCAATAAGAATTTGGGGTTTTAATTAATAATTTAAATTAGAAATATATTTCAGTAAATCAAAAGATTTTTATTTTTACTAACCTACATTCCCTCCCAGCATGATATTTTCACAAATTAAATATCTATTTCCTGTATGTAGTTTTTATTTATTAGCTTGCCTTTTGCGTATGCTGTGAGGCGGTTTTGGTGGGCATGACTTTAAGATTTAGGACTTAAAATCACTTATATAGAGTCTAATTCCCAGCCAATAACAGGAAGAAAAGCAAAAGACTACATGTTTAAAATTTATGCAACTGTCAAACAGCTGATTTCACTGCCTTGGTGTAGCAGGAGCAGATTTTTCTGTCTTCATTAATTTGATTTCATCTTGAGCTATCCTGGTCTTGGTTATTTTGTGGTAGACCTCTCTGGACAGTGAGTTTGTGTTTCGCTGTAGTCTATATCTCCAGTTACCATAGTGTATTTTCTTGCTTCAGGGGAATTGTGTTTCTGTAACGGGGCTGCCATCTTTCTCTGTTGTCAGATCTTCCGGAGGTGTTGGCTTGTGTTCAAGAAAGCCTCCAGTAAAGGACCCCGTCGGTTAGAGAAATACCCAGACGAGAAGGCAGCCTACTTCAGGAGCTTCCACAAGGTAAGCACACATAACTTAAAACAGTTATTGACTATGAAATTTTCTGTTGTTATTGGTGAGGCCTAAGGATCAGTCAATATTTTGGTCATTTAAGATCATGCAATATGTAGTGACCAGATTGCTGTGAAATTAGAATCAATATTCATAATCTCTGCAGTGTGATTCCTAATGATTCAGTAATGCCCTGACCTTTTCTCTAAGACCATCAGACAGCCATGCATCTTGACAATACCAAAGTCCTTGATAATGTATCTTAAATGTATATATTAAATCTGTGTGTGTGTGTGAATTTATTTAAAATAAGTGAAAAAATGTTCTTGTAATTCTTTGATATGAATTGATCTTAAAGAAAGTGATTTGATTTCTATCAAAATGCAGAACTTATTATGAGTTACTAAATGGGGATGCTTCTTACATTGTATTCAAAGAAAGAACATTAAACCTATGGAATAAACACTATTGCTGAGAACGAAGCTGCATTACACACGCCCACCAAGAACCTTGTTTTCATCTTCATTTAAAAAAGTTATGTCCGATGGCCACAGATGATGGAGTTAAGGACCCATTAAGATACATTTTGAAACTTTATCTAGTCCTCTGGGGCCTTTTTCCTCCCTTTTTGAAAGTAATAATCCAGAGTAATATCTCTCTCCTTGCCTCTTAAAGCCTTTGACATACTCCAATTATGGCTCATTATCATGGTGAGGGAAGATGATGTTAAAGGAGTAGCACCATGAACAGTGTTTTATAGTAATGAGAGGAGATAATGGCAGATGATAGGGGACTTTGACACCAGGTTTTTTGTGTGGATGTAGTTTTGAGAGCTGATTTAGTACTCTGTAGCAGATTTTCTACTATCATTGGGGTTATGAATTTTGCAATTTTTTGTAGCTTCCTCAGTGAGCACAAGCTTATACCTGAGACGTGAGATAGGTAGATGTTTTGATCCACTTTGTTAGCATCCCTCGCTGCTACAGTATCAGCCATGTATTGTGAATGAAGAATCTCCCAACCTACTACATCATGCTGTCACACAGGGCATCCTGTGTGGCTGTAACCCCCCTCTCCCAGAGGCACCTAGCGCCAGAGTGAGCGATGAGTGCACACATGCACCACTGCATCTGGTAATGCATCGCCACAGAGATCAAGAAAGGTCCCGTCTGAGGGCTTCATTCAACGCTGCAGTGCTTTGGGAGGAAATAGGCTGCACTAGTGGCTGATTTACAGAATCAACACAAAGGGGATTGGCTTTTTCTTCCCACTTGTTCCTGTCTCTCTCTAACTCCCCCACCCCCCCGCTCTCTCCCACTTTTTCTTTCTTTCCCTGTGCAGCTTTCTCTGTCTGAGGAGCGCTGGTCCACACAGTGAAACAATCTCTGAATATTTTTAGCAATATTTTTAGCCCTCTGAAAAGTTGTTTTTCAGTGTGCCACATTTCTCAAGCTTTCCTGAGCCCCTGACAGAAACAGTTAAAGCAGAAAGATGGAGTTGTATTTAAGTGTCTAAATGCAGACATGCATATATAAGTGGAACTAACTGGTAAAGCAAATAGGAGTGATTGTTTTAGCCATACTAGTGCCATCAGTCTGTCTATAGTATTGGATTTATTGGCTTGGAATTTGTAGACATTCATAGTCCCCAGAAGATGAGCCTACTGACTTTGCAATCCCCTCACTTTTACTCTAGCACACCATAAGGTTGGCATTTTTGGCTTTTAGTGGCATGTCCCTGCAACTATTGGATGGATTTCCACTAAAGTAATTACGGTTTAACTATATGACGTGAACGTGGCATAAGTAGCTTCACAAAGCCGCTAGCCTGGCTGTCGACTGTTGGTCATCTCTTAGAGATTTAACTTAGACCCTTGAATAAAGAAGGCAAAAAAGATGGAGAGGAAAGAAGAGGAGAGGAGATTCACTCTGCTCAGACTATAGCGCCTTAGGCTGGGAATGCACCCAAATCTCTCCCTTAGCTTCATGCACACACACACACACACACACACACACACACAAAGGGAGGCTAAAACATGCACAGTTACACACTAAACACAAACAGTGAAAGAGATGAGAAGCTGGTGGAATTCACGGCTCAGAAATTCCCACTGTTGATGCTTACTTTGTGTCAGTTATTTGTATGAATAGCCTGCCTGAGGACAAATAAATACTGTATCTTCACGGGAGAAAAAAAAAATCACCTCATCTCATATAAAATATTTAAATACTATCTTTGAGGGGAATAAGAAATAACAAATGAAAAATATCTTTCAATATCCATGGCCTCCTCTCCCCCTTCTCGTCTTTTTCTATTTCTTTGCTTTTTTGTTGAAAATACGTCACTGAATTTCTGTGTATAACTTGAATGCTGAGCAGAGGATATCTGACTATAGAGGGGAAATTTACTATACATGATACTATAAAGCAAAGAAATCTGTAGTCCACATATGTTGTGTGTGTTATTAGGGCTGGTCTTTTAACCTTAAACAGTCAAGCTTTACTATACGGGCAGTGAGCCCAGCTAATTCATTCCCAACAGTCTGGCAAAGGGCCCACAGTTAGCACACAATGGACTACAATAATGTAATGGGCCTTATCTCCCAGGCAGAGCGAACACAGAGAAGACTGTTGAACAAAATGGCCTGTAAATGCGGGTGATATTCAATTAAATGTAATCTTCTCTTTTTTTCATTCACGATCAATCTCCTGGTAAAGTGATTTAGATGCTTTTGATCGCACTCCTCTCTATTGACTGCAAAGGCAGTTTCAAGGAGATGCACTTGAACAGTGGATGCACAGAGTATGTATAGTATGAGGTCACATTTATTGATAAAGTGCTTTAAAATAAATAACAATACATTACATACTACACACTACATTGCACCAGGCATCTAGCTGCAACAAGCTGACACTGTGTCTGATTTCTTACTTTCTGAAAAGAGCTCTTTGTAATCAGCAGAATAACTACTATAATTTATTTATCCCTGAAGATCTCCCACATTTGCTGTTCTTTATATGCTAAGCCTCCAACTACTATTGCACTTTCAGCAAAGCAGTGCAAGATGGCAATTCAGCCTTGTTGCTGCTGCTGCTGGCTGTGTTCATTCATGCAAAGTGCTGCTGCCACTCTCCCCTTCCTCCTTAGATCACTGAGCTCCATAACATCAAGAACATTACTCGGATGCCGCGGGAGACAAAAAAGCACGCTGTGGCGATTATCTTCTGTGATGACACATCCAAGACGTTTGCCTGTGAATCAGGTAAGTTACTCAAAAATTAAAATCAGTCTTTTTCAGCTAGGTAGGAAAGCATTCATAATTAGGGTTTTTTTTTCTTCTTTTTTGTTAAGACATGTGTGTATGCTGGAAGGTGTTGGATTAGGACTGCAGGGGTGGTTTGTGAAAAGTCTGGCAAGAAGTGGACAAAGCATCAGAAGTGAAAGGCAGAAAGAGAAAGAAAGAGGTGAAAGAAGCAGTGGTGAATTGGACTTTGGCCAAGTGATGCTCATTTGCCGCTATATTAAGAAGTGGGAGGATCTGTTCCGAAATATTGATTTTCATACTGCAGGTATGAAAAATGATATTGGGCAACATTTGCAGTGTGTTTCAACCCAATTATGGACTGTAACAATAGAGATTGCTTCTAATACGTGGACAGGAAGCCAGATGATCTGCACATGGTTGGTTGGGATGCAACAGCCCATTCTTAAGGTGCAAATGTTGGAAGTGAAGAGGCTAGATAAGGTGGATGCACCTTAATGTGTTACCACTAGACACATCAGAATGAACATCTCAGTTTGGGTGCTCGGGTCAGGTCGATGAGAGTTGAAACTTGGTTGTGATTGGACAGTGAGCTCTCATGTACACCCCGAATGACAGGCACACAGGGAGTCAGTTAAGAGACTGACAGGACACTGTGAAAACTAATGGGTTTTTTGATGGTTCGCCGGCCCACCAATGCGGCAGCCCACGAGGATTTGTCCTGCTATGCCTGATGGCCAGTCTGACTGTGCCTCAAACCACCATATGGACGTCTTTATCATCCTGTGTTCACTGACCTCCCATAGTCCTTCACTTCCTGCACCCCTCTTACATTTACATCCCCCACTCCCTAGTACATCTTGAGGGGATTCATACTCATATGACCAACTGTACATGAAAAAATACACAATACTCATGAATTTATATTTAAATGTTCTTGTTTGAATCAATCTTTCTGGGTGATTTAAGTTAATCTTTTAGGGAGCTCTGTGAGTGTAGTAAAAAAGTAAAAAGGTACGCCAGAGCTAATACTGCCAGGTCCAGCTGGGTCAGGTTACACAAGAGCTTACCTACATCGGATACTAATTTGGCATATAGCCTTCCCACTGCAGTGCAATGTCAATGGGAGTTTGGATCTGAAACTGAACCTGGCAATCAACTGCAGGCTTGTTTGAAGACCTTTACACAAATATCCCAGAAAAATCAGAAGTGATGACTGTTTTCTAAAAGAAAAAAAGGTTATTAGGCCTCTCCTGATATTTTTAAAAATAACTTTTTGATGCCTCTACCCAAGCAGTGCCATGTTGTTTAGTAAGCTGTCGATGAAACAAAGAACTCAACAAAGACGATAACGGATGCTACATTTTTTTGACAGTTGTGTGCTTTGGATGCACCTGTCACATATGAAGCTTAAAGAGATATGAGAGTGTGACCTCTCTGTAGATCTGATTGAGAAGAGATATGAATAGTACCAAATGCGTCAACTCCTTAAATTCCACAGCTGAATCAAGTCTGAGAAATTAGAAATGCATTTATTGTATTTTTTTGTAAAACCACAGCCTGCTGCAGAAAGCAGGCAACACAAAATATCCTGACTGTAACATAATTAATAAGATTATCACATATTCTCTCACTCCAACCTCATTGTTTTTTTTTCTCACACGCTCTTTGCTAACTCAAAATGCTTCTCCATCCTCTTCCATCACACACCCACGCCTCCACACAGAGAGACATCCTCCTATCATATTTCTTCATGCATGGCACATAGAGCAGCAAGGCTGCCTCGGTGCTGATGAAGTGTTTGTTTAGCCGATTTTCCACTCAGTGGCCTTAAAAGTGTGGGAGTTTAGAAGCCCTCAAAGGCCATAGTAACTGAATGAGAAGAGCTGAATCTGGGGAGTCATGAACATGGAGCTAAAGTGCAGAGCTGCTGTAGCTGCCTATGAGTGAGTGTGTGTGCTTCTGTATTTCTGCTTTCTGTTGTGTGTGAATGAAGTGCTTCAGGCAGCAGCAGACCTTTCCCTCACCCTGCAAAGTTGTGTAGATCTGTCCCATTGGACACTGGAGTTGATCTGACAAACAGCCCGTCTCACTATGCCAGTGATTACACAAGCTAGTTTGAAGTGAATGAAGTGACAATACCTCTCCATACACATATTACACAAACATATGATTTTTGATCAACAGACAAAGAAACACGGTGGCGTTTCCACACTTCCATGTGTCACTGTACACATCACTGGCTATAGATACATATCCCAGAATTCCTCAAGGGCTGGAGTTAAGGAGCTTCACAAAGATAAACAACTCTAGCATTTGCCTCATTTCATAGCTCAGTAACTCTCACCAAAACCTCACACAAGACAATTGGAAATCTTCTCCATTGTAAACACAATTTTTTTCCTGACTTAACAGGAAGGAAAATTGGTATTCACAAACAACAGACTGCAACGCAGACTTCCTGATTTGGTTCATTCTACATTCATATTTACCCTCCAATTAAAAAAAATCAGTCTTTCAGCAAATGCACTCCCTTCTTTAAAAGCCAGCTGTGTCATGTGGTAGATGTAACTTTCCACAAAAAGCTCAGTTATTGAACCCAGACTGTTTCTTTAAAAGAATCAGTAATCATAATTGTCACTGTTTAGTCCAAAATTTCACAAAATTACTGTTCCTATGAACACTAACAGAATAGCTTTTGAGAAATATGCTTTATTTGCTTTCTTAGCCAAGGGCTTGAGGGTTGATACCATTTTTATGTCTATATGCTAAATATTTAGCTACTGCCAACAGCCTTTTAGTTTAGCCAACCCCCTGTAAAACACCACAATGTGCTTTGGTTTTAGTATTTATTAAACATGTCAATTCGTGGGCTGGTGGTGGTAGACGTACAATATATGATGCCACTGGAAACAACCAGGCTTACCATTGCTAGTCTTTGTGCTAAGCTAAGCTAATTGGCTGGTGGTGGAATCTTCATGCAACTTGAGAGTGGTTACTATTTACTCAACGATTAACAATTTTAAAATAAGCAACAAGCATACAGTTTCCTTTAACCATCTAGTTCTGTTGACTTATTCTTTACTTTGTTTCATTTTCTTGCCTGTTAACAAGCTAAAGCTAAAACCTTCCTTCAATTTGGAAAATAGCCTATTGATAGAATAGATGATCACTAGGTTCAATTGTGACTGTGGCCATATTGTTCTAGCAGAGCTACTTACTAGTACAGCCGTATTGGCAAAGAAAGGAGGAGAAACCTTGCATTCATCTGTCACTGGTTGCTGCTGAACCCACTGCCTGTTTTAATCTGCAGCAAATCAATCAGATTGATTTTTTTCCCCTCCTGGTTACTGTTAGCTGTATGCACGTCCTATAGATTGTAGTATTTTATTTTGAAATTCCTCGAGTGATTTATGTGTATGTGTGCATGTGTATGCATATGTGCAAACACAGTACAGGCAGCACAGCTGTGATAGTACGTTCTGGACAGGATGTTTTATGATGTCTGCAGTGCTGGATATTGAGGAGGTGTGTGTGTTTGATGGTGGACATGCCTTAACGCTGTGCCGCTGTGTGGCTGTGTGCAGAGCTGGATGCGGAGGAATGGTGTAAGCTGCTGTGCATGGAGTGCCTGGGCAGCCGTCTCAACGACATCAGCCTGGGAGAGCCAGACCTGTTAGCAGCGGGGGTGCAGCGGGAGCAGAACGGTGAGTGCCCAATTAGTCCCTGCTAACACAGACAGCCATTCAGGGTCAATCTCTCTCACTCAGCCCGTCGCCAAGCAGTTAGTGGTCGCAGTCCGGGCCCGTACGTGTTAATGCAGCTGAGCCCTCAGAGAGTTAGGGGAGCAGAACAGTCACTGTCCAATTAGGCCTGGCTAATAGGGGCCATTTTTTGTCAATATCTGATCCGAAGTCCCATGTAACAGTCTTTGGTAACATTACCACATGTTTGTTCAACTTCAGAAGTACATTTGGATGTGCATGTGTTGAAGGAAACCTGTGTGTGTGCGAGTTAGAGCACAGGTCACAGGCTGTGGTTGGGGCTCTGTTCCAGGCCTAATGAGAAGTGCTGTGCATCACTGGCTTCCCTCATAATGAAGCTTGTCACAGAGATGGATGAGATTATGGCTCCTAAAGCCATGTGAAATAAATGTGCTTCCCCACATATTCCACTCACAGGAAATGGAAATGGAAAAGAGAGGAGACAACTGGGCGCAGCTATCACAGTGGAGCTCATTCTCTGTGTAATTTGTAAACTCACGGAGGAAATTGAAAAGGCAACAGGCAAAGAAGAGCAGTTTAAAGTTGTAAAAGGGCGAGTAATTGAAAAGAATCTGCCGTCATTTCAACCCATTTCATTTCACTGCGGCAGTAAAGTGAAATTCTACTCTTCAACATAACTTGGCCTCATTTATTTAAGATATCAATACATAAGTTTTTGACTGTGCTGCGGTGAACCAACTGAACTGTAACAACACAATTCCTCTGCCTCCTCTTGTGGCTGAAGCCCTGCTGTTTGGTGCTCATAGAAAAGTTTCAGCGGTGTGTCATGGAGACAAACTGAGCCAGCAGCTCTCTGCTGCCTGTATGGATGAATGAAACAAGAGGCCTAGGCCTGCAACCATGTTTCAATTAGTAGCCCTCCCCAAACAGCAGGGGCTGATAATTAGATCAGAGTTCATTTTCACTGTCCCTAAAAATACGCCACACTATGACACTGCCATTTTCTATCCACTGCAGACACATGGCTTATTTTGAATCATTAAGCATAATTAGTGGGAACTAATTTAGATTATGGAGAAGTCTCTCCCTCTCTCTCTCTGTCTGCCACAGAGAGTCAGTTTAAACTGAACAGGCAGATTTGGGTCCTTGATCCCAGTCCAGCTCACTGAGCATCTAGGTAGACTTAAGGTGAAGTACTATTTAAATATCCTTATTAAGAGTTGTTCTACTACTATTGTCACATCAGACTAAAAACACAAAGTAAATGCAGCCCACCCACCCAGTTACAAACTTGACTAAACTGTTATTGCAAGCTTTACCTCCCATACATCACACTCAACCAAATTATAGCCCTTATTTTTTGTACCATAAATGATCATTCTAACACATGAAATAAATGACTGTTTAACATGAATAAATGTTCAAACACTAAGATTCAGCACAATAATAGGAAAATACTAATTTAACAACCAATAATATTTATTATTTATTTATTTTTGTTATTCAGTTTATGGTACCATACACGTTGGTGCACTTTTGGAGCCAATTTAAAATCCTCAAGGGAAATATTGCTTGTACTCACTGTTCCTTGGAGACGGCAGAGAGCGGATGGTGAAGTGATGAAGAAAACCCGTCCTGAGGCTTGGTCCATGTGCAAAAAGCAGGTTTCTCCTGAGCACCTGTACAGCAGCAGCATGTGTGTCCGAAGCACCCTATGAATACAATTCACAAACTCTTGATAAACGTCCTGTTTTAACCATTAAACGTCCACATTACCACAGTTTCCAGGACCCATACTCACTCAGAAGCTTGGTGGAAAAAACGTGCTTCCCACAGTCTGTTTTCCACAGGTCAAGTGAGGGCGACAGCTAGTTAGCTAGGTGTTTGTGCTGATTTAGCAACATTACTGACTTAAAACCGCTATAAACAGAGCTCACTCTATCGTTTTAGCAAGGTATACACAAATATAGTAACTGGATAGAGTTTATTGGACTTACAAACAGCTAAGTGTCACTGTTTCTCGTTCTGAGATTAGTCCCGCCCTTCTAAGAATCTGATAGGGTAGAATGTTCGTCCCAACTTTGCACTAATTGGCTGCTAATGACAAATTGACACCTGGCTACTCAATACACAAACAGAAAATGGGCCTGAGAAGTTCAAGGTCGACTCAAAACGGAGGAAATTTCCATATCGTACAAAACTATACATTTCTAATGCCAGTTATTACTTCACACCAGCAATAACTGATCCAGCTCATATTTCAAGACATACAGTAGATGGACTTAACTATAATGAATATCTAAAGAAGAAAGCGTGTGAGTAATTAGTAGGGTACTACAAAAAGTAAGTCATGGGTAAATACATATACAAATAGTATATGTATTAGTCTGCTCTAGGATGGGCGATTACATGCAAAATACTTAACTCTATCTAAAATGGTGAGGCAAACCTCAGTGTTTTGTTTCTGCATGCACAATGCTGCATGCTGAATGATTGCTGAGATCCATATAGCAGAGAGTGAAGAGTAATCCATCACCTGATAAGAACTGATCCTCTATCTTAATCAGGCTCATGTGCAACCCCATTTAAGACTTAAACAAAGCCACATCCCAGACTGTTCAGTTTATGTGGCTTTTATTACAGTTTTCTTTCTTTTGCACAGAAGAGTGACTTGAATCTTTAAGGGTATGTTGAGAAACCTTAAGGAAAAATAATCTGTGTTTTCATTTGCTAACGATAGATATTTCCAAATTCTTACAAATTTGAGTATCTGAAATTCTGTCTATTTAAACTTAAAATACTAATTTAGCATTCAGGGAAACACATTTCACTTTCTTGCTGAGAGTTCAAAAGACTGGTAAACAGATATTTTAATCTGTTTACCAGTACCTCTAACAGTATACTCTACCAAATGTGATATACTGTGTTATATGAGCGTTTTTCTTTCACAATTGGACAGAGCCAGTCTGGATGTTTCCTCCATTTGTGCTAAGCTAAGTTACCAAGCTACTGGCTGTGGCTACATATTTAGCAAACAGATATGAGAGTGGTATTGATTGTCCCATCTAATTATAGCCAAAAAGAGAACATGCATATTTCCCCAAATATCAAACCATTCCTTTAAAGTAATTTTATGCAAATACAAGTGCAAATTCATGTATTGCTTGTGGTATTTTGCAATGCAAACTGTTTCTTTTCCCTGGCTCAGCCTTAATTTCACTTAAACTATTTGTACTGCGATAGAGAGATATTTGGAAACACTGGCAAATAAAAACTGTCTGCTTGGCCGGTTACCATTAGAAGTAAGTTTTTTTTATATTTATAATTTAAGAGAACCAACCCTTTAACACTGGATGTAAGTCTATGCAGTATTCTTCACTATTGAACCATTGTGATCCCACCTTTTAATAAGTGCAGTGTGAATCTTTCCAGAACGTTTCAATGTGTACCTGATGCCCACCCCTAACCTGGACATCTACGGGGAGTGCACCATGCAGATCACCCATGAAAACATCTACCTGTGGGACATTCACAACGCTCGCCTCAAACTCGTCATGTGGCCTCTCAGCTCCCTGCGCAGATACGGTCGAGACTCCACCTGGTTTACTTTTGAGTCCGGAAGGTGTGTGCGCATGCAGATATGTGCTTGTGTTACCTTGTGTCTATGTCTGTATGACTGAAATGTTGTCGGTGGGAGGGCAAAAAACTTTGTTTTGAAAATGTCATAAAAACTTTAACAAAGCAAGTTTGGATATCCAGAACATCCCAGGATATCAACATTTGCTGCAGAGGCCTTCAGGCGATGATGTGACAGGTGCCTCTGTGAATGTGTGTCTTTGTTTGTATACTGTATCTACTCACTCCTGCGTGTGTGCATGTGCGTTCAACTTCAGTGGGCTATTATATCAATGTGTCTCTGTAAGTGCACATTCAACCATGCATATTTGTAAATCAGCAATCCAAGAGTGAGCGCGATCAAAGTGTGTGTACTTCTCTGTCTCTGTGTGTGTGTTCCTGGCGCAGGATGTGTGACACAGGAGAGGGTTTGTTCACGTTCCAGACGCGGGAGGGGGAGATGATCTACCAGCGGGTCCACTCGGCCACGCTGGCCATTGCCCAGCAGCATGAGAGGATGATGGAGGAGATGGAGAAGAGCTCCCAGGTACATTTTTATATTTACGGTTGCTTATCAGATACCCACAATGCAGCTCACGATGACGCCAACAGTATTTTTTGTACTGCCATCATTACTTGCAGCTAACAATGAGTGCAAGTGTCAAAATGTCAGCGCTCTAGGAATAATTACTTAACACTATTGTGTGTCACTTTCATACAGTTGCTAAAATATCCTGTTGTACCTTATGCTAGAAGAAACACTGAGAAACAAAAACAGCATCTGTGCACTCGTACATATCATTTTAATTTGAAAAAATGCCGTGTTTCTTGTATTTCAATGACTTCTTCACTGTCTATTTGAGTTAAACAGATCAAACAAGCATCTCATTAAGGCTGCTCACCAAATTATTTTTAGGAACCAATGAACACAAAAGCAATAAATCATGATGTTCACACACACACATGAAAGAATACACAATCCTCTCTAGGTATTGCAGCCTGGTTTCTCCCCCAAAAGTGCCACCTTGGCCCAGGAAGCCCTCCGACACCCCGTGGTCTTGGCGTCCGCTCCCTCCTTCCATCACAACACCCGTCCGTCCCTTCCTTCCTCCTTCCTTCCTTCCTTCCTCCCCCCCCTGCTCCCTGCTATCATCTTTATTCTTTATTTATGTAGGCCTGCCTAGTGTTTGATGAGCCTTGACCATATGGCCTTGCTCTTGGACCCCACCATTTGGGAACATTTCCAAATGCAGCAGTTACCCTCAGCTCTATAAATCACACGGATAGCAACACAAAACTCACCACTTGGGGGTTGCAGAATGGGCAAAATAGCATGTTTACTATTCAGAAAATATTGGCATTTTTCATTTATTTTAAGTCATCTTCTGGCTCTAAGATGAAGCATTTCGATTCACACTGCAAATAAAAATCTAAAACATATCATCCAGTGGCAAAACATCATCATGATTCCAAATGAATCCTCATCTCACCTGCCAAGCAGCCACTGAGAGCGGAAACATGCCATTCAACCTGCAGTATACCGTACCATACAGGCTCTTTGTTTACTGACATACACTGAGCAATTTCCCCTGTTGCGAGTGAGTGACTGAGAGTGACAGAAAGTGAGAGACACTGCAAGCTTTTCTCTTTCTGTTTCAGATCCACTCCAGAGAGACGCTAACCAAGTCCATCTCCCTGCCACGCAGCGCCTACTGGCAGCACATCACGCGTCAGAACAGCGTGGGAGATCTCTACAGTTACCAAGGTACGGGCATGAAGTTACTAATTATCATACACGCAGTGTTGCTATTTCCTTACCTGCCTGTGTCAGTGGTACTGTGTGGAGCGCACTGGATGAGCTGGAGGAAAGACAGGTGGAGAAACAGGAAGACACACAGAGAGAAAATATCGTATGTTGCACTTGAGGAGTTTCACAAGCACACTGTCACTTTACATAAGTATGTCACCTCATTTCTTTACCTATACAGTGTCTTTGGTTGTAATGGGTGATAGGAAATATAACATTTACATACATTCATTTTCATCTAACTGTCACCAATTACTCAAGCAAGTAATAAAAAAAGAACTTGGAACGGGTTTTGTTTAGTCAATCACTTATTTTTCATATATTTTGGATCTTGGCATATGTTCGTTGTTTATTTTTATCAACTAATTATGTTGTTTCGATTGGTTGTTGCAGCCTGTAGGTCTAGTATTGTTGTGAATGTGGTGCTTGACAAAGATCCATAACTGTTGTGTTGCTAATTAAGTGTCAACAATGTGCTGGACTTTAACTTTTTTTTTTTTTTTAAATTTATGTTTGGCCTGAAAAAGGGTCAAAATTATTAAGTACTAGAACTGATAACATTCACAAGTCAGATTGGAACCTTTCCTCTATAAATCAACTCTTATCCATGTAAAAGTCATAGAAACGTCCCAGCAGTTTTTTTTTCTGTTTTAACATTTGTTCTTTAATAAACAATAAAAACAGAGAGGCACAAACAGAGAGACCCATAATCTAAATCAGATTATGAGAGACAAAAATGATCTGTGTGTTCTGGAAAGTAAATGTATGTGTAAGTGAAGGAGAGAGAGAGAGATAAATGCCACCCCAAGTACATTAATATTGTAGTAGGTTCTTTATAGGCTCAGCACTGTATGTCCTTTTGTGGACTTAATGTACACGTACACGTAAGAAAGAGTGCGTGTGTTTGTGTGTGTGTGCTAATGTGTAGATGTAGACCAGAGGCAGAAAGGTGATTAGAGAGCTGATGAGATTATGCTCTGTCCATGGTATTAGTTGATTAGTAGACTTATCTAAGGATTATAGGCCTTTTGGCTTTCACTGATAGAGCAAAACAGAAAGCCAGGCAAAGATGAAAGTCGCTCTGACGTCGTAATTTTCTTTTGAAAAGCGAAGGCTGGATTTTTTTCATTATCATTTAATTGTGGCCTGATAAGCTTAAAAGCAAAATGCGAGTCTTCCATTCCAAACATCAACATGTATTTAACTCATATACACTAAACAGAGAAGCTTCCACCTCAGGGTCATTATTTATAGGCCCAGTCTCTGTAAACTCTCCTTTTTAAACTCTTCCTCTCCAAACTCTGGTGAGCAGAGGGAGCTTCTCTCTCATCCATCACCCTGGCATCTTCACTGGTCCTCCCACACTTTTCTCTGTGTGCCTGTCCGATTCGGAACAACCCTCCACCTTCTCAGTGCTCATACACATTCAGAGCTACCATTATGTCCCCTCCTTTCCCATGAATAAATTGAATGCATCAGTGTGTTTGAGGACACAGCGAAAGGTCTCGTCAGACAAGAGGGACGACAAGGTGATTCTAGGGAGTGACAGGAGTTTAACGCCTGTTGTGACACGGGATGTTTGGACTGCGAAAGACATGTCAGGAAAACCTCACAGGCGTCAGGTGCTGGTGCTGCTTTTAAGCCACGCAAGCCATTCTTGGAGTCATATGCAATAATTGCATTGATTTTTCATTGGCTGAAGGTCTCCACCTCCCTGAAGCTCTTTTACATCTTACGTGCTGCACATAAGACAGGCTCTTAACACAATGGTTCCCAGACTTCATTCTTTCATGCGGCCCTGTCAGATGAATTTAAGTAGGCTACCCCTTAATTTTAACAATTGATTCAACTATTAATTTTTAAAAAGTGGATATGTGACAATATTGTTTTCATACAGCTGTCAGTTTGGTCAAGTTTACATCTGCACTGCCACCACTCAGAGTGGCAAAAGCCAGACATTTTAACCCGTGATTCCATACTTTTAGATATCTATTTCAAGTGACTTTTAGCAGTTTATTTTACCTGCTTATTACATTTAGTTAACTTTTTCAACTATTTATCCATTATCTAAATTAACTATGTATCAATTACACTTGACTATTTCTTTTATCCATTAATTTTAGCTAACTATCTATCATTCATCCCTTACTACTACTTATTTTTAGCTATTTCAACCATTTATCCATTACCTTTAAATAGATTTTCTGTTTAAATCCTATCCGTTTACTTAACTGAACCTTGTATTCACTACTTCAATTCCATTTGTCCATTAGCTAACTGTTCAGACTACTATGCATGATTGCTAACTGGGTTTTAAGCATATATATTGTAGTTTTCAGGTGAACAGCTGACTCAATGTAGATATATTTTGATATATCTTGATTTAATTCCTATTTTGTTGAAGTAGTTGAGGTAGCTACTCTGTAGTATTTCTCAGTTGTACCTGGAAACTGTAGAAATAACCTCTCGGATACAAGTACACAATTGGGAATCACTGTCTTAGTATAATAACACTAGAAAAAACAAAACAAAATACACCTTGTCTTTAGGTACATGTACATGTTACACACATGCACAGAGGTTATAGCTGTTTAGAAAATCATTTCTCAGTAGTAATGATACTATTAGTACATGGAAAAGTGATTTTGTGCAAATAGAGGTAAGAAATCAGGAATTTGGACCATGATGCCTGGCTGCGTTGCTTGGCTATATCACTGCGTGCATGATGAATATCCAATCAGCACAGTCAATTTGCTGAGTCATGCTCGGGTTGCTTTCAAATACCCTGCGGGTGCAAGGGAATAATTAAGGAACACAGTTTCCTGTCCCGTTGAGGTTTATTCACCTATTTGTTTATTTCTTTGCCTCAGTTAATGGGGGACCTGGCAAGTGAAGTAATGTAACTCCTTTATTTTTTATATATTTCACATCTGCTTTTTATTTAGCTGGAAACGTCTCAGAAGATCCCAGAAGCCTTGTTTGCCATAATTGAAACTAGTAATTGTCAAATGTGTTTTGTTTAAAAGAAACAGAGGGATGTGGTGTAGGGAAAAAAAAAAAAACACTCAGCCTTGATCATCTTGCTATACGAAAAAAAAAAATCAGCCCCCAAAGAATTCACCTTTTTAATAATAGATGTTTTAATCTCCAGAAACTATACACTTAGACAATACTTTCTACTACCTTCCACCTCTACTCTCCTAATGTTATTCACTCTTTTGCATTTCAGTGAAACTGCTGTGTTCTCTGAGTTTGCTGATGCATAGAAATAAGTGCACTTTAAAGTTTTCGCCTTGAAAAAGCAAGGCGCCACGCCTGTCAGAAATGGTTCAATTACCAGCTCTAATATTGGAATGGAAAAGGGACAAGAATGCTTGTATTTTTTCTTGGACCCATTTTTATGTAATTTTTTTTGCCATTTTACACACACACACTTTCTCTCTCTCTCTCTTTCTCTCTCTCTCTCTGCATTTCATTGTGCTCCACAGTTTAGTGCTGTAGCATTAGCAATTCTAATGGAATGGAGCGCTGTTCTTAGTTTGATCGGTTGGGAGTGATACGAGGAGATTTTACAGAGAGGGAGCAAGTATCAAAGGCACAGGGACAAGATGATAGGAGAACAGGATGATAACACTATTTTATCTGCAACAGGCGACATGGAATATAGTATTGATGCAAAAACTGAATCCCATGAAAAATTCATTACAGACAGGTAAAACTGAGTTCAACTGGTTTGGTCTCTGTCTTTTTGGATGCATGGAAAGTTTTTTTTTTAATCTCAGTCATCAGCATGCATTATTTGAATCCAAATTTAAATGGACTGACCCAATCTTCAGGATGCATCAGATTGATCTTGTATTCTTTCCAGTGCATTGTTGCTCCTGTGAGTGGCTTTCTACACACACACACATAAAACCCCCACAAAGCTACATGTCAGCAGTCTTGCATAATCCAGAGTTTGTGGTACAAGCACCCTCCCTTTCTCTGGTTACAGCTGTTACTAGGATGCCATCTGAGTTATCGCACTGTGAGGAAGGAGGGTGCAGACAGGTGTGTGTGTGTCAACATGCATGCATGAATAGCTGCATGTGTGTCCGGGTCCACCATTCTGTCAGTGTGTGTGTATGTGTGTGTGTGTGTGTGTGTGTGTGTGCCCAGCCCAGCAGCTGCCACCCCAGGCCAGATAGGATGACATGACCTTCCCCGGTAATGAAAAGGCACTGACAAATCACTGTCTGCTTCTCATAGGGATAGGAGAGGAGGAGGGATGCTGACACCATGTCTTCTCTCTCTGTGTTTTTATTATTATTATTTTGTGTGTGTGTGTGCGTGTGTGCAAGTATGTCTACATTTGTGTCTCCTGTCCAAAAGTGTGGCTCTCGTCAGGGGTCTGGCACCGCACAACAAACACCGCTGTTTATGACCAAGGAGATGATGAGATCTGCTTTCACCCTCTCTGTCTGCACTGGGCTCCCTGCCTCTTTTTTTTTCTCAGCCCAAATTGGCCTTGGTTGAGGAGAGGGATTGTCTTGGCAAAGATGTGAAAAGGATATGCCTGGTTGCGCACCAGTCGTTTCAGCAATCTATTAAGTACAGCGGGGAGGGGAGAGAAATGTCCCCCTTTTTTTAACCTGCAGTGTTTTTTTTCCTAGAACATGGACTGAACTGCATTTAAAACCTAAAGCTGGAGTCTTATCTCATTTTTCTTTATTTCAGGGAGTGGTGGAAAGGAAAGACTAGCAGACAGAGGGGTGTTCGTATGTGTGTGTGTATGTGTGTGTGTGTATGACTCACCTGTTATGGCTGGTACTGTTTTGGTCTCATCCTCACACCCACACTGGCCCCTCTGTGCTTCCTCCTGCAAGCTGTTCACACAGGAAAATGCTCTTTCTGTGTTTTCCTGCTCAGTGTCTCTCCTTACTTGTGCATCACTTCTCTTCACTCTTTTTTTTTTTTTTTTTTTAACAGACTCTCTGTGTGGCTCTGACACACACTCACACATAAGCCACTTGACATTGATTGCCAGGCTGACTGGGTCATGTTTTATATTCCACGTCGTGGTGAGTTGGCAGTGCGTCTCATGGTCTGAGCCTGATTCCCTTTGGTGGCATCATGACTGGCGCTGTGAGCTACACACACAAGAGAGGCAGCGTGTGTGTGTGTTCACTATATTATGAATGATTTGCACAACTTAAAATCATATTTGCTAATAAGCATTTCAGCACCAACAGCAGAAGAGAAAATGATCTCTTTGTCAATTTAGTCAGTATGGCCCTGGAAGAAAACAAAGTCAAATTTTAATTTGTTAATCGAATTTCAATTAACCTCTGTGCATGAATTGATTTGAAATGTATGAAATGCACTGATGTGTAGCAACCACTCCTAGTGAGCTGCATATAGTAGGTACTATATATGCCATAGGTTAGAGTTGATTACAGTGTTGTGTTAGGTTTTGCGCCTCCCTAAATATTGATCACTGGCCACTTCCTCCTTGTTGGGTGCATGATCAGCAGCCTGCCAGCCACTTTATCCTCAACCTACCTCAGCGTGCACATCTCCAAACAGCATTCTAATATATTATTAATGGTCTCATAGTTGCACAGAACAGCCCTCCACCCACAAGTATCCATTACTCCCTCTCAGCACAGTTAACCAGTATGCACTGCAGAACAAATTGGTCCAATTAATTTAAATTAAGGTGGAGAGGGAGAGAGAGCAGAGAATGAGAAGACAGCACACAGTCCAAGAGGATGAGACATGAAATGAAGCTGTGTATTTGAGGTGAAAGGTTGATTTTCCCTCACATCCGTTACCACTATACAACTTATAATTGTTATAATTGTATCATCTGAGAACCACCTGCATCAAAGGGCTTTAAAAGATAACTTACCTAAGTGAAGAATGGTAGGATGATCTCTAATCTTCATTTCTTTATAAAGATATCATTAATGACAGTAGCTAAGCAACAGTTATGAGTTTGCTGTGGAAGAAAACAGGACATTTTGTTTAGATGAAAGTCCATTTAGATGAAACAGATGAACTTATTTCATTCCTTTAAAAAAATATATCCTCCACTGACTCTTTCTCCACTTTTTTTCCACAGGAACTGGCCTGACAATGACTTTTATCCCCCGAGCACAGACATTTCCCAGCTTTCTGTCTGACGAGCCAGAACAAGAGGAGAGCCAGCACCAGGAAGAGGCACCATCGCCCTCTAGTGGCTGTGAATCCAGTTGCAGCCTGAGACCCCTTCAATGACAGAGAATTGCTCGACCAAAACTGGACACTTTACCCACTACTGTAGAGAGGATGTAGAAATATGTATAGTGACATGTGTAATATATCATTTCCTGGTGATACTTTAACAATAGTGTCAACTGTAGAGCGAGTGGTACATGAAGACTTGTCCTGAAAAGGATGATGTTGTTCTTTTTGTATGTTGTGTGACAGCAGCAGTAGCTTCAAAGATTGCACCAAAAATCCTTTAAGTGTAGCTTTAAAGTGTTTTATGTTGTCATTTTGTTGTTAAAGCCAGCATGATCCTCCTTTTTTTTAATCACTGCACTACACCTTACAGGAAGATAAAGACACACCAAGGTCTGCTGTAAAACACTGTTAAAAAAAAAAAAAGAGAGACTTTTGTTCTGAAATTGACAATATCACATCAGGCTCATTCCCACAATGTGCAGCCTCAGCGAGCATTCCAAGAAAAAAAAAAAATCCACAATTTTTGACACATAATCCTCCCACTCTTACTGTATTCCACTTTCTCTCAAGAATGTGAAATTGATCAATGCCTTACACAAAAACCGCTTGACTTTGATGGCAGTGATGAATCAGCTAAAGCCCTTAATCAGTTACAACCAGCGAAAGGAAAAAGTCATTCAGAAATGTGCTTCAAGGATATAGGAGTGGACTGCCATGTCAGAAATGATAGAATGCAACCTTCTCACAGCCGTCTCCACTTTAAACGGCCAACCTTACATTACTCTGGCAGTGCAATTTGATATTAATAGCTTCCCGGCTCTTCTCCAGCCTCATATATACAGTATCTGATAACTGGCTCATTAGCAAAAGGAGAGAAGTTGGTGACCTATGAGGCGAGTTGTGCAAGGTAATAAAACTTCATGGAAATTTTTGGCCTTCGGGTATGTCATGTTCACACATGATTAAAACCTAGAAAAAATAGTAACATGAATATATTTCACTGAGAAAATCTGTGCTCAATAAAATACACAAAAAGGCAAAACTCATTAAAGAATTATTTTGACATTTTGGAAAATGCAGCTTATTTACTTTCTTGCCGAGAGTTAGGTGAGAAGACTGATACAACTGTCATGTCAATATGCGAAGTATGAAGCTACAACCAGAATACTGTTAGCTTATCTTAGCATAAAGACTGCAAACAGCTAGCCTGGCTCTGTCCAAAGTACCTGTGAAAGTGCAACTGGTCGTTTTTACAGTTACATTTTTGAACAAATGAGATAATGTGTTCATTGGTGAGCTTTAGAGGTGCTGGTGGATTTTGTCACTGACAGAGCAAAACTAACTGTTTTCCACTGTTTCCACTTTAGTATACAGAATAGAGAGTGATATTAATCCTCTCATTGTTAAGAAAACAAAAAGTGTATTTTCCAAAATGTCAAATTATTCCCTTAATAACAAATAAAATGGCTCATCACAAGCTCATGATTAAAAACACCACAATTTCTGACTCTGAATCTGAAAACAACCTTGTTTTTCTCTTTTCCATCCATTAGCAACAGTATTAGCTAGAGCAAACTTATATTAGAGGTCATTGTCACTACAATAGCCAATATCAACAAGAAAACTATCAAATATTTTCATTAAGCCCATAGCATGTGAGTGAAATGTATCACTGACGGTATGTGACAGCTGTGATGATAATGTTCTCTTCAAGTAAGAAGTGCCTTCCGACACAGACCACAGTGTTAAACCTAACTAAAGTTGCGTCTTTGGGCTTTGAGCTTACCGCTGTGGACAGAATAGTTAGCTCTGTACCTTCAAAACAATTGTGTAGTGTTGTATCACACCTGAGACACAAAACCTAACCAGAGATCTTTTGTAAAGTTGAGAATAACACTTGTTGCCACTGTAAAGCTGACTGATTCATCTTCAAATATTTGTGGTAAAGCTGTCTGTGCTTTTATTTCTGGCAAGAGTGTGAATCTTTCAAATTACAGCAACAACGCTGAAATAAAAAAATGGTTTCCCATGACTCACTCTGAGGCACCAAAAGCGATCCCTCACCATCAAACTTAATCCCTTTTTTGTTGACTTTTTTGTGGATTTTGTTTTCTCTTGGGTTTGTATCTAGAAATACAGTAGATATTAGATTCCTGGAGAAGTGAATATAAATGTACATGCACTTATTTTGTGTTAAAGTTGAATTTTGTCACTTTATTTTGCATATTGTATTTAAGAGAACTTAACGATCATATTAATTTGAGCCTAAAACAAAGTGCCGGTCTTAAAAAAAAGTTGTCAGTCTGCATCACAGAGCCTGTGATGTGAGCACGTAGAGAGACAGTTGACATATCCTGCCACATTTCTGCTCTAGCTGTCTTGAGCCTTACAATAGCTCAAGTGTGGTCAATAAATGAATTTAGAAAAAACATCCGCTACATCTGGAGCATTAGAGCGGTGCTGGCTGAAGTGACTGGAGAAAGTTAGTCGACAGGATCGTTATCATTTGCGATTTTTGTTGTTTATTGTAGCTGCTCACTCGTTTGTAGGTATGATGTGTCATCATATTTTCTGTTCCTGTTACTATACTATACATGTGTTAATATACATGTGTCCACCACATGTTGTATTCTGTTACTGTCAGATTATATGTTAAAAGCACTTTGAATACATTGAGTGTAGGACTACAGTTTTCACTAAATGTACATATGTAATGTTTTTGATGATAAAAAGGTAATAAATTGAATGTTCTATCATGTATCAGCATTTTTCTTTATGTCTTCAGGCATATTGAATAAAAGGTAAGTGAAGAGGAATTTGACTAATGATGAGATTGATAGCACTCGCATGTTCATACAATTAATATGAAGCTACTACTAGGAGTCCATTGGCTTAATTTAGCATAGAAAGTCCCTCCATAAAACAACAAGTTGTTATTTTCACATCTCAGTTTTGTGTGAATTATACAAACAAAATCGAATGTGTTAACTAGAGAGCCTCAGAGGTGCTGGTAGACTGATTTCCTCTACATTCCAACTCATATCAATGAATGTAAATTGAAGAATTTACAGTAACTCTAGTTTCTCAGACAATGGCTTTCATCTTACAGTAAATGGTTTGGTTTCTTAGAAGTAGTTTTCAATCTGTAGTTTCTGTTTCTTTTGATTTAGTTTCCTTTTTTCACACTCCCACAGCACAGGAAAAAAGCGATATATTGGCTATGACACTATGTTTTATTTATACCACAGGGAGTCATTAACAGTCACATCAGTTTCTGTAAAGTTGGTCACATACACAGTATCACAAGCATCACAGTCAAATGTACACTTGCAGCTTCTACTGTTTTTGTCAGGAACAGCAAGATGAAAGAATGAAGGCAATGACTTGTGATTCCAAAACTATATTGTCCCTTTATGTTCCACATTTCTATCTTTGTCCACATTTGTCTTGTTTCCTAGCGGAAAAGCCCGCATATCCATTACTGCCTCTGCCACTGCCTCCATTTCTATGGAGATAAATGAATCGCATTACACATAAACAACACACAGTTTAATAGTACTACCATACAATACTGATTTACAAGAGCATATAGGCAGGCTTAAAATCATAAAAATAAAAATAATAAATACAGCTTGTAAACCTTGTGACAGATAATCATAAAAAATATTTGTTTTTTTTATTACATTTTATAAAACAGAGTAAAAAAACAGAATCCAAACATTCATCAATAAACAGAAGATAGACAAAGTATAAGGAGCTGTAAACTGAAGCACAGGATTAGCTAATTAGAGTTTAGCTTTCAGAGTAAGAGTGTGCTGTAACTAGAACGCAGCCATCCTAGACGAAGAGCCCTTTGGGGAAAGCAACAGTCTCAAGTGATGGTACAGTGCTGAGTGACTGCTTTTCTTTTTCCGTTAGATGATTAGACACCATTGTCAAGCTTTGAATGGAAACCAGGAGGGATGAAAGTAAAAGGAGAGCAATTACACAGGCTTTTGTCAATCGTTTTACTCAGGGGTTAGGGAAGTGAAAAGAATGATTATGCAGGCTTTTTGTCTGCTCTTTCTGTTGGATGGTTACTGTCAGATATTGTTTTGCCCAAAACAAATATTTTCTCATCAGTAATTATGCAGTACATACCACGTTTAATTAAAGGCTGGACCCGACCAAACTTGTCAGCTTCCTGAGACTTACATGAGCACCAGCTTGTTAATGCATTTCAAACTACAGTTTGAATATTACTCAGTGTCAGTGCGATCCCTGCATCTTATTAAAAAACTCAAATAAATTGTACACAGTGCTTGTTTTTGTTCATATTTATGATTTGTGTGTAAAAACCTTAGGGCACACTCATAAAATAATAAAATTTATGCATTCACATTTAGCGGTTCATCATATTTAGGCATATGCTCATAATCATGTGGCTAAAATCTGGTTTTGTGCGATCGCACAGTGTGTAGGTTGGCATACACTGGGCAAGTTTTTATCTGCCTGGACTTCTTTGTAATCTTCGGGCACATGGGGATGTTCTCGTAGAAGTTTGGCTGTGAATATGTGGTAAATCGTGTTAGTATTTGAGGTGTTAGACAAGGACATGTGGCAGGTGATAATGTAAAGACTGATGGTCCAGTCTGTAGTATGCTCTAATAGCATAAAATGACATTGTAACACAGCTGTTATTAAATCATTAAATATGTAGGGCATTTCATTCCATATTATTATACTAAATACAATTATACATTAAATAATTTAATACAGCTTTATTTTCATTAATAATTATAATCAATAAAGAAATAGGCTATAAGGAAATAAGAACAGAACTGAATTATTTGGATGTTTACATCATTCATATCATTGCTACATGTATGTATAATATTACTTTATCAGGTCAGAATGTTACAAATATTAGTTATGTCACACCTTATGTCACATTACCCAACAATTTATAAGAGGAAATTGTATATTCAACCAATTCTTGCTACACATTTTCTACATTTTTATGCTGTACTACATTATCCAAAAGCCATTGCATTGTCAGTTACTTTAAAGCAGCACTGGTTAAGTTTGCAAGTGTAAATTACAATGTATCAGGTTACATGATGATGGGATGTGCTGTATCAAGTAGGTGTAATGGTATTGTAATGTAGTGCATGTCTGATGAGAAGGTTGGGGAGAGTCTTAAAGGAGTCAAGTGTAAAGACGAGAGTGGATATAATGAATAACGTAACACTTACCTGTCGCTGGGATGGGTGCAGTTTGACTCTGTATTCCTCTCTCCTGTTCTTCTTCCTGTGGTGATTATTAGACAAAAGTAAACAATTAGAATGTGAGCTGCTACAAAATACCAAAAATGTGGAATTTTCCATCAGTGGACTATAAGCAAAAGCCTTAATGGAGCAATCTCAGGTGTAAATTCATATTGTGCTACTGATATTCTCTTGAAGACTTTTCTTCTGAAAGTGCTAATTATCAAATACTAGGGTCAAATTTTTAGCTACTATTGGATGGACTGCCATGAAATGTTTGACTAACATTCCTGGTCCTTAGAGGATGAATCCTTCTGATGTTAGTGATTTTCTATAATGCAAATGTCTGGATGTAATGTGGTAAAGACACTGGGCCTCATGTAAGAACATGTGATTCCAAACCTGTGTTTGAATTAAATTATCCAGTATGTTTGACCAAATACCTGTAAAACTAACCACATTCCCATAAACCTCAGCTGCACTTCATCGCTTGCTCTAATTAGCAAATATTAGCATGCTAACTCGCTAAGATGGTGAACATGGTCAGCATTGCACCTGCTTGAAATCAGCATTGCACATGTTAGCATGCTGACGTTAGCATTTCGACCAAAGCAGAGCTGCTGCAGTGGCTGTAGCCTCTTCTACTCACTCAGTTATATCCTATAATGCCACTCAGCCCTGTGTTTAAAGCTGCAAAGATCCAGGCACTTGATGTCAGTGAACAGACAGACCAGTATTTCACAGTCAAGATTAGTTTTGGAGTTTTGTTTGCAAAAGACAGATGACAGTGTGAGATCTTACCTGTGCCTTAATGCTAATATGAGGATGACTATGAATAGAACAAGCCCTGCACTTCCAGCCCCGATGTAAATATACATCATGTACATGGATAGGCTGAATCCACCTGGTTATAGAATGAGAAAAAATGATGAAAAGAGGAGCAAGATGGCTTGAAAACAGTGGTTTTCCTCCCTAAGATCTTTCTTGGGGGGCGGGGGGGGTTGCCTCTGTCAGCAACAGTAGAGATACAGACACACAATATCACCCTGAAGCATAAATGTAGCATACACACACACACACACACACACACACACACACACACACACACTTCTTCCAATCAACGATACTCAGAGACGGGCCAGAGGATGTTGTGGTTTCAGCAGGTGTGAATGCTTGCAAAGCCCATACTGCTGAATATGCGAGACGAGATTAACATCACACGCATTGTTTTATTGTGTTCATTATCTGTCATCAATCACTGTTCTCACAGTTTATCCATAAATCATTTAAGAATGAGAATCAATCATGTAGCTGTTATGTACGTGTATGTTAACTACAGCATGGTGTTTGTCTTTGTACCTGGAGTGGGCACTGTGAGCAGCACAGTGGTGGTCTGCATCCCCGCATCTGTACTGAAGGTACAGCGGTAGAACCCGCTGTCATCCAGCACGACGCCCGTCAGGTGCAGACTGACTTCCAGGCTGTCGGCGCAGCTAACCCTTCCCCTGTCACTGTAGTCCTCGCCCACAAGGCCCCCCTCCACCTTCTTGCACACACCTATGATGCCCCAAGGCTGGCCGTGCGGCATCTTCTCCAAAATGACCTGGTAGACTGTCCCGTTGTGCTCGTGGTTGCAGCTGATGGTCACATTGTTGTCCTGCTCTGCCACCAGCTCTATGTCTGACACGGTCACCTCAGGGGTTGGGTGCTCTGTGATGTTTTCATCTTCGGGGGGCTCGTCTGTAAACAGGGGAAAGTGGAAGACACTCAGGAAACAGTACATCACAGAAGAAAGAAAGAAATCTAAACACGTAATGGAAATGGAAAAATGGTAATCTATTAAGTTTCGTTTCTAACAGCAGAGGTTCAGTGATCTGAGAGAGCTCAAAATTTCTACTTCTTTTCTGAAAATAAAGCCTAATTCCAGATTAACACTTATTTACTTGATAAAGTCAAGCTTTTTTCTTACCAAAAAACAACCAGAGCAATAGTGTGTCAGCTGCCTTACCTAAATCCTCCACCTGAATGTTCCTGGTCCAGGGTCCTTGAGGGAAAGTCTGAACAGAGCAGTGGTAAAGCCCGATATCCTGATGGGTGACATTTCTCATGGAAATACTTCCATCCATAGGCGTGGTCCTCAGGAACTCTATCCTCTCCCTGTAATGGTGAGCGAAGGCCACTCCATACTCTGGATGGAAAACAGCCACTGGATACTTATCTGGCACTTTGGTCCAGGACACCATGCTGAGGTTGCCGTCCCAGGGGCACAAACATTCGAGAACCATTCCTTCCTCCAGTCGAACTGTAACAGCCTCTTTCTGCTGGACAGCAACTGGACAGAGAGTGGATCTGTTAACATGTTTGAATCTTGACCAAAATCTAGGAATCATCACTACAATAAAGTTATACTCATACTCAGATCAAATACAACAATCACCAATTGTTTGTTGGTTTACAATTATGTTTTAGCATTTTCATTTATTTGTTCAGAAACTCTCAACTTGTAAATAATTATGGTTACACCTGTGCAATGTGGCATAAAAATACGTTTTTCCCACAAAAATCCTTTTACTTGAAGATTACCACAGCCATTCATTCACAGCTTTGAGGCCATCCCTCGGGTAATGGTAATTAGGCTAATTCGAGCCAGTACACACAAACACGACTGACAATAGTCGGTGATCAAGCTTCCAAGTTTTCAAAGCCTATTTTCCGAGCTGAATGACGGCTGATTTCAAGTCCAGTGACACTCTTGGGAGCGTTCTGGCAGGTTTGGAATATTAATGTCTCAGAGTATTGCAAAACTTACAATAAGAAGCATTCCTACCATCTTCCCATCTAATTTAACTAAAAAGGAATTGTGGAATAAAGGGTATTTTTAATTACTGCTTATGAATTAAACATGATTTAAAAAAATGAAACATCATCATAGCTAAATTAGACTCACAGTTTCCAATCTATCTTGAAAGACAAGAGTGAACATCACTTTCAACAATGTCAATAAAGGTTTTGTCATTTTAAGGTTATATAATATTTTAAGAGAATAATTTACTAAAAACATGTAATCATAAATAATATATATATATATATATCTTAACTCCATACCTTTAAGAAAAGGGAGAAAGATGAGTACCACAAAGTACCAGTGATCCTTTTGTACAGCTTCCATCTTGCCCCACCAAGGGAGAATGAAAGCTGCATTGATGAGACGAGTGGAGAGGCACCCAAGCTGCACTTCCTGCTAGCTCTCTGGCTGCAGAGAAACACTTGAGCTACTGGGGCACACTTCATGGTAGCCCACTGTTAGCTCATTCCACACAGAGGGGCACTTTATCACTAGGGCTGGGAATGGGAGGCAAGCTTATGGCATAATGCTGCATGGTGGGTTCCATTCTGAAGTTTCTAAATTCTGCTAACGTTGCCCTCAGCTGCCTGAAATTCTGCAAACTATAAGTGCTTTTCATTTTGTGCACAGCTATTTTTAGAACTTTTAACTTTTTTTTAGAACTACATATTTTGGCATTTTAAAATAGAAATTCACAATTAAAGGATATAAATCTTGAATTTAGTTTGTGAGAGATACTGGTCCCCTGACTTATCCTCTAGTGTCACCATGAGGTTTTGACATTTGTGGTACAGGGAGAAATAGCTATTGGATTGATTAAATTAAATTGTGAAATATTCAAGTCACTTTATGACTTTGATGATCCCGACTTTTCCTTTTGTGCTATCATGACGTCAATACGAGTTGTTTTTACTGAAATCTCTCAATTATAGACTTCAATTTTAAATTTCATCTAGTGCCATCATCTGGTTATAATTTCTGTTTATCAATTATACGAAAAACTTTCAGTCTGACTTTCACATCATCCTCAGCTGTAACTTATGTTTGGTGCTAATTATTAGCAAACTTGCTCAAGTAAAATAAGTAAAATAAAACAGTGAACATGGTAAACAATAAACCTGTTAAACATCAACATTTGGACATTTTCATTGAACATGTTAGTATGTGGATGTTAGCAATTATGTTAAAGCGCTGCTGTACTTAAGCCCAGTCTGGCGTATTCACATTAGCATGAGAAAACAACTTTTTCATGTGCCTCCTCATTATTGCGTATGTACTGTGTTGCGATGCCTTTGTGCTGATATCCACCATGCACTGAGTGGGGCTGCCCCTAAAGTGCAAATTTGTTGACCTTTCACCCACAATGGCTGTGACCCACAATAACTGTGTTGAAAGCCACAACAACAACAAACAAGACTAACTAAAATTTACCACTTGGCACTTTAATATCAAAATTAATTACTATTTTATAAGTATAAAACATGATACAAAACCAAAATACACATAAATGCAATCAGTTATTTAGCAGCTGGGAAAGGTTTTCAAGGCACTTCAACAGATAGGTACTCGTAGGCTCCTGCTTGTTCTCTGCATCTGCAAAAAAACAAAAAAGTAAACAATGGGACATTAAAGTATAATGTTCAGATTCATGCCGGGACAGATGCTGAAATTCCCATAAAGTAAATTAATAGATACCCTTCTTAGAGATGGTATGCGCCTTCTCAATTCTCAGTCGAACAGAGGGACACTTCAAAGTGGTCTTTGCCTTTGAGGGAAAATTATGTTAGATTATATTAGAGGGAAAAATTTGATTTTAATTTTATAATCAAGAGATAAATAAGTTTAGCCATCTGTATGTACAAGTACAATGGAGATTTCAGGCAGATTTATTTATGCCTAATAGGCATAGAACCAGCTAGCATGAAGACACCCTGGGATTTCATTTGACATATATCACCAATAAACTCCAATACAAGCCAATAAATGCACAGTCACCAAAATAAACTTTTAGTGCTTGGGTGCATGAGTATGTGTGTGTGTGTGTGTGTGTGTGTGTGTGTGTGTGTGTGTGTGTGTGTGTACCCTTTGATTGTTATGGAGCAAGGCCCAAAGTGCAGAAGCTCCCATACAGCGAGTTTCCATCTCTTTACTTTCCAGACAGCTCAACAGCACCTTCATGGCTTTGTCTGGAGGAGAGATATGCAGATAATCAGAGGCACTCATCAATTGCGAGAGAGCCATCAACTGGCAGAAAAAAAGGGATGTGATATACTCTTTAATTCAGAATGATGAAAGCAGTACCCTTTGAAAGGGCTGCAGTTATGAAAACACAGATTATATTTTAGTATATAAAAAACTGTTAACCTGAGTAACACCACATGCTGAACACAAAAAGATTTTTTGTTTTAGCACATTGTCATTATCTGGGTCGCACTTTCAAACCTCACAGCCACACTGGTTTAACTTTTTTTCACACATTCACATAGAAATGTAACAGTTGCAATGTGGCATTCTCAAACATTTATTGTAAGATGATTGATTCAACATGTACAGGAAATATGATCTTTCCACAGGAAACAAAAATAATGTTGCTACAGAGTCCGCCCACCTGGGCCCACAACTCCCACCTGCAGCTTGCATTGCATGGGGGTACACAATCTGTCTTTTAGCTGTCTCTTCGACTTCCTCTCCTTTCTACATCCACACATCTTACAATCATTCATCTTCAGACACTGAACACCTGCTGCATTCTTCTGCTTACCTAAATTTAAATCTGACTTCTGAAACAGGGTTGATACTAAACTCACGACATGGTACTCTTTTTCTGTCATGATTATTTTTAATGGCTAGTTGCTGATGATTAATTGTTTGCTGTTCTAAATCCATTTTAGAGACATCTCCTGCACAAGAAATAAAAAAAAAAAAATGTGTTGTGAGTGATTTTTTAAACACTGGAGGGAACAAAGACACCAAAACAAACTGTCAGGAACACAGCTTTGATATACATACTGTGCTTCTGGGTAATCAATAAAAGTGCCTAAAATCAGTTTAGAGATTTAACTGTTAATCTGATGTTAGAGCAAGAGTTTGACGCTTTGGTAAATACACTTGTTTGCTTTCTTGCAGAGTTACAGTAGATGAGAAGATCGATGGCTCTTACATCTGTGCTTTAAAAAGAGAGCCGGAGACAGGACATGGTTAGCTTAGCATAAACAGTGAAAGCAGGGGAAAACAGGTAGCCTGCTTAGAGTACAAAGAGAGTGTTATTGATCTTCTCATCTAGCTTGTGGCAAGAAATCAAATGTGTTTCCCAAAACTATTTGTTTAATATCAAATATTACAATTTTGTTTTTCTGTGTTCAATCTGAGTGATTGCAAAACACCTCATATATGAAATGGTGTTTTTATCTAATGATGAAAAAACACTGTTATACATCAAAAATAGGTCTGCTTTCTTTTCATACCATTGGCAATGACGTGTGGTTTGTTGGCAGGGCAGAAGCAGAGGTTGTGAAGGGTGAGCAGCGCGGGGCGCCGGTGCGGTGCTAGATCTGCCAGCAGTTCCAAGGCTCCGCTCACCCTAAGTATACTCTGCTGGGTGTCTTCCGCGAACGAGAGACTGACCAGCAGCCTCAGCCACAGGCCCAGCAGGCTCACACCACCACCTGCAGATGTGGCTTTAACACCACCTGCTTTGGGCACCGGCACTGACAGGAAGCCTTGCAAGAAATTATTCTGAGAATGACAGAAAAGGAAGACAAAACTTTCAGTGTCACGCGAACATATTATTAAGAACTATTCCTCAGATTTGAAAATGATTCCCCAGCTTGCAAAGTATAATTGTGAACATAACTGTGAGGGCAACATTTTTGGCAGGCTAAGTATGAGGGAAGTTTACTTCATATGTAACAGGTCATTATATAGCTCACTTTAGCTAAATAAAGAATTAGCTCATCTGAACAAGTGTATATTAAGGGATAAAAACAAATACTAGGTACGAGGTAAAACAAAGTACTGTTTTACTAATTACATCTTTTTATTTGACTTAGAAATTAGACACTTGTCTTGCCCACTGTGTATGAAGCTTAAACCTTTTGCAGGAGGCCTCGGCAGTCACGGGACATGGCGAGGTTGACCAAGAGAGAGAAGGCTAGCTTCTGTATGGGGCTGTTGTCTGGAGCAATCCCTGAGGCCAGCTTCATGACAGCGTGCATCAGAGAGCTACTGGAGGTACCTTTTGATCCTGGTGGAATACCAGGGCCAGTGCCACAAAGAGAACTGCATGCTGAGGGAGAAGAAACAACACTACGTTTTTGATCATGAATGCATTTCAGAAATATTGTGGATATGTACATATAAATACTTAAATTCCTTCTGGTGTGCACTGTACTGTGGTCCTACCTACTCTAAGCAGCTATGCTAGCCACTTCTAGCATCAGGAAAAGTCAGAAACAAACACTGTGAAACACTTTCCTTCTTTTGTTGGAGCTGGTTCCTTCTTTCTGTTTATCTTAATGCTAGCTAGCTGTGCAGCCTGCACCAGTGGCCACAAAAATAAAGACCTGCATGGTTGTCTGCCCACTACATCAAAACACCTCTGCACGGCTGCATGCACAGCTTGTTTTGATGTAAAAGCTGTCTCACCAAATGACAAAAATGACGAAGAGGAGTGCAACTCTTAGTCTTCTCAAAACAGGTTTGAGGTTAGAGGCAACGGGTTTCACAGGTTGAATCAGATAACTTTAAAACACCTCTGAAAGTTTCTCATCTTTTAACTGGCTTTTAATCTTCATTCACCTTGAGAGCATTCAGACTGATGATGACAACTCTCTGATTCTAAGAGGGAGGGCAATTATTTAGCCCTAGGCTGTGGCTACAATTTATTCTACTACAAGGCCAATCAGAAATGTAAACACAAATAGAAAACACACAAATAAGTGATGCAAACAAAATACCTCTCGTTTGGCACCATATTTACACCAGTATAACTGACATGACTAATTGCCGCAGCAGCAGATTACATGCAAAATACAGAAAAAAGACACTGATTGATGTTGCTTATTGGAGAACATGACAGTTAGCTGGTTATGCAAATCCTAAAATGGTAACATACAGCAACAGGCGTATGCTGATGTTAGCCTGAGGTTATCTCAATACCTGTCAAGAAAGCTGGTGTATCATGAAATTGACAAGGGAGGTCTGCTTTATAATGGATCTACTTCACTGATGTGAGTCAAAGGCGTTCCCACTGCTGCCTCAAATCTGATTCATTTTTGCAACCATGCAACATATAGATCTAATCATTGCATTGAAAGTGTAGAAAAAAGACTTGTTTTTCTCTTCTTTTTTTTTTTTTTTGCTTTCTGTGTGTCTGTGGGAGCAGGTTTTGAGGCTGCTACAAAAATATCTATGAAAATGTGTGTGCCACAGATGAAAACAACAATCTGACTTGAACTAGCAGTGCAAACAAAGCCTTGGATGAAGGAGGTAGACTGGAGATGAAACATTCAGTAGAAATGTAGCAGTCTCAGGAGACGAAACGGTAGCCTGAGGGTGGATGGTGTAATACTAAGCCTGGCTGCATGCAGCCTGAACATAACCTGCTGTTCAGTTAACCTTTAGGGAAATACGGTGCCCGACTTCACTGATTTCTGTTGCTTCACAGCTTGAGCTTATGGGGGGGGTCTAAAGCAAGTGAGTTAAGATCAGAGCACATGCACCCACTGAGGAACCGGTGCCAATCAAACGGAAGTACACACATGCACACACACGCAGAAACATTCATAAGTGTTGCACATGAAAATTCCTTCCCTTCACTGATGAAACTGATTTCCATTGCACAACCACACCAGTTACACATGCATGCATGATCAAAAGGGACCACGAGTCGTTTATCAAAGTAAAATCTCCCTACTGTTTCCTCCCCATGAATCTCGCCTTTCACAAATCAAAAAGCTTTTTTTCTACAATTCTTTTGCTGTTCTGATTTCCACACGTACAGCTCTTACATTTGCATGATGGAATACCAATATCTCCGGCAACACAGAGATGCTCTGTCACTCCACACATCATCTCCCACTGCTCTGTGACCCGCTGCCATACATACAGTGAGAAGCCATGCATCTTGATTCCCAGATTCTGACACTGTGCCCATTGTAACTGGCAGGCAAGCAGGCGCTGGTCTTATACAGTGAGACACAATGTTGTTCAGTGGCCACTGGAGAGGACAATGGGGCTCTTAGTGCAAAGTGTGTGTGACTCAGTCAGATTGCTAACCGCAGACAGAGGCGATGGGCAGGCACGAGCCAGGCACAGTGCCTGCACAAACACGTAGACATACAGACAGCCCAAACAGACACACACACATACAGACCTGCTGTGCAGTTGGCCGTATAGACGCACAGAAGCTCCAGAACTGCCTCCATGGTGGGGTCGTCCAATAGGAGCCAAGGCCAAAGAGCATAGAGGGCCAGTGTTAGGCGAGCATCTGTGGCCACCACCTAGACACAAGTACAAATGGAAATACACGTTATACCCCCTCCAACACACACACAAAAAACATGCAAAGAAAAAGGCCTACATGCAGGCATGTACATGATTACAGATGCACAACTGGTTAAAGTAATAACATATATTAGCGAAACCCTGATTTACACAACAGCACAAACACAGATGGCAGTAATCAACATAAAAGGCCTCTGTATTTTTTTAAGTGTTTAAGTGAAAAACATGCGGGGAGTAGAAAAATGGCAGGGTGAGCACCGCAGCCGAGCCTCCCTGGCTATTTAGTCTAAGGTAATCACCAGTGACTGAAAGGCCACTTAGAAAATGAAAACCAGCTAATATGCTTTGTAAGTAATGCCATTACAGGGTTTAGAAGCTAAACTTGCTGAGATGTTAGCAGGGCTGTGCACATTTAGGTGAATCTCATTTACAGGCACAGCATTGGTACTCTGAGGTTCCATTAAAAAACAATTAGCAGTGGGGAATTAAAAGGCAAACTCAGAGGCTCACTTTGCATTCATCGTTGCGGTAAAGAGCACTCCGCAGGATCTCCACAGTCAGCTTGATTTCCTTTAAATAGCCCTCTTCCTGATGATATGGAAAGAAAAAACAAAATTCAATATTTTTAATTGTTCCAAGTTTAAAAAACACCCTTTACTGCTCAAGAATATTAACTCAGAGTTCATAATATTTATCCAAAAACTCATTCAAGTTGTATTCAGATTGTTTTTCTAACCAATGGAAAAAAAAAACTAAACACTGGCAGCACAGAAACGCTGAGACTGGAAATTTCCAGCCAGTCTCTGCTCACCTTTTTGCGGTGAGAAGCCTTGCTGGGTCGGACTGACTCCAGGTGGAGCTGCGAATGAGTCTGCTTCATCTGCTCCACACAGCTGTCAATTAAACCAGCTAGAAAACAACAAAGTCAGAGGTTCAGAATAGGATGAAATGATAGAAATTTAATTTAGTTAGCTGCAAATTATTTCAAGACTGACAGTAAATTATGCACCATAACTGTCAGAAAATAGCTGGTTGAGAGATGCAATTAAGATAATAGTAATTTTCTACAATAAATATTTAGTGTTTTTGGAAGCTTCTTTTTAATGATTTTTTTGACACTGACATGCAGCAAGGGGCCCGACCTGAACTCGAACCCAGGCCACCTCAGTATGGAGCTGTCAGCGGTTTGTGCTCTACCAGGGCACCCCCAAGATAAGGTTTGAATATTTTGGTTACGATTTAAAAAACCACTGTATGGGGTAGGGGGAACCACATAAGACAACAAGCTGGTGACCCATTTTCAATGTAAAGGAATAAATGAGACAGAGAGTAGTAAACAAGAAAAACAGGTGACAGTATTTCTTGCTCGAGGTTTGGGGAATTACCTTTAGCTGCATGGTTTTGAGCTGTGGGACTGCACGCCAGCAGTGTCATCAGAGCTCTACCTGTCAGCTTCTTTAAAGGGTCCTGAAGGGTTCTCTTTTCAAAACTCTGGCATCAACAGTCAAAAGAGGGGCACAGTGACTATTACACATAATCATGAACTCAATAAATACCACCAAAGCTGTGAAATAACTTTGCCATGAGCACATATATTTTTGTATAAAAACTAGTCAAGTTTAGTCAATTCTTACTCCCACTGTGGACCAAAGTCTAAACAGATTACCACCTCCACCACCACCTCCATGTACCTGCAGTAACAGTTCGCACAGCTGACTGGCTGAGGGACCATTCACAATGTCAGCCAAAGTAGTTGCACACTTAGAGGTTGTGGCCCCTACGCCCCGACTCTTTGTCTCCTCTGTGCAAACTGTGCAGAGAAACTGCAAAGCCACAGTGTGGAGGAGAGGGTCTGCAAACTTCTCAGTCACGCACACTGATAGTGTTCCTGCAGACACACAGGGAAAAAAAAAAAAAAAAGGGAGCTGGTAGGAGAATAGCTTCCTTTTAATGAATGACTCGGCAATGCGTTCTGAATCACAGCCAGACAAAATGGCAAATCCATTGTTTAAATCCCTTGACAGCTAGATATTTGTCCATGACTGAGGCAGTATGCACTGGTGGAGAACACACTAATCATTTAAATGTGTATGCAGACACCCAGATACCATAAACATGTACACACAAACATAATACTGCGCACACACAAAGGCTCAGCATTCATCTTTTACTGGACTCATCAGATTCCTCTGCTGCACCATTAATCACAGTGGAGGATGAGTAGGAGGAGTAGAGGTAGTATAAGGACAGGATGCAATCATCATATCCTAGCATCTGCTCGGGGAAGTTAATACACACAGTAATGATGCAATGAAACTGTTAATGTGACAGAATATCTTTCTTTTTTAACAAACCTAAACCTGATTATTTTGTGAGTTGCTGCAATAGCATAATTACTCTAATCATGATTATTAGTCTTTATGATTTGGGGGAAAAAACATTTTAAAGCCCAATTTCATCATGTGTCAAGATCTTGACTCTTAAAGTGCAGTGGGTAATTTAAATTAAACACCTACATGTTAGAAAAGCAGACAATAATCTATTATTGCAAACTGTGAGAAGTAATCTATAATATATGATTATACAACTAATTCTGCAACCTAAACTAGAATAATTCATTTTGTCACTTTTGCTCACATATGCACACACGCACACACAGACGCAAGAGCAGAGTATCTGTGTACCTGCAAATGCCCGCCAGCGTCTCCCCAGTGCAGCAGAGACAGATGGGTACGCTGCTGAGCTGTCCCTCCTCACCAGAGTAGCCAGGAGCATAAACACGTCTGCCCAGCACATACAAACCGTGTCCCGGGTACCTGCATCTGAAGAGGGGAAGGAGTGAGTCACAAATTTTATGACACGAGACAGCCACAAAAGCCACACACAGATCATACTGTGGAGCACAGCCTACACAGGACTTGCATTTGAAGCATTGTTGAGACTTGTGACATACAGGACGGTACATATATATATACATGAAATATGGAAAGCATTTTGAAATGTTTCTGCACTATCACAACAAACTTTATTTCTTAAATATGACTTTCAGCTGGAATTTAATATAAGAGTCTGACCTAATCCTTTGGTGTCCAGCATGAGCACTGAAACCAGAGCAGTCAACAGCTGTTTCGGGAAGTCCAGTTCAGGTATCAGCTCCTGGCTCACTGTGACACATGACTGCAGCAGTTTAGAGAAGCTGGACAGGAACTGAAGTAGGGTGATAACCTTGAAACACACGCACACAGGCCGAAATTGGTACATACTCGCCAAATATGCATGCAAATACACACACACAACTTTACTGAGCATGTAAGGTTAGAGAAAAGGTGGAAATGAACATATAGTTAAAAACTATAATTCTTATATAAAAGCTAATCTTCCTAGCTGCAATGGCATGCTTTGAGCTTGTTGAGTATTCCACCCACGCTAAACTCACAAACTGACAACCTCGCACTGATACTGGCACTGGAACGTACCGGCCCACGTTTTTAGTGGTAAGTCATAATAACAACAACAAAAAAAAAAAAGTTGAAAAACTCTTCAGTACTGTCTATCACACTGTTCCTTACCTGGCTCTTGATGTCTTCTCTCTCTCCTGGTAGGACGCTGGGTGTCTTCAGCTCAGTCAGACATTTCTCAATGGGCCCGATATCCACCAGACTGAGGAAGAAAAGAATCATGATGGAAAAAAAGAGTGTGTTTGTAAGAGACCAGCTACTGGGGATTAAGGCTACAATTAACATGTATTCTCTGCTGATTAAAATATGCACATAATTATTCATATAATCTTTCATTATTATAAAAAATGACAAAAATATGTTACCAGGGCTCAAGTCTTGATTTTATGATTTCTTATTTACACTGACTAAAACTGCCTGCAACCAGAAAAAGTTTGATATTTACACTGAAAAATAAAACCAACAAGCTATGGAGTGAATATAAACAAGTAATTGCTGGGACTGTTATAGTGTATGTGTATATAATATTTTCATTATTATTCTTGATTAACACATTAAAGGGGAGGGTGTGTTCATGTGCACTGAGCATGTGGCCTACCTGGCCAGGACTTGGAGGAGCTGGTTGTGTCGGATGGCAGTGAGGGTAAAATCTGGCAGGACAGCCAGCAGATTAGTCAGCAGGCCGCAGTGGGCTGTCAGGAGGTTGGGAGTTACCATGACAACGGGCTCAATGGCTGAGGGCTCGCCCTGTTGGGAGTCTTGGGAGGTAACGGAGTCACTGGTGTCCGTGTCACTCTGGCCTATGAGACACATCAAAGGACACCTAATAGAGAAGTCTCCCCAGCAGTACGCACACTGTGTGAGTCACAGTCTCTGTCTGTGACTGGAGATACTCTGACCACATAATCTCAAACATCAAACTGAAGTTAACAATGTCCTTCTTTTTAAATTGTATACAAAAGATGGAAACATAAACACACAAATGTGGGGAGCAGTTTTAGTTTATAATTATCACTGACCACAATGAGGCTCACTTCTCAAGGAAAATGTGAGGGTTTATATGGTATGAAGAACTAAACCATGCAGTATTACTATGCACGTGTGCACACACACGTACACACACTCTCTCTCTCCATAGTACCTTGAGCCATCAGCCTGCTGGCAGGAGTATCTTCTGAGATGCTCAATGGGGAGGGAGCCTTAGGGGTGTGTGGCCTTGAACCTCTTATCTGTAATGGACAACATGAAGATGTGAGGATCCATTTGACTCAATTCAGCTGTTTATTTATTTATTTACAGAGGAGCATTGCTAACCACAGTACTGGATGTAGAAAGGGAGCTGGAAGGTCTGCTAGAGTTGATAGTGGGTGCTGGTGGGTCACATCTCCAGAACCACAAAGAATCCTGAGAATCTAGACAAGCATATACACAAAAAGACTATAAAACACTTTTTTTAACAGGTTAGAAACTTTCAGATCGATATTATAAAAGCCAGAGGTGGTGTCTCTTTCTGTATAACATCATGACAACAGTAATTTAACATACACAGCTTACCCAGTGAATCATTCTCCTCAAGACCAGTGTCACTGCTAGTTCCAGCACGAGGCTGTAAGTGGAAAGTGTACCTGCCTCTGTAACAACTGGAGGCAGCAAGAGCCACGTGCTGGAAGTACTGACAGTGGTAGAGCAGAGCCTGGAGCGCTGGAAGACCCACCAAGGAGACACCAGACACCTCATCGTGGACACAAGGGTGCTGGGAGAGATGAGGGTGAATGTTGGAAGGATGCAGAGAGATTAATGCACATGAAATTGTTGTATCACTTGTACAGAGTTTTCACTAATAAGAACAGAGGAAAAGGAACAGAGGAGAGAAAAAGGACTAAACACAGAGGGGCTAAAGCTAAAATCTAGTTGGTCTTCACTTTGTCTGAACCTCTGTCACTAGACCTATATTTTCAACACATTTAACTGAAATTTACTTTAAGTTTAGTTGTGGCAGTGATGTAAGATAAGCATTTCACATCTACTGGATGACATTTTGTGTCCTACTTTAGTTGTTTTTTTTGTTATTGTTTCTAAAAGCCCCTGCATGGCAGTCACCATTTTTTTCCCCTTTCTCTATGTGGCATGATTTGTCTTGATAACATTTTTCTGGCAAATGCAACCAAAATCAGTAAACAGCAAAGCCTTGCTTTCAAAGATAAGATTTTTTTCAGCTCTGACATATAGCTCACTTCACGTGTAATGACATTCTAAATTAAGATGCTGTTAGTGTTTAAAGTTCTGGAGGCCTGCACCCAAGTAGAGCTTCAATTCTAGAAACACCCCTGGTTTGAACCCTGCGGGCTCAATGAGAGAGGAGAGGATGGTTAGGAATGGAGGGGAGGGAGAGAATAGGAACAGAAAGAGAGGCAGAGAGAAAACAGTTCATGGTCTATAAAAGATTTTTAACTGGCTGGCAGAGCTGCTGACCTGCCAGTTGGAGTCCTTGGCCTCCTCTGCGTTGGCAGGCATGGGCATCACCAGTAAGTTCTGCAGGATAAATGCAGCCTGGACACACAAACCAAAAAAAAGAAAAAAGAAAAAAAGAAAAAAAGAAAGAAAGAAAGAAAAGAAGCACACACACATTGGGTCAAGTTAAACTGCATCAGCAACAGTGCCATCTGCCTGTACTTGGCTGGTAATACATAAAAGGCCAACCACATTTTCTGACCACTGATTAAGTGAAAGTGAAGTATGCCTTGCTTTCACAGTTTGATAGATGTGTGAAGTGAAAAGTAATTTTGGGACAAACCATTAATGGCAATTTTTGACAACCTGCAACAGATGGGATGAGCTTTTTTCAATTACATCTGCAAATATGAAAAAAAGTTCTTGACTCAGGACTCCTCGGATTTCCCGTGTAGCAATAAAAATGGCTTGTTCAGACAATTACAGAGCACAGTTGTAGTTCTAACATCATACCTCTCTGCGGACCATGCTGCTCTCCTGCTGATCCAGGAGGATGTTGAGCAACGTGCCCCACAGACCTCCGCTGATGTTCTGACAACTAGCACACAGAGCATGGCACCCGCTGGGTACTGAGGACAGAGCTCCACCCAAACCCAAACTGGCAAACCTCACCTGACACGAGAGGGGAGACACAAATTTGTTGAGATATGATGATATGTTTGAGAATAGAGAAAGAAATAGGCAGAGAAGAATGTAGGGCAATAACATCCCAGATCAGATGCATTCACATCTGCAGATTAAAAAAAGTGATGGATATCAAACAAGGCTGAAGCTGCTAATATTATGAGACACCTATCTATAGCAATATCAAATGTGATTTGAACTGTGCTGGTTATTCATAATACTAGACTAGCATTTTAATTGATGATGGCAAAGACGGAGTCTACTTTGTCAAGGGAGCATCTTAGACTGACTTGTGTGGGAACTTATTTTTGGAGACAGACAGAGAATTTGGTATGACTAGCTGTCATGTGCTTCTTTTTGTCTGTGAGTTCTTGCACAACTCTTATGGGTTTCATTTTATCCCCAAAGCCAAGCATCTAGAAACGTCATTTTATGAGAGACAGAGTTTATGAAGTAAAACTATCAAATCTATAGAAAACCTCTGAAAACTTAGGACTATATTGTCCTAAACTGTAGGTATTTTAAGTGCAAGTATGAATGGGTTTAAATTCAAGAAAATTAGAAGATGGAGATTATCTTTACCTCTTGATCTCGGTCCACCCATAGTGGAATGAGCCAGGCCAAACCCAGCTGAGAGCCACTGGTCTCCTCGGCAGCTGCCTCATTCCCCAAAGACCACTGGGAAATGAAGTTCTGATGCAGAAAAAATTAAAAGACAAAACATGATTGAGCACATCATCCTATTTACAGCATGTATGGTTGTGGTAATCATACCACTAAGCATTGATGAAACTTGCCTTGTCCTTGTTTTCAGCCAACATCTCATGGGACAGGTGAAGTAAGCAGATGACAGCATTCTTTGTCACACCTTTCCCCATGAAAGACATGGAATTGCCTCCCCACTCAACATAAAATGAGGAGATCACCTGTGCAAAGGACACAGATTGTATTACGAATGTAGAAATAAAGAGCAGTGCAGTGCAATCATGAATTTCATTGTTTCCCATCCAGAATTTCTAATCCTGCAAATCATAGCTGGCAGAGGTGCACGTTATTTGGATTTGGTAAATGGTCGTTATCACATGTTGCTCCCAGTTTCTGTTTGTCATTCAAACACCAAAGGCAAAGTCAGTCGACTGAACAAAGAGCACTTGTTTCTGAGTTAGTGAGTACTGTATATTTGTCATGCAACTCACTGCATCCGAAGGAGAGCTAAATACAACAGAGACTAATTATTTCACTTTGATATGCCATCAGGATGTGGGACTGCACTGAAGAGCAGATGAAGAGAGAGGAGCCCAAGGCCTGCTGAGCTTTAGGGCCCTACAGTGCCAGGAGTACTGGGTGAGAGGTGGGTCAGAGGGCTGAGAAGCCTAAGGTGAAAGACTTAGGTATCTGATTGTTGTAAGAGACATGGAAGTAGCTCCCAGAGATGTTGACTGAGAGGGAAATTAACCTTCAGTCTTCATCTAATCTTGATTCCTGTCCATGAAATCAGCCCGTTGTGTAAACAGAGCTGTCTATTCCACAGGGGGCTCCATTCCCAAGCAAAAATAAAAGTTTGGACACCTCTGTGCTGAGGACTGCTGCGCAAGCTGGTCTACACTGTGTTATACCATTGTTTTATGGACTGTTGAACAACTGAACAGATGGAACAGGCAAGGTTGATTAATCTCATCAGCATCTTCACAGTGTGGCACATCTAATCAATGAGATTTTTACCTATTGTGATTCATGTCCCATAACCATATTTTGCTTAATTTTAATTAATTCCTCAGAAAGTACTATTCTTTTTGTTTTATTCATTTCTGTAGGCAGTCTCAACTCTGATGAGAGGGTAGGAGGTTTGCATATGCCCATGCAACACATGAACATATGCATGATACTGTGCAGACACAGAACTGAACACATGTGCCACATACAAACACACACACACACACACTCGCACGAACACAAACCTCTAATAGCCCACTGAGATACTTGGAGCAGAGGGAGATGGGCTCCAGGTCAGGGCAGTGGGAGCTCCAGCCAGGCTGGGCAGTCAGGCTGACCATGCCCTGCAGTGTCCTCTCCAGGCTGGGAAGGCCATAGAAACGCGGGGCGTCAGACACCCGCAGGCTCTGAAGCAAACAGACTGCCAGCTGGCTCTTGAAGGGACCTGCTAATGCCAGACACAGACTGGATAGGCACGGAAGGACAGAGTGAGAGAGAGCGAGTACGAGCAAAAACCAGACAGACGAGGAAAAAAAACAAGACAATGTTGACAATTTATATACCAATTCCTTATCATAAAAATGTGGTGTTTTATCTGTTTGGTTTTCATTCTCATGTTACAATGACTATGCTAGAACCTTGAACATCACAAATGAACTGAAATAAACACTTCCATTTCAGTGGAGGAACCCCTCCTGATATTCATTAATATTTTCCACAGAAAGGCTGAATAGCATTACATTAGAGTACATTCACTTTCCAATGAACAGAGTAATAATTACAGTTTCTTCATTCATTATTTATGAAGAAAAAATTGAAGTAGACATATTGCTAGTAGGAGAAGGGTGTTGGAATATCAGTTGTGCCTCTGTGGCCATGAGCAACAGTCAATGCTGAATTCAGTACTTTATATTTAATAAGCAAATAAAACCAAATTCATACCCATTGTAGTATGATAATGAAAATGTAATTTTCAACTTAACATCTAAAATTAGATTATAATAAAGCACAAGATGAAGGACCTTTTCACTTGCCCTCAAGTTTGGCTTTTTAATGAAGAGTCACAAGCTTTTGTGTGAAATCATCCTACCTGTCAGTGGTGCGTGTTAGGCGCAGGAGTAAGGTGTTAAAGAAGCTGGTGAGTTCTCTCTGCAGTCTCTGGCTGACATGGTTCTTTAGTTCCTCTGGTTCCACTGGGCTCTGAGCTGAGGTCTGGGTCTCCACAACAAGCAGCAATTTAAGGAGGGACACTGTGTCCTGGATGATTGATGGATGGACGGACACCAACAGTATCTTTTTTAAATGGCTTGCTCCTTGATTTTATGTAATTGTTTTGGATTTAGCCCACTTTAATGTGAGATTACATCTTAATAAGTTTTTATTTTCTTTTTATGCCTTCTTGTTTACTGCATTATGAATACACAGAGGATACACACTTTCAGTGGGGTCATTAACCTTAGTGGATTATACAGTATCAATAGTAAAATCAAAGTTCTGTGAATCTTCTGCTGACCTTTCAATTCAAACAAACTGACCCATGGAAAGAAGATGTGGAAGAGGCTGACAAGTGTATTTGTGCAAGCACCTCCTTCTCTCCTTACAAAACTCAGATGCAGAATTTCTTACTGAGCAGTGCACACTGAGTAGATAGTTAATGCAAGTGTAGGGAGCGACAGATGTTCCTGAAACAGCTCAGTAATTACAGAAAAGTTGGAGCAGAGCGGAGCTGCTCACCCCTACCAGGCATTCAATCTGAGTCTGCTTTAGCTGCCAGGGGAGGGCTTATTGTTTACACACACATTAATGAGAAAGCCAAGGTGAGACTGATTAAATCCTAAAAGCAGCTCTCCACACTAAAACAGTGTGGTGGTTCTTCTCCTCGGGCAACCAACTTTGTTTTAAGAGCTCAGAAATAATCTGTGCCGTAGGTCTGTGGTGGTACACTGTGATACAGCTTTTTGCTTGTTATGAGAGAGTAATATGTTTGGCTTGTCTGACGGCATGTGATTTATTAAAGCTTTGATTACAGGTATATAACCTTCTGTGTTGGAGAGGAGAGAGTCTAACCAGATTACTAGCTAACAGAGATGCACACACACATTGTACACATACACACACCAAAGAAAGCTAGAGCAGTACATATTACTAAGATTTGTAAGTACCTATTGATAAGGTGGCTGCTGGCTGTCAAGGAAATGTCAGACCACAAGATGCATAGACCAATATAATGCCAGTGCATCTTTACCACAACAACTGAGTAGTAACAATTTGCCACTTTGTGTCAAAAAACTTTCAAATATCCCTTTCATTGAAAAGAAATATTGTACTACTGAAGTGAGGTTTTACTTTTAGGTTTGTCCAGAAAGTGTAAATTATCTATACCTGGTTGAGAAGCAGCTCCAGTATCCAGCGCAGGTCCCTGTCCTCTGGGTCTGATGCAGACCCGCTGTGCATCTGTCTGAAGTAGGCATTCAAAAATGCAACAATGCCCACCAGCAACCTCTCATCTTCAACACAGGCTGGACGCACCTGGAGAAACCTGCAGGCAGACAGAGACCATGTCAACAAGAGGGAAGGAGGTGGCTGACAGGAAGATACTGAATAATGACATATTCTTAAGTACACTGAAAAAGTTTTATCCGTTATTCATTTTCCCATTTTCTTCCTTGTTTTAGTCTTGTTCTGTCATAAAACATCATTTCACAGTGAAAACACTGAATGGACATAGCAATAATAAGCATGCCATTAGAATGATGATGTACTTCCATGGAGGCTTATCCTTTTTTCTTCTTCATTATAACTGAAGCAATACCTTTCAATGATTTACATTTTTAAATCAAGCTTCAGTTTGAGCAGTTTGAGGAAGAAAAGATACCTTTACAGCTAGTAATTGTAATAAAGAATAAAGATATTTTAAATTAAAAAAAAAAAAAACATCAACAAGAAAAGAAAAAAATACCAGGCAGAAAAACTAAAGAAAAAAAGAAATGCGCTCAATCAAGGGTCCAAAATTAAATCTGCTCATTTCTTCTGTAAAATTCTACTTCCTTAGGGAAGCTTGAGTAGTTATATTAGGGCGCTATAAATGGAAAAGGCATTTGAAAATTTTAAGGCCATTAGTATGTGTCAATTTTTCAACAAAACAAGACAAGACAAAAGCCACACTATGTTCACTGAGCCATGGAAAAACACTTGGGTCACAGCAAGAACTGTGTTTAATTCCATAGCAGCAGTAATAATAATGGCAGCAGCTAAACCCTCCCATTATTTTCTTAATTCATAAACCATAACAAGACATATTTACTTGGTGATTAGCGTGTGAAACTACAATACATGAATCTTAAATTAAACTTGCACACAGTGTACCTGGCAATCGCTGCCTGCCAGTTGAGAGAGTGAAGGGTGTCTCTGCAGCTGTGGGTGGGGATGTGAGGAACAGCCAGTCTGTCAATCAGCAAGTAGAGGCTGAGCTTGGAGAGGGCAGAGGTCACAGAACTATGTCCCGCCGCTGTGATGATGGCCTGGATGCAGTCCTGCAGCGCCATGGGAAGGTGCACCACCTGCAGTGACAGAACCTGTGCCTCTGGCAGCTTTAAGTCAGGATGAAATCTGTGGAGAACGAAATGTAAATGGTTAAAAAATATATATATATTCAAAATCACATTACATGACTATTGATGTGCTGACAAGAATGTTGCATAAGCAGCATCCTCAGAAGCATACTAATGACTGCATTAACAAACATATTTGATCACCAATCTGGAGGGATGAGACATTTATGAGTCATCCTAGATAGATGTTTTTTGAGAATTACTTGCGACTGAAACAAGCTGAGGCAGAAATGATCACATCAGCTACGATCAAGGAGCAGTAGTCAAGAAAACTGTCAACTACATCATTAAACTCAGTTTAAACTTTTTAATAAGACAACAATATCATCAAAGGTTAAAGACAGAGCTACACTTTACACAAAATTGTAAGTCCAAGGAAGACACCTCTCAATTTTCAATGAGTAACCCATTGTAAACAAGCAGTCTGCTTCCAAGGAAATTTAGTTTCAGACAGACTGATCCATCTATTCTGTGTTTTAAACGTCTTTGCTGAAATCAAGCTGGATAAAACTGTGTGAGAGACATTCTCATCTGTTTGAATTAGATCACATTAGAAGTAAATGAAGACAGATGAAACACAAGATGCCAAGCCTCTGAAACTAATTCTTCCCTTCAATTCTCCACAAGAGAGAACAATGTGTAAGAGTGATTTGTAGCAGGCTCCTTTATTGGTTAAAAAAATCCTGCCATGGATGGAATTATTGTTCAGGTCAGTTTCTTTAAATTCAACATTTTGTGCATCAAAACAAACCTCCAATCTATTTGCCATTATAGTTTTTACACAACAACAAAACATTAATGTTCTTACTCAGCAACCCTGGTGGAGTTGCCACGCAGCTCCTCAAGGAGGTTGTCTATCCCAGAGTGCCATGCAGTGTTCCAGGCCACCTGCAGAGCTTGGCGGGCAGGGGCCAGGGTCAGGAGCTCAGACGATGGAGGCAGGATGCAGCAGTAGGGGCTGACAGCATGATGACTTGCCACCTGAAATGGGATGTTGTACCTGAGGGAGAAGTTTGGAGAGGAGTAAAATGTTGTGAATATTGTTTGTAACGTGCTGCTGACAAGGGTAAGGCAGTCCTGATATGACAGAAAAACTTGCCCTTCACAGCTTAATAGCTCACCTTACCTGCGTATTACTGTCAGTGGTAGGGAGAATGGTGCAAGAGTCACATCTGTGCTGGATTTGTCTGACCTAATATGACAGGAAAGAACCTAGTAAATGGATGTACACATTATTATTAAAAGCATGGTTTAGCTCAAAAAGAGGAGAAACAACTCACCATATTTCAATGCTGGCAATCTCATCAAACAGCAGTAAACTCATCAGGACAGCAATGTCATTTCCACTGCTTTTGTTCTCCTTCAATATCAAGGATGCTATAAAATGGAAACACAACATAAACAAACAATATACAAACCAACCACACCCTTAACTTTATCTCTGTTTCATGAATAAATTTATAAGAATTTTACATTTGAAATTTCATTAGGGAGATAAACACTTTTGGAAATCCTCAATGATACTGCCAGTCCACTACTGGCTTTGCAGCCTCTTCTGACATTAAATGACCCAAGTCTTAATACAACAAACAAGTGCTTTAAAATGAGCTGTGCAAATTACACAGGTAGTCAAAATCAAGATGTTAACATTTTGTATAATTAAGTGTGATTTAAAATGAGGAGCTGAAAATTTAGCTTTGAATTGTGCACCATTAATTTCCTGTATATCTCACAAGCTACAGCACTGCAACTAAATCTCTAAACAATGCGCTGAGATGTGCTCCTTAGCAACAAGTTGCATCATACTAATATGCCACTTACTGAAGTGTGACAACATGGTTGAAAGCTATGCATCAATGGATGCCTTGTCATATATTTTTTTTTTTGAGAATGTGCCCTCGAGCTAACACAAAACAATGTGTATAGCAGTTACTTAATGAGCTGTCTTGTGAACGTACCCCTGAGCAGAGTGAGGAGCAGGAGGTTGCGCTGTGCCAGGCTGTGCCTTAGAGATGGATCAGCATACACCAGCTTCCTCAGGATACATACACAAGGCTCCAGCAGGCAATCCATACTCTGGGGAGAACAGCAACATACACACTTGGTGTTTAATTGCAGGGAAAACACAAACAAACACACACATTCCCCTTCTGCTCTGTCTCACACATACAAATGCACAGGATTTCTTTACTGTCACTTCACATGAGCTAAACTCAAATTTTATGACTGCCAGGTTGCAGGCAATGGAGGGTTGGAACAAATACAACCTGCAGTCATCCCTCTTATACACACTTGTTAGCTAAGACAAGTCATTCTCTGTGGCCCTGTTCGTCCACCTCCATGTAGCCAGACCCGCTGGACGATTACCTCTGTTAGCAGCTTCTGATTCAAGGCCTGAGAATGATCAGCAGACTGCACTACCTCGAGGGCAAAAATCACTGCTGACCAGGGCCTGTCTGACACTATTAACACAGGCCATTTCATCCTTCTATCATACACGCCTCAGTGGGTTTCCTCCACATCTCCTGGCAGCACATGTACTCACATGAGCACACTTAAGAGAGGACATGTACACAAACGCAAGCAGTTGTGACTGCATTTACGAGACACAGGGTTTGTTTTATTTGGCTTCAACAGTAATTCTCTCAGTACACATCTATTTATCACATTGCCAAAGCAAGTTTGTTTTTACCTTGTTGCCGTTGACACTCTCCATAATGAAAGAAATGACTTTGTCTGTTATTCCAAGATTCTTCAGCACTGGGTGCATTGTTGTGTCTGCAGGGAAGTAAGAGAACAATTAAATATACTGACAATAAACATTTGCATAATCTTCAGCTATTTGCTTCTCCTGCTTCTCTAAAACATATGGTGGTGGGAAGGCACAAACTCTGCTGCAAATTGTTGTTGTCACAAAGGGAGATCTTTGACTTAAATATCACACACATTTTTTAAGTTGTTTATAATTTTATCAAGTATATACAATTAAATCTAGAACTCAGGCAGTTCAAAACTGTTTTAATGCAGCTGGAAATTCACACCATACTTCATCAACCTCAATACCATTCTCAAATCACCTGTTAGAGGGATGTGACTTGTTAACAACTGCATTCTGCTTGTACACTTTACGCTGATGCTACCCCATCTACAAATTTGCTGGTGCTTGTAGGCTACACTTATGAAAAACACAGACCACCTCTGTGAGACCAAAAATATTCCAGCTGGAAAGACCCAAAGCATAAGCTGCTTTACGTTTTACAGGTAACTCACCTTGTAGCACTACAGACAACTGTTCTGCAGCCGATCTTCTCAGGGAGATGTCAACAGTGTCTGAAGACAGGATACAAAACAGCTTCTCCACTGACTCCACCTAGCAACCATTAAACGCATTGAGTAAGCACTTATTTCTGTCTGTGTACAAGTACATGCAAGCATGTTCTTATTCTGTGTGTAGATTTCTACCTTGAGGACAGACTTGTTGCTTGTATCCAGTGAGATGTCTAAAGGATTTCTGAGACAGTAGAGATTGGGGAGTGTGGTGATCGCTACTTGATCCAGGTCTGGCCTGGCTGTTTTAGCTTCATCAGGACTGGTTAGGTGAGGAAGGATTTGTTGCACTGCTGCTATTCTCACACTGTTTGGAGTTGAAGATTTCAGTTAAAATCACAACATCATAACAACATTTTTACATGATAAACCAGTATTTTATCTACATTAGTGCACTGAGTACTTTCATTTTAGCATCCAAATGACAACTAGTTGTCAAAAAAGTTGCTGGTGGGGCAGACAAATCTATTATCTGTTGCCAAAATTTCAGAGAGCTTGTCTCCTGGCCAGTGTCTGGTGTTAATTTCCATCTTTATCAATATTCATAGACTGGGACTGAATAGCTATTTTACACAGGCCTCACAGAGCATTTAGATGATTTGATGAGCATATCACCTGACAGCAACAAGACAGTGGTAGTATGTCCATCATAAGTGTTGTAAAGCAAAATATTCAGTCTCTCGAGAATCTGAGTAACAAAAAACCTTGAGACCTGACATCAAATTCAAACAACTTCGCACAGAAGAAACATACCATCACCATATACACAAACACCACTGTAATGCAAGGCACATAACACCCAAACAAACATAGAGAGCAGGCACATAACACCCAAAGAAACACAGAGACATTACATACAAATACAAATATTGACAGAAGAAAGACCCAGAGCCTGGACTCACGTAGGCTGTTTGGTGAAAAGGAGTCGGAGCGCTGCTTTTAGCTTTGCTGTACGTGGCAACACGTTGTCTCTTGCTGTGTCCAACATGTCACTTATCAGCAGGACACAGTTTCCCAGTGACTCCTCAGTGGCGGCATAACCCTGCCACACACACACACAGACGTACACAATTCTCAGAATGCGTTGGCAGACAAAGGAGAAACAATGGGGAATTCCGGCTAAGCAGCACAACAGTAAATAAAATATGCATCACTTTGATTACGGGTGGTTTCATTTCGTCTCTTGTTGACATGGCAGGCCCATCTCTGAATGGCCTCCTTGAATTAAATCACACTTGACAGCCTAGTCAAAATCTCATGTATATTCATGAAGAATTTTCAGGCTTTCTGTTGCCTGAAACTGAACAATTAATAAAAGCTTGTTTTTTTCCACCCAAAAAAGAAACAATATAACACAGAATATGTAAATGAGGGAATAACTACATTTTTCTCGCTGGCAGCTCAATATGCAGTCTTTGTGGCCCAAGAGTGCTAAAATTGCACTTTTGATCATAGTTGTTTTGATTGTGGAGAACATACACCCCTTCCCCGTGCTCCACAAATATAATGTAATAAGTTCCAAACATGATGCTGCTTTATGAGATCTGTAGTACAAATACAACACAGCCTCCACTGAGAGCACAACACCTGTAATATGGGCATGACCGGGTAAAGTGCTTCATTGAATCTGTCCCAGGTTGATGCTGTCATCATCAATCGTCCCTTGAGCAGGAATAGCAGGATATCCTTGGCAGCAAGATTCACCTATAGATCACAGGTAAACTGCTGAATTCACAAAGGCACTGCTGACAAAACATTTACTAGCAGGTACTATACATGACTTTTAAACATCTAAATTACATGAAATTGGTGAGCCCTGACATTTAGCATGACCTTAAAGTAATGTACAGTAACTTTAAAAGTAAAAAACACACAGATATTATTCTCACCTGTATTTGCATTTATCCCTTTAAAATGCCGTGACATTAACCAAGGGGCCAGAATGACCTCACTCCAAAAGAACCAAACAAGTACAAGTAAGAATTAGACCTACCTTTTCTGCAGAGTCCTGAAGTCCAAAAGCACTTATTTCATAGAGCACCCTGTGGTGGATGAGGAAGTTGACTCCACCACAGGCTCCTGCTTCCTGTCGTGACAAATTCTGGATGCCAAGGCATTCCTAGGGGTGTATATAATCACACCAAAGCACATCATAAAGTGTCGCTCTCCTCTCCTTTGTGCATGCATATAAGACATCCAATTCACTTTAAATGTAGCCATGCGCTCTAGACAGTGCTTGGCAAAATGAAAAGGAAGACTGATTTCAAATGTCAAGTGGTTATTTTTTATAGCACACTGTCAAAGATGTGTGATTCATCCATCTTCGTCCTACTTATTTACATATGTGTGCCCCACCGAAACAGACCCACATTATTACTCTGGTACATTTCAGCTAGAACTTGTATGCTTATTTAAATGGCTTGCTCTGACCTTGAGCAGGTTTAGAGTGCATGTGTATGTTTCTATCTTGACAGGAGGCAAGGGATGAGACAGCAGCTTGAGGAGAAGTTTCTGACTCTCTGTTTGGAGGAGTGGACTGGGCTGATCAAACTTCCACCTAATGATGGACGATCAAAAAGAATATAGCCTTAAAATTACTCAATATTTAAATACAGAATAAGAAATGACTGACTTTATATTGCAAGAAACCATGATGTTTACAGTATCTTACAGGTAAGAGCAGATTTGAACACATTCCTTGATGATGGGTAAGTGTTGGTGAAACGGGAGGCCGTCAATAGCTTGGTCTGCCAGCTCCAGTAACTCCAACCAGTTCTTCTCTCCCTTAATGAAGAAATAAACCAAGGAATAAATATATAATGCACATATTAAATACAGGCTAAGATGTATGTCTATATAATAGAGTTCATACCTCAGCTTGTCCTTCCTTGAGAAAGTTGCAAGTGGACTCCATCCAGAGCGCAGCACGGTTGACCCTCCTGTAGAGGTCGTGGCCGTCAGAGTTCACCTGCTCCAAGTAGGCAACTGCTGTCTCTTGCATGCTGGGTAATAAACTTCCCAATGATGTGTCCAGGCTTAGGTGGAAAATAGCTGTAGCAGTGCTTTCTGGGAGATTGTTACTAGCCTGTGCAAGGAGGAGAGCCTTAATTTCTGAGGTTTATTAAGTCACTTAAAGTAGTAAAAGATTCGGTCAAAGAAGGACACACACACCTTCTCAGGAGGGAGGATGGTCTGTAGGAATTTAATGGTGAATATGGCCGTACCCATGTAGGCCATTCTGTGGTGAACCTGAGTGCTGTGGGGAATGTCTGCTGGATAGTTCTGATGGTAGCTCAGGATATCCCCCAACAGTTCCAAGAAGGTTTGCAGCTTCTCCTTCTAAAATACACACAGATGGGAATGTAGACAAAAGAGCACATGCCCAAACATCAGCACACACACATGTACTCACATCACGTGCATGTTCACATTCACAGACACACACTGACGCACAGCTACTTGGCTGGGAGCCAAGAGAAAAATTGTTCCTTCCAGGGGTTAGGAATTGAATGTAATCAGATTTCAGGGTTATTTTGGGACGAGATACAGATCCACCCTATCTCAGTATGAATAAATTGGGACAATCTATTCTCAGCCACTTTGTTCTTGGAGCAGAAATTGAACAATAGAGGATAAACACCAGCAGGGGGCAGTAGATGCCCTGTGCATTGCTGTGGCTGGCTTGAACAGTTCGGCCCATTCCCATAGGAAAAACCTAGAGGTCTGGCACAGAAAAGCTGCTCTCCACATAAAGATGACAAAACAGTTCTCAGGCTGCAAGGCTCTGGGCATGTATTAAACAGCAGAGGGCCAGAGGGCCCTGGGCTTGACAAGTGTATAAGTCCCCCTGCAGAGGAACATACTCTTAACAGTCAGGGAGAATAACAAATGATTCTGCTTGGTAAAAAAAGAAAACACACACCAGTTTAACACAATCCATTCTGTGGACTTTATACACATAATAAATGAAGACATTTACTAACCCAACAATTCTGTGCTTAGATAAACCCAGGGGTACAGACGAGAGGTGTGCATGTTGTTTGTGAGAGGCTGTTTGCAACCAGCAGAAAGCCTTTGTAACCTTATATAATTCATTCAGCTCAATCACATGCCTACAGTTCTCCTTGACAGTTGAGCACCGTATGCCTGTGTGTCTGTAGAAAATTGTCTAGTGGCCAACCCAGCTCCCCTTTTCAGTGAAGTGTATCCATTCATCTACATAAGAGGCTGTCATGAGCTGTGTTTTGACTTGCCAGCTCCATCCCCACCAGGCTGCGATCGTCCCAGACCAGCTCACAAACGCTGTCCCCAAGCAGGAGGACAGCATCGCACAGCAGCTCCAGAACACGATGGAACACATGTGAACCCTCTGAGAAATGAGAGAGAAAGAGAGCAGGAGCAGGGGAGACGAGATCAAATAATAGCTGATAGCACACCGTCAGTGTAGTGAAACAGGTGAGGGGATATTTGCATCTCAGGCAAAAAAAGGAGGAGAAACAGACAGTGATCGCCGATTTATTTATTTTAGAAAAATCTCTTTTCCCTCCTTCCTTTACAAAAAACAAAACTACAAAGACTCCTACCTGTCTTAAGAAGTGGTATGGCATGCTCCATGGTGGCAACAGTGAACTGGGCCAAAGTGAGCTGTTGTAACTGCAGCTCCAAGACATCTTCTACACCCAGGTCAGGAAGCTCCAAGTGGGCCACATCTGCAGGTGACTGGGGCATCTGCCCAGGGGCCTGGACTGCTGATCCACCTCTGTGTGAGCTGCCACTGGATGAATCACAGACAAGAGGAGGGAGACAACTGTAAATTCATGATCTGTGCTCGGACCGCTCAAATACCGGGAATGACGTATGAGCTGTATAGGGATGGATCATAAAAAAAACTGAATATGCCATCACAGGAGTCAGAAGTGATTTTTCAATACTGCAGACTGGCCGCTAGAGGGCTCCTGGAGTTATTTGAATTCATAAAGAAGAATAAAATCCTCCACAGACTTCCTCACATCGTTTTATCTTCTTATGCGGGTTGCTGGTGTCACTAGCAATTTTGTCATTATCAAAGCCACAAAACAATCCTACTGTGCACAAATTTCCAAAAGTATAAAACTCTCTTGTTACATGCAAGGTCTGATGAACAGAATTGACTGCAATGCTGTATCATATCAAAAAATCATTTCTACAAGCAAGGAAGACATACAGTTCTGACATATCACTTATGGCTCAGAGGTGAGACAGACAAACCGAGTAAATCTCTGCCCTCACTCAAAACGATTACTAAAGACATGCAGAGAAAGTTATTCAGTTTGCACACACCTGTTGGAAACTGCATCCCCGTCTTGGCCATCCCCCCTGGCTCTCTGGCTTGTGCGTCCCACTACAGAGGGCCGGGGAGAACACTCACCACCCCCCGGGGAAGAGGCCTGGGAACGCTGGGTCCCCCGCACCTCCTGGGTGTAGGAGAAGGAGGAGTTCTGGGAGACTGGATCTGTCAGCCACAAAAGGGACAAAAAGCACACAGTCGTATGATGAAGCAGAGAAAGGATTAAATATGGTGGTGTTAAAATATCCTGCTTGTGAGAAATTAGTCAGTAGGATTAGATAGCAATAGCTGTAAACTCTATTTTAATCCCTTACATCTATTTGAATTAGAAGAAGAATATGGCTGATGAATATATTAACTTTTTTATGTAACAAGTGGATTATAAATGAATGCCTTAGTGCAACCAGGTGATTGTTACTTTATAATATAAGAACATATAAATAAAAATTATTTATCACTACTGAAACTCCCTGATATCAGCATTAAAAAATACCTGTTAAAAGATCTGTACATCAGCCTAACTCATAAGGCATGCTACCTTGCTTTGTAGAGTAGAAGCTTGGATCTTGATGAAAGCGAAGTCTCCTCCTCAGCCCAGCACAAAGCTGCCGCAGGCAGGAAAGAGCCTGCAACTGGAGGTAGCTTGCCTCACCTTTACCCGAACCCACCCTCAGCAGGGACAGAAGATTCTGAAAACAGATCAGGGGATATGGAAAGCTTTTTTAAAGGTATAATTAACATCCAGTGATATCCAGTTAGAATACTATTGAAATTGGAAAAATATATTAGCTCCTTTACTAGCAGAAAGAACAGAGTCCAAGCTGAGACTATGTACAGCTTGGACTAAACTCAGACAGTGATAGAAAAGTCATGATAAAGTTCACTAAATAAAAAGGGCAAGTAGAATTGAATTATTGAAACAGCAATTTGTTCCAAGTTCAGATTTCCTGCCCTCTGTAGCTAATGATGTCATGTCTCTAAATCCAAGTCTTTTAATTTAGCTTAATAGCTCTAGTAACTCAAAGGAGGGGCAAGTAAAGCCAGAGAAAGAAACGTATTTTCCCATAATGATTTATTTTTGATGATGAGACTGCTGGATGACAGTATGCTAATACTGCCCTGAGACCGATTTAGTATAATGCACCACTTTATTAACAAAATAGTTATGTACGCAGTGGCTCATCGGGGTAAAATGATGCCTCCTCCAACACTCTGTCTATGCCAATGAAATGACAACTCTGATAACAGATGCACTTTGTTGCTGACATGATACTGGTAAATACATCAAAAAGTGAGCACCACTCTCTACAGAAATGGGGAGAGAGCATATCTGTATGAACCCATGTATCAGCTAGTCTCATATGAGTTCAGTTACAGTACAAGCTAACTTCACACAAGCACATTGATTTTCTCATTTTCAACACAGAACAGTTGAGATTCCTCAAAAGCCAACATGACCAGTATGGGGACAGCTCAAATGCCTCCATTTTTTCAGAATCTCTAATGTTCAAGAAGGCCTTAAGAAGAAAGAAGCAAAACGTTCCAAGGACTTCCACACCATGCAGGTACATCAGGACCATACTCTATCCTCACAGCAATCAGGTGCCTGCTCAAGCAAAGTAAACCTCCAGAGGCCTCCACAACCTCCTACAAGATCAGGGACACAGAATTATGAATTGGTGTTTTGTTCAAGGGCACGATTTGACAGGTTATTATGTTGACAATGGCTAGAGTGACCAACCCATAAATCCATTATGAGGTGGTCACACTAGCCCCTCAAAACAATACAATTCATCTAATTGATGTGAATAACAGCAGCTGGATTATTTGAGAACCAGAATAAAATAAGCAAGCTCTGTAATTTTTCAGTGACATCTTTAACTTTGTCTCTTTGGACGTCCATATTGAATCAACTGTTGAGAGATTTTGGGGTCTGCAACAAGCCAGCATTTTTAAGTCAAAACAGTGCAAATTTTCCATTAAATGAAGGGATTTATCTTGAAGACAGGCATTGCACCTGAGGGTCGCTGGAATTTAGACTGACAGCCTTTAAACTAAAAATGATGGCACTGACAGTTATTCTAACGCCCTGCTACAAGGCACTGAAACTATTAAAAACTCAACTCAACTTTTTACACCATACTAATAATAGCACCACAATTGTAAAAAGTGGTTATCTGAGTCACCATAGCCTCTCTGTCAGCTCCAACCAGTCTGACCATTCTCCTCTGACCTCTGTCATCAACAAGGCCTTTCTGTCTGCAGAACTGCCACTCACTGGATGTTCTTGGTTTTTGGACAATTCTGAGAAGCTCTGAAGACCGTTGCGTGTGAAAATCCCAGGAGACCAGCAGTTTCAGAATTACCCAAACCAGCCCATCTGGCACAACAATCACACTACAGTCAAAGTCACTAAGATCAAGATTTTTTTTTTTCCCCCCATATTCTAACATTTGATGTGAATATTAACTGACACTCCTGACCTGTGTCTGCAGGATTTTATGCTCTGCACTGCTGCCACATGATTGGCTGATTGGATAATTACAGCAGGTGTACAGGTGTTCCTAATTAAGTGCTTGTTGAGTGTAATTGGGATCAGTGTAATCTTAGAATTGATATCAAAACATTCAAACAAAACCCATTGTACCTGAAGATGATAAAACAATGTCTGCCTGGTTTGTCCTCTCCATTCCTATATTTTTAAAGTATACTAGTATAGAAAAAGATACGTGTTTGCATATTTACAATACTCTCTGTGTGCTTTTCACAAAGACCATGGCACTGTACCTTTATAATACTGGGCCTCTGTAGGAAGATCTCAGGTGGAAAGTCCTGCATAATGACATCACACAGAAGATCACATGTGGTCCGCACCAAGTTTGGATTATTGCTCCTTAGAGAACTGTTTCAAAAGAATTAAAGCAGATACATGAATTATTCAGTAATTTAACATCACTACACACTGCTGTGAAGTTGATTAAAACAAAAAGCTTAGTGAAAGAAAAGTCAGGTTGACCTGTCTTTGATAAATTGTTACTGAATGAAATCATTATGGTGTTAATTTAACACTACATTTTAATCAGGCATGTATTATTATTTATAGACATGTATTGTCTATGTATTGTATCATTGTCTCTCACCTTTCATTGGATGAAAGTATATGTCTGTCTGTGTTTGTTAAAGTGAGCCATGGAAACACAGAAAACCTCAGACATCTCACTGACTCATGCACTGTAAAACAAAATGAATATTTTACAAGATGGAACACACATTACAAAATTTGAGATTATGCTTTCAAAATGCTGGTACCTGCTATCTTGTGAGGTGGTACATCTGTATGGGCTGGTATACTCTTGTGGAAATAGCCCATTTTAGGAAAATCTTCTTCAGGTGGAAAAACTGTAGGGACTGATTCGTTAAAATAACATTTCACAAACAACATTTGATTAAAGATGTCTGTAAAGTTAGAATTTACATCATCCCCTCCGAACCATTCCCCGACATAAGATTATTAACAATTTCTAATTTACAGATGACAGACTCTAAACACAAATAAATAATTGGCTTAACTTGCAACACCTGTTGGAGTTGTATTACGCGGTCCATGTGAATAGACTGTCGTATGACTGGGGAGTAGATCGGGTAGCTGGAACAGCTGGTCCAGGGTTCCACTGATGACAGCTCGCAGTCTGGGCTCCACATTAGGAGACAGTTGGGTGAGGAAAGTCCACTGCCCCAACGTCTCTCAGCATCTGGGCTGCACTAGGATGCTTGGAAGACAAAATGCAAAAGTAAATAGGCATGAAAAAGAGAATACAGCTTTTTGAAAGATACAGACTGAAACCAAGGCGAATTAGATTTACAGTTTATCTATTTTCTTTTGTCGCACATTCGTAGGATCAGATGCTGACTATGTCGTTCCTCTCAGGCCACTGTAGTGTTAGAATTATATCCTCGTAAGACACTTAGCTATTTACCTTTGACAAAGTTGTGAGCAATTCAAGGACCTCCTCTTGCATTGGAACCTCGGGAAAATTAAACCACTCCAGAAGATACACAAAAAGCATTTTTTCTTGGACAATGTCAGAGACGGAAATCAGGGAATGGTCCAGCTTACATATGATGCTCTTCAGTGCCCGAACTCTTATCTCCACCAAAGAGTGGCCTACAGTTTGAAAAAAACAACGTGTTAAGTTGGGAAGAGACATTGCAGCAGAGTTTACGATGTTTTGTTTTTAACTAGCTAGTTAGCTAACGCTGAGTGGAAGTATAAAGAACTTAAAGTCCTTAGCTAACGGTAGCTACAACTATACATTGCACAGTAACGTCATACATAACAATAACAGCTAACTATGAGATACAATTAAAAGAGATACATTTAGAGAGAGCTGCTACTGTTAGCTAGCTTGCAAGCGGCTAATATCTTTTGTTAATAACTTCAGATAAACTCAGTATCGTGGTCCCAAGCTACATCTGCTTAGCTACTAAATTAGCCTACCTATTTTCTTTATAAGGGGAGATAACTCCATGTCCGGTGTATATTGCGTGCCCCTGTGCAGAAGCAACTTCTTCAACTATCAAAGGTTGTCAGTTTAATCGGTGGTTGCCTGCCAGTGTCATGTCAACAATGTCTGCCCGGGTTTGTTTTCAACGACCGCGCCAACGTCACTCCACTTCCTGTCATGGACCAGGGTGCGTTCAAGACCTACAACTGTGTAGGATCACCTGGACGGACCACAGTCTATGGAAACGACACGCGAGTTACTAATGCGCTTTTGAAAGCCATTCACAGAGTGTAGATTTAGATACAATTATAAAGTTACTTAGACGATGTCTCTTGAACATAGTTATATTTATACGTGCAGTGCATCGTTTTTCAGATCAGCACTTTAAAACCAACATGCAACAATAAATGGTCCTAAAAGACCACAAGTCATCTGTGCCCAATTTCAGCTCCACAAAGGTGCAGTTGAAAAACAAATAAAACTGCCTCACATATCCCAAATAGAAACTGTACTGACAAAGCTGAATAGCAAATACAAAATCACCCAAAGGGAATGTGATGGTTATAAGTGTCTGACAACTGACAAACACCAGTCCACCTTTGTAGCAGTGCAAGATATAAAACTTGTCTTTTTGTTTTTTTGACACCACCAAAAACCTACAAGCAGTCCTCAAACCTTTACAGGGCAAGGACCCCTACATATAGTATGTTCAGCAAATCACTGTTTATCAGATTCAGTCCCAAGAGCATATAGTTGTTCAACTGTTTGTCACATGACTCATATAATGTAATCTTTCGAAATGTTAAGTAAACACTTTTTTTTTTGCCAGGATCATCAGTGTTTCAAGGCGTGTTTCAAAATCATTGAAGGCTTTTGCATCGCTGACATATTGAGCGAAGTCTTGACTGCAGTCACATTATCCTGTCATTAAATTAATCTTCTCAAACACTGATGTTCTCAAAAATCAAAGTTGATGTGCATCGCCTCTTAACACACGTGCAGGCATAAATTCTTTTCATACTGTGCGTGTAACTTAATCTAATTGCACGAGATCTCACACTTGAGATGTGATGTGGATATGATCAGCCGACAGGGTGATAATTAAGTAACTTAGCAAATGATAATTTGATATGATAATAATATAATCACACAGTTTTTTGAGAATTCCAGAGGGATTTCAGCCCATAATTAATTTGGCTGTGTTCTGCTATAACCTAGATTCTTTAAGAGTTTGAGGGGGTAGAGGGAAAATTATCATTTGTGCTTTCATAAGCTATGACTGATTTACCTCAGCACGTATAGGTACATTTTACCAATATTCCTCTCCAGTTTCTCCTTATGTTACTTCATATTTAGAGACAATATTTTTCTCACAGTCTTTGATAGCATCACATATATCTATCCTTGTTCTAGAGCTCCATACATCATATTTAATGCATAGTGAGCCAAATTTCCAATCTGTTTTTATAAAGCTGCACCATTACACTAAATGGAAAATCATTTTACACACACATCCCTTCAGTTGTGTATGACATACAGTATGTGTATAGTATACAGCATGTTGTCTTTGAAAGCCTTTGCATCTTGGCCAGAATTTAAAATAAAATTTTGTGGGTTGGAACAGAGGTTGTCGGCACAACATGAGTCATATTGATGGACCTGCCAAAGGGTCCATTGACCTGTGGAGGTTAAAAGATTTATTCCAGTTCCGCCAGCCTCTCATACAGCATATAGGACTGAGTTTTTATGAATGTTTTTGACATTCCACAGATGTACAATGAGAATACAGAGTGAGAGCTCTGACATCCAAACAGCTGAGGAGGCTGTCTTTTACCTGGAGGAAAAAAATACATCGCCCTAAGTCAGACTAGGAGTGCTCAATAGCTGTTGAGTCTGCTCCAAACAGTACATCATATCATTTTTATTTGACAACCACTGTGCGCTTTGGATCGTTTGTTAGCGTCAACTCCAGACAAGAAGCAAAACTTCACTTTAGATTAATGAAAACATGGGGTGAAATGTATGTCATTTAACCCTGTACAATTCAGGCAAAAGGTAGGTTTTACCCACAGATGTCTTTTCAGATGTTTTTTTTTTTTTTTAATTAATGTTTCCTCATTTCCTAAAACTTTCTTATATATACTCTTTGTAAACATTTTTGAGACTTTGAGCTACATAAATACATATTTAGCTCAAAGGTATATTTTGTGTTTTGTACTTTCAACCTTTAATTACCTGTGTTTTTAAGTGCAGTTTAAGGATTTTTCACATTGTAAATCATACAATGCAAAATCTGTCAGTTATTTAGCATCGGGCTAAATTACTCATATGCCAGAAACCACCTCAGGCTGTTCATGAATGTAAGCCCTTCTCTGAGTGGAAATCATGCCAATTTAAATACTTTGAAGCCAGATTACTTCAAAGCATCTCAGTGTCTGGACTCTCACCATAGTTAAAGCTGATTCTGAGTCATCGTGCACTTGACCATATTGGAAAACCTGGACAGAAATCATGGAGCACATAACTATGGATTTCATTTTGGAGATAACTGAAGGAGGTTCTTTGCTAGAGCTAAAAAAGTATTATAAATATGTGGTTTTTCACAAATAGCTAAAATCATGGGGCAAAATCACTACACATCAGGGATCATATGAAAATTACTTTGGTGGAGAGGGCAGATGAATATATTTACTTTTTTCAGCATTAATAATATTTTCTTTGGACCTTTCCCTGACTAGTTCAAATACAGATGGTGCAACTTGTTTCACCATTAAAAACAGAACTGTATAAAGAAATTAAGGTGGGTGAATTTTAAAAATTGAGCACAGTTGAGGAATTTTTGTCTTTATGACCATGATTTCAGGTGGGTAAAAATTAATGACCTACCTGTGCTCTCCTAGAAAATCAGTCAAACTACCCTCACCTTTTCTAACCTCCTTTCTTCCCTTGATAATATTTGTACAATCCCTTTAAGCACTTTCACAAGACCTTAAAAGAGAATGTAACTAGAAATATGAGGAAGCTGTTGAATCAAAACAAGCAATGTGTTTCAAAAGAGCTGCTAGAAACCGCAACAACATCGGTTGTTACTCTTATGGCTCTTCATGCATGAAACAAGGTCAAATCAGCTAATTAATCATGTCATTATTGTAATCGTCCGAAATTCAGCTCCCCATATGGCAACAAAATGCAATGAGTTACTACCAGAATTAATAATGTGAAATCAAGGGTGACATTATAACAGACTCAAAGAATGGGAGCAAGCATAAACAAGTTATTCATTGTTTTAACTGAGTAGCCATTTGGCCTGAGTTCAAGTCTCTATAGCTGAGTCATAAGAATGTATGTTTACACAGCTGGTGTAACAGCAATTAATGCATCTTTGAAGACCTCTTACCTAGGGAGGGGAAAAAAATGATATGAAGGACTGATTTTGCAATTGGTCACTCCTTACCATAAATGCACAGGCTGTATTTTGAGGCTAACCTTTCCTATGTTATTCCACAGTCACTCCTGAAACAAAACCCAAGTGGTCCCACTGGCCCTGTCACTGTTTGACATGCCTGCTGTACCCGTCTTCCGCTCCGCTGCAAGTGTTGAGGATATGAGGGTGGGCACTGAGGGGGGCCCCCCCTCAACAATCTCCCATCGGCAAAAGGAGTCAAGTCAAAAGACTGAGTCAACTGAAGCAAAGCACAGACATATTGTGCAAATAATTTATGGCTGATGCAGCATTCATTTGAAATTAAGATGAAATGCGGGGAGCTTCCCTACATGTAGAGGTATCTCATTAAACAGTGTGGCCTGCTCCATGTGTACAATGTTCCATCCTGACTTGAGATTCAGTGTTTTGACTTGTGCTTATACATAAATTCAAATTCTTTGGGAATTATTGATCTTGAGACAGAGAGATGCTCTGCAGGCTCTCCTAGGTTAGGCTCCACGGTGTTTGACAAAATCATGCAGATGCTCAATTCCCATCAAACTATTAGCGCAAGATTTCATCCACGTAAAATCTAAACAGCCTGTTGTTATTAACAGTTTGATCTGTTTATCCTGTCATAGCAAAACAGACTGGGTTATGCCCACATTTGAATATTTACTTGTTTTTACTGTCTGGCAACAAATATCAACTAGACTAAAGTTTGTTTGTCAGGTCTAATTTAGCTTGTAGAAACATTGCATCCTTGCTTCCCAGTGTCCTTGGTGCTATATCTAAGAGCTGCCCCCCCCCCCCCCCACTCCCCACCAGTCCTTCCCTCCTGTGCCAACACATCAAGTGAAGGCAGCCTGATCAACCCTAATAGGGCCTGGTAATTAGAGTCTTTGCATAGAGCCTGTCTGCACGCAGCTGCCCTAAGCAGGTTGGGGAAGGACTGCCATACACTTGACAGTGTGGAAAAAACAATGTAATGTTCAGTATATGGGCCAAATTAGCCTGGCAGTGGTAAACACAATCTACTTTAAAACAATACTGACACTAATTAGGCGACCAATGTATCATTTCAGAGTTCAAGTTTTAGTTGCTGTATCAAGTACTTGAAAATACTTGGTGAGCCAACTTGATGTTTATGGAATACAAATTAGAGAGACCTTCCCACATAAAGGCGCACAGCCGGCATTAAGGGAAAAAAGTGTAATGGTTGATATTTCTACAGTTATTAGAGGTCTGGTGTGGAAAATGGAAGTCTGATCACTACTCTGGGGTAAGGTTATACTTTTATATAAACTGTATTATGCAAATCACAAGAAAAAAGACAGCCTTCATTTATTTTGTTATAATGTAAACATGCAAATGAAAAATGTCTCAATCTTCAAAAGCACCTGCTTTATATATACCCCATGTCATTGCAGTTAACCACTATGTACAGAACTTGGTTGAACAAAACAAACATAATATTTGAAATCTATGAGTCGAGCACAAGTCACACATGACACTGAAGCTTGGATTGGAAGCTTGGAAGGATGGAGGACTGGAATACATATTAGTGATTTAGGGCAATTAAGAAAAAAATCACTCTTTATTAGACATGCCAGCTGTGTCACACTAAATCTTCCCATGCTGCTGCCTTTTTATGAAAAGTCCAAACAACTTGGGTCATGCATTTTAAAACTGCTGTCTGAGGAAGTGTAGCAGGAAATGAAAAATAAATCTTCAGTCATTTGTAAGAAATAGCCAAAAATTTCACATGTCACAGAAAGCTGGTTTATATCTCTGCTATTATGAGTGAACTGAATAGGTAAATTCTTCAGCAACCACTCCCTATTGCAAGTTTGGCAGTTTTTCGTACTCAGTCATTTGTCTTTTCCAATCTTCTCTCTGTGGTGCAACATATTCATTTCCATTTCTGAGACAACACTTCTTTGAATGTTGATGAGAGTGGTGGCTTAATGTCCAATGTAATCTGTGCTAACGTTCCTTTAGAGCAACCTATGAAGTCCCCCCCTAAATGTGTGGATGTAGATTGACAAAATTATCAATACAGTAACTGCTGGCCATTGCTTTGGGCCATATGTCTTTATGTATTCACATTTTTTATTTCTCAACTCACTCTTTTTTTTTTCCGAGGGAGGTTCACAGTGTTTTTGCAACACCTTGCTCCATGTCTCGGAGCTGCCCAGCACAACCACATCCTCCTACTTTTGACAACTGCCCCATTAGAGCAGTTATAGTAAAATACTTTGCTCAAAAGCATTCTGTGGTGGTTGTTCAGACAGCTTTGTGTGATCTGACTGCAAATTCTCTCGTCTAACCTTAAAAGTAGAGAAGGTATTTCCAAACAGATGTCTCAGAATGATAACTTTAATTGACTTATAAACACATATAACAGATTGGGCCTTTTTAATGGGGTCTAATTTATTATTTTCTATACAAATGGAGTACCTATATTTTCTCATTTGCAGAATGCTTCTAATTTGAATATTTTACTGTATCCGTGAAATAATGCAGATTAGGTCAAATTATATCGAATGCTTTTTTAATTTTAGATTTAATTTTATTTTCTTTATTTTCTTCTTTTTTTTTTTTAGTCAAATTATGCACGTTTTCTAGGTGTCAGGGTTACGTCTGGCTCTAGGATGTAAAACTTGCTGTAGCTGCCCTGAGTCTGATTCGCTGCATCTGAATCTGCTCCCACAATTCAACAGGCAACAAAGGAAGAAAGGAAGAGGCCGTAAGCTACAAAGTGTTAGCCAACCCAGGCAGTAAGATGACACCTTATTGTGTCATTCTAGTCGGCTATGTAAACCCACACGTTTAGAGAAGTACCGAATCCGGCCGTACAAATGCTTTATGCTCTCATTTGGGCGTAGGAAATGACTAGAGGGAAGGTAACGGTAATGTTTTCGACATCACACGCTAACAAAGCTAGCTGATTGGCTTAGGTAGTCGTGAGCTAACATTAGCCAAGCTAACATTAGCCAACAATCGTCAAGGAGCGAACCTTTCATGAACGTGTTGCACCAGACAGATGCCAACACCCCTGGGTTATTTTATCTTGTAAGACAAGCAGGTAAGAGACAATATAATGTGCACATTTTAAAGAATGTGAATAGATCATATATGTATTCTGAAAGTAGATATGCTAACAAACTAACTGGTTGCTAGCTATTTCATGTTAGCATACAAGCAAGCCAACGTCTGTTAAATTGGCTAGCCAAATCACATAACCTCATTTTGTCTCTTATTCTTTAATAATTCATTTGTATCAATTATATCGTGATTGGAGCATTCGGTTTCACCATATTGTCATTAAAGGTTGACACTAACAAGCTTACCTAAGCTAAAGGCATGCTGTTGTGTCCGTAGGCCGTGCCAGGTCAGGACAAACCCTTGCTAACGTTGGTTTAATTTTGACACGCCGTTTGTTGTAAACGCTCACGTAGGCGTATACTATGTATTTTTTCCCTTTAAAACCATGTGTGAATCAGACGTGTAGAACTTTCGAAATAAGCTGTCTTTGTTTTTCATAGCATCAAATGAAAGGTGGTGGAAGTGGAACTTGACCCATCCAACTGAGTCACCATTTTCCTGCACATAATGGTGAGTAATCAGATTGCAGCTGTCTTGATTATCAAGCAGCTTTATTTAGGTGTTTCAAGTGGCACATGTCTCTAGATACTGTTCTAGTCTTGGTTTGCTAGCACTGTCATAGTTTTTAGACAAATGAAAAGGCAATGATTGTCATTTATTTCATATACTCATGACTAAGATAACTCAGTGAGTTTTTGGACTGATATTTTTTTGTTACTGTTTAGCCTTACAGCCTAGAAAATTACATTTAATTTGAAATAATGACTCTGAGATACAAGAACTTGCTTTCAACTGCAAGCCTGTTTGAAGGTGGTCATGTCTTTATTGGGGGAGCAGTGGAGAGACAGTAACCCTTTTCGTACATGGTCTATAGTGAACAGTGCAGCAGGGCAGTGATCTTGGACACACTGCCAAAACAAGCAAGGAATTTTAAGAGCAAAGCAGTGGCAGTAGCACGGACCTGGCAGAACATCACCAGGGAAAATACCAAGCAGCTGCTGATGTCTGTGGGTCAAAGAAAGAATCAAGTAGTCAGTGATTATGAAAGATTTGCTACAAAATATCAAATATAATGATTATATTTGCTTGTGTAAATTGCCTAGTTAACTCTGCCTCCCTAAAAATGGGCACTGTGTATTAAAGAGCCATGAGTCCTACATGTTTAAGTCAGTGTGAATGTAAAGACCGTCAAATTAAACCTAGAAGTCAGCACTTTTCATTTAAATCCTTTGTGCTGGGACACAAGAGCTGAAATCAAAAGTTGATCAACAGAAAAAAAATCAAGTTCTGTCTTCTCAATCGTGAGGATTTGCCCCTTTTCTCTCTTTTTGCTGAACTGATGACTTGATGATAAAGTGAATGTTTTGAAGGTTTTTGACTGCTTGTCAGAGAAAACGAGACATATGATAGCATTACATTGAACTGTAGGGGAAAATATTTTTTTCCTGACATTTTACAGACCAAATGATTAATTGCCTAATTGAGAAAATAAAACATTATTACTCCATAGTGAAAATAATCACTAGTGATCATTAGTGATTGTAGACGCAATTAGGATCGCAGATATTCACTGTCCAAATACATGGGAATTGCTTTAATGGTTAAATCTTTTCAGTGTGTTGTGTGTGTCCATATTATCAGCATTATGAGCATCTTTATGACTGAACCTATAATATCTATTATCTTTTATGTGTTATGTGTTTTTCTTTCTGCAGGGTTTGATGGCTCCACTGTATGCATGACTTGTTTCGTGTGGCCTGATGGGAGGACACTGTGGATAGTACTTTCATCGGGATACCAGAAGAGCCATCCCATGCCGCCACTTCGGAGGGCCTGTCAGAATGAAGAAGATAAGCCTTAAGACCATCCGCAAGTCCCTCAGCATAAAGGGCAAAGAGGAGGGTGACTTTGTCATGCTCCAGCAGCCCTCTGTGACTACAGAGTTTTCTAAGGAAGAGTCACTTTTTGGGGGCTGCTACACCAAAGAGCTCTCTGGCTGTGACCTTGGTGGAGAAGAGGACAAAGGGGGCCAGAATAAGGGCCGCTCAAAGACAGAGAGCCTGATGGGATCACTAAAGAGGAGGCTGTCTACCAAGCAGAAGGCAAAAGTGAAAGGTGGCTCCTCTGCCATAGGCTCAGTGGATGATGATGACACCTTCTCATCCTCCTCTGTGCCCATCAGCTTCAACGAGGTGAAAGCCCAGAGACCCCTTAGATCTGCATCCCTACGAAGTCACCATTATAGCCCCTCACCCTGGCCTCTGCGGTCAGTCAACTCCGACGATTCGTGTATTAAGATGGAGGTAAAGGTTAAAGCCATGGTTCACTCACCTAGTCCCAGTCCCAGCTTAAACGGTGTCCGCAAAGAATTTCATGATTTCCAGATGGAAGGGCTCTTTCAGGACCAAGCAGAATCCTTAAAGAATCTCCAGCAGCCACAAAATGGTGAGCTGCATCTAAATATTGATGAAAATGACGTGCCTGTGGTGCTGGGGTTGACGCCCCAGGACTACATCCAGTACACAATGCCTTTAGATGAGGGAATGTACCCAGAAGGGTCCCACTCTTGCTGCCTGGACAGCTCCTCTCCTATGGAGGTGGTGACTGAAGCAGACAATGGGTCCCTCCACACAGACCAGGGACAAGAGGAACATGAACTGGTTAGTGGGATGCCTTCGGATCTCTTCATGGAAACCTCAGTTAATAGTCTTCTCATCGGTTCTGCTGGTGTGATGCTCCAAAGCTCTAGAGTGGAGGTCCCGCCTCCCCTCTCTCCACTCCTGCCTCCGATGGCAAGTAATGGACATATCCCCAGGACTTTTTCGGGGTTCAGCTCTTCAGACAGCCAGGTAGCTGAGAGGGTAAGACACCACCTCAACTTTGACCCAAATTCAGCTCCTGGGGTCAGTCGGGTATATGATTCAGTCCAGAGCAGTGGACCAATGGTCGTGACCAGCCTGACGGAGGAGCTGAAGAAGCTGGCGAGGCAGGGCTGGTACTGGGGCCCCATCACACGCTGGGAGGCAGAGGAAAAGCTGGTCAACTTGGCTGATGGTTCATTCCTGGTGCGAGACAGCTCAGACGACAGGTACCTGCTCAGCCTGAGTTTCAGGTCACAGGGCAAAACCCTCCACACCCGCATCGAACACTCCAATGGACGCTTCAGCTTCTATGAGCAGCCCGATGTTGAAGGGCATACATCCATTGTTGACTTAATCGAACACTCTATCAAAGACTCAGAGAATGGAGCTTTTTGCTATTCCAGGTCTCGCTTACCAGGGTCTGCAACCTACCCTGTCAGACTAACCAACCCAGTATCTCGGTTTATGCAAGTGCGCTCCCTGCAGTACCTTTGTCGCTTTGTCATTAGACAATACACAAGAATAGACCTGATCCAGAAACTGCCCTTACCTAACAAGATGAAAGATTATCTGCAGGAGAAGCACTACTGAGGACACAGACAGGACAGTGGTAGCAATTTGCACTTTTGTGTTCAGTTAAGAGATTTAAACAAGGTTTACAGACAACCACAGTTTTGAGATGACTGGTTCTGGTGGCTCTTGATTTGTGTCCAGGTGACTGTCACTGTTTAGTCCTCCATTCCACTGTTCTGGGGTTTTTTCGCTGGTTTTTGGAGGCTCTACTTCCAGAAACACAGGCCAGCACATAATCTATTGCAAAAATATAGCAAAGGTTTACAGCCAAGTTATCTTAGTTGCATACATTAAGTGGAGACATTAGGCATGCATTGTGTTGTATTGTTAAGTGTAACATCCAGCTGTGCAAGTAGAGCAGATTTTAATAAATTTGCTGTCTGCATTATAGTTGGGCCAGTAAGAAAAATAGGATTCCACAGTTCATTGAATTTTTATCCACTAAATTGTACATTTCACAAATGAATTCAAGGATGGAATAGTTTTGAGTGAATTTTTAAAAATCAAATTTTAAGCTCTCTGCAGACTGACCAATGTTGATCATCTTTTGCATCTTATTAATTCTTAGACTGTGTGACATTACCATCTTTGTCAGCATGAACAGACTGCAAATTAGAACACTATTCTGCATTCATAATATGCAATTGCTCAAATTGCAAAGTTAGGCATCATTGTAATACAAGTGATAATGGCCAACCTGTTTCAGTTTTTTTCTAACATCTAAAGAAATTTTAAAACTTTGCTACTTTTCCAGTGGATGCAGCTTCCTTTTAAAGTATTATCAGATTATATCTACTCTGCTTCAATATGGTTAGACTGATGTGTGCTTTATTTTTTAGTTTGTCATGTTTGTTACTTTCAGCTGTTCTGGTGTACAAACATGAACATGAACATTAATAGACATGGATGCCTGTAGGTCAAACAAAAGTTCTAATGCTAACCACGGCACCATATCAGTATGTGTAAAATCCCCGTCATAGTCACACAGGCTTACTGGGTCCACAACATTAACATTCTGTTGCAAAAGATGTCCAAAGTTTGCCGGTCTGTCAGAGGCTTTTAACAGTTGGTGAGAGAAGTAGCTTTAAATTGTATGGCTGCATGTAGCCATTATATAATGTGCAAAGCCTAAAGGTACTGATGATGCTGGATTTTCATGTCATGCTGTTTGTAGAAACAGCATCAAGTTGATGTATAGACCTTCTCAAAATATATTAAAAGTTAAATCTTTCTGCATTAGGAATGTTACAAAAACTGCACCGCAGCTCAGGCCTAACAACTTTGTCACTGTCTGTAATGCTTGTATCTGCATGTAGTAAAGGCTTCAAGACTGTCAATTAAGGACACTGTAGAGTTAATCTAAATGAGTCAAGATGTCACAGTAAAAGGGTGTTAAGATTTTGGCTCTGTTGTTTAAGCGCAACTCTGAGTAAAAGGCTGTTTAATGCACAATTGCATTTTCCTTAGGCAGTTTATATGTAAAGAAAATTGGCCTCAATTACCCTACAACTGAAAACAGATAACTAGTCGACTGACCTAAATCTGTATGTAGGGATGGCTGTTTGTTAGTCTCTTAACTCCAGCAATGAGCTGGACCCAGATCAAAGGAATCCCAAAAATAGTGTGAGCTTAGGTAAATGGATTTGGGAAAGCCAGGGTTAAGTCCTCCTTGCCATCTTGGAGTGCTGCCAGGGTTTCAGCAAATGACAAAAGTTCCATCACAGCTGCATGGCATCATTAGTGTCATATGGTTTTCAAGGGCATAAAAAAAAAAGCATACACTTTTTGCCATTGCTTATTCACATTGTCCCCAGTCCCCACAGAGCTGCACTACCCCACAGATTGTCTCGCTACTGGGCTGTTTGTGCCAGAGTAAAGGGAAGAGCACACAGTATGCTACGCAAGTGCTTTATATGGATACTTTGACAGGGAATTGTTTTTTCACAATATGAATGAGCATCTTTTTGACATCAGTGTCCTTAAAAGTATTTGGAAAATGGTCTCTCGGACAACTTTGGTAGGTTGTTAGCGCATAGTTCTAGTTTTAGTTAGCTGGAAATGTTGGTGTCTGAGGAAGTTACCATGAATCTAGCACAGCAGAAATTAGATAGGAACTTTGAATGGTGTTGCATGTTTAAAGACTTAGCATTTTAAAGCTTTGAGTTGTATAGGAATGAAGGATCTAGGATGTGTGTTTGGCTGTGTAGAAGGATGTTTTTTCTGTCACAAACATTGGCTGGACATTCTGTGTACAAGAAATGTGTTTTTCTTTTTAGAATCCTTTAGTGAAATTTTTTTGTGACATTTGCCATCTGGGGGATGGGGCTGTACAAAAGGAATGTACGCTTGTTTGAGGTATCCATTTTATCTGCCTGCAAACCAGTTTCAGAAAGCATGAAAATCATCAAAACTACATTGACACATTTTTGCACTTGAATATTCTCCATTGACATGCTTGGATCCTCTCTTGCCTAGAGTTGTCCTTCAGATGGCTTTTTAAAAAAAAAAAAAAGAAAAAAAAAGAAGAAGAAACAAAGTCACACATCTGTCCTTATGTGTTCATGTAAATGTTTAGATTGAATCGAGATCGTTTTGTTTTTGTCATATCTGTGGGATATAAAGGGTAAGGCACCAGCATCATATCTAAGCCTCTGCTAATGCTCATGGGCTGTCAAGGAATGGGATCATGGCAAGAATGTGGATGTAAATTTAATTTTACTTCTTCTTTTGGGTGCGTGTGTATGTGTTTTCATTTGAAATGTGAAAGTAAACTGTTAGTCTTTTTTAATACAATGTTGTTCTATGTGTATTTCCATTTTAATTTGCAATTTGTCATCAAATTTTGACAAGCAGGAACCAGTTTCATATGGTGTTGCTGCTGTGAGTTTTCTAAATACTTATTTAGTTTATTATTAAGCATTATTGCCTTCAATGTTTGATTCCAGAGGTTGATGCTTGTTCAGACTGCTGAAGCATTTTGAATTCATAACAGCTGTTTAGCACTTAACAAGCTCCAACAATTTTTTTGTGTGTGAAGGTGATTGTTTACAACGTTATGTTTGGAAATGCCCCTCCCTTCCCCTTGGGTTTTTTTTTTTTTTTTTTTTAATCCCTCTCTCACATGAACATCCTGGTACAATTTGAAAACAGTTTTATTTCATTTTAATGTGTTAGACACATTTGTGCTGCTTATGGATATGATTGCCTTGTATTTAACAATGGGGAAATAGAATGTCACCAGTGTAGATGTATGTACACATAATGACTCCGGTTATCATCTTGGGAGAGCAAAGCAGATTTGCAATTTGTTAACAACTGTAGTCAGCTAAAAGAGCATTAGTAGCGATTAGAAAAACCCTCTGTAGAATTACCAGTTCACTCCAGTTTACATTGGTTGTCAACTGTCAACTTTCCAAAGTAGATGGTCTTTTTGTATTTTTCTTTTGGAAAAAAAAATCAACAGTGATTTATTGCACATTTTGGATACAGTTCAAGAGTTTTTTGTATCTGCCAATTATAAATTATAAATAAAAAAAACTATATTCTAAAAAAATGTTTTTATACGTACTTGTTCACTCCTATCACTCTCATTCGACTCATCGCTGCATTCAGAGTTGGAATTATACCATAGCTTGGAGCCAGGGATGCACTTAACAAGATCCTGATCATGCTTGCAGTCGTGTTAATAGATCAAATCATGGAGCTCTTAAGGAGATTCTTTCCACAGTGGGTACAAATTGGCAGGTAATCCCAGAGCTCTGGTTGTCTAATTTACAGAGACAATCTGGGAGGTCTTTAAATACAACAGTGAAGCAGAGACTCTGGGGAAAGATTAGCTAGCAGCAATGCTACCATCCTCGCTTTAACTTCACTTTAAGACGACTCTGGAGAAACACTGAGTGAGTTCTTGTGTTGTAGAAGAGGGGGGGGGTAATGGTGTCAGGTTTGGACTTGGATCTGCTGAAACATGGTCTGCATGGTGATGAGGAGGTAGGCTTTGTTAACTGCTGTGTCTGACAGGCCTCTCCAGGCATCTGAGGTGAAGATACACAACTGTTTACTCTCTCTGCCCGGTTCAGGATGATTTATTCATAGCACACACTGGTGGTCGCATGTCATATGGAGATGCCTCCATCATAAAAGGACTCATCTCTGCTTTCTGCTGTTATTTTTTTTAATTTTGCAGATTTTCAACCTGTTTATATTCCAGAATTTTACGGGAAAGGTGTTACTTTGCTGGGAAAGTGCAACTTGTCATGACGTGACACGGCATCTCAGCGGTTTTGGATTAGTCTGCAAACCTGATACTTCACCCTGCTGACTTTGCCACCTCGTATCCACGACGTTGCCTACTTAGAGTGCTTCACTGGAGTGGTTATTTTTGAAGGGGAGCTGTTGCTTGACAAAATGTCACATCTGCTGCTGTTTCAGCAAACATTAAAATGATACAAGTGAAACAAATCTTGACACATCAATGGAAACTTATAAAAAATATTTGAAACTTTATATTTTGTTTGATCCATAGAAAAATGGAGGTTGTGGGTTTTATGAAGGTATTATGCCCGGCCAAGAAACCACATTTACACTTCAGTTTTTGTGTGCATGTGTTAATTAGAGAGCTTTAGAGATGCTGGTTTACAGTCAGAGCAAGGCAAGCTGTTTCTTTATGCTAAACTAAGCTAACCAGCTGCTAGCCTATGGCTTCATATGCTTAACATACAGACATAAGAGCTCTCCTAATATACTGCAAGAAAACCTATAAGTGCATTTCCCAATATACCAAACTGTTCCTTTGAACCTCCAATGAGTGATTTTTTTTGGCATGTCATTAACACTGACATGTCCTCCCCTGTCAACTTAAAGGTGATGATATACCTATGTCCACAATAGCTCATGGGACAGCACATATGTAGAAGTGGGTAACCCCTTGTTATGTTCCCATTATGTGCCATATACATCTGGGCAGCAGAGCACTCTGGGATTGTAGATTTGACTCTGTTGATAGTGAACCTGTTTGCTAACAGTTGCTTATTTACACATCTAGCAGACACAGAGCAACATAAGAGACCTGTTTGTGGCCACCTGGCTAATGTAAGTCCAACTGTCCTCACCACAGCCAACAGGTTTTTAGAGCAGCGAGAGTGAACCAAAACTAAAAACAAAAGCTAAGCAATGAACTGAAAATCAACATAAAGTTCCACAATGGTCGCGCTTCACATGGTTGCATTGTCATTTGATAAAAATGTAGATTGTAGTTGCTTTAAGGCCTTGTTACAGGAGATTTGTTGCCTAGTATTAGTCCCCATATTAAAAATAGTCCATTTGGGAGTGATAGCAGATTCCACTTCTGACTTTTTAATTTTTTTGGTTATGGGCCTGAATTTCATTTCACTTTCCATCATGCACCGTGCAAAGTCTAAAACATCAACAGTCACAACGGCGAACGCACAATTCTTACAGTGCATGTCGACGCAGAAGCGCTCATTTGTGAGCAAATTTCTTCTCAGTATGGCTCTTAGTTTGAAACTGTTTACTCTGGAGAATCCATCCATCACATGTCTGCTGTCTCAGATTGATGATCCATTTCTGCCATCTGGTGCGCTGCGTGGTGCAACCATTTTTCACCTACAAACAGGGATGATGTTGACAGCTTGAATTAGCCAGCAAACATATATATCGCTTTAAATTGTCGTTGCCAGGAAACCATCGGTGGGTCTAGCTGGTAATGATAAAGCCGAGGTTACCTGCTGGCAACAGATGTCTTTCAGCCCAGAGTGAAAGGTTCAGCTCTATTAATGCTTGTGATCTCATGCCAGCAGTGCCATACACCACTGAGACCCTCTCCTTCTCTATCTATCATGCATTAGGTGCCTCTGAACCCCAATTAGCCCTGTTAGAGAAGGGACTGCCTTCATCATTACCAGGTCTCCACTGAAACAACAGCTCATCGTGGTATTCATTGTGATAATTCTTCACAGTTTCCTATGTATTCGTGGAGAGTGTGTTTGTTAAAGTTCGGCTTGATAGCTACCCCCACTTTGTGTGTCTCACACTGTTGTGGAGCATGCCTCTAGATCAAAACGCCTTTCATCATGGTCCTCTTCCAAAAGCAATATCTCTCCCACTCCAAGCAAAGATAGAATTTAGCAAACAAAGTGCATCTAACTGTGAAGACAGAGTTACCAGCTTCTCTTATTGAGAAGAGCGAGTGCTCTGAGATTCTTGAGAAGTGAGCATGGTTAATGACCAGAAAATACATGATCCAGATGGCCTCAGCTCCAGGGTGTCAGCAAAGAAGAAGCTGGCCAGTTTGATATTTGATTGATAATATGTCAAGAAAATTAATCTTTTTGTGAGGGTCATTGATGCTTCATATTTTATAGGATTTTCTTTCAGTTATAATGCTGTTCTTTGTGATATATTTGACAGCAGGAGGAAATGTAAATTAGTTACCTGAGCTTCATATAAACTGTCTTTCAGAGAGACGTCTTTATAATTACAAATGGCATAGGCACACAGGCTTTGCATAGTAATAATATGCAGAAGCTATGTGTGTTTATGTATGTGTGTGCTTGTGCAGTGTGCATAGCTTCCAGTACAGACTGAAGGCCAAGGGGAGTCGTAAGACCGTCATAATTATGTCATTAAAAAGAGTGACATCTGGAACTTGGGGGCCATCGAGTAACACGGAGTATCCACCTCCTTCCCTCCTTTGCCCCCTGTGACAGCGACAATCCACTCTCATCCCCCTCAGCAATCTGCCCATCCCTCACGCAGGAACCGGTGTGTATGCGCGGATGCGGCGTGACGGCGAGAGGAGGGGGAGGGTGAACAGGTGGCGGCCATCAGGAAATGGATGGGGAATGTTTTGAATGGGAAACTTGCCTCCATTCCTCACGGAGTACCTGGGTGTCTGCCCTTCACCAGTGGTCCAAGAGGCACAGCGAGGACGGGAGAGATGAAATGAGAACAGGTGGTAGTTTGTCGTTTAACGAGGAATGGAGTTCCCCTGTAGGTCTGCGAAAGCAGCAGCCAATAGAGCGGTATGGGCTACGCCTTCACAACAGGATCCCTACCCTACTGCTCACAGGTCTCAGTGTGTCTCACACTGTATCCAAAACAGGAGAGCTTTGCAGATAAAGCTAAACACAATCACACTTTACAATTCTGAATTAAATGGTCCTGGCAGTTGTAAATGGAAGATTTACCTAAGACAAAAAGTGCACCGCCACTACAAAATGAACAATGTGCAATTAATGACATACCTGACTCCAATCTGTTTTTGGTCAAGGGCCAAGCTGCCATAATTTTGTACTTTGATTGAATTGCAGTCACACTCTCTCTTTGAACTGCCACTGTCCCACAAGTGCTCCCTCAGCTGAGATGTTGCATGGCAATTAACACCACCCCCACTTCTGAGTGTGCATTACTCAGCATGGCCCCACCCTCCTCTGCAGCCACATCCCAGTCTTTTCTCTTACAACCCTTAATGTGTTGGCTACAGCAGCTTGGGGCTTTTTTCAACCTCTGGTGTGATGATGAGCTCAATCTCACCTCCGGTACAAGGCACCTGTCTGCCACACAGCAAGCGTGGTGACATGCTTTGGGAGCCTCTGCCCATTGTAGCAAGAAAGAAAGAAAGGCATCCTAATTCTCATATGGCATGTGCTGCCATCCGTTCTTTGTTTGATAACGTTTGCCAGACAATTAAGCAAGAGTTGTAATTTCTCTTCCTAGATATGATATTTTCTCCATTAAAATGGGTATCCATCATTTTTACTCTAGGTGACAGTGAGGCTCATAGATTTCATCTCCTTAGTCACAGCTCCAAGGCGGCAGCAGTCGAGCTAATCACTATGCTAATTGTGCTGCTTTACATCATTGGCTGATATTCATCAACATTTCAAAAGAAAAATAAATTCTTCTGAGCAACTTTTAGTGAAGAACTAAAATCAACAGTGTGTCTTTGGTGCCTATAACAATTTATTTTGGTTACTTATTTATTAGAGCATTCTTGGTTTATTTGATGCTGTCCTAAACAGTTGATCATCTCTGTATATTGTATATATAATATGTAAAAGTATAGAATTCTCTTCTATGGTTTGATATCTTCCTGTCTTTCTTCTCATTTACACGTACTCAAGACATGAAAACCTCATCTTACACCTTGCCAATACTACAGGTTTGAAATTTTGACAAGTCTGTTAACCTTAAACCTTGACTACATTATCTCTGTTGACATACACAGCAACATTGGAGTGCATTAAAAGCCTCACCTCTAGAAATAGCAAATGACTGAATTAGGTGAGAAACTGATTTGATGTGGCAGCCTGGGCTCCCCTCCTCAATCTGTTAAAGTAGAAAGATTTTTTGGAACAATTTTTAAAACGCCTGTGATACCTGTAATGGTAATCTGTGACTAAATAAAAGTCTCTATCCACACTTCTGAGTTTAAGACTTTATTGCATGCATGCATGGAGAACAGTACATTAATGCAAGCTTCAAAGAACAGAGGGGTGAACCAGAAACATTGATCATAACCTGGCACTTTCTCCTAATGCTGGTTAGACACTGTGATTGAATAAATTATTTAAATTACATTGATGTTTGATAAGCATAATGCACAGTCTAACAATTCTAATAATTTGTGTTGTTGATATATGAATTAAGGAGTCAGGTGGTTAGTAAAGTCTCCACTACAAATACAGTAAAATCAGGTGATTTGTTTTCCATACATGTATGCTTAGCTTGTATAAGGCATAAGAACAAAAAACTTATCTCTTTTTTAATTCTTGGATCCATCACTCTAAATTTTATTAAAAAATCTATGGTTTCCATTAGAACTATTTGGATGCAATAAAAAATGTCCACAGTGAGGTGTATTGATTAACTGAGACAAAGCGTCAATCATCACAAACAGATATTTCAACAAAAGCCTCTGGAAATAAAACCAAAACTATCTGCATGACTTAGACATCACGTCCCCGTTATTATTTAGGTTTAGGTTTAAAATACAGTGTTTATCCTCTGTATACACAGTTTCTCCTCTCTGATGGAGAAGATCAGAGGAGTGGGCTCTATCTCTAACATTGATGTAAATCTGAACCAGCACACATGGGTAGCTGCCTTGAAAGTGGGCCTGGAGGGAAGTCTTTTAAAATTAGATCCAAACTGAAGGAATTGTGTGGAATATTGGCCAGTGTGTACCACTTGTAGATATACAGCACGAGTGTAGATCCTCACCAGCTGATTTCTTGTTATATCCATCTCTTGTCAGCTTATTAATTAGGATTCAGATGCATCAGTTTGATTTTGCTGAGTTGTGTCAGAGGGTAGGGACAAAAGACCTACATGGTCATTTAGTTTGGAGGACTTGCTGATCATGGCTCAGGTCATTTGAGTTGGGTTAACTTGATGTCCTCACCGGTTATATTCAGCTAATCTTACTGACGTTGTCTCCAGCCAGCCATTTATTGAGTCCGTCTGTCTGTCAGCCCGTCTCTTCTTCTCTGAACTCCCCTGCAGCCATGTAGGCTCTGCTTGAAATCCTTCAATCCCATTAGGCTTTGTAAGTATTTTTTTGCTTCAATGTCTGCCCAGAACAAGTCAAACAGAGAATTCTTGTCCCGAATCTGTCCTCTTCTCTTCCACCAAAAACAAACAGTATAGCCTGAGAGAAGCCAAGAGTCCTTTAAATATACCTTCACCATATAAAGGTGCTTAATGGAACATGACACAGTAAATGAAATACTCATTCATAATTCAGGATTAGGTTTTTAATGGGTGACTCCCAGTCCTGTAGTACAGTGCTCCTTCAATTGTTTCCAGTTTGTAAATAATGTAATGCAGTCTTGATGAGTAAAAGTGGCCATGGGCCATGCAATAGTAATGAAGACTGGGAGTGGGGCTCAAGCAGAACTGAAATAATTCTGTTTGAGGAGGACGGTTAAATATCCGCAGCTGTCATTATACAGATCTACGGGGATGTGCTTTGATAGAAGAATGTGTTCCTTTATTTATTCATCTCACAAACTGTCAAGCGCTCCAAAGACTCGGTAGTTTGTTTAATGTCAGAGTGCAAATGAAGAGAAAATGCTTTGAGTGAGGTTTGATAGGAAACATCATTTGCTAATGGCAGGCTCACAGAGATCTTTATTTGAGTTTATGTACATAATTGTGCAGAAAGGGAGAAGTGAATGAGTGTTTTTTTTTTTGTTTTTTTTTGACAGTTATGACTCAGCACTTAAAAACCTCAGTAAAAAGAAATCTTCCATTCAGCTAGATTTTTTAAAAAGAGAGATAGTTTACTTTCATGACCCACCAGCAAATAGTTCAACTCAATTGTAGAACATTTGACATTGTTACCTGTAGAAGCCCTTCATCTGTCTTTGTTCAGGTCTCAAAGGTCAAAGCAGCCTCTTGAATCTAACTCAAAACCACTAAATGTTGTACTGATTGAGCATGATGAGGAAAATGAGTGTTGCTGAAAAGGGCGCCTCTGTGTTTCCTCTTTGAGTGAGAGCCTTAAGAGACATGAAGTGGTCTTTGTGGTGTGTGATGTAATTTGTAGGTAGAAAATTGAAAAAGATAAACACACACACACGCACACACACACACACAGTCATAACCGATTTCTGGACGTGCTCTGTGATACATCCCTGAATGAAGTGAACAATTATATTCATGGTGCATTTATGCAACTTAACTCCATGAAAGACATCAAAAACATTTTTCGGTTTAGTGTGTCAGTTTGACTAAGTAGCTTTAGCCCATGCATGTCCGCTCCTCCTACTGAAGTGTGCCATTCAATTTTAAGTATAAAAAATCCTTCCAAATCCCCTCGAGAAAAACAGCAGCTTAAGTAAGGTTAATGTTCAATATCCTTGCTTCCTCCACTCTGTGTAAGATTATACTGGGGCATGTGAATCATTGCTATCATACAAGCTGTGAGCCATAAGGACATGAGTGGAAGGGACAGCAGGATGTAACCTATATGCATATAATGGAAATTTCTTTTCATGGAGCTTTTATTCTGACAGGTACAGTTTGTTGTACATATAAAGAACCTGTATTTACTCTATTAAAGAATAGTCAGATCATCAGCGTGACAGATAAATAGTAATAAAAGCCAAATGTGCAAATACATTTTGTGTTTATTTTCTAAAACAAACTAACAATATAATTATATTGGTAAAACTGCACACAAAGGTAACATCTGTCTGTCATGGTTCTTGTATTATCCTACATGACCCATAGATGTCCTTGTTCAGCAAGTGATTTGTTCTGTTCCTGTTCCAAAAATAAGTTACCTGTGTGTCAGAGAATAAAATGAAACTATTACATGCATTTTCTTCAGTAAGAGACCATGACATGACAAGACTGACATTATATCAAATGTTTGTCTGGAATAAAGGTGGTTATCAGCATGTGACTGTCTATTCCTTTCCATTTATGCTTTTTTAGCCTTCTCCAAAACTAACTTTTTTCATAAATTTAGATGAATATGCTTCACGAACCTCTGGTCAGAGTCACAGATTCTCCTGTGTTACATGTATTTCTTGCAGCTCTGAATAAGGATGTGTTGCAGACAGAGGCCTTTTGGAAGTGTCAGCACAGACTCATCTCTTCTGTAGCCTCTACAGAGGTTTCTGTGGTTCAGCATCTGAGACACAAGTTGATCCAGGAAAACACAGGCAACGTCTCACTTTGATTCACACATAATAAAAAGAAAAAAGAAAAAAGAAAAAAGAAAAAAGTTTAATCATAATCCCTGGTTTCTGTGTTTTAGATGACTCAAACCAGACTGCCTGTAACCGATTTCACTTTCAGATTTGATTAGCGATCATGATTATTCATTATCTTCACTGCAGCTCAGCTGACTGCTGACAAGATCTTTTATAATAGAACTTTTCAACCTTTGTACAAGTATTATTGTGCGTGATCACACAATCTTAAAACACCAAATGTTCTTGCATTGTTTTACAAGCCTCTGACATTGTTTTAAACAGTACAAACTCATCAGACTTTTCCTCCCTTCTAATGTCTAAGCCATATGATTAAATACAGATTTAAACTGTTTTGAACTGATCACAACATCACCTGTGGCACCAAATTCTTGTCATTGCTGTTGTTTTTGTTTATTTCAGAAATCATAAAATCACTTCACATTCTCAAAATATAAACATTTTATATATATAAACCCTCTGTCAGGGCTGAAATGTCTATAAACCCACATTTAGAGGAGTAAATATGCAGTATGTAAGGCTTTTGGATCTATGAATCACAAAGGTAAAAGACTGTCAGCTCTGGTGCTGCAGTGCCTAGATCTTAACGAGTGAGGAGACAAGAGGAATGTGGAGCAGACGTGGGTGGTATTTAAAACTACATATAAATAAATAAAAGGTGAAAATAAAAAAATAAATCCTACCTACATCACTGAGCTGATAGCTATCTCCTGCGAGATGAATCCAAATAGAGCAAATGGAGGACAAGCTGCTTAATTTTCTTAGTTTAGCCTTGAGGCTTTATATGCTTCTACTCACTGATAGATTTCTACTCTACGCATGTTTACATGTTTTTAACCTGGTCAAATCAGCACTGCATTGAGTGTGAATGCACCTGTGACTCATGCAGGAGCATGTTTACGTACATGCAAAGAGGAGGGGTTTTAAATGGTATCTTTGCCTTCGTAGACATTTAAGTTTCCTTTCCTCCGATACTATGAATGCCAACCACAGAAGAGCACTTTTCATCTTATTATTCAAATTGAGCTTTCAAAAATATAAAAGGACCCCAAAAGTATGGATTTGCAAAGCTGCTATTGCCTGCCACTCCTCCAAGAACAAGAAAGAGCCATTTCATTGTTCATTTTGCAGCAGTTTCTCTCTCAAAGGTGGATAATGTACCCTAGTATTCACCTGTACACTTCAAGAGAATGTGCAGTCCTGAAAGGCAGTGGTTACCAGTCCTTGAAAGAATGGTGTCCTCTTGATGTAAAAGACCAGGTTTTAACACAGACAATGTTAAATACAATATGATAACAATAAGCAGCATTTAATAACTTGATACTTCTTCAACTACTTTCTCTGAGCAAGAAAATCCAACTGTTGTAGCTGACAGTGGCTGTGACTGTGCTGGTAAAATCTCAGTTTTGAATATAGATGAAGGGAATGCGTAGGATTGGTATAAAATGTCCAGTTAATGGCTAAAATGAGTATGATGTGGGTAAAATATAAACATAAAAATTAGATGCAGTGGAAGAAAAAGGTTACAGGTATACAGTAAGTTCAAAAGACTGTTTCTCTGTCTACCATCTATTTTTTTCTGTCTCACCCTCCCTCCTCTTTGGTCTTATACGACGCCATGATGGACAGCAAGGGCAGCGAAGGCCAGCTCCACAGACATTGCATCCATCCAAAGTCTTGTCCAGCCCCCGGTCCTTAGATCTCCTTTCATCCACCATCACTCTCCAGCTCTCCCTCCTGTTTCCCTACTGGACAAGGTGTGGACTTATAGAGAAGAAGGTATGGGGAAAAAACAGAGACGATTGTAAGATGCTCTGTAGCAATTCTATGCAGATTTTAACCCAAGTTATTCCTGTCTTTTAAAGCAGCTAAAATCAATATTCAAAATGTTGGATCACATGGCTACGTGAATGTGACAGGTGTTGTTTATAGAGATGAACCCACAGAAAAATATCTTTGGACTCTGCATGTCCCCTCAGCTCTATGTAGCATTTTAGCATCTTCCAGCTCATTGTTTTGGTTTTCTAGTCCGCAGCACCACTCTCATAGTGATTGTTTCAGCCACACCAAGCAGCTGTTTTCAGCAAAAAACAAAAAGCTCTAAAAACTCCTGGTATGCTACCTGTCCAGCACTAAATGGCAGAGAGACAAATTTAGCAACTAGCTGACCATTTAGCATTTAGCTAAAAAGACAGATATTTCCGTCAGGAGTAAAAACAAAAAACAAAAACAAAAAACAAAACAAAACAAACAAACAAAAAAAAAACCCCAACACATAATTGTGTGTGAGTTTTGCTTTTAGAAAACAAAGTAGAAGCCGCAGCACTAAGAAAATTTGTTAAATTAAGATCTGCACCCTGATTTTAATGAAATAATGTATACTGTTTGCATAGCAGAGACAGAGAGTGAAACTAAGGCCACATGTAATCAGCACAATAATTTATTGATGTAAATGAATCACTTAATCTTCATCAGTTGATGCAAATTAGACTTAGAAATTTTATTTACTTGCTAAAAACTTCCACTTTTTTGTCTTTGTGTGGTACACAGAGACGTGTAACTCTGTCTCTGAGCTCGAGAAGAAAAAGCATGTAAAATATTGATCACACCACCATCGTTCATTCCTGCCTGGTCAAACTGACAGTGTTCAGACAATCTTCAGTCTCCACTGTATCTCCCATAGGGAACTTGTCTTTTTGGTTGCCCACTTCCTCACAGCTGGGCAGAATGCAGGGTCAGCAACACAGCAGTGCCCATGGAGCTGGCAGAGATTCAAAGTCTTGCTCAGGGACACTTCAGCAGGACTTGGGCCACACCAGAGCATGAAGCTCTCCACCCTAAGGACAGTCTCTCTGTTTGGAACGTCAACTGCTACAGTAGTGGAGGCATGAAAGGTGTTAGAAGTGGTTTACTCTGCTATAGAAAGCTATACTATAGCTATACTATAATTTGAAAAGCTTTAACTCCAAAATCATTTTATAACCTGGTTTTATTAGGCTACAACTGTGAGGCCAATCAGTGTTTGGAATGAACACAGGAGGACGGGTCATTTCAATTTATGCCTCTTTACAAAGTCGCCCTACTTCTGTGTGGCTGAGGCTAAAGGAGCTAAATGGGGATACCCAGTTGGATGTATTGAAACCTTATGATGCCATGTAATCAGAAACATTGTGTGTAACAGTGTGACAAAGGCCAACCAGATCAAAAGTACTTTTAAAAAATGTGTTTAAAGTTTGAGAAAAGTGGATTTTTGCTGTTAGCTACCATGCTGGGCAGCTAGCTTGCTAATGTTAATTCCAGAGCTTATACTAACATTTATTAGTAAGAATTGTTGCTGTTAGTTGTCAGAAGTTTAATGTAGCAATTTTAGATTAACTGTTTTTAGCTATTAGTTGCTTAACATTTTAGTCATCTGATGCAAACTATTATGCTATTGTTTACTATAGCAAACATACAGTGCGATGATGATACTGACCTGATGGTTAATACCTGAGTAAACCTGGGAGCAGAGAGGAGTCCAGAGGAAAAGAGTAAGGAAGAACACAGTTCAACACAACAAATGGAAGAGAAAGCATCAGCAGTAATTTGTGTAAATGTATTTTGAATAACTTTAATTGTATTAATTGTAGAACATAATGAATTGCGTGTCATTTGAAATCTGTCATTGAATATCTGTAATCTGATTAAAAGTCTTAGGTTAAATAATGCTGCTTGTTTGTGCTCAAGTATCTCATAATACTAACTTTTCTATCAGTTTTGAATATTAAAGGAAAGTAAGACTAAGCCATCTAATTTTTTTTCAAGAAAATCAATTGAATCAAATATCTCAAAACCAATCAGATTGCAGAAATAATATGGAAACAATGGAAACATATGAAAGATGACTGAATCTTAATAAATCAGTATTTTTGTTACCTCAGAATTCCAATTTAGAGCAGTCCAGGTGACACGGTATGAATTTACAATTTCAATGGATTTTTCATTGTACATTCAATTTTTATCAGGGGCTTAAGGAGAATCCTGGCCAACTGACTGTGTCTTTGTGCCAGTATAAGTTTCCCGGCAGGAGTGATATACACAGAGCTGTGCTCTTATTTGTTCAGGTGTGGTGATAGACATCTAGTGAGAGCAGAGCAGCAGAGGGAAATAATAAGCTGGATTCATCCAACTGACACTGGGCTGCTTGGGGACAGGACATAGTAACCTAATTATAGGAGAAGATGTAGCATGTCACGCTGTTGTTATATGTAAGCTTATTGAATCATGATTCAGCCATGAGTATGCTCATATTTATTTGGTTATAGAAAGGCATAAATGGGACAGAGCTCTTCCAAGTAAAACATATAGGTTTTGACATTTTTATAACAGATATTTACTGTTACTATTTATTTATTTTCAATTTTGTTGTAAAATAGGCTTAAATATACACTCTCTAACCATTCAATCATGCTTTCCATCTCAAGAAAAGAAAGCAGTGGATATAAGTTAGTAAGCCTGATATTTAGTAAGATATTGCAGTTGTTTCCAAAAAGCCATGACGTAAGAAAGCAGCTGAAAGCATCTCAAACAAAAGCAACCCCTTTTTACCTTTTTCTTCCTTCCTGTTACTCATCTTTGTCGCTAACAAACCTACTAATCCTTTGACCTGTTCAGAGCTACGTCAGTCGCTGTGCCGCAGGAATCCAAGGTATTCTCCACGGTACCAGCTGGTGCACCACTTGTGCCTGTTTGATCCTTTGGCAGACTCCCCATCCTGTTTAAAGTATATTTTTAGGATATTAGGAAAATGTAGAAGCGATGTTGCCCACAGTAATGTTGGGTAGATGTGTCATCTTGCTTCCTCTAGTTGCCATGTCACTTCTCATTAGTTTCTCTCCAAATGTTTGCAGAGTCAGACACGTGCTTTAGGGTCAAGGAAAGGATTTGTCTGGGCAAGCTGTGTTGTTTATTTGTGTGTGGCCTTTCCTGGTTGCACCTTAGAGGGTGGCCAATATTAAGAAGCTACAAGCTGTGGTAGTTTGTTGCCTAAATATGCAAGAATTTACTTTCACTTGACTTGGTACCATGTTATTATGCCAAGATTCACATAACAGGTTTTATGCATATGTGTTCACAATATTCTTAAAGGAGTGGTTCAACATTTTGGGAAATGCACATTACCTCTTTGAAATATGTCTGTTGAAAGTAGCAGCCTTAAAAACTACAGACAGGAAAACTGTTAGCTTAACTTTGTAACAAAAGGTACACTTTAGATTTTGTAAATATTCAACAAACAAGATGTAAAATGTAAATTAGTGAGTTTTAGAGGTCCTGGTAGGATTTTTGTTACCTTTGGACAGAGCCAGGTTAGCTGTTTCCCCTTGTTTTCAGCCTCTATGCTAAGCTAAGATAATAACTGGGGGCTAATTTAAGCTAAGAGATCAAGACAGAGCAGTAGTGATCTTCTCATTCAATACTAGGCATGAAAGCATGGAAGTGCATTTCCCAAACTTCCAAACTATTCTATTGAGATGAGAGATGTTTTTCATATTTGCAACAGATTTGGTTAAAAATAACATTTTATTGAACCAGTTTGATGACTTTGATGACTACCCAGGAGCATGTGAATATAAATTAAATCCTCACAGGCTCAACAGTCATGATAGAGGATCCTGACTGCCTGACAACACCAGCTTCTCTCTCTGAAATGAAGGGGTGTGTCAGTTGAAATGCTGAGAACCTGCCTGGGTGGAAGGATTGGAACTATTGTTGAGCGAGGTGACTCAGTCAAGACCGAATGCAGCTTCTGTGATTCAAATGGTGCTGAAAATGAGTTGAATAGGGTTGAAATTATCAAAATGTATAGAACTTGGCTTTAGAAATCCATTAACATTGAGTTGAGTGAACTGCCTTGAAATCTGACCCGATAGCCAAGTCTTTGCACTTAAAATGAAATTTTTGAGTTATTCAGCAGCAGCAACCATCATTCAGTACAAATGGTCTTGTCTGCATTAAAAAAATGTCTTATGTTGTTCTATCTCCTAATTTCATACTGTATTAAATACATGACCGCCCTAGCACTATTTTTGGATTCTGTTAGGAAGGATTTGGCAATAAAGATTGATAGGGAGGTATGTCTCTCTCTCTCTCTCTCTCTCTCTCTGTCTTCCTCTTCTTCTTTCCCTCTTTTTCTCTGTACCTTTTTTCTCTTCGTCTTCCTCTCCTCTCTGTGCCTTGCTTTCTGTCTTTCACACTTGCTGCTTTGGAATTCTTCCTGTGTTCCTGCTGTGGTATTGTGGCACCTCATTCATGTTACCTGGTGTCACAGTCTTGACTTCCCCTTCCCTTTGTTAATCGGCAGTAAACAACATGGCTGTCTGGGGACTCTGCATGGTGTAGGGACATATTTTTACCCCTAGTAAAAAAAGGAAAAGAAAAGAAAAGAAAGAAAAAAACAACAACAACACATGATTAAAGATGATGGCTCTCACACTCCACACTGTGCTCAATGATAAAAGGTGCTCAGATATCCCAGTGACAGGTCAAAGCAATGCACACAGCTAATTGATGCTGCCTCAGAATCTCACTGCAGTATCAGAAACATTTGGCAGTTTCACATCGTTAGCATGCATATTTATTCTCCTGGGTGTCACATAGAATTCATTTCTCTTATAATACTTTTAGTCGAGCAATCACTTCCATTTAGTACCTGCCTTAAAACAATGAAAAACAGGTCAGGTATTATGTGTTAATTTCCAGCTGATATTGTCATGTCTGATTCATACCTTTCAGTTCCGCAAATATTTTGTTTTTCTCAAGGCAGTATGCACTGTCCAATTCTGCCCGATTTTTTTTTATCCCTAATGTCAACCCTATTTGCAAAACGTGGCCTCTGATTTCATGAGATTTTTGACATTTGTTCTCTTGATCATGAGTCAATTCAAGGGCAACATCATTTATAAACCCACAGGAGTCCAGAACGTTGCAGACACAGATGAATAACTTGAGGGGAGGAGGGGAAGGTATTGGTAGTTGAGAGTCTAATGGTCTCTCTAATGATTCATGAAAATAGCAGGTCATTCAATACTAACTGCTGAGGTAACACTGCTAATGGAGAATAGATCTGTGATATGAAAATGAACCTGGTACAGAATAAAACAGAAATATGAACAATCACTACCAAGCCAAACTGTGGTACGTGTTGCATAATAATATGCTATCAATGAAATAATGAAAAGGTGCTCAGACAAAGATCAACAAAACCACAAAATCTCATAAATCAAATGATAATAAAACCTAATCACTACGTAAAGATTTCTCTTGTAAGCAAAACCTACAGCACATCTTCCACACGCAGCTGATTTAAGCAGCGTAATGTGTGCGCGTCTGTACTATGTCTGTATGTTGTGAGAGCCCTTTCAGCTGATTAAATATGTGAATATTTAAAAATGACAATTCTCAGCACAGCTGCAGATAGTCGGCAGGTCTGTTCCTGAGGGAGCCCGCCAAGCTGTTCCTCCTGCATTCAGCACCACGCACCACGTAGCACAAGGAGGCTCCAGCGCCATTGGAGGGGACTCCATGTCATTTGTAGAATCTGACTTTTCCCCATAAATACAGAGCACTCAGCACGTTCCATGTACAAAAAAGACGATCCCAGAAGGCTGTGGCGTGTTTGGCTTTCAATTAGCCTCTCCCTCGCTTCTTGGGCTTCAATGTTTGCCACTGTTTGATTGTGGCCATTGTGGCGAAGCGGCCTTGGCTATAGCTCCGATGTGCTCATCTGTGGAGGAGGGCGAAGTCAAGTTATGTATTTCTTACCAGATCTATTCAAGTTTGAGATGCAAGGGATAGCAGTTGGTGGAGCAAAGGAGGAAGGTGCACTGTATCAACAGAAGAGGTCAGGGACATCCTCATTCCTCCCATACGTTACTCACAACATTTAATTGGCAATATATAGATCAGTCACTGCTTTTGGAGACAATTTATGTTTTATGCGCAAACACCTTTATGTTTACATGTCTTGACTTTTCCATTTAAATGCTCCTCTCTTCCCTTCTTTATGCCATTTATTTGCTTGAGCCGTTGCAGATATGAGGCATCGTGCCAGCCTCACCTTTGCTGTCTCTTACTATCTACTAGTAGAAAAGATGAGTACCTGGCCCTGAGCACTTTAGTTGTATCTCCAAAGGAAGGAAACAGACAGATGTCATTGACATCACAGCAAATTCGCTCTGGATATTTTCCTGGTTGAGGATGGCACGGAAAAAAGACTAACCATGTCAGAGCATTAGTTTTCCACCTCTCCACACTGATGGTACCCCACATGGTCTGCAACCAAACAAACATGGATGCACAGTGAGAACAAGAGACCAGTTGAATGATTAATAATCCAGATTATTCAACACTAAGATCACCATTAATTAACTACTCTGGCTAAATTTGTTAAAACGATGATAACTTACTGGTGTGCTTGTTTGCTCACACTGTAACTATGACTATATACCTCCTTACACAGAAAAAAGAATTAAGAAGAGCAGCGTAGTAGTAGTGTGTAGTACACACACATGCAAATATGAACATATACACAATAATTGGTTGTCCTAAAATTCAAAATCATATTTGTATTTGTGCTTTAGTGTATCAGTGTGTGTTTCCAGTTCCAGTGGATGCTAATGATGAACCCCCATTCTATACTCATTTTGCATGGTGCTCAGACGTATGTGTGTATGTGTGTGTGTGTGTGTGTATGTATGACAGGTCTGCTAAGCTACAAAATCAATGTGCAAAGTATTTGGAGCTCTTAACATCTGTCGTGCTGTACAAAATAAGATGTTAATAAATTATGTTAAGTGTGGAAATCTAAAACATATTTTAACAGAATATTGTGAAATTGAGAAAATGTGTCAATTTACTTTCTTGCTAAGGAAACATGATTGACGCCACCCTGGAGCCAGGTGATGGTTAGCTTTTCTTACTGCAAGATTGGAGAGAGGGGGAAACGGCTGGCCTAGCATTGAAGGTGACAAAAATCCATCTCTAATGCTCACTAATTAACTCAATATGTCTAATTTGTTTGATGTGTACACAAACTGAAGTGTAATGATGACAAGTTGCAGTTTATGGAGGGCAGGATAGTTTTTTGGGCAGTCATAAGGTTGTTGTTTTTCCACTTGACTGAGGCAGACTAGCTGTTTCTGTGTTTCCTGTCTTTTAGCTAAGTTAACTAGCTGATATAAGAGCAGTTTTTGTTCTTATGTAACTCCCAGCAACAAAGCCAGTAAGCTCAATTCCCAAAATATTTAACTGTTCCCTAAAAAAGTTGACAAAGACACGCACCTACACTTTCGCACTATGGTGGCCCAGTACCACATATCACCTGCTCAATAAAGCTTATATGCACGCTGAGCGCTGATATTTCAGCCAGTGAGTGGGCCCCCTACGTTTGAGGCACACTGGAGTCGTGCTTCAGAGTCCTCAGCTCTCCCACCGCTCACACACACTCCCCTGCTGAGCCCATCTGCAAGCTGAGCCCCCACCCCGCCGCACACTCATCGGCTCCTCCACTTGCGTCAGGCGTGCCCCTGAATCGCCCCACTCACTCTCTCCTTGAGTGTATCTCAGAGCTCTGCCAGCCCCCTACATCACACTTCAAACACACACATCCTCGCTGCTGTACTCACACACACGCACACACACACACACACACACAGAGGAGACAAGAGACAGGAAAGAGGTCAGTGGGTCTCCTCAAACACAAAGAACCTCTTGAGGAGAACTGACTAGTTTACACTGCACTCAATTACCTGTATTAGATTATTGGCTTCTTGGGCAATTGGCTTGTAGTGTTGTTGGTGAAGAGCAGTGTGTTAAGACACTGTACATTCAAACTCTTTTTTCTTTCAACTCACCCATTCACCTTCTACTTCTTTTTTTTCTTGGCCACCATCCATATTATTCCATATCAGTCTGGATTTGTCATCTTTTCCTGTTTTTCATCTTTTAGGTCTCCATTATTACCTAGCAGCTACCATCCATTTTTTTCCCCCTCTGACTAGCTTCACTTCTTTTCATCTGCTTCTTACTGCCTCTTTCTATTTTTCTCCCTCCCATGCCACCTCTAATATCTGGCACATTATCTGGCACACACTCAAGGAGCCAGTTCTATGTAGAAATATGAAAAGAAAATGCATCATAAATGAGACGCAAGCGGCCACTGAAATATTCCTTGCACTTACCCATATTTTTTTCTTCCTCCACATACAATAAAGTGATGCACTGTAGTTATTAATAACATACATAGTATTGTATAGAATAAGTAAGCTCATCTTAAACTGCCCAGCTGAAAGCACTGAAGAACCTTTTAGTATTACGCTTTTCATCACTAAGAAACATAACAGCAGGCTGAGCAGTGTGTAGTTTGCAGCTAAGTTGCTATTCTCAAGAGTTTACCCAGGATTTCCATGGTTGACAGATTTGTAGCTGTCAGCCCCTGAATAAATGGTGAAAGGGGAATAAAACACTGGGTTCAAAATTTGCAGTGTGAAGACCACTATGGCGCTCTATCTTTTATGAAAGCTCTTAATGCTTTAACAGCTGCCAGTGCCTAACATAGCCTACTGTAAATCCTGGCTTGATTTTGTGGCTTAAATAAACTTAAAATCTGCACAAACGTGACTGTGAATGACTTGCACTTTCTTCCTTTAACTGATTGAGTAGTGGTTGGTGTGGCAGAAACAAAGCCTTCGTATCATATCCAGGGTGATAAAGAAGTACAACATTTAGAAGTGAGAGACCACAGAATCCATAATAAAATGAAAAGAAAAATCAGAAAAAATCTAAATGGGCACTTCATTGATTTTTATATAGCTCCAAAAAACAAAAAAGTCCCAGGAGGACGTCTCATCTTCCAAACTACTTTTTAATGTACTGAGCATAGACTCATAGGATGCCGTCTCTACCATACTTCCCCAGTCTGGAGTTTTAGCTTTTTTTTCCAACGCTGAGAATTATTCTGTAGGCTGTAATCATACCCACCAGAATAACAGAAAAAGCACATTTTGATGTATTTGGTATTTGAGATCTGTCCCTTAACAAACATAACATGGCAGTCAAGGGGGTTTCTGAAGCAAACCAACCACCCAGGACTTCTCAACTCAGATTCAGAATGGTCTCACTACTGTACAGTACATTCCCGTATACAATGTAAGGAAGTTCCCATTTCTGACATACTGTATTTACCACATTCTGTCACTATGTTAAATCATTTTCCACATTCAATTGTCTCAGATCCCTCTGCCATAACAATTTCACATTTGATGAGTCATTGCCTTTGAAATTGTTTGTTAATTTATGAAATTGTGAAGCTGTGTGGCTTTCCTGCGGCAAATCCAAATAGTCCACAAATTGTCTGTGACACTTTTGAACCCTGATGTTACACTATTTTATTTTATTTTTTGGCGAAAATTTCTGAAAATGATCTTTACTCCGCAGACAGAATAGTTGAATTATATCTCCACATGACATAAATACACTGTTTTAATCCAGATCTCCAATAGTTTGAATGGCATAAGAAAGCCACTGCTTCCAGTATAGAGCTGTTTTTCTAATGCAAATTGCATGATTGTGCCAAATTAAGAATATCTCTCTCATACTGTGCAACAATTTGTACATTTGGTGGGTGTTTAGAAAAACAGTGATTCCAAGGTGACATTGCAAAGAGAGACATCTCTATTGCAAATCAAGGTTGCTGAACTTCAAAGTTACCATTCCACTTTTTCCAGAGAGCTACATTTTCTAAATAACACCATACAAGTTTTAATTACTGAAATAGAATCTATTTAAAACAACACAATGTTTTCATGCCGCAAACACAATAAATGACTGGCAACCCCAGTCAGACATAAATATAATTGAAAATGAAACCCAGAGGCTCAGTCACAAGAATCCTGCAAATTTCATTCTTCTTAATATGCTATTCTATGATAAGTAAGGGGTAGGCAAAATGTGGCACATCTTTTTGCTCATGAATTATAATCTATTTGACAGCTAAGAAATAACAAATGAAACTTTATTGCTAAAGAATTAGATGGCAGTTAGATCACCATGCTTGACTAAAATCCTGCAAAATGGTGGTAAAAAAAAGTCATGCATCTTGCAGGGGAAGAAGTAAAAATATATTTCACACACAGCAAATGCTACTTTCTTTGCTATCTATTATTCATCAACAAACAGAGGTATGTTTATTTAAATCATTTCTACTGTTTTATTTTCCTGTCTGTGCATCTGCTCTGGTGCTGTATGTCTTTACCTGTGCACATCACCATGCGCTCACGTCGTTTTTTCTCACCTCAGTAAGGAGTAAAGTTCACCTAATTAGCTTTAAACCCAGCTGAGCTCCCCTATGACAGGGGTGTGGTACTGTCTCAGACACAATATCACCCTCACTATATTCTGTGGTGTAAAAAAAAAAGAGCCACTATCACACATCACATGCCTGACAGACCAGGCACCCATAAGCTTCCACCCCTACCCCCGTTTTTTCTTGTCTTTCCACCCTCTGTATGTCTCCGTGTCAGTCATTCTGTCGCTCTCCTTTCTCCCCTCCGAACCCCCTTCTTCCTTCCTTCTCCTCCCGCTCTTTTTGTCACCTGCCTTCACCACCTACACAGCAGTCAGCTGTACATAGCAGCACAGAGATAACACCGGGGCCCGGACAGTCAGACACCTCATTTATCAGCTCATGCTCATAGTTATTCTCTGTACAGCCATAGCATTCCTGCAACAGGCTTTCAACAAGGCTGCTTGATCAGCTTACACGAATTAGGATATGAAACCTGGAGTATAAAGTCATTACAACTCATTATAAAGAACAGCTTTTAAATAAATGGAGAGATATAAATATATTTCCCCTTTCGTCATGTAAGTGTGACTGAGCTGCAAGATAAATATTTTGAGATATGCTGTTGGAGTCCTCTCCTCATGTACATATATCAGTATTCACAATGATTCACATCAGTAAAGAAATGTTAATGTATCACTTCACTTTTGATATTGTGATTTGAAAGCTAGGGGAAAACATGGATGGAAAACAAAGGATGTTGGGAAATCAAACAATGTCATTTCTGTTTCCTCCCTCCCAATATTCTCTTGATATTCAAATAAAGCCACTTATTAGGGAGATTTTTTACCATCTAGTCCTCACTAGAGGTGTCTGCACTGTGTTCTATCAGTATGCAAATCTTTCAGTTCAGAGGACCCATAGTGTCATTACTGTAACCTATTATGTAAAGAGTGTTACCTGTGTGAAGAACAGCCAGTTGTTTCTGATATTCCTCCCTCTATGGAATAATGAAGTAGGGTGGCTGTGCAATTACCAGCAATAATATGTGCAGGAATAATGTGTGCTGTGTAAATCAACCCCTCTAATTTGTGGCTAAATTGGACGCAGATACAAATTCACACAACACAGGCTTCTACTGAATTTTTTTGCTTCAAATGCTGTCTTCAAAATGCCTTTATTTTTCTAGAGGAATGGATGCCAGGCTACATTTGTCTCTTTTGATAAGCTGAGTATGTATCTCATTATTTTTCATAAGAAAAATCTTATTAAGAGTTTACTTGAATAGTCAGACTTGATAAATCAACCATAGCTGTATTTACTTTACCTTTTTTTGTATCTCACTGGATCACAAAACATCTCTTTTAACATTACTGTGTCTTGATTTAAACTTCTGTTAGAGCATTCAAGATGTCGTTGGATTACACAGAATTTTGTTTTCTCTCTAGCATACATTAATTGGTCACTGCAAAGAAACATTTTCTCACTTGCCCCTAGTGGTTGCCCCTCATGCTGATACTCTTGGTTTTATGTGCCACACTTGTGAGATATTCACCTCTCACCATCTGCTGCCATCTAATTACATTGGGATGAATGGAATTTTGGTTTTATAGGGACTATTTCTTTGGCAGAAAGCAGTTTTACAGTGAGGTCAGTGGATTATAGATAGCAATGAGAACATTGTTTTTGGAAAGACAAGTTCCTGTTGACTCATGAAATGTAATTTTTCTTTGAGCAGCACAAATGTCATTCCATTAACCCCAATTGTATTGAAGTGGTTTCTGAGGGAGATATTTCAAAACTTTGGGACAAAGAACTTACAGCCAGATAGAGTATATCTGTATTAGAACATACTATGTTGACCAATAAATAACAAGGAATGGCAATGCAGTAATTTGACACCTCACTCCTTACATAACTTTACCTTACATAACTCCTTTTTTTCTTTTTTTTTACATTGTTTGAATTTTGAAACTCCCTAATGTCATTACTCGCAAACATAAAAACCTCTACATAAAACATCTGCATGGCTAAGTGGCCTTTTTGACATTTGAGTGAACTGACCCTTTAAAGTGAGATTCCTTTCCCATAAAACTGTCCTGCACATCACCTACTCCTCTAGTATGTATGATGACTATGAATATGTGTTTTATGTTGTTTTGCATCTTTGAGTATCCTGACAATCCATAGTCCGGTGCATCCAAAATGTCCACTGTCAATGGAGTAAGACAAACATCTGGGTTTTAAGCTTAGTGAGAAAACATTTTAAGATAATTCAGTGCAGGAATGGCAGACTCTGCTGCTAATAAAGAAAATTACAATGTAAAGGATTAATCACTGAATTTAAATACATGAAATGACTCTTACAGGAAAAAAAGCCAACCATAAATATTAAATTAGACTTGATTTCATGACAATCTTGAAGACTAAAGCTTTATGATGAATGAAAATAACAGAACATTTAATCCAAAAACTTAAAAATGGCCAATTCTGGTGATACATGGCTTCCACAAGACAACTGCTTCTTGAAGTAAGAGCTTATACTATAACGTGAGTAAATGACTCTGTCATTGTTTTATTTATTATTTTATTTAAGTGAGATTGAATATATAGTTGAGGAGTTGATTGCATTTAAACGCAGTTATTTTTCACTGATGGTTGCCAAAAATAAGCCAGGACACACTCAGTCTTTTATGTTTGGTGACAGATTGGTCAAACAGGAGGAACCTGCACCTACCACAGACTCTACTTGGCTGGTTCTGCAGCGCCACCCCAACACCCTCGGTCATCTGAGTCAACTCCGCGCATTCTCAGTCCCACCCTCTGCTACATGGCCTTGTCCATCCATCCATCTGATTGACAGGTTATGAACCAATCCCTGCATAAATGACTCTGACACACTAGGAATCCAGACCAGCTGGGCTCAATCAATCTCACTTAAACTATTCTCCATCGCAACCACGCTCTCTAATACTGAGACAGCAGACAGGGCAGTTCCACAGTAATGTTATCAAATCTCTTCTGGAGCGATGAGGTGATCACTCTCCCGCAGAATAAAGAGGTAAAGGAAGGGAAAGAGGAATTTTATGTAAGGGAAATGAGGAACGGAAAAAGGTAATTTTTGTTTTTGTGTTTGGACAAGTTGTGGAAAAAAAGGGAAGGGCAATACAGTAGGTAACAGTGTCGGGCATCAGTTAGATATGGGGAAAAACTCATAACAGCAGCTATATTCTGTTAATAGGGGTGATAAAACTGAATGGACATAGCAATCTGAGGGCAAAGCAACGTGGCATTGTGAACCCCCCCGAGGCTTATGTCATAACAAACACTGTGAGGACATATACTTGTAAAGAATCACTCAGATTGTATTGACATTGCTTCTTCTGCTGAGGGTTCGCTCCCTTTGTTCCAGGTCTGGTGTCATGGGGGAAGTAAATTTACCCACAAACCCTCAGTGGTGAACAAGTGAACTTTCATTATTGCCGATTCTGTCGACCCACAAATAACTTCACACAAGAGACAGAATGATTGATACTCTTCATCATCTCTGCCTCCCTCCCCAACCCCCCTAATTCAATTCCAAATAACTGCGAAGCTGTGTCACCCATACCAAGGAACTCACCAATGGAGCAATGCTATTGATCCACAAACACCACAGAACCTTATGCATTTTTCCAGACCGAATGAAAGAAGGAGAGAGAGAGAGAGAGAAAAAAAAAACAACAGACCTCCATCCTTGCAATCTTTTCTCAAAGCTCAAAAAAAGAGAGAGACAGGGAGAGAGAGATCGGGGGAGCAGGGAAATTCAATATTGAATGAGTACAGTGTTACACCTGAGAAGGGAATGGGCACACGTGTAACCTGCATTTCATGTTTCACGGAGGAAACATCATCCCAGATAAATGTTCTTAATTTTAGCCTCTCATTATAATGAATCTGATCGCCCCTTCACAGCACACACACACTCTCTCTCACACACACACGCACCTTCTCAGCCTTCATTTCACTGTCCTTTTCCTGAGGTTACTACCAGTCAGCATCCTTCTCTACTCCTGAATAGTCATCATTTTTCTAGCCACAGCGGTATAATCGGCCCCAATCAGGAAGCCCCTGGACTCTGAACGAAGCACTTTCATGCAGAAAAGCCCAACAGCTACAGTCTCATCTTTCTGTTTTCAGGAGTGGGGTGGGTGGGTGGAGGGGTGCGAGCTCCGCCTGCATAGCACAACAGCGTTGATGGTTGCTCGCAGACCCTCAAGTCTGTGTACATTTCAGTAGGGCTTCAAATTTATCACATCAAAGACACAGCAAATTGCTACATAATTCAGTTTAGAGAAAATTCTGCCAAGGCTGCACAAAAAAAGGTGAAGGGGGGTGGGGGGGTAGTGTCTTAATTTCGCAAGAAAATGATGCGTTTATTGCACAAGATTATTCAAGGCGTTTTCATTCTCAAGAACAAAAGTTTGTAGCATTTATGGCAAATTCCGGTGCAGTTTTGCTTCCCCCTTCTGTGCGATGACCACCTGATTTCATCTGCTGCTCGTCGGAGATGACAGTTCCCACGGTGCTTTGCTCAAACAGCTTAGCTCAGCAAACAGGAAAAAACGGCACACAGACTCCAAAGACACACCCAGGAATACAACATCTGGCTTAGTCTCAGTTTCCTTATCTGTCCCATCGTATTCATCCGCACAGACATTCACCCCGCATTTTAGACTTTGTTTTTGAATTCCACCTCCCCTGACATTAGGGTACAAACTTAGTTTATGATGGAGCTGTATGTGATTTAATATTACCGGATGACATAATGCATTTAACAATGCACCCGGGTAAATATTATCAGTGAGGAATGGCTCATAAAGTGTCATCAGTCTGCGGTAGGGACGCATAAGTGTGAGATTAGGTGACGTCAGAGATGAGTAACTGACCTGATTAGACCACTTTGATAAACACTGAGAGGATTGTCTCTCATACTCACCTCCTCTCTCTACCTCACATTGCCTCGCTCGTTAGTCGCCTGAATGGCGCTGCATGAGAGCATTCGCTTACATCTGAAATCATCCCCACCTTCACACAGGTTGAGTTCGTTCCAGGAGAAGAAAATAGCCTGTTAGAAACAACAGACGCGCTACATTTTCATACAGTCCTTCTGGAATTATCTCATTTCTAACCTCTGTGTTTGTGCATCCCACCATCTCTTAATGCCCCTAACATACAGTAGGATGAGGGTGAATGTAAATGAAAAATGCATAATTCATATTCCCACAAAGCCATCTAAGAGTGTGATGCTTCACCCGTGCACAGAAAGGCAAAGAAAGACAAAGCACACCTACGCAATTTATTATCAGTTTTATTGATTTTCTCTTTTCTGAGGTGGGGTGGGGATGTCTGCAACTATATTATATATACCCAGAATCTATTTTTTCCACTTCCAAAATAAGTTATGTGTAGCAAGTCAAGAGCCTGAGTTAGTCAGCCAATGTTTTTCCACCTTTTCTTTTAAAAGGATGCACTTGAATAACAATGAGAAAGAAATGACGACAGCGAGGAGTCAAATTTAAAAATGTAGTGCAAAGAAACAAAAGAAAAAAAAACATTACCTCCTCCTTCCATCCTAATATGATTTATGACTCAGCTGGAGAATTACATGTAATGATTCAGCATGTTGATCAAGGGTTCGTACAAGGGTGCGTGATCCAGAAATATTGCAGTGAAACCGAGAATAGACAGCAATGCAGATCAATTACTCCAGAGCTCCACATTGTGCATTCTGGCATCCGACCTGCGGCTACGGCCTGTACCCTCACTACATCACAGCAAAATCATCCTGCCACCGTCTACAACATGCAACAAAAAAATATGCATTCTACTCAGATACACCATACTCGCTGTTATTGTCTTAAAAAATGAAAAAGAAAATCAATTCTGTGCATTTTCAAAGACATCTCAGAGGGGGAGGAGAGGGGAGTTTTCAACCTCTCTGTCATATTTCAATATCACCGCGCAATTCATAGGAAAGGCCCACTAGGAAGACATGTAAATAATTAAGTAGTGACTTGGTCACAAGGTGGTGTGTCTACAAAATGAGCAATTACTTTCTTCCTCCTGGGACGGGAGGCCGTTTATGGCGTCGGGTCAAAGGGGAAGACGAGCTCCACAGGGCAAACCAGCATCAAATCCCTCCATTAATGATGGATCATATACAGCCTGGGCTGATATAAGATGGGCAATCCTTTGTATGGATGGTGCGATGCTATAATACATAGCCAAGGGGATTCGTCATAAGACTGTGCACATAAGTCTATGGAGAGTTAATGTTCTTGTTGATATATCCACATATTGTTTGCTGGTCATGAACCTGAAGTAATTCTTTGTTTTTGAAAGCAGCTACTCTTTTAAAGGTGGACTGGTCAACAATGTGTACCCAAGATCATTCTCTTCCCTTACTTTCCTCTACCCCCCTCCTCCTTTATTTTGACACTCAACACAGCTGATTACAGGTAGGAGCTGGAAAAGGTCACTTGTTTATCTCTGCTGAACTGAGTTGATGGAGAGGAATGGCATTTACATTTGGACGGGTCAAAGAAATGGAGGTGAGGCCCGTTTTTAGAGCACTGTAACCTCCATCCACTCATTAACAAGTGTTTTAAGGCTTACAGTGGATAATTTTTCAAATCATGATCTCTTCACTGAACAGGGAAAGGATTACAGTGTTTGTTTTGTGCACCATACCTAGTGAGTAAAAAGGACAGATTTGGAAAAATTGTCAGGATATCTTCTTTGTCAGTGGGTTAGAACTAGAAATGCAAACACAGCCATAATGTTACATAAATGTTTGCACTGAATTCCTAAAATGGGAGAAAAGTAATCTAGACATATGGTGCCATTTAATCCATCTTGTTATAGCAAACCTTGTAAAATCTGGCATCTGTTTCTTTAATAGGCTTAAGAAGGAAAGACCTTGCCCCAGCCATATCCACCCACCTCCCTCCACTAACCTCAGGTGTTTTGTGCATGTCAATGTGTTTGCAAGCGACAACGATCTTCTCCCTTAATCACAAGCAAATCTTGTTTTCAATAATTAGCTGACAGACAAAAAAGGAGAGAAACCTTATTTTCCTACGAGACTCAACGCTGCCGCACAATCAATATAATGAATGTCTAATGGCAAGCCTGTTTGGCTCCACCAGGAAGATGTTAATGTAGAATTAAAAACATGTCAGATATATCACATGTTTTTGCTTCTCCCTCCTCCCTCTAAAGCCATATCAGCTGTCAGGATTCTCACAAATAAACGCACTTCTACAGAGGTGTCAAGTGATGTGCTATTAACAATTAGGGAAAAAAGGAAGCTTTATAAATCATCTTCTTTGTAAATATTTTGTTAACACAAAATGTCACACCATACAAATCCCTACTGAAGACAAGAAACTATACCTGGCTTGATTTGGGCTTGATTTTGCTTTCCAGTACCTAGGAATGTCATTTAAACAAACACAATGCCTCTTAGAGTCATGTTTTTCACATCATAAAATCTTTCACTGACTTTATTTGACATTCAGTTCTTCTGCTATTCAGTGCTTGCACTCTCGCTGTTGTTGTCTACTTCTTTATTCTATTCAACCCCACAGTATCTACTGTACCTTTGCCCGTCATGACAGTGCTGAGTGTAGATAACCCACGGTGACAGAAAACCCTGGAATCCGGTGTGTGAGACAGATCGTAAATGCATATGCATCTTTGGGGGATATCAGCTCCTGATTAATGCAGCCGTCACAGCATGCTGACAGGACTATATTGGGCCAGGAGTCGACATCCAGGAAAAGCAGTAGTGATAAAGAACTAATTAAAGATGGTAAAAGGTGAATATGATTTTGGGGATCTGTCAGTAATTGGGCACATGAAAGATACTGGCAGGGTGCAGAAGCTGCTGCTGCTCTCCCTTATTAAGCTCTAATGTGAGAGTTAATGTATTTCAAGCCAGTGCCCAGGCGCCTGCAGGAGGTCTGTGGCATGCCCTCTTATGCCCCTCACAGGGTGGGAGCCCCACAGGGCGGTTTGTAAGTGGTAAGAACATCGCTCCCTCTCCCCAGTTTTAATTCAGAGCAACAGCTCAGAGAGACAAAGACCAAGTTCTCAGGAAATCCATTGGAGGAAAGTATTCTGCAACACAGTGCTGGGAGGAGGATATTTTGGGAACTATGCTTTACTTTCTTGTTGGGTGTTAGATGAAAACACAGATGCCTCTCTGTACACTAAATATGAAGCTAGAGCTAGCATGTGGTTAAAGTGACATTTAAAAATTCAACGGCAACAGCTCTTCCCCAAAAACAGGGTCTCTCTTAGGATAATCTACAACACGCTGTGAATGTCTCTCAAAGTAGTTTCAATAAAAGGGCAAAGCTGAGCAAAGAAGTCAAAATTTGCGTGGCTAAATATGTCCATTTAGGGTAAGTAAGAGCATTTTTTTTCTTTAAAGGAATAGTTCAACATTTTATGAAATACTTATGCTAACCTAGGCTAGCCATCCACTAGCTTCATACATAACAAACACACATGAACATGAGTAGTATTGATCTTCTCATCTACCTCTTAGCTAGAGCCAATATGCTCAACTATTTATAGCCTACAAAACTGCATGAATAGAGAAATAGGTTGAAGAATTTAGAACTGCTCAACCTATAAAATGCTCTTATTGAGTTTGACTTATCAGCAGCTTATCAGCTGATGATTGAGGCTAAGGCTGTATATTTTGTAGTGCTGTCTCTTTCCTCTCCTGTCTTCTCAGTAGCTCCACCCAGGTGCTACCTGATGAGCCGTCAATGAGCTGCACCTGGCTTCAATGAAGTGCTTAAAAGCTCCTGTGCCAGCATCAGAAGGAGAAACTTACAGCATGGGACTGCTGGACTTGTTGTCTCTCAGCTTGTGGTTTATTTTATTTTGTGCAGCTGTTGTGCCTGGACTTTGTGTCTTTTGTTGTCTTGGTTTTGTCTTGGTTGTGTTGATGAATGCCATGGATCTGGCTGCTCTTAAGGTGTTTTCTATGTTTGATTTGGGTCAGTGTGCCACCATAGGGCCACCCAAGGGTGGGCTGTAATGTCAGTTTATACATAAGTCAATAGGGTACAAATAATGGTATTATATACTGGTACAACATAAGTCATAATAGAATGAATAACACCCAGTCAGTTAAGATAAAGGCTTGGCGTGATTGGCGATTCACAAATATCCCAGTTAAGACTGACTTTATTAATATTATTTTGGCCACCTCATGCCATGATTATACTATACCTGTATAGAGGAACAGGACACATGGAGGGAGACATGAAACAAAGATCCCTAACTAGATTCCAACTGGAGATGCTGTGGCTCATGCATGGCGTCCTAACCCCAAAACCATAGAGGCAATTTCACTCATATCGCATAATCAGCCACATCTAACTGCAAGTGGTGGGAATACAGTGACTCCATACACACATCTTGTGGTACCACACATGAGAAGCTGCTGCACTGACATCCTCCATCTCAACGTCCACACCTCCCCATTATATTCCCACTGGGGAAGTCTTTATGTGGAGATGCCATGAGGTTTGGTGTAAGGGTTCTGTAAACATTGCATATGCTGTAGCCTTCCAGTTTGCCAATTGTATTAAAACAGCTGCATTGTAGCTTATTAAAATTCACCAGTGATAGCAGAATATTTGTGCATGATGCTGCAGCAGCATGAAAGTTTCTAATATAAAAATCTATTGCCTAATTAACTGTCGTGCTTGAATTAATGAAGTGAGCTGAAAAATATCTTTAAAGAGGCACTGCAGTGTTCAGACTTGAAAGGGATATAACATGTATGATAGTTTTTTTCTCAAACATACTTTGCTCCTTTGTAGCAAGTTCTACTGGTTGTAGAACCTGTCAGTCAAAGACCCAGATCTTAGTGGCTTTGTTGAAGCTGTACGAGTAGACTGTTATGCTCTACTGAGTTTTAGTAAACCCTTCTCTTAGTATTATGTATTACAGGGACTATATTTTCCCTGTTAAGAAAAAAGGAAAAGAGAAAGCAAGATTGCCAGAGTAAATGCTGAACAATATCTCTCTTTTTTGCCAAACAGGGCTGCTTTTGCCTTAATTGAAGCTCAGACTATTAAGGCTAATGGCAGCTTTTATGGGTTCCTGAAATGCCCTCAAGTCTTATTAGCTTTTTAGTGTTTTTTTCCCCTCCATCCTGTGGTTTATTTTTGCTCTTCACTTACGGAGACACAGATACTAAGTTTACAAAGTTTCAGAGGATTCATTTATTGTTTAATCGCTCCCTGAGGAGACAGGTGTCAGCCTGGATCTTATCGGCTCTTGCATAATGAGTAAAAATGATGGAGCTGGGTTGGATCCTGCAAAGGTCACACTATCACACCCTTTTACAGAAACAAATAGAATTAATGAAAGCACTTTGTCTGGATCCCCTCCACTCGCTCTCCCCTCCTCTATGTTGCACTCCCTTAGCCCCTCATTATTCTCTCTCCCTTCTCTGTCTTTGTGACACACTGCATTCACTGTCAACATCTCTCTACAACCAGATCATCTAACTGTGCAACTCTAAGATCACAGTGAGCATGCTGCCATATTTATAAGCTGTTTCAGCATTGTCCCTGTCCCTCTTTCCCAGCTGAGTTTCATAAAATCATTTTAATAAAGCAAGACATCATCTTGGAAGGAAAAAATGAAATTAATGCATTTTGTACACAAGGAAACAAAAGATAACAATAAAACGCACCACAGAAATGGAACCTGATTGGATTATTTCCTGCAAATGTATTCTCAGAGTGGGGTAAGATATTGCAGCCTCTAATATAAACAAGAATTCAGCAAAGTTTGGACTGCTGGGTGTTTCACTGGCAGATGGAAAAGAACAAAGGTAGCAAACAGCTTTGAGGCAGTGGAGAGGGCATGACAGCTCAAACATTGTATTTCCTGCACAAAGTTTTTCATCAAATGTATTGCATCCTTAAAGATGTAGAAAACAGGGCTCAGGGAAGCGTCTGACATGGACAGTGAGCACATCAGGATCGGCATAGCACGGAGACTCACAATTCAGTGCTTATCGAATTTCCCTCTGGTCCAGCATGAAAGGAATGTACACCTTGCGTAGCATGAGTTTTTCTTAGCATGTGGTAGCCTTCCTAGGGAGATCAAAAGATAGTCTCCAAACCCGGACTGAGGGACAGAGGGAAGCCTCGAGGCCATGCCACCTTCAAGCTGTTTGTTAGATGGGAATCAGATACTGAGGTTTTCTCAATGGACTCTGCACTGTTATCATCCATGCACAATGAATATGTGTTGTCATACAGAGGATTATTTCAACTGAGAAAGGAAGGATATCTGAGTGAAGGTTTTTCACTGGGTGTTTACAAAAGATTTGGGGAAAAAAGGAGAAAGTCTAACGACTCTAAAGAGTTGAATCATCCGGTCGATATTCTGGGATTTCACCTGGGGGGTCCTCTGCCGTTGTGTTTTGCACTACTGACTCACAGTATGTGTATGGAACACTGCTAAGTTTAGACTTGTGTATGTTTTCTCCACAAACGAATCTAGTTCGTAATTGGCAGATGCAAGGGGTGAAATATTGACTGTGTTTGTGTGGTGTGTGTGCATATGTGCATGTGTGCAGTTGTGTGCGAGCGTCTGTGTGCATGCCTGTGTGTGTTTGTTTTTGGCTGCCATCCTGGTTTCATCTCAGTGTGCTACCAAGGAGACATAAGCCACTTCCATCTGCCTCGTGTTCCAAGTTTCTTTGTGTTCCTAATAAAAGACAGGAAGTGGAGTTTAAATCAAATTTTTATCACCACACCGGTCTCTAATTAAAGGATAAAGACAGTATAAGATGAGAAGTTTTTCTCAATTTCACTGACTAACATATATCCTGCCAGAACAGAGCATTAAAAAAATGAGCATATTGTACAAACTGACCATACCACAGATGTGTATTAAATAAGACTCATGAATTGAATAATCAGATATTCTCTTTAAAAGTCTATGTGTGATGTGCAGGATTTTTTCATTTGATTTGATGTGTTTTGTATTTTTTTGCTGCCACACTTCCTGCAGAGGGAGGCAAACTGATTGGCAGACAAGTGTGTGAACTCCATAGTCTCATGAGGAAAGACCATGAACTCTGGAGGATAACATGGATAAGTAGCTAGTGTGAACACACCTAGTTGATCTACACATATAAAGGGTAACTCCGCTGATTATACACATCAAAGTCTGTTTATGTCTTGGGGAGTACTAAAAATTGAAAAAAGAAGGAGCCTTTGTGGCTCCAGAGGGAGCTGCACGAAGTCTGATAAATTGCTTCAACTGATGTCACTTGACTCAGCACTGGTAGGGGGCTTAAGACTACATGTTTGAATATGAAAATAAATAAATAAATCTGGGGGTATGGACTTAGAAACAACTGAGCCTCAAGCTCAAGGCTACATTGCTGCTACTAGAATAACACATCTGAATCTCTGACTGAACTGTTGGCGATTGGATTGAGTTTGTGGGTGATGTAGGTTTTATCAGATTTTAACAAGGAGGAGGAATTTATTGAATAAGAAACAATATTATTGTACGTCCTGCTTCATTAAGTTTGATTCTTTCAGACTTACCAACCTGGAAGAAACATTACGGGTTCAGTATCAAACTTCACCAAGAACTGTCTCTAGCAGTGAAAAGCAACACCAACGTTTTCCTTCTTGTTCCATAACTTCTTTTCCTCTGCTTAAGTTAGCATGCTAACCAGCTAGCCCCATCCTGGTCTCTGGCCCAGTCTCGGCAGATGCAAATCACCATCAATCACCATCATCACCATCACCACCACCCGCTCCCAGCAATCAACCATGTTCGGTGGCAGAGAAAAGGTAAAAATAGCCCCTTTAAAGCTTTAAAAAAAAAAAAAAGCTTCCAAATGCTAAATATTTGTTTATAACATTAAATATACATAACATAGTCAAAGTTAAAAAGAAAACACCATGAGTTAATAATTGTTAATTGTTTAACACTCCAAAATCTAATTCATTTGTGTCATCAAGACTAAGTATGTGGTTTGATCATCTATGATTGGCTGTGGCCTTGCACCATAAGCAAACAACCCCACAACTGTCAGCACAGTTTGATTCAAATGTCGTTCAGCTGAGCCCCAGCCAATTCAAACCAGTAAGAAAAACATAGACAAAAACTCAAATACAGAAATCTGTCATGTGAAATAAAAATATTGGCAGAAAATTACTTTGTGATCACATCAGGCCAAATTGCTCATGATAAGAAGCTGCCTGAGAGAACTGGTTTTCAGGGATTTTTAATTGTTTATGTGGTTCACACAGAAACAAGCCAGCTGTGAGGCCTGGTAATATGCCTAAGTATAGGCCTGTGAATATCTGGTTGTGGTGGTGGTTTATTTCCTATAACTCAAGCCATGCAGTTCTTGCCAGTTGCTGTAAACTGAGTCAGCTACTTATGGTTACTAGAATGGCTGCAGATGGAGCCATCTTCCAAAACAAGGGTTTAATATTGCTTAGTCAAAATATGCAGTTATTGCTCAATAATCAGAGAGGGAGAAATCTGATGACCAGATTCTACACTGATGGCCTCAGTCGGCCAGACTGAAGTTCAGCTGTGAGACTTGCAGTGTTTGAGAAACTGTCGAAGCTCTCAGTTCTAGCAACTCTTGCTGATTGGTCTTTCCACAAACATATGTAACAACAGCTGGATGCAACAGATTCAAACATACCTTGTGCTTGTTTATGGCCAGATGTGGGGAGTCAGAAGTGGGAGGCAAATTATTACTGACCTCCATGCATCCAGGCTGCCAGGGTGGGAGAAACTCCTGCAGTAAATGTTTTCTGCACCTACAACATTTAACTGTCAAATTTTGACTTGATATGTTCATTGATTTACAAGCTTAGCCCTTGAATTTATGGACAAACATTAATTTTACATTTTAGAATACCTGCTCAAAGAATTTATGTTTGTACAACTCTAAGGGGAGGATCAATTTTCAGTGGGCGTAAGAGTCTAAAGGCATTTTGGTGCGAGTAGGAATTCTCCAAATGAGAGAGAAGTGAAGAAGCAGACAGAGTGATATGTAACAGAGTAATGGTATTTTCAGGGTAGAAGAAGTGGGGCAGTGATCACTAAAAGAGGGCTATAATAAAAAAAAAGGATTGCTAATAGAATCCCTCTATCCACTGGGAATATTGGGATAAGTATAAGTGAAAGCATTTATTGAATTTAGCAGCAAGCAGCAACAAAAAAGCGTTTAAGGCTGCAAGGGGCCATTTGTAGTACTGATAAATATTTTGAAAGTTTAAGTGATTGACAGCCACAGTTTTGCACCCTTGAGGATGATTGCAAATATAGAAATACTTGGCTGACAGTTTTGTTGGCCTGGTATCATATGGCAAATAGGATGCATATTGACTATTAAAAAAAATAAATAAAGGAGTGCTAATTGGACTTAAGACCATCTCAAATGTGGCCTTTGAAATTTCTGGAAATGTCACCGCAGTGCCTCACTCAATCCAAATTGCACAAAATTTGGCAGGCATGTTTGAAATGCTTTCCAAGACACTACTGCCATGTTCATTTTCAAAGAGCAGCTCATTTTACACACCATACTGATAAGGACCGAAACTGACCAAATGGCACTCACAGCATTCAAACTGAGTGTTTTGGCTTCTCTATGGCCCCCTGTTGTTGTGAAGATGTCGCTGCAGGCTCACTTCAGAGTTTCACTTAAACTGAGTTTTATCTTGATTAAAAATAAAGTCACTAACCTGTGGCCAGTTTTGTATTAGGCAACATCCTTTTCCACACAGGACCCTGATGCCAATTTATAAAAAGTCTGACAAAGAGGTGTGGGTGTCACAATCCTTCCCAAATGCAAAGCATGTGACTTTCAACAACTTTCTGGGCAGCTAATGAGTACTTTACATGGACAAGTGTTGCCAAATCTGCACCTTGCTGGTCCTGGGATACTGTGTCCAACAACAACAACAGAAGCTACCAAGTTATTACACATATGCCTTGGGTAAAAAGTGGGTGTGGATTTGTGTGACTGTGTGACCACCTTGATAAACAAGTGTCTACAGCCATGCATGAGGCTCTACTTTGGCACAGCAGTGCTTTGAGCTTAATGTTAACATGTTAACATTTGCTAATTATTACTAAACACAAAGTACAGCTGAGGATGATACAATGTCAGATTTGTACATATCTGGTCGTAAACCAAAGCATTAGAAAAACTGGAAGGCTGACCTGATTATGGCGCTAGATAAAAGGTCAGAGGATCACCAAAGTTATTATACTGTATCCTCAGACAATACAATGTCTGTTCCAAAGACAGTTCCAAATGTGGTCTGACAGACTTCGAGGGCCGCAAAGACTTTTGATGTCTCAGTAAGGGCTTGCAGGAGAGCAGCCTCTTACAGTGCTGGTAATCACTCATGTGAGTCTTTCTGCAATGAGATGATCACAGGTGATGAGCTTGATGGTCGTGTTAGCTGACCAGCTACCTAACATAGTAAAATTGTGGCAAAATGGTGCCTTTGGGGTTTGGATGTTTTAACAGTCATTAAGCATTAGCAAAGTCTACACAGTGCAAACAAATCTAGAACTCAAGAAGAATAAAAAAAGGCTCTTGTATGGAGAACTTGTAATTACACCTTCCTGAAATTAAATATATGGTAAAGGAGGCCCAACTGGTTCATATAAACTAATTAAGCAACATGGCAAAGACGAGAGACATTTTACTTTGCACTTCTACATAGTTAATGCTATTATGGGGGAGTAGCTTTATCGCAGATCCCATAACACCACGGGGAGTGTTTCCATGTTTTAATCAGGTGCTAAGTGGCTACAGCTCAACAGTGCATGGCTGTACCTGGAAAAGAACCTTGGCTGACTGTCTAATGAGGAATCACATTCAGCTCTGCCTACAAGTGTGAATATCAAACACACATCTAAAAAGAATTTTTCTCTCTCTTCTTCTTCTTCTACTTCTTCTCATCACTCCTTCCTTGTTTAAGCCCTAAGGTTCTCATATCTGATGATGGTTACTGTGAGAAGTCAGCCTGGTGAAGCACCTGTCTGTACTGTTAAGTGTGTGTGTGTGTGTGTGAGTGTGTGTGTGTAACAGCTTAAGCAAAATAGTTGCTCATCGTGTAAATGCTCAGACATGTTTGGAGTTGTTTTGACAGTTGAGTTGAAAATGAGAGCAGTAGGCTAAACAATTATTCCATGCTTGTGCTGGAGAAATGAAATTAGATTGGTATGAAGAAAAAGGTTTTTCCCCCTCAGCAACTACAGTATATCAAGGCTCCATACATTAATCATCATTAATCATGGATCTCATCACAGCCCACAAGTCCATATTTATATTTGTGTCCACATTAGAAATGATGAACTGGGGAGCATGAGCATTGCAGAAAGTATGAACATTAGGGACAAAATCTGTTTGAATTCACTTGTGATGATCCAGACAGAATTTAAGTTGGCAGAATGGATGTTAACACCAGCTACTGAAGAAGGTAAAATTACTACAAAGATAATTGAAATGTTTTGTTTATAATTGAACTTAAAACGTATGCATATGGGTTTAAAATGGGTTTAAAATGAATTACAGGTTAAGTTACAGAATGCTGGTATCATTTACCTGATGCAGAACACAGTCAAATAGAATTTATTTTCACTACTGTGTCACTACTGTGCTAAAATATCATCCAAATCTTTTGATATCTCAATTTCAGAGCCTTGTTGTATTTTTTCTACATGTGTTGCAACAGATAATTGTGCAGATTCCAGATAACCTTTGCTAAACAGCAATGTGTTCAGTAATGATGATGTCGACACAATAACCTCTGCTGATATGCAGGCCAGATGGCCAGCCAAGTTGCCCTTTCAGAACCCTGCTATGCTCAGTGAGGGATGGTGACAGCCCGTGTGTGTGTGTGCGCATGTGCTAGTATGTGTATTTGCATGTGCAGCTATGCTTGTGTGTTCACTACTCCAACACATGCAATGGGACATTGTTTTACCTGAAGTGACATAATACAATCCTACATCATGTCACAATAAAAAAAAGGCTGTAATTATTCTGTATTTTATTTACAGTTAACAAATCCTATAAAAAAAGACCAAACCCTGTGATACATCAGTCCATCTGTCAGCACTTTCCAACTCCCCTATCTATGTCACTCTCAGACAATTCTTCCTTATAAAGATTTGTAGAAATGGGTTATAAATGTATAACAGCCGAGCACTGTAGTTTTTACCAAACTTTACTCACACAGTAGATAACTGTGGATCAAGGCCACATTCACACAGCACTGTGAGAAGAAATGCAGCCCATTTATTCATTTGAATGAGACCATTGCACTGACGCAGTGGGGGTGCCAACGCAAAGGGTTCTGGCAAAGAAAACTTTGCACAGTCATCCGGCAAAATAATTGAACCTGGCTCGAGCTTTACCACAACGCAATGCAATGTCATCTGGCAAGGCACCGGCCAATCAGACACATGCAGCCACAGGTTCATTATTTCATACAGTAAACACCATATTTCTAATGTTTACCTGGCTACAGATAAAATGACTGTTACCATGATAACTTTACAGGGTTTTAAAATGCAGTGCTTTTGATATGCAACCCTTTACAACAGCAAGACAGGGTATATAGAGCTCAAAATAACCTACAGCGCCCATCTAACCAAGTGCAACACTGTGCCTTAATGATGTTTTTAATAATTTTGGACAACAATGGAGCTCTACGGAATGACAGAATAAGATTTATCAGGATCTGGGTACACAGTCAATACTTGCTTTTGGTCTGAAAAAAATATAGAATTTGGCCAATTTTATCACTAACATTGTCACAGTTATGATTTCCCTTTCAATTTGGATGGATTGGATGTAATGGAATGATGCATTCCTGTGATATTATAAAGACATAGATAAACATCCTCAGTGTCCATGGGATTCGCAGGGAATATCTGAGCTGTGTTGAGCAGGTGAGGGGAGCTCCGGAAAGCTCGTTGGGTTCTTAACTTGTCAGAGTAATCCAGGTCCACCCCTAAGGGGGAGCTGGCTACTGGCATTTTCCCTGCAATTTGTTATAAGAGTGAGTTTACATTTTGATTTAATAAGGCCCATAGGCATGGCCCCAAACAAGAATCAATCATCAGGCTGTAGCAAACAAGGCTCTGGCCAGTAGAGAACAAGTTGACTGGCTGAGATCAGTACAGCCACAAGTAACTCACTCTCACTATCTTTACCCTCCTTCTCTTCCACTTGTCCTTTATACACACACACATACACACACAGAGAGAGAGAGAGAGAGAGGGAGAGAGTGAGAGAGAGAGGGAGAGGGGGAGAGATAACGTGTGTTACAACTGTGCCAGTCCATATCAGTCATAAAAGAGACGGTTTTCATCTAACCAAGAATCAAAGGCTTTGTCTACCCGCATGATTGTTAGAGGCACATGAAGGAAGCTGTTTCACTTTAATAAAATATGGCCTTCTTGCGAATTGAATGAATGCAAATGTATTTAAACCACTGAATCACATGCTGCCTGGAGACATCAGAGCCTGCAGGGCCATACTTCTCTGTGTTCCATTTCTCATTACTGTCTAATACCTGGCTCCCTTGATATGGCCCCAAAGCCTCCTGATGGAACATTCATAATTGATTCTGATTTGAGTCCCTCATTACCAACAAGTGACTCTGTATTGGTGTGTGCACATTCAGCTCCAGAGGGCAAGTCCTTTGGAGTGTGAGTTTTAGCTTCACTTTCACCCTCATCTCTGAGTGTGCGTGTGTGTGTGTGTGCGTGTATGTGTGTGTGTATCTGTCCACGTGAGTACACACACACACTCACATAAGGAAAGAGAGTCTGTGAAAGTGAGGAAGGGCTGACGTCCTTTGGAGTGTGAATTTTAGTTTCTTTTCTACCTTTCTCATTTCCTTTGTTGCACAAGCGTAAACATGCGCACACACACACACGCACACACACATAGACACCTGTCTGTTCTTTTTGTGCACTTCTTTTTTTCTGCTTCTCTCACAAAACAGAAGCAGCAGGATGGTCGGTTTTGCAGATGGAGGCAAAACGGTAATGATATCAAAACTGCCAGGGTGACATTTACCGAGGCAACGCATTTGCACTCTTCCACAAGAGAAATAAAATGAATAAACAGCAGCACAAAACAGGACTAGTTGTACAAAACACAATGTTTTCCTGCACAATTCTCTCTCTTTGAGGGTGTAATGATTAAGACACAACATCTCCTCTGGAGTGGTCGCTCTTGAAAATAAATTGTTATCGTTCCTTTAGCAGGTGAAGGGGCCAGGGACTGCTGTGCTCGACACTGAAAACTCTACACCCACGTGATGAGATAATAAGCTTAGCGGCCCTGACCTTGTCTAATGGCACTTCCGTCATATTTACCAAATGGTATTTGGAGCAATCACCACCGCTGTGACGAGATGGATAGATTGACAACAAAGCAATCAGACCCACAAGGGTGTGTGTGCACCTACGACGGCTTGTACTGACCACAACTTGTTATAATATATAATACATAATAATAATAATGCAGGGGAAACAAGAAGGATTTCATCACTGACACACTAAGTTCCCCCTTTCCTTTGTCAGGGCAAGGGCACCATCAGCACTTTGTTCTATACTCTGATTTCATCACACGTGAATGTTTAAACAACAGGTTGCACCCTCTCCACCTTTTTCGCTTTCCTTTTCCTCCTCCCTCCTCGCCTCCCCTTCCTTGCTTTTGTTAAATGCATGAATGCCTGAATGCGAATCAGGTCTTTGGGCAACATTTTCATCTCCATCTCTGATGTTTCCACCCTCCCACGCTGGAGAGCTGGGACAGAAGTGGGGAGCGGGTTGGAAGGGGGTGGGCAGCACAAGTAGCAAGTAGAGCCCATCAAAATTCTGCAGGAATCATCCTGGACAGCCCCTCATGGACTGCCCTCCTTGGAGGACAGCCTGGAAATGGCTCCTGGTCATGGTAATACAGTACAAGACACAGCAGGGATAAATACCTGGGTGACAAATAAACGTGTTGTAAAAGGGGCATTAATCGCCAGCTTTGTGAGACGTGTGTCCTTATGACAAAGAAGGGAGACATTTGTCAGTCTGTTCCACAGATGGCCCCACGGAGCCCTTGATGAATCACCTCCACCTTGCTTTAACTGGCCACAGAGGTGGCGGCTTCACAGCCGCTACATTTGCAGCCGCCTGGTACCCAATCTTCTACAGGGGTTGTAGGGGAAAATAGAGATGCAAAACACACACACTCTTCCTCCAGTCCATCTCTGCTTCCATCTTAAAGGAATATTTTGACATTTTGGGAAAATATCAAGCTAAGTCTGCTACAACCACAAGGCCATTAGCTTAGTATGAGGACTGGAAGCATGGGGAAACAGCTAGCCTAACTCTGTCCAAAATTATTTTTAAAAAAATACACCTATTAACACCTCTAAATGTAATTAATTAACACACTCTACCTTGTTCCTTTCAATTGTACACAAACACAACTATAAAACCAGCAAGTTGTGGTTTTACTGTGAGTTTTGTAATTTTACGCATTGATACGCTAGCTCTCTGCAGCCAAGATGCTAGCACTGTCAAATTTGTTTAGACAACAGTAAATGACATTTGTGATATAATTTGACCATAGCCTTTGTTCTTTCTTCCAAATAAGTTTGACTAAACTAGGGCTGTTTTTTCAGACCAGTTTGATGGTCTAACCTTATGTGTTTCTTGCCCTGTTGGATTTCTTCTTAGCAATGTCGTATGCACAGAACTCAGTCATTAATTTAGTGATTTTACTGATATTACTACAGAAAAGCTCCAAGTTGTGATAAACTGAAATAAAGCTTTAATGACCTTTAGGAAATATTGTCTATTATTCATGCCCACTTCCTTGGCAAGTGTTTTCACCCTAATAACTAATTAGGCCTTAAGTTGCTGCCCATAGGTTTGCTGGTGTGTGAATATTTTATGTTCAACCAAGGCGGGTGTTTTACATTGCTTTAAAACCTCAGTGTTTGATATGATTTTTTAACCTAGTGTGTGTGTGGCTCTACAGGGACTGTTCCATCTGAGCAATCCTGACTCTGTCTCCTCTCACTGTGCCTGCTCCTTCTCAGGTCACAGGCATTATTTTCTACAACAGAGTGAGCCGCAGCCTGACATAACTCCACCTGATGTTTTTTAGTGATCCAAGACATTTCGGTGATGAACCCGGGAAGTGAACCACACTCACACTTACTGAGAAGTGTGGCCTTGGCTCCCTTAATTGGTCATGCCGTTCACAGTGGATGTGATTAATCACTGGCCAATTAGCCACTGGCACCTGTGCCAACACTGGAGGAAGCTGGGAGTGCATGCAACTCAAGTAAGAGTCAGTACCACTCTGCTCACTACTTCTCTAAAACTGTTTTAATGACTTTCCCACTTCATGTTTTATTTTTATGTCTCCAGTGCTCAGCGTATACTGCAAAGGACTCCCTGCGAGCGAAAACGATCAATTATGCATGCCATTAAATATGTATATCTGTTCCTTTGTTTATTCGATTGGAGTACACTGATATTTCTTTTTCTCCTCCCAATGATTTACAAAGAAAATTAAAGCGGCCTCCTTCCTTACATGTAACTGGTGCCTGCTGCTGTTGCGCTTTGACAATGTTGATGACTGTGACCCACGGATGACTTCCTGTGTGACATCACCGCAAATCTCCTCCTCAGCCAATCAATATCTCCTGCCTCCTCCTACCAAGCCTACAGGGACACTTCCTTTGGCACCTCAGAGTGTCTAAATCCTTTTACAGTGAAGCATTCTGGCCGTCTCACAGCTGACTGATGATCCTGTATTACACGTTGAACTGACACAGAGAATAGGCACTTGGTGGAAATCCTCCATCCAGAGAGAGAGAGGGAGTGGGAGAGAGAGAGAGTGAGAGAGAGAGGGAGGGGAGTCTAAATGCTGGCTTGGGACGGACGCCTAGTCTACTCATGACTCAAAGACATGTGTTGGGGCTGGAGGTTGGAGGGATTAGAGTGCATAATAGATTTCAGAGCAAGGGAGCACTGATGCAGCCCCAGTTCAAACACTGCCTGAGGCCTGTAAGCTCCCCTCAACAAAGATTGCAGGAGAAATAATGGTAAGTTCTTTTTTGCTGGTGGGGAGGCACTAATAGCCTCTTAAGAAAATCCCAGACTAGTGTCAGACAGACCAGCTTCTTTTCAGTGGCAAAGCCGCACTGAAACGTTCAAAGGGCTCTCCTCGACTGTCATAGCCTCGCCAGCGTTTCATTTTTCAGATCTCGTCGGGTTCCCTCTGCAAGATGACTCTGACAGAACGTCAAGTGTTTCTCTCAGCATTTAAAGACACCCATCTGTTCTCAGCTTGCATCTAACCTAAAAGTAAACTCATAGATAAGAGGCCTAGTGTTACTTTTTAATGATGCAAATTAAAGTGATACAGTGTTGTTACTGCTCTTGTTGTTTAAAAGAGCTTTTGTTTATCTCAATGCTGAGGATCTGTGGTGTGTTAATGTGATCTGAGTAAAAAGATTAGGCCCTGACCACTGACCCTAAACACCGCTAAGCCACATGGAGACAGATAGGGCTATTAAAGTACCATAATGGATGGAGAAAAGTGACACCAATTAGATTAAATGTGCTAGATATTCACCAGGCCTTTTCCCTTCTAATTTCTCTTGGCAGAGAACCAGAGAGCAACTCAGACTGGATAACAGAAGATAATGATCTCATTACTGTACACACTTCTTCTAGTCTGGGTAGAACCTGAGAGAGGATGGGGGCCATTGGCCATGACTGACACACAAACACACACACGCATTGGTCAAACAGTACACTTAGCTGAGGTAACAAAAATTCATCCTCCAGAGCCTGCGTGATATCTGAGTGAATATTTAATCCAAGGCCAGACAGAGTATCTGAGGAAAACAGAACATGCTACAGCTCGTGCTTGAATTATTAAGCATTTTAAAATCTTCCTCATCCCCAAAAGTTCCCACTGCATTAATTAAAGTAGTTCAGTTAGAGACGCTATGTAACATCCCTCTTGATGAAGGTAGACAAGGTACAACCATTACATTGTACTCTGGAGAGCATTTATGCTTACCAGAGCTCTGTGTGGCTGTTGCCTTGTCTATATACATGAATATGAGCGCACAAAAGACTACAAGCCATTGCCAAACAATCACAAACTGGCAGGTGTAGCCATTACTGTGAGAGGAACGAGGGAGTGGTTTTCACTTCTTCTCCCTGTGGATCTGCACAGGGAATATACGTCAAAAACACCTTCTGTGTAATTATTCACAATAATGAAAAAATTCTCAACTCAGCCTCTGATATCATTATGATTTTCATTTTTAAAATGTGTTAACATTTTGGGAAATTCACTCAGTCAGTTTCTTGCTATGGTTAAATGAGAAGATCGATACTCCACTCACATCCATAGGTCGATATGAAGCTATTTGAGGCCAATATGATGCTAATTTGCATATATGTGACATAATTATATAATTACTTATATAACTTCTGAGCAAAATTACTTAAATAATAAGTAATTAAGTAAAATAATTTAAAACAAAACCAAAGAAGAAGGAGTTCCCTAGATAAACAGTGGGATCAGTGATTGGTCGTTAGGTGTGCACATTCACGGATCATTCACGCTTCTATCTGCCTGCTGATTGGTTACAACATTTTTTGTGTGTGTATGTGTTTAAGTAACTGAATTGATCTTAAAAGTCATCAAATATAGACAGAAAGTCATAAAGTTGGCGACAATGGGCTAGCTGTTTCCAGTTTTTGCTGCGCTAAGCTAAGCCAAGCCACCCAACTTCTTGCGGTAGCCTCATATTCATGAGAGTGGTATCCATTCATCTAACTCTAGCCAAGAGTTAGGTTGTATTTCCAAATGACAAAACTATTTCTTAAGAGAGAAAAAAAGAATCAAAATAAAACCTTCTGTCTCAACTAGTAGCCATTTGGTCTGACATAATGTGTAAACTACTCCAGCCTTTTGTGACAGTTCCATCTTAAAAACAAATGTCTAACTTCCTGGATCTGTGCTGGGACCTTTGTATTCACAGCCTGCCAAACTTTGAATAGTTCAGACATTGAAGCAGATGCCACAAGTTAAAAGGCAGAAGTCATGAGTCACATTTGGTCTGATGAGTCACTGGGACACTGTGGTCCATCTGCTCTCATAAGACACTGGCACTCTGACTGCCAGTCTCCCACCAGTCCCACTGCACTCTGTTGTAGGGCTGTTTTAGAGTGCACTCATCAGGGTTGAGAAGAGCGCATAAGACGTAAGACAATCTCAAGCAATGAAATCCACTCTTTCCATTCAAGCCTGTCCCCTAGAAACTACATTTCTATTCTATTCAACTAAACTGCAACAGCAAGCATACGTTTTGTAGGAAATGTAGGAAGTTTACTGGAGTTAGTTCGGGGGCGACATATATTTTTTTAAGTTCTATATTTATTAATGCTAGCAGAGTGAGGCCGTTGGGGTGACTGAAATGTTCCTATATTAAACCAGACCACAGTCTTTCCCTAATCTTAATCAATTGCAGTGAATACCTGAATGTAACCATAAGAAAGGCTTAATAGTCACCACAAATGACTAATGTATTACAGAAAACAAATGCGTTGTCTGTGAATATTTTACCTACATATTCAGTATCAATGCATTTGTAGCTTGCCAAATATTTAAATTGACAACATATCCTCATTACATTCCTAGATAACATAATCCAATTACGTTACTGGATGAGTACATCATGCACCTTAACAGGAAACATACATTCTGCAAATATCTGATAAACATATGTTAAATGTTTTAAAATGAAATACTGACTGTTAAAACCATCAGCAAAGGAGAGGACAAGACAAACTACTGCATTCTCTTAGGAAGCAGCTCCAAATAATCATATCATGCAGCAGCAAAGATAAACAGATTTAGAGAAAATCCTGAGTTAGCTTTTTTGTTTGTCTTTCTTGCTGAATGTGTGTTTAATAAGAAATGATCAAATTCTCAATATTTGGGTAAATAATATCTGGTAGGAATATAACATATATTTACAGTGCTGACAAGTGATTGACTGAATGTGAATGATGCCATGTAATTAAACTGACAGGAAAGCCATTCAGCTTCTGCTACACAATATGAGAGATGTCTGTACACTTTAGTTTGGCAATATCTGAAAATATGCTGAACATTCAGTCTACCAGAATAACTGAGTGGCTATTGAAGATTCTGCATTTTTTTCCCAATTTGTTTTCAGCTCAGCTTTAACTTGAGTTGTTTCAAATATGTACTTAATTCAAGGTGGAGAGAGGGCTCTTAGATTCCACAGCCCATGACAGGAATTTTAAAGTAACTCTCAAGCTCATTTTGAGTTCTTGTTAGTTTCTTGGTTTAAGTTCTAGAAAGATTTTTTTTTTCCATTAAGGTAGTTATTTGTCAGTTTTCACTAAAGTCACATAGCCAACATTTGCATTAACAGCTGTTTACTTACCAGTCTAGAGGAAAGGTTGCAAGTTCATCATCAGACTTCATTCCTGTATGTGCCAGGAACTGTCTCCAGCAATGGAAACCACTTATCACTTCTTCTCCTCTACTGAAGTTAGCATGCTAACGAGCTAGCCCGACCTGTCCCGTCTTCTCACCTTCTCATTGGGGATGCGCCGACCTGATACTCAGTATCACTACCGGTCAAAATCACTGGATCAGATATCACAAAAGATCCATCAAACAAGACAAGGTTTAAAAGTTGCTAGAATTATCACATCAATGCTTAATACAACGTTGAGCGACATGCCTTAAAGAGAGATGTGTTACGACCAGGAGCACGGATGAGCAGCATGTGTCACGTGACCAGTAGCGAGCGCGTGAGTGAAACCTGTGCGGTGTTATGCCGGCTGTGTGGAGATATTTTAAGCTAGCAGACGCAAAAAATGAAAATATCAGCACGTAATTCATGCAATGTGGGTGTTTTAAGATGCGGCAGCAGCGCTGAAAACTTCACCAACACCAGGAACTTGATTCAATACTTCAGAAGCATCATGGAGAGGAGAATGTTTAAGTACAGGAAACGAGCACCAAGACGGAAAGTGTGAAAGACTGAAACAGTTCAAAAGGGTGAGAAACTGCCTCCAGAAAGCATAGTTGATAATGGAGAAAGATGTTGAATTCATTGTGCTGGGTGACCAACCTATTTCTGTTATTGACAGTGTGGGTTTTCGGCGCCTAACCGAACATTTGGAGCCTCGCGACGCCTTGCCAGACCTGCCTGTTCTCAGATGACTATCCCTAGTAAGTACAAGCAAGTGTGCGATTTCATTTAGCAATGCTTGGAAAATGTTGACATGGATAATCTCACAACTGACATATTAAGTTCAGACATGTCTGACTGCAAAAAGATGAACTGTAAATTTCATTTTGAGTTTGAATGTTGACCAATCAAAAGTGTTGCTAAAGGATTTGTGTGTGCAAAAGTTTTAATGAATGGAAGCAGCCATATTGCATAACTGAGTCATGTTGTGGGGTGTGTGTTTTTGTCTTTAGCTGAGTGGAACATTTGTGTTACAGTTTTCATCATGGTGTGTCTTAGCTGGCTAGGCTTCAGCAAAGTGCATCCAAAGCAAAGCAAAGCAAAGTGCACACAGCTTAGTTGTATAAGAGAGGTAAAAACACTGTATTGAATTGGTATCGGTGGCAGCAGATACTAAAGATTGCAGTACTGTATCGGACTTGAAAAAGTGGTATCATCCCATCCCTACTTCTAGTAATGAGTCATTGTAGCCTCTAGTGTATCCTGATACAAATAGTGCTGTTAAAAGTACTGTTACCACATAAGCTATCATCTTAGGTAAAACTGTCAAAAGTTTGTGAGTGTAAAGACACACACACCTGTGCCTCACAACTTGTATTTATTTATATTTACAGCTGTTTTAGGAAGAAACCTAAATGTACAAACCTTCAAAAACAAGGTTTACTTGTATAAATATCAATTTACAAGTGCAACTTTTTAAAAGGTTTAAAATACCATGTTAGAGACTTTAAAGTTCTGAAGCTTTTGGATTAGTCTTCAACCTTGGGAATAAAAGATTCTTAAGAAAACATTTTTGATCTCACAGTTTCACTGTAAAAGAAGCATTCATTAGATCAAATTTTTTTGTCCAGAAGCTAGCTTCATATTAAAATTGTAGATGTATTTGACTCTACTATTCCTTCTAATGTAAGGTCTTCGATAAGCACAGCCATCCAAATAAAACACAAAGGCATGACTTTGATTGACACATCAGTAGGAAGCAAAGTGCAGATGCAAGTTCTCATATCTTTCATTGGCTCAATTCTTGGAAATGCTGCTATCAGTTTTTCTTTCCTTCTTTCAATCAGATAAAGTGGTCCTATTATTAGGAAGTCACTGCTTCATTCATTTGCTTTAGACTCTCTCTCCTCTTTTTACCTTTTTTTTCCTTTCTTCTGCCCTCACTCGCTACTTTTTTCTTTCACTCGCTCTGCCCTCAGATTGGCAGGGAGAAAGGGGATAAGTGCAGAGCTGCAGTTGGTTTCAGTGCTCCAACATCATGCTAATCATGGCAGGGGAAAAATGATGGTAGGGGAAAAAAATATGATTCAGACCTAATCTTGCAACTTGCTGTGGCAGCTTACTGGTGAGTTATTGTGCCCCAAGGGCAGATTTGGCTTCCATTTCTTTTCCTCTCCTTCATCTTCATCACGGTCTACACTGTACTGGTGAGTGTGTGTGTGTTATGTGTGAGTGTATATGTGGCTTTCCCTTGTGTGATCATATTGACACAAAATGTCAGTGTGTCAGTCACATCTTTTCACGGTGTGTGTGTGCTTGTGTACACTGTCCCCTGCTTATTCACACAGTTACGGCCATGATTCTGATCTCAGCTTTTTGACCACACGCATAACTGCTTAACAAAATTGTTAACAAAATATTTTGGTGACATTCATGTTTGGAGAAAAGGTCTGCTGCAAACTGTGGCCGAAATCGGAGAGGTTTCATTCCATGTGAGATTTTATACCCTCAAGAATGACTGAGAATAAAAACAAACATAAATAGTAACTATTTTGATTGGTTGGCTCAATGCTAACATTTTTTTACAAACTGAATCATACAAAGTTATCAAATGATAAACCCCAGGTAATCAGAGCACTTCATCTGTCACTGTCCTTGCCAAAAGGGAATGGAGTGAACGCAATTGCCACAGATAATAATAACTTTCTCTAACAATGACTGAAGGGGGCACAAAGAAAAAAGAAGAAGACACCCTGGCTTTCCCAGGCTGTAATCAAAGCAGGAAAAATGAGCCTGTGTTTCACTGAACTGTTAGGTCTCCACATCATGTACAATGGGAAAGGAGGTCAGAACAGGAGTCTACATGTGATAGCCATCCTTCGGGTTTGTTTCTCAGTGAGGCCAGATGGCATCAACCTCCTTGTCTCTTGTCTGTGAGTAAACAACTGTTCACAGCTTGGCCCTGCTAACTGAAACTCAATTCTGTTGGGCAGCAGCGAGAGTGCAAAGATTCCTGTAATCACATCTTTACCCTGCAATTGAAACGTACGGTGCGAACGGGCGATGTGGGATGAGAATGGTGGGGAAAGGAGGAACAAAGAACGAGATTGTTGTGGGGCATATGTACAGTTTGAGTGGTCTGAGCTCTGTAATGTCATCTTTTTGTTTTTGTCATGTTTTTTTCTCGCATTTACGAGAGCTTGTAATCCCAAGGAAATGGGACTCACCAATACAGACAAAGGTCACACAGTAGATACAAAATCACCCTAGTCAGTCAGAATCATTCTCAGCATCCTGTCTTCTCCTTTTTGTTTTGTTTTCACTGTCTTTATCTCCAGACGCCAGCGTTCCAAATGGAAAAAAGGGCCTTAGTCTCAGAGTTGAAGCCAAATACCAAGGGAAGGTAAAATAGAGTGAAAGCATATTACTCTGAAGTGTTCCATGGATACATAAAAAGGGGGAGGGGGAATTATCCATCTCATTTCCCTGTTGAGGGCCTCTATGAATTTTCTGAATGATGCTGGAAGCAGATTCACTCCCTTCAATCCTCCCACTGTGAATGTGCTCTGAAGATGACCATAATAAGAGGGGCGGGATCTGAAAGCCATCAAATCCTCTGGAGTGCATTGATAAGGAGCTGGCTGTATGAGTATGTGTCTGCATGTGTGCACTGAGGGTTTGGCCATTGCATGAATTCATATGTGTGTTTGGGATAGTATGGGCTGATTGGGCTTGGGCATCTCAGTAGGGAATGATGAAAATAACTTTCACTACCACCTGCTTCAGTACTCAACTTTTGGAATTTTTATTTTATCGGTCCACCACTTTGGTCCAGACTGAAGTACTGTATCTCTGTGACTATTAAATGGATTGCCATGAAATTTGTATAGACATTCATGGTCCCCAGAGGATACCTGACTTTGGTGATCCCTTGACTTTGCATCTAGCACTGACAGCAGGTCAATGGTTTCACTTATCTTTTTTAGTGAAATGTCATCATCTACTGGATGCATTACTGGATGTACTGGATGCGTGCACTCTGGCTCAAAGGAGGAGGCTTTTATAAATTTTCCCGTTGTGGGACTAATAAAGTATTATTTTATTAGCACAAAATTTTATAGATATTCATGGCTCCTGGAGGATGAACCCTTAATGACTTTTTGTGATCCCCTGATCTTTCCTCTAGCATCATCTTGGGGTTGACATTTGTGATTTTGAGAGAAATGTCTCAACAATTATTGGACAGACTGTCAACAAATTTGGTACGCACACTGATGTCCCTGACAGGATGAACAGTATGACTTCTGGGTCTGCTAACTTTACATATAGCATCATCATCAGGTTGCTATTTGGTGAGTTCTTTGGTTTATGAGTTACTACCTGCAAAACTAATGACATTTGTTTGGCAATTTTTTTGGCAAATGTTAGCATGCCAATACAATCAACTAAGATGATGTAATGGTAAACTTTATACCTTCATAACATCACCATGTTAGCATTGTAATTAGGAGCAGACTGACATAAACACTTGCTGTGCCTAAATACAGCCTCACAGAGCCACTTGCATGGCTGTAGACTCTTAGTCTTGTTTTGTTTCTGTCTTCTCACTTCTATTCTTTCACTCCATTACACAGCCTTCACTGTGTTGAAGTTGTGGTTTAAAAGTGTGATTTAAAAAAAAGTAGTTGCCATTGGCCAATCGCAAATTAGCAGAAACCCACACAAAAACTTAATTGCCTTTGTCATCTGCATTCATTTGATTAGGACTATACAGTATTTTCCCACAGGAGAAGTATGCCTTAGCTCAGATTCATATACTTCAGAGATACATTTGGTTCTTTCTTTCTTCTTAGACACAAAATCATCACAAAGAATCACTGCACACAAAAACAATTTTCAACTCCTTACAGCCAGAAAAGTTGGAAGTGCACTTTGTGATATGCAGCTCTCGCTCATATTTCAAAACGATGACTATCAGTTTGAGTCTACAGTAATCAGACAAGAACTACATTGTAAATCTAATAAAACCAAAACACAATTAATCACCTCAGACTGCTTGTATCTGAATGAAGTTTTACCTTTATATTGACAGAACTTATGCTTATTGCATATCTCAAAATCCTCTGGGATCATTATTCAACTCTTATTTCATTTGTTTTGGCGGGTGATGTATGACTGTGTACTTTGCTCTTCAGTTCTTTATACTCATAAATCCACAATGGTATACCATGAAGGGAAAGCTAACTATATTGACAGAGAGCACAATTGTAAGCCCTGTGATTTAGTAAGTTACTAACATTTTGATTATCACTTTACCAAAATTGTGGGTAAGCTATTTATGTTCCCACAAACATTTGTGCTTGAGGTATAACACTGTCACTCATTTCATTTTCACCACTTTGCAGACTTTGAATGCACCTTGAGGCATCTTTAACTTACTCTCTGCAAGCATTTAGAGTAGCTTCTTGAATAAAGCAGAGCAATAACATCTATAAGATGCAATATCGACTTATAATGTCCCTTGTGGATACTGTGAATTTAGCAATAATTCAGACATAAAGCCTGGACTTGTGTTTGCTAGTGTGAAATAAACTACTAAAGCCTATTTTAAAAATAATTTGTTTCTTACCATAATAGATTAGCTGACTCCTTATTCCTCTTTTTCAATAATTATTAATAAGGCTGCTATTGTAATATTTCCCTCACAAATCATTCATACCCATTAGGTGTGTCAAGTATAATTAATGGTTTTTAATAAAGAAAAAGAGATTCCTCATAAGGCAGCAGGGGCAGGAAAAGGTGCAGTGTAACACTGTATTAAAACATATTGCAATGCTGAGAAAGGGGAAAATAGTCATTCATCATGCCATGGTAATGTCCATGCTTCAGTATCCACCCGTTCCCAGCTATTGCCTGTGTGTGTGTGGTTGGGTCTCCATGTGTGGGTGCGTGTACATAGACATATTCATGTGATTTGTGCTATCTGAGTCACTGGTGTGTGGTTATCTATGATGTAGCTCCTCATTACCACATAATTGGCCTGGTGATAAAATGATCATGGTTTGGCTAAATCACTCTGTCCGTGCACACTGAGACAGACTCTGCTCTGTGAAGCTGTTACTGTCATTGACTTCAGGCTCTGCGCGCAGAAAATACACCAACTCAAGTCCTGCATGCAGGGCTCGTTTGAGGAATGTGTGAAGAGAGAGTGCATTCAGGATGGAGAGCTGTCACTTTGATTTTCATACCTTTAGCTGGTCCAGATTGTGGTATTTGTTAAAATGTGTTAATTAAAAGATCCTATCTTTAAATTTCTATTTTCATGTTTATTTAGATAGTTCTGGTACCATCTGGCAACTAAGGAGTAGATCTAGATGGAGAGCCTCCAGCATTTTGCTCTGACAAAGAAAATGTATTTCTAGTCCTCCTTTCTCAGCCAGTAAGTTTCCCAACCCCAACACTTGACACACGCTTGACAAACATTAATCAGTCTGACGCTGAATACAGCTGTACTGCAACAGAAAAAATAACAGTGATGTCCATTGTTAGTCACTTTCTTTGGGATGCAGCACATTGTTGTTATGTTTCTGACACACTCTGTTCATTGTTGATTTCTCTCAACCTATAGTTGAAACAGTGTACTGTAGGCCACATCCAAACAGTATCTTCAAAAAATATTTCAAGGTGACCCTATGTAACTCATGCACAACTATGCAATGATAATAAATGCTAAAACACAGAATAACAGTTGTGTAAGTAGAGAAGATTCATAAGCTTATGTTTATTCTCATGTTATTCACTCAGTGATGATAGCTACACAGCAATATCTAGATACTGATTTCAAACAGTATCTAACATTAGCTGCTATAAGCTACTGGTCATACTAGATCAAGTGAAGCTGTAGTAGCAAAACCCCTGAGTGCACTGAATCGGCAGGCATGATGATAGAGGTGCATTTTATTGATTTGAATTCAATTTGTCATCTGTAAGAGGAAAACTGTTTTAGTTCTTCTTTCAAAAGTTAAATAGTCTTGCTCCAACCACCACAAAAAGCAAAGTGACTGCATGGGGTAAAAGGAGATGGAGGTTGGGGAATACAGTAGAGAATTAAGATTTTTTTCCACATTAAACCAGAGGAAGAATGATTACTAACAGTGTTCATGAATACTCCCTTGGTTTTGTTTCCTGGTGTTTTTGAGTGCATCCTAAAATGTGGAACAGTGTTGTCTTTGCACCATAGCTGCTCCTGGTCCTTTAAAATAGCCTCATATTCCTTGGCTGTGGTGCGACCTTGCAGACGTGTCATCAAACCTAATGACCACCACAAGGTGAACTGCATTATGAATCCCCCTCCATGTTTAACAGTTGGCAACAGACATCGCTGACTGAAGCTATTCTGTTAAATGTTTATCTCTGTCACTGATCTTTGTCTGTTTTTGCCATATTGTCATCATTTTTATGACTGCAAACAAAACAAACCCCATTATAATTCTGTTTGTAAAAAAAGTGTCTGTGCATGATAAAGTGGCCTTCATGAGATCTTTAAATATACTGAAATAGACTGTAATATTCAGACACAATGGGCGCGTGTTACCGGTCATCTTATCCTTCCCTGTTCTTCAATAGGCCTCCCCTTGGTGCTGAACCCCTTGTGAAAGAGCAGACTCCATCTGCAGCAGGTGCAGGTCTAATGATGCTTTGATGCCATATGTCAAATCTCATCACTTGCTGAGTCGACTGACATTTCTGTTGATGGCTCCTAGCAACAGCATTACGAGTGGTTGACGCTCACCTCGTGTGTGAAGAAGGAACTGCTAAGTGCTAACCAAAAAAAAAAAAAAAAAAAAAAAAAAAAAAAAAATATATATATATATATATATATATTAATATATATTTAAAACCACTTTCCAGCTTGTACCCATATGACAACACTTTAATTTTCACTTGCATTTTAGTGTATAAATTACTCTGAAAGCAACACAAGGTCATGTGAGAACATATGGTGGTAGTCTAATCTTTAGTCTGTTGGCATGTTTTACTATCTTTGTCTAGCTGATTATACATTTGAAAATGTGTGTGTGCAATTTGTGTACGGACGTGTCTGACGTCTCATATCGACAGTAGACAACTTCTGATTATTGCATCAACAGCAGTTGTCTCTTTAATGTCCCCTAAATTGTGCTTTTTTGGTCAAATCATAGCTGTACAGCCTACACTTGGCTGGCTGAGTAACTAGTAATCATTCCACTTCTGTTTGATGTGTGGGGCGCTGTCTAGTCACAGGCAGCCATCAGAGTCAAGTGGTATGGAGTGATTGCATGCATTGTGTCAGTGATGGAGATAGAAGACACAGTTTGCCCTTGTGCAGTGTGTATAAAAAACAACAACAAAGACAATAAAAAACACAGCGGAGCCGTGTGTGTGTTTGTGTGTGCGCGCGAGTATTCAAGGCTGTCTTTGTCCTGTGTGGTGATATCGTTGTCAGAAAATATGCGACTCTACTAGAAAGCTAGTCAAAACTGCCGGAACGTCTGTGTCCCTTTCTCCTTTATTACATAACACTGGCAAACTTATAGCTAACCATATTAATATTATATCATACCCTATGTTTAACTCAGTTTGTTTTGATTAATATTTCACAATCAAATCAAGGATGAAAAGCAGTGTTTCCCTGGATGAAGTAAACAGCTGTTAATGCTAACATTGGCTATGTAGCAATAGCAAAAAACTAACATATAGCACCTTTAACTGAAGGGGGTTGAAAATGGAAAATGAAGCTTGTTATGTGCATTTTTATACATGTTTCTCAGTCCCATTAGTCCCATTATCTTCTTTCTCATCAAAATTTAAACAAAGCCAACCATTATAGTCTTTGGAAGTAATCAGTTGATTCATATTAACAGAGCAGTACTGCACTTACTGTACTTTTTTCTCTCTTTTTTTTTTTTACCATAATGATTACGCAGATTGGGTTTAAATACTGCAAATTTGTAACAGAGTGGGGTGTGGAATTTGAAAGACATGTACATTTTACTAGTGAGGAAGAGTATCTTAAGAGATGCTATAGAGTTATTGGTATTATGGGAACTGTAAGGTCCAGCAAATTTAGAATTTGGTCTAAAAGTGGTCTAAAAGTCTAAAAGTGAAGACATTTCAGCTGAGCTGCATCAGTTTAATTTTGACTATTCTATTGTGAATCACTTGCAGGTTCTTCACATTTATGTAAGTGTAATACTATTCACTGAGATACTCTGTTAAGCCTGCCAAGTCTCTCATATTCTTATGTAAAACAACTTGTGTTTTACAATAAAACAATGTTTTATTTCCACTATGCAGAAACTATTTAGTGTTCCCTGAGTGTTACAATGGTCTTCTTTGTTTATCTGCTTCTGGCTCATAATTGGGACTGTCAAGGTGAGGCGCCATTTATCAAAGGCAAGAGGACTTTGTGATTTCAAAGGAGCAAGAGAGTAACAATATTTTCCTAACTGTTGCTGTATAATTGACTGCTAAAGTGTTTCCCTCTAACAAATACAGTGATCTACATGGCCTATAGCCGAGACATATGCTAATAAAGCTCCTCTCCGAGCTTCAGCATCAATGTTGTTAAAGGTGTATTCTCTCCCCTGATAGCCTCTAATCAGCTCTGCTCAGCTGAGCTTACTCCACCTGGAGGACCGGCTACTGATTTTCTGTCAGTAGGAAAAGCACACCATAATTATGCTGCCATTTGAAATTCCATCACTCGCCTTTTGCAACAGAAATAAGATGCATCTCATTGAAATGTATGTGGAATGCTGGAAGGATATATTCTCGGGTAAAACCTTGTCTTTTTAATTAAACACACAGTGGCCTTGGTGGATTGCTTGTGACACAGGGCACTTAGAGGGCTGCAGTTCAGGTAAATATGCCTCTAATGTCCCAGAGGACAGCAGGAGGAGCATGACTTGGCATGTTTATGGAACTCGGGAGTTTGGAAAGCATATTTAAAACATACAGAGTACAATAAAAACGGTAACCTTTTCACCCTTAAGTTAAACTCCAAAACACAACTAAATGAAAAATAAGAACTGTTAAAAGCCTGTGTTGATATTTTTCTTAGTATTCATATCTTCACCAGGAATATCTTGTCGAAAAAATGAACTGCATGAGGCTGCTCACACATATCCATCACATATTAAACCTGTGGGTAGATGATGAGACCCATTCTTTATGATATATGCAGATTATGAAGAATGATACAGGATCACGTTCTCCCAGGTCCCATTACTGGCATCCCACCAGCATTTACAAATCCCAAACAAAGCCCACTTCCAACAAACTCAGCTCCCAGACAATGACTCTGCTGTTTCTTTGTCTCAAACATACTCTGACTGGTGCAAGAGTGAAGCATGCACATTCATCTGGATTATCTGATTAATCTTTGATTCTTATGATTAAAAAAAAAAAAAAGACCAAAAAAAAAAAAGTGGGCACAGTTTCTCACATGCAGAGAGAAAAGATGAGACCCAGATCAGTAATTCTAGAAAGACAAAGTCGAATGACCTTGACATTTCACTTTGCCGAAATGCCAGTAGATTATTCAGTCAACTGAAGAACGAGAGAGACAGACAGGAGGAGAGAGGAAAAACAAAAATAGAATTATTCTGAGGGGAAACAGACATTTGAATTCCCAGTGATATGCCAAGTATATTTTTAGCTGAATTTACTGACAAGTTTTTGTTGCCATAGCTGGAGAAGCGATGAAATGTAAAGTGATTCATTTTACAATTACTTTTCATTATATCTTAATGAGTGATGGACTACAGTTCTGGGTCATCTTTTCTCAAAAACGTACTGTCTTCATATAAGCTTGAATACAGTATGTGTATATGTGTGTGTTTTGCTGGAGGGCGGGAGGATGCCATGGGCTCTCTGAGTCAGCCCTCAGCCCCCCCACCCTCCTCTCGCTTCACTTCCCCTCACCTCTCACCTGCCCCGTGGCCTGCCGCCTGCAGACAGGCGCCGGCTAATCTTACCCTCCTTCCTCTGCTCCCTCTCTCTTTTTTTTCCTCCTTTTCTCCTTCACTTTCTCCTCGGTAGCCTTTCGCAAACAGGACAACAATGTCTGAATACTAACCTCAATCTCTGACCACATCATTCACCTTATAAAGCCTCTGAAAACCTGTTTATTCCACTTGTATAGTGTCAGTTGATGGTATTCAGTAACCTTGAACAATTGCCAGGGTAGCAACAACGTAAAATATAGATTTCTGCTCATTTTCATTATTGATGAGGCAGGAAATGAGATGAGGACATACTTCTGTAAGCCACCCACTTGTGATTTGACACTGCAGAGACAGGGTTAAAATAACATTACACTCTGTGTGTTCTGCTCCAGTGTTGCAGATGCTATGTTGCCATGTTAAGCTGATCTCTGCTCATTGTGGTCCATGTCCCTGTCTTGTTTAATAAATGCAGCGTGCCTGCCTGCTCCCCTCCTGTCCGCATTGTTTTGCCAGCAGTGCCGTGTCGCTCCGGCTCGTCTCTCTGAAATGTGCATCTGCATCACCTGTCACTCACAGGGAGGCATGATTGACGTCTGGATCTGCTTGAGGAGAAGGGACTGTCTCTCACACGGTTCAGTGCGCCAAAATATGTGTGAACAGAAATGAGGACATTTAGGCAGAATAAGAAACTGTGAAGAAGAGGAAGAAAAAATTATGATAAAATTATATGAGCACTTTTTAGACCGAATCCCGGTCCCCCGTGTGTGTTGTGTATTTATCTGACAGAGCGTGAGCGGCTATGTTTGTGTGTGTGTCTTCCTGTGTGTATTCCTGAGCGTATTGCTGTATTCATTGCTGCTGTGTGTGAAGGCGAGACTGTGAGATCTTTCTCTTTTGTGCCTCATCTAATGTTTCCCAGCCAAGCAAGGCGACTGGCTGAAAATGACAAGTATACAGGTGTGGTTTGACAGGGCTCATCCGCACGCTGTACGAGCTGTGCAGGGACCAGAGGGTACGTTTACACCCTGAGGTCAGACTGAGGAGCACTGGGACATACGCCCGTCTTCTCTCTACAGAAAGCTAGTATGTGTTAGACTTTGATGTTCTTCAATCCTTCAGTGTCCTCTTTGGTCACATTTAACTTCTTGCAGGGCAACGGCTCTTAAACCAGGGCATGAATCAAAGCACTGCATGCTCCACTGATGTGAGGGAAGGTCGCCACGGCAGTCGCTTTTATAAGATGAAATTTTGTGCAAGTGAACAGTGTGGGAGATCCTCTGTTGCATTAAGAATGAATGAGAAAATTAAGTTTGTTGTGAGCTAATCCATAATGGAGCAGTTCTACCCACTGTCAGAATAGTTTAGCCCTTTTTGTCGTTGCTGTACAAGCTACAGTTTACGCACAGAGTTACTCTTTTGACATGTTAATTCTAAAGCCTCACTTTTTCATCTCTAAGATCATCTAGCAGTCACATTCTGCAGTGTAAGCCATAGAAAGCTTTGTAGAAAGCCGACCAACAAGTTAACAGTGGCTCAGCTGCTTATGTGTTTTATTTATTTAACAATTGGCACGTTAGCATTCTTCGACACAGTGAAGCTGTGTGTTTTGATAAAAGGATTCACAAACTGGCTGAATTCACCAAAAATGAAAGGTTCACCTTTGAAAGGCATGATGTGCCGTTTGAAAATGTGTCTCTGACAGTTGCAGAACACCCCCCACAAGATTTTTGAAAGAGTTGAAACTTGACAGTTTTGTGACTGTCTCCATGGAAACGGTGAGAGGGTCTCATTAGGGTAGTACCAGAAAAATCTGTTTTTGGAGGAACAAAAAAAAAAAAAAAACCCTGACAAAAAATAGCTGAGACCGGCATGATTTTTAAAAGAAGCTAAACGACAAAAACAACAAAGGGGCGATACATTTTGCTTGGAAATCTGAAAAAAGTCAAACTTCAAAAACAGAGGACAGCAGAGGACTGCGATTATTAAACATATTTGCAGAGCTGCGGATTCAAAATGGCTCTTGACACAGACTATGAGTTTGCTGTTGCATCAGACAAAGCTAGTTTTCAAGGGCAATCTCTGTATCTGATGGGGTTTGCCAGCTATTTCACTGGCATCACCATCATCTACAGTATTTAGTCTGCATCTCTCCTTCAGCTTCGCTATGTTTTTTCCCACACTTAAACTTAACACCTCGTAATATTTTCACGCCCACATACAGATGTAACTGGCATAGACATTTTTACAAGACACTTTTTTTTTTTCTCTGTATGCAGAGCATCTAATAGCTATCTCTGCTCTGCACTTTCCCTTGAAGAAATTGTTTGGAAATTGATCTTCTTCTCAGCTGACACATTTAAGTCTCACACATTTTGCTTAAACATTTAAAAGACATTTGGCGACAGCACGATGTTAACTGTGCAGTCCACAGAAATATTTAATGCATGACATGCAGAATAAATTCATCAGTAGTTATTCGCTCTGTGATTCAGCCTTGTCATTTATTTCCTGATAATGAAAAGACAAAAATCAGGAGGAGTGAATGGTTCTATTTTCAGTGGCTTATGGCTTCTGGTAATTAATTTGCGATGATGCTTGTATCTGAAATGCAATCTTATGCAAATCATGTCATGTTTTTTATATTTATATCTTTATCAGAGTATAATAATATGTATTTTAATTCAGGAGTCAGTGTTACTAAATAATGAACTAATATTCAACTTGAATTGCATATTTCTTTTTTATCTCTGTGAAATGCCCCCAGGACGTAGCATAATGTAAAATAATGACAAAGCTGTGCCAGTGGAGGATGTGTGGGGCCACAGAGAACAACTCAGACTCATCATTACTTATGAAATACTGTATTACACTTATCTCATTTTTGGAAGTCAGGAGCAACTTTTCACCCAGTCTGAGTTTACACAGAAGTAAGGTATCGAAAGTTATTTGCCGTTATGTGGTGAGCACAATCCCATTCAAAACAAAAAGATCCTGTAAGATAAGGCCGTGTTTGTGAATTAGATAAATAAAAAATAGAAAAGGTCCAGCTGACTACTGGGGCTGCTGTGTTTGTTTCCTGGAAGCAAATACAAAATCAGGATGTTGAGAAGCTTCCTGTGTCTCTTTGGAGGTCTTCAGTATGCAAATGACCATTGTGTTTGCATTCTGAGCCAGCACCACTTTTATTTGCTAATGGAGATATAAACAGTGGTAGAATTTATAACCATTACTATGTTTATCACATATCATAAAATTGTGATTATCAATAATATGAAAGCGACTCCGCTGTTTTTTTTTCAAATATTTTTTAATGAACACACAATGGCCATTTATGAACGCTCATTAAAGACTAGTTTTCCACACATCTTTCATCTTCATGCCTCTATGTAGAACAACATCATTAATGTTAAATTGAAAGTAAGTGAAAGGGTGAAACGTTTGCATTTTTCGCATCCGGCTCAGGAAGCTTACAGCAGCTAAGCGCAGAGCCTGCGAAAAGGGCCACAGCATGCCTTGTGGAAAGCTGGGAATTAAGATGTATTATGCCAGGAAGAGAGGGCTTTATTTATGGGAGCATCCGGAATAAGCAGAAGGAAATATGGTAGCAATACCTGGGGACAGTGCTAAATAGTGTGGGACCATTCCCAGGACAGGGATACTGCAGAAAAACCAGGGGAAGAGCTGGATGTGGCTAATGAGAGCGGCACTGGATCCACACGGGGACTTTATGCAAAGGCAGCAAAACAACAGGCTAAAATAAATGAAAAATTAATACCTACAGTCTTGTAATGATACACCTTTAAGCGGTGTGTTTTCATGTCGGCTAGCAACATGTGTGCATTGCCACACTTCTTACCTCACATATGATATTAATTACACTTAACACCAAAGCAGCCAAGCGTAGATCTCATTATCAACACACTACACACACCGTGGCTCGCTGCAGGAGCTCCAGCAACAGAGAGACTTGGGATTGAGTGTGTGTGTGTCTGGTGTGTGGATGTGTGTACCTGTTTTTGCATACATGTTAATGCATGTCGGTCATTTAAGAGTGTGTACAGTTATCACATGTGACTATTTCTGGAAAGGGGATGACACAGTGTGAATGTTTGGCTGGTATCCACTTATTTAAAAGAGAAAAGAGAGTGAATGCTGAGAGCCAAAAGGGTGTGTGTGTGTGTGTGTGTGTGTGTGACAGGTGTGGGGGGAGCAACTGTGAGACAAGTCCAGGAAAGAAAGAACCCTTCCCCAATTTGCCCCCCCCCCCCAATTTTCATTTTTGCCTTTTGAGGTGGCCTTCACCCGTGTGTTGGCCCTGATGTGTACAGGCAGTGTACAGGGAAGAGGTGAACTTATTCTTCCCCCACCCAGCCTCAGCCCTCGCTCTCTCCTGAGAACACATGACAGAGAGCATCGAGCAAAGCAGCTAGCTTTTCCTGAGCCAAATTCCCCAGCCTGCCAGAGCCCACCAAACCAGCTCCCTGCAACCATTTCCACTGTCTGCTCCAGACTATCTACAATCAGCAGAGAGAGAGACAGACAAAATATTTACTAATCTTCACAGCTGAACTGTAAGGGTGGGGTGCGGTGGGGTGGGGGGTGGGGGGGTATAGTATGAGGCTTGACAGCAAATTAGTGCCCTGCCATGACACATGCGGTGGTGTGGCTCGACAGGTCCCCTCTTTTTCCTTTTTTATTATCATCCATGCTTGAATTATTCAGTGGCAGCCATTAGCATAACAGCAGCCATTTTATATTTAGCTCCCCCTATGTTGACTGCGTCAACATTTCACTCCAAATATTCCGCTAACATCCCTGACAAGAGGAAAGAGGCAGCGGCTCAGAACCAAGTGCAATTAGTGACCAAGAAGAAGAAGAAAAAAAGCTTTTTTTTCCCCCTCCTTGGTCTTTCAATTCTGAAATCACAAGACTAATGTCTTTTCAGTTCTGAACAGGAAAAAAAAGAAACAGTTCATAATTTTGATGAGTATGGCAAACCAGGAGATTCTAATGGCATTTGCCAAAAAGAAACTGCCACACATTTATAGATGTGCTGTAGCTATCAGCCAGTCTCATTTGTCACTATTAGCTGTAATATGAAAGATCCCTCATCTCATCTTGGAGGTCTAATTTGTGGGCTTGCAATGGGAGCCGGACTGAGCAGACTGAAGCTACAATGATGAAAGTGCTCAATGTTCTTCTCCCTTACTGAGTATGAAATTAAAACCTTTGCAGAGCAGTTAATGTTGATCTGTATGAGCCACTCTGTGCTGACATTTTTTAAAGTAGATTTAATTGAATAGCATTTAATTTCTGGGTATGATATATGCAGGAGAGAGGGTCATATATAGACAACCAAGAAGATCCACTTTTATAATCGCATCTGTGTGCGACTGTATGTCCACAGTATGCTTGTGACTGGCATGTGATTTCGCCTTTCCCCTGCATTTTGTGCTCCCCTCATCCCCACCAGCTGTACACTTTGACCTCCCACTCATCTTTGATCCACTGTCAAAGAGCTCGCTCTCTGCCGTCGCTCAGCTTCACTCTGCAAACCCTTCACTTCTCGCTCCAGATTTGGGGCCCGGAGTCACTCAGTGTGAGCTTCTGACAGACTGTTTGAGGCAGCTCTCCCTGGTTAAGCCTTTAGAAGAGAGAAGATCCATTTGTAATTCACTCCAACCAGAGAAACCAGACTTGCGCAGCCAAGGCGTCACAATATATGCAGTTTGTTAACTCAATTAAACTGCAAAATGTCACGGCGTCGGGGGAAATAAAGCTGTCATTTCCATCACACAGCTGGTTTGACAGAACTGAAGCCCTGAGGTTGTGATTTCTCTTAAACCCTCTCATACATTGTCATATGCTCTCAAATAGCATATTGATTAAATATATTTAAAAATTATAGTTGATTTTTGATGGAGAGCTGGTTGTCTATAAATTAGAGCAAACATATATGGCAAAATCATAAATAAGAAACATAGTATGTATGTTATTTATGTGCTATTTGAATGCAGCTCATAATTAATGATTCATGTTGATCCTGTTGATTTTACATAGTGAGATAAAGTGAGCAGCTGGCTCAACAGGCTGGCCTCAACAGAAAAAAAACAGGAGACAATAGATGAAACAGAATTTTAGCCTTTGTTGGTAACAGATACAGTTGATTATAGATATATTTACAAATTGTTTTACTTTGTCCTGTATGACATGAGATAAAAAGAGGCCAGCATGGAGTATGAAGTGCTGCAGCCTCTTCTTAATGCTTTCTCCCATTCAAATAGATACTAAAATGTTAAGTTTCAGTATTCAGGAAACACAATAAGCATGTTCAGCTTTTGATTTTTTCTCCAGAATCAAAAACAGTTTTAATGGGCAATTGCCGGTTTACTGGACACAACATGACTCATTCACAAATAATTATTGTTTTAAAAAAGGCTTGCTATCATCAAGGGCTGTGAATATTCACTGATGCTTTGTACGATTTAAGGGGATGGGCGGAGGAGCCACTCAGGTCCATTATTGTAACTGTCTGATCTGTCAGAATGTTTTCTTGAAAAGAGAAATGTGTTTTAAATAAAAGCACATTAGCCCTGCTGTGTAGTATTACAAATTTAAAAATGGAGATAAACTAAGAGCTTTATGTGTTGTGATTTAATCTCCGTCAGCACATCTGCCATTCGCGGCGTAAAAATCGCCTGTCTCTAACATAACTGTAAACGAGCAATAAAATCAAGCTTGCATCGAGGCCTCTGTGCAAATTTGGACAGAGCCAATATCCGCTGATCTCACACTGATCCTCTGGTATATGGGCGAATATTTCCCCTTCTCCCTGGGACAATCCATTGTTTTTCTTTCTTTCTTTGAACTCTCTGAATTTGATTTACAGTGCGCTCAGTGCTGGTGCAGGACCCGCTTTACGCTCCCTTCCTTCCCCTCTGAATTAGCATAGAAAAGTACTGCATGTGGATTCTCACTTCCTGCACTTGCAGGTTGTACACCAAAAAAAAAGTTTCACAAAAAGAAAACACCTTAAACTTTTTAACACCTGTGTCATGCCGTTACAGGAGGGTTGTATTCTAAGTGTCTGACATAGTAGAAAGTTCTTTGCTGCAGACTGTATGCAGCGCACATACTTGTGTATTGTAAAACAAACACAACATGCGCCTTAATATTGACAGTTGCATCCTGAATGTAGTCTGATGAAACCTCGCCTGTGCTGGAGATTGAGGAGATGTGTGTCACTGTTCCTCTAGGCTGTGACACATGTCTTGTTGGGGCCAGGCAAAGCTCCTATCTGTCCAACCCCCCACCCCCACCCCCTGCCCCCCCACCTCTGCCTCCCCCCTCTCACTTTATCTTACAGTGCGGGAGAGGAGCATGCTCTCTTTCTATGCGCTCCACAGCCTTCTTGTTCTTTCCTCTCACTGTAACACTGCAGTATTTCAGCATACCAATAACTGGGACTGTGGGGGATCCTCTCTTCCTCGACGTGCTGCCAGCCACCCAGGTGTGACTGTATGTCAGGGAACAGTCTCACTACGGCCACAATTACACTCTCCTCCTGACGTTTCCATGCCAGTCCTTCTTTATTAATCCATGGCCCACAGAAACAATATGTATACATTTGCTGTCATGCATTAAGCATGGACGCACCTGCACTTTCAGGTACTGTAGCTGATATACATGTGCATAAAAAGGAATTACATTTTTAAAGATAATAGGTGTATGGTTAGTTTGAAGGGCGGTGGTTGAGTAATTGCAGCTATGGGTGACACACTGAGGAATTAGGTGTGGATGTGAGGGTGAGGACAGGTTTAATGAGCAGAAAAGAAAAGGTCTAAGTGAGAATATTCGTGTCATTTACAGTTATGGCCTATTTAAAGCTACATCTTGTTTACACATACAATATGTAATTACATTTTTTAGGGTTTTCTTGTGTCTTTGTCATTTTTAATATACAACCTTTATAGTGTCAAACCCATCCTCACATTACTTGCTAACAAAGACATCCAAAATAAGAAAATGCGCTAATAAATTTTGCAAGGCAGAATGTTTTTTTAAGGGATTAGGTCCTGGTGGAGACTGCCGCTCCTTCCTGTGGGCGTCAGTTGATTGACAGTAAGCAGTGTAATGTAATGTGTGCGCTGACATGAAAACACTCATTGCAGTCACAACAGAATAACAATAAAACAGAGATGAGATGAAATTATGACTTCATACAGACTGTGATGGATTATCTCGCATGGGAAATTTCAAAGTCTGTGGCTGCTTCTTTTTTGTTTTTTGTTTTCTCACAATGTGCAAAAATGAATGACAGTCAATGGCAGTGTCTAAATTTAGAGAAGTCAGGCATCTAAAACTATGCTCTGGGTGGGTAACCTAGATGACTGGGTGGTACAAAGTTTAAACACACACACACACGTATATATATATAAAGCTAAAATTGTTTTGTATTAATGAATTCAATTAAATATTACACTGGGCCTATGTGTAAACAGATATCCTGAAAAGGGCAAATAAAACAAATTGAACTGAATTTAACATTAAATACTGCAAGAAAATATATGCAAACAGCTGTTTTCATGCACTGTACACAATATTGTTTACAAAATAAGCAACTTGTTTAAAATAGACAAAAATGAGTCAGTTGATTTTTAATGGTTTATTTACTTAATTTTCTCAGCCCAAGAAACAGAACATTTAATCTCTCAGTTTATATAATAACAAAATATAAACCACTAAATTTGGAGATATATGTTTTCACTGGATAGCGATAGTGTACTATATATCAACCATACACACAGTTATTATATAAGCAACTGACATGGTTACCATTTTCTACTAAAAGGGAATGATACAAAATGTGAGTTGTCAGATATCAATCAAACAACATCTTTTTTTAGTATTCACACTGACTCCTTTGCGTATACTTAATTTTTAGGATTATGGTTTAGTGTGGATTTGTGACACAGTTATAGTCTCTCACTGAACTGTACTTGACCTACCTGTACCAGCCCCGCCTCTTTTACACACAGTCCATTTCTCTCAGGCCGGAGCTGCTGTCATTATCAAACTGTGAGCGTCATGAGCCAGCCGTGCACTGTGGGTCAATAGGTAAAAACTGTAGGAGATGTAAAGTGCTGAACACAGTTTTACTTTTACCTGAAATGGGAGCATTACAGACTCCTATATTTAATTCAAAATATCTATTTTCTCTCCTTCTTGGCCTGACACCCAGTAGGATTTGTTAAGCTACTGGTGATTAGTTCACCAATCTAATTGAATCCGTGAGAAAAAGAACTAGAAATGTGATAATGATGTTCAGCTTCTTCAGGTATCCTGGGAATTTCTCTTGGAACAGGAGCAAGAGGGTATTCTGTAACTTGCTCAGGAGTACTTCAGCAGGGTGGATGCTTGCTCATGCTGACCTGAAAGGTAGCCTCTGTGACGCTTCCATAATTTTTGAGAGAAAGCAGAGGAAGGGGGGGAGAGTAATAAAAACAATAGGTGGAGGTTAAAATGCAAATGAAGGGGGGGGGGGGGGGGGGATTGCAGAAGTTAAGGTAAATTGGAAAAGGGAGGGATAAAGGAAGGGAGGGAAATACTGGGGGATGAGGAGGGAGAGGGTGAGGTGTGGTGGTAGTAGTGGTGGGGGTGGAGGAGGGTGCGGGTAGGGTGTCTGACATCGCCCCCACGGTCATAACAGCAAGGTCTGCATATGGGAGCAGCTGCTGTGCCCTCTGCTTCCTCCCTGGAAAATATGTCTGGAATATTAATTGCGCTGCTAATTCTGCTTATCGCAGGTTTTCGTGATGCTCCGAAGGGTCCGATGAGCCCTCTTACGATTGCCTGTTAGTGATGATGACTGTCTTGCCTAAGCGTGGGTTACACTACCTGAAAAAATCAAAGCTTTATCCATGGAATCAGAATGGTTTATTGGACTAGACGTTTCAATGAGCAACAAAAAGGCTCAGCTTGATATTTACAGGACTATTTAGCAGTTTGTTTCTCAGTTGGCTCCTCTCTGTGCAGAAATCGTTTCAAAATAACAGACTGAAAAGCCTCACTTTTATGCAATCTGTTTCAGTTTTCTACCTTTGGCATCACCTCTGTTTCTGTCTTACATTGTCAACTCATTGTCTGACATGAGATGGGCTTGATTGGCTGCGATGTATTTATACAAGAGTTGGACTAATTTGAAGTAAACTCTGCACAAGTGGCTAAGTCGTTGTTTTGTGACCCTGTTTGTGTTGGATGAGCACACCGTGCCTCTCTTGGGAGCAGCCTACAGGCATCCCACAGATCTGACACGCAGCTCCGCACACTCACAGAGAAAGAGAGAGGAAGGGAAAAAAGAAAGAAAAAAATACAGTTCCCCAAGAATCCTGGCTGAATATATTACAGAGAAATAAAAACTAACTTTATGAAGTTTTTTTTCCAAAGCTGGGGTCAAAATAAGTAAAGATGAAATATGCAATATACTCAAGAGCATGGCAAAGGAACTACAAGATTTCTGAGATTGTAAATTTACACCTGTTTCTAATGCTTTCACACCCTGTTGTGTGTGTGACTACATAATGTTGTGAAGAAAGGGAACCTGAGAAAAATCTTCAACCCTGCATTTTGTGAGATTCATGCAGGAGTAAAACTTAAGCTCCCCCTTCTCTCGGCGACAACACGGGGATATCTTTGCAAGATCAGAAAACATTCGGGACCTTTGTGAATGTATACATAAGGGCCTGCAGGGAGTTTTGGGCTAGCCCCCTCTCTCTCTCCACCCCACCTCCCCATGCCACTGAAGCACCTCAGCACGCAGCAGGACCTCTTAGATGACAGAAGGAGCCGAAATGTCAAAAGAAGGATAGAAGGAGAGGTGTTGGTGATGAGAAAGGGGGAGGGTGTATGTGTGGACCCTCCGGATCCTGGTGTGGGGTGGTATATGTGAGGGGGAAAGGGAGGAGGAGGAGGAGGAGGGGCAGGGAGGTCAGAGTCAGTGAGTGCCAGTTTAATCTGATAGGAGTTCATCCATGCAGAGGAGCTGGAGATCCATGCAGAGAAGCAACAGTGATCTGCGCAAATTGCACACCAGTGAGAGTAGAGAAGACAGACAGGGGAAAATATATGGACTGTGTGTGTGGAATGTAGATGATGTGTGACAGAGGAGGGGGAGACGAAGAAAAGAGGCATAATCGGGTGCTTTGAAAACATGACAGCTGGAGTCATGCACAGGTGATTGTGAAAGGTATATCTCAGTTGTTTAACAAACCCCCTCATTTAATGTATGGCTTGGCATATGATGGAAAAAGAGCGAGAAAGGCAAGAAGTGTGATGGAAAGAGACAAAGAGGTCCATGATTTGTGATCCATACAGGTGAACATATAGTACCTCCCCCCTACTTCCTCCACCCTCACAGAACAGCGAGGGTCACCCCTACTTTCCTCTCTCCTTCCGCTCCACTGCATCCCCTCGTCATGCACTGTAATTAAAACCACAGGTGGGACCCGTAACACTGCCTGGCTGCTCCCAGCATGCAACAGGCACCATCTGGTTCAGAGGAGGGGCCGTGTTTTTTTTTTTTCTCTCTCTCTCTCTCCAAACAGCCAGGGGTTAAAACATCAAAGGCTCGGATCTTTGATCGGACCTCAGCGGGGTCGAGAGCAAAGGGAATAATATCCACTGTCTCTTGAATCTTTCTGCAACACAAAGCGTGAAATGGGAATGCGAGCTTGAGCTTGTAAGCCACCAGGTCAGCTACCTGCCATTTCCTACAGGGACCCTTTGCCGTCACCTATACCTCCTCTCCTGGTATCATGTCCTCCTTAAAACGTCTGCCTGTAAAACCTGTTAGAGAGTATTCTCCAAAGACTCCCGCAGTGCTGATTACTTTTGCTTCGGTGGATGCTTCGCTAAAGCGAACATGCTCACTACACCTTGAAACATGGCAGAAGTCATGAGAAAGCAAGCACTGTCTAGGTCACGGTACATCACAGAGCTTTGAATATGATGAAATCTCTGGCGTATTCATATGTTTTGCAGTGTTTGTTTTTCTGAGTCTTTTTTTCAGCAAGTGTGAAATTTAATATTCGCTTTTTTTTTCATAAGGTAAGACTGCATGGTAAGCTGTTGTTAAAAGAATCTTGCTTCGGCAAGTGGGAAAAAACATCTTTCAAATCAATATCTGAAATGAAAAGTTATGAGGAAGACAAAATCATCTCTCAAAGCCTACACTCTCCCTGCCAGTGTAATAGAGCCTTTAAACAAAGCATTATACAGATGTCTCTAGACACGAGATGACAGACCAGTTTTGAATTATTTTCACTGACAGGAAAGTGTTACGGCACAGGATGGAAAAGCTCATTTGAGATCAGCACAGAGAAGGGCAGAGTTTTACCTGGGGCGTTGGCAGATTGCAGATGTCTGCCTCTCTTCACTCCAGCGTGGATGGTGCAAGCGCCGTTCATAGTACAGCCCCCCTGGTGGAGAAATTCACTTAAAGTTTGGTCTCTGAGGAACAATAAAGACCCCAAACAGCGTGCCTAAATTTAAGCTAGCATGAAATCCCCCCGCTCCTCCTGGGTGGCTGGTTTGCCTCCTCCCCTCCTCTTTCAGTGATGTGACACAACCGTTTCAGATGTTGCAACGCAATTTGTATTTGCATGTTAGTTTTATGTACCGGGAGGTTTAGAGCAACAAAAGCACCAGCCGTGTCTCTGTGTGTGTGCATGCGTGCATGTATGCGTGTAGCATGTGTGTGTGTGTGACTTAACTGAATGTGTCCTGAGCATCTGTTGTAGAAAAGGGCCTAATAGCGGTGGGTTTAGAGCTGACTTGTAACACTGGGAGCACTGGTGCATTATATAGCATACTGAACCTTTACAGCACAAGTGATTGAAAAGACTTGGTCTGAGTGGCAATGGCTTGTGATACAGCATGATAACAGTGTAGTAAAGCATAATAAAAGAATGTGCTAACAGAATAAAAGCCCATGTAAACAAATTATGTCTGTTTAAGCATCAACATAAACATCAGATATTGACTGTTCACTAAACCCCTCCCCCTAACAACAACTGTCCAATCACAGCTTAGCAACCGTAACTAGGCACAGCAGGCCTTTTCAGGTTGTTTGGATTTCTCCCAATCTATGATTTCTCTGCATGTAAGAACCAGAGCCAGCTCTATATATGAAGAGTATGGATAGTGAGTTCTTTTAAAAAAAATTATTTGTCCCTTCTTCAGGCTCCAAAATGAAAAGAACAAAAGTGTAATGAACTTGGCTAACTAGCTTACAACCTACATTAGTAAGCCAAAGTTAGCATTATTTCCAACACCAATGGTATTACATACTACATTATTTTGTGGGGTACAGGTTATGTTAAGGACAAGCACACGAATAGTATTTCCACAATGTGGAAGCTAGCTGTGAATACTGCAATATCATGGAGTGTAGGCTAATGTTGGCAGGTCTGTCCCACTCTTTATCTGATTTGGGGAAATTCAGGCTCTAGCAAAACCTCAGCTAAACCTGTTTTCTGAGATACCTCTACATTTTCTACAGTATCCTAAAAGCATTTTCCTGTGTATCATTAAAAGTAAAACATACTGTTTGAAAATATGAACAAAGCATAAGTCTACCCTCTGTCTTGCATGTCAAAGTAAGCTAGCCCACTAGAGCCGTAGGTATGAAATAACAAGTTGATCTTACATTACTCTTTATCATACACTGAATATCTAAGCAAAGCTTTCCAAAGGCAAAGTTTTTGTTAATATGGAAGTAAAATAAGTTGCAGTTCAGCCTAAGGAATTTTAAATGATCGAAGGCATGCTACACCTGTGGGAAATCTGAAAATTATTTAGAAACAGCAAGCTTTTCTGATTCAATGAGCACTCAGACAGAGCATATATGGAAAGTGAGGGGCACTATTACTTTTGATGTGATCACTGACCTTGATCCAGATCTTTTTGTGGAGTGGGACCCATTCTCTGTCTGGTATTTCAGGGGAAGAGTAAAAGTGACGCATTCAGCAGCACACTTTCCATTAAGGCTGGGCGCGGCAGGGGTATTTTTTATCAAAATGCAGCGCTTATTGATGGATTGAGATTCATGTCTCGCAGTTCAGATATGATAACCCACGCTGCTTGGCCTTCAATTCACATCTCTTTTTGCCTCACAATTCATCCCTCTCCCCGCTCCCCTCACTTGTTCTCACTCCACACTTTCACCCTCACTCCATCACCCCACACACCCACCCCCATCTGTTCTTTACACCCAGTGTCATATCTCTCTGCCCCCTACCCACCGCCTCCACCACCCTCATCTCTCGCTATTCTCCTCCTTCTCCTCCCTCTCCACCATTTCTTCACCTTTCCCTTCCATGCCCAGCGAGAAACTGTTGGGACTGGTAGCTCCAGAATTCTGATCAGCCACTTTGTGGTCTAAGAAGGCTTGCCAAACTGCCTTTCTGATTAATCAATAGTCCACTGGCTGCGGTTAACACCTGTAACCTCTGCATTACATAGAGGGAAATGTTCAGTCCTACAGCAGAATAGCAAAAATCTATCTTATCCCAGCTATAGCCAAATCCTGCTTATTGCAAAACATTTTACCCACTGAGCAGATAAGTTCTCTGGGATTAGAAACACGGAGGTCTCTCTCTCTCTCTGTGTATCTAATTTATTTTGGGTGAGTGAGTGAACGAGTGAAGGCGTGAGTGAGTAAATGCTGATCAAAAAAGAGCCTACCTGTGGGCTGTTTTTGTATCCGCTCCAGCTCCACCGTTGCCATATGGGCTGCGTAAGGAAAGTGAGGTACACTTAGATGCTGCGATAGAGGTAAATGAAATTCATACTCCGGTATCTAGGTCATTTGTAAGGCCCAAAGCAACATCTCCTTCCCTGCCTGCCTTTTCCGTGCGTTGCTTGAGTCTGTGGAACATCAAGGAGATGAAAACACTCCACATCCTGTATATGCAACAGCTCACACAAGAATTGTGTGCTGCAAGTGTGCCAGCATTGCCCTTGGAGTTACTTTTGACAGATTATAGATAGAATAAGCTATTATTGTATCATTTAATGCATCAATATACATTTGTTGGAATGATGTGCACAGCTAAATCAGAGGAAGCTAAAGCTCCCCTGATACACTGAAAGAGTAAAAGAAGTCTCTCAACCAATTAAGAAGCAAATAATGTTTCATGTGGAGTAAAAATAATTTAATTAACCAAAATTATTTTAGCTATCTTATTTTTGAGAAAATTATATCCTTGTTCATTTCATTCAGATTTAATTTAATTTGTTTTGGCTTTATTTTGGCATACAACAAAATCTAGATAACATACTTGCAAAAATTCACAAAATTAAAACATAAAATCATACAGTACTTGACAGAATGTTGTTATGCACAAATGTGTCAAAATACAATTTGGAAAAGCAAGAAAGCATTATGGATTTGAATAAGATTAACTCTGAGGAAGGTATGAGGGTATAATGTTTTTCACTAATTGCTTTTTAACAGGAAAATAACCCACTATGATCTGAACATTTCAGAACAGAAAACCCTGTCTCTCTGCATGCTGTTGATCTTCCCAGTGAGACATAACTAGATGTTTTTTCCATTAAAAGTTTCCAATGAAAGTCACCAACCCCGTCTCTTGGAAATATACACAAATTTGAAACAGTAAATAAGGTTTGAAAGAAACACGTTGCTGCCCAGATTACCTGTTTTTTATTGATGTAATGAGGAAATGTTGTTAATCAGTGCATGTGCCAAGTTGCAAAATGCTGAATCCTGGTCTTGGTTAAATATCAAGAAAGTATCAAGAAAGTCAAAAAAGATGCGCAGGGCCAAGACACGACCTGTTTACTTTACAAATTAGTTGTAATTTCTCAGAGGCAGGGTTGATTTCAGAAACTCTGGGCAAAATCATGTGTGAATCAGTGCATGGTTCTGCCTTTATGCAACACATTCAAGAGGATATGACAAGATTACATAATTAATCAAGCCTCAGTGACTCTGATAAATGGTGGCATTTCATTGCTGCTTCCCACCTATGATGACATTTGTGTTTCTTTTTAAAATTAATGAATTTGCCTCTTCCCTGTGTTCCCTTTGGTAATTTTTATCAGCCCCTATGGTGATAGAGAGGGAGTTGAGAAGCACGTAAAAACAATTGGATGGAAACGAACCAACTGAAACAATGTTTAAATGACAGAGAGATCATAGGGTTGTTGAGGAAGTTTGTTTAGGAGCCTTCTGTTGAAACCTGAGAGATGTGCCAGCTCACAGTGTGACTACTGAACACTATTAAAGTAACAGCTACATTCAGTGAAACTGGTATTTCTCAATCAGTTTTATGGGTTGATACATTTACTTTATTTACTGGCCAGAAGTAATTCAAATGTATTTCAGTCTTATCTACAGTATAGCTCTGTTTAATGTGGGTAAGATTTTGAGTGATCTAATCAATCAAAATTGTCAACACAGCCTCAGTAGACCAGAATGCATTGCATCCATAAGGCATGTTGTAGAAAAACTCCCTCTTCCCCCCCTTCTACTACTACTATCATCATTGCTGTCTCCTCCAACATGTAATTCTCAATTGGATGCAGCAAGTCTTGGCAAGTTTTTTTTTTTTTTTTTTTCTTAATAAAAGGCATTCTGGGAAAGTTGTAGGCAAGCTGATGCAAGTGTTTACAATGGCAAGCTAAATTATGGCACTTTATCATAAAGATGCACCGTGTATCACAAGCTTGTGATATACAGTGTAAGTGAATCTGAAGGTGGAATTCTCCTTTAATGTCAGTGGGATAAACACTGTGTCTCTCATCCATTTAACTGCATCCTGGCTGTTTCCCGCCCCTCATAGATCACCGCTGCCTTTTCTGCATGGCTCCTCGGCTCCTCTGCCTGGATGAATTCCTATCAGATTAAGTGGGGTTTCAATGCTCAGCACCCCCACTTCTCTCCCCCCCCCCCTCCTCCTCCATGTCGCTCCTCCCTACCTGCCACCTCAGCACGCCCACTCATGTCTTCACCCACACATCCGCCCTCCATCTATCCCTCCTTTCCCTTCTTCTACCTGAACCTCCAAGTCCCAGGAGTATATTCCTTGGGACCCCCACTCCCCCCACCCCCTTACTTGGCTCCAACCCTCACACACTCATGCCCACTGCTATCACGTAAGCGCAAACACCCCCACCCCATACACACCTATTGTACACACAAAAATGGACCATGAAGTTCAACTGGCTTCTGGGAGCTTCTGGTGCACGTCTCAATTACACCTCAGCAGTATTTAGTCCTTGGTTGGTTGATTACAACGCTGTGAGGATGACTTCAATGAAGGACGTAACATGATCAATATTAAGCTTACAATTCTGCATTCCACTCCTTACTGTGTACACACTATTAATATGCATGCAATCCACAATAATGCCCACTAATTATGTAAAACAGAACAAGACATCACACTGGAGAGTGAAGGTTTGCATCAGGTTCATATCATACCTTCTGCACTGACTTTATTCCAACAGAAATATTTCCCTACCTCTGATGTTATTTTTATTTGCATTCAGTGAATAATGCAACACTAAAAAAAAAAAAAAAAAAAAATCACAACCAAAAGTTACTTCACAGTGCTTTTCATTTCCCAAACATACTTGACAATAGCTCAGTCGCAGGTAACTCAGTCTGGGAAGCAGATTTCCAGCCCAGACAGAGATGGTAGCTGGAAATAAAAACAGATTGTGGCAGTTGACAGGTGGAATGAAAAGTGGGTAGTTTCCTTGATGTCGAGAAAGCTCAGAAGCACCCAGATCAAAGTTTGAAGTGACTTTTAATATTTATCCAAGAAAAATATTTCTGAAAACATCAGTAGTTGTTTTCCCCTTTTAACTGTTTACTTTGCTAAAAGGCCAAAAAATGTGGCATAATTTTAAACAGTGTTCACTAATAGTGGTTCATCTGAACAAGCAAGTCAGAGGTTGAAGGATCTGTCCCACTAGTGTTCATTTATGTATTTTTTCTAATATATATGGGAAGTGTGCTTTATCTAGAGAAATTTTGAAAGTCAGTGCCAGCTCTTATAGGCATTTTTTGTACGTGAAATGATATGAGAATTTTAGCTCTTCACGTTTTTTAAGGAAACATCATAAATCCAGAAAATAGAGAAGATGGATACAAGCTAAAATCCTTCCTACAGACAGTTTATCGACTTTCTGAAGTTCAATTATGGCTGTGATGGGCTGGGTTGTGTGTGGAGAGGGAGGAGAAGTGGGTGAGCTTCAAGTGAAACTTCATAATATTTACATTTTTCCCTCATTAGTCACATATTTTGCCCAAACCTTGAGAATTAATTATTGGGCTCTGCTGCCAACTAAATCTCATTGATTCCCCTGCAATGATATAAATTATATCACTCAAGCATAATGCAGGGGCATACAACTCTCAGCAGATGTGGATTCACAATGCATATTTTAGGAGCATGTGTGCACACAGAATAGGAGGAGGTGTGAGTTTGTGAGCATGTGTGTGTGTGTGAGAGAGAGAGGAAGATCGATGGTTTTGTTTGTCTGTGGTTTAGTTTCTGCCACTATAAAATATCTGGGATTGGTTTTAGACAGGCGCCTAATGTTTTAACATTAGAGAATTTATGATCACTACACGTTTGACTGATACATAAGCTGCAATTAGAATCAATTGATGATCTATCCCTTATGAGCGTAAGAAAATGAAAAAAAATATTTTATGAAAAATGTTATTCTGTAGTATGGATGTAGTCTGTGTAGGGTAAAATGCTATAGACAGCTGTAATGAAGAATAGGTTTTGATTTACCAATCAGACAATATGTCAAATTAAAGTACAAAATCCTAGGTTTTATTCTGTGCTCTGGCTTCTTTTTTTGTTTTTTCACTTTCTCTCACTGCTTTCCATTTCAAGTCGCAGGTGATATTCCCTTGTTCCCTGCTGGATTGTCATCAACTGTCATCAACGGCAGTGGACCTTGAACCAGATACAAGATGAGGGATTTCTCCTCCCTGCCTAAGTGTGTGCGTGGCAGCCATACTGAGAATGAGTCTGGGCCAAAGACGGGGAAGCACAGAGCGCCGTGTCTGAGGCCTACGGGGAGACCTCCAATAGCCAGCGCACCGTGTCTTAAGTCTCTACCCCGGTGTCATTTCCCCCTCATGTTCCCACACGCAGCCCAGCCCCGAACAACCGCCTATTCCAACATGAGGGCTGCGAAGCAGCTGGTAGGCTACATGTCTGTGTGGATGGAAACGTGATTTATGCTTCATTGGCAGCAGAGTGGTTTTCCTCAACTGTGGTTCATTTTTATTTCATATTTATCAAGGTTTTAGCTGCTTCTGCAGGGAAACTATGGCAACTATTGGCAAAAGGAAAGCCACTTAACCCTGGGCCCTCTTTATCAGCTTCAAAACATACTTGAATGACTTTATTAACTTAATGGTAATACCATGAGAACTGCTTATTAACTGGACCTCAGAATGGGGAACTGACTCATTACTTTTGCTCTTACTTCCAGCTGTAAAACATGGTTGAGTACAATGGATTTCAAGTGCTCTGTGTCAGTAATTGGTGTTGATATTACTTTTTAGACAGAACCTCTGCTCAGAATACCAAGTAAGTCTATATGGATTATTGTTATGAAAGTTTCATAATTTAATAAGAGCTTTTTTATCACTGAAAATTGCTTAAAAATACACAATACTAGTATTTACCCTCCTTTAATAGGACACACCTAGATCTTCACTGGTGGAGATAATTGGTTTTAGAAGTCACAAATCTCTCTGGAAGGTCCAACTTTTGAAAGGTTGGTATGTGGCAAAACCAATTGCAACTTACTGTTATGATTGGCAGAAAAGGCTCTCTATGAATACTTGTTTTTCAATAACCAAGCTGTATTGCTAAATGTCATTGACCTATGAGTCTACAAGAACTCCAGAGGGGACATGAGGTAAAAGTTCCAGTGTAACCACAGTGAAGAGTATGTAAAGCTGCAGTATAACCTCTTGGGCAAAAACATGAGGTGGCGTCCTTTGTCCCAAAGGCGATGACGGAAGTCTTGGATGTGTTCATCAGTGTCTGTGTTTTCACTGCTGGCTTTCCCTGCACCTTGCAGCTTCTCTCTGTGCTCAGCCCCGCTCCCCGAGCGCCGCGCAGCTGTGGGTGTCGATGGTGACAGGTCAGCTAATTAGAGCAGTGCTGTGTCTGTCTGAGGCTGTGGTGGGGAGCTGCCGGGCACATGACTCCGTATGCACTCATTCATGCCTCTGGACCCGCAGAGGCACCCATGCATACAAGCACACATACACACACTCACATTGATGCGTGCAGAAATGTTCAGATATGTATGTATTAACTTTGCATTAAGTACAGTAGAGTTAAAAGCTATAATGTCTAGAGCTTTTGCACATTTCCCTATGCTATAATAAGACTGATTGGAAACATGCACAGATTTTTGTCCCTTACATATATTTAACTAGCAGTTTTCTATCAATGTAAGCTGCCAATGTGTGAAATTGTTTACTTTTACAGTGGGCGTTACACTTTTTTTCTGTATTAAGGGGTAAAATAAGATTAATTTTGAGCATAAAATGTATTCAGGATGTTTCACAATAACTTAACCGTTAAGTATAAATAATACATTTTACTTTTCGTTTCTGCCAGATTGAATTTAGCCAAGGGTAATAAAGAGGTACAATCAAATACATTCACAATGCATAGTACATAATTGATAGTAAAGACTGCATATAGGTTAAACAACAAAAATAAACGCCTAACAATAAACTTTTTGAACAGTCAAGTGGTGTGAAACCTTTTATAGCCTCTGATTAACTTACAAAGCTCACACTATCATAATTATGTGACTGACCTTGAGGAGGGCAGCTTTATTAATAGCAAAGTTATCTGTATCGTGCTCAACTATTAACCAGGCTGACCTTTAGGAATGCGACATCACCATGACAACAGTCACGTCAACCGCCGCAACTGCTTCCATCTCCCTGAGCTCGTCTGACCTCCCCAAGCTACGGAGCTTCGTCATAATCTGACACCTCCCCGTGACACGCAGTTTGACCCCTTGGCCCCCAAGCAATGACCGTACTGTGGAGACAGATGGAAGCGTGCGCATGCCTACACACACACATAAACACATGTAAGAACTGACACACTTGCATCTTCCACTCCAGAAGCACACTGCATGAGGACATCTCTACAAAAAGTCATGCACACACTCATTGTCCTTTACTGTATTGTGTTATGTGAATATGACATTGTGGAAAACTGCCAAATTAAAAAGCTGTATGTTTTTCTCTAAAGCCTGCAGTAAGTACAGCGCTGCGTGATTAACATTTAAAAGATTTAAGGTGACTGGACTTAGATTCCAGGACATTACATTACTGTGAGAGCTTTATGAGCTGCGTTTGGTGTAAACTATCACTTTCATATTGTCAAATATGCCACTGAACATGGTCCATTTGACAGTGGTGTATCTGTATTGCTGCAGTATCCAGCTCTTTTTGAGTTGCTGCCAAGGGAGGTCTTAGAGGTGAGCTTCTTCTTCTCTCAGATAAATTGCTTATTTTTCCTTCTCCTTCCTCCATGAACCGGACCTTTTGCCCCTGGTCGGCCCTTTGGTGGCTCTGGAATCATCTACTTTTATTGCAGTTAATGCTCCAAGGTACAAAACAGCAGCGATGCACAGGGAGTTTCCTGGCCCTGGCACCCAACGTAAGTGCCAATCAATTTTTAATCACAGCTGAATCAATAGTCTCAACTTATTTTTGAATAAGAAAAAAAAAACTGATGGAAAAATTGAAAGCAAATACAAGATCTGATGCATTGTCTGTAGTTAAATTTGATGGGTGGTTATCTGCATACTCCAAAAATCTTATCTCCTGTCCGTTTCTGCATTTCCTAGCAATGGCAGAGGTCGTACAACAAAAAACATAAAACATTTTTAATGGCCACCTTATGTGAAATATTTAAATATTCATTTGTGCATTTTCATTTTATATATGCTGCAGCAATAAAGTGAGATTAAAAGGCCTATTTGAGAGTTTCTTCACTTCTGCTTAATGGATTGGGAAACTTTTTATGACCCACACTTTGTCCCCGTTGTAATAATAGCTGTGTTGTCTATTTTATTCGCCAGTTCATAAAATCACGGCTGAATGCTTAATAGAGCGAAGCCTGACTAGGTTAGAACCTTTATACTTGTATAAATACAAAACACACATTAGAATGCTCATAATGCTCTAAGATAAACCCTCACCTCAATGTCTCCTATGTTAACAAGTACTTTCCATTTTTAAACTGTATCCCAAGCAGTCTTAGTCAGTTTGGATAACACCTGCCTCTCGACAACAAAACATTGTGTTCCTCCCCACAAAAGGTGCGTGGTATTGATATACTACTGCACATCCTGAGAAAAGACATAATCGACAACTTGTCTTGCATGCAAATATGTAAATGACAAGGCTGCATATAAGTGGCTGATTGTGGAAAAAAAAACCCCACTGCAATAAATGAGTGGCATATGGTTCCAATCGTCTCTTTGTTGGCAATTCCTATACACAAGGCAATATATATACGTGGAACTGCAGAGGCAGCAGAAACCTTAACTGGAGCCTTATGCTGCCTTCCTGTAATGACAAAATGAAGTTTTGAGTTTGGGAGTTTTGCTCTGGTGTGTATTTTTTTGTTGACAGGAAAAAAATTGAAAAAAATACAATATTTCCAAATGGCTGCTCTGTAAATAAACATAATCTGTGTTTAGCATGCTGCACCATACTCTGCAGGATCTAAGTTCAAATTAATGGAATTCTTAGTTTGTTTGTCTACTAAAGTGTACTAAGCTCCATTATTACTGTATCTCCATGATAACCTGAGAGGCTGCGGCCCACTGAGTGCCAAGATGTAAAAGCTGTCCGATGAGTCTCAACGATATGCAAAGCTCCCCTGTTAATAATTCATGTCTGAGTTTACAAATGGCACTGTTGCGCAGAGACGAATCAGTCGAGTCGCTGAAATGCTGTTTGGAGGAGATGAAAGTTTAATTCCTGTCCTAGATTACTCCTCCTCATATCTAAGCAGGCCCATTATTTTGCCTCCACCAATGTTTCCCGCCCGCTGTAATGGGAAATGAAGGGAGACGTAGGCCTACAGTGGTGGGACACGACCGGTTATGTACTCACAGAGGATCCTCCCTGATAGGTGACAGCTGGGGCGGCTATTTGCATCACTGTTTGAGGGAGAGTCCTGTTAAGCCACAAGCTGGTGGAGGGAAAGCAGGGCCAGTACTGTAAATGTAGCATGTTAATATGTGTGTGTGGTACAGAGCCAGGGGAGACGGTATTAATACGGTAATACAGCAAATATCACATTTAAACATTCCTCATACTTTTACTCTTGTATTTTTAGTTTTATAGATGACACAACCCAAACTCCAAACTCTTCTTGAATTTGTCTTTCTGTGAAGTCATTCAGAAATGACAAACATTAGCTGTTCAGAGGCCCTTACGTTTATGAATTTTCATTTTATTTGTCGTGGTCTTGCCAGTTGATGCCAGTGTTTCCCCTATTTCCTTGTGTTTCTTGCATGTTTCTCTCTCTCTCTCCCTGTCGTTCTGTCAGTGCGGTAGTTATGCTTTGGTCAACTTGTGTTTTGCTCACGTATGTTGATTCCTCGTGCCTGTGCCTATCTTTCTGTGAAGTAATCCTGTTCTCCTGATCTTGCTCTGTTTTTTCTGTCCTGTCTGCCCACTTGTCCAGCCACACCACTCGGTCTTCAGCCTAGGCCTCAGCCCCTGTTTTCTGTTTCTCAATCATCTGCATATGTACGCTTTTGAAAGAAACCCCTTTTTCTTCTTCTTCTTTTTACTTTTTTTTTACTTCATCATTGGTCAGTTTTCTTTGTTCTTTCCTTTGGGTTTTGGCTCTTGAGCAGACAAAGCAACCTATTTGAAGATGTCATCTTGGGTATATTGAACTTGTGATGAGCATTCTCAAGGATTTTGTGACATTTTTATATACTTAACAATTAACTGATTAATCCAAAATCCAAACAATAGTTTCATTTGAGTTTAAATCAGTTCTGAAAAACATCTAGTAGCAGCCCTACATACAGTATATATCTACTCTCCAGTCTTCCAGCTGCTGCCTTTTTTTTTTTTTTTTTTTTACACAGCACTAAAGAGCTCTGTTTGGCATTACACACACCACCCAAACCTTGGAGAGATCTCTGTGTGCCTCTGCATGGGCTCCTGTAGATCAGTATGCTGCCATGGCAAGTGAGGAAGTGTTGTCAAAGGCTCTGAAAAGCTCTTTGATAAACGCTGAGGGCCACCACCCCAACTCTCTCTATCTCCCTCTTGGTTCCTCTCTCTCTCTCTACTCGCAGACTTAGAGAACTGGATCAGACGTGATCAAAGGTTTATTTGAATTGTTTCTCTGCCTCAAGGTGTGAGGTCAAAACATTTACAGTGATACCAATGTCTCAGATAAGAAAGCACAAGGTGATAAGTCTCAGCACTGCAACCCCTTAAATTGATCATTTTTCTTCCTACAGCTCTCTGGATATTTGGATATATAGTCTCACAACTACTTCAGATAAGTGTTAAAGTGAAAGTTAGAGCAAATCTGAAGCACTACTTCACACATAGAAGTGCAGCTGAATATACACAGATACACTTGGCTGTACAGGCACATACACAGTCACACCATCACACTGTGACAAGCATTGGCTGATCTAATTTGGTAGTTCCATCTAAATTGGAAGGGTTAGTGTCAGATGACACCAAAAACAACAACTTGTTCATCATGCATATCATAAGTGACGCACTGTTAACACTTGGGTGTATTCTTAACCACATTTCGTGCGCCATATGTAATTCCTGTCAGTGCCAAATGAAAGCGGGTCTAGTAACTGATTAGGTTGAACTGAACAAAATGAGTTACAAGGAACAAAAAAGCATTTGTACAAAAAATAAATCAACAGATAAATGAGTCATATTACACCAATATTAAAAGATTCCATAAATACTATTATTTGTACACATACATTAAATATCGTCACAGCAAAAGAGCACAGTTGGTTTACGTTGAATTTTTCTTAACACATTTCAAGACAGTTAGAAAACAAAGCCTTCACACCTACAGCTGCTGAAAATGCAAAACCACCTTGTGTATAGGAAAGTGTTGACATTAAACACTGTGTGACTGTACATTAGAAAATAAAAACACATAACACACTCTGTTATGCTTTGTTTGCTGTTAAAACTACAAACACTCAATATTATCTCTTCATTTCACTTTTTTTAAGCTCTCTTTATGTGTTTATGTTTTGCATTGTTCAAGCTCAAAAAAGTTCTACTGATGAAATCCAGATTAGACAAAAGGGGACTGACCGGAGTTTTTGTAACTGCACCAACGTGTTTCTTTATTTTATCAAACAGATGAAGGAAACAGTAACATTTAGATACTACACCAACTGAAATTTGTTTTCCAGAATGTTGTGGAGTGGTTTCAATATTTTGTATTAGGTTTACCAATTAGCCGTTAGTACGTTATGTGTTACAGTAATGTACTTTTTTCAGTAGACTATGGAGTAGTGTAGGGAAGGCGTTTACTGTTAGCCTCTACAAAAACAGAGTAAATACTGTCTCCTGGTAACTCATTAAGTTACATATGTATTTACATAACATATTGTGTTTCTGAGATTACAGCTGTCCACCGTTAGCTTTGCCAACATTCAGTCAGTTAGCCGTCAGTTTAGAACAGGTCTTCTCGGGAGTATTGCACCAAGACAATCCAAAATGTATCAAGCTACACACAATACAGTGAGCTGATTTCATACTAATCTATTCAGACTAATAGGATTTGATGTATATTTTTTCTTTTTTTAATAATGAAACTCTGACTGAAATCAATAATTTCCTCATTTTTTATTTCAAACGATTTATGTCTAGTTATATCTTCTGCCATACAAATTGTATGGACAATGGAACATGGATGGATCTCTTTTTAGCCAGTTCCGAAAGGCATTTTTATTATTAAATGCTGCTGAATGGTAATTATTTATCTCAGTTCCTTGGCTGCTGTCATCCTTTTAAATTTATCTGTAAATAAAACAGCACATGGCTTCACTTATTCAACTGACTACATTCTTTTTTACACTTTTTCCCAACATTGTTAATTACATGCTATGCTTCATCCCAACTTCATAATGTGCACATATGCTGTTTGAATGGAAAAGAGTGCACACAACTATCAGGAAAGCTTCCAGTTTTATTTTATTAACTCACATTTTTAAACATCATACATGGCAAGCCAATAAAAAGCATGCTCCCTGTTATTTTAACTGCCTGGGGGTTTCCACACACAGCAGCAGCTCCATTCTGTGGGGGCTGCCCAGTATTACCAGAAAACTGCCTCTGGATCATTTGGAAACTCGCTGCCTTACATCTGGGCACTTCAGTAGCAGTTGTTGAGGGGAGGCCAAAGTGTTTCTCATTCGCCTCCCACAACTCGGATAATCCCAGATGGTCTAAGGAGTCAAACTGGCAACCTTGCAGTCACAAACCCTCCTCACAAGCCTTCAGGCCACAGCTGCCTTTCTTGTTGATTGGTAATTTCCTCCTGTAGAAAACTGGATGCTTCAAAACATAAAGTGCACTCCAGATGTTTGAAGTGTCATAACATAACAATGCAGGTGGTGGACTGACAGTGAGGTAGATTTTGCTCCTTGTCACTGCCAGCAAGTATCTTCTGTCAAGTCTGCCACACGAAAGAGGAGCCATTTTTCATTTGCTGCTGTTTGGTGGGTTTGCATTTGTGCACATATCCTTATTTTTATTATATATATATTTTTTAATATATTTTTTATACTTAAAGCTTTTACAGCTCACCACTGTTATCACAGTGACCATGTGTTATATGGGATTCATGTCCTCTTATGATTTTCTTCATATTTCATAAAGCTGCCGTTGAGAATGACCACTGAAAAGACTGATGACCTATCGCAGCTCCTTTAAAGGCGTTGCTCAACTCTCACATCATTTTTTTGAACTGTGTGTCACTCTTCCACTCCCATGACTGCATGTGCCGTATGCGCCGTGACATCTTTGCACACTTACTGTAAAAGCAAATCAATGCAGCTGTGCACTGAATCAACACATCTAATGTTGTTGCTTGTCAAGTGTGGCTGTTGTCAAGTGTCAGGGAGATAGCCAGAGGGGAATACAAGGTATTTATCTGAGATATGCTGTCTCTCGTCTCCTTACCACGCGCCTCACAGTTATCCGAAGACTCGGACACACTACGAGCCCCTGTCCATCTATTTCTCTGCATAACATTAACCCCAGGACACCAGTCAGTTACTGACTAATTAATCTACTTAAATTGGCAAATTTGCATTTATTGCCATCTGGCAATTCTGGTAATGAACACAAACAACTTGCTAATTGATCGTCACTTTATGTTTGCATATGAAAACATTTGGCTCATATGCAGGCATTGTAATAGTACTGTCTGTGCTTTAAAGCAGCTCTTTTGGACATGCTGCGAAGCTGTCTTACTCACCTCTATTTATAAAGTTTTATTTCACATAACAAAGTGGTCCCAGAGCAGCTAAATAAGATCTCATTTTGTTTCCAAGGAGGTCTGATGACTGATGATGGACAGCAAGTAACTAATAATGTACTTGACACACTGATGAAAAACAAATGATTGTGCTGTGTGCAGGTGTTGAAACTATAATTGGGCCACTATTGTACAGTACTCTCTTTCATCATAGAGGGATCAATAATCCCGTGGAGGGAACCCAAGAAATTATCCTGGAGATCAGCTTGTACGCTTCAGAGCTGACGATGCCACAGGCGAACACGAGAGAAACACAGCAGCCTTGAATTAAATGAAAAGTTTTCACTCAGACCACAAATATTACTGCCTTTTAGCATATAACGAGCCCTTGAAAGACAGAGCGCCCTCAGTGTGCTTGAGGAATACACTGCTTTGTCTAGACATGTTAAAATTTTATGCTTCAAAATAAAATTCATGCACCGTTCTGGTAATAAATACTCTTTTTGTGTATTTGTATGAGTAAGAGAGGGGGGGGGGGGCAAAAAGAGAGAAAAACTACTGACAGTGTTTTTTAGGAATAACAACCAACAACAGTTTGTTTTCATGAATATCCACAAGGAAACATTACATTTAGGGTTTGAACATGAAACTTTGGAGGACTCACAGGACGCAGCCAAATAGGTCTGTATCACAGTTTCACTTATATTTTCAGCCTGACGAAAATATAATCATCTGTACAAGTGATGATTTTTTATCTTTTTGATGATCATTCACAAGTGTTAATGTGAAGAATAAACCTTGCCAGACAGTTTCACGAGGTGTGGATAAAGTCAATTCTTTGTTGTAAATAGAGGTCTCAAAGGGGAAAACGTGTGTTTTCAATCCAAGCTGTATTCATGCCTGTGAAGACGAAAGGTTCACATGATTACCATGTTTCAAAGCAGCAACACATCACATACAGTAGTGTTGCTTTGGCCTTGGATAGGAGGCACCTTAGATCACCTTGTGCTACCTTCTGCACAAAAAGAGACTCTCACATTGTACATACCAGTGTGGCTTTATTTCTGATGAAAATTCTTGTCAAAACAACCGAGCACACTTACAGTGTGAAGTCTGGTGATTGATAACAGTTGAATTGCCCATACAGTTGAGTTTTCCACCCCCTTTCGTTCATGGCAGAAATGGTTATGGTTCTCCTGTAAAATCCAGCAAAGACTAAATTGTTGAAGGAAGTAATTTCATTGGTTCAGGTGGAGGAAATTGATATAGTCACACTATATGTGGATTCTAATCGAACAAAATGGACATGACAAAACTGAAATTAGAAAAACAGGGAGATTGATGGCGGTGCAAAGAAATGAAAAAGATCTTTTAATAGGTGGAGGCTTGTGGAGAAGCTTGTTTTTGACACAAACACCAAAAGTCTTTTATTCATCTTAAGTCATTTATTCAATGATTAAATATCTTGCCCTGAGGTCATGTCTTACTTTGTGTTAATTCAAAAGCTATTTTTCATATGGTCATCGGTGCTTTCAGATTGTGCTGAAATTATTAAAATGTCAAAATATCCACAGGAGCTTGTTTTTTTTGGTGAAAACTATTATGTTGTGGATCAATTTTACAAAAGAGACAATTGAAATGGACTCAAGTAATCTTGTCCTCAACCTAAGGTGAAACGCTGACTGTGATGCATGACTTGACAGTTTCCCCATCCCTCAAATCTATTGTTTTAAATCGACTGTGCTTTCACACGATTCAATTATACAGTCAATATTGCAGGGCTGGCTTTCTACCGCAAAAATATTTGATGATATGAGAACCTTGTGTGACCCATTTATTTTGATTTGGGAAAACAATTGTATCTCATCCCTAATGTCTGTCGTGGGCAGGGTTCATAAATCACTCAGCCGGCTGCGCACAAATGTATGAAGGGTGCTGTGAGTTTAGCGATATCAAAAGAGAGCAATTAACACAGATTATGTCATGTATTCGTCGGTGATATGTTTAAAATAAAGCACTAGCGTAGGCTGCCAACAGATCTCTGATAGTTCCATCATAGCAGGAGTCAAAAGTTGAGCTGTCCTTAACAGAATAAAGCTTTCTAATCAGAATAAAATCCTTAGAGAATCTTTGAAGGTATTTTTCTCTCTGAAGAGGCAAACACAGTGTCATTCACTGTATATGTTTCATGCAAAGCAGAGGAGAATAAGGGCTTGAGCTTTAACACTGACGATAGATCAAACCTCTTGTGTTACCAATACACTGCCTACTATTTTCTTGCTCTCTTGTCTTTTCTTCCCATGAAAGAGAATATAAAAAAGACCTCCACCACTGCAAGAGAGAGGGAGAGAGAAAGTGAGTGCAAGGGAGAGAGTGTGGAGAGATAGTGTTTATTGCTTGTGGGAGGTGAATGATGGCGCAGCATAAAAACCCCACCAAACCGAGCAGATGGAGCCTATGTGACAGTAAAACCCCAAACGTCCGCTGAAGGTTTTTACCAGTGACTTATGAAAGCTATCTGTCAAAACAAAGGCAAGCGTTAGCAGGATGATATGCTAATGAAGCAGCATTGCTCCGGTGACAAATTATGTTCAAAAAGTAAATTGTTTCTCATAAGAGCCCTCAGTGTGAGCAAGGACAGTGGTGAGTGTGAGATCATTGGCCCGGGAAATGACAGGAGACAACTGATTAGTGAAGTTCACTGCAAAATGGAAACTATAAATCCTGGCTTTTTTGGGGAGGAACTGTTCCAACAAAAAGGAACTGTCTCAATAAAAAACAAATTAATAAATAACTGAAAGGTATTATGGTCTCATGCTGTTACATCTTCCAAAAATCAATGGTGAGATGACTTTTACACAGTTTGCAGCAATATGCTCTGCATCCAGACCCAGGCGGCCTTATTTATATATTTCAGGAAGTGGAGGACAGTAACTGTATTTAACTATTTACTTGAGTATTTCCATTTCAAGCAACTGTATACTTCTAGTCCACGACAGAGAGGTAATACCCACTACACTGCAGGTCTTTAAAAGCCATAAAAATCATTGACCTCACAAGGTATTAAAAAGTCTTGAATTTAATTTGCAAAGGTCACATTTTTTTCTTACCTGCTGTAGATTGTTACTTTTTTTTGGTATATGGTATATATTTATTCATTATATCACTAGAAATAATTGTTACAGCTGGTAACTAAAAACTGAATGACCACAAAAAAGTATTAAATTGTTTTCCATGTAGTTATAAAAAAAAATCTTAAATTTGATTAGGTGAACTCTGCAGAAACCCTGAATTTGACAGCTGTAGTAATATGTTTCTTTACAGATTATGATTTTAAAATTATGCTAAGCCTGTAAAATATGATGGATTGCTTGTAACCTCTTACAAAAAAAAAGCTGTGTCTTTTTGGTGTCCGTTTCCAGTGCCTCTGATCTGTTAACCACTCCACCAAACAGAGATTCCCCTTCTAAACTTGTCGGATAGTTTCATTTATTTAAAGACCCAAAAAGGTAACACTCACATGAACTTTCACAAGAAACACAAAGATTGGAGAAAAGTAAAAATTAAATTTCATTACGACCCCTCAAATTTATCTCATGACCCTTTGGAAGGGACCTGACCCTTAGGTTGGGAACCACTGGACTAAATCTGACAATATATAAAGTAGTAAAAACTAACTCCACCTTGAGCAACTACAGCTGCTACTTACACATTGATGCGTATTAAAAATCTAAGAATGCGACAAATAATTATGTATTAACAATAACAGTTTACACGGTTGTACCAGTGCTTAAGTAAAGGATCTGAGTACTTCAACTTAGCATTGTCAAGTTGTAACAGTGTTTTTACACCATGGTACAATGGGAGAGCAACTACACCACAAAACCTTAACAGAAGTTGATAAAGTATTAGTACACTTTTACAAGTCCACATTTAAAGTAAAAATAAAAGCAGTTAAAGTTGAGAGAAAAGGGAGATTGCTGTGAACAGAGGGGGCATTGTGTCTGCAGCCAAAGCCTATGAAGGTAAGAAAGGGCAAAGCTGCAGGAGGTTTTATGACTGAGTTATTGTCAATGTTTACATGCCAGGTGTCAATGGTGTCACAGATTGCCATCCCAGTGTTCTCAGCAAGGCTTCGGCACGGTAAACAGACTTCAAAGGAGTCGGCTCTGTGCTGAAGCAGAGACACATATGCACACATGCGCAAATTCACACACTCACACACAGCCACGCTCACACTCAGGTAAGCGTCTATCTATCAAAGCACACTCCTGCACACATACACACATGCATAATGACATATAAGTGTGTTGCACTGTATAGAGAATGGCTAAATCACACAGAAAGTGCACAGCTCTGAGGAGAAACTCACTTGAAATGTCATGCTGGGCTGGAGTACAGTATGGGCATGTCAGGGTGGATGATTTGATGTGTGCACGTGTGTTTCTCTGAGGCTATATGTGCACTGTTATGTGGATTGTGTGTGTGTGTGTGTGTTTGTGTGCAAAGGCAAATATGTGAGCCTGTGCTCAAAGTATTTGTTTATGAGGTTTTACCCAGATGGATTGTGGGGATTCCGTACTGTGCTGCCTGCAAAATCTAATTAGGATGAACTTTTCAAATAATCCATTATTAGCAAGAGTGGATGATAAAGGGAAAACAAAGACAGGACTAAGTTTTGTTATTTTCTGTTGCCTCACAAAGCCTCTGCATCTTTCTTTAAATTTAGATTCTATTTTATTATTGTTTACACTGTGAAGCTGCTTCTCCAAATAGGTAAAAGAGCCCATAAGACAGTGTTACATGGCATTGCAACAGTATTTACATTATTAATAAACTCAAATGACTTCCAATTCTGTGTTGCCTTTGTGTGCTATAGGCCAATTGGTATTCCAATTGTATAAGATGTTTTATGAATCATGGAGCCGATAGCTTCTGGTGAAATATTTTCCACATCATAAAAAATCTGCTCATATATGCACAGCAGTTGTGAGGACAAAGCTGAAGAGTTTGGTGGAGCAGTAAAGGTTTGATGTTTTAGGGGGTTTGAAGGTTTGCAAATCTAAAAAAAAAAAAATATATCATCCTTCATCTCTTATGCAGGCAGTGGATGTGCCTTGAGATACTCGTTTTGCTGAGCCACGGTGGAGTGTTTGATTTCAAACCAATTTTTAGCTGATCATTATATTTTATTAAAAGCATCTCAGTTCATTATATAAAAGCCCTCTCCAACGCTGGGAAGAAAAAAAACAAGCCTCGTATCAAAAACCACATGCAGAACTTGGGAGTGTGAGCCTTTAATAGGAATCAGAGGTTACGCATTTATGGACCAAACAAATGCTGCCATTCAGAGTTTTACACTTTTCTGTTCGGTTATTCCAGACTGTATTCTTCTCCTGCATAGGTAGCTCATCAGCTCCCAGCTTTCTCTCAGAGCCATATTAGATGGGTAAAGATGGAACTTTCAATTTATTTTCTTCTTTTTGAATTATGTTCTTTGCTGCTTTGCCATTGGGCCAACCAGAATTTAGCTTGTCCGCTACAGCGTGGTCCTATGAGGCCATACGTACCATGGGGGATGCTGTCATCAACAAATCTTTAATATTTAATCATGAGAACACAGCAGCAAATCACATCAGAGCTGAAGCATGCTAGATCATATTGTCTGATCCAATAGCATGCTCCTGCGTTGCTATCAATTACAACTTTGGCACCCAACTAATTTGTTTGAGGGCTGGATTGGTAATTTGATTTCGGGCTCACTCACTTGATTTCCCTTACCCATTAATTTCATTTGCACTTGCCCATCAGCGGCACCAGCACATGTTGAGTCACCCACGTCCCAGAGCTCATCTTAGCCCAGTCTTATTAATACCACCAGTTGTGGCAAGTGCCAGCCTGACACTCACACAGCATGCAGCCGCCGCTCTCATTCCAAGCCATCACCGCCTGCATCTCTCCTTCAGTGGCTTGGAACCTCTTAACCTGTCCACTCTTCACCTCACCAGCCGGCTCACACTCATGGCTTCTCCTGAATATGAATTCCGAGCCTTCCGCCTGCCAAATGGTGCCATCTTAAAATCCATCTTTATTCTGGGCAAAGACTTCTAATTAGAATGCATGTCTTTGGAAAGAAACTCATTATAGAAATTATTTTTAGAATTGATATGACATAGAGAGCTGCATTTTGTAAAGAATAACCCATTGTGTGATTGTTAGGCTTAAGTAAAGAGCTTTATGAATATACAATGATCAAAGAGATGAGAGGGAGATAGTGTCATTACTGTAATGAGTCTATTTGAAACATCAAGATAAATTACAGGAAAAACATGTTTGTATTCTAATTTGTATTCCAAAAAACAGTGTATCCAATTAACCTTTGATGACATCTCCATCATTGTGATCCAGTCCTGTCTTTAGCTTACAGTAAGGTGGAAAAATAAATTATTTAGAGTGAAAAAGACATTATTTTGTTAGCTCGTTAATAAAGATTGAAACACACAAGCAGGAAAGTCCTTAAAACGAATAATAGGATGCAGTAATATTCCCTGATGAAAAAAGTCCCAGCTTTAACAGTTAAACTCACTCAAATCCCATTTGTATTGATAAGCCCACTAAAAAGTGTCATGTTAAAGAGACTTCTGTTATTGAAATTTTAACAAGGATAAATGGCAGAGACACAGTGGCACCCTCGGGGGAATCGTCCTCCCGCTCAACACTGGTGTTACAAGGATGTCTTCTGTCGTAATGCTTAAATGAACCGGGCCGTAATTTGAGTGCCTCTCTATATTTCATATTTCATAACTTGTCTTTGAGTGAGCGTAATTCCTTTTCCATATGGGAGCTTAGCTGTAAAGAATGAATAATAAAGGAAACCCAAACAATTATGAGGCTTTAGTCGCGCATCGCTGGCCTTGGTAATGTCACTTGTCTGCGAGGGGAAGTGTTTTGTCTTAGTTAGAAGCTCTGTCACCCCCGGGCTTTTAGATTCCTGTTTGTAAACTGTTGCTATACGTCCCTTGAGGTTTCTAATTTTTTTTTTTTCCTCTGATGCCATGCAGATGCAGTTTATTGGCGTGTGTGTGTGTGTGTGTGTGTCTTCAGGTCCCATGAGGTGACACCATCTTTAGAAAATCTATCCTGAGCACACATCTGGCTAGAAAACAGACAGAGCTGTGCTGAAACACACAACCCTGCAGACTTCTTTTCCAATATAAAAAAACAGATGTTACATTGTGTTAAACAGAAATAATGAAAAAGCAGTATTTCACAAACTTAACTATTGCTTTTTCTCCCCCTCTGTGTTTAATATTGCATACTGATGTGGGGGCCGAACGGGGGTTTTTGATATCACTCTCCTGCCGAGTGTGCAACCGTGCCACCTATTCCCCAACTCCCCACCCCTCTCCCTGCTAAATTATCAGGCCCTCTTTCATAAATAAGAATGAACAAAAACACATTTGTGGTGTATAATAAGATGCAGTAATTAATGTCATCGATTCACATCTGTAAGGATACTGACTGGGAGAAATGTGATTACTTTTATCACATTTCAAAACTTGGGAGTTAGTTTCGGAGCCCTGTAACTCGGTTAGCGCGCGACTGTGGAGAGAGGGAGAGGGCTGCTCTTGCTTCGTGATTGATGAGCGCACACCGGGCAGACTATTAAAAAAGCTGCAGCGTATTCCACAGACAATGGCAATAAACATATTCAGGGTGCTGAATTCAAAATGACTTATTTAGGGAAAGAAAATGCTTTTTTTTTTCTTCTTTTTTTTGCACCATAACCATAAACCTTGGATTAATGGGGAATACCGTGCGCACATTTAAATATGCTACTACACAACGCATCCTACAACACAAACACAGACGCCTATGTTCGCCGTTTGCTCCTTTGTATATAAAGATTGCTGATCTTTATTACGATCAAGACCATAAAATGACCGTGATTATTACGTATATCAGGCACTAACACACACTGTTAAACACATAGTTTGACATTTTGGGAAATACACTTACATTATTTGTTTTCTTGCTGAGACTAAGAGAAGAGGATTGATACCACTCTTGTGTCTTTATGGTGTCTATGAAGCTGAAGCCAGCAGCTGGTTATCTTACCTTAGCATAAAGATGGCCTGTAAACAGATAGAGAAATCTAAGTTAACTGCTAGCTGTGGCTTCATATTTTCTGTACAGATGAGATAGTACCATCGATCTTCACATGTAGTTTCTGTCAGAAAAGTAAAAACCCCTATGTCCTAAAATGTTGATCTATTCCTTTATAGAGGAAAAAAAAATCCTACTCTCAACAGCAGCAAAACGGACTTAGAAAGAAATAATTTGGCAGTCGGTACAGATGTGCACCTATCCGGGAGTCTGAAAAGGTTATGATTAAAATAGTGCTCAGCAGTGGAAGATGAATTGTAGCCTCTTATTCAAAAAGAAATATCTTTGGAGATAGAGCAGACGATTAGCAATAATGTAGATGCTTTGCAAAATGAGGGAGCTGTTAGGTGGAGAGAGAAGGAGACAGAGAAAAATCCACATTGTAACAAATGGATAATTTATAAATGCACTGTTCGTGGCGATAGCTCCAGAGATGACAGAGTACATACATCTGTAAATTGTAGTAGATGAGAGTTTAATAGCAAAGTAATGAGTGTTTTGGCTCTAAATACAATATGCAGCTCAAACACAGTCAAAATTCTTCAATAAACATCTCATCTGATGAAGGTATTTCCACTTTTACTCTTGTCCCAGGTTTATATTGTTTCACCCAAAAACCAGAGCAGGCACCTACTGTACGCACACGTTCATACAGTGTGAGTGTGCATGTGTGTGCTGTATGAGGACCGACAGGTGCTCCATTATTCAAAGTATCTCCCTGGGCTTTAAAGCTCTGACAGAGAACTAGACGAGGTTTCTCCCTGCACGCTGTCCAACCCCCCACCTCCACCCCCATCTCATCCCCCTCCTCCTCCCCCTCCCTTCAACACACCCCCCTCCCGACCGCAAAAATATTACCAGAGCTTCCCTGGGGAGAAGCGGAAGGGAAACGTGATCTGGAAGAGAGGGGCGAATCCACCACAACAACAGCTGTTTCCAAATCACAACAACCTGGGGAAGGGTTGTGGGTTATATTTTATGGGTGGAGAGGGACCACGGATGTTCATTTATTTATCTCCACAGTCAGCATTGAGAGGTGTGTGTGTGTGTGTGTGTGTGCGTGTGTGTGTGTTTGTGACAAGATCTGTCATAGCTCACTTTTTACTTATACAGGAAAAAGCCTAAGGTCACTAGTCACTCTGTAGAGTGCTGAGACATATAACACCACAGTCAGTCATGTGCACAAATGATGAATATGTAAAAATAATCAATTTCATGCGTCAAAATATTATAATCAATGTACGGAACATAGAAAGTCTTATTGAGTTGGTCTGATGCCATTTACTTTCCTCTTCACTTGCTTTCATAGATTCCACTTCTCCACGGGTACAATTATGCTGAGAGCAATTTCATATTTCAAGTATGCAAATATCGATACTGTGTGGCCACAAACAGTCCGTATGTGGAAAATATGTAGGCTGCAGCACAGTAATCCTTTTGAAGTGCCGTCCTATAGTGCAGTGTTTAAAATCTAAATTAGCTTGCATGTGCATTTGAACACATACATGCTCACGCAGACGGACACACATAGGGATCTAAATTAGCCTAATGGTTCTCAGTAGACCTAACACCAAACACACATGCCTCTGGTGGGGTAAATGGAGGGGCATGTGTTGGAGCTGAATACAAACACAACCATTAGCAGTTGGAGCAGGCCAATCTATGGCAACGACCTTGGACTTGAGTTGGTTCCTATTCGCTCCTTTGCTACACGCTGTTATTAATGTGGTTATCTCCTAATTTACATTCAGAAATAATACCTCATCTGATGTTATTTACCTTTAGTGGGACAAACCAGGAGCTGTGCTATTGCATCATCAGAATAAACCATCAGGATCAGGCTGGGGGAGGTGATAGGAGAGAGACTGAAAAAAATCAGTACCTGAACCAGGATACACCTGCAATGTAGACGGTGTATTCATATACAACTGAACCGCTTAAGCATATGTGTTTTGTTTAAAACATAACACTGCTGATTTGAACTGTTTCATTCAATCACTGACTGTGTAGTTTGTCCACTTTTTTATGATTTAAGTGATCACTTCATTGTTCAAAGGCACTTAAGTACATAATCAGTCACTGAATGCATCACAGTTCATATCACTACGACAGTCAGCACTGACTCTGACTGTCCTCAGTTCACGGGCCTGTTCCAGCTGTTATGATCAGGCCTATACAAACACTGTTTAACAGGGTTAATATCTTACCAGGTAACTATTTGCAGCAGAATAATTACCTTGTGTTTGTTTACGTAGTTTTTGTGGTAGTTCAGAAACTTAAAACAGTGCTGTCAGTCATCAGCGGGGAATTTCCACCACTCAATGCCACCGATTTGATCAATGACAATGGTGATTCACTTCAATTCATTTTTAATATTTGGTGTCATGATTTGTTTGGACATGTTCTGAACAGCTGTAGTTCCTACAGATTATGTTTAGGCTTCATCCCTAAATATGAAGAAAACATTTCACTAGTAATGCACATCAAACATATCAGCACATTGATCACTGTAAACCTGTTTAATTTGTTTTCTCTAATATAGCCACTCATGCCAAGAAAGTATTTGATTGTGAAACACTGCTGTCTTTGTTGAATATTTAAAAAGAAGGGCAGGACAAGGTAACTTTTCAATTTTCAACAACAAAAACCACAATCTTTCTATAATTAGCCCAAACCAAACATTCTGAGATGGAAAAAAAAAGTGCTGCCAGTGAAAATATTGTAATCCAAACAGCAATTAGGTTTCTGCCAAAATGTTTATAGAAATGTAATTTTTAGCTGACAGGTGTGATCCAAAGTGCCAAAATGCTCACAAATGTCCGATTCTCATCAAGTCAAAATAATCCAATACATAGACCTCTGTGCAGCTCTGCTCCTGATGTGCTGTACATCAACCAGCAGAGGCCAGGTGTGACAAGGTGGCTGGGAGCACATTTTTCTCATTTATACTTAATGTATTTATAACCATGACATGGTTAGTTTGCGTTTGAATTACATGCCACCAACATTTTCTGTTTAAAAATCAAAACACAGACAAGTATGGTTAAGTTCAGTTATTGATTATTAATTTAATCTCCATTTTTGTTGAGTTAAGTATCAGCCTTCTTTGTTCATACTTTGCTCTCCAGGTGTTTGAAGAAACAGACACTTCCTGCTTCTTTGCCCTTGCTGATGTCAGCAGTGATGTCACAGGTTATACCACCTGTGGGGGAATGTCATTGGGTTTAATGTATTATGCCAATAAGTTGATTGCTAATTTGTTTGGGCTTTTGTTTTTTAGATTTGAGCATTTTCTTGGCAAAATGGTGTGGGATGTTTAAACTTTGCTTCTACTGTTGATGTTTACTGATCCACCAAAAACTGCCATTTAGCTGACACACCCCTGGGAGAAATATGGCTCAGCCTAACCTGCACAGCAGATTGGAGGGCCTGTTTGAAAAGGAGTTCTTTGTCAGTCAAGAGTTTAAAGTCGAAAGTTGTGTTTTTCCTCATGTACTCTGGTTGCCACTGAATATATTTTTCTGAGTCTACCTCCTGTCACCTTTACAGACCCTCTAACCAGACTTCTTTACAACCAAGCAAAGGAGTACTGCAGGCCTTTGCTAGGTGGCTCAACATTTTGGAAACACTGACAGCAACTACAAGAAATGGTAAGAATGGCAGTTGTAGTAATATTATTTGCAAATGTGTGTGGGGAGAAAATTTGTCCTGGTGTGTATTTGTGTAGAAACTGTAAATATGTACATGTCTTTTCACAGGTCTCTACACTGCTGCCATCTGCAAATGTATATGGTCGTTCTCCAGGACAGAGCTGGCTGAGCAACGAACCAATCGACTTGTCCACTCTGTTGAACCAGCAAGTGTCTCGAGCTGAAGCCTTGCTGTAAGTACATGTTCGTGTTCTTTTCGGTTGTTATACATAGTAAGCAAGAGGCAGCATGAGCCTGCAAGCTTGGGCCCAGGACACAGACTACAGAAGAGAACTAGACTAGAAACAAACAGCTGCCTCACACATTAGTAGATCTCAGGCACAGTAGGAGTTCTTATTCACATTTACAGACTTGCATACACATTTACACAAAGTGCACACATACAGATTGAGATACAGTTTCACAACTCTCCACACACATTTTCAAATAATCCTGCAACAATAATACCCTCATAAGAAAGCCTCTAACTGCATTACATGGCTCACCATGGTTAAGACTCCATGGACCACACGCTGTAACTGAGCAAGTGTGTCTGTAAAGGCTCAGCACTCTGTTCCTATCATGGCCCCTATGTGAGAACGCTTACAAATGTCATGGTGCCTGTTAAGTTACAGTTTATTCCTTAATTCTTGAATAGAGCCACTTTGTGTTTTCCCCATTGGTTGATTTCATAACTGTCATTTTAATTGTAAAGCCTGTTAAGTCTCTTGGGTTGCCAAAACATCCTGCTATAATGGATTCCTAAAAATGTGATGTGTATCAAGAGGATTATTTTCCTCCTTCCTGTTTTGAACTACAACTTCTTAACCTCAGTCAGGGGCGCTGACTTTGATTCCACCCAACTGATAAAGTGACAGATCAGGATAATGACAGTTTCTAACATTTGGAGACTGTCCTTTGTTGCTATTCCTGTTGTATTCTAAGATGTTTTCTGGATGAGAGATCTGAGAACCGTAGTGCACAACAACTTTTCACCAGGGGGATTCTCTGCCATTCCTTCCCTCTGATGTGGGCCTTCTCGCTCTTATTACCTTTTTTGTTGTCTTCTTTTTTTTTTTCCTCCTGTGTTTTTGTTTCGCTGCACCATCTGTCTGTCCTGTGCTTGTTAAATCAGTTTGCCCATTCACGGCGCCCTCTGCCTCGACTTCACCCCTGGCACTTTCCATTTAGTCTCCAGAACCACAGAATGATATGCAAGTCTGAGTCAATCCACCCCGAGTTCTTGGATGTTTGTCAAACAATGCTAGAACAACAGCGTGATTTGTTCTGTGCACAAATCTCAACAGTCTATACCCTCTTGGCATTGTTAAGGGAAGGCAGCAAAGGCAGAAGCAGACATGGAGAAAATATCCTATCAATCTACAGGATATTAGCTGCAAGGCACCAGTTCATACTGCCAATGATGTAACCCTGTGTGCCAGTATGAGCAAGTGCCACAATAAATTACTTCACATCATCCAATGCTTTTATCTGATGATAACACTCTGTGTGGGTTGTGTGATTTCAAGCTTAAGATTTTGTTGTTGTGGCAGTGGTAGCATGGTGATTAAGAGTGTGTGAGGGGGAGAGGGAATCAGAAAACAAAACTGTGTACAAGCCTGTAATTGTGCAGGGTTTATAATTTATGCAAAGGATAACACATTCGAATCCTAAAACCTGGAGACCCTGGCCAGCACTCCCCCAACTGTAGTCACATCTTATTGTGAAAATAATGCACTTATTCATCTGACGCCCTTTTTTTTTTGAGGAACTCATTAGCGAGGGGTAATTTTTGCTCAGTTTTAACAAGGGGAGAATGGTTCAGCTATTTCCAAAAGAACAAATAATTCTAATTATGGACATAAAAACACTGTGTATATTTACTTTATCGTAAGTGTTAAGTAATTATATTTGTTTGGGCTTCCATCCATCCCAAACTATAGTTTACTGTGCAAATATTTACTGTGATTTCCACTCACATTTCCTCCATGAATTTGAGATGTGTGTCTGCCGCCAAAAGAAAATTGCAACCAGATTCTTCCCTCATTATAGAAAGCATCCTTTTTTCCCTCCCACCAATACCTTCAGGCTTGTATTAGTGAAATAACAGCAGTTTTACTTGGTCCAAGCTGAGCTGGCAGTAGATAAGAGGAATGTGTGGGCGGTGGGCACCTTGGCATACCTGTGCAACCCTGGACTTGGTGGGCCAGTGGGTGACATTGCCAGACTGTAGACCAGTTGGCAAAGACATCATCCTGATCGAGATCGGCTGAGGATCTGGTTTCCAAGGTGGGCAGAGATTTTTAAGGAAACAAAAAAGAGGCTTTGATTTTATTTGATTAATTGTTGAAATAATAACTCCATATCTAACTACAGAGGCAGGAGAGAGAGATGGAGAGACAGGGAGAGTTGGAGGGGTTACAGTATTAATCTGATTGCTCACCAGTATTAGCTACTGTCTGGCTGCCAACATCCAGAAACAAGCGTTTGCCAAAGCGATGTGAATACCAGACAGCACATCCATCTCTGTCCCCCCACATAAATCTACAATGCAATCCTCCCAGAATATTTAACAAAAACACTCTTGCTAACCTATCCCATTTACTGGCTACTAATTTTCTGTCGTCGTAGCCCATTAACCTTAAATTTATCACTAATCTCACATTACAGGCAGATTAATGTGAAATAAAGCCACGTAAACAGATGTTACACTAAATAACTCGATCATTTACTACCAATTACCAATTTGTTTACTTGTTATGTAACTTAAATGAGACAGTGACGAGTGGATACTTGTGCTGGGGGAGATGCAGGTCCTCGCCGGGACGTAATCCAGAATCCATGCTGGAAGAATAAAGAATGAATTATTTAACATCATCTTGTTAAAATTACAGGAGTATTTACAGGTCAGTAATGGTAACACAATAGATAATTCACATGAAAGTGATGGTTATTTTGTAAAGCACATTATTTATATGTACAGAATGTGCAGACAATTACCTGAACAACTGTGAAATATAATGCAGTTTAATATAACCGTCCTGCAATAATCACAATGTAAGTAAACAAAGTGTCTTTCTCTTTTTACGAGCTCTTAAACTGGGGGTAACCCTATACATACAGTCGAGGTATATGCAGTATTTACAGTAAACCTGTCTGTCCTTAGCATCAGCGCTCATCACCACATTATTTCAGTCTTTTCTGTAATTTTTATTTCAATATAGTTGATATCATTAAAGCAACTGTAATCAAGATGTTTATAATAATAAAGTATTAAATGACAATGTGAAAACAATGAAACACTGTGACAGGGACTGCTCTCCTCAGCTTTACTGAGCATTACTGTATAGTGACTTTCAGCTCATTGTTTAACTGTTCTGCCCATAACTTTACCATTTTCAAACACATGGTACACTATTTGCTCAGCAGCAAACGGCAGACAGACAAAGTTGGCCACTAGCTGGCCAACGTACCGGAGCATTTAGCAGCTAAAGAGCCAAACATTTCCATCTGGAGTTATAGAGACCAAAACAAAGCTAATTACATTACATTTCCCAAGTGGACAGAAACACTACTCTGTATGAATGATACTGTTACACTGTAACTGCTTTAACAAGTTTAAACAGAACAGTTTAAAAGGTGATGATATGTCAGCACTATGTTTACAACTTGTTTCCACTGTCCCAAAAAAAAAAATCTGTTATTGTGGGTTTACAGAATAGCTGCCATAATACTAAAAATGACTCTGCTTTATAGATAGTTTACGTTAGCTTGGCAGCTAATATTACTGTAGTTCTGGATGTAGTGCTGTCATAACTGACAGCTTAGCTAAGCTAGTAGCTAAGTAGCATAACTTAGAGATAATTTGATGAATAAAATAATGAAGAAAACATCACAAACTTTTGGAACTCAAATAGACATTTTGCAGCAAAATATGATACCATATATTGATTTTTAATGAAACACTATTAATCTAATATGGGTCAATTTGGACCCACCTTCCAATGATATATGCATTAAAAGTTCATTTCAGGCCACAGATAGAAAACACTTAATAAGACCAGGCAGGAATCCACACAGTGCTCAAGTCTGTTGTGCTAAATGAATAATTAAATGCTTTACATTATTATGACAACTGACAGCTATGTTTTTAATATAACAGGCAACATGATATCACCCAATAATATGAAAATATTTCACAAAACTGAGGTACAACGTGCGTTGACACATTTGACGTGCTTTCATGGGGTTAAAAACTGATTACTGATATTTTCCCGTAAATTGTGAACAGGTGTATGAATAATTAGATATGAGTCAGAAATCCAAACCTTTTCCAGCAAAGAATTAAAAATAAAAAAGAACAAATGCATACAAAAAGAGTTAAATTTGTCATCTTCATCCTTACACACATGGAAAAACTGGCCAAGAGAAACCAGATTATACATGGCTGCATTTAGCAATGATTTTCAGTCTATTAGTAACAACTCATAATAAATGTGCTCCACTATTTATGAAACACACATATACTTTCAATAATAATGGATGAAAAGGAATCAAAGCATACAACAAATCTCCAATTTGTTTTCTGCTTGCTGCTGTTTCATCTCCAGCAACACCATGTTTACTGACCTGGCAACATGTCATGTTGTGTCAAGTCCTCAGTCCTAAGAAGACTCGCTGAACAGAAAGGTCAGAAAAGCATGCTCATAAAGGAATGTGGACAGCTTTTAGCCTGTGGCTTTGCTTTAATCAAACCCAAATGCAGTTGCAGTCAGAAAACACTTCTGATTTACTCAAGCAACAGTGAACACTGGCTCTGAGTAAGACCTGTAGGATTTATGGCATTGAGGGGATTGACTAAGAAATCGCAACATTTCCTCCAGAGGTATGAGGTGTGCGTGTGTATATGTATTTGTGTGTGTGTCTGTCTGTGTGTACATACAGGGTGTCCTTGTGGCAAGTCCATGCCCTGGGCTGTTTTTTCCCGACTTTGTCAGAAACATGTGGCATGAAGCAATACACCTGCAAGTCATGGTGTTAAGTCATTGGTGCTGTGCACTTCACAGTCCTTGGGCCAGTCCATGGTTAACCAGATTTATTCCTTATCTTGCAGAGAACAGCTTCATGATGAATTTCAAACCTCTTACCTTATTCAAAATTACTGCAGAGACAAACCAACGAGACTTGTGCACTACTATTATTATTTTTTGGCTAATTATGCAGATGAAGGCATTCTTCTCCAACATAATATAACTGCATCGCTGCTTCTATGGCAACAGATACATTTAGTGAGATTGTATTTTTTGAAGAAGGAGCACTGTGGTGTGTGAGCAGCGAACGCCCATTTGTGAAAGCTCTTCCATCAGGATGAGAGACAGCCCACACAGCTCCAAATTGCTGATGAGCTTATTTTTAGTTGAGGGGCTGCCCCAGTGTCTGGTTTACATGTGGGATTGACACAAAACGTAGAGCAGATTTCCCAGTTAATACTTGTATAGCAAGCCTTCCTGCTCCGTAATTAACCAATTAACAAGCAACATGTCCCACCAACACCATACCTGATTCAGTTTGCAATCAGGAATGCTCATCTGCAAAGTTTTAATTGTGCCCGAGGCAATAACTTACTGTTTGTAATCACATTCTCTCTCTCCCTATATTGCACCATGGTGCGTTTGGGAGGAAAAAACTTACTGGCGCAAGCTAATTCGGCAAACCTCCATGTTGGAGGTGAACGCAGTGCACATTACCAGCAGTGCTTAGGGTTTTGCTGAACAACAAAATGAGAGTTAATATGCTCCCCAAATTATTTACACACTGTGCATTTATAGCCTCCGAAGAGAGGTGAGAGGCATGCAGGGGAGCTTTCACTCAACATGTCCCCCTTACGGTAAGGCTGTGTTGAGACCACAGACTGCGGACTCATGCAAAGATAAACTCCCGGCCCCCCATATTTCAAAATGAGATATTAGGTTAATAGTTGCTTTTTTGCGCATAGCAAAGGAGATGGCATCTCAGGGACTGACTCTGGAACCCGAATGCTCAACTTGCATGGTGGAGGCAAGCTCTGTGCCAGAGCCAATCATCGTTCGGGAGGCGGACATGGTACATGGACGAGATGAATCACTAAGCTGTCATGTGTCTGTTTCACATTCTGACTGTGGGAAAGCAAATTATAGGTGACTTAATGTTCCCTTTTCTCTCTGCTTTCTGGTGCACTGCCAGGCCATACACTGAGCCTTTTAGCTCAGTGTATGGCCTGGTAAAAAAAATATAGTCAACTCAAATCCCTCCATTTTCTGCAGGAGACCACGGCCACCCACCACTTTTATAAATACATGGTTGACGCTATTGGTTACAATAGACTTCAAGCAATTACAAGAGTCATGCATTCTAATATGATAGACAGAGGAGAGACTGGGATTAGCTTTGCACTCTTGATGTTACATACACACACCCTAACTGCAAAACACAAACAATCTAGGGCAGCTATTCCAAATCCAATTGTTGTGAACATGAAGCCAGCTAGTTTCAGGCAGTGGGGTGAGTTTGGCCCACACATACCAATTAGGCCCGTTTCCAAAGCAATACTGCACAATGCTGCCCAGAGGACTTCAGCAGAACAAGACTTTGATTTCCCTCAATGTGATAGTAATTTCATATTCCTCTGAAAAGCAACATGGCTACCGAGGCTTGAGTCTCAAGATGAGCAAATGAAGAGCAATTCACAACAAAATGCTTGTCTGGTCATTTACATGCAATTTCTCAAACAAATACGCAAATATGTTGTGACTAGTTTGGTGGGGAGGTATTGGAAGGTTTGTGGGCTTGTGTAAACACAAAAGTCTCTGATACATCCTCAAACCCAGCCAAGGAGGCCCTCTTTTTATTGAGCCCGTAGCGTCCCTTGGTAGCTTTCGTTAACCGCTTGCATTTGATCAGTTATCGTGTCCCACTCCCCACCCACCCCTCCTCCACATACACACACGTCTGAGAGTAACTCCTTGCATCTGGGATCAAAAATCAAGGCCATAACTGAGAACGCAAACGCAGCCTGTGGTCTTCATGCCGACTAAACACCGTTGAGCCTGAGTCCCACCACAGCGCATCAGACAGATTGAGGAATAGAGAGGGAGGAGGCATGTAATGAGAGCCAGGAGAATTACTACACTCTATTTATAGGGAGTGCAGGATTGTTTACCTTCTTCCTTAGCTTCTTGTTTTGACGGGTGGTGAACTGCTAATGAGACGAGGTATTCTTCTGTTGCCATGTTGTTGTATCACCTCCCAATACTAACTGCATGTTGGAATTTACCTGTGAGAGCCTGAGAGCTATTTTCATGATAGATCTTTAAACTCTACGTGTCCTCCTCATTTGAGCGCACTCCCTCTTACTTCCTGTTGTAAAATACAATCATATTTTTGGCGTTGGGAGTTGCAGCAGCCGAGACAGCCTATTCAGTCGGGTGATACTTATTTCTATGTGAGACGGTGTGGGAGAGCCTATTGTTGGAATAAATCTTCACCCTCTCATTTGAATCACTGGGAATGCTTGATCATCTGTCACAGGGGAGGAGAGAACCCAAAGGACCCCAAAGAGCGCAGAGGTGTTACTGCATGGAGGCGGCCATATTAGCAGAGATATTCTTCAGGATTACATGCCCCTTCAACCCAGGCCAGGAATTTGTCAGCAGAAGTGCAGATATAGGCTCTATCAATAATCCATGGCATTGTGTATTTCCCAACTGATGCCATTATACGGCTGGGGGATGACAGCACTCACCAACTCCATCATCTTATCCACGGGGACCAGGATCTCATAAAGCGCTCTCAACATAGACATCTCATATAACGGGTAATAACTCCAGCCAGTTAATACAGGGGAATTATCAGGGAGAGGAGCGATGAACCCAGCAAAAAACCAGGGCGGCCACCGCTGTAATATAGTCATGGAGCTGAGAGAGAGAGAGAGAGAGGAAGGGAAGGTGTCAAAGAAGGGGGAGGGGCAGGAAAAAGAGGGGGGCAATGAGAGGAGCATGTGAGATAAGAGGGGGGGAGCTGGCAAAAGATAAGAGACAGAGGAGGAGAGTGAAGTGAGAGGGAGCGAGGTTGTCGTGTGAAACTGATGAGCAAAAGTTAGAGAGGGGGAAGAGAAATGAGTAAGGGGTAAGGAGGAGTAAGAGAGACAAATGAGCTAATGATTTAACAAAAAGGAGTGTGAGGGCAGAGCTTCAGCAAAGTATTTATGTCATTTTTTGTGAACTCTGCACTATTGAAAGTCACTATAGACTTTGCAGATCCTCTTTTCATCCTACTGCTGTGAACTGGAAGGTATCTCTGCAAAAGACTTAATAATGAAGAGCTTAAACTAGTAATCTCCCTAATCCAAAAGAAAGCTGTCTATAATTGTTTTCATTACAGTATCATTTAGAAATGGCCATACTGTACACGGGGCCTGTTACAGAGAGAGATGAACTCCATATCGGCACTACCTGCTATGTCTGATGAATTTTTCTTAGTGCTTCTGTGTGTAAGCAAACTTCCTGTGGAACCCAGTGACAGAATGATTAGCCATGGAAAAATTATGATACCATGGGGCCCTTGGCACAAATGCCTGCACTTGCTCTCACAGAAAAAACTGAGGGAACAGACACTTCCTTTGAATGTGCAAAAATGGCTTAATTGTTAAACTGAATGTAAACGTGATTCTTATGCAGGATTTTGACCCTATAACTACCCATATATCTTGTAACTTGTGTTTATATACAAGTAATTTGCAATGTTATGTTTTCTGTTACCATGATGAGGAAAAGCATAGTAAATAGTATAATAATAATAATAGTAAAATAGCATAGTATATGTATTTGGCAAGTTGCAAAATGCTGATAATGAATACATTAATAAAATGTGGTATTTCATTAGTTTGCAGTACATTATCCACTTGCAACAACTATAGCATCATTAAACTTTTTATGGTTATGTTTAGGCACTCACAGCATTTGATTAAGGTTAGGGACAGATGATAATTTTAGTTTAATACAGAAAAAGTCTGCGGTGACCCAGAGCATAATGCACAGCGTGTTTAAATCTGAACCAAAGGAGCTGTTTGTAAGTCTTGGCATTGCGACACAGCCAACATTACCATTGAGAAATGTTGCAAATTCAGCATTAAACTTCATTTATTTACTTGCCAAGAGTAGCGTCCAGCAGTGGAAAGCAACTCCAGCGTTTTGCTACCAGGTTTCTCACTTTTTTTGCTCTACTGAAATTAGCATGCTAACCAGCTAGACCTGACGCATCTCATTACTTCTTGATAGCGACTCACTGAAGCACCACAGAAGTAGTGTTGCTCAGAGGGCATATTATAAACTCTTGTATTGTAAATGCAATGACAGCTGAAGTTCTTGGTAAGCGACCATCACCACCACCCGCTCATGACAAAACAAACCTACATTCAGGGTCAGAGAAAAATTACAAATAGCCCCTTTAATCTTACTTTTTTCTTTTTGGCAAACTCAGAATGCCTATCTCTACTGTCAAACCATACTTGTCACCACATTATGATTTTCAAATCTATCCATATTTCCTCAGAAGACAAGGGTAGGTTTTTTTGACCATGAAAATAATGTTTTTAATTCTGCAGTGTGAAAATATAGGTTTACATATTTTATGCCTGACAATGACTATCCATCAGCAGACTCAAAAGGTCCAAAAGCCTACAGCCATATTCAAGTCTAGCTTTTAATTTTGGTCACACACTTTCATTTAGTTGGAAGCATTGCCAATTTTTCTCTCTTTTGTGTATGCTAGGTTAGCAAGCGAATTGTGTACACACCACGGAAGTCCATTATACCTTTGATTGCACTGTAGAAGCTTCAAACACACATCAGGTGGTAAATGGATCTGCATAAAGAGGAAATCATTTTTCAGAAGCCCAGCACTGCTTGGAAGTGAAAGTGAAACTGGATATTCAGCTGACATATGCGTTGGCCAAAATTTTTCCTTCATTCACAATCCTTTCATTGTAAACAGTTGGTTTACTCTAAAGTGAGTAGTAAACTAAGATTTTAGACTCCATCATCATCATCTTTCAGAATGTAAATATACTGCACTAGGTAAGAGGGATTTCATACATAACCATAGTGTACATGCTGTGTTGTCATACTGTCACTTTTAGAACATGTTTTGCATGTGAATGCCCTAACTGTAGTGCTCTCTCGTCCAACTGCTTGGACATTTGTGCCACCCCTTGTCATCTTTGTTCTATGTCACTGCCCATTAAATCTTAAGCAACCAATAATAAGCATCTGGCTCCAACCCTTTATCAGTCCTTTTAGTCTTAAATGTGGGTGGGTGCCAGCTACCAGTGCTATTAGCAGGGAGAGGGACAGGAGGGAGGAAATAAATATATAATAATGCCACCCACCAAGCAAAGATATTCAGTGTTTGCATTTCAGGGGACAATAAAGAGGGCCATCTGTTCCTGTCATTCGTGCTTTATTGTTTTCCTCGGCGGGCCACTCACTTTGGAACACCACATCAAGCCCTCCCCACCTCACATTCTCTGTACTCCAGACCCCCCGACATACACAAACTACAGTCAAACTGTGTGTACATAAACACGAAAACACACATAGACACACATGCATCGCTCTTCACCCTTAGCCTTGTACAGCTGTAAGACAAGGAAGACAAGGACTGGGCTCAAAGGGCTTTTGCATTTTGAATCTTGGTGCGGTAGGAAAAAAAAAAAAGGCAAGATGCGAAGAGGGCATGGCTTTGAATAAATTCTCTGTCCTTGTCCCTCATGTTGGCACCAGTGGTAGTATGGAAAACATTGCCAAATGTTTTTCTTTCATTCCTGTTGTAGGATCATGAGAGGAGAGGAGAGGAGAGGAGAGGAGAGGAGGAGAGGAGGATGCAAAGCAAACCAAACCACAAACCACACTTTTCTTCTCCTGGCATGGGTTTACCAAGGAGAAGGTCTGTAATATTGGCTTAGGAAATGAATGGCTCCTGGGGGACATATCTACTGAGCGCCTAGTTCCCCTTGTAGCACATTAGGTCTGGCAGCCGGATGGTGTATGACTCAGGTTCTGATGTGACAACCTGAAGTGGTGCTGAGCAGGGGTTAAACAGAAGAGTATGCATGAAGAAGGCCATTGTAGACCCATCTAACTTATGAAAATGGAAGAATAGGACGATAATAAAATAGGAAATTTGAATTAAAAGGAAAAACACTTACCTATCTGTTGAGAAGGAGGAAACCGCTAACCTGGCTCTGCCAAAAGTTAAAGAAATCTGCACCTTGCCATGGCTATTTTTTGGCCAGGACCAGTAGTCAGGCAACCAGCAGAGAATTTAATGGTCCCAGCCAAGATATAGTCCCGCACATAAAATAGCGAACTGTCGTTTTTACACTTGAGTTTTTGTGTAGATTAAACAAACGAGATAGAGCCATGCTAGCCGTTTTCCCCTTTTTTCAGTCTTTATGCTAAGCTAAGCTAACTGGCTGCTGGAAATAGCTTAATATTTAGCATGCAGATGTGAGAGTGGTGATATGTGACTCATGGCAAGAAAGAGAATAAGCGTATTTCCCAAAATGTCAAACTAATCCTTTTTTACTAGCTTATATTTACTTATATGACATCCTACAATACAGATAGACACAATTACAGCACATTATTTAAAACAGTATGTCATGCTCAATAATATACAGTGGATCATAATTCTGAATTAGTTACAGATACATATAAATTGGTCATGCATTTTTTAAAGGCTTTTAAAACAATAGTATAACAGTTTCATATTCTAAACTGTAAAATGTATATGGCCATGGAAATACATTATATACCACAGACACTATAAGGAAGACAACACTCACAAGCAGTGTTTTCTCACCAGTGATCTGACTGAATGCAAGATTTGCAGGTGCTTTTCCATCACAGTCAGCAAGGTTAAACTCCAGAGAAATTAAACAAATTGCTCCTCTAATGCAGAGTAAAACAAATGGAGAACTTTAGTGCACATGTGGAACCCTCTTGGGTTCTAATTATGTAAAACTATAGACATCAGAAGGCACTGAATTCTTTAATGAGCACTTGAGAGAACAAAGGGAATTTAAGTGCATGTTAATAAGAGAGGCGAGACAACAGGAGGAGGCAAAATGCCACAGAAAGAATCACTACACATTAAATGGGGGCATTTGCTGTCTTACCACCACCCAGCAGCTTCCAACAGTGGATCAGAATAGTTGAGAGGAATCTATTTCTTGCTGTCGTTTGTGGCAGTTAGAATGAGTGCATAGCTAATGTGCTAATAGTTTCTCCGTTGGAACAACATACAATAAATTGAGATGAATTGAGTGTCAGGGAATTGAGATTTTGCTATTAGTGCAGGAGAGGATGAGCCAGTTGGAGATTTCTCCCTCTACAACCTGGAGTCAGTGAACTAATGACTTCCTTCTGACCACTGTGCCTCATGTAGGTGCAAAATTACAGGTTAAACTCCCCTGTCAGATCCCAGGACTGCTGGTGGCTTCCAACTGTACCACAGGCACTGTATCGTTTGGATTCACTCAATAACAAACAAGGCATGATGTGTTCAGGAAGCTGTGTTCCACTTCGCTGATTGGTAGGCTGGCCAATTAGCATTGACAAAGACTCCTGTGTGTATAGGCAGGCAGAGCACCGCCCAAGTAGCACATTTCTGTTCAGGAGCCAAAATGGATCGCACTGTGGGGGGTCCTTTAATCCCCACTGTTCCACTGAATAATGTTTTAAATCAAGAAACAGTGGTGCAGGATTTTCCATCTTCATACCCCCGTGCCTGCTGTTTGTGTACCGTTGCACACCTTGCTAAATTACCATGTGTGCATATGTTTGTAGGCTGCTGTCAACTGATGGCATGCCTGCATTAAGGTATAGGTATGCTTGTGTGTCTGCACAGAGTTCATAGATCTGATATTTTGAGACAGAATGCACAGATACACAAATCCCAAGGAACAAATCAGGAATGAGTTGCTAATAATTAATTACTTTCTCAATAACAGGATTAATAAAAGGATTTTAGAGCAGATAATGATAAATTACAATAGGTGACATTAGTCTGCTTGATATGTTAAAGATACAATGTTAAATTATCAGTTCTGTCGTGTGAATCTACTGAACACCGTACTGCTTGCTACCTTTGTGTCTGACAATGAAAAATCCTGATCAAAGCAGAGCTGCTGCCCAGGAAGTGACATGTCCTCCCCCGTTTCACACATGGGTATCAACAGACAAATTCAGTGGCTGATTCAGTTAAATGGTGGCACAATATTTTGCCCCAGATATGAAATAGAGGAGACGTTAATGGGAAACAAGCTAATATGCCAAAAAGGAAAACAGACTGAAATTAGTTTCAGTATTGGTTTGAACAGAAGAAAATGGATCCCAAGGCAACTGACCTTCTTTTGCACTAGTAATGTAAATGTTGTTCAGATAACGTATCCTTGCCTTGTAGTAAACTCTCTTGCTACGTGTGCATGTATAAAGCATCAAATAATGTCACCAGAGCTCACTAAATGTCATGTAGCAATCAGAGACTACACATAGTTTCCTTTTTGTTAAAAGAATGAACAATTATTATTATTGTAGTTATCATTTTTGTGTTTGACATACAAGGGATGCATCATTGCCTCAAGATTAGCTTACCATCACTTACCATTCATGTGTCTGCTCCAGTTAAGTAGCGCATCATCTTATTAAACTGTCAACCTCTGAGTTTTAACTGTGAATGCACCACTAGCTCATAAATGACACAGACTGGAGGCCGTAGAAAAAAATAATCACATTTAAATTACATTTAAATTGATATTAACACTCAAATGTTGTCTTATTTGCTATGTTCCTTGATATCTACTCAGGAATGTTATCAATACAGGAACTTACATCCCTATATCCCATATATTTGCATATGTATGAGTCTCTCTAGTAAGTGCTTTGAGTAATTGGAGTGAGGGGAGCCATACAATAGCAAAGTGATTCAAGGTCTATGATCCAAACTTGCGCTCTCCATGGTACAGCAGTTCAGTCAAAATGAGAGTCTTTGTTTGGCATGAATAGCAGCAGATCAGCACTGTACCTTACAGAAGCTTGAGCAAAAACTATGGCACTGACAGAACAAGGTTACCACAGAGATGCAGAAAGATGCTGAACTTGAAACTCAAGGCAGTCCTCAAAAGGCAAAATCAAAAGGTGTATTCATTTCTAAAGGAGAGGTCTTCCTCTGTGACATATGGAATTTAATAGTGTTTCAAGAGTGTGTGTCGGCGGAATTAAAGGTCTTGTGAATTATCAATATGTTTACTCCTCTGTATTCATATTTGGCTGATGAGCATTAATCTGACAACACTACATCCTCATTTACTAAATTTCATTTTATTTACTCTCACTAACCTCAAAAAAACTTTCACCCTCAAGTGGCCTGGTCTTCAATCAGTGATTACTCATTATCACTTCAAAATGGTCTTTTTTGTATCTCTCCTCCAACAGTAGAATTAATTCTGGATGAGGGGGGAAAAAAAGCTATGTGAGTATTTCATCCCATTCTATTCAAATTTCACAGCACCATCTTTGATTTCCATAGTCCAAAGTAAGGTGAGCCCCACGGCAGTGACGGACTGTCATCCCTCCCCTGGGGGCAGGAACTGCACTCTTCAGCTCCCTAATGATGCGTCTGTCTTTGAACGAAGGAGCCCATGCCACGGCCTATCACTTAGCAAGCTTAACTAAGCAGGGGGTTGGTGGGATAGACAGAGAGAGAGACAAAGACAGAAACAGAGGGAGACAGAGGTGGGGTGGTGTAGGTTTGGCTTCTGGCAGATGAAAGCTGCCCCTTTTGGAATTTCAAGCAGAAATGAGGCATGTTTAAAGCAGCATTTCCAGGAGGGATACAGTATAAAGCCATGACTTGCTGTAACGCCATAGCATGTGTGTCAATTACTTTACCACTTAGAGAAAATAAGTCAACATCTTACTCAATGAGCAGAATACAATACATGACACTCCTGAAAAAGCCCGCAATCCATTAGCTTCAGCAGTCAGAATTCACCCTATTGTGCTCCTTATAAGAATTAGGTAATTGGAGACACGCTGCAATGAAATACATATTGCATAAATGACAGGCAGTAATACAGCTGTTGTTGTCCCTGTGTCACACTGTAAATATGAACATTCTCAATCTGGAGGACTCTGCATAATCACTGTTTATCCATTATATCCTCCTCTCTCCTGCTGAATGGCAGCACACACAGTCGGATTGCCCTCAATCATTCAGTAATTGATGCTGTGGCATTTCACTCTCATATTACCCAAAACAGCCTTGGTTTACTCTCCCCTCCACCCCTCCTTGTCTAGATCTGCCTTCTTTTTCCAAATAACCCAAGGCTTCTCTCGCTGCAATTTTAACTTCAGATTGATTTAAGCCCTCCTGGAAGCCAATTTGGTCTGTTTGAATGTTCTTATAATCTCCTGATTTGATTCACCAGGGGACTGTTCTTAGTTGAACAGAAACAGCCCATACAGCAGAGAAGTAAAGAATAGCATCACACGCATTGTGGCGCAAAAGGAAGTACAATCCGGTGATGAAAGAAGAGCAGCCCGAGGGCGTGGGGAGTGGCCACGAGGACTCCCTTTCTCTCCCCCACCCCCCACCCTGTGGTTTTTGAAATTATTAAATCACATAAATGCGGGAACACCTGGGACAGCCCATGAAGGAGGATGCAGAGTCAAGGAGAAGGGAGGTGGTGTGAAGCGCCACCCTAAAAAAAAAAAAAAAAAGAAAGAAAAAAAAGAAACCCCTGCTATTTTGAAGAATATGTGAATATAACAGGATTCTTGTATAGTCTGTGGCAAGGATTAAATACAGCCCACACTGTCGAACATGGATCAAGCGCTTTTTTTTTATTCCTTTCTGCCCACCGCTAACTGAACAGTTTTACTGTGCTCTAAGAAATCTGAGGGGTTCAACGCAGCACAGAACAGGCGGATCTTTTGATGTATGGACATGTTTTAAGGTTCATGTGTGGTGTGTGTTATCACCCCTCATCCCTCTGTTCCTCAGCACACAAAGCTTAAAGGAGACTAGAAGTGACTAGGAAGGCTGCTTTTCCTTTACTTTAGATATATAAAAGCTTCAGCAAAGAGTGCCAGTGTCTGCTACTGGAAAGATTTTGGGTTTTCTTTGCATACATGTGCACATGTCCTGTATGTTTGGTGGTTTGAGGAATGTTTGACAGCTGTACATTTCATGCTTTTTCAGTGTAGAGAGTAGCTGAGTCGGAACAGCTGGCTGCATCCTCCTCATGCACATTCAGATGAAAGACAGGAAAGGTAGAACCACTTGCCTTAAAACCTCTTTGAAACAAAGTCAGAACCCTAAAAAATGATATGTGCAGGGAAGGGAAAGGAGGGAAGAAAAGAGCTGTCGAGGCAATGGTATCATCTGGTGAACCTGTGGGAGACAGAAAATCAAGAAGTGTAGGGTGAAAGAGGAGAGAGAGAGAGACGGGGGGTTGGGGGGGAGGGGGTGGGCACAGATACAGAAAGTGTTCTGGGATGGGAATGCACTTGGGGAGTAGAAAAAGCACACCACCTTTGCATTTAAAAACACTCCAAAACTTTGCAATATAAAAGGCAGGAGTAGGAAGGCAGGACACAAAAGAATATTCACAATGCCTCTGCAAAAAAAAAAAAAAAAAAAAAGAGTCACTGTTTCTTCTGGCTTCCTCGCCTCTCTGCCTGGGTAGCGTCTCTCCACGTTGATCACGATTTACCGTCTGAAGATGCATTGGCAGTTGTTGACAGAGACAGAGTTTGTGATGGTAGTCACAGTTATTCCATAGAGATAGGCGAAGGAGGGGCGATGAGGGGGAGTTGACTCCCCTCTCTTGTTTTCTTGCTGACTCTCTTAACTGTGTTTACTCTTTCAACGCTGTCATTCAAAGGTATGCAGAGCTGATAAAACTTTCCTGCCAGCTGAAAATTTAACACTGTTTTCTGCTGCATTAGCTCCTGTTTTCTAACCTTAAATTCCGTCAGTATCCGTTTGGTATTTTATCCACACAAAAGTAAACACAACTGGATGGCATATTTAGTGAACAGCACTGAATAAAGCATTGCAATCTGCATCATAATTTCATCTAGCATTTAAAATTCATGGTTCAGATAATCAGATAATGCAAGATTTAAATTGCTCCACCTTTTAAGCTGCTAACTTGTCAATCATTTAATTATTCAACAGAACAATGAAGTCCATCTGTATTTCAGAGCGAAACTGATAAAAGGAAATAAAACAGAAGATATCATCCAGTTCCTATAAAGATCTTCTAAGACTATTAGCCTGACTAATGGTCTTGTAAGATGAAACAGCCTGTAAAAAAAATCAAGATTTAAAAAATGAACAGATGGTTTAAGAGCTTCTTTTTACAGTAGCGTGGAGACATAAGTCTTCGGTTTCCATCCCAATAATCTCAGAGTCCTATTTTAGGTGAAATTTAAGGGATCCTATTGTGCAAGGCCCTACAGTCCCCCGGGGTAAGCGAGCACTGCGAGGCACTGGTGGCGACGCTGGAGAGGCTGTGATCATGCCTAAGTTTCCGTCTGAAGCGCCTGAGCCATGATCGCAGGGAAAAACTTCAAGTGTTAAAAAAAAAAAAAAAAACCCGCAAGAGCAGAGAGTGGAGATGAGAGAGGAGAAAAAACAACTGATTTCCATCAAAACAGATTGTCAAACCAGATGGGGACTGTTCGAGAACTGGGGCAGAATGGATGGGGAGGGACTCTGATTGGGCAAATCTCAACACAAACCAGACACGAGCATCAGAACAAAATGGATTTTCTAAGCTCTCTGCTGCTCCGCTGTCATGTTATTCTAAATGGTTTTAAATAATTCTGAATTAAGTTTTTATTCAATATACTGAATATTAAAGCATTCAAAATGATGAAATTCACCATGGGAGAGAGCATCCTTGTGTTTGTTGTGAAGGATTCAGCTCTCAGGAGTTGTGATGTCAGGGTCAGTCATGATGGCTGTGTTTAATTTCCTGGACAGAGAAAGTGGCTCTGACCTTTCACCTTTGAGTATGATGTCACTGTGTCACCAGTAATGAGCCTGTGTACTGTCTTTATAAGTGAGTGCGTGTATTTCATTAATTCCTCCTGAACCATCAGTGCTCCTGGAATGATTTTGCATGCTCTGACCATTATCACGGTGCCTCTGGCAACACCTGAGCAAAACTCATCAGCATGCCAGCACTGATCCCGCACAAGGTTCCCCCCAGTGTGGATTCTCTCTAACGCATCCTTTAAACATGTGATCTGAGCCAACGCACGCTCCAGCCTCCAACAAGAGCCTCTTTCTGTCAGCCATAGAGCACACAGGGTAAACACACAAGCTCATTCCCGGGCCAAGGAGGAATGCATTACATGTTGTGGGATAATGGTGTTCAAACAATGAAAATGTGATTGTTAATTGGCTGCATTAAGAAAAGCAGCACTTTGAAAATGAAGAGAACATGCTAACACAGAAAGAAAAAAACAAAGTTTATACCACATTAAAGGAATAGTTTCACATTTTGGGAACAATACTTATTTGCTGTTTGAAAAAGAGTTGATGAGGAGACTGATACCATCTGTACACTAAATATGTAGCTGCAACTAGCATGTGGTAAAGTTAAGTCAGCACATAGACTGGAAACAAGGGGATACAGTGTACAATGTACAGTGTACAAATGTATCAAAGTCCACCATAGAGCACCTCTAAAACACACTAATTAACACATTATATCTCTATTATATCTGTTCAATCCATTTACTGTTTTATGGGGGGTTATGAGCCAGACTATTTCACCGCTGGTTGCCTGGCAACTGCACCTGGCAAAGACATAGTCCGAAACATAATTCCCGATAAAAAAAAAAAAAAACAAATTGTTGCTTTTACTCCAGGTATTTGTATGGACTAAATAAACGAGAGCAACACTTTACAATACAGTACACAAAATTGTGTGAAGTTAATAAAGAAAGAGTGAGGAATAACAACCAGATAGTTGTTGAGTTGTTCCCTGATGAGTGAAGTAGTTAATGATTAGTTACTAGAGAACTGACTGGGAGATATTATATTAATGAATCATGAGGAAAGAAGTAGTTTGTAAATATCTGTGAATTGACATACTGACCACTTCCTTCATGAGTTGTTCCTCATTAAATCTGAACCCCCACCCCCTCTGAGCAGCACAAAAGTAACCATGGTACCTACTCATGCATTACTAATCACTTAAACTAGTCCTGGGCCTTGGAATAATATTGTAATTTTTTCAGGCTATCTCGTGATACACAATATATTTCTTGATATTTCGCTGTCTCCTTTATAGTACTTCATAAATGTAATCCTTTGATGCATATTATCACATCAGTATGGTCTTTTTAATAGTCTCTAAAACATACCTCTGCTTTAAAATTCTTGTTTATATTGATCACTAGTTTCTATTGGAACAATTTTAAACTTGGATTCAAAAAGAGGGAAAGCATGACCAACTTAAATTTGTCAAAACAGTATTTAATCAAGCCAGGAAATTGCACACAGGCTCCCTCTACATCTGCAGACAAAAGAATATTAATGCTGTTCAGACACAATTTAGGTGTGTTTGATGTACAAGTACTGCACATCCTTTTAAACAACGAGTAGTTTGATCCTCCTTCATTTAGCACACCAAGAATACTGGAATCATTTGTTGAAAGTTATTTTGAGAGAAATATGTTGAGCCATCTGGAGAGATTTCCACATAACAAAATATTAGACTTGTTTGCAATCACAGACTCTGCCCAGGGCTAAAACAATTAGTCAATGAACTGATTTTCAAAAAACAAAAAAAATAAATAAATAACTTTAAAAAAAAAATCAACTTGACTAATCACAAAGTTGAATTTTGATCATTTTTAAGTAAAATTGTTTTTCAACATTTCTAGGTCTGCAACAATTACACGCTAGGCATGGTCCACCAAGCTGAAATAGACTGAAATACTGAATGCCGTGAAATTCAGTACATATATTTATGTTATCCACAGGATAAATTCTAATAACTGTGTTTAATCCTTTGAATTTTCATTTAGCATCATCAAAAAAACTAGTACTCAACAGTGCTGTGTGTTTGATGCAAATTATGCTGGCATGCTCACACGCAAAAATAAGATACTAAACATGGTAAACATTATACCTGCTAAACACAAGCACGTTAGCATTGTCATTTTGAACATGGTAACAATTAAACTTCTGTGCCTAACTTTGGCCTCACTGATAAATCATGTACTCCGTTATCAAAATGGTCAATTGCTTTGGAATTTTCTTTGGTGTGGGTGGAGAGGTGGACATGCACAGTTTCAGGTGTTCTTGGTTTTTTAGTGGGTGGCATTTCAAATGGTCAAACTAATTTGTGATACGTCTACCTTTTGTGGCAGTGGTTTTTCTGCGTATTTTGCAGATGACCATAGTCTGTTAAACATTTTCTTTGCGATTCCCAAACCACTGCCAGACGATGGATTCAGCACTGTTTCTTTTCAGAACCAATTCATCCGCCTCCAACTTTTAAAACTCGACATCTATTCTTCTTTTGCTTTCTTCCAGGCTCTTTCCTTTTTCTTTCCAGATAGAAAAACATACATCTCACCTGTGGAGTGTGTGTATGAGTTTTTTCTTTTTGAAATTTTAGAGGTTTGTATGTGACAGTCTTTACTCGATATTCATGATATTACTATATCCCATGTAAAACAAGCCACAATACATTGAGTATATTCAATATGTCGCCCACCCCTAACTTAAACATCAGTCTTTTTGTGCACTCCAAAGCTAAGTGATGCATTACATCGCTGAGGTTGTTCCTTAATTGTTAAGTGTTACTTAGCTTCAGGGGTGGTGGTAGGTGGATTTTGTTTGCTTTGGACTAGCTGTTTCCCGCTGTTTCCAGTCTTTGTGTTAAGCTCAATGTGCAGACATGAGAGTGGTGACAATATTCTCATCTAAATGGGCAAGAAAGTAAATAAATTTGTTTCCCACAATGTCAGACTATTCCTTTAAAGTTAATTTGCTGATTTGTAGTAGCTAAAGAGAGATCATACTACTGGCCTTGAAAGTTCCCATGAATAATATGCTTCTAAGTAGGTGTTCCATTATCAAAATGACCTTCCCTTTATATTCCCTGCATATTCCCTCCTAGAGCTTTTCATATCAGGGAGGGAGGGAGGTAAAAATGAAGGTGATTATTGACAGTGAGATGAATTTCCATCCTCACTGTGGTGGACTGATCGCAGACCAGCCTCCACTCTCCAGCCTCACACTCTCTTTGCCCTTAAACATGCCTGTAGCATTCCTCAAGGTACCCCGTGATGCCTGAGGCTGTGGAGAAACTCCAATGACCATGGACTCAATTCAATCCCTTAACCAAGCCTCTCCACCCATATGTTTATGATAAGATGAGCTTGACATGCTCAGGCTTTTATTTCCTTTTCCATGGAGACATTGATCTAACCTGCAGCAACATGCAATTTGTCAATACTGGAATTTTTAAAAGGCGTACAGGCAAAAAATAATGATATGAATTCCAAGTTCCATGAAAAGACATGACACTTTTAAATGTATGTTTTCCCTATAAAAAATAGTTATTGAGAAATACAGGGGCTCCTTAAATCCTTCCTATTTCCTCTGCCACTTACAATACCTCTGAGTATATTGAAGTGTATCGTGAGGCTGAAACTATGGGGGTCATGACCTAGAATCTGCCAATAAATAGGTCCCTACATGACAAAAGAACATGTATATTTAATGAGTTCCAGGAACCGATTAAATTGAAAGGTTCAAATGTCACATCTGTAAAGTTTCCTAGAGAATCCCTCACATTTCACAGCTCGTCTTATTGTCTAAAATACCACACGTAGGTGTGACTGTCAATGTGTCCAAAACCAACTCTCCAGGAGCAGGTGGAGACAGTGTATGGTGAATATTGTGAGCTGGTATCATTATTAAAAGGCAGCATCATCCAGCAGTCCAGGACAACAGCTTATTAAGGAAAGAAATAATGATGCCCGAGGTTGTCCACATACTAAGGCGCTCCGTGCATGAGGACATCTTTTTTCAGTACCGATCCCAGTCACAGTATACTATATGTTCAGTATAGGTGTGTTACTGTGAATGATGAGAGGCAGCATAAACTTGTGGAAGGACTTTGAGCAGGACCTGTTAGTCATCGCTCACTGAATATCTTGTTAGGTGCGGAACAGTAATTCTGGAAGATTGTGCAGGCTGCTACTGTTTTGTCACAGTAACAGTGTTCAAACAACAAAACAGCGTTCAAACTTTTGTCACCATACCTGAATAATTTCTGTGTAAGGACTTCATGTTCATGACACTGTATGATTTACCTTATATATCTGTGCCATGAGAATGCAATGCTTAATGCCTCTATCCTTCTCTAAGCTCTCTGAAATTTATTATCAGACATTTAAATATTCATGCAGACTTTATATGCAAACCTTTGCTTCTGTCTAAATTATCATAAAAATAGTTTTTATGGGAAGAAATAAAACTCTGGTTTCTTAGCATCATAAATAAAGTAATAATCAAAAACATTCTTCACAACAAATATTTGAATTTGTTTAGCACAAGTGACTTTGGAGCCCCTGTGTAAAGAATTTATCTTAATCTATGACTTGTTCATTAATTTTGATACTGTGGAGACTATACGTGTGATGATTTGTTTAATGGGGGAGTGCAGTGTCAACTCTTAAAAGTGGAGTCTTAACCAAAGCAGAGCTTAGCTACGTGTTGCTGCATCAGCTGTAGTTAAACTCACTATGACCCTGAAATAAACAGGATAACAACATTATCTCATGCTCTGTATTTTATGCTCCAGTAGGCTACCTAACTTTCAGTAACATGGCAGTCAGTTACTTCATAAATATATCCCATATCTCACAGGCTATGTGTATTTGCCCTCAAACACCAACTTATGGTGATATTTCCATCCCCCAAAATGTGCAAATTAGCATTACTCAGTGCAACAACTGCAATGTCCTACACCCATACTACATACTGATTTTATGCAGGTTTTTAGTATGTAGTGTATTCACACTAGGAAAGTGACAAAATAAAAGCAGAGAGCATGCATATTAAATGCAGCCTTTTTTTGGGCGTGCTGTGGATGCACACTATTCTCCCACAGTTCGTTGTATGAAGGAAATTGAGGACCTCTAAATTCTGGGAGGTAGCGAAACAGCTCTGGAAAATCAGCTCTTAAAAAATATAAATAGAATTAGTTAAACCATTTAATTGTCTATTTGTGAAGTTTAATTTGTGAGGACACTCCAGTGTCACAGTTTGACAGGTAATATCACATGTATTGTAGTAGTAGACAGCGGTAAGGTATGTTGATACTAACTGCTAAAACTGTATACCATGACGCTCAGTATTTAGTACATACTGTGTACAGTTAATAGGAAGTATAGATTTGGCACACAGTTCAAGTGTTTTGTTCAAGCCAGACAAACTTTTCCTGTTGAGAAAAATATTCACAGTGACTTTTTTAACAAATGTGCATTCAACAGCCATATTTTACACCTATATATATATTAGACTACGCACATTGGGAACTGAGCCTCACTCACTATAAGGTGAGGAAGCACATTTTGACAGACTGACCTAAATTTAGCTCCTGATGAACACCTTTCATGTCTAGATAATGATACACATTTACACAGTTTTCATTGTTTAAATGTGTTGTCACAAGTTCTCAGTTCAACTAATTATGATTCTTTTATGAATTATGAAAGAACATCCAATTCTATCCACTGGATCTAATCAATACAAACTGTATATGCTTGTGCTTCTAACCCTCTAGATACTTATTATCACTGCACCGTTTGTCTTATTAAAAGGGATGACTTTTGCATTGGTCGTAATCTGAAGAGATGGACACTGGTCTATCTATAAAGCACTACAGAGAGTTATTAGTAAACAGCTCACATCTCTGTCAGTGTAGAACAACAACAGGTTTCAGTTAGATGTGGAATCCACATGCCATCACAGAGCTGTGGTTGATGCAGTGATCTACAGGAAAGTCTTAGATTCAGTTCCACTAACATTTGTAGAGTAACAGGAATCCTCTGAGAAGCTTTATAGAAATGACTGACATGCTTTAGACAGTTTGACCTATCAGATCTGTTCATGATTGTCCTTTTATTTGTCTTGAATTTTATAGTATCTTTTGCAAAAAGCACACTCATCTCACTATTAAAAAAACCCCTGCATGCATAAAGTTAAGAAGAAGAAAAAAGAGACTTACATGTGACATCTGATTGAGTGTCTCTCTTGTCTCATCTGCCCAGAATAATAAAAGAAAAACTGGACAAAATGTTTGAGCTGCGTGTGGGTTTCCATTAGCAATATAACATATAGAGGCTTCTTGGCAGTGGTTGGTGATAGTCTATTTCCAGGTTACGGGGCAAGAAATGTAACCTTATTAAACCCTGTGTTATATCCCTTCCAAATGATCTATCAAATTACCATAACCAGAATCCACACCTACACCTGTAAAAATAGTCTTATTGCTTCTGCAGTGTATGTCTCTGTGTATGTGTGCATGTTTGCCACTTTGCACGGGCCCCGCAAATGTGTGCATCTCTGCGTGTGTTTTCCCCTGATCCAGAGGATCAACAACTCACAGTGTGTGTGTTTTGTCATCCACCCGAGCTAGTTGTGCTGAGGCACAGTTTTTCCCCCATTCTAATGAATGTAGTTAAACTGGTTAGGTGCAGGGTCCAGGATGCTTTCTCTCTTCAGGCTTGCTGTGCCTGAATCTAATGTGTAGACAGATGATGTATTGGAAACCGTCACATCAAGGAGTTGTTCATATGAGCCTGGGTTGCCTGGCTCCGTGCTGCCTACTGTCTGTGTGTGTGGAGAGGGGGGTGGGCTTGGACGAGGTTGTATTTTCTTTGGGGAATTGCGTGTTTCAGCAGTATGGATATTGCAGGCTGTGGCAGAAGGAATAAACAGACTTTCCCTGTCTCTCTCTGCCCTCCCCCCCCAGCCTCTTTTCTTCTGGGATGGGCCTGTTCACAGAGGCGGTTCTGTGACTGATGTTTGTCTGTGTTATGCGTCTATTTATTTGTTTGGCAAACAAATGCATTATTAACAAGCCAGTGCCACATGTTATCCTCTCAGTGTATTCTCCGTTTGCATCAGTGTCTTTCCATTCAAGTGCAAATTAGCTAGGTCACTGCAACCTAAACTGTAATACCAATGCCTAAGGTGAAATTTGACTCAAAGGATGTGTGACCTATGTATATAATCTGATACAGTGTCATTATTAAAAATTAAAATATCAGAGGAAAACCTATTCCAGTGTGTGAAAGTGCTTAAGTCTTAATCCGCCATAGAATAGGGCACAGGTGGTTTTATGTCCTGCTCAGGTTATGTCTCCATGCATTGCCGACAAAATGCTGCCATTACCATGGCCCATGAAATTAGCAGGGCTCATTTGGAAGGAAACTTATGGAAAGGGGGTTTAAAAATGATGTAAAGAGGTCTGGACCATTAAAACTGGCAATAAATCCTGACATTCAGTATGCATTTCCTTTTAACTCGCAGCCATATTAGATATTAGATTGGCCCCTAAGCGTCATTTCAGACCCAAAAGGAACTGCCTGTAGGTTTGCCTGGGAACAGCTTGAATAAAAATAATGCTGTGAAAGGCTTATTCGCACTCACAATCACACTTAAGGCAATTTCAGCCATAACAGGGACTAGGATTGGGAGAAAATGAGTCTATGGCAAAAGACACCTTTTCTGAGTTTTTTTTTTTTTTCTCTCATGCATATCAATGTATTTAGCTCATCTGCAATGAAAAGGAAAGGTTGAAAATCTCGTTAGGTCCCTCTCCTTTGGCAGTGTGTGTCTTTAGAAAGTTACAATGCACGCCCACACACTGATTTCCAGTGGTAGAAAGTAGAAGAAAGAGGCATAGAAACACAAATTGTGCATCAAACTCGGCTTCGTTAGTCAAACTAGCCACCCAGCAAAATGCGCAGTTAGAGATAATTACTCGTTGAATCTGCGGTTGATATCTTCTCTACACACTCTGCCTCCTGTCATCGCAAGTGAACCAAAGTGCCCAGCTCCTCTGCTCTTAAACCACGGGCTGAGATTCAAGATGGGTCAGGAAACTATTTCTTAAGGGTCTCGCAGTGAGCCAACAGTATCAACATGTTTTCTTGACCTCGGGTTTCTGAATGGAAAAGTTGGGTCTGAAGAAGACAGCTTCTCACTGTAGTAGAAAGGAAATGTCTCTAGTTGAGGTCAGATTTATCCTCAGTTTGTGCTGTTGCTAGAGTCTGTGAAGACTGAACTCTACAAAGAAGACTTTCAAGGTGAAGGCACCATACTTCCTATGGAAAAAATCAGTGACTGTGCCTCTTGTTTTTGGCTAAATTTAGCATGTTGTATAAATATTACATTACATTTTTAATGTGAGCTTTGAAGCTAAATTAACAATGTGCAATGCAACTGAGTTACAACATAAAGTAGTGCATTATGTCAGGGATGGACGATTTTTTTTCACATGTACACCAGTTTGTGCTACATGCAAGATTATGAACAGCTATTTCAGTATCAAGTAACAGCAAGATTTAATTTATACATTTCCTTTTTCTATTGAAGGACTTCACTTCACTTACTGGAGATAAGGAAATAAATTGTAGTCATATTTTGATGTGAGGAGGAGGAGGAGGGTGGCATTCATCATGTTTGCAGAAATGATAAATTCCTTTTCCTTGTTAACGCACAAGAGAGAACGGAGAAACGATGACACTTTACCTGCTAACTATCGTCCTTGTTAAGACTGAACAAATCACCCACTGAAGATACGCAAAGGCAATGTAATCAAATGTTTAGAGACTACAAGAGGAGCTGAAATGAATGTCAAAGCTGCCTTGATCTTCAGAGGACAGCTTTCAAATTAACACCAGACAACTTTAATTCTTACAGCTAAAATGGTTTTAATGTTTTTTCCACAGCTGATTGAAGATATGTTTAGATGTTTCCAAATATGAGCCACTTTGTTCAAGGCTGAACAAGCAGGAATTTAACTCTGTGGTGGGTGTGTGTGTGTGTGTCCACGCATGTACATAATGTGTCAATGCGCCCTGCGTGTTCGAGTCTGCGTGGGTGTTTACACACTTAAGCAACCTCATTAATGAAAAACCGACGTTCTCTATGAGAGTCTGGAACCAAAGATGACATTCGTCTGATGAGCCTGTTACATAATTTAGATTCCAATGCATATAGCACTGCTGCACCTGCCCCACTGTGAGGGTGCTCATGGTGCAACAGCCTACAGTATGATCTAAGTGCATGTGCTGTGTCATAGTCGCACAAATTAAACAACCAATCTGCAGAGAATGTGTTCAATGAGGACAAACAGTCATATTTAAAGAGACCGTGGAAGAACAAATAATGCTCTAAAAAGCTATAAGACCATATGAGTCCAGGGCTTTTTGATGTCATCTAAAAGTTTTGTAATTTACTGCTTGTAGCTTGCAGAACACTTGAATGCTTTCTGTGCTTCCATAAAATTTGAAGACTGATTGTACTTCAGAGGTGGAGAAATTGTATGCCTATACTTTCTGATAATCACGGTGTCCCAGTATTTACTGCTACAAACAACAAAACTCCAGTTAGGCTCAATGAAAGTGGAATTATAGTAACATTTATAGATTGTTTTGGGTATAATATGCCCATTAAGTTGCAAACAGTCTCCTAGATAAGAATTTAAACAAATGTCTCTGCACTTTAATAATCCTATGCTTTGGAAGTTGTACTCTTTACATGAAAGAAAGGATTTTGTCAGATTTATTTGATAGGATGCAATAACCAAAACGTGTTTTTGTTTTCATTTCTCATTTGCTCTGTGCACTGAGTGCGTTTTTGACAACTATCTTAATTATCTAAGGGGATCATTTGGAAACCGACTTTTCATTCCAGTATGGGCACAATTAGCACTTTATAGGCCAATTTAATACACTCTCCAAATCACTCTGATTTGCTGGCAGTTTCTGCTGCTTTGTGCAGTCCTATTGCTGGCATCAGCAGGCTATCAGCTTTTTCTTTGTTCTCAGCTCTTGTGTTCTGTTATTCACAAGATGAAGGTATATTTAAAAAAAAAGATGGAAGTAAGCAGGTTTCCAGATGCTCTCATGTATGATACTATCAGTTAGAAATGCAAATCCTTTCGAGGCCCTGCAGCTGTTGTGTAGCATTCTTAACCCAGTCGAACAAACAGTTATTTTTATGTTTTTTAATGTTTGTGCCTGACACAGTGCAGCAGTAGAGTGTTTCAACAAGCTAAGGATTTTCATAAAATGTTGCAGTATGGCTCTAAACTCTGCTGACAGTATTTTCTCTGTAAATGTCATGCTGGCTTTATATTAAACAGACAATTCCACCGGAAAATGACTTTTTCAACCAATCAGAGGGTCTTCTCCTTGTCACCTGAGAACCTTTCCCATTTATGAAATAGTCTGATTAAAACTTATAACAGGCTCATGAACCTTTACAAGTCTTTAGCTGTGTTAAGCTTTAAGATTCAACATGTTTCCACTGACTTCCATCAAAACAAAATTCACAATATCAGAGAAGCATCCTCTCTTTCTTCTTATGTAAAGGTAAAAAGACATTTGAAAAGGCATTTAAAGACTATGTCACACTGAACCTCCCCACTTAAACCTGTGGTAAAATTCCTTTACTGACAGATGACTCATATTCTAAGTACACATTATGCAAGATCTTAACAAATCAACAAGCTTGAGATGTGATATCCATGTGCTCTTATAATACTATTGACAAAGTAATTAAGAAACTAGGTTTTGTTTTTACTAGTGATATTTGTCTGCTTTTTCTTTCCCTTCACATGTATCTGCTCATTTGTAAGCACAGCAAAGCCCAGCTTCTCTACAGGAAGATGTGTCTCTACTGTGTCCCCAGAGTTACCACAAGAAAGTTAATAACACAGCAGTGCTCCACAGAACTAAAAAAAAAAAGGTCAAATACTTCCCAACTAAGCTGAAGCATGACTTAACATAGTCTGCCCTTTGACCCCATAGTCCCACATCAGCCAGATCAATTAGCTTGACCTGCAAAACTAAAGACTCACTGCAGTGAACAACTTCCACAGTAGTTTAAAAGACTGGGGATGCCTTTTTCTGATATCGAGCTGTGGCGCTTTTGCTTTCGCTCAGTCCACATCTCAAATGCCCCAAACTCTCAACTTGTCTGCGACTTGCACAGATTTAACAAGGGAAATCAATGGAGGATAAAGGCTTTCACCTGAATTCACCTCATCAGTGTCCATCACAAAAACCGTAAGCCTCCCTAATATTTTTAACAATTGGTGAATGTTTCCTTCCACTTATCAAATACCTGTAGATTAAAACATTAATTAAAATGGTTTTGTTGAATATATTACCACTGTTAAATTGCTCTAAACCTTCTCAGGGGAAAAGAATATTGTTTATCTTCAGCTTTATGCTGTATTGTCTGATTTCAGGGTTAATTAAAAATAATTTGCAATTTCTTTGCACAAGTCACTTCTTTGCCTTGATTGGTCGCCTGAATCATGATTCAGAACTGGCAGTGAATGTATTTTGGTGTGTGTGTGTGTGTGTGGTGAGGTGAGGTGGGGGTGGTATGTACTTTTACTGTACTGTAAGTGTGTGTGTGTGTGTGTGTGTGTGTAAGAGAGAGAGAGAGATAGAGAAGGGGGGGGGGGGGGCGAAGGAGGCAGAGAGAGCTGGAGAAAGAGAGGAGGGGGGTGTGGTGTGAGGGGTGTGGTGGGGGGTGTTGTGTGTGGGCGGAAATATCAGAAAACGTAGATTTTTTCTTCTTTTTTTTCAAACAAGATGGCATCCAATTATGTGAGAAAACTCAAAGTTACACCACAGGGCGGGCGGAGGAGGGGGGGGGGGGACTTTACGCTTGTTAAACTACAGAAAAGACGTCCCTTTTTTTATATATCACACGAGCCTTAAATGTGTGTGATTCTCCACAAAATGAGAGCTTATTCTAAAAGGGATTCGTCTTTTGAATTAAGAAAATGGCTTTCCCTGTCGTTTCTGTTGTCGTGCGCTGGGCAAAGGTGCTCCAATGTACAGCCGTGTTGCGTGGAGACTTGAAGCTCTGTATTTACGTCCCAACAGATATATTCCATTTGACAATGAGCAGCAACTAGAGGGACGTTTTAAACATAATTTTAAAGTTGGCTTCCCTGCGCTGCCTCCCCTGTTTTCCTTAAGGAAACAGCGGTGTTCCCTATCATATTTCTTTTCTGCGTGTAACAAGTGCTGCTGCGCGACTTTTTGAATCCAACAGTCTGTTTCAGCACCTCGGACAGCGACTAAAGCAGCTGCGTCTCAGTCTTCTGGAGGCCTTTGAGCTTTTTCTTCAGCCTTATCCCCCCTTTAAACTGAAAGGCAGGTGAATAAAAAGTGATAAATGCGCTTAGCCTATACAATACAATATCTTTTATTAAGCGGGACATATAGGGATTCTTCTATTATTTCCACAATGTACATTTGGTGAGCAACGTCACTGAACATTAAATCAGTCAAAGCTACGCAGATTCCGAAATGTAGAACACACAATAATGTGAATATGTACTTTATAAATTATATAATTATTATTATTTTTTTTAATAAAAGGGCTCTAAGTCGTCTCCGGTGGCTGAAATATGTCGCCTTTTTTCTCTTTTAATAAACTCGTCGGCGGCCTACATTTGGCTTATTTTCAATATGTTCAGCATCCAAACGCAACACCATTGACAGCACAAAACATAAAAGGAAAAAACTTCCATTCGTGCAAAAAAAATGCCTTGGGTGTGAAAGCACTTCTTCTCTGGATGTCCATAATTCCATATAACTTCACTTGGACGGAAACCATATATTCTTTAAGGCTATACAAACATAAAATAGAGCATAACACACTCGGCCTGTCCAGGACATCAGTTCTTCCACTTCCACATCTTCTTCCCCTTGTCCATTTCTCTCAGGTGCACCCGTTTGTCTGTTGGCAAAGTTTTTTGTTTTCCAAGCAAGAAAAAAATCCACATACCCGACAAGCACGCGCCACTGGCCGATCAATACGTTTAATCATCCAGATTGCGTTAAAGTTGACTGATGGATTTGAATATATGAAACTCCAAGGAAACGTTCATATTTGACTAGATAGTGGACGAGTGTAGGTATACAGATATTCGTCGGCTTCCTTGGCTGACAGTTATTTAAGTTAAAAATAAATGGCATGTTTTTTTTCTTTTTGTGTGGTTTTTTTTTCCTGTTCCTCAACCTAAAGCAGAGAGTTCCGTGCGACGTGGATCATCGCAGATTAGATTATAGAGGAAAGACTAGAAAGCCTGAGAAGGTGGAGTATTTCCATCCACCCATTAGGGTGCCCCGTTCCAGCTTCAGATAGACCCGGTCCTCCCGTTCGACCATCAGCAGTACTCCGTTGCTGGCCGCCTCTCTCGTAACGTCCTGGTCACCGGCGAATGCTGATATAACCGGATAATCATTCTGCATCAGGTTCACCTGCAGGGAGAGGCAGACACAGGCTTGTTGTTTAGTCCTACGTGCTAAAATGTGACAAAAATGCTGCATGCTATCTGACAGTTGCTCACCTGTATGGTTTGTCTGTTGTAGACCTTTACCACGTGAAAGCTGAAACTATAAATCCCCCTCCTTGGAGCCTGGAAAACACTTGCTTTGAGATCGAAATGGTTGCCGATGTTCACTAAAACCTGTGACCAGAAAAGGGCGCACAATGAGACAGCGCTCCATTTTTCCTCCATGTGCATGCTTCACTTAACACAACAGCTGCTACTGTAGTAGTGCATTGTTTGTCTCTGCTACGCACAGTGACTACAGACAGGCGTATCAGACATAGCCTGGTTCTTGGTATGCCAAACGTTTCAGGCTGCACTTCAGTCGCAGTTTGGGATGGTTCCCAATTTCATGCGTATTAACAGGCCCCTGTCCAAAGCCCCTCAGTGAAAACTTATTGGAACATGCCTACCAGAAGCTACAAAATGGCACATGTTGATTCGGCCTAGGCCTAATGCGCATATGTGATAAATGATCCTGCGTGGATGATCGTTTGTTTTGGCAGCGCGTCTCCAAATCACGCCAGTTACGCAGAACATTAAATGAAGGGAAAACTGCATTTAAGTTAGAGATACTCAGGGCTCAGCTCACACAGAGCAGAACGGTGATAGGAAATCAATGAAACATGACCTTAAACAAGTTATGTACGCCCACGGGAAAAAGGAGAAGAGGGGGGGGTGAAACAACAAAAAGAAAACATTGATGGGGCTAAGACATTAGGCCATTGGTGGGCTATGTTAGAGCTAAATTCAGTGGACATCTGACCTGGTCAAAATAGATGGTCATGGACGTGTTGCTCATCTCTGACGGCTCATGGTTGGTTCCACGCACGGCGGAAAAAGCCACCTTTGCCCCAGCGGAGCGGACTGATATGCCAAGCGAGGAGGTGACCGCTCCGTCCGAAGAAGGGTTCGAATCGCACACCACGAGACACTTCCCTTCGAGCACGATGGGCTCCGTGTCGTTCTGGCCGAGGCATAGAGCCACGCCGCATCCCAAGAGGAGGGCCAGTGCCAGCATGGCACAGGGTCCCGGGCAGCGCGCTGGCACCATGGTCAGATCGCTGATCCCGTGCACACTGATACAGCCCGGCAGCCCCTTGGAGGTTTGTTAGTATTCGATCACCTGGTCCAGACTTACTCCCTTCTCTCTTCCCCTCTCTCTTTTCCTCTATCTGTGATGCTCCCTCACTCTCTCAAACACCCTCTGACACACAGACGCACTCAGAGACTCTCTCCGGCTGAGACTCCCCTCCCTCCTGTGCGTCTTAGTTGATTTTGGGAGAGTATTCAGGCAACTGTTGTTGTAAATCCTGATGATAAGAGAAGAAATGAGAGTTTTCACGTCAGGCAGCAGTAGGACATAGATTTTAAACAGTTTAGATATCAAACTTGAGTATAATTTCTGTGCGTAAAATGGCTATCGCGCGTAAAATGAAAGGCTGCCGTTTTCAGTAAATGCAAAAATCTGAATAATCACGTTGTAGGTATGCATACTCATTTTCTGTTACCAACTATCTGTGCTACTGCGGAATGTTTCCTATGGAAATGTGCGTCGCCGTACTTTGTAACAATTTATAATATCAATGGAAGAGATGATGCAGTTACCTTCTACCCTAGTTTTAAGTGATAATGATGGTGAAACAAGCACTTTGCAGGTTTATCTGTTGAGAAAAAAGGTAAATCACGACCTACCTCTGCTACCCATCCCGCTGGTGTGCTCTCTGTCTCTCTCGCAGACTGTGAACTGAGCGCTCAGATCGCTGGTGCAAAAAAAAAAAAAAAACAAGAAGAGTCTCTGGGCTCCCTTTCGAGGGACAACTCACGCCCATTCTTTGTGTGGAGCCACTGCAACGAAGACTTCCTCTCAGAAGTATCCCCCGCAAATTAAGAGCACACGCGTGGATTAATGGGTTTGTTTACATATTAATCAGTTCAATGCTGTGAAGCTCGGGGGCCCCTCAGGACGGCAGAGATCACTTGCTCTCTCGGCGCCTGTCATTTATATGCTGTGGGTTTCTCATGTCTCACCCTGCTTAATCTGAAATGAAAGGGGCTGCAGCGGATAACCTTGCTGTTGCATGGTACATTCGGCATGCATGTGTATGTTACTAATTTGAGACTTAAACGAGCATTTTTATGAGTCCAATAAAGATACTTGTGCGCCATCCAGTGGTGCATTTTAATTGTGCAGAATGTCTTCCATCTGCTTTTCAGAGGTACATACAGATAGCATGAGAGTGATTAAAATAATATAGTTGTGTGGTATCTGCCTTGCATATTTTATTGATAGAGGCGTGTTCTGGTGTCAGCAAATTACACATGCACATCACACTTAACAAACACCCCACAAGCAAATTAAAAGCAGGTGACACTTCAGAAAATGCTCACTTCACATAGATAGAGTGACCTCTCTGTGCCACCCTTAGCCTTTCTTTTCAATTCTTGACATGTCATCATCTTCTGAAGAGCTCTGTGTAGAGGTTCCCTACCAGTGCTCCATACCCCTGAAGGGTCTGAGAGTGGGCTTGGTTGGACCTTTAACGAGCTGTCATTTTCCCTACTTGAACATATGCTAACTGGATACATTATGCATGGCGCTCACATTTGCAGAGGAAGGCGCTGTATAGACTGTCTTCAACTTCATGCAGGTCGAGTAAATAGCAGGAGGGAGAGACATTATTTCTTTCAACATAAGTCATCAGGACTGGAATTTGAATTATGAATACAAGCGAATAGATAGAGGTGAGGGCAAAACTAAATCTTTTACTTAAAGGCACATGGATAAGCATTAAAAGCCTTGACAGAACATACAGAGGATGTGGTTACATTTCTACCAGCTGCTTTCATAAATGTCTTTGTAAAATACTTCACATGACTTATGCAGTATGAAGAAAAGACAAAATTTTAGACTTAATCATGTTGATCCTTCCCCCATCTTTCTCAGGCCCACACTGCACTGTCAGAGCTGACTGACAAACCATGCGGAAGAGTGACATCAGGTATCCAAGAGTCACAACTGACCCCAGGCCTTCAGAAGGACACATAGCTACAGAAAACATCAAATGTCAAGTAAGGAGGGGGGAACATGCAAGGGAAAGAGATGTGGCCTACATGGCATTACCATACCAGGGGCTGCCGTTGCCCTAAAAGGGACTTCACTTCCATCAGGGAAGCTGATCGGCGAGACTGACAACCGCGTTATGGTTATTTTCCCTGACAGCTAGCGGAGCCTACTGGCTTCCAGGAACGGGGAGGTCGATTATGTGGTGGGTCTTAATGCGAGCCATCTGCTTTTGCAAGGAAAATGACTTAGGTTCAGTCTGGTTGGTTTCGTGTTCGTCTGTACAAATCACACAAGTATGTATGTATGTTAGTATGATTCCCCTAACTTCTATTCTGTTGAATGTGGGAGTCATTTTTTTAGTAATCTTTCTGTCATATACCTCACACAGTTTGTCCTATACTTCTGTTGCAAATATTATGCACTAAAACTCACCACCACCATATGCTTCATGAGGTCTAAAATACCAAATTTAAAATAAATATCTCTCTGTCCATCTGTCTGCCTGTCCATCTGTCTGTGTGCAGCTATAAATGAGTCTGTATCTTCATATGTGAAATGAGGTCAGACTCTTAAACAACTTCATTTGTGAGCTCTCTCTCTCTCTCTCTCTCTCACACACACACACACACACACACACTCTCTCAGTGCAGCCCTAACAGAAACCTCTGAGAGCGATGGAGGGAGATTGTGTTATGTCGCTCTTGTCTTACATCAATGAGATGTGACCTCTATCTTAGCATGTGTGAAGAGACAAATAACATCAATCTTCCCTGTTATTCCCGTGCTTGTACTGGGCTAAGACCCTGATGAGGAATTATATTGCCAACCCTGAGAAAGGTTATAACATACCAAACTGTGCCTGCTAGAGCTTACAGCAACTGGTATTACTCTGTGTGTGTGTGTGTGTGAGTGAGTGTAATGACATTGTGAAATCTGTTTATTCAGTTCCATTGAGGGACAAATACCAGGTTCTGTCAAGGTAATCCCTCTAATTTTAACAGTAATTTGAAGTAGGGTTAGAGTTATGCATGGGTGGTAATGGTTAAGTCTCCAGGCAGTGAACTGCAATATGCATGTCCATACACTGAAAATATATCTCAACAGTTTATTACAGCCTCATGTTCAAAAATAAACAAAATAATATGTTCAAAATAATCAGAAATATCTCCTATGGTGAATTTATCTAGAACCAAGTGTTACACAGTTGCATTGATGAAGGTAACATCTGAATTGTTTTTATTACATCTGAAATGGCATGTTGAAAGGTGCCCCTCACCCAGTGACAGCTGGGAGTCTATCCCAACTGTCACTGGGTGCTGTATACTTTGTTTACAGTCTATGATTCAATGAATATTTTCCCGCTTTTATTTTGAAGGCAAATGTGCACCCTTCCCACCGGAAACCTTGTTACTGCTCGTGGAAGGAACTTGACCGAGCATCGCCATGGCAACTGGACGCGAAGAGTTATGAAATTCAACACTATCTCGGTTGTTCTTTGACACAGCGATAGCTACACAAAGGTAGAACCATAGAACTAATTTTGTTTATTTTGGCAACCCATTAGGTTGTAACCGAAGTTTACGCTGAGGTGTTACTCCGTAGCTTGTAAGCGCTGTCAAACAAACTTTGTGTTTTTATGGCTCGGTTTCACATAGCTCTGTTTACCAGCCAACCGGAAGTCAATTCATTCCTATGAGAACCTCCGTGAAACACCCTCTTCCGTTATTTCCCGTCCAGAATTAGCTTCTATCCATATTTTGATAACCATGGTAACATGCTAGCTTCGTAATTTATACAGTGCATGCATAGCGGTTGGCCATATACCTGACAAACCAACCTACTCAGAGTCCATAGTCCATAGGACTGGACGGTGAGATACAGACAAAATGAGCTTTTAAATTGACGCGTCTATCCATCTGTAAAGACACGCATTTCTTTGCATTGAACACTAGGGGGTGTACTCCGTGTATAGTAGGAATCACTGACACAAAGCAATGTGTAGAAACCATGGTGGAAACGAGGCGTTAAGCTCGTTGCAAAAATAAATGCCCATGTATCTGTCTTTAAGGGTTCAAGACCAGTGAAACAAATGGCAACATCAAAAGAAGTTACTTCCAGAGTGCGGGCAGCGAGGACGTCCAAAAGAGCTGATAAATCATCTCAGAACTTTATGGAAAGGTAATCTATCAGAACATGCTCACATTTTGACCCGTGTGGCGTTAAACACTTGAGCTGGGCTGTGCTCAGAAACTGTGGCAAGTCAATGCTGTATTGCCCCCCAAGGAAAAATGATTTATAGACAGTTTTTGTAGATATAAAAACACAGGGAGATCAATACGGATGGAAGATACTTCGCTACACGTTCAAATTAGGCAATCTCCTCGATGAATGTAGGCACTAAATGCAGCAATGAAACGTCAGGTTTTCTTCACTACACACAAAACTCTATTTTCACCACATCGCTTTGTCTCTTTGAACAAGTATGCACTGTCAAATAAGAGTAATATTAAGCAACTTTGTTATAGATTTTGCCTGACAAACACCTGACTCACTTGCCTTATATGTAGTTTAGATTAGGGCTGCCACAAACAGATATTTTCATCATTATTTTTCAATGATCAACCATTAAATCTAAAAAACATAAAAAATGAAAAATGCCTGCCTTAGTTTCTCAGAGACAAATAACCAATGCTCTAAAAATAAGAGATTTCAATTTACAGTTATAAAGAGTAAAGTCAGTAGAACCTCACATTTGAGAAGCTGGTACAAGAGAATGTTTGCATTTTTTTCTTTGCAAGAGGCTGCGATGGCAATGTTGGCCTTTCTGTCAATCCACCACATTTGTCCAGAGTAACATATTTCAACAACTACTGGATGGATTGCCATGAAATTTCGTTCAGACTTCCATGGTCACCACAGGATGAATCCTACAGACTCAGGATGATTTGAACAACAGAGGTTATTTCTAATAATTTTCTAAATTGGGAAATCCTAAATAGTTGTACAGTGCACTGGTTTAAGAACAGCACAGTACCATCTGTATGTGCCAATTTACTGGCAGTGTTGTGAAAATACTGGAAGTTCAACTTGTGACGGACTCATTCCTAGCCACCTTCTCCTTTTTACCCAGACTCTTAGAACTGTCAAAAATGACTTCGCACAGCACCTCTGCATGTTGACAGCTCCAAATGTCAGTGAGAGGTTAACTGTTTGAGTCATTTGAATTTTAAAGCTGAAGTATGTAACGTTCCCAGTGTGAAACTTACACCAGATATGATTTATTCATTTAGTGTTGCATTTAGATGTTGTTTCATGTGGTTGTTGATGTGCAAAGAAATGACAGTGATTCACCAGGCAGGTAATGTGAATATATTATTGCCTCAAATCATTTAATTGGCAGATATTGGCATCATTATCCAGGACAGGTGTAAGCAGGCAAACCTGATCAATATTTCTCAGTAACAGATATGGAGAGTATGTCCAACCAAGAGAAATGTGTTCTTTTAAATGTTACGGGACACTAAACCATGCAGATACTTATAAGAATGATAATAAACATTACATATAACAGATCAGTTTGCCTCAGTATCCAAGCATACTCATATTTATCAGAGAAAGATAAGAGTGCTTCTTGCTTGTTCACAGTTTGGCTCTCACCCATTCTTAAATTCATCACTCCCTGCATAGTGAGAAGGGCCTTCTTCTGACACCACTGTTCTATCTGAGCAAATGTGGTGGATCTACTGGGTGTCAATTAAGGAGGGTGTGACACTCTCCACTTTTGATTTGGGATTTACATGTATTTTTATCAGAGTGCTTTACAAAACAGTGAGTCATTCACATTGTTCATATCTTGTTTGTTTTTTTCCACATCTACATGGGTCATTTCATCTTGTTGCCAGAAGTGTATGGTAAGATTGCCAAGTAGCCTGTCGAGAGCACATTTGTCTCATACGCTGATGCCTCTAAAGAACTGCATGCTGAACAACAGGTGGCATGAAAACACTGGTGTCACTTCCTTGTTCTGATGTCTAATTACCTTTTTCGCAGACTGCCATCTGAGATCCTGATTAAGATTCTGTCATACCTGGATGCCTCTGCTCTTTTCAGCATCAGCCATGTCAATAAGCTCTTCTACCAGCTTGCCAGTGATAAGTAAGTATCAGCCAAGTCTTATTAATGCAACATACACAGTATATTATACAAATGAGTGTTGATCTGATCCAACAGTCAATAAAGACAGTATTCTTACAAGTCAGAAAATTTCTGAACTAGGGCTGAATAATACAAGCAAGTACGATAATTATTTTGAGAGATATTGCAATACACGTCACGATTTTAGTGGGAATTTTTGCATTCCTTTGTATTCATTTTCACTGAAAAAAAATTTAAATGATCATGACCTATTTTTGCTGGGGTTTGTACTAAACAATCACATTCATTTACATCTGGATAATATGATTTGAAGGTTGGGACATCTCCGTAACACCACAATGATTAATTTATGATGGTATGTTGTGGCACATTTTACCTTTATCAAAAAAACTAAAGGTCCTGTGATTTGATATTGCATAGCCTTGTTGAAATTTCAGTGACATTTTGAATAACTGTTCAGCTCTAATCAGAACATTGCACTTCAAAAAATGTATTTATATTATTTTTGTCTGTACTCGAATCCTCAAAGTTAAATAAAAGAGAATACGTGAAGTGTACTCTACTGGAAACTGGTTGAAAATTGTTGACTGCATTGGCAATAAGTGAACTTCTAATTAAATGAACTGTTAAAAGGACCCAGTTTAAGAACCTAACTTGATGAAATGGAGATTTTTTGCAGCGTGACAGTGCTCCTGTAAACAGAGACGAGCAACGTCTTTGTCTTGCATCACAAATGGCTCACTTAAAGAACAACTCCTAGGTCCAAGTGAGTTAACGTCTATGAAAATGATGATGATAGGAACAGATTTTTAAAAAGAAAAACAATCTATACATACTACACAGTGCCATCTGGATTTACTTTTTTAAAGCAGTTTTCATGTCCATCTCAAAACAGAGAAGGTGGATGAGACAACACAATAATTGACACAGTCTTCTAATTTTGAGGCTAGAATGGGGAGAAATAATGGCCATTGGTAATAAATGGGGTTGTGGTGTGAGGGGAACCAGTGGAGAACTGGGATGGTGTCTTGTTGGCTGACCAGCATTCGCTAACATCACTTAATAGTGTTGTAAATTTTGCTATCACATTTGATCACATTTAGTGTTCATCTAAAACTGGCAAGAGAAAGGATTGTTGCAACAGAAACTAATTTGCAGGGATCAGCTTGGTGTCCTGACAGGCTGTAATTTGTGCAGACAAACACAATAATTGATGAAATTATGGAAAATGGTGATGCAAACTACTACTGCAACTACTGTTAAAAGACTCGGTATAAGACAGCTGCACAGACTCACTACTGTACTACTTGCTACCTCTCATTGTGATATGGAGAACTCCCTCATGTGACGTCATGTGACAGTGTTCTTCAGGGCATTGCTCAAAACACCTACTTTTTCTATGAATGTCTGTTTTTATGGCTTGTAATATGCACAGTACCATACAGTAACTTTTCAAAGCATAATTTCCATGAAGCGTACAGTAAATAAATCTGCATATTAATGTTTTTTTTTCAGCCAAAACACAAATGACAGACACACATATTTTTTGCTGTTGGTGTAAACAAAAAGCACATTAGACATATATAACGTAATTCTGTCATTATTTCTTAACGTTATTTTCACTCACTGCAATCTCTCACCTTTCTTTGCCTCCCTGTACGTATGTAGTGCCCTCTGGAACAAGATATATATTGCAGAGTTTGGGAAGAATAAAAAGTCCAAGCCCAAATCCAAGAACATGGATGATGAGCTGCTGCTAAAGATGGCCACAGTGGATCTGCAGGATTGCGCTGCTGGCTACTGGAAGTGGCTGTTCTTTAAGACTGTAGCTGCATGTGACATGAACAAGTGGAAGAGACATCTTGGACTCATCAACCGTCACACTGGGCTGCCCAGTCAAACAGAGCGGGTTCTCAGGTAAGAGACAGAGCGATGCAAAAGCTATGCCTTTATAAACCACTTAGATGAAGCACCTGAGGTGTATGATTTGTTTAATGTACCAGATACTCAATTTAATTCAGCAGACACTTGAGTAGCCTGACAAGTGCTGCTTGTGAGTTAAACTAATCAAGTGTTTCTATGTGTTTCATTTCAAGCATTTGAAAATCTCAGTTATGAGAAATAGGTCTTGAAGTGTGTCTTGAAGTATGTTGACCACCATGTGTATACCATACTGTAATATGTGTTTGCCCTCTGTTTGATATGTCTAGCTGTTTTACAATTGGAAGAAGCTTTGTGAGGTATCATGGGAACCCTTGCACTGTTTGTGGTTAGCAAACAGTAAAACTTTGGAGATCCTTCCTCACTGTCAAGATAGTTCAAGGGTAGAGACTAGAGGACAGTTCAAAGCCGCTGGCAATCAAAAACAAAACATGGTTTGTTTTTCATATCGCACTTAATGACACTTTCTTATTAAAGGTGATACAGGAGGTCTCTGTCTGAATGTGATGTCTGCTCAGGGGGATGCCAGCACGCAGGGGAAAGCTCCCTCACCACCTCCACTGCGGTTTCTGCTGTGTTTTTATAACCTCTGATTAGAGGCTGTGCAGCACTCAATTTTGAGTTCTGTGGCAGTCGCTGTGGTACAGAGGGGAAGTAGAAATAATTGTGTTCCTTGCAGAGGCTGTCTGAATTGTTGAAATAAATTACTTAGCCCCCCAACCCCTCATCCACGACACACACATGCACACAAACACACCCTCTCCTTCCTCCCACCTCCCACCAACTCAGACAATTCCCTGTGGGGGTTTGTCTGTTAGAAACACTGAGGAGCATGCGATTTACCTTGGTAATAATCATTTCACAAGACATCACACATACAGACAATGCAGAGTGAAATCCCCTGGGTCATCTGGGGCCTCCTGGGCTGCTCCAGTTTTTAGCTTTGTTCCTCTACTTAATTGATATTGGATGGTGCCTCAGCGAGACACCGGCTGCATCACAGTAGGGGCAGCCCTGAATCACAGTTTAGACAGAATTGGATCAAGAGATTTATCACAACAGCTGCGGTTTCATTTCATTCGTTGCATATCATTTCATTAGTGAGAACAGCTTAACCACAGTCAAACTACTCCCTGCTACTGTCAAAAGAAACGTAATGGCCATTAAACTCAATAGTTTGCATGATTTGAAGAGCGAGAGTCAGTTTTACCCAACATTGCCCAATTATTTGCATTGTATTAACCTAGAATAAATGTATTGAAGATTTGTTTTTTGTTCATTACTTGCAATTCACTGGTGTCTTTATGTAGCTATCTGGGAATATTAAGTGAGTTATATCCCATTTTATAAAGAGAGAGCCTGTTAATTTAAGCTTTGTTTGTGTTTGAACCAGCAGCTAAGCTCTCAGCCACTCTCCCCTCTGTCACACTACACCATTTATTAACAATTGTACATGCAAAACCCCAAATATCTCTCTCATCATATTCTAGAAACTTGCACGTCACCTGGGAGCTGACGGTCTCTGATAAGTCAGGACGTGAGGGCACATTGGAGCTGAGCTGGTCTCACTTCTGTGAGACTTCTGTGTCTCTGTGCTGGAGCGGAGGAGGCTGGTTGCCCAACTACCAGCAGATTTCCACCCTTCAACTCTACGGTGTCAGGAGGATAGCCCTCAGCTGTCCTGGCCTAAAGAAGTAAGAGAGGAGGTGTCCATCTCCACTCTATCTGTTGGTTTCCTCTTTTCTCTCAGTAAAAAAAAAAAAGCTATGGTTTTCTTCTGCTTGCTCTGTCAGACCTGGCTGGAGATCCCTCATGGCCAAGATAGACGTACAGACTTTAACTAAAAGCGTGCAGGTCATTGGTCAGGACAGACTGGTCGAACTGAAGCTGCTACAGCCTGGGATCATCATCAGTACCTGGAAGGTAATTAGCTTACAGTCATTCATGGCATTTTTTAATTATGATACATTTGTTTATAGTAGCAGGAGAGTGAGATATAAGAACTGAGGAGGAATTTAAGTGACGTCTCTCTTTGCAGGACCAGTGCTCCGTTGCCTTCATCATGTTCACCCTCCACTTCCACAAGCTAGTGGAAAGAAGCATCCAGGGATCTTCTGTGTGGTAGGCTACACTTAAACAGGCATTACTTATTCTCATGCTTATGCGGTGTGCAGTGTATCACCATCAGATGGTTAGGGCTCAGATTCAAAGGATGCGATAACCGACAGGATTGATTTGATGCTCCTGGTGTGACCCATCTATGATTCACTGCAGGGTGAGATTTGAAGCGTCAGCATCAGTGGCACCTGTATTTCACCCACACAGAGGATAATGTGACTGTGCCACATTTTTATATGAAGAAGGTTATTCTTGTCGTGTGTCAGGACTAGTCACACCTGTAATTTATTTTCACTCATTAGCAGACCTGAAAACATAGAGAGCTGAGTGGAGAAAGTAGTTTTGTTAGTGTTAAGTTTGAATTAAAGTGACTGATAAGAAACCAGTTGGCAAATCAGAATTTCCCAGCCTGGAGGTCAGGAGCCAAGTAGACATTATTTTAAAATGTCATGAGCCACTGGCCCAAACCATACAGTGTTCAAATTTTATCTTCTATGCATCTGAAAATAAAAAGTAATTCAGGTTAGGGGATATTCAGCACTGGAGTTGCTGTGCTGTCTTTGAAAGTGCCTCACTGATCATCCATGAGCAGAGACAAAGCACCAGGCCTGAACAGCATTCTTAATACAGCTACATCTATTGAGAGTGTCGCTCTACAACAAAATGTGGACCTAGCCCCCTCTTCTGGTTTCTTGTGAGAGCACAGTACAACTACAGCACAACAGGATTATGGTCCACAAGAGTAAAAAAATCTGAAATGACTCCTAATGAAACACCTTTTTCTTAATGTTCTCTACACACACCGCAGTCTGAAGGTAATTTACCTTTTTACTTTTTTCCTCCTCCAGCCCCTACGTGGAGCCACTGGTCAAACCCCCTTTTGATGACATAGACCCCGAATTTGGTCTCCATGGTTACCAATTACACATTGTTCTCCACAACACTGCATGCAAGCTGATGTCCGGAAGCTTTTCCCAGCTCTTCTGCCGCAAAAGTAATTTATTTATTCACCTATATAATGTATCTACGTATACTAAGTTATGTTGTACAAATTATGCTGACAAAATATGAGGTATGTACAGTGCTGTATGAGATTTAAAAATCTAGTCTCTCTGATAAGAGTGGGTGTGATTTGACATAACTTTTCAATAAATACAGAGCATTCATTCATTCATTCATTATCTATAAAGGCTTATCCATTATGGGTTGCAGGGGAGCAGGAGCCTATCTTAGCTGACATTGGGCAAGAGGCGGGGTACACCCTGTACTGATCGCCAGTCCATCGCAGGGCTAAATACAGAGCATGGTTAATAATAACAAGAAGTATAAGTATAGTATAGTCATTACTACTATAAGTTACTTGACTTATAGTAGTAATGACTCCTCATGTTCAAAATCTTATTGTATAATTTACCTTACAGCTGTGAGACAGGTACATTTTTCATTTGTATTTGTGGAAAACCTGCACAATCTACCAACACACTGGCACAATACACACTTTAGCATTTTAATACTTATATTACTTTTATATATTAATATTTTTATCTTCAAATCTTTATAATTTATATTTATATTTTGAATTACATGCTGTGTGATGTTGCCTTTGACCAGCTCAGATCTGTGATGGACTGATCCAGCTGAATGCCATTAGCAGGACAAACCTGTCTCAGCACACACCTCTGTCAGGCAACATCACCCTACCCTGGAAGTGTGAGGCCCTGCAGGGCAATACAGAGGTACTACATATTCTGTTGGCTACTCACACACTGTTCCGCTTTGTGCTATTGGAGGAAGGAAATGAATGCCTGAAGCATCCTAAGTATGTTGCTGACAAGTGGTAAAAAGTGCTAAAAAAACAAAAAGAAACTATGTCCTGTTTTCATAGTGATGATCACAGACCTATTAAAAAGTTAATTTTAGAATAACAACCCAGAGTGGGGCCCAAATCACTGCTCTGGTTCTCTGAGATAAGGAGAATACAGCTAAAATCTCACATTTCATCATAAATTGTGACACTTTTGACTTAATGTAATAGATGTGTTCATGGATAAAGATTTTCAAGCTGACATACTGTAGTGTAGTGAAACCACAATCAAGTCACAGCACTGATAGTCCACACAGAAAAGAGGTTTTGACATATGTTTACTTTTCTACTTCTTGCCAGAATTGCTGCATCATGAGTCTGACTCTGCTGGATGAATTCAAGAAACCCTTTTGGTGTGTCAGCTCTCCTGTTTCCATGAAGTTGGAAAAGACAACCGTCTCCTATGACTATGATGGTGAGCACTTCCTGATCCACTATCTGGACTCAGACGGTCAGGTAAGGATGGAACTTGTATGGATGGAGGAAGAGAAGCAGTTTGTCGTCATCAGTTTAGTCGTCTATGTGAGTGTTTCTAACGTCAACAAGTATTTCGGTAGAGATTACTGAACCTGCTGTATTTCTGGGACAAGTTTTGAGGTTTTCAATCATTACACCTGGATACTGTGACTTTACTTTTTTAATTTTTTTGTGGCAACCTGCACCTTTAAGCCTGGGTGACACATAGACACTCTAACTTTCCTGCGACGACTCACAGCTAGCACGCCATGTGCATCCACTCACTAAAGGAAGATGCCCAGTTCGTCACAGTGGACCAGTGTGTCCGCTGCTGAGTTCACCAGCTCCTGGTGAAGTCCATCTGTGTATAATGCGCTGTGGAGAAAACTGATTTGCTGTATGCTCTGTGTTTTGTCATCTGCTCGTGGCTTTTTGAGTTTGCTGGTTGTTATATAGCTAAAGGTCATGTAATAGATCTCAGGGGTTATCTGGGGAAGCTGAACCTGTAATCTAAACTAAAACAAACTTTATCCAAGTTGACTCTGGCTAGCACCCTGGCTGCTAGTTCTTACAGTATTTTAATGAAACAATAATATATCTTGGGACATCTAGTAGCGTAATGATAAAGGCACATACCACATAGCTGCAACATCCACAGTTTAATTCCCTGTTGGGGAACCTTTGTTACATGTCTCTCTGCCGTTGTTTTCTGTCTCTCTCTATACTGTTATATTAAAGCAAATGCTAATTGGACGTTTAATTATTATTTTATAACATTATTACTTATTGCCTTTTTGAATTGCATAATATAAATGTAATTTTAATGAATACTTCATTGATCATTTTGGATCAGTTAATTAATTTAATAATAATTAGTCTGTAATTATTCTAGTTACACACTTCAGATGCACTGTTCAAGGTGTTTTGACTATCAGTTACTAAAACTAATATTCAAACATCCTTATACTTTTTACAGAATACTTCATCATTTATAATTGAGTTGGTAATGCTGTAAATATTCTGTGGTTTTCTACATCTTTTCTTACAAAGGAATACTACTTGTTTTTGTGTCTATGCAATCTGTTGAAATTAAATTATATGGACAAAAGCTTCATAAGTTAAAAGAAGCCATCATTTTGTTGGAATTTAAGACAGAGGCAGATAGTTGCAGATGTGGATGTTTATCATGGTGACAACTGCCTTGACCCTCTCTAGCCCTAAAGGAATGCATGTTGAATATGTAAGCATTTTTCTACTCCGTATTTAAATAGAAACCTAAGCTTGGAGGTGATTCAGGTCATTTTCCCCAGCCTTATACTGTATTACTATTCCTCTATGACTAACTGACAAAGTTAATTTTTACATACACAATAAGATGTGTTTTTACAAGATTGAAGCAAAATTAAGACATGCTTTAAATGTATTAATGTAATGAAAGGTTTGTTGTTTTTGTATGATTCACGCAAACCAAGTTATGCTTCCCTATATCATGGCATTTATACCTTAACAACCACATTACCTCAATTGCATTGTCAGACATTATGCAGTTACTTTTAGATGAAAATTGAGTTTAATGTCCACACCCTGGGCAAGTCTGGCTACAGTGATAGAATTAGTGTGGGAGCAATTGTTGGAAACAGTTGCCATGCTGCTGATGGGCCAGCACTGCTGATGGCAATAAAATAAGGCAGGTCTCTAGATAATAGGATTTAGAGGCTTCCCTTCTTTTTCCCAGCGAGGGTCATCATCACCTTGAAAAGATGCTTATTTTTCCAAACACATCACCAACTACATTGGCACTAGATCCAAAATCATTTGGGGAAATGAGCCAGAGGGAAAAAAAACAGTATGTGTGATGAATTGTTTTTTGTCAAGAGCTTCACAATTGAATTGACTGCATCCAAGGCTGAGCTCCATCATGTCAGACTGACCAAATGTAAGAATGAGAGCCATATACAACTACATTGGATAGTTGACTTGGACACATAATACACTGAAAAATTACCTGATATTGACCATTAGTTGGACTGAATGATGTGCACCATGTATGACTTTCAAGTGTGTTACAATACATTTCCATTACAGTGACCTTCATACTCCTGTTTGCTGTCACATCAACTGTTGCAAACTGCCAATCCCTCATTGCCATTTTATTAGAAAAACCAGGAGCCAAGGGTATTGCGGGCTAGTGATGGACTCATAGGAACATAAAGCCAGTTAGTCACCGTAACGTCTAAACAAAGGGGACCATGGAGCCTTGACTGAGCACACTGCATGATCTACCTCTACTGGTGCAGAGAGTATTAACTTAATGCTCCTGCTGTGATTTTTAAAGAATTAAGAATTCCTAAAATCAAGCTATACAAGCATGCTGGTTCACAGTTATTTGAATATAGTTTAATATAAGCAGTTCTCCAGCAGATGGCTCTCTTTAGTAAACAATGAAAGCATCAGTAAACAGCGCAGTGGTTTTGATTTTCTCCATTCTTTCAATCTGTCCAAAGGCAATTGCAGAGAAACTTATAAATGTCTTACAGCAATGTAATTTCAGCACAATATGAGTGTCTTTTCTGTGAATGATTTCTGCTCTTTTCAGTGAATGTGTTGTCCTTTCCTCTTCTTCATGCTGTTTTTCTATCTCTTTTTCTGCTCTTGTGCAAAGTAATTACAAGCCTGTATGTTAATCACAACTTATAAAGACTTGAACACCAAATAACGATTAAGAAAGAACCCACAGCCAAACCACTGAATGGGTAAATTTAGTGACATAAAGCTTCATTAAACTCATCTTTCTTAGTTTCCTCACAGGCTAATCTTGGAAGAAAATTGCTTCCATTTTTAGCCTTTAATTCTCTCCCATGTGAGTGACCAGCTGGGTCTGCAAACTATTCAGCCTCAGAAGCCAATGACACAGTCCTTATTTAGTCCTCTCATTGGAGGAAAATAGACAACTAATGAAATGCACCAGGAGAGAGCTTGATTGTGTGTGTGGGTATTTTGTGTCTGGGTACACACATTCATACAGGCTTCTTTTGTTTTTATTTACAGCAGCCTTCTTAAATGAAGTTGCTGCCTTAAAAGAATATCAGAATTTAATTGACCCCCCCCCCCCCCGCCTGGGAGATAATCATAGCCTTTCTCCACACTGATGAGTGCAAAGCCTTCACATTTCCTATTCCCTAACATTCCACATTTATTACCCAGTTTGGTGAGTAGGTGAGGCCAGAAAAGTTAATTATGCTTGTAATGATCAGAAAAACATCGACCACAACAGTCCAAAACATGAATGCCAAAGCCCCATTAGAAGCTGCATAATCAAGCAAAAAGTGTTTTGTTGATGCCACAAAATAACAGATGGTCAGGGATTCACGTTGTTGGAAGTGAACTCTGCTACCATTGACCAGCAGACACCTACCTGATCTACTTTACATCTCATACTTTTTTGGTCACCCAGCAGACGTGGAGCTGGATGGTGAGCTTCAAGGGGTGGCAGTATTATAATAGGTTTGCGATGCCCAATAAGATCCTTGGTTTATTCTCCCCTTAAAATGGTGCATCAAGACCAGCCGGCTTGTGGAGAAATCCATTTATTTCAAAGCTGCTGCCTGTCCTATGCTCCAAGAGCTCAATGAGCAGTATGAGAGGAGTGCCATTCCTGCTGCATGGTTCAGGGTTGCATCAGTCTGCAATGACTATATACAGTAGAACAAATGTAGTACTACTGAATATCCCAGGTAGAGAATGATGTAACTCTCCCTCAACTAGAGGTGTTATTATGGTAGAAAGTACCTTAAAACACTTATTCAAAAACTGTACTTCAGTACAGTACTGAGTGATTTGTACTTCTCTTGAGTAATTCCATATTTGTACTTCACTACTCTGTATTTCATGGGTAAATAGTGTATGTTTTACTCCACTATATTTATCTGATAGCTGTAGTTACTTTAACATATGATACACAAAAAAGTATGGTTCTTTTTATAGCTTAAACCAGCCAAGAATATATAAAGTTAGCTGTACCTCGTCCAACTGCAAGATTAAAATGCTGCTGTGTTAATGTGTCAATAATAAACTACTCAGAAATGGGCAATTTTTGATTATAAATACCTTAACTCTTGATATATTAGAGTACATTTTGCTAAGACATCTCTGATTTTACTTGCGTACATTTTTTAAAGCAGGACTTTTACTTGTAAAACAGTTGCAATACATTGTGGTATGCTTTTTCTCAAGAAAAGAGTCTGGCATGTTAAGGAAAATACACTGTCTAAATTGCTAAAATTAAAAGGGAACTGACCCTGAATCGCCACATCACCACTTACAGTACATTTATTTTGAGGCAACTAGATTGGCACATACTTGGCATCTAGCCTTGAACAATGTCTGCTCCCAGGAGTCTCCATGTCCTTTACTCCTCTCTCAATTATGTATAATTTTGGATAACTGGATGGTGAATGTTCTTTGTGTCAAAAAATAAATTACTCGCTACTATTTCTCTCTCTCTCTCTCTCTCTCTCTCTCTCTCTCTCACTTCCTCAGTGTGTGTGCCAGAGAGTGAGAGGGGTGGCATGAGTCAGCGCATTATCCAGTATACTGTAGAAGCACTTTCCACAATTTCACATGGTTCACTAGTTTGTATTACCCTCACAGTAACATCCTGTGGCTGTCTGGTCTCAGAGCAGATGTTTGGTAGGCAGGTACAGTCCAAACTGCTTTCTGATCCTGCTGCAGCCTAATGTGGGTTCAAAAAGGGTTGCCTGGTTATCTAAACACTGAGCTCTATTTTCAGGGGCAAACTTTAAAGGAAATGTTCGACAGTTTGGAAAATACGATTATTCGCTGTCTTGCTGAAAGTTCGATTAGAGGATTGATACCATTCTCGTGTCTGAACAGTAAATACGAAGCTGGACCCAGCAGCCAATTAGCTTAGTGTAAAGACAGAAAACAGCTTACCTGGCTCTGTCCGAATGTAACAAAATCCACCTACCAGCACCTCATAGGCATACTTATTAACACATTATATCTCACTTTTTTAATCTGCACAAAAATTAAGTTTATAGATGAGAAGTTGTGGTTTTACAGGTGCCGGTAGGTGGATTTTGTTAGCTTAATTCGAACAGAGCCAGGGTAGCTGTTAACCCATTTCCAGTCTTTGTGCTTAGCTAAGCTAACCATCTAAATATTGAATGAAAAACTATAAACTGTAAAATGACAAGTGGTTGTTTTATTGGGAGTTATTTGCATGACTGTTTGTTGCAGGGACTAAGCTAACCAACTGCTGGCTGTGGCCTTGTATTTCATGACAATGTTATTGATCTTCTCATCTAACTCTCAGCGAGAAAAAGTGGCAAAGCTAAGTATTAGGTTAAGCTAAGTATTAAGTATATTCCCAGAGGTCAAACTGTTTATATTTATCTAGCTGCTATATCTAAAAAGCTTGCTGTTACTGCAGTCATTGCGTACCCATGACAAGATTGTGACATTAAGATTGTGACACTGAGCAAAATAAACATGTTTTCTTCTTACCTAAAGCAAATGTCAAATGCAGCACATTTTGTGAGATGCAAAAATCAGGCAGGCTTCACAGAAAACAGCCTGGGCTTTGCTAGGATAGAGTTCCTGGAACAATTGGTTTTAGTGCAAAGGTCTGTGCCTGAGGCTAACTCTATTGATCTGAACCACTATTAAGAGGGATAGACAGAGGGGGCGAGAGAGAGAAAACCAAAGAGCGAGAGAAATACACAGAGGCAGAATTTTTAGACGCACAAAGAAAGCCTTACTCGTTATGTGTGAACTGGAACACTGAGGTCTTTAGAGTGGAAACACCTGCAGTTGGGTGTATTGTTGGCATCCAGTGTTGTGGTGCAGAATTTATGTATGTATCTGAAGTGTCAGTGATATTTTTGGTCAATTACACTCAACCAAGCACTGTTTGTTTCCTCTATAAACTCTCTCTACAAGGCCATGAATTATTGAAAACCCAGTGGTTAGTTATATCTCTGTCATAGCAGTGTGTTGTTTAGACTTTTGACACTGGAGAGACTCCCAAGGGACCATTACTCATCGCTTGTGTCTGACTTGTTACTGTGAAGTGCCACATTGAGTTCTTCATTGCTGGCTTACAGCTCTGACTGAAATGAAAAATTAAACAGAGATGGTTTGGGGTCATATGAGGACACTGCTGTAGATCTGGCAGTGCGGCTTAGGAAATGCAGCATCAGGCAGTTGAGTGGGTGGTCACATTAAAAATGTGCACTGATTGATGTTCTGTTTTATTTATTTCTATTTATTTTTCAGTTTTGTGTTATTTTGTGTTTTAACCTTTCATTTGTCACATACCACAATCCAGATTTCCCCGTGGGAACAATACAGTTGCTGCTGCTACTTCTACTGTTACACACATTCAAGTGAGGCAGTGTGGTAGGGTATGATTACCTTTTAATCACATCTCTGTTGTGGAGTCACCTGTGTGTGACATCCATTAAAGATGATGGCAGTCAGTGTGGCCGGGATAACATTTCCACATACTTGCACCTGTCACAAAAGCAAATTAAGACAGATATGTCAGGCAGCCTGCCACAGTGATACCTGGGCCTTTCCTCGGAAACCTGCCAAATCATCCAAATGTCGCTGAGTCATAACATTTTCATTCCGCTTAACTACACTGTACCACACAGGGTGTGAGCTTTCATCACTATGGCCTATGTACAGTATGAAAGTCCTATTACCTCTCATGGCACCATAATAATGTTTATATGCTTTTGCTACTCTATGTATTTGCTTTTAATGATTTGCTCTGCATCTGTCTTCATGTTTTATGTTGCTGCCAGGACCTGGTTTTATGGAGCATATTAAATTGATGAGATTCACCTCTGCTGTTACTATGGCAGTGACCCTTGACTGAGTATTCCTGACCTCACTGGCCACTGGCTATTGCTCAAGAATACTGTCTGCTGGATACGGCAGCTTGAGGCGCATATACCATTCTCTTACAGCCAAATGCCTGGAAATAGGTGTACATTATGCCCACTAGCTGAAAGAGGGAAAGAGAAGCTCAACTGGTTTTTAACCATTGTAGCATTATTGGCATGGCTCTGGGGATGGCATTGTTTGTCTGTTGGCTGGTCCACCAAGTTGGCCATCCACTTGATGAGACAAGTAAACATTTTCTGTCATTCTGTAAAATATCTCAAGATCTGTTGGATGGGTCAGTGCAACATTCATGGTTTCCAGAGGACGAAGCATAATGACTTGGTGATCCCTGACTTTTCCCTGACCTTGACCTCTATGACATTCACATTTGTGGTTATGAGTGAAATTATTCGGTTCAGACAGTCATGCCCCCCCCCCCAAAAAAAAAAACAAAAAACCTTAGTGATCACTTAACTGTCATTAACATGTTATGGCATGATAGCATGCTAATGTGCTATGCTATCAAGCTGATAGGCTCGTATAATAAAATGACGAAACTGCTATCATGTGAAAGTAAAATTGTAGAATAATCGTCACTAAGAGCATGTTAGTGTGCTGACATTAGCATTTAGCTTAAAGCCGCTTTGTGTTTAAAGTCTCACGGAGCAGTTAGCATGACTATAAAGTATTAGTCTTGTTATGTAAAAGGATAAACCCAGCAGTGCAACATGTGAGTCATAGTTGGTAGTATTGCAGTGAGTATCTTACATAGTGCCTAGATTAATTCAATACTAACTCACACGCTACCAAAGTGGAATGAATGTGAAAGGTCAAGTATGGTGCACATCACTTCATTATGCTTTCATCTTAATCAAATGCAGTTCCCTTACTTACTTGCCCACTCCATGATTGAATGTGTCAGATCTGTATGGGATTGATGAATGTTATTTTCCTGCAGCAACAATCCCTCTGGTGCTGTGTTAAATAATGACCAACATATCTGACTAATGAGTGCAGTTAGTAGCAGCTGAGGTGAGAGCTTTCGTTTGTCTCCCTCTTACCTTCTGTGGTGTGTGATGAGAGCTCTCCATTTGCAAGCATGATGATGATTGATACTATTAGGTCCCAACTTTTTCCACTGGAGTCTCCACACTTCATGATCATTCACCTCTGGTATTAGTAAGATGAATGGGCTTCCCTTGTCTAGAACCGAAGAGGTAATTTTCTCTTGCGCTCACGTGAAAGCAGTTGTAGAAAAAAAAGGGGGAAAAAATTGACACAGAGGAAACACAGCTTAATAGTGATTGCTGGAAATGGTAGGGATCATTTTTCATGTTTGTATAACTTGTCACCCTGTAAACATCCCCTATAGCTCATGAAGCTGTATGTAGACTTTGCATTAAGATAAGAGGCTTTATCTTTAATCACAGAGAAAGTCATGGACATTACAGGAAAAAAAACCCTACTGGATTTGCCTATTTGTTTAAAATAACCTCTAACTGTATGTTTCTTAGGATTTCTCAGTCTTTAATATTTAATGTGCCATGGCTACTGACAGTGATATACTAGAGAGCCTTGGAGGAAGAGGAAGAAATGTAGAGTGGCCACAAGAAGGCACTGAAGCGCCTCGTGACTCTTTCAACCTTTTCTGCCTGACAGACAGAGAACAGCCATGGCAAGAGGGCTTTCTAGTAACAAGATCTTTCTTTTTTTATCTATAGTGTATCCACTGCATATTTTCTTAATAAAGTACCATGCAGATTATTTGCATGGATTGTTGGATTTATTGAACAGGTCTTAACCCAACTCGTTTGGCAGAATAAAAAAATCTCAGTATTTTTTGGTCTGTAAAAGTTTGCTTGACGATCGTTTTTGTTGTTTTCCCTCAAAGCCTCTTTTGAGTGATTTGCTGGTCATGCTCAATAAAACCACCCTAATATTGACCCAGTGCTTGGGATGAACATTGAAACAGCACTTCAGTCTTCAGGAAAATTGCTTTGCTTGCCAAGCAACTTAAGGCTAAAGCCAGCCTGTATTGTTTCCCAATGATTCTACTCAGATTTTATTTGCAAATAAAGCTCAATTTAATCTTTTGTTCTTTCAGCATCTGCCAAATGTTCCTTTCTATTTTTCTGTAGCAGATATCAAGTGAAGAATTAGGCTGTTGCTCTGACATTGTGTGTGCCAAAATGCTGATTTGGGGAATAATACTAGTTAATCTACCGCCATTGGTTGTTTTAATCAGTTCACTTTACACAATGGATTTGTCAAATTTTGTTTGCACTAACTTCAAGAAGGCAGAACAAGGAATTAATTAAGACAGTGGCACTGCTGCAAGAATTCAATGGGGAATGCACCCACACTGTAGAGTATAAGGAGCTTATCTAAATGTTTGTTGCCCAAGTCTATTGTGAGGTAACATCAGTGTTAGGGAGTGTGCCACAGTAAGAATGTACTAGTATACTATATACTTGTATGTACTCTTGGTTTGTTTACTCATCCAAATTGGCAGTGAGTACGGGGTGGAGAAGAAAACACCCAAAATGGATCTGCCTATGGAAAAGTCATTTTAGGTGACTGTTTCTTCATCTATGATGTCCCAGTGTGACAGCACAAATCGTTTCTCTCAGTGCTCTCGTGACTCCTCCATCCTCCTCCTGTGGCCTTGCTCGTACTGGCCCCCACACCCTTGCATCCTCAGTTTTTTGCTGTACTCGCAACCTTGTGGGCCAGAGCACATGCTGCATCTCATCAGAGAATATTACCTAACACTCGGAGGACAGCATTCATCAACGTCACAGGGCTTTTGCCAACAGTGCATTTCTTTCTGTGGTTGCCCCCAAGTCCATTTCAGTTGTTCCACCAGCACCGCAGGGTACCTTGTGTGACCTGTGCCACATCAGGAGCACACGCACAGTATCTCTTTCAAGGTGCTTCTGTCTTTAGTTTCTGCTGATATGAACTAAATATATCTCAAATTCTTCCATGTCCTGGTATTAGTTTAACTCAGCTAATATCTCTCTGTGTATCCACCTTTTGTGTGAGGATAGCCTTGGCTGATACATTAAATACACTAGGTTTGACTGAAGTTTAAAAAAATCTTGAACATATTTTTCAGATTCACAGTTGAAAGTCAGTTCTGAAATAATGAAGACTAAATCGTCTCAACCAGTATGCTGTCAGCATTTATTGAGCTGATAGGCTACTATAATGAAATTAGGAAACTGGACGGCACTATGCTGGCTAAAACACAAACCTCCAGTAAGACAACAATAGTTTCCTAACCTGCTAAGCTGCAGTCAGGCTCCATTCAGGAATTAGATTTGTTTAGCATTTGCTGTTTTCTGACAAAAACCCAACTGAATCCAGTTTATCTGTACAGCTGATGGAAAGCTAGGCCTTCCTATCAGCATGCACATAAAGGAAAACAGTTATGAACACAGTCCAAAAACCATGTTATAAATGCAAAACCCAATTTGATACCAGATCCCTAAATACCTGAATTAATTGAATGAATTAGTCCCTATAGGTACACCCTGATCCCCAAATCTCCCAAATACTGCCAAAGCCAAATACTGTATGTTTTCATTTTCAGAGGTCTTGCTTACAAAGAGGCAGGCTGCCACTATCACCACCTTCCAGATGGAAAATCTGCATCAAGCACACCTTCAGTGTAAATGTTTCCCAGAGCTTTTTTCCCCTCCATACACAGACTACACTTAACACAACATCAAACATGCCTGAAAGCAGGTTACACTTACACATTAAACTTTAATGAGCAGACATACTGTAACATCTCCATAACTTTGAATGGCAAGTCCGCTTAGTTTAAAAGTCCACTTAGTTTAAAAGTCCACTTAGTTTGCAAGCATTGCATCACTTATTATATCAGTGCATAGGCAGGCATGGCATAAGCACAGCTCTGGGGGCTGTATGTTATTTAGAGCCTCTTAAGAACAACAGTCGTCCAAAAACACCCTCAGGAATTTACAATGATCCCACTATCTTAGGGAGTCACGTAAGAGCTACAGCCAACACACAAATGCAGGGAAAATCACATTAGCTACTAGAAAGCCTTTTGATTTAAGAGGCACAAACACATAAGCCCTGTCGAGGAGGATGGCATGCATGCACAAATCATGGCATCTGATTTATTGTTTGAAATTTAACTAGTGAGCTTCGTCCTTGGCATTTTGAACACTGTAGGTGTAAATCTTGAATCTAAGTGTTTTGAACAAAAGGCGAAGAAAGTGTTTGGGCCTTGATAAACGGAGGGAGCTTAAGTATGACTAAGATATTCAAGAAAGCGTCTCAGCCTATGTAAATGAGTTGCATGGTGCTTCTTTTGAAACCACATGAAAGATACAGATAGAATAATACATTAAAAATTCTATAACTATAACTGTAAGACAGTCATATATAAACCAGGGACTTGATTTTCCATGAGAGAATCAAGAATGAACAAAGCAACTATTAACTCAGGTTGCATGTGGAGTATAATTACCTCTGTTCATCACATTTATGACTTAAATGTTATACTTTATTACAATGACAGATGACTAAGAGTTCTTTGTCGTGAGCCACCATGACAAAGCATGTTATTTTCCGCTACAACTCCTCTCCCTTCCTGTTCTTCACTACTTTGCCCTTTCTTCTGGCTGATCAGTGCGGCAAAAGGTCGACCAGGAACCTGGTGTATACACACAGGTAGACCAAAGCCAATTTCAGATGTGTCAGTGGAACTGATGCTGCCAGCTTCTTGTGACAGCTTGAGTGGAACAGCCGCAGTCTTCATCTCAAAATCACCTCTGCTTACCAAGCGGAAACAGTTCATCACATATGCCTGAAATGCTCTGTCAAGCCCTGTCAGCACACATCCTTTATATTTATTATATCATTATTATTAGCATTATTACTATTATTATACAAAAACATGCATATTCTCCTCTGTGATTTAATTGACTGTCCCTTGAGCCTTGCCCTCCTTAGTTGCTGTTGTATATTTTATAATGCTCTATCTGTATCGTTCATTGGTGTTTCTTTATATTATTTTATTTCTTCTACATGGATTGTCAAGAAGATGCTGACTTTTTGCCTAATACAAGCAGATTTAGTCTTTTATGGCCCACACATCTGGAAACGTGGGGGCTGAGTTTTCAACCAAATCAAAGTTTTAGCCTCAGCATTCTAGCTTAGCAACTTATTGTTGCGATGCCTGTCAAGCTCAGACAATGGGTCCTTCATTTCAGAGAGCAGTAGACAAAAACAGGCTTCTCACTTCTAGCTTGCGACTGTCAGTTTTTCTTCCTGAAATAAAGACTGATGCTGGCAGATTTTATCAGCTTTGGCTTGCTGACTAATTAACCTAACATTAGCACAATGAGTTGATTGAAAATGCCATTTTTGGCTGACTTTTTAAAGTTTTCACCAAACTAGTTTTAAAATGAGGATAAAATGTGTACTACATTGCAGCCTATGTTAGACAAATCCAATCAAATCCAATCAATCCATTTGTTACAATTTTGAGTTTGTGTTTTTCTCCTTCAATGCCCCAGTGCAGCTTACAGCTCCTACAGCCCCTTGCACACTACTTGAACATGTGGAAAAACAGGCCTGCCTTGCCTATGTACTGATGCTAAAGCTATGATTGTTGTTGTTTGTGGGATGGGTTTAGTGAATGCAGTTTAACCCCCCATAATACAGCAGCAAATTAGCCTATGAAAATTGGCTTGTTGTATTTTTGTCTCTTGCCTGCTTTTAGATGGATGCGAAGGGTACTCATTAGCTTCACCTCCTCCACCAAAGCTTAACAACATTTTGCGTATTGCTTCACCTCCTTGTTTAATACTGTGTTCTGGGATCATTGAAATAAAACTTGTCAGTGTAATTGGAGCCTGACAGTACCCCCCAGACCTCAGGCTGAGTGTGTACTATCTATACTGAAGTCACTCCCCTGACATAAAAGAAGAGGGTTAGAGAGACAAGCACAAAGTAAACTTTAAAGAGTACAGTAATGTATGCGGTTCCCTCTTTATTTGATGCTGCTCTGTTGCATAAAGATCCATCCCTCAATGCCCATATTTAATGTGTCGAGTTGGAGCTTTTCTGTGTCAGAGGGTTGCTGCAGAACACGGCGGGTGTCACTGGGGAACTGCGATCACACAGTCGCACTACAGAAAGCATTCTGCGTCATCCCCCGAGGAGCTCATTCAGCGTATTTCTGCATAATTACCTCAAAGTGATTACAGAAATCAATGGAGTACTGTCACTGCCGAGGGCACTTTCCCAAAGCCGTGGATAATCACAGTATACATACCTGTCCAGCTTCCCAGGATGAGATTTTGTAAACACTTGACAACATGCTCAACACACTAGAAATCACACACACATTTGTACTCCTCCAACCTGTTGCCCTAAGTACATCTTGTGCCTTGTACAGTTATTGGTAGAGCAAGACTGGGAGTGTTTGCTGCATTTTATGAAGCCCTGGAGACGAGTGTCAGGATGCATCCCTCCATGAAACCAACTGCAATTTTATGAAATTTGGTGCTGGAGATAATGACTTAGAGCAGTGAGTCTACTAAATCATCCATCATGAAGCCCACTTGGCAAAAACTGTCACTTCCTGGTAATTTCTCAGGAGCACACCCAACAGCAGCAAACCAAATACACCTGGTGGTTGCTTAATTTTTCATGCTGTTTATTATAAACTCAAGTAAACCCAGGAGTAAGGTGTGACCTTAGGACAACATGTATATTGAGTGAACCTTGTGTCTTGTGTGAGCAAATGCAAATGCATAAAAATCTCTTGCTACATTGTACCCTGTACAATTCAGACATATTGTACTGTAGATGATGTTATGAACTACAAACCTGAAAGGTGGAAGGTCTACTTAGTGTTCAGCAAATGTGCCAGTCATGTGTTTATTCTGTAGTTTGTCATGTATTCACTGATGTTCTGTTTGTTCAAGTGTGTTACTTCAAAGAGAGTCTTTGCTGATGCAAGACATTGATTTCAAGAAATAGAATCAATAACAGAGGCAATTTCATTCCCATTTTGACAAACAAGTAAGAGAACAAAAATAGAATCTACGCAGGTTACATGTTCTGTGAGTCTTTATATGGACTATATTTCATTGTGTGGGTGTCTTTGTGTGTCAGACTCTGAATGACTCACATGCACTATACCAGCAGTAAGTTGGTATAGTACAGTTTTATGTCTATGACCTGTTCTGTCCTTGAAAAAGTGAGGTATATATTAAGGCATAATATATCAGGATGACAACAAACCAGAGCAACAAATTCAAAACATATCCACAAATCTGTCATTGGCTACTATGCAAGAATTCACAGGCATGAAGGTCATAAGATATTTTTTCTATCTCAGCACCAACAAACAGCAAACTCTTAGGGATATTAATTGTATTATTGGTTGTGCCATAAAAAAGTGAAAACATAAACTCCTTGTTTATTGTGTCCCAGACTTAGCATTAACAGAGTCTGCCTATAGACCCTGTCCCTATCAGGCCTGATTCTCCTGTGTTGCACACTCCCTGAGACTCTCAGCAAACCAATGATAAAAATGTGCTCACTCCTATATAAATATACATTGCACTTAACCCTGTGGACATGATGTCATTTAGATTAAAATATTACCTTTAAACACATGGGTGATGGTCTTTTACTCTACAAACCATTCATGTATTGGGTAATAAGGCACAACAACAAAACCATGTCTGTAAAAGTACTCTGCTTTTCACTTGTGCTTCTTTTCAGTTCTTGTAAATCACAACCATTCAGAATGCTTAATTGAAACTGCCAACCGGCAACATTAACAACTCAAACATGACTCTTTAACTAAAACGCAGATCAGAGCAGGTACCCAAAGGTGAGACCTGCTTTGAGATGAATGAATACAAGCCTAGAGAAAAGAAGTAAATAAGAAGGAAAGCATCCTGTGTTTCCATTCAGAGCTTGCCAAGCTGTCTGCACAGCCTCTTTACAAGACTAAAGGCTACTAATGGTAATATATAAAAATAAAGATGGCATAGCCCACTGATAGCTGAAGGCATTCATAGCAGTGTTTCATGGTGAACACATAGCTGCGAAATTGGATCACTCATTTATGGCATGTGTGTGTCATTTGCACGCAAAATTTAATTTTAAGAAGACATAACATGGTTATGTCTCCCATATTGTGTTCTCATTATTCTATTACAGCCCATTTGTGAACACCTATTCATTTGGTAGATATGGCTAAATTTGTATTCACAATAATGTGGTACTTGTCAGGAAGACCATTCACAAGATGAAGGTTTTTGCCTCTAGGCACTGACACTGTCACTAATGCTGCAATGTGTTTGATATACGATAATGACTCCCAGGTTGATTGTGTTGAGTCTGTCAAGGACTCCTCACAACACGCTTAGAGCAGAGGTCAAAACCATAATTGGAATTTAGGAAGCTGACAGGGTTTGTGTAATACACTGACCTTGGACCAAAGAACCTGAAACATGTAGGGAAGGAGGTTTGAGAATATAAAGGAGGCTAACACAGAAACACAGTGAAAGAAAATATGGGTCACAGAAAATAAACAGTACTGGTCATTTGAGCAGTTAAAGAATTTTTTGTCAATTTCCTTTATTCTCTTACCATAAAGAGATTGTTTTCAAATATTTTTTCACCAGTACCTAAATTAAATGCAGTCGCATTCAGTAATTACTTCTTTTCATAGTAGTTTTCACTGTTAGTGACAGGGTCTGCCATTCATGGATTCAGAGTTACTATTTTTAATTTTATCTAAATGATATCTGCCTCACTGTTCACTCTCCTAATGCCATTTATTAGCTGTATTATGTTGCTGTTAATGAATTGCTAATACTAACCAAATATTTTTGGAGTGCTGCCACTTCACATTGTAAGTGTTGAATTGGAGAAACACAGGGTGGTTTTCATAAAAATGACAGCAGTCATTTTGTGCATTTTTTCAAATCCGTATCAGTGAATATATTGCAAAGAACCATGGAAAAAGAAGGGACAACCACAGTGAGCTGTTAGATGAAGAGCTAAACTGATGGCACAAAGTCAGACAATTTACCTCAAGAAGTTCATGTCCTAGATGACAACCTGGAAATACTCACCAAGATAAAATTCAACAGTTTCACAAAATCCTGAAAGATCCTGTAAGTCATTGAAATAATGACTCAGTACCTCAAAATAATGAGAAACTTTAGTAGTACTAGGTCATTATTTTTGAGAGAATGTCTCATCATTTTGAAAAGAGTTTGTCGTTATCTTGATACACTAAATCATCATTTTGAGAAAAAGTTTCATTATTTTTGAGAAATCATGTCATTACTTTGAGAACAATTATCATTATAATGACTTAAAGGATCTTTTTTTCATCATATTTGTAGAAATGGGCTTCCATAATGTGATGATTGGTTACTCTCATAAACTTTCTTTTTAGATATGGGAAAATGTAAGCATGAGACACAAGAGCAAAAGACCTCCCTCAGATAAGTGGATGAATTTGGTGTTTTCTATACAGAATGGCTATATGGGCAACTTTCCAACCTTGTTTGCCTCTAAATTATAGCCAGTAAAGTTCAGGAGATCTCAAGGAATTAACACGAGTTATATTCTTGTGCATTGTTGCTGGTCATAACTTACACAGTATATTTTGTTGACCTCCTGGGTTTTGTAATGTATTACGTTTATGGCAAAAAATATAGCCTGTAACAGTGAGACCCTCATTTAGGGTTTAAATCATCTTTTGGCATCCCACTGTCCTCTCACTTGTTCCCTTCCATCGGCTTTTCAGTTCTCAGCAAATGCACGGGGTAAATGATGACACAGACTTGACAAACAGCCTCTAATATTGCAAAAGCACAGTTTTTCATTTTACATGACACCTTACAAATGCAAAGTGTTATCTCTTGCTGCTACAAAGGTACATTATTTTAACCTGTTGTTGTTAATTGAATCCATAAAAGTATTTCACTTTGAAATGTAGAACACATTGTGCCTCAGCTTTCCCCCAAGCTAAATTATTAACAAGATTTAGTGTAAGTCTTTTTTTTTCCTGTTTGGGGAGTATTAAGAGTGAGCTGTGCTGAAGGGGAAGCTATTACTCTCCCTCCATCCTGTGAGGGCCATCTGAGCTGGATTAGATGATAAAGTGCTTTAACCTTCAGTCATAAAACACATCTGTCAAGTGCATTTGTTTTGCCTCTAATGATGAATGCATTTCATAATCAGTCTAATTCTGGCAGGGACAAAGGAAAATGGTACAAAGACAAAAGAAAAAGCCTTGAGAATAGGTAAAATACCACTTTAACTGCATGTGTTGTTCGGATGTTTCAAATTCAGTTTTGTCAGACTGGAAAAAAAAGTCATGTATGAATGTTGAATGTTGTTGACAAGGAGACAAAGGATTTACACTTGGATACACCTCAGTCCAAAGAAGAAGCAAAAGACACTGTCAATGTATAACTTAAGTAAAATGAAACAGATGTCCATCAAAATACATGTTAAAAAGCTGTGCAGAATCAGACAAACGCAATTATTTTGTTTCCAGATGGTCTGCTCGATTCTTCTTAATAGTTTCCATTAACTGTCACACGCAGGGCTATACTAAAGCAACAAATATCGCTTTTGTTATACTGTATATGGTAAAGATGAGGTTTCAGTTGCTTTTTGGCAGCATTGAGCACTTTTAAGCTGCTGAAGTGTACCTTCAGCCTAAGTGTGTGTCCTATAGTTGAACCTGTCCTTAATCTCCCCCCAGAAATGGAAGTGGAAATTTCCCTTCATGGGTAAATAAAAGGCAATTCAGTATTCACATTATTACGACTCCTTTAAATCCCACTGGGGAACAGGTGCCAGGACAGTTTTTTTGGCTTTATTTACCAAGCTACTGGAGTAAGAGCACTCATTTACTTAAACTTGGAAGTTTTTTGGCCACTTGGGGGTAGCAAAAACAAGTTGTGAATGCAACACTGGCATGTTATCACCTTTTATGTTAATATGTTTAACATATTAACTCAGCAAACTGTTGCGTCTTTACACATTCAACACTTACGGAGCAACATTAGAAGTTATTTGTAGTTGTGTCTCTGGCTCCCTGGTCAATGTAAATCTAATATTTAGTCTCTTCTAGCGCTGTTTTTGGTCTCCACTAACTCCTGAGGTACATAACCAACTCTAAAACCTCTAAATGCTTCACTGTGGTCACTAACTATTTGTTAACTTGTCTGTCTGTACTGACTCACTTCACACAGTCCCTCAGACTTTGATTATATCGCCCTCAAATATGACATATTACTGAAATAAAGTAAAAGTCAAGGATAGCTCAGTTCTCCAGGTCCACAGTCAGTATAGCAAAATAAGAGTCTGTATTACACTGATCTGATTTTAGGAAGGCTAATAAGTGTTGATTGGAAATAATAGGCAATTAAATAATTAAAGTGTGTTATTCAATCAAGTAAAACACCAGCCATCATCTTTAAAATAAAGTGTTTGCTGAAATAAGGGACACGTAAGCACTGTTGTATAGTATTTCTGCACAGAGTAAAGCACAAGTCAGGTCATTAAACTTACATCAATGTATATATATACATTTTGTTTCTCAGAGCTTTTGCTGCAGCATTAGTGTGTGGTGAGCATACTATATGACAGCATACCTTTTCACTCTAGTATCTGTTTGTTTTTGTGAAACAATAAAAAATTCAATGTTTTGTTCTGCCAGCAGCAGGTTGGTAAAAGTGTGAGAATTACTGTCAGCAAATCACTACAGAGTGTGAATCTGTCAGCCTCTTTGGGAGGATGCAGTCTGCAGATGTACTAGAAGACAGTCATGATATTCAAATGCAGAGACAGAGGTGGAGAGACTTTAAATTTGTCACAAGTTTAATGCAGCGCATGCTCTGCAAAGCCCTGACACCAGGACTCCTGGTAAACTGAACATACAACTGGCTGTGTCTGCATGAAATCTGCCTGAGTTTATTTGTATCTAAAGGGCTGTGCTGCTGCTTGACTGACTGATTACCTTTAATGCCTGACTAAGCTGTATGGCTGCCTACTGCAGCCCTAAACATTTTCCAGCACCTCTGGGGCGCTCTTTGAATTTCAGATGACTGACAGTGAAATTGAACAGTTTGAAATATAAGCAGGATTAGATGATTTTTATTCTACAAAACGAAAGCAAAGATAACCCCCTGTTCATACTCCTCTGCTGGTTCTGTAATGATAAAATGTGATTGATATTGATCGTCTGATTATTTAATAATGTTACCTTGCTGGTATGGCATAGTTAATACAGAGTGTGCAGTTCACATACCTTGCAACACTGATAAGCAAGTAGAGAGAAAAAGTAGACTAGAAAATGTAATATATATTCTTTCTGTTTTAATTCATTATACTTTCCATGCATAGTATAGCAGCTAAAGCAGTTGATGCTTGATAAGATATAATTTAAGACACATTTGATATTATATCATATGCTTGTCTTCTGTTTATCACAGTTTAATTAGATTTTTTAATGTAGACAAGCATTTTTCTTCAAAGATACAGTGATTAAAAAAATCAAATAAGATTACTGCATTAATGTGACATGGCTGCTGTTTTCAACAGCTTTAGTACTAATATTGTGAAAGTAAGAAGTGTGCCACAACATGCAAAGCACTGTATCCTTATTATAGCACTTTATAATAAAGCTACAAAACACATGCTTGAGTAATGCATGACGTATAATGTTTTAATGCATGAATTAATGCAGGATGTATCAAGAATTAATGATCAAGTCACTATGAGTTTTTGTGATCAATAAACCTTAAATGGATCCCAAATTAATTAATGTTAAATCACAGCTACCTCATATGCCTACAGTAATTTGTATGCTATCAATTTATCTGGAATTCAGCTACATAGTTATTTGTTTATATCACATTTAGAAGCTACAGGGCAGAACATAAGGCCTTTTTTTATGTCAAGTCAAGTCAAATTTTATTTATATAGCGCCAATTCACAACAGAAGTTATCTCGAGACGCTGTATGTATTATTATTTATTTGTTGTTAGAAGAAGCAGGTGCATCATTAATTCAGGTACCTGTTTTACTAATGTGCCCTACAGTTAAAAGATGCCGTGATATAAATTTACAAACAATTACTTAATGTAGATTCACTTAACGTGAATATGAATACATACTGAATAAGTCTGCATTAAGTCATGCACTAAATAATAATGAGCAATGCTTTAGATATGCATTACTTTAGCATGTGTCTTATACCCTGTAAAGTGTTACCTAAATGTTAGATTTTCTACAATACAATAGAACAGCACACAATGCAAAAACACTTTCCTCATATTGCACTTTCACTCACAACAAAAGAGGCTAAGCAGAAGCGAAAAGTTAAGCTTTTCTTGGTTCAGTGGAGCTGAATCTCCAACTGTGGAGATGCTTTTGTACTAAAAATAATGTACACATATAGTAACAGAAGTTCAACATTTGTTCAAAGACTTCATCTTTTAGTCAGACTTTATTTGTTTATCTGTCAGTGACTAAACATGATGAGTCACTGCTGTTTCCTCCCTTGAGTCTCTGTCATCTCCTCCGTTTTTACAATCTAAACAGGTTCAGCACTCACTAAAAACAAAGACAGAATAAATACCGTCTCTGTTCGCTCTTTTGTGTAAAACTTTCAAAGCTTTGTCTTTTATTAATTTGCAAATTGTATTGGTGCGGCACATGGGATGTAAAGGATTGTATTAAGACAGGATATTTAATTTAGCCTAATGACACAATCCATATCAAATGTTGCCTGATGTTGCATCTGTAATATTACATACATAACGTTATCATTACAATGCATGTATAAAGAAGCTTCACATGCATCCTCCTCTATGCTCAAAATCCACTGATCTCTCTCTCATGACCTCCCTTGTAGCATTTTGTGCTTATCTTAACTGACAAGCTCGACTGTTTTGCATGCAGGGTGGAAACATTAAAGACTGAGTTAATCCTCTCTGATTCCCTGCCGCTGTCACTCACACAGTCTGACTAAAAGCAACAAAATGTTCCAGAATCAAATAACAGAGCTTCACACCGTTGTGTATTATTTAATTTAAGACTAAAATACAGTAATAAACCATCATTTGAAAGGATTGCAGTGATTTTTTGTGGTAAATACCTGACAGATTAACATGGAAAAAAAAGAAAAAGATGCTTCTACTATTCCGGAATTTTAACGAAGGACCAATTAACAATTTTATGCCTACATGTTTGGAAATAGTTTCTGTACAATGTATTACCCACACCTCAGAGGAGACAAGTTTGGTTTTGGTTGTCAAAAAGAAGAAAAAGAGGAAGAAAAAGAAGCAGAAATTAGAGTCATAACTCAGATGGACAGGGTTGTGTTTGTGCCCCATTGGATGTTATGTGACCAAGGTGCACATTTTAAAGTTCCTCTTGATTATCGTGTCGGTCATTAATCTGATGATTAATCATTTCAAATCAGTCAGGAGCAACCTCCAAATTAATTTTGCTGGCAGCGGTCTGTTGCAGCTCATTAGCATATCGTGTTCCATTCCTTGCCAAATAAACTTGTCCAATAGAAAGATAACAAACCTGTGTCTATGCAAATACCCCAATTTTATTTTGGGAGCTGTGGAACTGTGGAATTAAAACTTTGAAACAGGACAATATCGGCTGTACCTTTGTATATGTGCTCAAAAATACATTTAAATTATACCATTAAATGCTTTGTGCTATGGCCACAAAAACACTTGCTTGAGACATTGTTCACTGTTAACTTGATTTACTGTACGGAAATAAAGATTTTATTATACATGTCATGCTGAATCATACCACAATATTTATGCTTCTATTTGCCAGCATAGTAGATTTTAATGTCTGTGTGTGCACCTGCAACAGAATTTACACACAAGTGATAAAAACTGAACTTGAACCTGATATGTGAACAGTTTAGGATTTTTATATAATCCTCTTCCATAAAGATCAGTGAAATCTTTGTTGTTCTCCATGAATGAGCAGACAGCAAAAACCCAGCTGTGGAAATCTCTGGTATGCTGTGCACAATGTCTGATGTACATTGGTATTTTTGTAATACTTCCTCTCTTTTGTTCCTTTGAATGAAGGCTCCACCCTGTGCTGTTATCATTTATTAATCTGTCCATAACCTGACAGCTGTGTACAAATTCTGCTCAAAGTCATACATTTAATGATCTGTCAGATCAAAAGGCTAAATCCATGCTGCCTTCACTTGTTTACAAATTGTCTGCTCGTGGATATGCTCATAAATCACAGTGAGAGATAACGTCAAAGTGATGTACATCGCATGCTGCTTGATATATCTTTAAAACTTTATTATTCAGCTTTAGATTAGAGAAGGACACAGGCAGTAGGAAAGTTAAGCGTCTTCTGTGTGGGTCCTTTAAGTAGACCAAATGTTTGGTCAGTTCAATAGATTTGTTATGGATAGTTTTTGGTATTTTGTTAATTGCAATGTTGCCCTCACCCACTGTGTATCTATTTAGGCACACTAATTTCTAAACTGATAAATTACCTTATGTACACCATACATAACACTTTTTTAAACCAGCAAAGCATACTGTTACAAGATGGTTTTCACTTCTGTTTGGCTCAGAGTTTGATTCTCCTCTTCATTTTAGTAGATGAAATATCACTATTCATTGTTCATCACTATATCACAACTACTGGTAATCACTTTTCTCTTTCATGTGGACAGCATATGGAAATAATTTATGCTGGTTATAATAAAGAGCCTGATAAAATATTTCACAACATAGAGATCCAAGGATGATGGTAAAAATAAAATTCTCGTAGAAAGCAGTGGGTAATTGGCAGTGACGTCCACAACCAGAAGCAATAAAGTGCAGGCTCAGTGATTGCACCTGGCATTTGTTTTGTTGAGGTCTGATCTGTAATTTAATGCCCTTACTTAACTGCCGTACGTATTGGGTGAAAGGCCAGTCTTTATTAGGCAAACGACGTGTACAGCACTGTGGACAGGCACCAGCATGCATTATTCAGGAGATGGACCATCTCTCCTATCTGCTCTATCTCACTTACGTATGCAAGCTGAATCTTTCCCTTGAGGTTAGCCCTCTTTCAGTCTCAGGACTGAGGTGTTTCCTCCTGAACAAGTCCCAAACAAAGATTACGTGTGACATATCTTCACTGGTATTTGTAAAAAAAAAATCACTTCTCCCATGAAACATAAATAAATGAATATGTGATTAATAAGAATGAAATATGAAGACATCTAATTACAACTTTTATGTTGCCGTTCATTGGTCATTGATTTATACAACAAGAACAAGAGCTATAGTTGTTAACAGGTGCATTAATAAACATAAAAAAATACAACAGCAAAACCATATATATGATTTAAAAAAACGTTTATCAACTGCTTATGAAAGCTAAATAAGTGGGGTTATTTATGACAACGAAGCAGGATGCTCCTGGAAGAAAAACAAGCATGCTCAGTCATCGTCCGTGTAGATAAACAAGTGAAATAACATATGGTCACCATTTCAATCCACTTCCTCTCTAATTATTGCTCCATTTTTCTCTGTAATGTCCTAACTTCCTCCAAAGTTTGGAATAACTCTTTGAAATGTCTAAATGTTGACTCGACTAAGCATGCATCATCTTCATTGACCTTTAAAGACAAATCCTCCAGCATCTCCGATGCTTAGAAGTGGTTCAATAGTCCCTCTGAGAGCGTCTGTCTTGATGGGCAAAATCAATAACCAGTTTTCACACAACATTCATCTTGGTGTTTGCCTAATCAGCAATAGAAAAATCACTGACACTCTGTTCAACTCTCGCAGGCCTCTCAGTAATAATACTGTGTGCTAATGCTAATCTGTTATCTCATGTGCTCTGGCATTTTCTACTGAGGAGTGCCTGTTAATTGGCCGTGCTTCCCTGATGTTTGCTTTTTAAAGCTATAGTTTCAGTCTTCTGTCTCATCTTCATTTCTTTAATTCACACAAAGCATCTAACACAGCCCATTATTAGCATATTCACACAGCGCAGTTATGAGCATTTTAGGCAATCGTCAATTCAATTTCTATCTGTTTCTGTAAAGTACAGCCACTGGGAATTCGGTGTCTGACCTAGGAATAATTACTGGTCTCAGCTCTTTGTGCAGCCACTTTACCTTTATTTATGTATATTCACACATATGCAGTTTATATCTTTATATTAATTTACGCTGTAGTGCACAAGTCATGTATTTGGTAATTACTTTGTGTAGTGTATGAAAAATGGGCTTCCAGGAATCATACATTTCCTACCTACATCCTCCTCTTTCTAGCTATTATTTCACACCGGACAGGTGTTTTAAAAGGAACATTTGCATAGAACACATATAATCCAGAGAAAAAATTGTGTTCTTAATTTTCTCCACTGCATGTCTTCCATGAAAATTGGCTACACCATGCATTTTAAAGGGAAGTATCAGAGGAACCAGCTTTACTTGGACTTGTTGACAACTGGCGAAATTGAACAAGGATGAAAACATGATTGGAAGCATCAATGCTGCAGACAGACAAACAAAAACCATTATTGAGAGTGATTCTGCAGAACTGTCTGTGCTCCCAAGTATAGAAAACACAAAAATGTTGTGGAGCTATAAAGGCACATCTGTATGAAATATGATTTACAGTTTTCCTGGCTGATCTCTATTTATATATCACATCTATATCTTCTGATCTGTTTGTCATGTTACCATCAGCTTCAGGCCTTTCACAGATGTCAGCACAAGGAGCCACTATATTTCAGTTTTCAATTAGCTCTTAGTCATTAAATTAAGCAGAGGACCACTGCTCTGTCTCTCTGAGCATCTTGAAAGGTTCCTGCGGTCATGGGGCCACACATGATCGATGCCTCCTGCTCTGTTCCTGTCGCAGAGTCTGAGCAAAGGTAATAACCAGACCATGACCCCCTCAAAGACGTTTCCCTTTGTCTTGACCACCTCCCAATCCCACAAACATCCAGACTGCAGCACAATGACAGTTTTACACACACACACACACACAGGAAAGAAATACAGTACATTTCCAAACATACACCCCTGTCCTCTGGCAAATCAGAGCTGTGAGTCAGCTATTGGAAATGTGGCAACTAAGGCAAGCACTTGATATGCAGGCATCTGCTTTGTGGCTTATCTCCACTGCTCAACTGTGCAGAGCAATTGCTGCTTGGCTGGCCCCGCAGAAAGCTTTCTCTTTTCTTTTCCCCCTCCTTCTTCTCCTCATCATTTTCTGCCTTCCTCCTCAGTTTGGTTCTCTCTAGTTGCCTGTGGCTTCACTGCTCTTAATTGCTATTTTGGAAAGACATTATTGGAATCATTTCCAATTATGTCAGTTGCAATCAAATGGATGATTTAACCCTAATGTGAAAGATGGTCCAGTGCCATTTTAAATTATGTTGGCGTTGAAGCAGTGTCACTGATAGGGGAATGAGGATAGGATGGAAAGCATGGAGGTAAAGAAAAGAAACTTCCTAATCTGTAGTACAACAACAATAAGATGACTAAATCAATAATCTAAAATCAGTAATCTAAAAACTACATAACAATACCAAATTAATCCTCATTAATCCTCATTGTGCCATTATCTACATGCCAGAATATTAAAACAATGGGCAAGCTTTGCATCTAGTTGTTGGGACTAAAGGTCTAGGACCTCCTCAACGTTTTTTCTTAAACACATTCTTACTGTGTTTATGTCTTTGTCAGCTAGACAAATACTCCAGCAATGCTTTTGCACAAAATTTACTTTGAGGTAAACTTTCTTTCTGTATCAAATACATTTTTTGCATAGCCTTTTTATAGTTAGATTTCAGCAAACACAAATACAGTATGTGACACTATTTTTCAGTCTTGAGACAGCAGTAGAGTACAGTGTTACCCTTACATAATCGTGTTTGTCTATTGTTTGCAAGCCAGCTTCTAGTACTGTCTGACAACAGAAATATACCATTGTCTGGTTCAACCACAGGTCAAAGTCAGTCACTGTGGCAGTGTGAAAGTGAGACACTTCAGTCTTGTATATACTACATTCTTACACAAGCACTAGAAGTTTCATTGTACTGTTGTATAATTCATTGTTACAATGAGCTGAACCTCCACAAAGCTGAAAGGAGCTGCTGGTCCAGGTGATAATTTTCTGTAGGTTCATCAAGTGTTGTGATGAACCTACATGTAGTCCTCTTGGCTGACTCTTATTCTTTGATTGTATAACCATTAGAACACTGGTTCTTTCATCTCACTGTGCACAGAGCATATCTGAAATGTCACAGAGAGTGTAAGGAATGATCCAACTCAAACAGTGCCTCAAATGAGATATTAAAATATTAAAGTGAAGACAAAAAGTTTAAGGTTTCCCCAGCATGGCTGAGAAATGCTAAATGTCCAGAATCTATTGAAATCTTCACCACTTTTATATAATTCATTCAATCTGCTAATTATTAAAAGGTCATAAGAACTTAACAACCCGGGGGACTTCAGTATTGTATAAAGTTTGATCCTCAAATAGAAGTGGACTTAGATCTATCATATCAAATCAATTATGACTCAATGTAATCAAGTTCTATTGAGTTAGAAATAAAGGAGATCAAATCAGGAATGGAACAAAAATCACATAGTAATTGTTCTGCACATTACTGTATTTGACAGTATTAAAGGAAACCATAATGTTCATAATCTGCCATTGGCCTGAGGAACAAAGGGTAATTAATGTAAGGGGACATCAGAGAAGTGGTGAGCTCTTTCCTGTGTGTTTTCTTTTGAATTTCTTCTCCACTGAAGATTCTTTGCTGTGGTTCAATAACTTGCCCTGAAGTGTGTTTGAATTCACTCTGAAGTATAACTAAATTACGCTGATTATTATCATTAAATAGCACTGCTGAATTATTTTGTTGCCACTTTCTCAGCTTAATTTCCAATCTGCCTCAGGTCTGTCTTTCTCCAGTAAACCTCAAAGTGGGTTCATGTATTTTTGCCTGTGTACACTTGTTGTATAACCTTTGAATACCTTTCTATTTTATTCCCAGACCAGTGTAACAAGGAGAAAGTAGCAGACAAATGATAAGGACTATTTGTCAGTTATTCCCAGTTCACAGCCATCCTATTATTTTTTATGAGGGCTTCTGACACCTTTCCTGATGCCCACATCTATCACTTAAGTTTTCTCATGTTCCCCAGCAATAATCAGGTTTCTTGTACGTCTATATTTAGTTCATTCAATGTCATGTAAGGACAGAGGAGATATCCATAGTGTAAGCATAAAAGGAATGTGGTTGTTAAAGCTAGTGTCTCTTATGTAGCTCAACACTTTATTAGGAACACAATAATAATACTGGATAGAGCCTCCTTTTGCTGTCAACAGAGCTGCAGGTCTTCTTGGCATAGATTCCACAAGGTGGTTGAAAACTGCAAATTGGTTGAAAACTGCAAATTTGAAAACTGGTCCATGTTGACATGACGGCATCACATAATTTGTGCAGATTGGTCAGCTGCAAATCTCCCATTCTGCCATATCCCCAAAGGCGTTCTATTGGATTTAGATCTGGTGACTGGCGAGGCCACTGAAGTACACTGATCATTGTCAGGTTTGTGAAACCAGTTTGAGATGACTTTATGATAGGCTGCATTATCAGGTTAGAAGCAGCCATTAGAAGAAGTGTAAATTATGGCCATAAAGGGAGGCACATGGTCAGCAACAATACTCTGGCAGACTGTAGCATTCAAACCCAACACCAACACCATTATGCCACCACCACCACCAGCCTGCCTCAGCAGAAATTTAGTTTCATCGGACCAGGCAATGTTTTTCCATTCTTCAGTTGTCCAGTTTTGGTGAGTCTGTGCCCACTGCTGAGATTTCTGTTCTTGGCTGACAAGAGTGAAACCCAACATGGTCCTCAGTTCTTGTGGCCCATCCTCGTCAAGTTTCGATGTGTTGTTCATTCGGAGATGCTTTTTTGCTCACCGCAGATGTAAAGAGTGTATTTATGAGTTACCACAGCTTTTCTTTCTAACCAGTCTGACTTTTCTCCTCCAAACTCTCTCATCATCAGCGTTTCCGTCTGAACAGCTGTCGCTCACTGGATGGTTTTTGTTTTTGCACCAACTCCAGTGCATGAACTGCAAACCAGCCTAGCCTGTATCTACATGATTTTTTGCATTGCACTGCAGCTACTTGATTGGCTTATTGGCTATTTACTGTACATGAGTAAGCAGGTGCACAGAGCTTCCTAATAAAGTGCTTGGTGACTGTTATATAGACTCTCAAACATGCTGTCCAACCCATTTATAGGTTCATAATATACTTCAAATTGTGCTTTCAGTGCCACCTCTTTCCTATTAAATATAATCAAAGCCCTCTCCCACTCCTGTACCTGCTCTCATCCTATTTATTTCACTCTCTCTTGTTTGATTTCAGTTATACTTTGAGCTGTTTGCCATGTCACCTCTGATTGCTCATTCTGCCTTCATTATGTATGTTAGATTCACAGACACAATTAGCTTCTCATGCACAACCAAATGTAACTCTGCTAATTGAAATGAGGCTCACATTACTTTATATGAAGGCAGCAATTTACCCTTGAAGTATTCACCGCCCTCTGCTTGTAGTGTACTGTAATATAGTTATCTACTGACTGTCAGACTTAACAGTTGAGCCAGGAAGACAAGTGACATTGAGTACCTTTCAGTCAGATAGAGTGCCTTGGGGAGACATTTAAGTGTAGGTCTTGTGTGGTGGCTGGTTGATAAATTGTTTGGTGAGATGTGGTCAATATAACTGACACTGTCATACTTAATGGACCACTGTCAATGTTTCAGATGACATTTGTTTAGAAAAAAGAAGAGGCTCTTTTAAATGCAAAGATACTGACCGCAGAGATTTTCTTTTGAAGATGAATCAGACAATAAACACAGTTTTTTTTTCAAGGTATCAATCCATGTGTGCGACATCCATCCCGTTTGACAATGGTGGCATGAAAAATGAGCACGGTCCAACAGCGTGTGTGATTGATAATTGCTGTACTGTGGCTGCCCGGCTGCCATCTCTACTGTGGCTTGCCAATTCATCAGGCATCAGAGGCAGATTGGGCTGATGACTAATGTCTGCGCCTGTCTGTGACAAACCACAGCTATACACTTTCTTGCTGCAGCCAGACAGCACGCTACTCGCAAATCTGGCTTATTAGTGAGGTGACAGTCCAACCTCTTGAAACCTGGCATCAAATAATGATATAAAGGGAACGAAATAGTTTGAAGTGCCTAACCCTTCTGACATTCAAAAAGTAAAAGTAGCCCAAACCAGAGTCTTGAAGTTTAGCTACTCTGTGTGCATTTTCCAGTCACATACAACACTTCCAACCAAGCCTTTTAAAAACTGTATTCCTAAACATTTTATGTATCTATAGCAATGAATGGTGCTGGTAGTCCACTCTATACACACACCATCCCCTGTGTTAATGAGGCAGGGATATGCTCACTCTCTGTTCTTTACTGATTGACTTCCTATTTCCATCCCTCATTCTTAGATAGGGTCTGTTATTAAGCAAATGAGTTGCTGCTCCAGTGGGCTTTGACCATCAGATAGCCGTGACTGAAGGTTAATGACAGTGTTGTTCAATTGGGAAGTGGCAGTGGGGTGGGGGTGGGGGGCTCTGCCAAGCATGACGCCCAATGATATACATGTGCCCTCTGACCTGCACGTGTCACCTGTCTCTCACCTGGGTTCTGACTCCCAGAGGCGCGTGATCTGTGAGAACAGGTGGACGCCAGATGCTCCATGCTAAACAGAAACAACATCATTAATCAGGGCAGGTAAAGGTGTCCTTAGTTTACTTTTCACTTCCATGGCGTGCATGGGTTGTTTATTACAATAATGTACACCAAGCAGCCAGGCCGGTTGTCATACAGTAAATTAGCTAGCAGTCAAGGCTAATGCACCCAAGAAGCTGAGGAGAGACAGGCTGACTCAAATGTGCCTTAGGTTGTTTTAAATTGAACACCTTGCTAGACTGTAATTTACGACACGGTCTCACACTAGGTGAGTACATCCCAGGATTGTACAGCTTATTATTTTCTATTATGTAGCATTTTTGTGTAGAGATGCATTGCTGCTGGCAATATGATAATCAAGTGATTGTTAAAGTATGTAGTGGCAGCAGCATCACCTCAGCAGTGCACTTGAAATGTCTTTAACACAGCTCAAATTAATTGCTTACCCTGTTTGATTTACTGTTACTACTCGGCATAACTTTCCCTCTTGTTACTAATGTGTTGTTTAACTTCATTTAAGCCCTCTTTGTTGTTAAAGCTATTTGTATCTGCTCTATAATTAGGTTTTCTGCTTTTCTCCATAAAAGCAAACCTGAGCAACTAGCAGCTAAGGAGTTTAGCTTCTCTTTGACACATCCAAAATCCGCACCAAAAATCTTTCGCCGCAGGTTAATTGCCACGTTTGAAAAGTCAACCCCTTTTGCCGGTCTTGAATGAATCGTTTCTTTGTCTCCTCTGTGCCAAACATAAAAAGAAGAAAAAATAAATAGCTAGAATCCTTAGGGCTGGCACTGCCAACAGACATTGTGTTTGGCTCAGTGCCTGGTTTCAAGAGAGGATTCTTTCATTTGCAGCAGGCTTTCCTCCCTCAACAGGGGGACAGAAGGGGGATAGAGGTGGATTTTCCTGTATTACACCAGAAAATCACTCTTTTAATTTAAAATCTGGGCATTTTTCATCACTTTTGTCCTTAGTGGAGAAATATGGCAGTTATTCTCAGATGAATAGCAGCATATACAGTAGATTCAATTCGGTATCTTAGTAGTTGTAACAAAATTATTCCAGTAACAGCCAAAACAAGTATGGAATAGCTACTGTATTTGAGGGTTATGTCAACAGCTTGCAGTAACATCAAGCTTTTGTTATATTCTGGTATATAAAAAAACAACAACAAAGACAACTTATATTTCAGTGTTGCGATTAGTGGTTGCACTCAGATAATCACTGCAAAGCACAACTTCAGGCAACATTTCTGAATCATCAAACTACACAACTTCTGCCTTAGGTAGGCATATGCAAAGACCTTTAAGTAGATAAAGCACAATAAAGGATGAGTCCCTCATTCATTGATGGTTGAATACATGGACTGCAGTCATATACAAATTCCAATATACTCTGATAAACATGAAGGAGTTTGCATGATAATATCTCTAACCATCAACTAAATGAGCACATTTTTCTGGATATGAATATGGTGCTGCTGATTTGTATTCTGTATTCTACATTTTGTGCATAATTGGTGAAATATGTCATTGTTTCCTCACATCATAATACAACTCTATTGCTGGACAAGAATGCTGATATTGAATGATTCTGCAAAACCCCCAAATACATTAAACAACAATTTTTTTTAGCAATGGCAGTGACATGGTTCTAGTGACAAAGTTAGTCTGAAACAGCTTGTCAACCTTTTTCCCAAAAGAAGACTCCTAATTCCTTTAATCATCTCCTGAGTTTTCTTCCAGTGCCACCATGAGGTTGAGAACTATTGGATTTGCCATTATGTTCAGTACAGACATTCAAGGTCATCACAAGAACTTTGGTGATCCTCTGACTTTTTATTTAATGCAATCATATTTTGGTTGATGGCCAAATACCTGCAAAACTAAGATGGCACACTACACTATGCTGGAGAACATGGTAAAAAAAAACATTGCCTAAAACATCATGATGTTAGCAATGTCATTTTCACGTTAGCATTTAGCTCAGTGTGCCACTGTGCCTATGGTAAAATCATGGATATTATAGGCAAAAAAAGAACTTTCATCCAGTACAACAGTTGCAAGGAATTTGACTTGAGTAAGAAGTGCTAGTGTTATGAGAGAGCTCCACAGAACATCATGGACACACTTTCTTGCAAGACAAAAGCAGAGCAGCTGATGGATGTGTGTGTGAATGAGTGTGTATGTGTGTAACAAAGACTGTGACTCTTTGCTCTGCAGGGTGGGGAAGGTTAGTGTCTATGGAGGGCTGGTTGATAAGGGTGAAAGCATCGTTTGAACTTGCAGGTGGTGCCACTGACATTAATGCACCAGAAATGGCTTCTGTGTCAAAGAGGCATTTGTTCAGACGGAAGAGGTCAAAAGGAATCCTCTTTTCCTTCTGGCTTACTTTGACACTGAACACAACCATCAGCCAACAACCATCCCGGGCCATTCAAATGACATGTTTTTTGTTTGTTTTTTTTTTTTCAGTGGTGGGCGGAGGGAGACGAGGAACAACATCTTCTGTTGGGCCTTGAAAAAATCAACTGTATTGTGTTCTGAGTACAGAGACAGTGATTGCCAGAAGGAGATGAGCCTGTCAGTCAGTCAGTCCTCATCTCCATATCCTTGAGAGACATTGACATTTCCAGTGTGATGGGAGCTTTTGCTCATTTCTTGCATTCAATTGCCATTTTACATTTGCAGATCACTGCTTTCATCTAGCGTGCAGGGCAGAGTGTGCCAGCCTCATTATTAATTACTTGCTCAGTGGTTAATTACAACAGATTAATAGGTATATAAAAACAATTTACAATGTGAGTAAGTGCATATTCACATAGCACAATCAATAAAGCAGTTCATAAACAAAATTAGCAAAACATCTATTAATTAATCAGTCAATTAATTATTCATTACTCTGACTTTAAGCACTGAATACATTTCACAATTTATGAATGGATTGTAAAATTTGTTTTGGAGCCCAATATTGTCTTTCTAATTAAACTATGCAAAGCACTATTGGCAGTTGCATGTTCAAAGTTGCCTTTCATGGACGCATTAGAAAAGATCTTTCTGCGGCATGGTGAAAACTCTTCATAATTTCTGAAATAATTTACCTATAGCCCCTTTCAGACATGCACCACTTTACGTAAATGTGAAGGATATTTTACATGTGGGTCTCCTCTTTGAAGTGCCTAAGTCACTTCCATATAAAAGTCATAACGGCAATGTTACTAGGTCGCACCTAGTAATTGCACTGAATGTCCTCAGATTAACATAGAGACAGCAGCACAAGGTTAAACACAGAGAGAGAAATTAAGCATCATGTTCACCCAGATACAGATCACAGTAATAACCTTCTCACATTGTGAATGACACGATTTTTGTCATGTCAGATACCCTTGTGCAATCACAGTAATAGTCAGGCCAGCTTTTATCCCCGTGAGCTGCATAGAATGAATGAATACCCAACACAGCACCGACTGTACATGCGGATCATATGCATACAAACATGAATGACCTCGTCCACCCACTGCAGTATAATCACCACCACTGTGCCCACCATCTGTATCCACATTGATTTTGGATTGTATTTATGCCTCAAATACAAAGGTGGGACTATAGCAACATTGGGACAGATGTTGCTATACTGCTGTGAGGTCAGAATTGGATGGTTGGACACGCAAACCGGTTGAGTTTGATACCAGAGACCACTGTTTGCGTCCCATCTGTCACCAACAGCAGGTTTCCTTAAACCATAGAGCTGCAAAGAGAGAGTGGTTTAGGAGCTATTTTCGGACACCTCTGGTTCTGAAAGTTAAAGTTGTCTATTTTTTCAAGAGAAAATGTTACATCACTCACAGTTGGAGCGCTGCTATGGTTTAATCAGTATCAAACTCCAGGCTGAGTATATATAAAAAAAAGAATCAGTCAGTCCAAAAGATTAACCACTGCATTAGAAAATATCCAGATCTTTGATAAAAAGTCAAAGGTACAAATTACAGACCAGTAAATGCTCAGATCATTTTTGAGACGGTGTAACTTTGGCTTCCTTCCGCAGTCCAAAGACATGCAGGTTAGTTGGTGACTCTAAATTGCCTTCAGGCGTGAATGTGTCTGTATGTCAGCCCTGTGATAGACTGACAACCTGTCCGGGGCATATTCTGCCTCTTACCCAGTGTCAGCTGGGATTGGCTCCAGCCCCCTCACAACCCTTAAGGATAAGCGGTTAACAAATCAACTTCAAAGGCACTAACTACCTGTATAGGTATGAAGACTTGTTGCCTGATTGTTGAATAAAACACTGCAGTAGTCAGCCTCAGTAAATTAAACAAGAAATACAGGCACCTGAGACTCATTCCTGAATGGCTGTTAGCAAAAGAGAAAAACAGTGCTTTAAGCCGTGTGACCGCCCTGTCTGTCCTTTCCCTTCCCTGGTGATAAAGAGTTGCTGAATTCCTCCTGGTCCACTGTGACCCTTATGATACTGTATCTGTATCCCAAGGGCCACTGTCTTTGCTTTGTTGCAGCTCACAGTCAAGCACATGCTTTACAGACACATACACACTGGCAACAAAGGTCAGGCAGAAGTAGGCCAAATTAAAGCTGTACCTGTTCTCAACATTCACTGACCTTAACTTTCTTCTTCAGTTCACCTTTATTCTCAGGTCATTGTTAAATCCCATCTCGCACTGTCACACTGGTCTGAGCCAATGTAGGGGGGTTGTAAGTGCAGAAACTGATTTGATTCAGAAGACTTGGAAACAAATTACAAAAGAGTAGTTCAGTTGATTAGTCTTGGAAGTTGTAAAATAAATTGGTTTTGATATGAGAAATGTAGCAAGTTCAGCTGTAGAGATTGAAATTAGATACAGAAAAATCTTCACTTTTAACCTGGACACTAGATCTGGGATGAAAATATGACGTTTTTAAGAAGTCAAGTCATCGTCCAGATTATCATATCTGATGCTGATATATGGTCTCTATGGAGGATGTAGACCCAAATATCGCAGGCAGTTGGAAAAGCCAAGCTAGTTTGCTTGATCCCACTTAATTACACAGCATAAATTATGTATTGGGAACAACGTTCCATGGTGGGTTACAACGGGTGGCGATTGTTCATTGGAGACAGCGTTAATAATACAAGACATCATTTATTGCCTACAGTGGGCATGATAAATAGGTCAACTCAAACAGCGAGAAACATGCTGTCATGGGAAATGAAACATAAATCATTAAAGATTATATTTGCAGGCTGTGGCATGTGTGTCCTGTCCAAACTGTTTGGTGTACAAACTCCTGTTCCTCACCACAGTTCTGCTGTTTTGGGATGATGGATCATATTTAACTCTCGACCTTGTTGTGAACCCGGCGCAATGACAAAACGGGCTGCCTGGCTCCCTTTGGTTTTGGGCTGCTCTCTTATTTATGGGTCTAATTGCTTGCTCCTCTTCCTCACTGGGAGATGAAATTTTTGAACTTCTGGGCCAAATCACTGATGTTGCGCTGGCAAGCTCAGTTCAGCTGGAGAAGGGCAGAAGAAAAGAGAGAAAGAAGAAAAGAGCAATAACTTGTGTCATAATCATTACCCAGGGGGCTTTTCTCTCTCAGAAGGCTCACTTCTGAATCGCAGACTCAGCTGTCTGTGGACACTCTCTATTAAACGTTATCAAGCCGATGAACAAATGGTCACTAATCAAATGGGCAATGAAAGATGTCTGAGTGGCAAGGTTTGACAGTTAACTGAGATAGCTTCCTAAATAATTAATTTATAATTGAAAAAGGTGGATAGAATTGAAACAGCCATCTCCTGTGTACCATGTATTAGTCCTAAGTCTGTTATAAAAGAACAAATTGGACAGTCAAATCAAGTAATATGATGAAGAAATCAATTGGCAAAGCTTTAGTCATAGTACTCAGAGTCCAAGCACCTGAGTCTTTTTCGCTGAAAAAAGCCACCTACTTTGATCAAAAATGACACTGCTAAGATCTTATAGGGTGAAGCAAAATTGCGGACCGGAAAACCAAAACAATGAGCTAAAAAAAAATAGCTGAAATGCTAAATATGGCCAATAAACTAGCAATGCACTAGAGAATCAGGTTTCACTTCTTTGTGGTTTAGTCAGTACAAGTGACTCCTTTCATGTACAAGTGATCATGTAATCCACTATTAATATAAAAATATTGATTATAGCTGCTAGATAATAATTACTGGTTGTTTTATAGTTGTTTTCTGAACTAAGCAAAGTTGCCTTGCTCCTGAATTGAGGTCATAAAGGTGGCTAGGGTTTCATTAAGTTTAAGCACAAGGTTTGAGAATGACTGATGGTTAATCATGACTAAAAGAAACTTATAATGACTCTGTTGAAAACAGGATACTAACGGTGACATCTTGTGTTAAGGTCCATTTTTCTTGGGAGGACACTCTTGTCCAACAACCACCATTATAATACTACTACTACTTTTGGTGCTTCACTGTTTTAAAACTATAATGTGTTACATTCACACAACATTTAACCCAATAAATTCATGAGAACTTTTCAGGAGATTGCAAAAAACTTGTCGCAATTTCATGGCTGTTGTGTTTTCTTTGAAGCCATATTTAATTAGAAAGCATTTGAACAATATCAACAATGAGCTCATTATAGGCTCACAAATTATACTTACAGTTGACAATTTCTTTAACAAAAAATACTTATTTGCTTCTTTTCAAGGGTCATTTTTGGATGGAGCATTATTAGAAAACAATCATCATTATTCCAATGAATAATCTGAATTCATGACTTTTATGCTTTCATTATTTTTAGCAACCTAAGCACAACGACGCAGGATTAGTGGCAATGTAGGAGGGGGTGTTAAAGCTTAAAGTGTGGTTGTGAGAGCATGGTTAGATACTGTTAGCATGTTGAGTGATGAGTTCTATTAGTTAGCCAATTACAGGAACATTTGAATGAGCAGCATAAAGATATAGAAAGCTATTCATCATTTAGAACTACAACAACTCTGTAGGTAATAATGGAAATACCCATTCATCTTAAAACTCACTGAGGAAGGTAATGCGTGTCCAGCTCATTTCAGCCTGTCGTCACCTCTACTAACTCCAATTTAATGGTTGTTTCAACAAGGATTGTGGTTAAATGATTGATTGAGTTGGTAAATACTATTATTATAATGTGATGTCGTACAATATTGAAGTGGACTGGGCTTCTTTTTAAATTATCAGCATCATCCATCTCCTCTGTCCATCTCTCCAGTAGCTCTTCTTTCTGTGAAACCTATTTATCCTATTGATTTCTCATTAGACATTAAATTACAGTGCTTTCACGTTGTTTTCTTCTTTTCTCTGTCTGCAGTTTGATATTCTCTGGAGATTTTTGTTGGTAATGAGCTCTTACTTCAAGATAAAATGGTGACTCACCAAGAAAAGCTTTACATCTGCACTCTGATTCAGTTTCACTGCAGACCATTTTTGTTTTAGAGTGTGTGTGTGTGTGTGTGTGTGTGTGTGTGCGTGCGCATTGAGGAGAAAGTAAGTAGATGAAAGAGTGATGACAGGAAGAAGATGGAGAGGTAACCTCAAATGTACTATTAGCCACACAGACATTTGTGTCTTGTTTTAGCAGACAGCTCCAGCATCAGCTATGAGTCAGCCATCATAATGACTTCAGACCCTCAAACCTCTACGGTGCAGGGGTGTTTGTGTTTGTAACCTAGTTACTAACGGAGGCATAGTGTCATTTGTCCAAAACTGCTGGTCTGAATGTGTAGAAAAATTTTACATTCTGATCTGTAAGTATGTAAGTGCAACAGATTGTGCCATGTATGAGCACTATCCATCTGACACACTGCATGCCCTATTAACAGAGAGTTAAGAGTAAATTAGGCTATTGTTATTGTTGTCTTTGCAAACAAGAAATGGAGAAAGCTAGTGGGCCATGCTGAATAAATAATAATGACCAAACCATCTGAGAAGCAGTGTAAGAAAGCGTTTTAGAATTAACAGCATGAATGGAAAAATCATGGATTAAAGGACATTTCCATTATATTTCAACCTGCTGTTAGCAGAACGGCTACAATCTGTATTTGCTTTTAGTCAAATTCAGAAACAAGTATTTGAAATGCACCAATTGCCCCAATATACACTGTCCTTGTTTCCCCATATCTCTGAAACAGAGGTGGCAAAAGCAAAGTTACACAATAGTCACTAAGGGTTATGTTTTAATTAGCTTTAATTAATCATGTATTAGTTCAAATGTGTACAAACTTTTTTTAAGTGGCAGCACTACATCATATTAGAAATATTGTTAATATAAATATTAGCTGACTGTAGTTCATTCATTTAGTGCTCATGTGATTATCATCCGTGTTATAAAGTATCATATTTTGCTACCATCTATAGCAATAGCCAATACAGTGTCTTTATATGCAAGTTACACAAAAGTCAAAGCAACTTGTTAAGTACACACATACAGTACGTACACAAAAACACAAGCATATGCACATATAATTGCAAATGTAATATCTGTGAAAAAGCCTAATATAATTATTTATCTCTAAAAAAATATCATTGATGCAGTAAATTACACATGCTGTAGGAACACAAAAGTAGTGTGTTGGAGATATGGTAAGATCTTGGATGCAGAGATGCTCTGAATGAATGTTCTGAAATCCATGTTGTGGTCTAGCAGGTGTAAAGTCCTAAATAACTGCAAAATGAGGACCGATATGACAGTCTCTGTCTTAGTCACACAGCTGCTGTACTGTCTGCCACAACTTGGTGTTGTGTGTGTGTTAGTTCATATGTATAAATAAGACCAAGTGGCTTGTGTGTGTGTGTGTGTATGCGCATGTGTGTGTCATATGTACCCACGTGTGTGTAAATGTCAGTGCCACCACTCCAGGTCCTTTGGCCCCAATAATTTGAGTTTGATTATGTGGCTGTTTCGCTCAACACAGAGGTCTGTGGAGGTAATAAATATGGAAGGAAGGAAATGTGGATGGGGACACTCGAACATGAATGTCTGAAAGAGCAAGCACTCAGCAGCTCAATTTCAGCTTTAATTTGTCTCCCCCAACTGTAGTGCACCAGCACTTTTTTCAGATTTTCTCTTGTCTCCTATAGTCAAGCACCTGTAAATGGGAGCTGGTGTGTCACCTTGTTATTTGAAACACATCAAGTCAAAAGCAGAGCCTCTTCAGTTCCTCTCCATTCTGTTGCAACTGCAGACAGAAAAACAGAGCATAGATGGATGCACCTCTGTCATAACTTGACAGCCCCTTCTGATTGCTGTTTCAGCTGTCTTACCTGTGCTTTTATTTAGATAGCAGTCTATTCTGCTTGGTGGATCAAGGACCTTCTTCCCTTTCTTTTAATCTTACTATAATCAGATATTCCACATTACATATAAAGGGTGAAAGGCAAAAGGAAGAATCCCTCACTACTGACTTTGGTAGCTAATCACTCTTAGTGCTCTGTGTGCAATATGTGCAACCTTCTGGACATTATCAGTGGCTTATTGGCTGCAAGTGACAGCAGAGTGCTGTTTTTTGAGGCTGCCGGGTCTGGAGATGCAGGGTGCTGTTTAATATGCATGGACTCACTAATTACAGCCCTCTTTACTCTAATGATGTGGCCTTGAGACTGCCATGCAGAGGAATGGGCTCAAATATGCATGCATGTACACACACGTTTGGTCTCTTTCTCACACACACACACACCCACGCACTCAAGTCACTAAAACACCCAGTCTGGCTAAGTTTGAATCAATCTGAGGAACCCCCTTGAGCAAATCAGCATGTTAGTGGAAATTGGAGATGGCGGTGCGTAGGTTGCAATAGCACATATGCCATAACAGATAAAATATAACACAAGCCCATAAACAAAGATAAAAAAAAAAGAATGAAATAAAGTCTGTGTGTAGCTGTGGAGATGTTAGCATAACAGAAGAGAGATCCAAACAGATAAGGCAGATTTATGGCATACTGAGTTGAAATGCACCAGAGATGAACATGCCCAGAGAAAATTGTAATGTCAATTGGCAGATCAAATTGGTAATTTTGGTTCTGCTTTTGGTTCTCATGCTGTTACTCCTTCAAAGCTGGCACCAGGACATCGACCTGGGAGGATGCCTAGCACACTGTCACCCAGTGTCAGTGAGTAATCTGAAGTCTCCCCTCTTGCCTCTCTAATCAGCCATCTATTACACAGCTGTCTGCAGCTCTCCAGGAAAACACAGCCACAGCTCACATGTACATCACACCCTCTCTCTGCACATGTAATTATTTATCTGTCCGTGTCTTTCCCTCCGACATGTCTTCATTCGCACACTAAGGCTGCACACCCCCCTCAGTACTTTTGTTTCTTTTGCTGTCTCTCATACAGCAACACACACACACACACAAAAGTAAATACACACACCCTCTCTCTAGCACTCTCCAAAGGCACCATGGGAGCTTGCTGTGGTGGAGACATTAAACACATGGAAACAAAATATCCTGTTTGAGCCGGGGCAGACTGACACAACACTGCAGCTATACCCTTTGATGAATGCCCAGCTGAAATTTAGAAAATACATTTCAGCAAAAAAAATACTGCACATTCAGAGGCTGCCCTGTGTTGTGGGAGGAGGTGATTGCATTGTGTTTGTGAAATACAAAGCAAATTAGTAATTCACACAAAATATAAACATAATCTACAATTTACACATCCCCTTTGCATAAGCATTGTGCCGCATTAGTTAATGATGGAACAAACTTTCTTTTTGTGGGGGTCTTGTACGAAGATGCACTGGCAATTCCCTAGAGAGGTCAGGCTGAAATTGAAAGCAAGGCGTCCAAATTGTTCCTCAGCCCTCAGCAGGGTTTCTGCTGCTACATGGCAGAAATTCCACAGCTCCGTGCAGCACCGTGGCTAGCAGTGGGGGAGATTACAGCATTGTGCATGCTTTTCCGAAGCCGAATCCTCACCCTGCTCCGCGGGTGGTTTTCACACCCACAAAATGGATCAATTATCCAGTCACAGACACCCATCCACACCACTCTCACACAATTAACTCAGCCTGACACATGACAAGAGGACTGGATGATTTGGGAACAGCTTCCCCAGTCGTAAAATCGATGTAAATGCATACCCTCTCAACCTTTACCAAAAATAACAAAGCTTTCATTTTTTCTGTTTTACTCCAGCTCTCCCTCAATCACAACAGAGCCCATCTGTGATTGCCTCATGTTGTAACAGTAAAAGCAGTGCTCACTTAAGTGTGGCATATGTAGGAATGTGACAACTGAGCTGTTTGGACTTAATTAGACATGAGTAAAGCTCCAAGACTGAGAGGCACAGTTGTTTGCACAGTCTCAAGCACTGACCCAGTTGGCAAAGTCATATTCGTTACAAAGCGATATGCTCTAAATGTGAATGCTCCCCGTGGTTCTACTCATGTGGTTGACAGAGAACACGATGTTGCTTTAATTGCTGCTTTGTTCTGTGCTGAGATGCAAAGGACACACTGAGGCAGGGAGACATTTCACAGACCAGTGCTTAGACAGTGTCAAAATGTTTGACATATTTAAATTGTCCAGCTTGGCCTAAATTAAACTGTGCTTGAGGTTTTTTTTTTTTTTTTTAATGATTATTGGCTATATGTCATTCACTACTGTTTTGTTTGCACTCAGGGGTCAGCTGGTTTTGTTCAGAGTTGGAGGCTGAAAACTTTAAGCTCGCTGTTAATGGTTAGCACCATTGTGTTAAATGTTAAACCATAATGTTTTGTTTTTATTTCTGCACGTTAAAATCAGGAGATGTGACGTGGTTATGAAAGCTTTGTTGTTCAAAAGCACCTTTAAAACAGTGTTGCTGAGTAATGTAAGTAAATGAATGAGTAGTTGCTTACTTTTGCTTTTGAGTAATTTGTGAACTATTGTAATAAAAATAACACTTTTCAAGTAACTTGCACAGCACTGAGAATACACACTCTCACCCACAGACGCATGCACACACATACACCTCTGATAAATGGTTGTACCTTTCAACCCTGATTTTGCAGGTAAAGGTAAAGAGTGTGCAGTCATCCATCGTGTAGCCCGTTGTGAACTTGTGTTTTCTTGTGTGTGTGTGTTTGTGACTGTGTGAAGGTAATGATAGGAAGGAGAATGTGCTGGAGGAGAGGGAAAGACAAAGAGAGAGAAATATTCAGTAAAGGACAAAGCTTGCTCAGCACTGTAACTCCAACAACTGGGTAACCTCATCATGCGTTAGGGTGATCATCACACTGCTGAAACAGGAATAACAATATCAGCGTTGCTACATTTAATATGATGCTCATATGAATTCATAAATGACACAGTCACATTGTGGCAATTACTTTGGGACAAACCTTTCAGAACAACTCACATTTCCATTAGCATATGTTCAGCCAGACATTTTATTGCCTCCCTGGATTTTTTTTATTGCTCCAGCAGATGTTCTAGTGGCTATCATCAAAGAGATTTATGCAAGCTGATTACAGCCAAAGAGTCTCCAGAACTGAATAAACATAATCAAGACAGAAATGGACCCGGGCTCCTTCTGTAGCTAAATAAGGTCTGGTCACCTTTGGTCTGTACTTTAACCTGTGTGTGGAGAGACTGGGTAAGGTCTGGCACGTAGAAAGTAGAAATGTTATGAATTTTGCTCAAGACTTTGCTCAAGGGTGTCTTAAAGTCAATCATGATACACAGGAAGTGCAAGAAAAGTAGCTGAACATCAAGTCATGTAATTTCCAGGTCTTGAAATGTGTGCATTAATGGCAGAAGTTTGCAGTTTTGTCCTGTAATTAAGACGTTTCTGCAAGAGATGGTCAAAAATGTTGGGAAGATTTGTGCAAATTATCACAATTTTCTGTATAAAATGAGCCAATCCAGAAACACTGTCAAGGGCTCAGGTCAAACAAAAACATCCAGCAAACCAGCCTTCCTGCATTTGGTGACTTAATTTCTCAGAAAGTAGGCTTCTCAGGCAATGCTTACTCACTGAGTACAACTCCCAGCAACCTCCACCAATTAAGATGTCAGGAAACTAGATGTAAACATACACCTGCACTCCCTAACTCCACCATAACATCTAAAAGTCCCTATTTTATTCATAGAGATTATTTGAAGCAGTACAAAGTCTGGAAATGTGAGCTACCCTGTTGGCTTAATTCAGTCTAGGGCCAAAAAAAAGTCTCAAACAGTAACAAGATATAACATTCTGCAATAACAGTATTTTTTACTTTTGGGAGTGAAAGTACATTGGAATTATTTGATTATTTTTGCTGCAAACTTTAATGTTTTAAACCTTGCCTCATTTTTGTTATGGCAGAAAAAAAAACAGCTGGCAAAATATTACAGAAAAGCTATGGTAAATTCAGTGGGCCGCAGTAATCAGAATATTCTTTGAAGTCATGGTGGGATATTGTGTGTGCTTTCCTGCTTATCTTTGTGTATATGCATGTATTTGTATGTATTTATGGCTGTGTATATTTCCACATGTTCTATTGTGTTTATTTCCTGTCACTGCTGGAGTCAGTGACTGTGAACAGTGGGGCCATGAGTGGCAGCTAACAATGTCATGTACTTGTTCCCTCTGTGTGCCCGTACCACTGAAGGCAATGAATTAAGCAGTAAACAGGTTGTTTGTCCATGCCTAAACATTTAATTAGAAACTTCTGACTGGATGCCTCCAAATAATCACACAATGTCCCCCAACGCCTGTGCAGGCCTGTGGCCTGACCTGTCTATCAGTATTCAACTACTGGAAACATTCAGTCTTAAGTGACACCAATTCATTACAGACAGGGAGTACTACAGGGAACACTGAGGCCTCTGCTGCTGTCTCCTGGGTCCTGAGCTGTTGACAGAGAAACAGCAGCACTCAGCCCAATCAGTAATTAACAAATAACCTTTTACATTAATTTAGTGCCAGCTCTTAAATCAAACTGGAATAGTAAATACCTTACACTGTATTGCTCTCATGAGTGTGAAATTTACTGTTACTTGTAGCACTGGGGCATTGGGTTAATGAATTCTACTTCTTCTTCAAACCAGAAGGAATTCTACAGTGATATGATAATCAGTATAGTGAGTGAGGATGAAAAGTGATAAGCTTACTATGTAAGCCTTTAGCATTATAGATGTGAAGTAATGCTGCCTATGTGTGGATCTTTATCCAGTGCTACTTTGGTCAGATCTGTATCAGTAGACTGGAGTGATACAGACTAGATCCCTCTCAGCATGCAGGAGCTGTTCGGCCAGTTTCACTGACTTAAAGGGTTTTTTAAATCTGAAATAACAATCTTTATGTATATAGTTTATTTTTAGGAATAAAAACATTTATTGTTAATTTATCAGAGATTCATCCTGCCCTTTTCTGAAAGAGTAATAGGATTCCCTTATTATCTTAAAAGCATAATTACAAATGTTTTCCACTTAACTGCTCAGATATTCATTAGTTGTCTGACATTAGGGTTTTCCAACATAAACGTTTTGTCTAACATTAGAGTAACCTCTGAGCAATTAATGTCTTCTATTAGCGAGCAAAAATCGTATCTGCTACTGACACAGCAGTATCCTCCTCCAGTCCAAGGGGGTTCAGCTGCTTTCATGATGAGCTTTCCACTGAATGCTGAAAAGATTGATTAAAACACCAGAATTATGTGTCTCACAGCACAATTAAAATCATTGATTTTCCAGAGGGCGGCTTACAGGGATTTCTGTCCTTATTGATTGCTTGTCCATTCCAATTTCTTGATTATTTCAATTGATTTGAAGCTGTGGTGTGATGATACCTCAACACGGTAAGTGCAGTTCATACATTAGGCTCACCAAAGCTTTACAGGAAAAACCAAGAACTGTCATACATATTATTCTTAGACCAAAAATACAAAAGCACAAGTGTAAGCAGTGGGTGATTTGAGAGGGGATGACACTGTTAACCTGCCATCTCCTATGTACACACAAATAATAGAAGTTGTGAAATAACTGCTTAAAATAGCTCTTCTTTGTTGCTGCAAAGATATTGTACAATGCCAAGATCACTGAGTCCCATGGAGTGAGCTATCTTGTTGTTAATACAAATCTTTACTCAGTATGGCGGTTCTTTAAATATGTCAACACACTGGACAGGAAGCTGAGTCAGCTGAACCGTGACACAAGTAACTAGAGAACTTTACTAACAGACAGCTCATTTATCCCCAGACATCACTGACCAACAGCTCTTGTTATGCACCATTAGACAGCTGCCGTCCATCATGATGTTACTTTCACCTGAGTGAATTAATTAGCCTGCTAGCTAGCTAACATTAATTCCAATATCAGACTTTCAAATAAAGTTAAAATGCTATTCTTTCAGTTCAGTTTCTATCAAGGGTTGAAATGCATGTTGAAATGAGCTACCCCTTAATATTTTTCTTTTCATTGCAAAACTGTTCTGTGGAGGCAGGTGACATTTACATATAAATATCAATTCACCCTGTGTTTACTTTCTTCACTGACACAGACAAAACTGAGAAGACTGAATCAATCAAAGCTCAGCTTTGGGAAGGGAAGAGATACAGGACAAGATGAGGAGACTGAGAGAAAAAGAGCAGGTATCCATCCCCCACCCCTTAGCACCAAACACATGGGTGCATCCCACTGTTAAAGATGCTGCTTGTTTATTTTTAAGTCTTGGTGAGGTTGCTGAATTTTTGCCTTGGTCTTACAGCTTTAGCACCTGTCCTCAGTCATCAAGTCCACAATTAATACATTTTACAGAGTACTGTTTCAAATCAGTTTGGCTAAACACAGAGTTTTCAGCTCATGATCAACAGTCTACTGGGAAAACTGAGAACCATGCTTTTGTCTATCTCTGTGTCAAATCAAGCATTATTTTTTCAAAGATTCCAAAAAAAAAATCTGTGGTAAATCTGACATTTTTATCTCTGTAAACTGCATATGTCCTGTGTGCAAATGGGAGCCTTAAAAATGATCAACCCTTTGTTGTACTTTATACACAGTCTATTTTCCAGCACCTATGTCTGCATCTGTGTTTATGAATGCACAAATATGCACTCTGTCTCTCACATACACACACATATGCACATAAGTTGGATCTGAGTTGGTATGGGCCTGTGAAGTGTCTTCTACTCCCTGTGGTCTGCTGCTGGCTAAGCCTCTGTTAATTTCACTAACCACCTTGGCCATCTTCTCTACAGTCATCATTAATCATTTCTCTCCTCTCCTCTCTCCTCTCCTCTCCTCTCCTCTCCTTCCTTTTCTGCTCTCTCCTCTACTTTACTCTCCACCCTTCCCCCACATCCTCTCCTTTATTTTCCTCTCCTACAGTATTTTTCTCCTCTCTTCTGCTGCCTAGTGCTCCAGCATGTGTGTAAGAGCTGCAGTGATGAGATAACACCAACAGACCTAATAGCAAGAATGCAGTAAAGTTAACAAAGAACCTAGTACATACAAATGAGAGATAGATAATGTTCTGCTACACTGTTGTGGAACACTGTTAACTAGAAAGTGCTATAAACAATCTACACTAAGAACATAACATTTATTTTTTTATTACATTTTTATGATGCAGGTCTTTAAAAAAGGGGCTGCATAGTGAAATGTTCAGAACACACAAAAGCCTCCAGCCTTTTCATTATTCACCAACACCAATGGTTTTTTCATTTAATGTTCTTGAATTGTAGAGGTCAGCTCTCGCACGAAACAGAAAACCGAAACAAGACTGGTGTGTAGGACAGAAACCTAGATATAAAGAATGACACAGTGAAGAAAATAGATAGAATAAGCCTATTCAAATGAGAGATCACAGAAAAATACTTACCAGGATCTCATAAAGTGTATGGTGTGAGATTAGGGCAATATGGCAAGAGCCCACCGCTGAGATGAATTATTTAACTACCATATTGCAACATTTGGACTTGCCTATGATTCACTCATGAATCCATATGCCACTGTGTTCTTTTGTTTTTTGTTGAAAATAACTGCATTAATGAAGTCCACTTTTTGCTCAGTGGAAACTTGCTGTGGAATTTACCAAACTGTCAAGTCTACATTCACTATTACTACATCACATGCTGCCAGCTAAGGTACAAGCTGTGTGTGAAACTATGCTAATATGATACTAATTTACAACAGCAAATATTTTTTGAGGGAAATGTAATGCCACCTGAATTATGCTCAGACAGGAAATGTTAGGATCTGTGACCAAACAAATATTGACAGGCATATTTTATCTACATAGCAAAGGGCACTGCTGCAGTATCTGTAACTTATCTTTTATTGCAGCTGGTTTGTGACTGTTTAATTGTAATTTGTTAATGTTAGTGTTTCTGTGATTAATTTATTGCTAACCAAGTTAGGTAGAAAATTAGCTGTTTGAGGCTAAGGCATTGCTAATACAACATTGACTCACTGACTGCTTGACTCAGGATGAGAATTAAGCAGTATTAGGTGTCAGAGTCCTGTGCTTTGTATGCCACAGCCTACCCCAACCACCTTCCTATGATTTGCATGCAGTAAAAAAATGTATCATTTCTTTCAGTCAGTTTCGACTGAACATAATCAAGGCAGCAGTTCTTTTAAAGCCTTAAAACGCATTCGGAAAAATGTAGTCACATAAAAATGTAATTTTTAGGAGACAGAGTGTGTGGCAACAGGGAGTTAGAAACTCTCTTTAATGATAAACTGCAGTAAAAGATCCAGTCAGCACCACCAAGAATGCAAGAGAAACTGACTGCTGATTTTACATTTGTCTGATATGTCCTAAGTTTATATTTATTATTTATTATTGTTGTGTGTCTGATTTTCAAAGAAGCATAATGTTTAGGTGCTAATAGTTAATTTAGCTATTACTGGATGTTGATTGTTTTGACTAAGGCTTCCCAACTGCATGAAAGTAACCACTGATCAATTATTGTATACAGTAACAATATGCAGTATTTGTATTGAATACTTAAATAGTAGGATGAACACAAAAACTGTAATGTCAGTGGCAGCATTTGGCATTTTCGAAAGAATTTTGCTTCTTTAAAATGCAGATAACATTAAAGATTGACATAACATCCACAATAATAACAGCTAAATGTTTTTTTTTTTTTTTAAACACATCTCCTTCTACTGTATGGGGTTAGATATAAGTACCTACAAGATCAAACTTGTGAAGTGAAACTTGAAAGTTTGTATAAACTACTTTTTCACTTAGACAAAATCATTTCTTCCATTACAGACATTAACTGCTGCCCTGTGCCCCAGAAAACTGAATTTGTCACACATCAGTGGTTTGACTTCACATTTCAATCAGGAGGTTAGGACTTTTTCAGATCATACAGCTTCTACTATGGCTGTTCCTAGAAGGAAGATGAAAAATTTTTCTTGTTGGAAAGTCATGTTACAAAACTCTAAAAAAAAACAAAAAACAGACAGACAGTGTGTATGTTACAGTGCTGTAAGAAATGAACCGTGCTAGATAATGATTGGTGGGATTTCTTTTTTATTTCTGGTCTTATACGACTTATATTCTTCAAAACGAACATCTATATAATCCTGACTTATTTCCCCAAAGTGAACATATACTTTACTGTGACATTTTCAAAAGCACCATCATTGACTGCAGTTCAACTGAATGTAATGTACCGTGGACAAACACTGAGATATCTGACAGTGTGGAAGCAGAGATGTTTAAGGGTGAGAGGATCTCAGCTGCCAGGCTCTGTCTTCAAACACTGAGGCCACTTTTAAAGGTCATCTCTACCCACTATACAGAGCCCACCTGGCATTTCAGCAGAAGTGATCTCTCTCCCTGCCAGCGTGCAGCGGGATTCATGAACACAGGATGAGGACGAATAACATTTTTACACTTCCACAGAGGAGTGTGAATTTAAAAAAAAACAAAAGAAAAACACCCAAATACAAATTTGTCATGGTCATTAACAGAATGACCTCAATATTTTGTTTGCAATTAACTGTTAACAGCTCTGCCCTCCTTTTGTCATTGTTGCTACACACTCCCTTCTAGCACACAGCACTATGCTGTAATGGTGGCAGATTCACCACCAGAAATTTGTAGTCATTTTTGAAGAAGATCTAGTGTAAGCTAATGCCAACGCTAAAACTCACTATCCCCACTATCCCCTTTCAAAATAAGTAAATATGCACTTAATGGCTACATACATGATATAATGCTAAAAGACTGATTGTATTCATTATGCACTTCAGCAGTTTTTCAGCTATCCGTCTTGTGTGTGTCTGATGGAACACATATTTTGATCAGTACAGCAATCAGCCCACGTAACAGCTCATATGGTGAAGTCAAAAGCTTGACAGACCTGATGAGCCTAGTTACGATTAGTAAACTGCTGGACATTGGGTTTAGTGAACGCTGCATTGTGACGGCATTTCTAATAACTGTAGATAAATGTGTTATTGATTGTATCTGATTTTAACCATAGTTTCTTGGATGCTGTATATAAACAAGGGGTATATCTGAAAAAAAGTGTTTTGGTGATTGTATGACATTGGTGACTAACGCCCCCATCGGGGGTGTTATAGCCCACAGAGTGTCACTCCACAGTGTCCATGGCAGCCCCCTACCAAGTGGCTAATGAGGTCAAATGACGAATTACACAGTCAGTTTAACCCAGAGGCTTGGGACTGCATACACAGGACAGATTGCAGAGGGTAAGTTAGCCCAAATCCAGGACACCTGTGATGCAGCAAGTCACTTCTTTCTTCAAGTCTGATCATATGAACAGGAAGGCAGCGTGAAGGGCCTGCAGAGAAAACACGAAAACAAAAGATCTGCTGAAAAGTGCTAAAACGCAGCTCTCTCATCTAACTACTCTACAGATTTCTGCTCTACTACCAGAGCAGAAATCTGCAGACCAGGCGTAGCAATTCAGCAGACATTTAGGTTCATAGACAGTGCAGCTGCCTCTCAAGGGCTGAGATTAATTGCTGGATGGATAAAGCCACTGTGATTGACAGATGAGTTGCAGCATTGAGGAGACATGAGAGAGATGAATGTGGAGCAGTTCAAAGTGAAATTAGTGTTGAGTGCTTTGGATTCCTCAAAAGAAAGTTTGCTGGAATCAGTTTATCCAGAAAAATTAGAATTTAGCTCGTGAGAAGTCATCAACCAACACTGGGTGAGTTATATATGTTACAGGTGCTCAGACCCTTTTTCTGACTGCAGACACTATTGAAAACCAGTTTTAAAAGGTCTCATATTTGACAACCCTGAAACAGAATAAGTACACAGAGAACTATGCAGTCATGCCCTACTAAACATTCTATCGATGCTATTGGTCTAACTTTGTCTAACAAAGCGCATTTGATCTGCTTGATGTTCTAAAACATATGGACTGTTTGAGCATATAATGAAATCAATGTCATTTGAAAAGAAGAGTGAAATAAAGCAGCAGCTGCACTTAATTTTCATCACAAGGTTACAGTGACTGTATAGTAATTACAACCAACATTTCAGCTTTAACTGTTGTTAGTGATCCTCTGTTGTTATGTTTAATTTGGCATAAGTTATGATGCTTTGCATATATGTTACCTTCATACATCTAAATTGAATTAAATGAAGTATTTCGATAATCGTGCATTATGCTTACTTTTTAAGCGTTAGTGCCAAAAATTCACTGGATCTGACATTTAAAATCTGACTATTTGCTGTTTTTTGTAGTCCTCTATCACAGTAAATTGGATATATTGAGCTTTTCAATGGTTTGTCAGACAAAACAACCAATTTAAAGACATCACTTTGAGCTTTGGAAAGTGTGATGGGGATTTTTCTCTGTTATTTCATAGACCAAATAATTAGTTGATTAATCAAGAAAGTATTTGACAGATGAATAAAATAACTGTTACTGAAGCATCCTATAATTCCACTATATTCAGATTCTTCTTCTACATAGTAGTTGCACAAGTGGCAAATATATCTTCTACTTTGAGAAGTTTTTGTGTCAAATATAATTTCCTTTAACCATGTGTGTACCTGATTTTTCCTCAGTTTGCATAATATAAGATGGTGTAATACTTTTTTGAGCAATTGAGAGCATACAGGGTTTAAAAAGGCATGCTGTATTCCAAACTAACAAAGGCACCTCAACATAAATGACACCACAGGTAGTTTATGGGCTATCATTTGATGGAATTATTTTCCCACTGGCTCCAGGTGCAGGGCCAGGATAAAGGCAGCCTATCACCAGAGACCCAGACAGCTAATGTAGCATAAAGAATGGCTCAAAAAAATTTGCCTGTGGTCGGAGCAACCCTTTCTTGTAACTGGGTCCTGCTTAATGAACTACAAGGCGCCATGAATGACAAATAAATGGTGTTTTTTTTAGGCCAACAAACTGCTCAATGCATCACTAATAAGGTTAATTTGAGTCCCACTGGACAGGAGGCATTAGCCTAAGTGTTTATCCGCCTCAGCGCTGTCCCCTGTTAGACTGACAAAAAGAAACGGTGCTTGCAGTGCCATTAGAATGACACTAAGTAGAAGGTGAATGCCCAATTTACTCATCAGGTTTGAGACAAATGAACAGGATGCAATCATGAATTACTTGCTGATTTGTATATGCTAAACATTATATACCTGCTGTGACTGTGCTTTCAATTTTTTAAGTAAAACTCAAGTACTGATGTGTGAAAACTGGAGGATACATGTGCAGCAGTACATGTGCGATTTATTTTTTCATCTGTCTGTATAGTTATGTATGTAGAATGTATGCTTCCTGGCCCGAATACCCCATTTCCCCAGACTGATTACAATTACAAATTTAGGTGAGGCCGACAGCACAATAGTTATCTACGGCCAAATGATAGACTTCCTTAATTAAAAATGGCAGACTTTGAGACTGCTGTCGAATGAATTATTTTCCCACTGCCTCAGTGCTGTTCAGTCAAACAGCCAGTTTATACATGCAAGCTAAATCGTAGGCTGCTGTTAAATTCACCAGGGCTACTGTTGCATACAGTGGGCCAGATAAGGCTCATTTGAATAATTCCCATATAGCCATGCTGCTTTATCTCAGAGTTTACCCATCAGAAATGTGTGGCGCTGCGCTTATAAAGTTGTCAGACAAAGCAGCACCACTGTTAATCAATAACAAGCTTCAGGCACTGCATTGTATTTTGGCTCAGATATTATTGACATCCCCTCAGACTATAAGATCTATAATAAGCTTTGCCTTTGCAGAGGAAATTGACATTTTAAATTCTTTTCAGCCACGTCTTTGTTGTGTTTGTGAAATTTTGGAGAAAGCAGAGCGAGCTACGCTACACTGTGAGTTTCAGGCTTCATGGGAGTTTGCTGTACAGTAGCAAGAAAGTGACTGACTTAGCTTCAGCTCTTGTGTTGGGGTGGAAGGGGTGGGGTGGGGGTGGCTCTAAATCCCAAGTCCATTAAATCATTCTGTATAACAGATTAGCAGGAGCCTATTAGTTGAAAAGAGTTCTGAGGTTTCCCACTCCCACACGTATTCTCAAAGTCAGCGTGGCACCTGCAAAGTCTGCATTACCTGCTATAAAACCAAACACTTTTACAGTGGTGAGTAACAGGCCAATCGGTGGGACAGGATGTAATTAAGAGGAGGGCGTTAGAGACGATAGTAAGTCTTTATCTTTGAAATCTCAAGAGGGTTTATGCACTACAAAGAGCACACAGAGGGAGAGAGAGAACAGACAGTCATTGTACTCAAGTCTGTCATGGGCATAACCACACTACAAAGCAGTTTACACAGGCATCGACTATCATTAACAGTTTATTTTTAAGCTGATCCAAATTGTCCAGCGAATTCTAACCAGAGACATTAACATACGCGCAGAGGGACCGAGTCCAAGACTGCCTCTGCAGCAGGAGTATCTGAAGATGGATATTGTCTGCTGGGTGCCAAGACTATTTTTGGGAGCCTGAGCCCCTGACTCGTCCCTGGTGCACCCTCTGATCAGCTTTGTCATCAGGTGTGAGGGCGGCTACACACACACACACACAGTGGGATGAACGTGGATACACCTCGACACTCACACCTCAGGAAACTAATGGGTCTTTGTCACTTCTCTGAGAAAAGAAAAGTGAAGAGGGAAAAGTAAAAAAAAAAAAAATTGCAGCTTATCTGCCAACTTCACTTTACCTCTCCAGGTCTTGTAGAAATTGGAAACATGGAGAGGTGAGGAGAGAATCTGAAGATGCCAGCCATGATAACCTTGAAGTGGTTGGCAGGTAGTTGTACCATATAGGGCATTTACTGTATTTTAGGCTACATCCCTGTTACAGCAGGAGCATTATAAAGCTTCTTTTGAACCAGTAAAAGCAAAACTTTTTTATGCTTTTCACCAGAAACAAAGCTGTGACTGCTGATGACCCAAAGCAAAATGTCAGGCATGATTTGATGCTTCTTGTTGTTTATTCATAACAGTGCTGTAATTCTCCAGCCTATTTCATTCTGCAGGTTTTCCATGTTTGATCACGCTGATGGACTCGTTGACTTGCACGCGTTTTCGCTTGTTTATTCCATTTCCTTTTTCATTCCCCTTTTTCTGCTTACCTTTCCATTTCCTCTGCGCGGCGAACCCACGAGCTGAAATGAAATCTGCAGCGCGTGCTTACACTGTTCAAACACGCATAGCGCGCGCGGACACGTGCACATCAGCGCTTCCTTCTCTACTTTTTTTTTCTCCTGGCGTGTGTGCGTGTGTGTTAAATGTAATGCGTGGACGAAGTCGTGTCCTGGAGAAGTTTTCAACGCGTGCGTCAAAAGTACGTGAGAATAGTGGCGCATTGGACGGCTGTAGTCAGTGTTGTTGAATGAGCGGAGGGAGGAGGGTGATCATACATTAACTCCTGCTGGCTGCGGGGACTCTTCAGTTGATAGAAGCCAAGACAGAGGGACGCACTCAGAGCAACACTGACAGCTTTTTCTTAAAGGAACACAAAGGCGACAAATGAAACCCAAAGGAAAACCCACTTAATTTATTTAATTTTTATTTTTTGGCCACCCTGTGTTTTCCAGGGGATTTTTACGCACCGTAAAAGAGTAAAGAAAACGCCGCAGAGATGAGTGTTGCGTGGTTTTACATGCTCCTTAAGGATCCCCTCTCCTGATAAAGGGACCAAAGAGGACAAAACCAAGCCTGTCCATGACATTTTCCAAAAGAAGATCGCAAAGGTGGAGCGATTAGAGAAGGGCTGATGACGGGACTATTAATCCTTTCAGTGCATCAAAAGCACCAAAGGGTATTAGAAACGTTTGGATGGAAATCGGGCGAGTGTTTAGAACTATTTCTGGTTTTATATGAAACTGGTGATTAGATGTTGTTGTGACACATCTGCAAGGATTTTTTTCCCACTGAAGATTTTGCTAAGGAGTAAATTTGCCTTGTTTTTTTTCCCCCTCCACCGAAAGGTTGTATGGTATGAGCGGTTTCCCGGTGTGAATTTTCAGAAACTCTCGTCTTTTTTTTCTTTTCAAGTATTCCTAAATCTAAATGGAATTAGTTGAGTCTGAAGCCGTTTGTGAAAGGAACAGACATGGTACATGGGCACAGCTTCCATCACGGTAAGACATCCGTATTCATCAGCTGAAGCACACTTGGTTCCAATCTCTTACTTGCTTGCTTATACCCTTCTGAAAAAGAAGTATAGTAATCCTTTAATCAGCCTTAAAGGACTCTAAATATCGGAGCAACAGATTAAACTGAAAGTAGGAACGGCCTGATGGTGATTTCTTGGAATAAATCAAACATCATGAGCTGGTACACAGACACACTGCATCCTACAACCTGTAAACTCACTGCTGAAGGTCACATTGTAAGTTCTTGTAGGAATTCTTTTTCTTTAAATTTACTATTTTTTTTATTTTTGGAAGAAAATTCTCATTAGGAAAACAGTGACAACTTGTAGGTGTTTTTTTTTTTCAACATTCTTAAATCATTTTTAGTTTTTTTTTAAAGCTCCATTATTTTTAATGGGTTTGGTTTGTGAAGATTTAAGGCTCCATCAAATGATGTGTTTTCACAAAGTTGTGTATAGACCTAGAGATTATGTTCTGTGCCAATTGGACTCAGTTTCATTTTTTTTTTTTACATTACAGATCATTTGAATCCTCCTAATTGATAGTGTAGTTGCTTATTATGATCATTACTATAGGTTGCTATTAGGGCATTCTTTATAAGGTTACACACAGGGCAGGTTTAGCCTTAGCATAGTGCTGATGTACAGTACATGAAATCCAAAACCTGATATGTGTTCATCGCTGACTCAACCCTTTTCTCAGCTGAAATCAAGCTGTGCGCATAAAGAAAATAACAGATGCTCATGTCACAGCCTGCCATCAAAAATGTATTTATTTCTCTCTCTCTGTTCTTGCAGTTGTTGCAAGTCTCCTCATACTTGGGTTGTCTGGGGCAACAAAGAAGGATACAGCAGGTAATCTCCATCGCCACAACTGTGCATCTTTAAAAGCTCAGATATCCTTTTCCTACTCCAAGCTTTTAATCTCTTGACTTTTTTCTCTCTCTCTCTGCTCTGTATTATTTAAGTGAAAAACAATTCTGGAGTGAAGCCTGCAGGTCAATGTGGAACGTGGGTGAAGGAACCAGAAGGAGGGCTCTTCACTTCCCCCAATTACCCAAACAAATACCCCCCAGACACAGAGTGTGTTTACATCCTTGAAGGTAAATGTTCTGTTTAAGCTCAGCAGCAGTAAGAAAGCAAGGTGATCCAGCTATTTATTCTCAGCTGAAGCATTCCCGGGGTTATCTTGAAAGGGAAACGGAGGGGAGGGAGGGGTGACAGTAACTGCTCAGAGAATGATGAGATGTATTGGTTTATTAGACAGCAAGTAGCTACTTCAGGCTGTTATTTTTCACATTAGGAGATGATATTTGATTAACCAGCACAGATAATCAGGTTAAAATATCAACAAAGTGAATATGGAAGCTAAAGACTATCACAGCTCTGGTGTTTTTGAGAAGAACTGGCTAACAGCCAGGACTGGTGGTGTGTATTGACCATGTGGGTGTGCTAATAATGAAACAGGTTGAACATTCATCAATGAAAGCATGACTAATATTCTACTCTCCGCTTTCTGCAAGGTGGTAATTATTTTCATTGTGTCTTCCAGCCCCCCCGAGGCAGTGTATCGATCTGCACTTTGAGGAGAATTATTCAATCGAGTCCTCTTGGGAATGTAAATTTGACAACATCGAGGTCCGGGATGGACCGTTTGGCTTCTCCCCAATGCTCGGACGGTACTGCGGTCAGCACAGCCCACCCGATATCAGGAGTAGCGGCCGATATCTGTGGATAAAATTTGTTACGGATGGTGAACTGGAAGCGGTGGGATTTTCAGCAAGTTACAACTTCACTGCAGGTAAATTTTTTCGGCAGTTGTTTTGCCTTACTGCTCCTGTCAAATTGTTTCTTCCTTTGTAAGCATATCCATGCTTTATAGCTCTAACAGCAAGGCTCCAAATGAATAGCAAACATCATCCAGGGAACTCGGCCTTGTGCGAGCCTCTTGCAGTTTTATTGATTGTCTGTCTGCACACACTCAGTATTTCCATTGGCAATATACTGTCACTGGCTGGGACACTCCTGTGACTGGCTAGGGCTGTTATTTCTTTTCTATCTGTATATGGAGTGATGGGGGGTAAAGGTGTCAGATTTTAATTCAGTACAGCAGCACTACTCCTTGGTTTACAGGCCTGGAAGAAGCTGAGAGAGCACAGCAAAGTGATCTGCATTGTCGAACACAATCGTGGCAGTTACGGTTGTGGTGTAAAACCTTGGCTTTTTTCATTTGCCTCATCTGTGGTTGAGATCCCATTACTGAAGCACTGGTAGGATTGATGACAAGGAATCAGGGCATAACCATGATTTAATATTCCTTCACCTACACTTGACTGCATTTAATAACACTGTCAACTTTTTTAGTGTGTTTGAGACCTGAAAGGCACTGTGCCAGGAGACACGCACGGTATGCCAATGTGTCTCCACATCCACTGCACCTTCAGGGGCATTTTGCCATTAGAGATTTGAGTGTGTCATTGTTTATATGATGAACACTTATGCAGTATCAGCCTTTCGCCCAAGAAGCATGCTACTAGCTACAGGTATTTTAAAACAAATGTATTGAGGTGAAGTGGGGGTATAGATTTATCTCTAGTGGCTTTATGTCTGTTGTTATTGAGAATTCAGAACAGTGTAAGCTCTTCAGTGGAAATCATGGTGAAAAGGTGCAGTCAGTAGCAATGAAATCTGCTGAGGAATAAAGTGAAGGACTTCATACCATGCATTGTTAAGCAGAAGTACTGCCACAGTACATTTCTGAGATGTAAAAATATACTGAGGGAGACCTGCTGTAGCTCAGATGTATTCAGTGTAATCACAGTAAGAGTTACAGAGTGTTACACTGTCAAATATAATATTTTCCATACAATTCAGAAAGGAGTTGAAGAGGAAAAAAAACAGCGCAAGAAAAGTAAAACATGAATAGACACAAATTTCAAGAGAATGTCAGCCATGGTTATGTTCTTTGCTAGAGAGATTGCTGTCTGCTGAGGCACGAATCTCTTATCCTGCAGCTGTGTTGTACACTTCAACTGCTCTATCAATTCTGATTTAAGTTTTAGTCTTTGGAAATGCACTTGTGAAATTGCAGATTTGTTATTTCATCAGTATGGGTAGTTGAGTAACTAAGCATTTGCCAGACAATGCAAGTGGATGGTGTTAAGCACATGGTAACTCTGCTACCATCAAAGGAATGAACTATGGTTATCATGTAATGCTGGCACTGGGGTCATATCTGTTTAACAGAAGCCCTCCAGAAGCCTTTAGCTTAGCTAAAGACTAGAACCAGGGAGAAACTTCTAGTCAGGCTCTGTCAGGTAATAAAAGGTAATAAAATCTGTCTTCCAGCACCTCTGAAGATGTGCTCTGACAGAAAGCGAACAGAAATTTCACCTTCCATCGTTCTTTCAAATCTGACCATTGGACGGTTTGTGCAATTTGTTTTGATTTGATGTCAGCTTTAAGCTATGTTAGCTAGGAATGTACACTATGCACCCACCCTGAGTATGACAGTTTGTGTGTGTTAGTTCAGCCTCTGACTGATCCTAGAACTCCAGGTATTTCTGTTATTTTCCTCCAGTTTCTCTCCTCTTTCTTTTTTATTTCTGTATGGTTATGAAGTAGACCAAGGATGAACACTTTTTGTTTTGCTCAAGGTGAATTACATTTAACGCGATGGATCTTAGCCTAAAGTGCAATTGTGGTGTTTCTAAAAGGTGCCTCGGGTTGTGTCTAAGTGTAGCCAACTGATTAATGCATCATATCTTGCCTGTTTAATCAGTATATGAATTGAACTTTTACTTTTATACAACTCACTGGCTAAGCCAACCAGCTTCTGTCAGTAGCTTCATATTTACCATACACACAGTATCAGTCTTCTCATCTTTGAACAAGAAAGTAAATAAGCACATTTTCCAAAAATGCCAAACTAAATAATAATATAACAGTATTTCACTGTTGACATCTACACTTGTCAAAGTTTAAAGGTTTGATTCCAAATGAGCCTACAACTTAGTTTCTGGTGTAATGTGTGATATTCTACAAAATTGTCTTCTCTTATTGAAGTGAGTAAAAAACTGATGTACAGTAGAAACCCCACTGTGACCTCAAATATGCAAAAAAAAAAAAAAAAACAAAACAAAACAAAAACCCTGAACTACACAGGAAGGATAAATTGTTGTTTCCAGCCCTGATAGAAAGAATCCAGACTAAATCTTCTGTAATGTGCTATTCAAGTATCGTTTCTTCTTCCTGCTTCTCTTGAGAGTTTCATTGAAATTTTGCTGAGAGGAAAAAAAAAAAAGCTCTGCCTCCCGACTTGATAGGAAATATCTCTGGCATATGATTTACATAATTAAAGAAGATAAAAGTCCTGAATTCACTCAGCTTGATACTCTGAAATCTGGCAGTGTGAATAGTGTCTCACATCTGCAGCTGCTCTGCTAACCATGCTAATTCACACAGCCCTCCTCTGATGAATGGGAGCAGGAAAAAAAGATGCAACAAAGGTAACATGAATTGGCTCCTCTTACGCTCTTTCCTCAGTCATTTTAGAAGCAAAGAGATAAAAACTCCTCTGCCTCTCCTTCACATTCTGCCAGTGTCCTTTCAGAGCCTTGTGCTCCTGATGACTAATGCAGTTAGCACAGCAGCAGTGAATGAAGAGGTGGCAGCTGGGATCTCACAATATCCAGCGTCATATTATATGTTAAAGTACTTTCAGTGAAGCTGTTCAAGTCTGCAAATGCTATGTATTCAATTTAAATGTGGCATCAGAGGAAGTAGGAAACTGCTGGTGTAACACACACTGGAGATTCACTCTGAACAGTGACTAAATAAACTTGGCTGCCACAGTGATGTGATGCGCAATTTATTTGTCAAACAAATTACACCCAGATGCCTCATGCTTGGTCTCCTCTTACGTCACAGAACAAAGTCAGCAGTCTTTTTTTTTCACCTCTGCAAAATACACTGTTGCTAGTTTTTGCTAGGGTATGACAAGTACATGAGGAGTGAAAATCACACACACAGCTATTTCCTATTGAATCAACTCAGCTACAAAGACACACTTTCAGTGATGAGGCTGTGTAGCACCTGTATAGGCATCAGCACACAAAGGTTTACCAGGCTGTGGAGTCCATCTGGAAAGCTGCATGTGTGACTCACTATAGTTACCTGACTGAATGAAGTACGCCTTGCACTGTAGTCAGGAAATACCTCTGCCCACCTAATACATGTGGGCTCCCAGCTGAATCACCACTGATGCTGCCCATTATATGCTGTAGATCCTGACTCAATAGTAGTACTAGTGTTCACTGTAGAATACTTAGAGGAACAATTCAACAGTCCGGAAAATGCACTTATGTAAAGGTCGAAACCACCCTTGTGTCTTTACCAGAAATATAAAGGTACAGCCAGCTGCTGGTTAGCTTAGGTTAGCACAAAGACTGGAAACAGGGAAAAAGCTAGCCTGGCTTGATATATCTCATTGTTAATCCATACAAAAACTATGTAAAACCAGCATGTTGTGGTCTAAGAGGGATTATGTCTCCACTGGTGTCCATGGCAAAGTCACAATGAATTCAAGAGTTACAGTCAAGTTATAGGCCAAGCTAATAACCCCCACCCATTGTTTTGATACTTTTTATATGTATTAAATAAATAAGATATAGTGTGTTAAAGGCTGGTTGTTTCCCCCATCTCCAGTCTTTACACTAAGATAACCAGCTGTTGGCGGTACTGGCTTCTCCACATCTACTTCTAAGCCAGAAACCAGATATTATGAAAAAATGTCAAGTGTTTATTGAGTGAGTGTCTCAAAAATGCCAAGATGCAGTAGACTTAACCGCAACACATTATCCTAATACCACTTTGAAGCGGCATGCAGAGCTTCTGTGAGTGTATCCCAGAAGTCATCACATTCTATTGCTCAACAATCAAGTCCCAATATAAAAGACAGTTCAGTAAATTAAGATAGGGAAGCCTGGGACAAAGGAGTAAGCTGTAAACCACCCACGAGAACAGTGTTTAGGAAAGGACTGGAGGCCTCAGGCCAGTGAGGCAAGACTGTGTTTGAATTTGCAGAATAATTCCTGAGATCATTTTTATTTTTATTGTTTTATCCTTTCTATCCCTCTCATTATTCTACCCAAATATATTCATAGTGGAGGCAATCATTTTGTTTTGAAATACTGGCAACTTGTGAAAGTGTGACAGTGAGCTATTGTCTGTGTGGTGTGGTGATACATATGAAACCAAAGCATAATGAGTAAAATTCTACTATCTGTCAAAAAAGCCACTACAGTAACAAGCTTTTTATTTTTCATAGCACATGTTGCCTCCCTTAAATTCACTCCATCTCTTGAGGTCAGTGACAAATTAAAAGGGTTAGATTGTGACAGACAGCCCTGTACTGTAGTAATGACATATAATATAAAACTGCAAGTGGAATACTACTTGCATTTTTACATTGGGTAGAGCATGAGCAGCAGGGGACATTACTGAGTAGAAGAACTATGGTGTATATATTTTTGTGTGTATGTGTGTGTGCAGGGCTGTTGGGGGATTTGAGCAGCATTCTGCTATTCAGGTCTTCCTAGGGCACTGTGACCTTAGAACCCCATGGACCGGTAGATTAAGTGGTGTTTCAGCACCTTAAGCCAAAGCCAGAGCAAATAAAAGCTGCAAGTTCGCCCCCTCTTGCTTCCTTCGCTCTGATCATTGAACACGGTGTTTGCAGAGCCAACACCTGGTCCTGAGGCAGGTGCTGCTATATTGAGAAAATGTGCATTTCCTTGATTCAAAGATTGTATTTTTGCATTCATTTTTGCACTAATACAGTTAGTTTTATGTATTTTGTTTGAATGTATCCGTTAAAATGATGTGGTTGTCAAGTGGGGACTGTGGAAAATGCTTGATAAAATTCCTTGGACTTTTAACATTTGCAATTTAAATGTGAAATGCCATACAGCCTCATATGTTGTCTTCAGTAGGCACTTCTACTGTATGTTTTCTACAATTAAGAATTCAAGTTGGAGCATTCTGGTAGCTGAATGATTATAGCGCATGCCATATTACTGCAACGTCTCTGGTTCAATACAGGGCAGAGGCCTTGGTTGTAAGTCACACCCCTTCTCTCTCCCTCATGTTTCCTGTCAGCTTCTCCACTCCTGATTGTCACATAAAGGGCAAAAATGCCAAAAAAAAAAAAAAAAAAAACTAAAAGAATTCAGGCCTTGACTGATGAATACATAATCAAGATGACACCAAATGTTCTAAGTGCCTTGTAGCCCAACCAAGCTCCAACTGAACCTGAGGATAATTTTGGTATAAAATGAGTCAAATGGCATTTAAGATTATAGCTGGAATATGATATATGGACCTATTATAAAGGAGGCAGGGTCATGAGATTGAACCTAAATGAGCTCAAACTGGGAAATTGAACCAAAGAGATTGACTCTTTGCTCTTAGAAGGAACTGACCGTGGCAGCAGTATTGCTGGGTTGGACAGAAAGTTCAGCAACTTCCCTGTTTCACATCTGTCTCCAAAGTCATTTGCTGGTGGCAACACCCGACATTTAAATGTTTGAGTCCATTTTGTTCAGTTGCATTTGCTAAACTCTTGGGTAGAAGTTTCCAAATCACTGACATTTATGAGATTGCCAGAGAGAGGCATATAATAATTTATGATAGTTGTCATTTACTGTGTTTAACTGAACGTAGTCTCAATTTAAGTAATATGACTAGACAGAAGTTTTAGGGAATTTGGCCAAAACAGCAGAGGAGATGGTGAGAGTTGGAAGTAGGGCTCTTATTCTGGAGATGTTCTGTCATTGCTCTTTGCTTTTGATTTTCAAAAAGAAAGAACTTTGCTTTTACTCACTAAAATCTTAATAATATTTATGTGTGATACATGCCATGTAGTCACTGAATCGTGTCACATAGTTTAAATGGATTTAATTCTCATAGATACCACTGAGATCATGAGATATGATCTGGCTTTTTCTATTGCATTACCTCTCAACCTAAATCCAATAAAAACACTGTCAAAACGTTGTCCCACACTGACATAGCACCTAAGGCGCTGGGAGTAAAATTTCATTTTTCCATGGCCCAGCACAGGTAGTGGCTCAGATTCACTGTGGAGCACAGACAAAAGATGAAATTCATGAGTAGCAATGGAGAGAGAATATTCTCCTGTGGTGCATTTTCTGGTGTTCTCCCAAGATCTCAGTGAAGAGTGTGTTTGCCTGAATGAGCTGCTTGCATATAGTCACTTTTAATAAATAATGAAACCAAAAAAAAAAAATAAAAATTCTTCCTTCCAATGTTTTACTCTAATGCTTATTGTCATTAGTGCTCCCTTTAGTGCAGGCCACATTCTCTGGGAGTTTTCTTCCTGATTGTTCAGTGCCGCCTACTGTTTCTCTGATTGTTCTGGGTCTGTCTTTCCTCCACTGGGAAAACATGTAGGTGTACGTTTCTCACAGCGTAGGTATGCTTCTCATGTGTAATGCAATTTCCCCAAAGAAATGCTATCAGCTGAAGGGCTTTGCCAAAGAGAAAATAACTGCGTCTTTGTTTGTGTTTATTTTTCAGATGACTCATATCAATGTAAAAAAGCCGATAGCAGTCTAGAATAAGAAGCAGACCTGTGTTTGGAGAGCTGGCTCTCTCTTTTGGTTTTCCTGTGGAGTCCCTCATCTAGCCCTGTGTGTTCTGGCTTCCCACACCAGTCTCATTTCAAAGAGAATCTCCTCTGCTTGTATGTGGTGAGGAAGAATAACAGTTGCTACGTCTGAGCTCAGCCGAAGACTCCCTTCCCCTCACACTGCCTCTGTTTTAGCAAAACGAGATGGATGGAGCGAGTTAGCATTGCAGGCACACCGCTTGCAGCTGTGGAAGAGGTCGGTCACACCCTCACCCCCCTCACTCATCTCTCTGTTTCTCGCTTTTTTCCCAGCTAACACTACCTCTTTTTATCTCTCTTATGCTCTCTTACTGCCATGCCTGGTTCATGCTTTCTATGTGATGCACGTTAGATCCATATGAAGGCAGAGATATCATTTGCACACCTTAGATAAATCCAATTATTGCAACCTTTCCATTATATACTATATGATAATAATGACAGTGTGCTCATAAAGTTATTAGCAGAGATCTGGTAATGTGATGACATTGCTAAAAAAGCTGTGTGATCATACAGGATTTAAACTTCAGACTATCCAGACACAGATTAATGGTAAAGTTATTATCCAAACTTTCCATTATAAAGATCCAACATAGCTTACAGACCTTCACGGTTTAACTTTGACACACCGTACTTAGTGTTATTGTGCACGTTATCATTACCAACACTGATATGTTTATTTTTGGTTTAACCTCTAAATAAAGTGGTTAAGATCATTTGGCTAAACTATGGGCTTGTTTACAAAAATCTCATGTCTTTTGCATTGTCAGACTTTGTCTTAGTGATGTAACCATGCTCCCAGATCTTAGCAATTACTTGGTGAGTTCAGTGTTATCATAACTGATAAAACTATGAGACCACAAGTTGGACAAGGAAAAGGTAAAGTTAATCTGTAAGAGTCAACTTTGTTGAACACTGAATTGATTGCAGGACCTTTAGGAATGTAGAGCAGGAGTCTAAAACATATGTTAGAGTATGGTTTGTAGACAGTTATCAGACAGGAATCGACAGTACAAACATCTCTGGAAACTGTGAATTTACTGTTCCATTAGCAACCAGATTAAGTAGGTTGCTAAGCATCAGTAAAGAAACTGGCTAGTCACCAACTAGACTTGTGAGTTGTCGGTACATCACCAAGTTTCCAGAAATATTTACTTTACAAAAACATGTGGATGGTTTTCATTGGCCTTTGCTGATGCTGGTGTAACTGGGCCTTCATACTTTCACTCTTTGTGTCCCAGTTCTACCCCACCTCTCCCATCCTTCGCTCTGATATCTCACCTTGCTCCTTCCAGCTAAGCACAGAACGTTCACCGGCTTATCAGACAACGAGCCTTTGCTCGGGGGACAAGCAGTCAGAGTTTATCGCCCCATGAAACCTAACTCACTATCCAGTAGTATGGCTGATATTTACGTCCTTTGGCTGTTTCAGCCGCTCCTAGCCAATTACCCTGCAGATCAATCAGTGGCTCAGCCTGCCTCCCGCTTCCATCCTCTGTGGCAGTTTGTTAGCCAGGCCTGCTGTTCAGCTACAGATGCTGTGCAGGTCAGGGCACTGCTCTGTTGTAACTGTAGGTCTGCAGTAATGTAAACCACAGCGGGTGTGGGGGTTTGTTTGTGGCCTGGTTTGGGGATTGGAGTGGAGGGGTTGTGTGCGTATGTGTGTATCTATTGTATACACACACACCATATGTATCAATACCCATGTGGACATACAGTATGCTGGAAAATGTGTATTTGTGTATGTGTTTGTCTACATCATGCGTCTCCCCAATCAGTTACAGAATCTTGGCTGCATTCCTATTCTCACCCCTGTGTCCTTCCTGTGCTACAAACACAATAGAGCGACCCATTGTGTATTCACGCTGTTTGCTACATTGTACACATGATGCATATGGTCTTTGCTCCCTGAACTGCATTGGAAATTAGCTGGGTTGTTGTAAGTGCATTTTTTTTTCTTCGGTTCCCCTTCCTCTGTAGGCATAACAGCTCGCCTAGGGCTCTTTGTTTCATTATCCTATCACCATGGTGGATCCTTGGCTGTCATGCTGGGAGCCTGACTCTCTCCATTATGCTGTATTAGGCAGCAATGAGATTGAGCTGTGTGTTTTATCTCTGCACACATTAAGGCCTCAACCCATCGAAAACGTCTCTGAGAATTATTCTCTGAAGGGTTGATTGAAAAGGTCTTTTTATTTTTGGAAGGTGAATGAGTTTTGTTTGCTCATCGCTTCTGATTTGTACCTCTGATTTTCGAAGGACATCACAGAGCAGATTGCTTTCCATGCTTGATGAGTTTTGCGTTTGTTGCCATCCTCTCATCAGTGGGATACTTCCTTAGGGAGTTGGTGTATTAACATGCAGGGATAAAAAGTCTAATAACTGGCTCAAAAGGAGTATGAACGATGAATGTCCTGTTTTCATCATACACACATTGCTCGCACATTTTTTTACATCCTCTCTGGCAGCGGATAGGACTCCTATCTTGTCATCTAAGAGCAAATGTCTGATTCCAAAGGGACCTAAATCACATTTGGCATCACAGTAATCTAATAGGTAATGCCAAGCTTTTGTTTTGCCTCTGGGCGAGTGATTCAACGTTTAACAATGGAGGAGGGCAAAGACCATGATGGGATTATGGAATGTGGAATTTGAGTAATCCTCACAGCATTTCAGAATGATAAAACAGTTGTGGGTTCAAGTGGACGCCAACAACAATATATATTACTCCCTTGTAGGAAATGCCAATAAAATGAGTTGATGGTGCATTTCATGAGATGAAAGTGCAGCATGGGTCATATCATCAACGCCTGTCCCGCTCTATATACTGTTGGGACTGTGTTGGAGGGTTAATGCATATCATTACCATTTGATAGGCTTATAGGATAGCCATGGCAAGTGGTTTATGGTTTACAGCTGACTGTAATTCTCCAGCTTCTCTCAGTCCATCATATTTTATTTATTCTAGGGTCTCCTAGGTTCAACCAAGGAGGAAATATTCAGTGTAATAATAATGGAGTAAAATTTGTACACAAAGCAGGACAGAATGTGCTGGGTTTTGGAGAGGTGGTTGAAGTGATGCCTGATTTTTCAGCTCATTCATAACCATAATGGCAAATTTTCCAAGCAGACCAAGGCAAAAATTTTCCACAAAAAGACCTGCTCAGTTCTCCTGCCTCCCCCTGTTTCCTCTCTCTCTCTGTGTGAAAGATTGCTATTGCACCCAGAGGATCCATAATTCCAGCTTGCAGGCTACTAAATAGTTCCTACAGGAAAGACCAGGTTAAATTTTGAATGTTTACTGTTTGGCGTCCTAAAGGTGCGCGTGACATTTGATGTTCCCCGAGGCGTGAAACAGATTGCGCGATGTTCCATTCAGTTGTTTCAGCACACATTCAGCCATTTTTGCTGAAGGTGTCGAGCATTAGCTGCTCAGCTCCGAGACCTTGAGCCAGAAAGGCTGAAAAGAACTGTCAGGATGACGGTGTATCTGACATAAACACGTTCTTAGCAAGGTGTCGGTTTCCGTCAGCTTTTCTCGCACATTTCGTCCTCTTTCATCCCTGTCAAAGCTCAAATTGCTCATCCATCTGTGATTATTGAGGTGCGGGAGGGTGTGAGGGAACATTTTTATTCCCTCCTCAATCCACTGACTGTACACCAGTGTAGTCCAGTGAGTCAATTAAGACCATCCTCTTCCATTGGACGACTGAAGTCTTTCTGGCAGATTGCCGAGAGCAGGGACCTGGAAAAGTTAGGAAGTCGATCATGTGTGTTCATCTCTGTTTCTCTCTCAAACAAACACTAACAGCCTGCTGAACAGCATGGCCTTGCTGGCATTTCATTTTCCATTTGGCAAGCTCGATTAATCACAGCACTCCTATACAATGCGACGCACATGGCCACACACCGAGGCTGGCTCTCATTATTCCCCTACGTGTGAAAATGTACAGCTAGAGCAAAGTGAGGCAGAGAAAGAGTAAGAGGAACACCACAGCTACGCTACTGCATATACTGTATATATATGAGCCATAAATGTAACAGAAAAAACAGAACAAGGGACAAAGGAAGGAAGAAAGAAAAGAGGGATTCAGCAACAGAGAGAAAGATTTGGTTTGCTGTGAATAGGTTACAGCCATGCTGTGAAGAGGACTGATAAAAGATTGGGGCTGCTCTATGTCCCCTCAAGGCTCTGCTTCTATCTGAATATTCATTGAGCTGACACTGGCTTTTCTCGCCACCGTCTATAAAAGCATGCCAATTGGCTTTTACCTTGTGGCTTCTAATAAGCCTCAGGGCCTAACATGCATACAAACGACTCTTCATAATACACAGACGCACATTTGGGTTCCTGCACTTCCATATAAACAGCTTTAAAGTGCTTTAACAGTTTGCTCTCTGTACGTTTGAGTTGTACACAACAAAACACATTACTAGATAACAGGTTTTCTGTGACAGTTGTTTGGCTTCATATCTCCAGGACTGAAATTGAGACTTGCTGACTTTATCTTCTTTCATGCATGCACTATGATTGTTTATTCATTCTGTATAATGAAATATCTGATCTGCTGCAGGGAGATAAAATTGTTTTGGGAAATCCTTCAGTTTGTCAAGAAGTAGATTATTCATCCATTCAGCACATTTATATAATTTTTTATTCAGTTATATGATCCTGGATAGTCAAGTTTATAGTACAGAAACTTTTATAAAATTCAAATATTGCACCGGACAGAGGAAATCTTTGCTGACAATACTGAGCCTGAATCTGTTTTCTGGAAAAATCTGCACTCTGCAGAAAAAAACACCCTGCAATGATCACTTGTGCTGAGTCTGTGTAAACAGGAGGAGTAACAGTTGTCTTTATTTGAAGATATAGTTTTTTTTTTTTTTTTGATACATGCTCACTGTGCACATGCAAAAACAGAGGGTTTCTCTTATTTCTGTGTCCTAATGTGTGGGAAAAGACATTACTCATCTGAGGCTTGAGTCGAGCTGGATTTTAGCTGGGGAAAACCACTCAAATCTGTATGCTACTCCTAATCCCTCCGCACAAACACAGACATACACACCGGACCTCCACTGAGCGGCTACATCTGAACCCTCAGATCAAAAAATCCTTTTCATTTTGTACTCCCGTTTGTTTGGGAGTTCGGGATGGGTCACATCGGTTCTCGGTTTGTGTGCCAGAAGTGAAAGCGGCCATGTATGTAAAGAGGGGAAAATAAGGTGAACAGCAGAGATTTATCTTCATGTGGATATGGAATATACAGACAGTAAAGTACAATGCTGTGCACATTTTGTCCATTTCCATCAAAAGACTTATTCATAACCACCCGCGCCATGTACAGCAATCTTAAATATTCAGGCATAATCCTTTTGGGGCTTTTCTGGTAAGATGTAGAATTCAAGTGAGATTGAAATCACCATCCCTTCCCTAGATAGCTGTGTGCCACAAGGACATAATTTTCTTTTTCTTAAATAAGAAAAGATTAGGTTGAATCTGGGAGGCTCAGCTAAGAATTTTGTCGCCCTCTGGGCAACACTTTATTTCCTAGTATTTCAAAAGTCTTCCAACTTCACCTTCTGATTTAGTTGATATTTCACACTCTTTCTCTCTAAGTCTCTGTCTCTTTGTTATAGAGGGGCAAAATATGTGTGTGGGTTGCCAACTGTACTGGTGATTCATAACAGAGGAAAGTAATTCTGTCTTTGTGTGAAATGAACTTCACTTATCATTTCAAAGACCCCTGACTTCCTTGAGTCTATTATTTGACATGGAGCAAAATACTGTAGTAAAACAGTCCAATCTCACAAAAACAGCTACAAATTCCATCTAAAACCACATGTAAAAGTCCATTCCACCACATGCATGGAGCATAATTTCTTGTGTTTGTAATCACACATCTGTGAGTTAATCTCTACAGCTACAGACTTCATTTCACCACAGCACAGAGCAAGGTAAGGGGGCCTGAAACAGAATCACATGATCATACATCAGATAGAGAAATAAAGAAAACTGGGGGGTGGGAGATGGTGGTGGGATTATGTTTAAACCCCCTGAAAAAACCTCATTGTGTGTTTGTAGCTTATAAGAGAGATTGACTGTGATCAGGAGGGAAGTCTGAGTCATTGATTTTTATCAAGCTCTGCCTCTGAAGAGGCAATGCTTTGTGGAAACTTAGATTGTGGTAGAAAGAGCTCAGTGAAAACACTTAAACTGAGTGTGTGGAGAGGAGAGCTTTGGTGTGGCTTAAATATTCATTTGCTGGTGGCACTAACTCTGGAGTGAGGTTTTAGCTCCTAGCAGTGGATCTCTTGACACACTGCTTGTCAAACATCTGGGATTTCGCCAATGGCAGATATTTCATTTCACTGTTGATGGGGACAATAAACAGAAAAACATGTCAAAGAAAACTTCCTTAAGGGGACACCGAAGGTGTCACCTAAACCACAACTACTGTTGTATGAAGTGAATATAGAGGAAACCCTTACTGCTACTTTATACTGGATAATTGATAGGTAAATAACTTAGGTTTCTGTATGTCCAACCAGCGATACCAAGAATGGCCAGTAGGTTGCAATGGTAGACCTTATGTGGATGCAGTTTTCCTAATTACAACAGGTGTGGTCTCATCTAGCAGAATCTGAGACTCTATGCCTCTGTCTGACTGTCCCTGCCTCTCTGTGCCCAGTACTGTTCTCTGTGTTGCCTTTGCCTAATGACACCATTATGAAACATTTCCATAAGCACTTTGTTCCATTCTTATTAAGATTTTATCAAATCGCTTTTGATATTACTGGGGTCTCTCTAGTTACTTCCCATTTCAGTGCACTAAAAAATTATTTACAGTGGTAGGAGAAAAGCAACACCAATAAACTGAATATAAAACATTACAATAAGATTTTGTTGCAGATCTCTATGTTTTGCTGTCAGTTTGCTGCCAGAAACTTGCTTAATATTTTAAAATAGAGTTTGTTGTAATTATGTCTTTTTTGTTAATTAAGTCTTCATTTATTTCCAAAATAATGAACAAAATTGCATCATGGCAGCTATTTTACATGCAGTAAGAAAAAATGGTAGGCAGTGGCCCAAACCACCGTGAGTAAAGGGGGATGCATTCTAATGTGTAAAATGCATTGTTTTGCATCTATAATTGGCACAATTGATTTCAATGCATTTTGTTATTTAAACTCTAAATTATAGTTATGTTTACAATGATGCAAAGACATGATCCCTCACTGGTTTCCCAACCTGTGTAAAGCCAAATGCAAAGATGTAAAGATCTGTTTTCTGTGGATCTGTGGTGGTAAGAACCGTCCCGTGTGCCTTTCATGCACCCCTTATAAATCTTTATTTGAAGGTGGAACCCATAACTTTCCACTCATTGTTGCCCTGTTCAGCAGCAAGGGTAATTGCAATGATGCTGCTATGATACTGCATGATTTAATGCAGTGGTTGTGCGGGCAGATGAGTTGTTGCCATTGTTTTTAGGATGTTGCTGCAGGTGTGTCAGCCAGGAAAGTGTATTAAAACAATTTTTCATACCAGAGTACTAATACTCATAGCAGAGTAAGTCCTTCTACTTTAACGACCATATGAGTTCTTCGGATGTGACCCATAGGAGTGTGCCAGTGGCAGGTGTAAAGGACTTTCATCATCCATGGTAACAATTATGAACACAATTAAGGTTGTGAAGCAGTCATGATTTGTTTAGGTTCACAAAACTACTTGGTTAGGCTTAGGAAAAGATCATGGTTTGGTTAAGTACTTCCTTGAAATTAGAAGACCTTTGTTGTCATGGCTACCAAAATAAAATGGCTGTGGAGTGGTTGTGGATTAAATGAGCAACACTGACTATCAGCTTCACACTGGCAAATAGTGGTCTCTTTGTTTTCTTGGCCCATTCAGCCACCCCAACCTTCTCCCAACGCAGACTTTGTCACTCTACATACTTACGCTCCTTTGCTCCGGTCATAATTACTATGACCGCTTGAAGTCATCTAACAGTAGAACGTAACAATGGATCTTAATAAGCTGCTTGCCCAGACGACCTCTGGGCTTGTTTTTTACAGGAAAGTCTCATTAACGAACATTTGACATACCAGTCCTAAAGGTATTGTGGCTCAGTATGTCCCAACCATGAGAAACTGTAGAATAATGTAAGAGGGCTTTGCTTTTCATCAGTGAATCTAGTGTTAATTTTTTGTCACAGCTTCTGTTTTGTCAACACACTTCAAAATCTCTTTTGGGTGTTCTCAGTGCAATCATGATTGGGATTGGGTTTTTCATTTCATTAAATATGAGAGGGATTTCATCAGCTAGAGGCAACGGGTTGCCTAGGGTTCAGATGTGTGAAGCAACAGAAATGATAGTATTTTCCTCTAAACTAACAGATGGGATTATGAAGCATTAGATACTGAGTAACAAAAGAGTTTACATGAGGGCAAAGCAAAAGAAACAATGAGCGCTTCTTTTGTGCCAGTGGTTTCATTACATGTATTATAACAGAGGGACAGTGAGGTCTTAATGACTTTCCCACTTCTGTCATTGAGCATTTTTTTCCTTTAGCAATCTGCGCTCCAACTTGGCCAGCATGATTAGCCAACACACAAAAGAGCAGCGTTTCATTACATTGGAAAGAGATCTTTATTTGATCCTACTCCTTTAGCACATTTCCCTGTTAATACCCTTTCTGATGTCTGATTAAAACTCTCACAGTAATGTGCCTACAACCCCCACCCACATGTATGCACGCATACGCTCACACATGCACATCCCCTCCATCAGACACAAAAAGCCAATTTGAGAAAATTAAAAATCTTTTAAAAGGATGTAGTTATCTCACCCTTTTCCAACGGACATTTTTATGTAACTCAATTGATGCATGACTGCCTCCATTAACTTCTGATCCCTAAGTTGGTATAAATACTCTTTTCAATTTAGATAGTGGCGAGTGGTGAATGGGGCGTTGCTTTGCCGTGCATGTAGAGTACCGACCTCCGCCAGACTTCTTGGCGAATCATTCATTCTTTTTTGATTGAGCTGATATTCACCTACTACTGCAGCTCTGCCTGCACATTTGAGCACCCAGCTGTCTCCAGTGATGTGGAGATAGACATCTCTCAATCTGTTAAGGCGACTAAAGCCTGAAATTGCGTATGTAAATCTTTTTGTAACATGACCCTGTGACACTATCTGATTTTTTTCACTCATTCTCCATCATCTCAATCAATTTGCCTTTCCTTTCTTGAAGCAGATGCTGGTTATTTATCTTCTACTTCATCCACTTCTTCACTCACTCACACAGGCTTTATGCAGTGTCGGAGCAACCTTGTATTTTTGCCCTCACACCCATTCCTCTGAGGCTCATAGCCTGTAAGTGTGTGCGAGAAAGTGAGAGAGCAAGAGAGAGAGGGGGAGAGAGGGAGAGATAGCGACACTCTAATGGGGTTTATCAAAGTCAACCTGAATACTCTAACAGTCTGGGCCTGAACATCAAAGCCTACTCTCCACTCCTCTGCCAACTACTCTGGACATCCATCAAACACCCAGGCAGAGGGAAAGCCTAAATAGACTAAATTGGATGACGGAAATGTTTGTATTGTAAGGACAGATACTCTGATGAAGGTCTGATCCCAGCGTATCAGCGTGACTGTGAATGAACCTGACATTTTAGGGAGTTGGCTCGAAGGTGTCACAAGAAGCTCCTTTCTTTTTGCAACTGCGTGGAAAAAAATGAAGGAGCAGTGATCCTCAGTCGAAAGATTATGCCAGAATGCTGCGAGGTCTGCTCCAACATACTTTATGACATGCTATCGATTCAAGAGAAGATGAAAGGAAATGCTGTGTGATTTGATTTCTCATTCAGGGGTCTTAATTCCCCCTGACACGCATTGAGAAACAGACGGTCCTTTTGATTGCAGTGAATCTGACCAACAGGGTTATTCTCTCTGGGAGATCAGAGTGTTTCTCCCCATTTTTATTAGACTTCAAAGGTTACATACAGAAATACATGCAGTGTGTATACAGTATATATATATATATATATATCCATCTTTTTGATAGCTGTGGACACACTTTAATTCATCATGAATCTGTGTGTGCATGTGACCAGTTGGATGTAGAGTGATGTTTGTATACTTTCCTGGCAGTGATAAATGAAACTGCTTCTATAAAAAAAAAAAACATTGAGTCAATCCAAGTGACAGATGAAAATCCATCATGTGAACTGTGCTTTACATAAAACTACAACATATTTGCATAAAGCTGATCATGCTGCACTTCAAATTGCACAGTGACAGATCATCTTCTTGGCAGCCATATTTTACCACTCTTAAATGGAGCTTTCTAGTTAGGGTTGGTCACCAAATAGAAATGGATTTTAGTATTATGCTGCTGCTCAGTGTGATTACAGCCTCCCTTCTTGGGTTTTTTTATGGCTGTAGTATTGAAAGGAGAGGTTAGAGATGAGATAAAGGGACCGTATTGACCACGTGCTTCAGTTTGTAGCTGAGTGTAGCAAGAAGCTGCACAATCTTGAGGAGAAAAAAAAATCTGTCCTCACCAATTCAAAGAATTTCTAGAAAGAGTTTACTATTCATTATATCCAGAGAGTAGCATTAGCAACAATACCTCATAATTAAAAAGTTAATTTACCTGTAAGCTAAGTAGGTAAGCTAATTTTCTCACAATGACAATGCTAACACACTAATGTTTACAAAAGTTGGTTGTTGTTGTTTCTGTTTGTACTTTCTGCTATCGGCTTTATTTCACTGTTCATTGATTGCTTATTGATTGATTACTGCTAATACAAACTGAACTGACATGCTTTTATTGTGAAGAAACTATAGGAAATGTAACATGTTTAAACAACTTTATATTGTTTTGCTGTGCAACGGAAAAACACAAAGACTGTCAGGGCAGCTCAATTGCTTGTGGCCATTCACGGCATAACTTGTGCGACACCTCCCTACAATAGGCAAAAGCCTATAGGTCAGCCAGTAAGTAAGAATAAATATCAATACAGAAATGCTAATAGATTTGACAGAATTTAGAAACTAACTTCCATTACAACTGTAAAATGTCTAGCTTGGTGACAGTTTAAAAACCAAAAACAGTAATCCATATCAAGATTGAGTTGGTAAAATCCCAAAGTCAATATCAGTATTGGCCACAAAAATCCAGTGTTAGTCTGGCTATCTAACATGCTAACATGCTCATGCACACATTCCCCTATCATTCACATGCCATATGTTTCTGTCTGCCCAATAGATGCAGTGTAAGCAAACTGCAATGGCCAAGGCACCAGTAACACACATACACATGCACACAAGCGTGCACACACACCTTAACTGTATAGTTATTGATTGCTCCTCTCTATTTTGCTGAGACAGATGCTGTTTCTCCCAGGATGGTACTAGACCACTTGGCTGGTGGCCTTTCTCTCTCCCCTTTGCCTCTCTTCCTTTTTTGCTAGATAGCTATCCTTCATCAGCAGCCACACACAACCACATACACACACCTTACCTCAAGTCATCACATCACTACTAATCACCTGCCTCTCTCCTCTGAGTTTAGACACCATGCAGTTCTTCACATTTGTCTATTATTCCCATCCTTGTCTGCTTCTGTCAGGCTCTGTTTTACCCATTCCCCATCACTCGCTTTCCCATTGCTCAATACCATGTATTCTTTCACTCTCCTCCTCCCTTCCTTCCTTATTCTCTCTTTCTACTCCAAAACCCCTCTGTGTCTTTGTCTTTTTCCTCTCACTTTCTCAACACCCAGGACCAATTTTTTCACCCATGTCAGTCTTTGTGTGTCAGCCTGTTATTCCTGCCATTTTGCAGTGCACAAGTTGTACCCTGCCTCCATCTCTTAGCACCATGCTGGGCATCTCGCTGACTTCCCACTCACCCTTGGTTGATATTGTCTGTCACACCAGATGAGTTACTAAGCTGCTGCATTGTTTGTCTTCCTTTTTAATGCTTCACTGCCAAACTTCATTACAGTTTTAGCACTTTAGAATTTTTTTTTCCTACAAATTACGACTGATATGTACTGATAATTATCTAAATAAACTTCAAGTGACAGTTATTTTCGTTATTGATGAATCTGTTAATATTTTTTTTTTGATTAACTGATTAATTGCGTAGTCTATGAAGTGGCAGAAAATTCCCCATGCTTAGTTTATACTCACAAGACATGTTCAAGTTGCTTGTTTTGTCTGAGCAACTGCCATTGAATTGTCATTGAATTTACAACACACAGAGCAGAGAAAAGCAGTAAATCCTCACTCTTGAGAAATATGAGTTTAGAAATGTTCGGCATATTTATATTTATACAGAATTAAACAATGAAAATTGTTGCCAATTAATTTTCTGGTGATCGGCTAACAAATGATTGGATTATTATGGAAGAATCAGTGTCTATTCTGCTTACTTAGTGTAATTCACAGACTTGACTATGAACAGTTTTCATCCTGAGCATATTGCTAACTAAGTGTGTGCACCACTTAGACAATTTGTTTCTGATCACTAAAAACGGTAATTTGTAAAGACTTCAGCAAGGAAGGATCAGCCTTAATAGCATATTCTCATATGATTATTTAAATAACCTGCTTTCATTTTATTTCCATTATGCACCATTGGACTGTAGAGAATCCATATATTGTTCAGTAGGATACAGTGAAGAACTTCTGTTTAATCCAGAGTTGTACTCAGTAGTTCTACACTTTCCTGTATTGCATGTCACAGTAGTTCCTTGGAAAGACATCCCACTAGGATGTGAATTGCTGATTGCTTGGCATGCTTTTGACAAGCACATACAGACTTAGGTGAAGCCTTCACTCGCTTCAGCAAGGTGTTACTGAGAACTACTGTGTCTTTGACATTTTCTTGTTATATTCAGCTCAACCAGCCCCATAACTTATGGCGACTACGCCATATGTAGCTTTTTGTTGGGTTAATAAATACACAGCACAGAGGCATATTTTAGTGCCAGAGCTGGCTGGGCTGTAGGAGTATTTGAATGAAAACAGCTTTTTTTTTTTACGCTGCTAATTTTTGCTTTCAGAGAAATAAGCAGTAGAGGTCAATGAGGCTTGCGTAATTGACTCAAATGAATATTGAATTTGGCAATTTGACCACTGTCCTTTTCAAATTAGAGCTTGATGCAAGAAAGTTGTTTCAAAGTCACAGAAAAACTCTATATCACATAAGAAAAAAAATCACATTTTGAAAACTCTGCCCACTGATGTGATAGTAAATGATGTTTTAGGTATACTTCTTATCCCCAGAAGACTTCCTTGTTTTCTAACAAGTGAACTGTGACCTGTTGAGTAATTTGGTTGTGGGAATCACAGTTGGAACAGCTTAACCAGCACTAATCTCCTCATCTGGCACTATGTGCTGTGTCAAGCAAAGTGTGCTTTATTTCACTTATTCGTTGGCACCCATCAAAGATAGAAAGAACTATTTTTAACTTGGCACCTGTGAAATAATGCATGTGAGGAAAGGATAATGAATGATCATAGCAGGTGTCAGAAGTATTCTGGTTTAAAGCCTCAGGCCAGAGGGAAAATTGGACAGATCTTGCTGTGGTTATTTATTTATGCCCGAATCTGGCAGACATGTAGCAAAAGCTATGTTGTGGTGCAGCTTCCCTACTGCTTAGGCCCTCACAGCTAGTGCTGAGAGCTAGTGCTTGGCTAGCTTCCTGTTGCCTTCTTATTGTGCTAGTGGCAGGCGAGAGTCCGACTGCCAAGTAGGCCTTATCCTTACTTAAAGCTGCAAGTATTATTTGGAAGAAAAAAAAAGCACCATCACTGCTGATAAATGAGGTTAGAGGATTTTTTGACTCTTCTTTCTTCTTACTTGTGTACACATATATATATATATATATATGCTTGTAAAGGCCACAAGTAAAGCTTACTTGTGTATATTCTCCAAGCTCTGATGAACTCTAATTTAAAAAAGCTGCAATCCAAGAAATCAACACCTCCTACTTCAAATAGTGACTGCTTACAAATTAGAATTTCCAATCACAGTAAGAGGAAAATAAGTAAAATTTGAATTTATGAATCTTGTTAGCCAAATCTTCAAGAGAGCCTAAGGAGCAAAAAACACTTCAGCTATACTTACATTTTAGCTTTTCCCAACTGGCAAATAGCTGTACTTTTTTGTCTCTTATATATCCTGCTATGTCTCATAAACAAGCATGCACTGATGCACACACACTTGCAGGAAAACACACACAGGGAGGAGAGCCTGTCACAGAAACTGCATCAGAATCTGCACTGACAGAAGGCAGATATTCGCAGAGTTTGTGTTAGCAGTGATAAAGTGTGTGTTTCTCTCACTGGAGGAGGTTATAAATGTTTTTAGCTTCAAATGATTTTACCCGACTCCAGTGGAGGTCCTGCAGTGTGAACAAGGTGTTCTTTTGTGTGGTTGCAGCAAACTCAAAGAGGGAACTTTAAACTTAAAGCTACCATTGATCTCCCCAGTGCAGGCAAAGGGAGCTGGGGGTACATTTCATACACACACACACACTAAATTAGAGTAAATTTATGTACTAAACTCTTTATTTATACATCCTTAGCATGTGCATACCATATGTACTGTAAAATACATACAGGTGCTCAGACACATATACGCTCACATTCATGTCATGCAACAGTGCTTCCAAATGCACCCTTATAAAGCTCATGATGAAAACTCATAAACAAACACTAATAAAAAGTTGTTGATTTACACTGCGCACCAGTCTGTGATGAAAATTTTATGAAATAAAAGGGTGCTCATATCTTTGTCACATTTACATGCCTTGTTGGACTTTATTGGTCTGTGCGGCTCATTTGGACCAGTACTATGAGCACAATACATCTTAACGCTACTGTGTAAGCTGATGGTAGAGTTGAATATAGCAGGAAACTTATAGAGCATGTGACTTACATTCTAACCGTTAGCCCCTTACAGTTGAGCTGCAAGTTAAGTATTTATGAAGGGTCACAGAGTGCATGCATTGTTATCACATCATGAAAACTTCATTTCTAGGTTTGGGTAATTACGGAAAATGATTATATTGCAATGGCCTGCAATTCACCCATTTGCGGGACACACGTGCACATGAGAGATTCACATCCTGACATTATTTATACTGTGTTTCACTGATCAACAGTTGGTGGCAGTAATGTGGTATCAAAGGCAGTGAGAAAGAGGAATGCTAGTAAGCAAACATGGATGTAAACAATGCACAGTGAGTATTAGAAAATCAGCTTGCACGTTTATGAGGAGGAACATGTTAGTTGAGCTCAAGGATACACCAGATGTTTGTTTACATGAAAAGTCCACAGGGAGTTTAAATCATACTGTGGTGTTACTGTGAAAAGTACTCTTGAACACTTTGTGCCTGTATGTCATTTTGGGTTTATGTACAGTAGCTGGACAGAAGGTGATGAGTCTGTTTAATTTGTGGGAAGTTTGTGGTTTTTTGCCAATTGGTAAATATCACATTGTTTTGGGGTGAATGGCTGATCATGTTCCAGTCTACTATCTCTGGAAAACCTATAAAAAATTTAGATTCTGCTTTTCCTCTCTGAGACACATCCTTTTGGTTCTTGTATGGTATCTGTCTCCCATTGTACAATATATTTTCTAATCTAGTGTTTACAAGCAATTTCTGAAACATTACTTTTTATTTTATTGTTTTAAAATAAAAATTAAAAAGTAACGTTATTCCTCTGTTTTAAGATGAAGATAAGTAGTTTTGGTTTAGGAAGAAGCTATTGAGAGATAGCGATAATTCTATGAAAAGGAAGAAGATGAGCTCATTATAACGTAATATTTAAAGCTGCTTTTACAACACTTAACATATAGTTTATGGTTACAGCATATATTTAAGATATACAGCATGAATGTATATTATACAGTTTGATGTAAAGCTATACAAATAAAGTTTGCTATTATTGTATCATTATTATATCTTTAATGTGGAAAATGTACAGTACTTTGCAGTACCCAAATTTTGAATGTGGATATTTACAGTATATATGCTCTCAGGCTCAAGTACATATAACACCTGATGTGTGAGTGAATGTGACATTTAGAAAACCAGCCGTTGCAACCTTGTATATCACACTGACACTGCTGCTCATCAAGTCGGGTGCCTTGACACAGATGTCACATTACTAACAGGACAACGCTCAACGGCCCTGATGCAAAGTGATGTTAGAAATGTGTGTGACATGTTGAAATGATGCAGACCTCAGGGTCTGTGTATGGTATCTTTGATTCTGGGCTGCTGTCGCTCTCACAAGGCCAAGGCTGGTGACCTTAGACCTTCAAAGTGACAGTGGAGCACAGAGACCACAGCCCCAGAAACCTATGCTGAAACTGTTGATGTCAAACACATGAACTCCACACTATAGAGCTTGGATGTTAAACAGAAACCAATACCATGTGTGCGTTGGGCACTCAGTTTGATGGGTGTGTGTCGACAGTGTGTCATACAACGGTACAATGACTGTCTGTTTGACACTGTTTGACACACAGTGTGATGGGCAAAGCCAGAGAGATGAAGGGGGAAAAGAGAGGCTTTTCTGACCCCTCTCTGTTCTGCACCATGGGATAGAAAGCACAAGTGGGCAGAGGTTGACAGGACAGGAGAGGGAAAGGTTGGCATGTTGACAGCTGCAATCTCTCTCTTGCTCTCCCTCCCTCACACTCACATATGTATATATGCATAAACACAAAAGGGGCTGATTTAATACAAGAACAACATAGATGTGTGGGATTTCACTCTATTTGTACTATCTAACTCTCTTCAGGTCAGGCTTACAGCTCCTCTCAGCGTAATTTGTTTTAAAAAAGTAGGTGCCCTGTCAACACTATCACCTTGACAAGTGAACTATGAAGTTAGGTTTTAGGATGCAAAGTGTGCCAGCAGCTCCCTGAAGACTATTGTTAAAATATTTTAGGAAGATAATATTAAAAGTGTACTGCAGGATCTGATAGAGGGCAAAGCTATCAAAACGAAAAGTACACAGAGCCCATAGAGAGGATCTAGCAAGGATTATTATCTTCTTTTTCATTGTTTTCCAGATTTAAATCAACCAAACCTTTGCTACAAAGTATGGCTGATAAAGAAGCAGTCTGTGCTGTTTTGTTGCTGATAGGGGTTTTAAAGAAATCAAAAACATATAAAAACAAAAAACACAGCCTTTTCAGTTTCAAATAATTATGTATTTTCCTGTTATAAACTGCCTTCTCAGTGTAGGCTACAGTAAAAATTCTTCAATCTTAATATAGCTGCCCAAAAAGATTTCTGAACTGATACCCTGTTTTTTTTCCCTCTTGTCCATACAAGAAGCGGATATTTCAGTCGGGTGCAGAGGGGTTGAGTGCAGTGGCTTACAATAGAGATTGAAAATAGACAGATATTGAAGGGGGGATAAATGAAAAAAAGAAACAGGATATGAATAAAGTCCAAAAGAGGCAGCACCACAATTCAGTCATTAGACCTTTCCCCTTTACTCTCAAGCCCCTCAAGTCCAGACCCAGCTCTGCTATATTTCATGGACATCCTAAGCACAAGGGACACATATAGATTAGCCCTCAAGGGCAGTCCCACACTGATCCCTTGGTGTTGACTGATTATGGATTCAGCTTGACTGTTCTGCTCCTGCTTCGACTAAGGGTATCAGTTAAAGGAGTGCTCAATAGCACTGGATACTTGGTTTCCTATGGTCACAGTAAAGTTTATAGTAAATATTTCACCAAATGCTATCACTGGTGTCCTACCTTCAGGATTTGTTTTTTCTTTTTCAGTAACATATTCAGTTGTAAAGTTTTCTTCCTGCCTGGGAACTCCTCACTGTAAGCAGTCAGTGAGGTGAAGAGAGTGTTAGTTATTCACTTTCTTTTCTCAGATTTCAACAAGCATCCCTCAACTGTGCTTCTCTAACCTTTAGACCACCTTTTTTACTTTATGTCTTGACACTGCTTCCCATGTAGAAGCAAGACAAAAGTCTACAGCCTTGCTAGTGGCTCTTTGAGACTGTATAACAGTGCTTTGAGCGCAGTCCTAACATCAGCATGCTAACAGGAGTAATGTTAGCATGTTCATCATCTTAGTTTAGAGCACTAGCAAGCTAACATCTGCATGCTAGCAGAGCAGATGGTTATGTCTTCAGTTTTGCAGGTATTTAAGGAAAATATTGGACAAAACATTTGATTACTGTAAATGTAAAGTTATGGGTTCACAAAATAGTTCATCCTGAAGGTGTTGTAAGATTTCATGAATATCCATCCAATAGCTGTAGAGACATTTCAATCAAAGCCACAAATATCAAACTAATGGTGGCGCTACAGGAAAAGTCAGAGAATCAAGTTGTCAAGTTTCATCGTCTGGTTGCCATGAATATCTGTACCAAATTAGCTGCCAACAGCTGTTAAGATATATTAGTCTGGACCATGGTGGTGTACTGGCCAACCAAGAACATCCATGACTAATGGTATCAGTGTTGTATATATTATGATTTATTGCTCACTTGCTTATTCCAATAACGTTTTAGTCTTTTGTTCTTTTTCCTCTTCTACATGGAGGTCAGAGTGCAGAACAGACCGTCTAAAGAAGCTTGAATCAAAGCCTTGATTATTGCGGATGACTTTAAACCCCTGCATTGTAGCTGATAACTACTCATTAAAAAAGTTTGAACTTTCTTCATAACACTAGCAATCTCTCACTACTTGAGAAGATAAAATCTAGTGAGGCATCTTTGCTTTGTATGTGCTCAGATGTCAGACTGATAACACTGAACAGAGTGGCTAAAGTGTGGACTCTGGCAGCAGTCCAGTCTCATTAGAAGACATTTCAGTGGCCTTCACTAACAGAAATGATGAGCCCGTCACTAAAGGTGTGTCCATATGGGAGCATGTCAGAGCAGTCATAAAAAGCAATCACAGAACGCAGTGCGACAAAATGGAACATCTGGGCACTCAAAGCCAGGCATGCATGCAAATCTTGAATGCACACGTGCAACCACATAATTGGATGTGGGTACTAACATATGCACACATACTGTGTAGGCACATATAGGTAAATACATGTTCCTTCATGGATTTGCTCTCCCTCCAGGATCTGTTACCTAGAGTTTGATTGACCACAACACCATAACAACCTCATATCTCACCCACCTTTGAGTGAAATCCATCAGTGCTGACAGTGATCAGTCATGTGTTGGGATGAGGATGTAATGAAATCTGGTGAGTGCATCCCTACCCCCAGTAGTGCGATGATGATGAGACTGGTGTTTGAGGATAAATGATGGACACAGTGGTGTGTGGGTGGCTTTCAGCTGATAGTTCATCAGTAGCACAATGTGCATGCTGATATTTGTTGCTGTGCCAACAGGGACTTAATCAAGTGTCACTGCAGAGAGTGGAAGTGTATTTATGTGTGTGGACCTATTTGTGTCTGTGTGAGAAAGTGGAGGGATTTAACATTGTGTTTAGTTGCTGTGAATAAATCTCCTAAGTCTTTCTCTACTGTGAGGGTGTTGATTTAAAGGAACAGTTCGACATTTTAGGAAATACGCTTATTGCTTTCTTGCTGACAGTTAGGTGAGGAAATCAATACCACTCTCATGTAAATATATAAAGCTGAAGACAGTAGCTGGTTAACTTAGTTTAGCATAAACAAGACCAGAAATGAGAGTAAGCAGCTAGCTTTGTCTATAGGTCATAAAATCCGACTAACAGCATCTCTAATGCTTAGTAATAAACACATGATATATTACAAAAACCCTTGAGCTTAGGAGGTGCTGTTAGGCTAGCTCTTTCCAGCCTTTACACTAAGCTAAGATAGCCAGCTGCAGGCGGTAGTTTATTGGATTTATTTATTTGACATATACAGTATGAGAATGGTATTGATCTTTACATCTACCTCTAGGCAAGAATGTGAAACAGCAATTTTCCCAAAATGTCAAAGTATTCTTTTAGGCTTTGGAGCTAGATCTGCTACCTACCTTACTCACGTCTGGTAAATGTTAATTTACCTTTACACATTCTGTAGCTTACAAAGCTATAAAACAAATGAAATACTCGCTCATTGCATAAAACCCCAAATGTTTGTAGTTGTCATGACACAGTAGTATCTCTACACTGTATGCTCTTGTGCATGTGGGCATTGATGGCTTTGAACTGTGCTGAAATCTTACTACTGTGTCACTGATTATTGGCTTCCACTACGATCAATAAGTGAGACTGCAGTCTCAGGTAGATAAAAGCAGAGTAACCATGACTGTAAAAGTACAGAAGTGCTGAGCTTTTAGACCTAGATCATTATGACAGAGGAACTGACAGATACTCAAACATTCTGACCTGCTCTGCTCCACTGTGAGTCCTTGTAGGAACTGCTTTAGTCAGCCTTTTTTTAAGTGAGTGGTACCTGCTATAGAACACATCCCTCTCTGCAGTTTTTTTTCCTCAAGGACCACCTGGATTTTCCAAATAGGTCCTCTTGAGGATAGAGCAACAGTTAAGAAAGCATGTAAAATGTGGGATCTTTGCAGTGGCCTCCTCATCTGATAGCTGTTGTGTGTCTGTGGAGCAGCTCTCAGTGAACATACAGTATTTATCTCAACTGAATTTATGATGTGATGGTTGCATGCTTGAGCATTTGCTGTTGCTCTGAGCCGTCTTTCAGGGGCACAGGATGTTTAAAGTAAGGTGAAAACAAGAAAAGTTCCCCTCCTTTTCTTGCACTCAGACTTCTTTTTCTTTTGTCAACCTGTCAACACCATTATTATCCTTAAAAAGGAATAAAATGCAAATAATAAGGGGGTTCAAATTACTGAAATACTTAAGGGTGTGAATTTCTAAAGCAAGCCTCATTTCAATTTACTGTTCAGACATTTCAGCTGTTTCATTGTTCCCAAATCGCTGGCAAAATGAAGTCCAACCCCGCGGTCACCCTCCATTACCTTCTAGTCTGCTCTGCTGGGAGTTGTTTGGAATAGTAAAACCTGAGGTTGCAAGTGTAAATGCAGTCTTCAGTGTGCAGATAGAAATTTAATTTCTATTAGTATGTGACTACAGTACCACCCTCTTCCCTCCTCCAGCATCCCTCCCTCTCCTCTGCCTGTGTTGATTGCATTTACTTATTTGGATGTAATGGCCATGGTTTGAAAATATGCTGTGGAGCAGGGAAAAGCACACAGCCTGGATATTTGCCATCGTTATGTTTAACCACACAGGGTGATTACCTACCTGGCAATTTCATGCAATTTCATACTTAATGTGACATTTTGGGAGCATTGACATGATCTTTGATGTACGCAAAGTGAATTCTCTCTTTCTCTAAATAGCATCCAATGAAATGAGCATTCCAGTGAATATGAAGCCAGATTTGGCAGTTCGCTGCCAGTCACTCCATCGAGTAGACTCTCCAAGAATAATTTGCTGACTAATGTAAATAGTTTCTGCTTGTTATGGACTTAATGCACAATCACGATTGATTGTCTAAATTTAGCAGGCTTCAGTGTTTTGGAAATAGGCTGTGTAAAGAGAGTCAGGGAGGGTGAGAGCAAGACGGAGAGCGAGACAAGTGCCACATGGTTTCGTCCTAGAACAATGAGTACGGTATATTACTTTTATTATGAGGTTATGATTTTGTGGAGAGGAAATTAATCCAACTGAATCCAATTCAAACTGATCAAACCTACTTCTACTGGTTAGGAAGCAAGGATTATGTAAAAATACTGTACATAAAAGAGGAAATTAATCCAGCTCAGTTTGATCAAATTTGAACACTGGATTGGATTAACAAGAGGGTCAAAAAAGGCCTTATGTGTCCCCATACAGTTGCTAGTTGAAGAGACACCAAGCCCTGCATGGATTATCCTCTGGGCTCAGTGGAGAAAGAGACTCAGTCAGCCCAAACACAGGTAGCCCAGCACACTGAATATTTCCATTGTGATTCAGCCAATTTAACACCTGGTGTATCCTAACAGTCGGGGGTCAAAATAAAGAGGACAGAAGATCGAAGCTTGTGGGTTTGTGCATGTCAGGGTCCGGCAGCTTCACTTCATCTTTCTCCATGACATGCTCACTTGGACCCTGGTTGCCCATAGTGTTTGTGTGGTCAGAGAAGCCAGTGTTGGGGCGTAAAAACAAGCTGCATCTCCTTGGCGACAACAGAAAGCAGCAGCTTGCTGACATGTGTGAGGAAAGCGTGGTGATTATTAGTTGTGAGCCATAAGAGACGTTGCCGAGGGGAAAAATGTCCCTAAGAAGTCTTGGCAAAGCGTATCATCAAATCAGGTGGGAGGAAGCTATAGGGAGAAGTGGGACTAATATTATAGCATATAGGACTTTTGAACTCAGGTGACTCTGAGGCTGCTGTGTCTTCTTAGAACTAGGGGCTGTTAGTTCACCTGCCAGGCTGCAAGCTACAGACAAGATGTTAGCCCCATTTTGATGTAGTGTCATATAAAGCAAATGGTCCAGGTGGGTAAAAGAGTGCTAAGAGTGCATTGCAAAATTGGGGGACTTAAAAATGATGCAGTGGAGACTTTTAGGCTTAATTGTAGGTAAAGCTCCAATCCTACAGTCCCCATGATGCAATTTAAGAGCATATTTTCCATAGTTCTTCCCTGCCTGGTCAATTTACACATCTTCTAACCCCACCTTGTAATTTTGTATGCAGGCTGTCCAGTAAAGTTGAGTAGACTCCAAAATGAAGTAAATCTGGTGACATCACTGGGGTCTTTTTCTTAGACATGACAAAGCTCCCTTCAGAGGCATCAGAGACATTATATCACTCTTTTCGCAGGCTGTGTAGTACTCCTCTTGACTTGTAGACTGACTTTGATGTTTATTATCAGTGGTGTTCTCATTTAAATGTTACAGCTGATTGTAAATTTCAGTAGCATGTGTGGTAAAATGAATTCTGCTGCTGGTCTCAATCATTAATGTAGAATACTGGTGCAAAACACTTAGTAATGCATTGTTTAAAGTCATAAAATAGGATTTTAACAGCCATTCTCCAAAGCTAGTGCCTATTAAATTATCGCATTCTTTATTATGCAAAAATGTCAGTCTGCTGTTTTCTCAAGTGTACAGTGTTGAAAATCTCTTTCTGATTACTCCTCAAATGTGTCTTTCTGTAAATGCTCCACTTGTGGACCAGTGAGCTGCACTTCATGCTGCCAGCTTTGTTTTCAAGAAACAGATATTTGAAATAGATGTGAAGCAGTCCATGTGTTGTAGGGATTATGTTCTCGAAGGGAACATGAATGTTAGGAATGTATCCAGCACAGCTGACAGTTGTGATTGTTACCAGAAATGTAGGTTTTATAGCTTGCTCTGCCTCTGGTCTAATGACCAGTTCCCCTCAGAGCCCTTGTTGTGCTACACAGCAGCACTGGTGGTGTAATATTCTTAATGTAGCTGTAAATCCTATTACCCTTCTTTTCAACAATTTGTCAATCACTTTGGTGATGGAAAAGTGGAAGAAACTATGGTGCTCAGCAGCCAAAATCTCTATCTGAATCTTTCTGTTTCTTAATCTCTTATAATCTCTCTCTGCTTCTGTCAGTCTCTCCATCTCTCTCCACAGCCATATATTTGAATGTTTGCTCCAGTTCTCTGCTGTATTTTTCCTCTTCACACTGATTCAGAGTTTATTTAAAGGCTAATACTGCGCACAATTTCACCTTGAAATCACATTTTTTTCTAATCTTAAACCATAAACCTAACACCGTAACTGTTACTGCGCTAACACAAAAAGCAGTTTGTTTGGGATTCCTCCTTTAAATCCACTTCTGTTTGTATTGGCTACTAGCTGAAGTGTGTTTGGCTGCAGTTTATCACCCCACTGGGTCAAATTGTAGCCTGTTGTTGGCTTAGAAAAGTCTGTGAGCCATTGATTCCCCCCTGGGCCCTCTGCAACAGATGCAGAGTGGCAGTGAAAATTGAAACAGGAGTCTGCTACCTCTCATAATTCCATGACAGTGAAATGAAACACTATCTCAAGAAAGCAATCAGACTCTCAAATTACCTTTGGTGGGGGGGCATTGTTTGCAGATCAGCAGAACTATCCTTGCTCTGCCCCTTTATATCACTGTATCTCTCTCTGCCTCTCAGACGCTCTGCGCAGTAATGAGTGGCAGCGTGGTGATGTTGTGTTGATTTATTGCATGGTTGCCCAAATGGAACTTGGATGGAATGTGTCTGTCATTGGGGCGTCACTTAGAAAGAAACACCTGCGATGCCTAGGGACAACTAACTGCTCCGTCAGGAATGGGTTCCCATCTGAGCCCTCGGTACATCTGCCATACATGCACAGTGGCACACACACACACACACACACACACACACACACACACGGATACACATTTGAAAGCACAAGCAAAACAAAACAAAGCAATGTATACTGTGTATATTATGTAGTTTTCATCTATCAAAATGCCAGTCATGGCAGTCAAGTACTATAAGTACCATTTTTAGGAACTTACTTAACTTTAGTATTTCCATTTCCATTTGCTAAAGTACTTCACACTTGAAGGAAATATTGTAGTTTTTACTCCACTGCATTTATTCAACAGCTACAGTTATAGCAACGAAATGTAACTTTGCTGAGCAACAGGGGCCTCTGCAGCCATGACGGTAACTACGAACAGTTAAGCGTTTTTCATGCACAGAAAACAAAGCCTGTCAGATTCCGTATATTCCTCATGATGCCTGGCTTCTGGAGCAGGATGTACCGTTGCTGTAACAAACACGCCAAACTCTGTTTAGATATTTCCTGAAGTTTCCTCGCTGGATATTGGAGATGAACACTAGTTTTTAGTGACTTTCAAGTCTTTTTAACTGATCTGCAGTTCAGCTTTACTTTTGAACTTGCTGGGCTTGATTCCAGCAGCTTGACCATTTGACTCTCCCTCACTTATGCACTTCTCGTGGAAGATCATACCCAGCACCATTCTGGTATCCCTATTACAAGTCAGTGTACCATCAGGATGATTCTGAAGCTGTCATTTTAAAGTTACATAATCTTGCTTTAACAGTGATGGGCAGTACACCTTACTTAAAATGTTATAATAATGTGATGACCATGTTCAGTAACAAGTAATCTGTAGGATTACAATTTGAAATTCCCTTATTACATTACAGTGACGCTCCCACTGAGTTACTTTGACATTTGGAGGTTGGGTAGAGTTGGAGGGTGTATAATCCTCTGAGGCTAGAACTTGTGGTGAGCTGTGAGTTGCCAAGGCTAAACCAGCTCCTGGATGGTCTAGTAAATCCCTCCAGTAGCTGCCTGTGAAACCACCAAGCCCCGTTATCTATTTCTACTGCTGTTAAATACAAAAGATGTATGGGTTTGGAGGAATTGTAGCATAGTGACAAGTAATTAGTAATATAATTACTCTTTCTATGAATAACGTGAATGATTAATTGATTAAAATTTTCATATAACTTGCCAAACAGTGACAGTTTTTAGTTAATGTAGACAAAACAGACCTAACAGTAAAGTAATAAAAAGTACCACAGTACACCCTGCTACCAAGACACCACTGCAGTATACCAGTGCTTAACCATGAATGCTCATACGTTATACGCACAAGACTGGGGACATTGTTCACAAGGTGCTGAAGTAGCGTTGTTTCAGTACCAGCTTTGTGTCCTTGTCATTGTTTCCCAGGGGCACTCTGGGAGGAAGGAAGGAGGAGAGAAGGAGAGCAGTTAACAGCTTGATCAATGGAAGAGATGGAAGAACACACATTCACATACACAGACATGCACACACACAGAGACACATACACGCACAGCTGTGGGTGCACACAGACACAAACCCATAAACAGATTTCTCAAATCCATCACTGTGAATAAAGGTGCAAAATGAAGTGAAACTCCATCCCAGTGACCAGATTTCCTGCTGTCTCCTCAAAGCAAAAAATCTTAATGCACACTTTTATTCAATGTGGCACTATTACTGCAGTATGAACCAAGCTCCTGTGTTAGCAAGTATTAGGTATACAGGAGCATAATATATATATATATAGGGGGATTTATAGACAGAGAGATGCATGAATGGGCAAATGAACACATTAATTAACAAATTAGATGTTTTCTCTTTGAGCGCCAATATGCTCAATGGGCTGGAGACAAGAGTGACATTTTAGTCAATGAAATCTAAACTAATTTAGAAAGCAAATGAACAAAACACGCAATTAAAGACATTACACCATGTCAGTGTATTTTCATAATTGGCCACAATATATTGTATGCTATTTGCAGTAGCTTAGAGCAGTAATTGCCAGCAAGGGGTACTTGTACCCCAGGTGATACTTTAGCAGTTGTACAGTAGTTCAACTATTTAATTTTTAAAAAATCCATATATCCAGTCAGATGTAACCCCTGAGCATGTTGCAACAGAAGGTATGTTAAAACTAGCTGGCTAGCAAACAGAGAAGCTGAAACAGTTACATAGCTGAACAATAATAAACAGTTCAAAATTTTTGCTATTTTTTTTAATAGATAGGTAAAGTAATGGATAATCAGTTGAAAAAGCTTCCTGAATTTCAATATTTCAGCTGACTAAACTACTTTAGTTCAGCTGAATGGGCTGTGGGGGTATGTTAGACAAAAAAGGTTGGGAACCACTGGTGTACAGGTGAGAAATGAACCAGATGACCCTGAGAATCATGCGTTAGCCCTGCAGAGGTGTCCTTGAATAAGACACTGTATCCCTATCTGCTTCAAGAGCTTTTCTATAGCTGCTTCCCTTATGGAGATCAATAATGTATCACATGAATCATTAGTTCACACACAAGGGCAGAGATCACACAGTTCTTGTAATTATATGCCTCTGAAATGCTGTGACAGCCCGTCCTCCAAGCACTGACAGACCTGACAGATGATCTCTCTTTTTTTTTCTTAATGATATTTCTGGATACTGAACACCTCAGCTAGAATGTATTGGGGTTAAGTGCTTTGCTCAAGGGCACTTGAACTGTTGATGTTTGAAATATAGGGATTACGTAGTAGCTTTTTTTTTCCACTGAGGATTTCCCAGTCACAGGTTCACCTCACTGCATCAGAGACAATACTTTGAATTCAGTGTGTTTAGTTTTGGTGGCTTCTGCGATAAATAGAGGTCAAGGGCAGGTTGCCTGAATGAATGTGAAGCAGACTGAGTTAAGCTTGCCTTGATAAATAAAAGAAAAATTCATGTCACTTTTTGCACCATAAGCACAAGGCACATTCCCTTTTATTCTCTCTCTTTTCCCCTGCAGACTAGTTCAGTGCAGTTCTTAGCAGGCTCATTGGTGTGAAGCTGGTACTGTTCGTGGTGTGGCATTGGGGTACACATCGCTACTAATCGCCGTTCAGGGCACAGGCCCAGCTCACTGGCCATGACACCCAGGGTGTGGTGAATCCTATCAGTCCTCGGCAGATCCTGTGGCCTCCTCTTTTCACAGCCAGCGATCTGTATAGTTGGGCTGTCATCCGCGGGGTCAACAAAGCACTGTAGAGTGGGTATTAGCTATATGGCTAATCTTTATGGCACCGTTTGATCAAAGAGGGTTTTCACAATGGCCTTTTGTTTGCTCAGGCAATGTTTTTGAATAGTCCACAATGTAATGTGTATGTTTGTTTTGGGAGTTGAAAGTTGGGTTAACTGCTTGATTGAAAACTGCAGATAGACACTCAGTACAGGAAACAACGTGAAAGCATGACAGAGACAATCACCTCTGCCAAAATTGGTCTTTTGCTGTGATTGAAAGGGCTGGAAGTAATCAAACTGAGGAAAATCTTTCCTTTTCCTTCTCTGTCTCTCTTTCTACCTTTTTACTTCTGTCTGTCTCCTGAACTCCATCCACAGCTGTGCCTGGTGTGATTAATGGCAGCCATTCATTAGCTTGATCAACCACTTTAGCAGAGATTATTAATCAGATGCTTATTTAAATGTCACCGCTGAGCAGCTGAGAGGAAATGAGGCCACTGGGAAATTGAGTTTTTGCGTGTGGGCTGCTTTTCTGTGTGTGTGTGTGTGCACTCTTCATGTTTTTTGTCCTTTGGTACCTGGAATATTGCCACACAGTGATAACCATGAGCATCATTCACATGCTGTTTCACATACATTGGGCTCAGCAGCTAATACTGAAGGGATATGTAGCAATGGAGCCTAATGTTCAATTGCAAATGAGATGTATTGTGTCTCATTAATAAAACATAGTGTTGTGCCTGTATTACAAAGAGCAATACAATACTTATGGGATTGTACAGCTATTAGAAATTTGCATCTCCTGACAGTTGTGCAATGCTCTGTTTCATTTGCGTGTGTGCTCATTTCTGTGTGTGTGCATATTCTTTCTCAATAAAGGACATTTCCCACTGCACAGCTAACAGGGCTAATCAGGACCTCCTCACCATTTGTTTCAGAATTTTTTACTTGAACAAATTCTTAATGATCATTTTTGTGTCTGTCAGCCAAACTGAATTACCACTGCCGCGCTGCTAGTATTATAAACATGTTTTTGAAGCAGTGTGATGAGCAAATTTGAGCTGGCATTTGCAAGCTGCTTGTGTTTGCTTCTGGGGGGCATTTTGCACATAATTTCTCCAAATTCAGCTCTGTCACTGTGAAATCTCGCTGGTCTTTGCTGGCAATGCTTTCATATTCAGATATATGCCTACTTCCACGATGATGTGGAAGTAGGTATATACCTTTATATATATATATATATATATATTCTTTTTTACAGTGCTTTGCTCTTCAAGTAGCTCAATATGTGCATGAACAGCGCTGTAGGGCAACTTAAAGTCTGTGTACCGAGCTTTAAAGTGAGCATTTTCTCTGTTGCGGAGGGTAAATACAGTAAGCCCCAGAAGATTACGCTCTTAGCAAAGCTTTATGACGAGAGGAGAGGGTGTGGCCATGTGTGGATGTGCTCTGAATTCAGCCTCAGCTCAAGCATAGGCATTTATACAATGCAGTGGAGAAAGCAGGCACCATAGAGAATCTGAGGTATGAATACAGTAGCAATACAGGAAACATACTGCACAGTATGCTGTGTTGAAATTTCTATCTGTGCTCACTGTGTGTGTGTTAGGTATTTATTATTATTCATGCAACATACAGCGATGCTTTTGAGGGGTTACGTTCACCCTGTGATCAAGTATTACAACGGAACTGACGCATTCAGCTTATAAATAGCAGGGTTAAATCACCTGCTGTGGAAAGAGTGTCTGTATTTTATATAGTTCATCAATCATTGTATCAATCCATGTAATTGATTGAATCGATTAATCAAGGAGGGCAGAGAAGGATAGGAGGTGATTGATGGTGACAGGGATGGAACCGACCTGATTGAAATTCAGGAGCCAGAGTCTAAAAAAGGTCAAGGGTCGCACCAGAGGCATTTACAGTCACAGCAGCCTCTTGGCGGGACCTTTGTTGCCATGTTAAGAATAGCCTTTATCACAAGGTGCCTGTGTGTGTGCATCCCTCTGTAGATACATGCATCTATTCCTCTGAGGTTGCTTGGCCTTGTGATTGTGGAGGGTTAAGTGATGCCAAAGCCCAATAATAAATCTCTGGTGCAACCGGCGCTGATGACCCGAAGGTCACTGTTTCATTAAGTGACTTCCACTTTGATTTTCTCATCCTTCGTGCCTGTCTGCTTCCCCAACCGCCGACCTTCTCGCTACGCACACCTAAACATCCTGTGGAAGGCAACATGGATAGGCAAGGATAAAGAGGATGGAGGCTTTTGTACATGGTACAAACATATGTGCTTCAATGAATAGTTTGACATTTTGGGAAATACTGTACACTGACTAACTTTCTTGTCAGAAGTTAAATGAGAAGTTTGATACCACTGTCATATCTGTATGTTAGATGTGAAGCTGGAGTCAAAAACAGGTAGTTTAACTTAGCATAAAGACTGGGAACAGGAGGAAACAGCTAGCTTGGCTATAAAGGTTTAAAAAGAAAATCAACAGCACCTTTCACACTCAAAAAATAATAATGTTTCATCTGCATAAAAACAAGTTGTGGCTATGTGGCAGTTAAGCACTGACTATTTCTTGGCCAGACAGATAATCCTTTGTTTTCTTGTTAATGTCTTTTTTTTCACCATTAGTTTGAGTCTCAGGAAACATCCATCCATCCATCCATTATCTATATTGCTTATCCGTTAAGGGTCACGGAGGGGCTGGAGCTTATCCCAGCTGTCATTGGGCGAGAGGCAGGGTACACCCTGTACAAATCGCCAGGTTTCAAGAAACAATCATTTGCTCTTTTATACAATTTCTTTACACTTTATAGATCAAGACATTTATTCATTAATGGAAAAATAATCAACTGATGACACAATAATGAAAATAATTGTTAGTTGCAGTCATACAACGGTTATAACAGTGGTGGATTATGTGTTTTCTTGCTGAAATATACAGTCACATGTATCCAACGCAATGAGTCATATTTGAGTGAGTGAAATCAATACAGTCTGTGCATTTGTCTGAATAAAGAAAGAGGCTTGACAGCTTTGATTCCCTTCTGTGGGAACTAATAGAGGAGGAATTACAGTAAATGCCTGTGTTTTGCTCTTGAAAGAAAGAAAATGCAACTTACCACCCCTCTAGATGTAGAGAGGTTGTGTGGGTGGATTACTTTCAACTGTACAAACCAAGAATTATCTTCCCCAAAAGACAAAAAAAAAAGAAAAATGTTTTCACTACCACTTAGCTGTCCAAGGCCAGAGGAGCCACTTGTACTTTTGATCGAATCACTTGAGCTTTAGCTGAAAGCAACAATTAATCCAGAGGGAAATGTAGCAAAAGCCTCAGGAGAAGCTCTTGAGGAGACACTAAGCACCTCTCCTGACTGCTTTTGTGTTCACATGAATGTTTTACTATGTCCCGGTTGGTATTGAAAGCACCAAGGAGAGAGGGTTTTTTGCGGCCTTGCTGGATTTGTCACAGGTATTCAACGTTGTCTTCTTCTTTTCACCATAAGGGGAGGTTCATCTCCTCTGAATCCCCACCAGACCACCGCTGAAATCGGGCCGAGAATCTCTCTCCTTTGATTATAGGTTTTATCCAGCAAATGTCATCATCAAACACAGTAAATGCTCATCCTCCCTCACCCACCATTTCATTCACCTTTTTTTTCACCTGGTGTTCTGTCCCCAGGTGTACAGCCTTGCCAGGTATATAGAACTTGCTCCTCATGTCCACACAGTGAAGTTCTGATTCATGTCTAGACAGAAAAATTAGGGCATACATACAGACAAAAAAAAAGTGTGACATTTAGGCAAGGTGTTCACGCTGTGCAATCAGAGCTCATTTTCCACACTGAGCTCAGTCAGTGGTCGCCAATGTCTCAATCTGGGCTCAGATTTAATGTGAAACCTTTTTTGTGTTTCCTATTTCCGCAGGGTCTGTCCTCAAATGAATGCAGCCTGGAGCTCTCAGCTAACGGCATATCTTTGAAAGCACAACTGCTCTGTCACTATGGAATAAAAAGGAATCAGTGGGAATGTATTTAATGCTGTGGAGAATTTTTTATATTTTCTTTTTCAAAGTCAGTGCTGTATGTCATAGCATGGCGATAAGGTGACATGTGGTGCCATTATTGTGGAACATTAGCTGAAAAAGTCTTAGGACAATAATCCTTTTACTGCTTCAATGGTTTTCTTTTCTTTTTTTTCCTTTATCATATTAAGAAGTGTGACTTATTTGCAGTAACTTTTTCATAAGTGACGGGAATGCTCCTAACAATGAAATCCTTTTCCTTGTCTTTGTAGAAGTGATATAAAATCCAGCTTGAGTTTGGTAGGCAAAACACACACACACACAACACACACACACACACCACACACACACACACACACAGTATGTCCTTGCACAGCACATGTACCGAAATGATGACGTGAAAGAACAGCGCAGACTGTTCAAGAGTCAGTTTCTGTCTGGTGTGAAGTCATCTGAGGACTGATATTGAATCTTTGGGAATAAGAGACGAGACTGTGATGTTGCACCAGCAAGAGGAGGTAACACACCTCAGCGAGGCCGGGCTTGTTGATGTAATTTATTGCAACATTATACAGAAAAACTGTTTAAAAAACCTTTTTCGCTTCAAGCTGACTTTCAAAACTTCCGCTCCCCCTTATCTTATTCACTTGACAAAATGTATGGCCTTAGCTTGGCTTTGTTTGAGTATTTTTTGTTCTCAATGTGGAAAAGTTTGGATCAAATTCATAGTCCCCAGCGGTCTGCAAAAAATTTCTGAAGCCTTTCTTAAGGACATTTTTAATGTTTTTGCTCTTTCATTTATCTCTGTTAAGCTTCAGCTCTGTTTTGCTCTGACACTGCAAAATAGAGCAATGATAAGACTTCAACTTAGTGGGTGAGCTCAGAGGAGTTCTTACTCACATTTAGTGTTACAGTCCAAAAACATAATCCCTGTTGTGTTCTTATTGTGACCTACAGTGTCATCAGTACTGTAAGTCAGCAAGTAGTAGTAGTAGTAACATGACAGTGACCTTATTGTCAGGACCCATGCCTGAATAATTAATATGTAGGCAAAACAACAGGTTTGCATGGATTTGATCCATATACCAGTGATTTTTACAGCTACTTTTCCCAATCTACCAATCCTAATTAAACCAAATTACTGTCAGTGTTGCTCTAACACACAGCTGCAAATTTTACTCATTAACATGTCAAATGAATCTCCAAGAGAACATCTGCTGCATACTGTAGAGGTCTGACTTTGGTCCTTTAAGTTTTGCTTGCAGAGCCTTAATTGTCAGTAAGTTTGGTTGATTCCATATTTTTCACCAGTACAACTCTAATGGAGGCTTTTTACATTATTTTAGAAGTGTGGGGATGTTGTGATGAACTCATTCTCGTCATTGTTTACAAATATTAATTAAGAATTCAGATTTAGTTCTTGGGTTAAAAACAAAAACAAAAACTACACTTTGTGAGATTTTGAAAAAGTGTTTTGCAAAGATGTCTTCAAAAATGCATCACAAGTGCAGGTTCAAACGAGGAGCCACACTCTCAGGAGCCCATGGCCTTTGAGCAAAAGTTTTTGACTTGTGACAGATGATATGTGTGACAGCTAAAATGCCAACAGCTTTCATTTAAGTGACTACAAAGAGGAGAGAGGAGCAAAGCATTTAAGGATCCCAAAATAATTTAGGAGGGATGGTGGCTATTTGTAGTTTTTCTTGGCAGGAAGTCGCTCAGTACATTGTTACACCTTGTTGTTTTCGCCTCTGTGAAGATCCTTGATTTTGTAATCATGTATTAAAAATGAATGCCCCCTCTTCTGCTCTCTCCTCAGATCCAGACTTTGCAGACTTGGGAGTACCCCCACCTCTGCCCTGTAGGTATACTCCTTCTCTCTCTCTTTCTGCCTGTGTTTCTTCCTTTCTCTCTTTCTATCTCAATGTCTTTGTCTCACTCTCTTTCTCAGCACTCTCTTTATCTCACTAACGCCTACACTGTGTTTCCGCCAGTTATATTTTTTCCATTAGTTGTGTAATGTATGCACGTGTGTCATATTTGTGAGCCACTGCGTGTTTGCTCAAACCACACATGCATACATGTGTGCATGTCTGTATGTGTTTATGCATCTGTGTGTGTTTCAGCCTGTCAGTATGACATGGTTGGTCCAGAAGGTATCGTTGAGTCCCATCAGATCACCAGAGACGGGAAGGCTGGCGCCGGCGAGGCCGTCGACTGTAAATGGTACATCCGCGCTCCACCGCGCTCCAAGGTTAGTGACACAACCTACGCTCGCATCCAACTGTGAATTAGATTTAAAGCCAAATTCTGAAATGTCACATAAAATAAAATGGAAATGAAATTGTATTCCCATCAGCTGGATTGATGACAGCAGAGCAAAGTTACGTCAGACAACAAATCAACAAGAAAAATAGGTGCTGCGAGACTGTTATATTGTATATCTTCCTCACTATTGATTGTGAAATTTTTACCTTCAGCTTCTATTGAAATGTTGAGTATTTTTTCTTATTAATTTGCTGTCTCCATTCAGCATCCATCTGCACATGCAGCAAGATCAGTGGTTGCATCAGGAAGCTTTGATATTGCATGTGGGTTTGTCTGCAGCTGTCAGCAGTATCGCAATGTGAGTGTTCGTGGCTGCGGGGGGACTTGTTCCCCTGCTAGGGTCAGACAGATAGGCAGAAGGGTTTACTTGGGGTCAGGCCCATTTTTTTAATCAGCAAGCCATTGCCAAGAGGAATCGAGGGATGGCAGGAGAACGAGAGAGAGATAGAGGGAGAAGGAGAGGAGGGGAGTGAGGGGAGACCGGACAGACAGAGAGAGGGAGGGAGCGTTACGGCTGATGAAATAGTGTTGCCATGCAGTTTGACCCTAAGGCCTGCAACAGCCTATATTTGTTTTCTCTGCCAGTGTTTTCCAGGCTGCCCTGCATGCATACACAAATACAGGCATGCATACACATATATACGCACACACACCTTTCCTACATCTAATACACACTAGACATGCCTCCTTATCTACCAGAGGTACCCATGCTACATTAATGCTATGGGATTAAAAGTTTCCCAAGGGTAGAGCAGCAGTGCAGGAAAAGGCCACATTTTATAAATGCTATAACTTCTCATATGAGTCTATACAGCCTGATCATATACGCACATACACAGTCCAGTCTGTGACTGCAGTAAATCCACCACTGAAATAGTGTTGGCCCTCCTCTGGGTGCATTTAATTTAACAAAATAAGACCACATTTTTACTTTGACTTTTATGGTTAGAGCAATTGTTTCAAGAACAGGAAGTATTATCAGGCGGCAATTTGAAGATTTAAAAGGCTTGGTCACATTTATGATACTGTAATTTTAAATGGTGAGATAAATGTAAATGTAAATGTATCTAAATTCAGACCAGAGAACCCTCCTCTAACCATAAGACTGCCATATGTTACTGCAAAGAATGAAGTCAGTATGAAATAGTGACTTAATGTATAAGTTTTGATTAGTAGAACTTATTTGTCAAAGTGAGTGCGCTCTACCATTACTCCCAGGAGTGAGATTAGGCAGCTGCAATGTCAGCTTAACCGTGTTACTATTTGTTTGACTCACTCAGTGCCTGTTAATATTACAAGATGTGATCCTTTCCTGTTTTTTTTAATCATACAGTCATGCATATTAGGCTGTGTTCCATCCCTGATGAAAACTTTTATTTGCTTCATAGTGCTTTTTCACACAGATTTTTCATTCTGTGCTGCAGGCGCTTGTACTGTACACACACACACACACACACACTGGTTTACGATATGACTGGCTGATAATATTTGTGTGACTGTGATTTATGGCCACAGCAGTTGCTCTTATCTGGCATATTCTTTGGGTTGCATATTTTCTAGCTAATGCACTCATTTCCTTTCAGAAATGTCCTTCAAATTCAGCTACTTTAAGCCCCAAGGCCACAGGAACTATACGCCTGCGTCACCCAACCTAGAGCTATTCTCTTCATCATTAGCAGTTGTGTGGAGCTACACAATAAGTGTAACATTGAAAACAAAGCACCTGAGAGGACCTGGCCCAGGTTACATGTTCATTCAAAAAAAAAAGTAGCATTGATTCCTCAGTCCCTCTAAGTGGATTGCATAAGTCACCAAGTACATCATGGCTACCAAAGAGGGCCATAAGTCAGTTCTGTGTGCATCACATGCATGCATCCGTGTGCATGAAGCTGAGGCGACAGAGTTAGAGAGCCTGGCAGTATGATGTATTTTACCTGGTCGGAATCTGTGTCATATTTCGCCCTGCAGGGGCGTCTCACAAGGCGAATCAGGGGCCAGAGGCTGACAGTCATTGGCACTGATGGACAAGGCAGCAAATAAAATTTTTAGCACAGATCTATCACACAGTCCTGAAGCTCTCACCTCCGTCGCTGCTGCTCGCGCTCAGTTACACATAAAATATATAAAACTTACAGTATCTCCTTTTGTCTCCTTTGGTTTCTCACTTCATCTCTGTCTAAAACACACACATTTGTGCTCACATGCTACCGCAGTTAAGGAGATGCAGAAGATGCCACCCCCCCCTCCACCCCCATCTATCGCTGTGTGTGTGTGCATGCATGAGGTTGCGCTGCATGCAGGGCAGGGCTTTCATTTCCCTATGCTGATACAGTACTGCACTGTACCCAGTGTGCCAGAAACAGCAGAGATAATGACATCCTATACCGGAGGCTCTAATTAGACTGCACCGGAGTGCTCCAGAGAGAGAGAGAGAGAGGAGGAGTGGGAGGGGTTGAGGGGGGACAGAGGAGGAGGAAAAATGTGAAAGATATACTTAATAATGCATTTCATCGAAGATCTAAATGTATAGGGATGGAGGTGAAGAGGCAGATGGCAGAGGGAGGGATGGCGTATAGGTTGAGGATAAAGGGGAGAGACTGACTGAAAGATATACCTGCAAGTAAGCAATAATGACCATGTGTTGTTGCCAGAAGTGACAGCACTGCACCAGCTTTAATGCCATAATGTGATTGCTTTACATTGCCATGTGTCATTTTAATTACAGCTTTTGTTATAAATCAATTTCTCAGAAACTTCCTTGACAAACCAAATTAATGTAAAAAAGAAACCGGGATGTAGTCAGTAGCAATCCTGAACAGCACAATGTCACCTTTTTAATATGTGTGTGTAATGTAAAAACCTAATTGGATACTAAGTTTGTCAAAATAACAACTCTCCTCAACTGCAGTCTGTTTCTCTCATTACATTTCTTCCTGTTGGTGTGTTTGTTTAGACAGCTGTCCAGATTCAGCTGACAGTTGTTAGTTGTAGAGGAGTATTTTTACTTGCCTTATTTTGACCCGTAAAAGTTAATGCGTTTTCCACAGGCATCATTTGTGTCCTGTCTGTTTTACAGATTTTTTCCCCCCACACCTGCCTGCAGTGTCTGACACCGTCTGTTTCTTTTCATGACGATAATGGCCAAAATATGGACATTCATTCTGACTGTAATGAACAGTACAAACACCGTTACAGGCGCCTTTTAAAAAGCAGTGCGAACATATTCTTCCCAGTCAGTGATGGATTCTGCGCCATTATTGGGCGCTGCAGAATCAATGAAGAGGTAGCCTGTTTTCCTGCTGCAGCCAATCTCTCGCCTTACAAATTGGTGATTGTATCTATCTGATCCATTGCCATCATTTGGCTTTGTGATGCCATCTGCACTCTGATTTTTCTTCATCATTGGTCAGTTAGAAGAGTTCAGCAACAGAAGCCCCAAAAAACAACCTCAAATAGCTTTTATTTGTGTATTTGTTGGTCTCTCTTATGTACAGTGAGGGCTTCATCATTGACTTTCCAGTCAAATCCAGTAACTGGCATCTGTCAGACATAACTTTAGTGAATGTAAAAGTTGAACCAAGATATCACAGGCATGATAAATCACAATTATTCGTTTTCATGTTTAAACTCAGCAGGATGCACAAATCCATCCACGGAATGGAAACAATTGACGTCTGTGAAACCATTTACACCATTTCATGTAATAAAAACAATACATTTTCCATCTTTTGCATCATAAATGGTGCATGTTGCAGCATGGTGTAATGTCTTTTTCCTTTTATCACTGGGTTAACCCACTCCGCCAATGTAGCAATAATTGAAAATGCTTAAAGTGCTGATAGCACCTATCAGCACTTTAGGCCATGTCCAGAAGCCACTGTCCTGCACTAGTGTTTGAGATTTTACAGTTCACACTGGCAGTGGGGCAAGAGTAGTTGGATTTTTAGTACATCTATGGTGTCTTAAGTGTACATCCAGTAAATAGATTTAGTCAGCTTTGCTGGATTGGTTTATTTTGCATCAGTACATCAAAAACATCTGTCCTGTGGATCCTACTGCACCACAACCCCTATTCTACCTAAAAACATCCAGGAAACTTGGAAACTGTCCTCATGTGAGAACAAACCCATGAGCTGTAGCTGTAGCATAAGGGATACAGCAACACCTAGGGGCATTAATATGAGAGTCCTAATTATTCTCATCTACTTTGAGAATAATTATTACCTACTACCTTCTTGTGAAACTGCATCAGAAGTCAGGAACAGCTGCACTCATCTTTGATGTTAATGCTACTCTCATTTAAGTTGTGAAAAGCTGACAAAGACCTTATGTTTAGTCATACAGACCATGTATGGCCTGAAAATAAACAAGTGATTCACCAGTGCATTGAGTTAAATGTTTCAAGTACAGTTCTACGGCTATGTAAGGTTGCATTTAGGCACTGTAGTGCTTTGAGCTAAATGCTAGTGTGTGTTAGCATTTAGCTCAAAGCATCAGCATGCTAACACACTCACAATGTCAGCCCATGTTGTTGTTAAGCAGGTATAATTCTCACTATGTTCATCACTACACACTGTATGCTTTGTGTGTGGGTGACAGCTAACTCACCTAACTGCTATGGCTCGCATGTGTGTGTGTGTTTGTCCACACCAGTAGCATGTCTGCTGCCAGCCCTAGCTTTCTACTTTTAGTTTGCCTTTGACAGTGGCCATCAATAATATAGTGTTTGATTTCATTCTATTATAAATTCAATTTATCTGTGTTCAGGGGACAAGAAAGCAAGAGGCACACAGAGAAAGAGAGAGAGAGACGAAGCACACCAGAATACCACTGCCCCTCACCTTCAGTGACAGTGAACTTTTATGTAATGTTGCTGGTATGATGTCAATATGATTATCAACAGATAGCAGATAAGGTGTGTCTCACACGAGCTGTGTGGCCACTCTAACCCATTAAAATGGATGCCAAAATGAATAAGAGGATCTTCCACAACCACCACACAGGCAGTGTGTTCCAGGCCTTAGTGCTTAATTTAGCTTATTAGCATGCTAACATTTGGTACTAAGGACAAAACACAAAGCATAGCATTCATAGCATTGTCATTAGTTTTCCCATTAACCAGTGTACTGGAGAAATTAAAGTGTTGAACTGATGATGCTACTAGATGAGTCAGGGGACTCATAAAGTGTTAATTGTCTCAGATCCATGAATGTACAAAAATGTTGTGCCAATTCATCCAGTAGATGTTGGGACAGGATAAGTGAACATTCTCTGACCTACTAGTGGCAGAAGATTCAAAACCGGTCAATATGATCCCTACTCAGGGGGCCATGAATGTCTGTACAAAAGTTCATGGCAAGCCATCCATCTGAGGATGCACAGCAGAAATTCAGCCACCACCTCCCTTCATGACTCCATCTAGAATCAGTTATGATAGTCAAAATGGGGGATTATGCTCTTTAATGATGCTAAGTTCATTGCTTTAATCAGCAATCAGCACTAAATGAAGTCTATTCAAAAAAACTTAATGTGCACTTTATCAACAATGTTTTGTGTTTGTAATTAGTCTCCCCTGATTGAATTAACTTTTATTGGTTACAGACTGCTGCATTTAATGCATTCTTTGTGCTGTGTGTAGAAAACTGCATGTCTAATTTGGCTGCTACTAGCTGACGATGGAATGACTGGGCCAAATGTCCTAATTAACATGCTTATTGGTACTTTTTCCAATTATTTGCCTCTTGAACTCTAAAACAAATGGAGACAAATTTGGCCGAGAGCACGTAACCATAACCTTAACCTTGACTATAACCTTAACAATTACACATTAAGTCTGACTTATTTGGCAATGTGCCACATGGAATAGAGCCATTTTTAAACAGCTATCCACCCACTTAGTCAAAGTGATTTGACTATAGTATATATAGTATATATATTATATATAGTCAAAGTGATTTGACTATATATATATATATATATATTATATATTATTATTTTTTATATTATATTTTTTTTTTTTTTTTTTTTTTTCACCCTACTGACAAAAAATTAATAAATAAATTATGGACACTTAGATATCTACCATCTCAAGCTTTCACATTTCAAGGCACTGTACTGGAAACCCATGCAATACTCAAGAGACTACAACAGCACTCCCAAATGATGCCTGGTAAAAAATGTCTTCAAAGCCTCTTCCATCCTCCAGCCTGCAGGGATTAAGACATTTATATCAATACAAGGCCATATATTCTGTGGGACAAATTAAGTTTAGAAAAGGCAGATGCTCCCCCCGCGTAGTATATGCATAGATACATCCATCTTTGCATTGTGAAGCCAGTAGTGACATTGAGCAGTATTTCATTCCACTATCACAGCAAGACAAAAACTGCCCTGATTCTTGTGACAAAGCCAATTTAGCCAACAAAGTGGCAGAATATGACAAATTTTTATTAGATGGAAGATTATTGACACCAGTATCAGACCTCAGGGAAATTGGCTAGCTTGTTTTCGACCTTCGATCCATTTCACTTGTCATGTTGTTGAAGCCGAGTTGACATTCCATGGTCCATTATCCTGCTCCATCTGCGGCTTTCGTCTTTGGGCATTTAAAGCATCACATTCCCCTGTCACAGTTCGGGAGTGGTCCACTCATTAACCGTAATGATGGCAAGTGCTGTGCGCAGCCGACCAGAACCATAGCTGTGATTGGGTGATCTCGCCCTGATGAATGACTGACAGACAATGATGCGGAGGCAATCAGGAAGCTGTTGTGAAGAGTCAAGGTGGATAGCAAGGTGGATATTTCACTCAACAAGGGATTGTTAGGATAATAAGATAGTCCATATAGTGGACACATCTGTCATGGTTTAAAAGTCTTTGTTATATACTGTATATGTTTGGAGCCAGTTGAGCTAAAAGTTATTTGAATTTCAAAGAAATAGTCTCTGTGTGAAATGAACTGTAAGTGGATGACATTTTCTTTTTTTGAACATCCAAAGCTTGTGGCAAAATGTCCAAGGTCTCCTTAAAGTTTAACAAGGGTGTAGGTTTTTGTGTAATGTTTTATCTCAACAGATTTGGATAATGAGTCTAAAGCTAATAGACTCTGTCTGTCTCTGAGTCCTCATTTGATATGCATATGTAATGACTTTGCACAAGCTGCAGTCTGTCAGTCTTATTTCATTACAGGACTGCTATATCAGGCACTGGGATAATGAGTAAGATGCACAGGCAATAATAGGAAAGAGCTGAAATCTCTTTCCTCTGTTTTTATTCACCTCTTTCCAAAGTCATGTCCAAATGTTGTAGCGTCCTTTAATTTTCCTCACTTAATCTCTTCTTTTTCTCTTCATATCTTCCCTCCACTCCACCTCCTTGCACTGGACAGATCTACCTGCGTTTTCTTGACTATGAGATGGCCAATTCCAATGAATGCAAGCGCAACTTTGTGGCAGTGTATGATGGTGGCAGGTGTGACTTTCTGACATGTTGAATCTCTCATTTTAATATATCATACAGAAGCTCAAAGCCGCCATAATTAATTTTTTTAGGCCCCCTATCTCATAATCATGGCTTAATTGTCTCTTTATCTTGAGATAACAAATTACATTGTATGCTTTTCATGTGAACAAGACTTAAATATTTAATCATGTCAAGGCAATAAATTAATGCCTTTGATAAGATACAGTCCTTTGACATAGTATGTCCATGTTAGGTGTGTTAGATCGATACCACCCTGACATTTGTACAGGAGATATGCAGCTACAGCCAGCAGCTGGGTAGCTTAGCCTAGCACAAAGACAGAAAGCAAACAGGGAGTTTTGTTGTCAGTGTGCAAAGCTCTCAGACAGTCACTGCACCCGGCCAAGAAATACTCAAGAAATACAACAGCTTGTCACTTTTACACTTTTTGTGCTAATAAAAAAAAGTAACATGTGTTAAGTAATGAGATTTAGAGGCATTGGTAGGTGAATTGCATTACCTTTTGATAAAGCAGGCTAGCTGTTTCTTTCTGTTTCCAGTCTTTATGCTAAGCTAAGCTAAAGAGCTGGTATTGCAAATAAGAGAGTGGTATCCATCTTTTCATGTAATGCTCAACAAGAAAGCAAACAAGGGTATTTCCCAAACTGTCTCTTTAATAGAATAGGCAGAATACAACTTCATAGGCAACTACTTGAAAAACAATAATTTTTTATCTCAAGAGACTCATATATAAAAATGATGACAGTATCTGATATGTTCAGATAAGGATACAATGGAATCATTAACGACAAATATGAGCTCCCGAACAATCTGATTTGTTATCTTGAGATAATCACAGGATAATGGGACTAATACGTTCTAAGCAGCCATGGCAGCTTTGAATTTCTGTTAAATAATGTTGATTATTGAGATGCATAGCAAATTGCCTGTGCTACTTGATAATAAACTGCAATCTTATCTCATCCTGTCTTGCTTCAGTTCGGTGGAAGACCTGAAGAGCAAGTTCTGCTCCACGGTGGCCAACGACATCATGCTGGTTTCCACGCTGGGTGTCATCCGCATGTGGGCGGACGAGGCCAGTCGCAAAAGCCGCTTCCGCATCCTTTTCACAACCTACCAAGAACGTAAGATGCTACTAATACCTCCTCTCACTCACAGGCTGTTGTTTACAGTGATGCAACATGACTCACCTAATGAGAGAAACGTTATTAATCAGACCACCACTCCATGACAGCGACATTGACGCCAAAATAAAATAAAACCGGGACTAGACTAGTCCCGGTTTTATTTTAGTAGTAGCCATTAAAGTAAGATGGAGGCACAGTGACCACGTTTATGGTGAGTTATATCAGATGCCATTCATTGGAAAGGTGCTGTCAGAGGTTTCCATTTAGTTTTATGACCATTTAAACAGCACCAAGCAGGAAACCAAGGAACATGATTTCCATTACAAGGAATATTGCCTTTGGGTGATATTATTGGTGGATTTTAGCTCAACTCTGCACAGCTACCACAGGTGGTTCATCTGCACCAGTTAATTCCCTTATTGTAAAAAGGTAAAGAGACCAAGATAAAGAGAGATTGAAAGAGAGCGACAGAGCCTGAGACAGAGAAATACCAGGGAGAGCTACAGTATGTTTGCATCTACCCATTTTCTTTGAGCCAAACACCTGGAAGAGATTAAAATTCACACACACACACACAGAGAGAGAGCTTCCTTCTCTCTCATTCGCTGGCTTTTCAGTGAGGGAGCCTGTAGTTTGACAGGGGTTACAGAGGGCAGTCTTTGTACTAGTGAGGTGAATGAAGAGGGTCTGAGGCTTATGAGCACACAGTATGTCAGTGTCATTCAAGGCCTTTTAATGCCACAGATACAAGCACATAGTTAAACACACAAACTCATACCGCACTGTTGAGTGTTGCATTTTTGAGGCTTGAGGAGGAATCTCTCTCAAAGCAAACAGACTGAGATAAAAAATGAAAACAATAACCGGCTGCTAAAAAAATAATTATAGAATCATTCAAATACTAGAATTATGTAAAATTTATTCAATCAATTCCCCAAAAATAATGTTTACAGTTCCAGTAAAATTTCAAAGAGGGGCTTTGGTCTTTATTTTTGTTATGGAAAAAGGAAACTCCATGCCAGATGCTTCTTTTCAGAATGCTCTATTAATGCAACAGTGCGTCATATTGGGATTATGGTTATTGAAAGAGAGAAATAATGCATCTAAGATAAAGGAATGTACGTAGAATGGTTGTTTAAAAGGGAGTTGAATTTGCTTTTCCACCATACAGCATGGTTGATTGGATTTATTGAATGTCATATAGTACAACCACAACAATAAGAAACCATCTAACCCTGAAGGACAATCAGTTGGTGTGCCTTTTATATCTACAATATGTCTATATTGGTTGTATGTGTGTGTTGTAGTGATAAGATAAAATAGTTTAGTAGCTAGCTTCTTTGGAATAGGTGTGAGCAGCTGAGTTGTTTGTGTTGTGAAGTCAGTGTCCCTTTTGTGAGACCTTTTCACCAAGCAGAGCCAGGATGTGCTGTTGCCGGGGCAACGCTTCTGCCTAAGTCACTCAGGCGATCCCCTTGCCAGACCTCAGCCTTTAGAGCAACATCCACCACAGCTCAGCAGCACTGCACCAAACCTGTCAACAGTCAATGAACAGGTGTATCAGAGCCCTGACAGGCAGACCCAGTAGAACAAATAATTCAGTCTAGTGTGCACTCTTAACTTCTTTTTAGTGCTGATCAACTTTCTGAAAAAGTAGAACGCTATACATTGGTACTTCACTACTGGAGTGATGCAGCTTTTTTCAAATGCAGTAGCATTTGTTTAAAGAAAAACTGGGAATATTAATTACATTTCATACTTTTTAAAATATTTAATCTCTATTTAATTACATATGTATAAGATTTAATGACAATTAAATTTCATATACACCTTTATATTATGTTTATGTATGATTTTACTTATTTTTAGTTGTTTGCATTTGTATGCACAAAAAGTATTGTACCAACTTGAGTAAGTGAATAAGATTCCATCTGAAATTTATGGACATTATGTGATCAGGATTTTAAAGGAATAATCCACCCTAAATAGCCCTTTCATACCCTAAGACTACCTATATCTGTTATGTAAAAATGTACCAATTTTTGGCATGTATAGCAAGTATTAATGAGCAGATTTAAAACAGCCATGACGCTCGCCAACTAAATGTTCTAGTGAGAATTAAATTAGGCAAAAGCCTTCTATACCGATGTCAGTTACTCAGGAGAGAAAACCACAATCATCATTATAGTGTTTTTGGATAGTGAGTGTTTTAAAATTGTGAGATGTGGTTGAAAGCTCTGGAAAAAGCTAGTAAGGGCACCTTCAGTTAAATGTTTTGTCAAAATCTGGATTTGTGGTGCAAACATGCCCATGACTACTACCTGTACTACAAAAGCACTGTGGGAAGTTACTTAATACTACAAGTTAGTGTGTGGGTAGTCTGTTACAGGTGCACTAGCTGGATTTGTAGCTTATAGGGTGGTTTTTACAACAAGTGTTCCCTTGCCACAGTAGATCCTAAGCCTTTATATATTTTTTCACAGCTGCTGGTTCCCAGTGTGACTCGCAGCTTTTAGAGAACCATTCACAGCTGCTGACTCCCAGCGAGTTGCTCCAATGGGAAAGCAATGTTCCCAAACGCAAACATCCACTTTTATCGTCTGTGCTGTGTTCACACCTGCTGATCTTTCTCTGTTTCCAGGCTCAGACACACACACACACACACTTACACACAGTCTAATTCAGACCTCCAGTGTAAGATTACACAGTTGAAGTATAAGAAAGTAAAACCTATCTTTACCCAAGAAGCAATTATGTCTTAGGTGATAAATTTGCTTGTGTGTCATCTCAGCTGTCAGCATTGTTACGCCTCATCAACAGATACCCGTCTCTGGGGTTGCAAATGGAAATTTGCTCTGGCTTCACTACACACATCACTTCTCATTTCTTGTAAAGCTTCCTTATTGTACGCATGAAAGCACTTGAGACCAACATAATACACTGATGTCTGCTAACATATGGATCTTTGCTACGTCTTAGATCAGATTACATCATCTCTACACACTTGTTATCTTGATTGCTTTGGGATTAAGAAGAACACTGTCTACTAGTTATCAGTTAACGGTAAACAGTAAAGTTTGGCTAGTGTATTTATACTGCATACAGTGTAATCCATAGCGCATAGCAATACTTGTATATTAAATTTCTCTGCTACATGTATGAAGTCAAGCAGAGTAGTCATATTAGTCAAGGCAAACCAGTTTATTTATAAGGCACATTTACAAAACAAGTATTTAACAAGGTACTTTGCATAAAGTTTTAAAATACAATTTCAGATGAAAATAACTATAATGGACAAAAATTGAGGCAATGTTATTGTTATATTAAGTACCAGTAAGGGACAGTTGTAAAAAGGTGGTTGGATCTGTGGAAATAAATGGGGAAGAAGAAGAAATAAACTGTTTCTATTCGAAGTAGCTTTTAAATCTATTCTACAGTGTATTTCACTGATAACCAGTGAGAGGACACCAGCACTTGGTGATCTGTCTTCTTGGTACCAATGAGGAGCATTTTTAACTTGCTTCAGGCAAGAAAGTGATAGATGACAGACTCATGCATTATTATTTTATCAGCCACATTACTTGTTAATTAATTTAGACAATAATGGCAAGAAAATAAAAATATAGTATTGATGACTGCAGATGTAAGTGCTGATTAAAGATCATTATTCCAAAATGAAAACAACACTGATAACCTCAGACAAAATCAGGCAAAGACACATCATCACCATCTCCTAGAAATAGCCTAACTACACTCCCATAAAACAAAATCACACAAAACACAAATCGATTGATGATTATTTGAGTTGAAAAATTCATGATAACCATGTGTGGCTTCCAGCGCTTCACTACAGAAGCCTCTCTGCTCTTGGAGCCCCCCTCTGCAGAGACACCCAGACTATTTTCATCAGCCACTCATTTAGGAGTTAATTTATGCTTCCAGCAGTGGCTGTGAATGTTTCTGTGTGGGCAAAAGGGCACTTTTATTACGGAATGTCTTGAAATTAATTTTGCAGGAGATTAGTGTGGATCACGCTCTTTATAACGTCTGGTCTCGCCCTGTGGTGTGTGGAGGAGGCAGGAGGACTCAGCACGAGAACGAGAGGGAGTGGGCTCCCTCTGGTGGTTATTCACAAAAAATATTGTTGCAGTTTTGGCATACAGTATACAGTATGAAAGTAAAAAGATGAAAAGAAGAGAAACAGAAGTGGGGGGAGAAAATGAGGAGAGGAGTATCAGAACACACACAGAGAGCCAATATGGCTCAGGAAATGCTGGCAAAAGCCCAGACAGGATGGGATAAAGAGAGAGATAGAGATAAGTCACTCTAATTTGGTGTGTTATTATTCACTTGGGATGAGTGCTGGGATGAAAACAGCCATACATCACAGTGGTAACACTGTCAAATAGTCCCCAGCTCTGCCATACCACTGGCAAGCTGCTTTAGTACGCAGTGCCAGTGAGTGTGTGAGAGAAGGGAGGGTGGGAGATAAAGAGAGTGAATGAGAGACATACACAAAGGAAGAAAGAGAGAGAGGGAAGGACGTCTCCTCCACTACCAAACAGCTAGCAACAAAATAGAGCCATCCATTATATTCATGTCAGTGGCAAAATAAGTAACTTTCAGAACATCTGGTAAATGAAAGTAGTTTCAGAATACTACCACATACTTCCTCCCTGGCGGATGGTACATGGTTGATTCTTTGATACTATTCTGCAGCGGTGGAAATCTAAACCAAATACATTTACTCAAGTGCAGCACTGAAACACAATAGGTGCTTGCACTGAACTTTAAAGACAAATACAACCAGAAGTGAAAATGGTTTTTGAACTAATCTACTGATGCGAAAATCTTCTAAATCCAGTATTGTCATGATGGCGCCATTGTCTGCAACGGCCTCTGGCAACACAACCAGATTAATTAAAGAAATAACTACTTCTGTATAAATCATATAATAATCCAAAATCTCTACAAGTGAAATTACATTGTACTATACACTGTAGGTTCAGTAAAACAAACTCTTCTACCCTGTGGTTAACTTGTCATGCCACTGTATTACTGTGATTCACAGTAGGAAGCAATGAATTGGCCAATCAGATGGCTTATGCATTAGTACGATTGGTTGCTGAGAGCAAGGGCACCTTGGCTTTAAATTATGTGACTATATGGCAATGGAGCCTGTAACATTATCACGCGGATTTTATGACCATGTCCTGCTGATGGGTGGCTCTACCTCTCACACAGGTTGTAGACGATGGTAATGTTGTGCATCAGACAGGCCCGCGCTGTGAGGGCAGGTGTCATGATGGATCATGTGTTTGAGGACATGCTCATGTTTATTGCCTGGTTTATATTTGCGTTGACAAGGGCTGTGCACCGAGGACAAATAAACAACATCTTCCATAAATACAAAGGATTTGTTTTGTTTTGTTATGCATGCGGCTGATTGTGAAATGTCATGGCTGTCTCTCCAGACACGACACACACACACATGCACACATCAGAGGACATACACACATATGCACATATTCCAGGAAATTCATTCATATCCACAAGTTGTCTCTGCAAATGTTTGAAGAGGAGGATGAGGATGAAAATTCATGAAGAACAGATGGGTTCAGGGGGAACAGGTCTGATTTGAGTAATGCCCATCCAAATTTATTTCTTCAAAATCTGGCACACTGGAACTCCTCTTCAGCTGTATTTCAAATACTGATCTGTGCTGCAGCAAGTATCCTACACATTTGCTGATGTTAATGATGAGAAATTCACCAAAAAGTAGTCAAACTTTTCACTGAACTGTTTCTGTGGCTTCTGATTAGACTGTACTTGAGTAAGTACAGGATAATGTTTCTGTTAAGAGAAGATGGTACACCGATTTCTGTAATTTCTCAATAATTAAAACATAATAATCTCTCATTACTATTGTGTTAATTTGCGCTCTTCTTTTCCAGCTCCATGTGATGCAGATGCCTTCTTCTGTCACAGTAACATGTGCATAAACAACACGCTGGTGTGTAACGGCATGCAGAACTGTGTCTACCCCTGGGATGAGAACCAATGTAAAGGTGAGACGTTACATCTCAGCTCATTTCACCCCTTTGTTCCACACAAACCAACATTTGTAGGTTTATGATAGAAAGGCGCAGTAACTCAGGGAAGAAATGTGAGAGAATACATTTGAATGTTTCAGCACCATGGACAGCGACATTAAGCAATAGAAAGGGTCTGCTGTTAGCACTACAAGATGCTAACTAGCAACAACAAGTGGTGACACTTGTTCACCCACTTGATTTTTGATAATTGGCATTTAGCACAGTTGAATATAATTTTATTTTTCTACCATTTAGCGTTTTTTTTTTTATTTAACTGTCCTAATTTTTCAGTCTTTTCATCCAGAGAAATACGTAATATCTTAAATAAAGCTTTCAGATGCTTTAATGATTGTTTTTTAACATTCTGGATTGGCAATGCAAGGATTGTAAAGCAAATTAACTTAGTCAGAATTTGTTGGTTGAATTATTTGGTTCATATAATCCAATATTAAATATACTAATGAAGTGTATATTATACTATAGTATTTATATATATGACTATATTTTTTATAAACAACAATATAAATACAATCATACAAGTTATAGAGCCCTAACTATGATTAACTGACTTTATGAGACATGTTGCAGTTTGAATTAATCCTCAAACTAGTCTTGGTCCAGGTTGATGCCCAAGAACTTTCATGAAAATGTCATGCACCACTGTCTTTGTTTTGCTCTCTGAAGGTGCCCTTATTTTGCCTTGTTTTCATTCCTCATTGCAAGCCAGGTTCCTGTGCACTCCCTTCTATTGTGATACTATCAGTTTCTCCTTCTCCGCTCAGAATTATAAAGCTGTCGGATCTATACATTGATCCCCAGTGTCTTGCCACAGTGCTGGCAGCTCCATAATTTATCTACACCCCTGACTTGAGATTTCCTTATTGCAGCATCTTTGTATATGATGCCGTTCCAATAATTAACTGAGTTGTGAAGACTCTGGGGATAAGCTAGTTTTTCTCTGCATTATATTGCCAATTAATCGGTCCTCTGTTCCTTGACCTTTCATAACCCCATCACTGTAATCCAAGTACATAAGTTGCGATCTATACTATAGCTCCCCTGAGCCCTCTTGCATTGAAACTCCTACGTCAATGGAAGCAACGTTTCTGATTATCATTAATGTACACTGTTGTGCTTGGTTTGTGGTTAAGATTTGTTCTTCTTTGTTTTTCCTTCAAACACATACATACAAGAAGTTTCTTTTTTATTTCTTTTTAAACCTTCAGCTGCACAGTTAACCCTGTCTCTTTGAATCAGATATAAATATACAGCAAAGATGCCTCTGTATTCTTTATGTACTGTTCCTCTCCCCCTGGAGCTTTAAGTAGAGCCAGTGACAAATTGCATCAATTAAGTAAATCCTGCACAGCCTATTCCTCACTCGAGACTAAGACACCTTTCCACCCTACAGTCTGAGTTTGAAATTGTGCAGAACTCAGCAAGGAGGCCATGTTTCTCAGCCTGTTACTCCGCCTTCCGCTCTAGTAATGCATAGGTTCACCGCAGTGCCCACATTTGTCCTCATTAGTGGTAAAATGTCAGGTTCTCCTTTACGCCTCTGAATGTAACCATTTACTGTCATTGAAGCTCAGTGTGCTGTGCTACAAGTTCATCCAGCATTTAAATGTCACAGATCTCCCCACAGATTGCCTCTCTACACACAGTTAGTCTGTGCTACTCTTTGTGGTTTCCCTTGTGATAAAAAGACTATAGTTGTGACCCAGTATGACCCCTTTGTCCTGTTTGATACCTCATGAAGATCCATTTGTTAGGAAATATCTGTACATGTGAGCTACAGATTCTCTTTCTTTGAGCTATTTCTAAGGACATCTTTATTATCATTCGCTAAGCTCCACCAGCTTAGTTACTGTTGCTATGCCTGGCAAGCGCTTGCCACATTTGCAACAGTGGTAGATTACTACTTTAGTGACTACTTTGACTTTCGACGGAGGAAGGCTAGGTCTCTCACCTCTTGCCGGTGACGTGTTGCATGCATACTTGAGTTAACAAAACAAAGGACAGATGTTTTAATGGTGGTATTTTCAACAGCACTATCTTGGGCAACAGGTTTGGCTGCACTTGCTTGAGTGTAAACTTTGTAAAATCCAACTGAGCAGAACAGAGGTGCTAATGCTAATCCACACAGTGAAGAAATATTACACTGTGAATACATCTGTGACGTCATCTGTAACCCCATAAAATGATGAAAGGTGAAATGCCCCCACAGAGTTAACCAGACATGGTAAGATTTGTTTACATTGGAGCAGATAAGGCATACTGTTCAATCCATTCCTTAAACGTTTGTTCTTGTATTTTTGGTTTTCAGATGGCAAATTACAGCCCACTATCCAAACTCTTTGTATACTGAGTATTTTTTATAGAGCCCTGTGCACACTGCTGAAAAATGCAGAAAAATCCAGAGCTTGGCAAACTTGCTGTGCTTAGTTCTGGTTGCAAACCTGCAACGAACTAGCTGTCAGTGAACAGGTAATACTGTTGGTAAAGACAGTTAATAGCACACTTGTTTTCTAACATCCTCACAAGTTTTCATCATCATCTTATAGGGCCATATAGGTTATATTCTCATAAATATTCTATCTCTATTCTGCTGTTTCTCTACCACTGTACAGAGAAGAGGAAAGCCAACATCCTGGACAACCTAAACAACACAAACGGGACCATAATTGGTGTCACATGTTGCATCGTCCTCATCCTCCTCATCGTCTCTGTCATCGTCCAGATCAAGCAGCCACGTAAAAAGTACATCCTCCGGCGTGAGGACTTTGACCCCACCATGTTTCAGGAGGTTTTTGAGCCGCCTCACTATGAGCTGTGTACTTTACGGAGTGCCACCACAGCCGCGGCGGCCTCAGCAGACTTAGTCGACCTGGCAGAAGACTTTGAGAACTACCACGCCCTTCGACGCGCCTCCTCGCGCTGCGTCCACGATCACCACTGCGGGTCCTCCTCCAACCCCGGCTCTGCCCACCTATCCCAGCTGTCACTCAGTGGACGTGGAAGCCGCGGAAACCTGAGTGCTCGCGATGGGGCGGCCGCCACCCTGCTCACAGACCTTCCGCAGCCGCCCATGGCGGTGCGGCCCTTGCTGCCGGCCACAGGAAACCGCAGGAGCATCTTGGTCATGAAGCACAGCTATTCACAAGAGGCTGCAGACACTGGATGTGACCTGGACGATGACCTGGAAGAAGTTCCTACCACCAGCCACCGGCTTTCACGCCACGAAAAGGCAGTACAGCGGTCAGTATCCATAGATTTCTGATGAGGGAAGAACAGCAACCTTAGAGTTAACTATGGGGATGTTTGAAATGTGTGTGGGATACTTACATTTATTTTTGTTTTCCTCTTATTTTAGCTTCGTTCTTCCTCTCCCTCTCATTACTTTTTTAAGATTATGATAAGCTTCTTTTATGCATTGACCCTTGCTCTTTGTCTCCTTTCTATCATTAAAAACCTTTTCAATTTTTCACAAAGGGCTAAATTACAACAGACAAATTTGCCCCCTCTTGCATGCTCATCCTTGAACATGTCAAGCGCTCCCTGCTAGCTTCCCTCAATTGGTGATTTATTACTTATCAACTCTAATATACTTTGAGGTTTGTCAGAGATCTTTAAAACACAGACCTCATTGTAGCAGATGTTAATTCTGCAATCAGTCCAATTTTGACTGTTAACATAAGGGCTTGAATTGGTGCCTGATATTCATAGAGATTACTAATTTCATTGACATGAATGCAAATTATCGTAAATATGCATTTGTGTTCCAATCTGTGATTTTGAAAATATTTGACTTATATTCTATACAGCTTAATATTTTGGCATGAATAAGATTTTCTATTAAAAAATAAGGAGTGTTTTACTGTGTACTTGCACCTTGACTGCTTGAAAAGTAACTGTATATGTTTACAAAAACTACATGTGAAGGTATCAGAGTACATTTTTGAAGAAAATACTTTGAACATGCAACTTTCTCCTGCATGCACTTTCCATGTGCTCTTTCCAGAGTGTTACCTACTGTTTATTAATTTTCTACAAATCTGCATGCAAGGCTCCTGGAGACTAGCAAAGCACTAATGAAGTTTATTGCTGTTATGTAGCACAGTATGCATTCTGACATCTCTATGCAAAAGGAATCTGATATTAAATGCAAGAGCCATGACATTTCAGGTTCTGCCTCATTGGCTCTTTGAGCAAACATGAATCAGAGTACAACACAACTAGGGTCTAAGAGACAATCTCAAGGTAAGCACCCTTATCCAACAATCAACATCTTTATATGTTGTTGTGTAGTCATCATTTGCCCAGTCAGTATATACTTTTATGTAAGTTCTTTTTCCTTTTCTGTGACTTTTGCACAAGTTTTTATTTCATTTTTTATGTTTTTTTTAATTGTTCATTTTCACCAAGATGGTTTTCTTGCTTGCAGCCATCTTGCCCTCCTAGTGAGTTTGTTTGAAGTCTTTGTGATGCTCAAGTTTACTGTATGTCCTCTTGAGGACATACATTTTATCACTCAGTGGATATTCATTAGCATGGACTTTTTCAGGCATTCCTTAGTTGAATCTGTTATCATTTAATGTGTCTAACCTCTTTTTCTCCCAGTAGGCCTACAGCAAATTATATATATCAACAATGTAAAAGTAAAAGCACAAATCTGAAATACAATCCCAGATGTTTTCATTCAATTACATCAGTGGGATTTTTGCACACATTAAAGAAAGCACATCGAGATCATTTAAATACCTTATTCACCTCTTTGTAATCTTTGATTGATCACACACATATACAGAATTCCTCTGTAGTTTTGCATGATTTATGTCACTTGTAGTATTTGATTTTGTGTTTGGTTAATTGTGAAGCATAGTATTTATGCCTGTGTGTAACATTTCATGTGTATGCTCCACCACCCTGCTTTCATGAAGTTCGCTATAAGCACAATATAATACATTAATTTTGCATAAATTTGAGACGCAAAGAACTGATGAGAACCTTTTGTTTTAATTATTCATTATAAAGTTAAACTTAGTAAAAAGCAAATTCAGTGCAGAGCTTTAACAGGTCCTGCTTGCAGCTTTATGGCTGCATACTGTATAATGGAGCAGTCACATAAAGTGCTACCCATTGTTCTGTCTTTTAGTGTGAAAAATGTGCTGTCCCGTTGTGTGTGTGTGTGTCTGCTTATGTTCTACATTATGTTGCATTGTCTCCATCATGTAGACTTCTTGAGAATAGTGAAATCCTGGATCAGTACGAACGGGCGTCACTGACATATGAAAAAGCGGAGCGGAGATTTACACCAGCATGATGCTGATGATGATGATGATGAAGGGACGCTTTGACGAAAGGATATTGAATATGTAATAATGTGCTGAACACAAAGGACAGCTGCGATGCCATTAAGCAGAAAAAGGTTTTCAGTCAGCTCTGCGCTCTACGTACTCTAGTCAGTCCAGATCTTTTCTCTCACTGGAAAGAGATGGACCTTTAAAATGAGCCTGATTATTGATTATTGAACTTTAAATATGGGATATTAGTCAGAAACATATCTGTCATTGTCATAGATTCCTCGCTGATAACAAAATTACTGTGATCAAACATCATCAAGTTAATTTTTACGCATGTATTTTTCAAATTAGTGGCATACATATTATGATTTTAATAGCAAATTATAAATGCTTGCAGTTTGTCAGATTTGGAAAGATTTATGTTATTAGTAAAAATTGGAATTAGACTCAATTAATTACTAACCTAATGACTGTTGGAGTAACCAGAAGCAGTTTAATTTGAATAATAATTCAAAGTCCAGTTGTATGGCTTGTGCATGCTTCTTTTATACCCATTAAAACTTCATCATACTAACATTAAAATATGAAAGGCCCCCATCCACTAATACATAAGTCATATGGGCATAAGAAGTGATTAAAACAGCATCCTCGAAATTTATTGATTGCATTGCATGCAGTTGCTTAGCTAAATCATTAGATGAAGGGAATTATGCAAATAAATATCATCTTTTTCATTTTAACTCAAACTCCCTATTAAACATGTTGACTAACTTTTTTGACAAGCAGCTTTATTATGGCAAAGAATACTTTTTTGTTTCTTTGATGTAGTTTTTTTTATTTGGCAAACATATTTACTTAAAGTCTGTTTGTCTTCTAACTCTCTTCTACTGTAAGAGCTTAATATCTTTGTATTAAGACAGACTTTTATACCAGGGCCAGTTGAAAGGATGACGGTTTTTACAGGTACTCAAATTATCTTTCAGGGCTGATTTTACTGATGCTTTGTAAAAATAAATAACAATAAAGCTTCACCTTCTTTTTTTGTTTTCTTGGCTTTTGGTCAGTAGTGTCTCTGTCCCTTTAGTGTGTCCTCAGACTGTCAGCACACGCCATCCACGTCTCACTATCATGTTCTTAAATGTTGGTCTATTCGTTGTGGCTGATTTGCTTTAGAGGAAACAAATCAAAGGGAATTGTTTCACCAAACGGAACAATAAAACAGTTTCGAATAATCCCAGGTAATCACAGGTATCTGACAAGTTAATTGACTTCTTGTGTTTGTCCTGATGAGATTAACCCGAGTTAGCTTCACACTCCATTAACACTCAGCGTTGGCAGACTGGTTGTGTAGGATGAAATAAAAATTTTTAAAAAAACCCACCTGCATTATGTGGAAAGCTAGAAATGTAGATCAGCTCTGAGCACAATGACAAAACACATACAATTCATACACACTTGCATATGCATATGGTGATTTTTTTTTCATACGCTGTCATTGTCCAAATACCTATTTTTTCTTCTTACTATGTCAGTGTTATGGTATTTTCCATTCTGTGTACATTATTTTCTGTATTCAGTGTGATATATGTATTCTTTACATCCATGCTTTCCACTTTCTTTTCCCTCCATTTACACACAGTCATACACAGACTCATGTTCCTGCAGATACTGAATAAAGTATTTTTTCTTTTCTATGCATTGTTCTGTGTCTCTCTGTTTCACAATGTGTCAACACAGAAGATTTTTTTTTAAAAAAGCTCACATTTACTCACATTTGCTTTACTTTCTCTGACTGTGTTTGTCACTCTCTCTTACACACACACACACACACACACACACACACAGTCACAAATCATCTGCCACTATATAGATGGAGGAAGACACCTCAGTAATTAAGTAAGTGAACCAATTCGATCACAAGCAGCCCAGGCGGCAGATGAGAAAAGTGTAGGGCCCAGAAGAGACTTCAAGTAATAGTGTTTTCATTTCTCTGCAGATACATCAGACAGATGCATCATTCCTCTGCATCTTGCCAAGTTTGACAGCATTCGGAACTAAGGTTTCTCTCCCTTGTGCATCTCGAGCGAACTGTTGCCCTGAGCAACTTTCCCAGTGTAGAGTTTTGTGATGAGAAAATTTAAAAAATAAAAAGGTTTGTGGTGTATGCATCAAGTTTTTCCTCTTTGCTTTGGACTGCAGAGGTGCATTTTCCCCTACCTGTGCTCCGCAACTGGCTGGAATTGACGAGCCATGGAACACTGATAATTTCAGACACGGGACTGGAAAGTTTTTGTTTTTTGAGAAATAGAGTACCTTTAATGTAAAATTGTTCATGGAGAAAAAAAAATCAGGTTTTTTAAATCATTTTCATGTAACCATCAAAATATGAAACTGCATATTTGAGCTGCTGACTTTACATTATATTTCTTATTTTCATGTCATGTCTTTACACTAGAGTATCAGGCTGTTTTTATATTTAAAGACTTAATGAAAGCCCTGTTAAGAAGACGAAAGAACAGGATGTATGAAATTAAGTGATGTGAAACTTCATAAATTGGTGCAAACGTGATTCTACTGACCCATCAGTTAACCTTTATTTATTCCCACTTTTACTGATGTCTGAACATTATACTTATTTCTATGTTTCTCTGCCATTCTCCTTGTCAAATTTCATTGCATTGTGGTGTTTTGTTTTGTTTTTTATCCATTGGCATATTTATTTGATAACATATTAAAAATATGCTGGACAGAATGTTTTCAATAAACTAATGTTTACTGATTTTAATGTGATGATTTATTTTTGTTGTGTCTAATGTTCTGTTCTGTTCAGGGCTTCAGCTGCCACTGAGGATACTGAGGACACATCCTCAATAAGAAATAACAGAATAAAGGATTTAATATTTCCTCACGAGAATTCTAAACAATGTGTGTTTATGAAATCATGTGAATGTTGTGTCCTCAGTTTATTTCAACTACCCCCTATCATACAATTGCAGATTTACAGTGATACAAAATACTTTATTATTAGTTTCTGGGCAAAAATCTTCTGCAGCTGTTGTAGATGAAAATAGCTCCAGGTCCATTTTCCAATAGTTTTCTCAGTGAGGTAGAAAGCTGACATTTAAAAAAGACAAATGCTTTCAGATCTGATTCTGTTTCTTTAACCTTTTACCAACTATTAATAATGCAATGAATCTATTCTTACCAATCAGTGAGGGTGTGCAGACTGTTTTCTGTAAATATAAGAGCGAGTGACAGCTAGTGTTACATTTAAAACTCAGTCTCCCATGCACCCACTACATTATGAGTGACGACAAAAGTATGCGCCTCACGAATACACACCACAACTGGTTTGACACACACCAGCTCAGTAGCATAATATGTCCGAGTGTGTTAGTTGTTATCGTTATAAGTTGTGCATTCATGTCTTAAAGTAAGTTACTTTTATATTATTACTTCCTACGGTAGGTCACTTTCTCTTGTAGCTAGCTGTCGACCGTGCTAACTCTGCTTGCTAGCTGGCTGTGCTGATAACAGAGTTTAAGCTAACCCACAGAGGACACACTCATGGCTTACACACAGATACTGAAAGCCCTGCATCGAAGTTTGCAGCATGCAGCGACACCGTACGCCGTGCAGACATGTAAACTCACACAGGTCAGCCTGCTCATCCACACACACAGGACACTGTCAACTGTGTCCAGACCGACCCTCCACAGAAGGGCTCCTTCGTCTGTTCTCCCAGCACTGAGCTGCTTCATTGAATCACAGAGGCGGCGGGGTATTTCTCTCGCCTTCACAGCCAGAAATCAGAGCAGCCCCGAGAACAGAGACAAGTCAGTTTCCAGGTATCAGAGTGGGAGCCCAAAGCCTTCAGCTGCACAGAAAGGTAAGCAAGATGATAGCGTCCTCTTTGAATTAGACTTAATTGCATGATAAGGGTTTTCACACTGTCAAAGCAACTACTGTGTATATATGTAATCTGATATAACATGCAAGACATTTGATTTACACATGATTTTTTGTAAAGTAAATGTATTCCAGAGTTTCATAAAAATGTAACTTTTAACTACTTCCATCCCCAATCTACAGTGAAGGACGCCGGCAGAGACTTCACCTACTTGATAGTTGTCCTCATCGGGCTTGGAGTTACAGGTGACTAAAACTACACTACTCTATGACAAGCAGATTTCTCACCTCATTTCAGGTCAAATAAAGTTTAAATGTTTTGTCCTGTGTGTGTCTCAGGTGGGCTGTTATATGTGGTGTTCCAGGAGCTGTTTTCTTCCTCCAGTCCGAATAAAATCTATGGAAAAGCATTCGACAAAGTCAAGTCACACCCAGAAGTAAGAATGAGATCACTGACTGCGAAGGCCAAACAGTATCTCCCTGTGCTGTGGATACCTAACATTTTTCTCTATTGAAAATGCAGGTGATTGGTGCATTTGGGGAGCCAATCAAATGTTATGGTGAGACCACCCGCCGAGGAAGGAGGCAGCAAGTCAGGTAGGAATTTAATGGCTGTTGATTACAAAGCAAATGTGTGTGTAGTTGTAGCACTGAGGTATTATCATGCACGTGTGTGTGTTTGTTTCCACGTTAGTCACTTGGAGTATCTGAAGGATGGACTGAAGCATATGAGACTTAAGTTTTACATCGAAGGTTCAGAACCAGGCCTCAAGGGAACTGTACATTCAGAGTCAAAAGAGGTTGGTATTTTTCAAATTCTTTGTTCAGTGACAGATTGTCAGATATCCACCAAGTAAAGATACTGTTTCCTCATTTAAAAAAACCTAATAACTTGCTTTTATTTTACAGAATAATGAAACTGGAAAATATGAGTTTCGTTATATATTTGTGGAGATAGACACCTACCCAAGACGGACCATCATTGTGGAAGATAACCGATAAGAAAAGATGATGGACTTCACTGAAAATAAGTGAATAATGTGTGTCAGATTGTGGCAGACAAGGCAGACAAATAGCTGAGGATGTAAACTTTAATTTACTATTTTACGTTGTTGTGTTAAACATCAACAGTTTAAACTTTTCTACAGTAATGCACCGGTCAGCATTTGGTGAAGGGCTTTGCAAAGCACAGTCTTTTTCACAGATATAAAATGATCATCTGACTCTTATGTGGTTTCTGTTTTATTAATCATACACATGCCACTGTCTTGGTTTTTATTTTTGGCTAAAGACAGGTTGTGAATCTTGACGTAATATGAAATCAAAAATGCTGTTAAATTGTAATGAAAATGTTTGTGCACAGAGACACATATACAACAAAAATATCAGTGTTTTATTTTTTCTGACAGTGTTGAAACCATGTGATTGATCTTTTAGCTTTATAGAATTGTATGTATGGTTTAATTGGGGCATTAGCAGTAATTTTAGCAAAAGCGTTTAGTCCTAAAAACGTTAAAATACTGTGGCAAGTCTGTTATTTTAGAGATCTTGAAACTCGCATTGTAAAACAATGACCACTAGATGGCGGCAAAGAATCGAGATGGAGCAACCTCAAACGACCTTTTAAATTATTTAAATATTTTTCATTCATTTACAGTTTCATGTGTATGTATTTGACTGGGTATTTTGAATAGCTTTCAGTATATTTTGGAAGGTATGAAGGGGAAAACAGACATTGAAGATTCTACAGTAACTGAGCGTCTGATTTTAAACAATGAACACTCAAGTTATTCTTGGAGTGGTTTCGCTTCTTAATAAAATAGTTTATTCTTGTTTTTCATTCGTTGATACCGTTCATATACAATATTGTGAGAGTGTATTTGTATGTTCATATTTTGTCTCTTTATTATTCCTTTGTCCGACAAATGCTGTGCTGCCTTCCATGACCCTCGGAAATATTAAAATTTATGATGGACCTCTACGAAACGCCCCAGCTATAACTCGGACAAATCACTTTTTTATTACTTGTGTCAGCACTGACGCTGAGATGTGACCTCCGTAGGGACAGGGAACTTTATTACTATGGTGAATAATTTAACGGTTGTATTGTTTGAGGTATTTTTCATCTAGGGGCCACACTTTTTGATAATTGAAACATCAACTATGATCCCAAATGAAACGGGATTTCTCATTTTCATTTATTCTAGTGTGGTATTAACTAATTCCGTGCTGCATACGTGTAATACATCGGGCACCATGGGGCTATTTGGAGATATAATTTCCTGACTGCAACAATAGCACTTGAACGTAAAATATCAGATTAATTGTAACTGGGGAGCAGTTTACGGGAAGCACCGAAGGCAACAGTCTCGTGAACGCCGCCCACTGTGAGACCAAAGGCAGCATTGAACGCACAGGGATGAGCTAAGTCAGTTAACGCTAGCTTAAACTGTAAGACTAGTGTAGTTGTTTTTTCAGTGTTGAGTTAACGACCAGTTTTCCGAGCAACTACCGAGTCGCCTTGTATATAATACCAAGAAGGTATGTTCATAAAGCAGTTTAATTTCAGTTGTTGTTTTTGTTCTCCGCGTGGGTAAATAGAGTAACGGCTGTTGTTGTCGTTGTGGCCTGCTACACGATAGACGAGCTAAACTAGCGGTAGCCTCAGCTGGTTCCTGGAGCTCTCTACTCGCATCACATCCCAGAAACGACAAGGGAAATGGCACACCTATCCACCTAACTCAGAAGGCGTCGCTTTAAAGTAAGTTTAAAATCCTGTTCATATGTTTGCCTTTAGCTAAGTTAGATAGCTAAGTTAGCGATAGAGTCGTCGTGCTAAACTTGTCATCTGTTTTAAGTTACAGAAAGTGCTTGCACATTTAACTCTGATTAGCTCAAGTGGTTAGATGCTCAAAGCTTCTGTTTTTTAAACGTGAGTTAGTGTTAATCAATTATAGTAATATAGGTAATGATTACATTAAGCTGGATAATGGATGTTGCCACTTCAGTAAAAAATTACTGAAAATTGTCACTGTTTTCAGGGCAAGTTGTGTTTCTGGCCAAGGATCAGCGAGTTATTCCTCAGCTATGAGAGCCTGTACACAGTGACATCTCACAGAAATGGAGCTGTACTGGTACATGTGAGTATAACATATAACTATTATAATTACATCTCATTTTTTCTCACATTTTTTTTATGACAGGGGAGTTGAAAAGTGATGCATAGAGCTAACCATTGCTTTCCTGTTCCCCATTTTTATCCCTCTCTTTTTTTGCAGAGTTGTCATCATATTCATCATCATCAAGATATTTTTCTATGTGTGCTGGTATCGATCAAGACAGAGGCAACTGGCAGCATACCTGAGCAACCCACGCAATGCCCAGATAGTTATTGTTGGAGGAAGGGCCTACCTTCATCAGATGTGTGAGAGACAAAGTGTAAGTGTAGACCCCCACATTCACACAAACACAAACATTTCCTCTATGAAACACCCAATCTAGCTGTCAACTGCTGAAGTGGTTTTGCGCCCCCAGGTTATATCTTTATTGTGGGTTAGGTGTAAGTACATAGGTTTTCAGGAACAAGAAGATAATTTCTTTTGTAGGCTGAGAGACTTGAGTATAGCACACTGAATAAGAAGAGTGAGTAAGAGAAAGTCAAATTAGGCCACAGTTGTGTTACATTTTTGCAGAGGAGTTGTTTGCTCTCCTGAGAGGGCTTGTGGTTTTCAGTCAGTTGCTATCACTTTGAATAGAATGACAAGACAGACTACATTTCAGTTTCAGTGACAAACTGAGTGAGATTCTGGAGCTTCTGGTATGCATGTACTTGCACATTGACATTTTTCTGTGAAGTTTGTTTGACCCTGTTGACATCAGAGGTCTGGTAGGGCACGTCACAGCTAAGACAGTTCATCAGTTAGAAAGAAGCCGCGAGTGTGAGAGTGAAACCTTTTTAAGCAAGTTTGTAAAATTTTAACTGTGTGTGTTAGATTTTTTTGTGCAAATATATTCAGTAAAGACACAGACAGCAAGACAAGAGTACACTGATTTACAGAGAGCAGTGTATGCCCCTGTGACGGCCTCGTTATTTCACAACATTTGAAAAAGACAAAATTTCAGTTGCTGATATAATCTGTTGTACACGTCTTTTTTAAAAACTGAAATATTATTAGTTCTATCTCTTGTCCCATGTAAATCATAAGATAGATAGGAGAAAAAGGATAGTCTCTTCTAATGTTTAATTTGCTTGGCATTGTGAATAGTTTATGCGGTTTGTTTGGGCTGCTCTTTAAGAGTCATATGATCTTTGAAATGACCTTCATAGTTGTCTTTCTGTTTGGTTTTCTTAAACTTTACTGAAACTCATGCTATTTATATGTATTTTGAAAATAGCTACAAAATGCAGGCTTCTCTTTTATTGTCCCCCTCAAGTGCCAGTTGAGTGTAGTTTTATTTGTGTTGATGCTTTCAGAGGTATGTCTAGAATAGCAATACCTTTTCACAATATCAGTCTTTTTCTGTGGGCTGTGCCACAGGTTTAGACAGTCATCATGTTCGTGCTTCCTTCAGGGCCTTTCTGCTTTACTGCCTCTCTAAAACACCTGGAAGCAATCTCTCCGTGATTCAGAACCTTCCCAAAATATGCCGTGTGAATCATATGAAACAGATTTCTCTGACGTTTTTCGAACTCATTTCTAACTCTTGCCCACTTGGCCCACTTCTTATAAGTTTTTGCAGAAGATGTTGCATGGATGACAAAGATATCATCACGTTTTTTCTGAGGACTGATTCATTTAAATGCAAGCCTCCATCAAAAGTCAATTTAGTCATTTCCTATTTGTCTTGATTCCACCCCAGCTTTTCACTTATTTTTTATAGTGGTAGTTTACTGTGAGAGGCACAGAAAGTGATATTTTTAGCTTGGTTTGGAAGATTTGTGCAACAGGAAATGCCCCAGTTGTTAAAAAAAATAAATGATGCAGTTGAAAGTCAAGAGGTCTAGGTTTTTGGCCTTGGGTTTCCCCAGACCAGTTATGACATCCTGTGTGCTATCTAAAGTGTTTTGTTTTAGAGAATGTCCAGTCTAGCTTAAGATTGCCATTTTTGGCATACATGCACTGTTTAGCTACGTGTCCAGTAACCAGCCCAGAGGACCTTCCCACTTCCCTCTTGCACTTTCTCTGCTTCTGTTACCTCTCACTTCACCTTAGCCTCCACCAGGTCCTTAATTCTCCTTGTCCCGCAACTTGCTCCCACTTCCTCTCCTGCAGCCCTGTCTTTTCCCCTCTTCCATGTTTTTTTTTTCTCCTGCTCCTCTTCCTCTGTCCCTTGTTCCCTCTGCCATCTCTGGTGTATAATGTTCCCTGTTTAGATTTTAATGGAATGTGCAGCAGGGAGGCCCCCACGGTCATCCATAACCCAGCATCCTGAAAGTTTTCTGGAGAGACGCCAAAACGACTCGAGTCTTGGGCTTAAATGAATTAAAGGCAGTGGGGGGGGGGGGGGGTCACAATGTAGCATCACTCACTAAGCCTCTTGGACAGTCCTATTCATGGCTACCTGAAAAGTGAACCCAGAAGGGTTCATGGGGAAAAAAAACTTTTTGATACATTTAGGCCCAGGAGAGAGATGGGAGAGATTGATAGTTTATAGATTATAAGAACTCATCTTAATTACTTTTGGTCTTTTTTTGGTCTAGAGTCAGAAGGAAAAATGTTCACACATGGTTTCCAGTACCAAGTTCACAGACTGGTACTAGGCCATGGAACACTTGCTACCTGGCCTTGAGGAGCCCACGTGATTTGGAAATGTGTCACAATTGCTATGTAACTTCATAGACTATTATAGGTTAATTGTGTGCTAATTACTTTGAACTCTGCATGGTCTGTCTGTGCTGCATCTTTCCTCATCACTCCCTATCACGCCCACAACAACAGGATGCCAATTTTGAACTAATTAAGACATCAGTCTGCAAGGTCATCAGTCTATCATTGCTGAACTCCGTCCTCAATCTGCATGTGCCTTTTTCCTGTTACTGTTGCAATTAGCTGGCTTAAAAAAGTAAAAAGGCTTGAGAACTCCTTCAGAAGAGTTAGGGGAGAAAAAATAGCTAACACACGTGTTGTAATACTAGCCTAGCCTCTGTAACTGGTCAGCTGATGATCTGACAAGTGACTTTGGCTGCTTGCTCTCCTTGTCAGCTCAGACTCAGAGCCTTTATGCTAAGAAATATTAAATTATTAAATTAAATTAAAAATGTATCTGTAAAAATGATATTAACATAGTGAGTTTTGCAGCCTAATATAGTATACAGCCACTGTGTATTTATGTGATTATTTGTCCAACATCTTACTCCTTTGTTTTATGTAAACAGCTCTCTGGGAGGTTAAAACGGTTCACCAGGTTTGAGGTGAAAACGTTCCATGCTGGTCAGCCTGGCATTGGAACACATATTAAACACAGAAAAGAGGTAGAAGATGGACCTGCTGTTTGTTTTGGGACGTTTGTACTTCAGAATAATTACATCTGTGCTTGTCAGTCATAGCCTGAAGCATAGTGTTTAAAGGGAGGCTCACTGGACGAGCAGATGCATAAATCCAATATTATCATAACTACTAGCAGTGCAGTCCTCTCAAGAGGCATGTACAGTAAAGGCAGCCCTGTTAGTATCTCAATAGTGTCAACAGTGTGAAAGCAGCCTCTTTTTGCTGTGTGTGTGGGTCTGTATGTATGCACTTGTCTACTCACGTATACGTCTGCATTTCTGTGTGCATCATTAACTCTCTCTGTGTTTCCTTCCCTCTGTAGCAAACATCTGTCTGGCCCAGTTGGTATGGTGTTCAGGATGACCTGTCAATAGAAGAGCCCTCTACAGCCCTGCCACCAGCTGCATCCTTCTCCCACCTTGACATGCCACCACCATATGAGGCAGTCTCTGGAGGTAGCGCACACACACACACACACACACACACACACACACAGTTAAACACTATAACACACACAGCACTACACCATACATTTTTGCCGTTTCCTCATTTGCCGAGCTGATGTTGAGCCAGAAGGACTTCTTCATTATTATTTTTCACTTCTGTTTCTTAATCCATCACTTCCTGTAAGCCGCAGTTCTTGGCGGCTGTCCACTCGTATATTCTCTCTTGGATGTAACTTCAAAATGCGTTCTGGTTCACAGCACTCAGAAAGTAAACCCACATTTCTGCCTGATTCAAGGGGTAAACAGGAGTGCTGTCATAGATTCCTGTGGCGTGTGTTTTCATTAATGATTATCTAAAGTGTTTAAACCAGATATAACATACATGATCATGCCAATCATGTTTTAATTAGACTCTCCATAGTAACTGCGTTTACATTGTTTCATTCTGCTCGTGTTCCACGCAACGTTAGTCTGCCTTGTTTCATAAGTTAATATTCCCTACGATGACTGCGTTTACAGTTTCATTTCATGTGTGATACTGAAAAGGGGAAGATAACTGAGTAATTTTTTTTCAATGCCTCATGTTGCATTCACTCTGAATCACCTATAACAAAATCCAGCTACCACATTCCTAAACACCACCCGCATCAAGAGTCCATCAGAACCAGTGCCATTATGGAAAACCTGGGCTTTACTGATTTTAGGGGTCATTGCCGGAACCAGGAAACTAACACCAGATGGAGAATAAAGCACTATTCTAGAGTACAGTTCTTCTGTTAACTGAATGAAGTGAGCTCACACATACGTATGCACACAGAGTGCATTGTCTGCTTGACAAAGACAAAGTGCACTGTTTTTCAGTAACTTAATCATAATGAAACCAACAGGTTTTCCTTGTGTACCACTGCCTTATGTGTACTACTCATGTGTCAGTCAAATCCAGAGTGAAGACATTTCTGTTGCCTTTTTTAGCTGTATGAACAAAAGCAAAGCTAGTAATGCAGGAAACTGTCATCTATGTCCTTTAAGAGGGACTCGCGCACTTAGCATCATACCAATGCTTTGGGAGCTGTGAGAACTTGCCCACCTGCTCAGTTTATTCATTCTATACTCCTACGCCACCTAAATAGTGTTCCCATTATACTCAAACCTCTGTGTCTTTGGCATGACTGACTACTACTCAAGCTTCAGAGTCTCCTCTTTTGCAAATGGCATCTCACTTGATCTGAAGTGCTCGTACAGTCTGACAGCAGGATGTGGGCCGACAGGGTAGAAATGATGACATTTTACCACTAATTGTATTACATCATCATACTGCCTTGTTTTCACCCTCACTTTTTTCCGATCACAGCGTTTCAGGCTTTGCAACAGTTGAACTATTTTAATTTTAAAGATATTCTAAGCACTGTAGGTGGGTCTTGCAGCCGTACAGCGTCATTCACAGCTTCATTTCCTGACATGTCTGCGCTGACAATTTTGCACGCCATCTTTATCAGATTGAAATTCCATGACCGTTAGAACTTAATTTCACTTGGTGAGAAGAAGAAGCTGCTAAACCAAGGAGTTGCTGCAAGCTGTTTTTGAAGAGAACATCCAGCAGGATTCAGGTGATTTCACTGCTCTGGGATCAGTTCTGTCAAACTTAAGGGTGGATACATTTATTAGCTCTTCCTAAAAACCCACCTCTGGGTTTCACAAAACTTTTTTCTTTCACCACATTTTTAGAGACTTATTTGCACTGACATCTTGTCTCCCTCTTCCTCTTCCTGTGCACAGGCTGTCATATGGAGTAGCACACACTCACCACTTATTGATGCACCTTCGAGAGAAATTTGCAGTATTTGTTTTGATGCAATGGATCTAACCCTAACTCTTTCCTTTTAGAGGATGATCTGAAGCCACCTCCCTACAGCGAATGCGCTCACGGTGACGAGGCCGGCGCCCCTCGCCCCTCCCATCACGCCCCTCTCATCTCTGAGGGAGGAGACCTGACTAGCATAAACGAAGCCCCGCCGCCCTACACGCCATCTCCCCACACACAAGTCAGCCAACAAGAAGGCCCTGCGAGCCACATTGAGTCCCAGTCGGAGAGCAGGTCCACTTAATCAGCCCCTAATGCCAGTTTGCCTTTTCCATGCACTGCCTTCCTACATTCAACCTCAGTGATCGTTGCCAGCCTAACTCTCATCACATGAGAGCAAGATGTTTATTTGGATGCGAGCGTATGCGTGCATGTTTGTGTGTATGTGTGTGTTTGGTGATTTTTAGAACCGAGTTGTTTTTCTACTTTGTATTGTTTAAAAAAAAAGTGGTCATCTGATGAGTTTGGCAATAACAGATGACATCAGCAAGCCTGTGTGCCTCAGTCAGGACCGCAGAACCTGCCTCCCAGCTATGATGAGGATAATACCCTTGACCTCTAAGCTCAAAGGGAATCTGTGAGATACAGATAAGCAGAGAGAGACAGAGACTTCAAAGTGTGCTTTTTTTTTTTTTTCAAATAAGGCTTTCTCCCCCTGTATGTCTGAGGCCACCTCCTTTCACAGATTAACTCATTTTAAAAGCATGATTGGGCAGATGACAGGTTTTACTTCCTGTTACTGTGATGCATTGTACACAATAGCAGGAACTACATATGGGACATCACTTCATCTTTGTGTGTCTGTCTATAGACATCGTCATGATCACAGTAACTCAGTAACCGTGATCCCTGATGCAAAATTCATAGTGTCTAATTAGATTTCAGAGCATCTTGCTGTGTACATGTGCATATTAAATAAATTGTATCAACTTCTTCAAACTTTTATTACTCTCAGTGTTTCATCGATGTCGCACATTTGTTATGTGGAGACAAAGTATGTTGATGAAGAACTATTTGGTAACGAATGTACTAATTGTCTTAAATAATGACCTCATTAGCATCAGTGCTCTTGCTTAATATATCATGGTGATTATACCGGGACATCAGGCAATTCAAGTGCCTATTAACATCTGTGAGTGGAAGTGAGCGAGGGCAAACAGAAGAGGGGGGAACAAGTTGATGAAATAAATGAACACAGTAGACGGCAGTAGACGAGAGATTGTTCATCTGTTGATGATCACCATTACTGCTGGATTCTGTCTGTTTCTGCTCTGCATTAGTTTCTGCTCTGCATTACCTGTATGCCAAGATGCAAGGTTCTGTGTGAACAGTATAAACATTTATTTTGTTACGTCTCTGTCTTTAAAAAGTTATGGAGTTCAACAGTCTTCAGAACCACAAAAGAATATTTGTTGCTCAGTCCCTAAACTCATACGACAACACATTTCATGTAGTTGTTGACCCAGCTGTAAGATAATCAGATTTGATTTTATGAATTGTAATGTTGAGCTGGAGGCTCAGATGAAAAATGATCTTAAAATGAAAAAAGGGTTAACATCCAGGAAACAGCTCAAGCTTAAAATTTTTTTGGAGCTGAAAGCTGCATTCAACGTGGTCACTAAGAAGTCATCAACAAAACTCACTTATTGCTTTTTTCCCATAATTGTTGCAAAAGGAAGACTAACCTTTTTTTTTTTTTCTTTAACAAGCACTCTTCTGTTTCTTCTTCTTCATGTTAATCAGCCACAGGCCAGCCAAGTGTGTATGTTTCCTCTGGTGTATTTTCTGTCATAGTATTGCTTTGAGAAATGTTATTACTGTGCTTCTTGCATCACTGCATTTCAGATAACTCAGAAATAGCACTGTAAAATGATACTCTCAAGTAATCCACCTCTCATGTTTGTTCAGCAAAAATATAATCTGTGTACAGTTTCTGATAAAAAAAAAAATGGAAAGGAAAGAAAAACTATGAACGCTGTGTAAATGTATTTTTCCACCTATGGGAAAGTATATAAAAAGGAGTCTTAGTGGGGAATCTGAATTCAAAATGTTAAAATGTAATGGGTTATAATGATAATCCTGTATTGTGATGACAAATCGTGGAGCATCCATCACTGACGCCTTCCACAAAATCTTACCTGTGGTTTTACAATCTGAGGGATGCAACAGAGAAGCTGCAAGATACAAATATGAATACAGCTTTGAACTCAGTTGACATCACTAACAGCAGCAGCATGATGATGATTGACTACCTAAACTATAGTATTACAGGCTTCTACTATAATGTACGTCCTGTTTGTTAACTTCATGTTCATTCCTGTGGTGGGTGGCCAATCAGATCTCTCCAGTGAGTAGCTTTGTGAGTTAAGGGGAATTTACTTTTTTTTTTTTTTTTTTTGTCTGGTTCGGGGGGAAATACGTCTTCTGTATTAAACTGTTGTTCATAATCTTGCAAGTGATATTTTCTTACTTTGGCTTGTGCATGAAGTCATTTCTAGACAAAAGCGACACCGGTCACACCTTATTTACTTATTTCACACTCACCATAGCAGCTCACTCGCTGGTGCTCACTCTTTGGGGTACACCAATTCAGTTACAGTTCAGACTTATGTTGGCTGCATAATTCTAGATTAACTATTTTGGTTGGCAGAAAAATCCAACATTTTTGTTTCCAGTATGAGTCAAGCTCTAAAAACATTGGATCCTACATTTCACATAATGTAACTCGATGGCACCTTTCATTAGACTTATGCTGCCTCCTAAATGCTCACTTCTTTTGAACACCTCACACTTTTGGTTTGTAATGCAGACTTAAATTTTAAAGGCTCAAACCCAAACTGAGATAACCTCGTCAGGGTTATTTCCTAAAACTTTAAATAGCTCCTCCAGAGCCACAGAAGACATTGTACGACAAGCTGAGTTGATGAGTAAACTGAACTGCACTGAAAAGTTCATTAGAGTTAAAAGTTAGTTAGAGTGCTTCAGAATGCATTGTATGAGGCTATATCAGTAAATGTTTACATTTAACCAAGGCAGCAAGGGTGTGTTTGTCTGCAGACATCTATAGACTGTAGACAAAGGCAAATCAGCTTTATTTATACTGCTATGCACGGGGGTCGGGGTGTTTCAGAATGGCATTCAAAAACAATCAATCAAGATAGAATAAAATTAGATTTAGAAATCAATAAGATACAGACAAGCAAAACCAATAAATAATAGGATTACAGTAACAGTGCAGTTACAGAACAGTCATGCGTTGCAAGTTGCCACAAATGCGAGAAAGGAAATGAAATTGCGGAAGAGAAACAAATCAATCAACGGTACAGGAAAGCATCAGAATTTTAATTTAGATGTGAAAGTCTCTCAAGTTGAGATGTATGAGATCATCAGGAAGCTGTGAGCAGCGTAGTAGCTAAAAGCCGTTTAATTCAGTTTGGTTCTGACTTGAGGTACTAACAGCTGACTGCTTTCTAAAGATCTAAGAGCCATGTTGGGTTCATATTCTTCAAGGAGATCAAAAATGTATTTTGGCCTGTGATTTGTAAACTGGGGAACTGAGGGAGTAAAGTAGGAATGGTAACAGTTGTTAACACTGATGTACCATCCAACATTGTATTTGTGTGCTGTAGTAGTTTGCGTGTCTCTCTCAGCTCTGACGTCCCTCGTGTTTTAAACCGTCTTCAGGCGGGGGCTGAGGTGGCTTCTTCTTCAAGGTTTCTGGCATGTTGCTTTGCGTCTTATCATTGTTTTGATACATCTTGTCTACTGTCCTTGGCAGAGGGAGTAGATGGGTGACGCGGGAAGTGACATACAGCAGGTTGGAGATAAACAGTTTTACCCCTGGCTTGTCGAGGCAAATTCCATCTGCCCTAAAAAGATGACTGCTGTTAAAATTGTCAATAAAGTGTACTGTATGGAGGGTACATGCAGTGACAATCCAGATTTCAGTGCTAACAATCAGCTGAATCTCTAAACTTATCTCCTGCATTCTGCAACCAGAACTTTTGAATTGGATTTTTTCTGTCAAATCACAGGCTTTCCTTGGGAAAGCAGTACATTTTTGGTATTCTTATAGCTTATGCCTTTTACATCTTTCATGGCAAATTCACCCCCAGTCAGTTAGCTTCCTCTGTATCCTTTTGCTTTCAAAAAATACTCTCAGCCCTTACCTTGCTGTGTGAGGATGAGAGGTTATCTAGGTCATCTGACTGGTCATCTGACTTGGCAGCAGCAAATCTGTTCTCCAGTTGAACACAAATCTAAGCCATGACTCTTTGCCTTCACTGAAGATCATTTTCAGATTTAAATGTGTTTGTGTCTTTTTTGGTTTTGTCTGTCTGTGGCTATAGTGAGTGCCTCTGTGGTCATTTTGAGTCTCTTCGTGGTCATTTTGCGTCTCCTTTTTGGCATTTTTATTGTATTTTTCTTTTTGACTCCCATTCAGTCATCCATCAACACCCAACATTCCTTTTGAATACATCCACTTGATTGTATGACTGAGACTGCTAAAGCCTTAAATCAGCTTAAGATGACCTTTGGAGATTGTAGATTTAGTCCCCTCCATTTCTTCACTGCCACTATGTACAGGAAGGATGATTACAGTGACCAATCTTGAAATGTACATACTGTATGTATTGCCTTGAGACATGTTTAATTTTTTTCAAGTCTAAGACACGCCACTAGAGGGCAGTGTTGCACCACTGATGATCCCCAACCATATGTTTTTGAGCAGCCTGCACCTGTTGCTCAGCCCCGCGCGTCAATCCTGAAACAAGAAGTGCTGCTGGCTTATATCACCTCAGTGTAGATTGATGTCTTTTATTATGCACTTTAGTGACAGAAAATGGCATTGACTTTTGCTCCAAAGTTTTATACTTTAGATGGAAAAAATAATTGGGCTCGATCAAGATCAATTGTGCAGCCCTCTTGTGGAATGTATAGCAGAGTAGATACTCAAGGACATTCATTTTTCATATCTTAGCTTCTCCGCTCCTGCGTCACTAAGCTGCATACAAATAAGCAGAGCATGAACAATTCACGCTGTGTATACTCTTGATTATAGACCTTTGTGGTGAGCAAAATATTGGAGGTGAGACACTCGCCTGATGAATGGAGAGTTGTCAGAAAACCCCAAAAAACAAGCCATCAAAAAAGTAATACTAAACATGAAGGCAACTTTGATAAAATGTGATGTAATATTAAAATTGATATGTATTTTAATCAGGAATTACAGTGTTAATCCAATCCACAATCCACCAGCCTTCATTCACTGATTCATATATTCATGTATATGTATATTTTGTGTCACTGTTAAATATAGTTAGATAAGCAGCCTGTCATTCCTGTATGCATGGCACTGGTTTCGCTTTGAGTTACTGATGTTTCCAAGGGAAATATTTGCATTTTTGGATAGAGGCAACAATCCATCATATAAACAGCTTTACTAATCATTACATCTAGGCATAAACAGCTGTATAATACATACAGTACCAAACGCTCTCCTCAAGGATATTCACTGAACCTTTTCCAACATTATTGAGGTCTTCAAGGCCGTTTGAGCAACAGAAGAGACGGCTCAATTACCGCTTGTTGTCTGTCAAAGATGTATTGTACCTCTCGGCCTCGCATATAGGTGCAATACATATCAAATGACAAGTATTTTGAGGCTGGTATGCATGCAGTGGCCGTGGAAACAAAAAAAAAAAGCCACACCTTTCGAATTCAGCGAGAAAGCACATTCCAGGCATGGGTGAGGGTGGATAAGATGTCAAAAAATACTTATGTTATTGATTTCCCACCCCAAAGTCATTTCAGACGAGGATACCCATCACTAGTCTGACCAAAGGTGTTTTTTTTTTTCTTTTTACACTGTTTAAATTTTTATTTTGCTTCAAATTCATACCACAACCTTGTGCAACGACAGTTCCAACATCGCAACACTGAGAAGCTTAATGAGTTTTGCAGGTCATTAACTGCTAACAGATTCTTTCCTCTGTCTCCTCACCTCCATCTCTTTTTGTCCTAATGTCTCTCTTGGCTTTTTATTTAGTCAAATATCCACTTAATTACTGTTGTGAATATGTACTCAGACTATATAAAACATTAAAGCACCTGAACCACTTCCATTGTGATTACATATGGGAAATTGCACTTGTTGATAAGCTTTAGTTTATGTGTAATCATATTCAACTCACACTTTTGTTCGTTTCTACAATTATCTGACAGGTCTACTTACTAGACTTTGCATGAAAATAGAGGTGCTAAGTTTATAAGATACAATGCATTGTTAAAGATTTTGGCTTATGACCCCTAACACAAAAAAAAAGCTGTGTCTGGTTTCGGGCCCTTGTCACGTTGCAGATGCCAAAGTAGTTCCACCAAAGAGAGGTTTTCCCTCTGAACTTCTCAGATGGTTTCATTTGAATAACTGTTTGAGGTGCAAAGAGGTAACTCTTTAGTGTAGCAGCACTCTTTTTTTTCTTTGTTCCTTTCTTCTTTTAGGATATGAATCATGAATCATCTCATGACCCTTCAAATTTATCTTGTGTCCCTTTGGAAGGGCACTACCCTTGGGTTGGAAACTACAGGACTTAACTAGCTCCACTTGAGCCAGCCACAACACTAAAATGCTGCTTATGCAGTGAAGGACCTGCATCAACAGTCTGATAATGTCATATATAATAATATATTAGGTAAATACTTTTAATACTTTAAGTACATTTAGCTGCTGCTTCTGTGCATTTACATAAATAGGATTTAGATTCAAGCTCCTTTACTTGCAATGTAGTATTTTTAGATTGTTGGTTGGTACTTTTACATAACTAAAGGGTCTGAGTACTTCCTCCACCACTGATGAAAGCCACTAAGTTGTCTATCTTTTTCATTTTATACTAAAAGGTATCATCATCCAGCAGTGGGCATGCATGAGCTATTTAATGTGGGATTAAATCATTTTTATTAAAAAGGCATTGATAAGTGCTGAGGAAGGATAATCAGTGATTGTTCAAGGGGTAAATCAGAAAGTGCAGTGTTATATGAAGGAAAACAAGACAGTCATAGTAGGTTTTCTTTGCATCAGCAAAGGGCTAAGTGTGTGGTTTGCTTCACACAGGCTTCTAAAACACTGCTGTCCGTGCTCGCTTTCATTAACATCAAGTGTCGAAAGTATGATAAGCAGGTTCATCTTTTCTCCTTGGCCCGCTGCTATAGATATAATCTAGAGGGCAGGGACATGCCTGCTCCTGTGTCTGCATGATGACAGGATAAGTGAGGATGTCTGAATGTCAGGAAGGGAGGATGAGCACCTGGTGCAGACAGGCATGTGTCTGGGCATAATGATGTGGCAGTCAAGATAGCAGGTTGTTTAATTTTATGAATTTATTATAACCTTCTGGATATAATCATCATTCATTTTCCTTGAGACTTCTTGTTGATGGCTCTGGTACTTACAAGTCCCTCTAAATGGCACAGACTTGTGCAAGCAGCAAGCAGCACATTCTCCCCAGAGGCAATTTGTTGATAACTGTGAGTCGATAAGTTTTGCATTTTTAATCCCAGAAAATTTCCCCCGAATGGAAAAGTTGTTATCCAGGCAAGTGAGTTTGTGACTCATATCCAGCACTGGCTTCATCTGAATGATGAAAGGTGAAAATTAAAAACTCTTCCTCCTGGAGGACCTGCAGTTCTCCTCAGCGTTGGCCTGTAAAGTAAAGCAGTCATCTATCCCACTGCCGTTCCTTCTGCACAGTCAAAAAAATAAGCTGAGAGTTGATGCAGAAGCAGTCTGGAAATATCTCTCCGACTTGCAGAAATGTAGCAATTCCTATCTGGATTCAGTGTTCCAAAATGTTGCATTTGCCCTTCAGCGTACAGGGTTTGACGTGATGTGCATTGCTGACTGTTTTTTTTTTGTTGTTGTTGTTGTTTTTTTTAACTACCATGAGTTGAAGAAGTGTGTCAGCTCCTTGCAAACAGTGTCTCTCCACTTGCACAGTTTGTAGAGAAACTTCAAAGGTGCAGGTGCAGAGCAGATTGAGTTTTTCTTGGAGCTGTCAATAGAGCAGACAAAGACCTGCAATCCACAGAAGAAACGTGTTGTGCAGGATGTGAGAGAAGCAGTCAGGGAAAACAGCAGAGACAAGACCAGTCAGTAAATCCCTCTGAATGGCCTGAATCCTGCCGACCTCCAACCTTATGTTAATTTTCCCCTGTTCCCTGCTGGGCTCCATCGCTCACCTGCTGTCCTAAACAACAACTTCCAAGTCTCTTTTGTTAAAGGAAAAAAAAAAAAGACGCCTCCTGTCTGATGCCCGAGGAACTGAGAGAACTGTTGTTCCCGTTTATCAGCTTAGTGAGAATTTACATTTTAATTGAATCCTGATGTTTGAGCCAAACTATACTTGCTGAGTAACTGGAGCCCCTTCAGAGAAGCAACTTACGGGCTTGAAATGTGAGTCCACTGAAGATGACAGCCAGTCAGAGCTGCTCACATTGAGTATGCAGAATTCGACTTCATGTGCCAAGATTGCTCATGCTGTCATCACCAGGAATATTCTTAGATTGTGTGTGTGTAGGAATATCACAAAACTACAGCTGGGGCTTTGTGTGTGCGTATTTACACATCAGCTTGTTTGTATTTTGATTAGTTTGAATGTGCCAAGAGTTTTCATGCTTCCATTGCCAGGGATATACTTGGAATGTGTGTGAAAAGACAGCAGGGAATTAGAGTTGGGCTCAAGGTGTGTGTGTGTGTGTGTGTGTGTGTGTTTGTGTGTGTGCACGTCTATGTCTGTGTGTTGTCTGCATTCTCGGATCACTCACAGATCAGCGCTCTATCATACTAATTAGGATGGACACATCCACTCCTACACTGTCTTTGATGTATCATGTTGGCCAACTCTGCTGATGTGAGAGATTCTGTCTAATGAGATATGAGATAAAACGATATGATTCGTCAGCACCTGTCTTTGTTTGGTCCACCTTTTACATCTTTTTAGAATATTATATCAGACAATATGGGGGCGCGTGCTATGGGCCCACAGTTAATTTTGCAGTGCTTTGTGGGTTTGTGGTGTTTATATTATTATACTTGTTTTGCATTAGCAGAGATCTGGTAAAGTTTATTAAAGTTTGTATTTTGTGTTTATATTTTCTTATTCCTCCTGGATGCAACTTTGTTTTACGTCTTTGTAAACTCTGAAGTGTAGGGGCTACAATTACTGATTGTTTTTTCGTGTTGGTCATAATCTATTCCCTATTATTCTCTCGATCAGTCAGTTAATTATTTGTTCTATAAAATATTGGACAATAGTTGGAAGTTCCCACAGTCCTAAGGGAATGTCTTAAAGTAGCTTCCTTTGTCCGACTAACAGTTTGAAAAAGAAAAGCAGAAACTTTTCACATTTAAGAGGCTTTAAAAAGCTCATTTATGGCATTTTTACTCAATTGTTTATATTGTTTGAATGATTAAGAAAACATCAAGTTATAATAATTTTGCAGATGAACTCATTCAATATTAGCTAATATCACAGTATTTAAAGAATTAATAGTTTGAATAAAGCTGCTAGAAACTCTGCTTGCCCATGTTCTCATAAGACAAGCAAGAGTTGTCTGTTTGAAAAAACATATGCTCTTCACATTTTCTCTTTTGACTAGCTATTCCTATCTCAGAGATATTGTTCTGTCTTTTTTTAGACGGAACAGTGGGAACCAGGTAAAGAGCTATACTTCCTCTGTGTCTCATTCGCACCAGTATGGATGGCTGAACCCATTACAGTGCAATTAAAAAGCTAATTTCAATTGTTATTATTACATTCTTCCCAGACGGTGGTACCTGCAGCCTTCATCCAAGCTCTGTACATTGTAACAAGATAGTGATTAACTGCTGCATTACCACACTGATAAAGAGCAACTGAAAAGTCAAGAGCATAAATTGAGCGACAGACGTTTCCGAAAGAAGCCATTAGGATTCTGACTAATTACATCAGGTATGACCTTCCACTCTCATTGCCTCAACCCAAACAAATAAATGTTCCTCTATCTGCTTTTATGTGCATATGGAAATAAAAAACAAAGTTGTGGTAATAGGTGGTAGCAGCGACATTGTAACTTAAGCAGATTATGCTTTGGCGTGACACTGGAAAGTGTTATCATTGTAACAGTAAAGCTGATAAGAGTTAATTAACTGATAATGGCACTCTATTCACTGAGATGAAAGTCAGTGAATAGAAATGAAAGGGTGGGAGTCAAAGAGAAAAATGGTCGTTCTGTAGATCTCAGAGAAAAGCAGATAATTTTATTCCCCCTGATTAAGTTTCACTTTGGGATGGCATGAATGCCAAGAATGCTGAGTAATCTTTATCACAGCTGCCACAACAATGACCTAAACCAACGAGTATGAATTTCATCATGTCTGTTTCTATACAAATTGCACGACAAGCTTCTTGGAGAAAACACTACACCTGTCACATCCCAGCCTTTGATCTCTTGATGATGACCTCTTTTATTCACTCCTACTCTTCTTCTAAAACCCAGCATAAGACAGCAGAGCAAATCGATAGCAACAGCACCCCCCCCCAAAAAAACAGTACATTTTTGGGGGGGAAGTAAACTTAACACGAGGGCAAGAAAAACACAATTCTTCCTTCCTGTATGTGCGGCTTTTGATCAACTTTCCAGCTGGGCAAGTCAGGGGTTTTATCGGCTCTATCCCCCTCTCTCACAGATGAGAAACAATGTGCTTTATTCCATTACACTCTAAATCCAATCTCATGCTTCACGCTCTGTAGAAGAGTAGCAGAAAGAGGGAATGAATGAGATGGCATGGGGAAATGTTGACACAAATCCCACAGTCCCTACGGCGACACCACTCGGTCATTGGGGTACAGTTGAGGGATTCTGAGCAATTAACCAATCAATTAAGGGGTTGATGGGACCCCTGTGTAGCTATTATGGTATTACATGTGGTGCTGAAGTGAGGAGTGTGCGCTTGGCTTGACAAAGCACCAAATTCTGGTTGTTTATTCATTTAGTTGCCTATTGCAGCCAAGAGGTCACACTTGGGAAATCAAGGCCCTTCCTGGGGGAGAGCTTTCAAGTATACAATTAAGAAATAATTAGCATTTTGCTGCTTAAAATGTAGACTTGCACATAAATTGTGTTATGTTATCACCATAGAGGGCAATAGAACACACTCTGGTCTTATAAAAGCGAATGAACATTTCTGAACATGACTGGTTTGAGAATGAGTGTCTCTAGGATCCTTCCATTACTGCTGTTGACTTTCCCTGATCTCTCTGATGAACGCCTGAATTAATAATGGATCGAGAGGAAATAAATATTTAATTCGTTAAATCTGTTGCAAACAGCTTGTAATATTCACTGATCTATCTCCAGCATGATTCGCACAGTAATATAATGTCTTTAAAAGGACATACGCCTCTGACCAAAGCAGCATTCCCCTTCTGGCACCAGTTAACAAAATGTCTCACATATGGAGGCATCACAGTTAGGTGTTGAACACCGCAGAGTGCTGAGGAAGCTGATATATATGACTAATTGCTGTTGAGGCTGTTACTGCCACAAAAACCTGTCCACAATCAAATATTGAATATTGAAACATAACAGCAGGTCTGCTCACTGCAAGCTGCAAATATTAACTAACAACTATTGACGCCTGCACTGGCTGATGTCGCTTAACTCACTCTAGGATTTAAAGTGGTTATGATTTTTCATAGTCTAGACTGTAGATTGAAATGTCTCCTCTCTGGTTAGTCATATTTTGTAACTACACTGTAGAGACAGTTTAGAAAGTCTCATTCAAATCAAGATCTCTGAATTTAATTAGAATGTTCAGCCGTGCCAGCGCTTCACTCACCATTTTGTCCAGATTAAAATGTCTCAACAGCTATTGAAGGGATTGCCATGACATTTTGCACAGACATTCATGGTTCCCAGAGGATAATTCCTAACAGCTATTCATTTAGCAGCAACAGCAAATTGACTTTTTTTTTGCTCTTGGTTAAATACCTCAACAACTACTTGGTGAATTGTTATTAATTTTACAACAGATATGTAAAGTTCCTAGAACGAATCCTAATCACTTTTGTGATCCCCTGACTTTACTTCTGTGGCACTAGCAGGTCAAAGTTTTCACTTATCATGTGAAATATCTTAACTAACGGATTGGCACATAATTCTGTACATTCACGGTTTGCAGTTCCAATTCTAATGGCTTTGAATATGTCATGTCTTTTCCTCTAGTGCCACCAACAGGTTGACAAATTGATTGCCTTGAGATTTGACATTTACATCCCTCTTCATCCTTCACTTTCCAAGTGTCAACATCAGGTCAAAATTTCAGTTTATCTTTGGATTATAACCATATACATATAAAACTAATCATATTCCCATTATCCTCAGCTGCACTATGTGTTTAGTGGAAACACACAAATCACAGCTGCCTATAGAATCATGAATATTACTTAAAATAGAAACATGGGAGAATTATTTAGGTTCATGTTGTGGCCACCAGTGATAATTATTTTAGCTTTGTTTCTGAGAAATCATGTTTCGTCCCTCAATTTGGCATAGCAGATTGCTCAAAACACTACAATACCCATGAGCCCCAGCCTGCGCTCCCTTGGAGAAACCAGTCAGAGGCATGCATCCAAAATGTACTCAGTAAAAACTATAATTACTGAATTCACTACAAACTGACCCAGATATTAAAAATGAATCGATTTAACCTGCGGGTTGTGTTTTTCGATTTTTTAGCACCGTAATCTTGAGCTTCCACCCACCATTAGTGGTGCGTGTCACAGTGTTTTAAGCCAGGTGATATGATGTTTCTTGCCAAAATGCATCCTGGGAGTTATAGATAATTTGCAACTAAAAACTTTTTATGTCCACGGGGCTGTATCTTTAACTTTTTCTTTCTTTCTTATTTTTAACACAGTTGTTAATCATTTGTACTATTGATTCAACCAGGAAAGTTTCATGCAAATCCAAGCTGCAGGAGAGCTCGAACTGTGAGTTACATCCCAGTGTCTATTGGAAAAATGAATGGAATTTTTACTTTCAGAACCAAAATAGCCCAAAATAGACATGTCTACAGAGCTGCTAGTGTGGCTGTAGACTTGTTAGATTTTGAGCAAACCGTTCCACATTTGTTTGTTTGTTTGTTTGTACTGATATGTTTATGATATTGTAGAATTTAAATTAGACATTAGGAAAAGCTTTAAATGAAAATGACAGACAGGACACCTCATATATAAGCTGAGAGTTGTTCAGTTTACTTGTGTCACCACCTCTGAAGTCTATGACCAATTACAAGAATTGATTAATTAGGTTACTTCATTATTAAGCAATGCATACTCCCCATTTAACACAGTCACACCCCTCTGCACACCAGAGTGTGTTGTTTGGAAAAAATTTCTTCCAGCGTTTTTTTTTTTTTTTTTTAATCTAGTGCAAAAGCAATCAATCTGGCCAATTCCATTAAACCATTATAGACTATCTGCAGTCCCTTATTCTCCTTTGGATTCTTGCTTTTAGAGGCACTTTACTCCACATGAGCTGTCTGTGTATAGTTTGTCTAGCATACCCTGACTGAAGTGTTCAGACGTTTGCTTTCATCTTGTCCAAAGGTATTCCTCAAAGATGGGAAAAGGTGAAAGTGACTCCGGGAGGGGGGTGAAAAAAGGGTACGTTCAAAGCCAAAGCAAAAGAGTTTCTTCCTTTACACCAAATGGCCTAAATTTCCCAGAAACAAGCAGGTGCTTCCATCTTATAATGCCGTTTTGATGGTTCCCGTTCCACTGTGTGCTCGCTCTCTCCATCAGTAGGCAGAGCAGCTCTTCAGGCAACTTCAGAAAAGTCTGTCTAAATATATTCACTTGTCATCACCCCGATGTATAGTTATGTCTTCTTTGATAAATGGAAAAATGAAATCAGACTGTACCTCCTCCACACAGCCCAGTCCAGCTCTGACTTCTAACCTCCGACTGGAGAGCTGCCAGTAATTGAAATTAATTAACTTGTCCAAAGTGAGGCAAAAACAATTACCCAAGCACCCCCTTGCTTGTCAACAAAGCTCGTTTCTCATGAGAAGAATGGGTAGTGTGTTACAGTCCTTTGCGGTTGGTCCCTACAGGAGATGTGCAGAGATGATGGATGTCTGTATTTCCAATCGGTGCCTCCTTTCTAATGAGTTCCTCTGCCATATTGCAGGTCATTATAAAAGCCAGGATCTGCATTACTGAGAATAATAAGAAACGATAATATCCCGGTAATGAGTATGCTTATTATCAGTTAATGCAAGTTTTGGTTGCTGTTGTCGGCCTTGCTGGTTATTGTCCTTTCTGTAATGTGGCTTGTGGTTTATAAAAGTCAGTGTTATCTAAGGATACAAAAATCAGCTCTGTAATATACAAAGACTGTGCAACATTTACTAATAGCACACATATTTCAATGTAAGTTAAATATTTTCCAGTGCGGTTCAGTTTCCTCACTTTGTGTGCATCTGTTCAACTGCCAAACTGTGGAAAGCCTCCTCCGATTTTTTGACATTTTTCTTTTCCGCCACAGACCTGAGAAGCAAACATAAATCAATGTTTTCCAAAAACTCTGGAGATGGAAAAGCAGCGTAGCGAGAAGACCAATCTTGATTTCCTGTGCGACACCTGCTTAGGGTGCATCACGGTTCACGCAAATACAAGCTCCTCTCTGCGCTGGTCAGTCTGAGGATGTAGGTGTGTTTAGTGACTACGTGTGAGTATCAGAAGGACAAAGGAGCAAAGTGTGTCATACACATCTGAGAGTGTGTGCATGGTTTTGCACATGTACACTGAAAAATCAAGTGTTTATGAATGTAATAAACAGTGCATATGATATCTGTGCCCTCGGTTAGGCCTGTGCATATATGTCTTGAGAACAGACAGTTCTGTGCAGTTAGAGGCCAGTGAAGTCACCCTGAAACACAAGATGGTGTTGAAAGAAACAAATTGCTTCTGCTGGTGAGCGTTGGTGAACAATGACTTTGGTCCCCTGTGGCCAGGGGGAATAGTGTACAGTGTATTTGTCTGCTTAATCTGTGATGTTGCATCAATGGAAACCTCCATTAAGGATGAAGTGAAAGAGGTGAGAAAGCGGTCGTGACTGCGGGAACATTTTCTCCAGATAAGATGATATTTTAAGGTGATGGCATTGCCATAGCAATTCAAGGTCCACTTTAAAAATACATTTTTAGAACCAAGCATGCCCACAGTAGGTACCATATAGTGATTCCTATGTACTCACTGGACAATTTCAAGCTTTTTAAATGAAATATGAATCTTTAATTGAATGGTCTTCCCCTTTTAACTCTGGGTCTGTCTTCAAAAGATTACAGTGCACAGGAGATGGTGGTAGTTTTCCCCACTGTGGCTTCTCTGGATTATATGCGCCTTGAGTACTTACATAAGTGGCTTTATTTTTCTATCCATTTAGCCATGGGTAGCTTTTGCCTACTCTATCTGCACTTAAATTGCTTTTGGCTTCTCAAAATTACTGACTGGGAATAAAATATCTTCTTAACACAGATGAAAATCAGCAGACTGCACTCTTTACTATGAATGGCGAATGCCATGCCCAGCAGTCACATACATAATTGTCCTCTACAGCCTCACCCTCTCCATTTTGACATTAATTAATCTGAAGCAATCTCCAAACTGCCCATGGGGCCAAGACCTCACGCCTCCAAACCTTCAATTCCCATGATTGAATTTCACAGAGTTCATCTCTCCAGCCCTTAACTTTGCCACTTCGCTAATGGTGATCGAAAAAAAAGGAGGAAGAAGAAGACAATAAAGAAGAAGAAGAGTAGAAAAAAAAAGTCTCACCATCAGCCGTATTCTTTTTGCTATCCATCATGGGCCATAGAGGGGAGGACAAAGACAAATACAGCCAGCCAGAATCTGGACAGAAAGCGAGAAAGATGACCCCCCTGGACTCTGGTGCTGCATTTCATTATCTCACTCAGTCCATCCATTCAGTACCTTTGGATGGACTGAGCCCCCAAAACACTCTATCATACCCCTATGCTGCATTGTGCCGGACTTCTTAAGACTTCTGTGGACTGGACAGACCCATAAGAAAAAGATAAAGATGGAGGAAACATCGATGATGATGTTATAAGCAAGGACAGGGAGTATGACAGTGCCAATGCTAACGTGCTAATGTTTAGCAGGGTGTGGGTTTACCATGTTTACCATCTTGTTAGCATGCTAAGATTTGCTAACTGACGCTAATTACAAAGTGCAGCTGGGGCTCATGGGAATGTCTTTAGTTTTGATTTGGTCACAACCCAAAGTACTGGATAAATAAAATGTTTGACCCAATGATGGCACTATATGTAGATTTAAATGTCTGTACCAATTTACATTTCAATCCACCCAATAGTTGTCAAGACTTTTCAGTATGGACTGACCATCAGAGTGTCATTGCCATCCCTACACCCATGACACTAGCATGGCTAAAAGAAGTTTCACCAACTATTATCTCTTATTTCTAGCTGATAAGTTAGCACCCAGAGAGAGACTTCAACCTCTTTATAGTTTTGCTGAGTCTGTCACCTCCAGAAGTGCTGTTCCCCCCCTGTCGCAGACATACTTCCTCTGACACTGTGACAGTTACAGCATCATTGTCCAATCCTTGCTCCTGTGGAGCGTGGCTGTGAAAGTAGGCGTTGTGGAGTCCTGGCACTACAAGGCCCTGGATGCTGCCACTGCCGCTGCCACCGCTGCTGCTGCTGCTGCTGCTGGGGGAACAGTAAGGCTGAGTAAGCCTGAGAAATCACACGGCTTTGGCCCTGCTGCAGCGTGGGATGGCTCATTGAGTCTGCAGGTATGGAGCTCAGAGTGAGGAATGACTGCAGTCTTTCACAGCTGGCCAGCTTCTCACTCTCTCTCTCTCACCCTTTGCCATCTTTTCACACTCTCCCACCCTCTACCCCTGTCTGTCCCAACTTTTATTCCCCAGCTACTTTTCTCTTGTGACCAAATGACCAAAAACAACCTCTTCTCTCTCGCTCACCTGTACTCTCACCCCAGCTCTGAGTCCATCAAATGGGCAGTCGCTCCTGCAGTCATGCCCATATCCCAACCTTCCACACATGAAAATATTGCATTTATGTGTCAGCAACAGTGTGTGTGTTTTGCATGTCCCAGTGGTTAACTGGTTGGCTGGCTGTATTTGCAAGGTGTGAGCTGACCTGGGGCCTGAAACAGCAGAGAAACTGCACGACAGATGGCGTGTTTGAAAGAAAGATTTTGGGGGCGGGCTCAGCACCGGTCAACTGAGGTTTGGCACGAAAATATGGGCTTGGTCTGCTGTTTGCATCACCCCCTTCCTTCACATCACTGTATACAGACACACATCACATGCACACAAATCATTACACATGCACATGTTCTCGAGAAGGAAACACAACAATGACTAGACATGCAAGGGAATATTTTCAAATTAGTATTTTGTCCTGTCATATTCCTTTCTCTCCATTCAGATAAAAGTTGGCCTTCAGTTTCTTTCATCATGACATTACTTTGAAAATATCATTTGGTCACTGCATTTAGTAGACTAAAATAAATATATATAAAACTCTTTTTCTTCAAAAAGCAAAGAGATGAAACACTACAAACACACACGGCGACACACATGAGCACACATGCACACACACACAAATACACCCTGCTGAGATCATGTACAACCAGGTGAAATATAGGAGGCTCCATCTGAAACTGATTTTTTTTTTTCCTGGTTGCCTGGCAACTTGAGTTCGTTTGCCTGACATCAAAACAGGAATGCTGAGCAACAAAGGTGGCCACACACACACACACACAAACCAGAGGAGGCTTGAATGCCAGTGTAGTTTGATTCATTCTGTCTCAGGCCTCCCATCAACTAATGTACTCACAATCATCCATCACAGACTCCGATGGCGCGTTCAAAGACACTGCATTGTTTTTACTGATGAAACGTGCGGCGCAGCTCATACAGCAGAGCCCCCCCCTCTCTGTAGTGTCACTGGAGCTCTGAGCAGGTTATGCTTTTTGGCCTTGAGCGAGTAAAACATCTATTGTATAGGAGAGCAAACCATGCAGAGTAAAAGAGAGTCTTAGACTCCTGAAGCAAGGAGGATAGGTTCTGCAGGTCGCTGCACTTTCAGAGGAAGAACAGTTCCACTTAGTTTATTGTATCACCACTTAAGTCTGTTGTTTCTTTTTGTTTCCTCATCATCCTATTTGTCAAGTACTGTCGCCACCTTTGGCATATCTCCAACCAATCTGTTCTGATCATTTAAGAAAACAGATCTGCTCCCTGTGCGCACCGAGAGAAGGGAGAAAAAAAAAGGTTACCCACGCATTTCCCAGAGTTGCGCGGAGGCCACTTGAAATGTAAATCTCAGCTTTACTTCTCCCCCATCGTGGGTAGCGACATTTTTATGAAAATTACCTGATTTGAATTTAGATGTGCGGGTATATGCACGGGAGCTGAGGCACGTTCCCTTTTAACGAAGAGGCGTATTAACAGGCTGTTGTTGACTCCGCTCCGTGTCTGTCAAAAAGAAAGACAGACACACTTTTTTTGTGTCGTGGTCCCCCCTAAAGCTGTGTACGGCTCTGCTCGGGCTTTTGGAGCTTGAGAGAGGCTGCGTTCATTCACTGGGGGATAAATAGGTAATTGAACTGGGTATGTCACTGTTAAAATGCACAAAGGCTCAGAAACACAACGCTGTCACTCTTTCTCTCTCACACACACACTCATATTAGACATGACACATGCTTTCTTTCTAAAGAGATCTGTTTGCTGCACAGAGTACAGCTGACTGGTAGAGTGAAGATTCTTTTAAATGTCTGTTTTCTCATTTAAAACTACTTGCTCTCAGTTCACTTCATCCACATTTTTGAGCAGCTGGGTCGCAGTGGTTGCACATATGCATGACTAGAGTTCAAGCCCCACTTTTAGTAAGCAGCCTCTCTGCTGAAGTGTCCTTAGATCTGTTACAGAGAGCAGATATTTTGTAGGTGACATTTAAAAAATTGCCGCTGGAATCTGTAGAGCACCATATTTCCCTGAGGTTAAACTCTCCAAATCTCAATCATCCCACTTGTAGCTGTACAGCGGTCAGTGTGGCTGTGTTCCTCCCATCCACCTGCAGGACAGCTGTGCGCCGCTGCCACGTACGTCTCTCTCCCCCCGCGCCGCTAGAGGAGTGTGGACGCGCGAAGTGGGGGCGCACTCCTCCAGCTCATCAAAAACCCTGCTCGTGAGATGCGCAGCTGTGACTGAGAGCGGCATTGGACACATCAGCCACCTCCACTCCTCTTGGCCTTTTTTTCAGTGCACGAGCACTGACTGTTTTAGTTGAGGGAAAGTTTTGTGTGTTTTTGTTGTTGTTGTTTTTCGGTGCCGCTGCTTTTTTTTCGCACCTCCCCACTCGAAAGAGCGGAGGCATATTGTCTGTGGCGCAGCGCGACAGTGCGGGTGTCCGATTACAAACCGTGCGCCGAGGAGCCACCGGGCACAGAGCGCTCCTCTGTGGGGGCAGAAATAGCACACGGGGGCTCCGGAGGGAACGAGAGAAAGAGAGAGAGAGAGAGAAGCGCAGAGGAATCTCTGCAAAGGGAGAAGGAGTTTTACCGAGGTCGATTTCTGGCAAGAGACACAGCAGAACTGAGGATATTTCATCTTCAGCTCATCTTTATTTTGTGTTTCCCCTCCTACTACTCTTCTCACCGGGACAAGACACACAGCTTCGCTCCCTGCTAGATGAACGGGAGTTGGGCACCTCACTTGGTAAGACGAAACGTATTTTATTATGGGTTGTGCACTGGCTTTTCTTTGCTTATTAAGATGTGTCTCAGGCTTCTGCAGCCCGTGCGTATCCAAACGCAAGGTATTTGTTTCTCCCGAAAACAAACCAGTGACTTCTCTTGCTTGTCATGTGCCATACTGTGCAGTCACATCCCCTGTCTAAAGACGTTAAAAGCATCTTACAGAATGGGAGCGTGCCAGCATCTTGCAGGCAACATACACTAACCCACAAATCCAAAACCCCACCGCGTAAATAATCAGTTTTTAGAAGTTTTGCATTTTGCTTTGCCGTTTCTGACCACTTGGTGGTGCTGGCAGAGTGCAGCCTTTCACCAGGTCCCCGTCTTGAGTAGAGCTCTCATCAAATCTTTATATTCAACAAAATCACAGCGCTGTTTGGCTTCTCTGTCCTCTTTCAATATCTCATGACAACTGATTAAGATCTGCTGTCATAGCCAGCAGCCTCAGAAGCACAAATCCTCTGTATTCACTGCAGCAAGACAGAGAAGCCCGAAATATCACTGGCTCTGTTTTTTTTTAATAAAAAAAAAAGGAAAATAGTCCAGAAAATGTCTGTGCACCAGTCCTGAAAATCACTCAGTGCCTTGACAGCCCAAATGCAAATTGGGGCTTTTTCACATTCAGATGTTTTCTGGTTAGCTTTGGTCTTTTTTCCCCCCTGTGCTTTTTCATATCTGTTTTCTAACAAAGCTGTGTTTTACAAAAGGCTGTAGAGCTATTGTCCCTGCTTCTGTGTGTGGCTATTAAGGTGTTTCTTTCTGTCTAAACCCTGCATTATGTTTTAAACCTAAGATTTTCATTCCATTTACTCAGGTGAAACTCATGTCAGAGTTAAGTCTACAAAGGATATGAATAGAGTACATGCCCTGTATGTGACACCTGGATTGTATACAGTAGTAACAGAGTTTTACATTTAATGGAAGTAAATAGATGTGCTAAGCTTCTATTATTCTGCACATTACTAATGGAGGTTTTCGGACCCTTCAGTCAAACATGTCAAACTTCAGGCTGCCCATACAATAGTAGAGCCAGAGCTGAGTCCTTGAAAGTTTTTACCCATGGTTTTGTGTTAGTTATTTGAATAAAAGCTTCATTTGAACTTTTATTACGCTCATCAAATTATAATATTAAACATAAGGTGACATTTCGCTTTAGCTATAGTCACTCTGACAGTGTACTATTTGTCGGTGAGGAGGTTCAAGAAGATTACACAAGTGAAAAGGACAGTGGTAAAAGCTCTACTTCTGCTGCAGGTGAAAACATGATTGGTTTTGGGAAGGAGATAATATATGTGGTTCAGGTGCAGCATGAATTCAGTTAGCTTGCGGCTCTGTCCTTGGATCTAACCATCCCTGCAGCACGTTTGGGTGAACGCTTATCTCCAATCTTGATCACGCCTATAAGTGCACGATTAACCAAACATAATTGTTAACTAAGTCACTTATTCACAGTTTTTTTCCTCTTCAAGCCTGGGGCATGCATCTTTTTTAGAAAACATGCAAATTTTTACTCAGATGTTGTGTCCAGGGTGTAAAGCAGGAAGCAAACTCTTTTCCATTCCATTGGTATTCACACAGGTCTGTGGTTGTTTTGGTCATGCTGGCTTCTGGGACTTGAAAGCCGTCGTTCTGATAAACACAGTTCAGCTTTCTCTGATCGTATGGCCTCAGACCCATGAGGATGCTGTGGCTCGACCGTCCTGTCACACTGTGCTTACCAATGGAAAAAAAGTGCCCCTCATCCAGATGGTGGAATCACTTTAGACTCGCAGTGTCCGGGCCTTTATTGGATGTCGGATGCCAAAATCCCCCAGGAAAAAAAGAGAAAAAGAGATGAGAAAGAAATGCTAAAATGAGAGTGAGAGGGATGGTGGGAAAGTGCAAAATCAAGAAGAAACCATGTGACATGTTGCCTTTTGGCAAAAAATGATAATTTATATTGCAGCTGAAGTGCTAGAGAAACACTCCATGGAGAAAAAACAACATTAAAAGTGCAATGACTGGCTGGTTATCGTATCGCATTGTATTGCATCGTATCGCATCGCATTGCATCGCATCGTATCGCATCATATCGCATCGTATTGCATCATATTGTTTATTATCTTGTCTTGTCTTGCGTCATATCATATTGTATAATATTGTTTTGTAAAGTATAATTTCACCATAAAGTGAACATGTTTGGATTTTGGACTCTTAGTCATACAAAACAAGACATTTAAAGGCATCACCTTGTGCTCTGTGAAACTGAAATGGATTAGTTTCCAACATTTATAGACTAATTTATGAATCAGTTCATTAACTGGCATAATTTTGATAAGTGATTAATCGTAAAATTAATTTTTAAGCAAAATACCAGGTTCACACGTTCTGTCTTCTCAGATTTACTATCTTTGGGTTTTGGACTGTTGGTTGCATAAAGTAAGAAAACTGAATATGCCAGCTTGGGTTCTGGGAAAATGTGATTTGCATTTTTCATGTTATCTTTTATCTGACACTTTGTAGACAATAAAAATAACTGATTAATTGAGAAAATAACCAGCAGATTAATCAATAATTGGAATAATTGGTATTTACAGCCCTAAAGCACATTAACACTTCCACTCCCGTCCGGTGGAGTCATTATAGAGATGAGCAGCAGATCCAGATGAGCTCATAACATGGAAACCAGCAACACATTCCAGCGCTGAGTGAAGAGCAGCATATGATTAGCGTGATTGATATTTGCACTGTGTTGGGAATTTGCCCGAGCACTGACAGAGAACACCAGCACAAACACAGCAATTAGACCCAGCCAGGAGAATTCCATGATGAAAATGACCCTAGTGGCCTCGGCAGGCTGTGTGGTCGCTATGGAGACCGATTGAATGACAAGCCCATTGTCGCCGACCTTTGTGATTCGGCATCCCCTCGGGGGTCGAGCCCTGTTGGGAGCGAAAGCGAAAGGCATTATCATGCACATGTAAACTAAACAGCCATTACCCTCTGGCCCCTCTGTGCTCTTTAAGGCCCTTTGGTTACTTATTTATCTGACACCAGCAAGATGGGGCTTTTGGATAGTTTGTCCCTGTACACACTGCCTCACAAAAGATCTGGCTTTATTGGCTGTGAATTGCATGGAAGCCCTGATTGTACAAATTCTCCTCAGTGGATGATTTATTGCTCTTATGCAAGTAAACTTCGGAGACTCAAACAATAGCTGAAGTGGTTTGTTGTACTTCCCTGCTGTGCTTTGTCCTCTCACTACCACAGGCTATTTATACATCACAACCACTTTGCCATTATCACATCCTTCCCCTGTTCCTCCTGCCACTTCTGATTTTAAGACTGTAGTAGTTCCAGAGAAGCATCCCACATGTTAGAAGACACCGATTCAAAATATTTGGATTCCTTTTTTTCGCTTTTTGGGGCTTTGTGCTTATTTACCACCATAACAACATTTTAGATACATTTCTGACCTATCCCTACATAACAGAGAAAGTTGCCAGGGTGAAGGTAAATAGTTCTTCCTATTCTTTACTCACTATTCTCTCTCATTTAGTGAGATGGTGCGATGTTGCTATGGCTACTTCAAGGTTTGCTGCAGGGGATTTGAGTGCCCGTCCATCACAAAGGGAAAGAAAATGTTGGCAAAATGAAAGTTTATCACCCATGCCACTTGTCTTCTTTAAAGGCCAAAGTGTCATGACGGTTGCCATAGACATCGTGAGGAAGCTATCAAGTGGGATGCACAATGTAACCCCGTAGCATCTGTTGTTTATCCTCACAAAAAAGTCTGCATGATGGCTACGTGCTGCCATACAGAGCGGAGTCACATCCCTTACCTGCCAAGGTCAGCTCTGAAAAATTAAACAGGCGTGATGCCATTATTTCAAAAACACAGTGTGACTTTACTTTATGTTAAGAATTCTATACAATAAGGGTACACAGGGGTAAAATGAAAGCACAGTGCGCACTCAAAGTGAGGACTGATTAGTGAAAACCTGGAAATGAAGTGGTAAAAAGTGCTTGTGTAGAAAAACACACACACACACACATCAGCTCTCTTGTGGGACAGATCCTTGTAAAACAGGCACAGGAAGCTGTGGTAATTTCACACTGCATGCTAAACAGCAGAAACAGCACAGGGGCAGGTGTAGGAAATAATTTGAGTTCACAGTGCGGCACAGGCAAGCGATATGTGATCCTGGATGCTCTATTATTTCTGCTGCCTGGATCCAAGAACGAATGTCTGTGGTTTGAGTGATACATCTAGTTTCATGTCCGCACGTCAGAGGGAATTAGCACTGCTAAACCAGCCACTCACTCGCCAGCACTGTTACACTACATTAGCTCTGTCCCTCTCTCCACTACAACCTCAAACCCCACTCAAATAGCAGAGGAATCTGTCTTTTAACCACAATTCCAGCACGGGAAGAAGAGGGAGACTCTATTTGGGTCACGATTAAATAATCCCCAAAGCCTCTTTTTCACTGGGGATCAAGCCAAGAGGATGTTTGAAAGGTTAAACAGAGATGGATCCAAACTTCTGTGACAACAGGAGAAGCGATTATTGTAAACTTATTTAAGTTTGGAGTTTCTTGTACTTTTCTCTTTTGCACTTGTATGGGTGTGGGGATGTAGCGAGAGCGAGCAATTGAGGGGAGGAGAAGAAGACGGCAGTGGGGAGAGAGAGAGTGCGTTGAGGTGTAATGAGTCAGGGGAAAAGAGGTGAAAAGAGGATTTTAAAATGAGAGATCGAGGAAGAAGGAGTGAAGAGGCTTTGCTGGTCTTTGTTTATTGACTGATTGAGTGCCACAGGGCCATTCGAAGGGTGAAATGAGTCATGAGTTGTCACCAAAACACACACAGAGATGCACACATACACACACACAGGGAGTAACGCATACTTTTTTCCCGTCTCTGTGCTGTCACCCAGCTGTATTTCTCTGGAAGATGAATGACTGTGAAGCATGAATGAGAGGATCATTTGATAGCAGCGCTCAGCTCGTATATTTCTCTTTTATAGGAGCTTCTTCTTTTCAGGCTGCAGCTTGTACTTCTGAGGTGAAAGCAAAACTGGACTGCCTCCTGTGAGACTTTGACGCTCTTCTCTATGTATAGTCACGGCTAAATTAGCAGCCTGCACTTATTACTAAAGCAAGTGCATGGGTATGTGCTTTATTTATTTGTGTGTCGTGTGACGTTGTGTTTGCCACATGTTTTTCATATCAGCAGGAGGAGGTGATGTAGCTCAAGTCTTTCGCGGGATTTGAGTTTTTTTACTCCTCATGGGACGCAAACCCTGCGCCTTATCTTTATAGAGCATATCATTATACGATAAGAAGCTCTTTTGATGTGATGTGTTTGGGACTATCTGAGCTTCATCTATCGCAGCCCCGCAAACAACCAGAGAAGCTCTAATTTGATCAGTGAAAGGATATAAATACAGAAAATCCTTTAATCTCTAGCAAATGAAAACATTTATCTCTACTTTGAAATCATTATGAAGGAGTAATCAGAGCAATATCCTCGAAAAAAAATATTCAAGTTGCAAGACGATGCTTCCCTCAGCAGATGAATGAGAAAACCAAATTACAGAGCGTGCTATATTCTTTTTATCCGACCTTATGTGAAAGTTTGCGATAGCATCTAAAAGATAAAGTGGCCCACTACTTGTAGTTCGGCCAAGCAGGAAAAATGGGAACGAAAGAGAGATACAGAGGGAGATTAAAGGAGAGATATGAAGAGAGAGAGAGAGATTGGACAGTGCAGATAGAGGTGAAAAGATAAGAACTAAAGTTTCCCAGACAAAGAAGGGAGGTGCCTGGTTTTTGAATAGAAAGAGAAAGGGCAAAAGAGAGAAAAAAAAGAGGAAGAATTATAAAGAGATAGAGTTGACAAGCAGACAGACAGGCTGAGTGAGTTTGAGCAAAATTGTTAAATATACAAGCGGTCTAGTCGGTCCCCGGATGCATCTGTCTGCTGGATTCGTCTGTCACTGATAGAGGTCCTCAGAGAGGGAAGGACAGGGAGACAGGCAGGACAGGACGGGACAAGACAAGAAAGAGGAAAGCAGGCGCAGGGAGCAAGGCGAGGAAAGACAGGAGAACGATACAGAGGGAGAAGGAAGATCTGACAGAGGAAAACAAGACAACAGAAGAGGAAAGGAAGGAAAGGCGATGAAAGGGATGTCTCCCTCAAAAACTCCTCGCTTTTGCAGTTTCAGTTTTACTTACTCACAAAAATCTCTCCGTTCAGTGTCCTCTTACTTTAACATTCAAATGTTGACGCCACTTAAATCCAAAAATGTCAATATGCTCACCTGAACTGCCTTCAAACTTCACTTTGCACTCCAAACAAATAACACTTATGAGAGGCAGTGGGTGAGTTGGGGACGTGATGCCCTGGGTATCGTCTCTCAGGCTATATAAAATGGTGGAAAGTGTATTTACTCAAGTGCTGTACCTGTGCAATTTTGAAGTACTTGTACCTTACTCTACTTTTTCTTTTTAATGTTACTTTATAAGCATAGATAAATGTGTACATTAGGATTTTTCATTAAAAAAATGTGATGGGCTTTAAAAATAGAATGCATTATTATAGATTACACAAATGGTTCCCAACTTTTTCGGCTTGTGACAACTTTCAAGAAAATCAGTGTCTAGTCTCTCTTTCTCTCACATTGCAGTTGAGAGAGTGACATTTCAACTCTAAACTTCTCACAATATTTAATTTAAATAGCTGCTTTAGACCAAAAGAGTTTGCACTATACAATATTTCACAGCTTTATCTTGTGGGGGCACATGACCCCTTGGTTGAGGTCCACTGGACTTAACTACCTCACTGTATAAAAAAGAATATAAGCTACCTACCTTTTGACCAGCTACTCACTAAAATGCAACTTACACACACTAATAATGTAATGAATAATAATAAATCCATCACAAGAACTTTTTTTCTAAAAGAGCAAGTATTTCCCTTGTAGTCCTGTAGGACATTTAGCTGTTATTGGGGCTTTTTGCAGCCTGAGAGGAAGACTGCAGTGCAGACACTACTCAGGGCTGGAAAAAAAAAGAAAAACGCTGGCACCTTCTCTGCATGTTTTTCATGTAAAAGAAAATGTTTAATTTAAATTCAGTCGAACTGAACATCAATCAAGAGGAGCAAAGGTGGACATACAGCGTCAGTTATTGTAAAGCATCAGATTTCTCCCTAGGAACTAAACATGATTTTAAATAAGGTTGGCACATTAATAATGCAGCAATTTACATAGCATTTCACTGAGGGACCTCTGACTTCATTGTGTCTGAAACCAAACCTATGCCCTTGAAAGAAAGGCAGAGTAATAAGCAAGAAGCAAGTAAGAAAACACAGTCTTCAGGTCTTAATGTCAGACTGCTCCCTGCACACACACACCTACTGCATCTGTTTTCCGAAAATGTCTGCAGTCACTACACACACACTCCAGACATGAGTCTCTCATGAGTCACAGCCTTTAGTGGTCTGCCCGTAGAGCATGAACGCGAATGTGTAGTCTACCCCGGTTGTAGATACAATGCTGCCTCAGTTCTGAAGATGAAACCACACAGAGGATGTGTGGTCTGATGTAAAACCAGCAGCAGTGAACAACAAACCACTTATTATTTCTTCTGAATAACACTTCATTCTTCCCTGAATAAACCATCAAGAAGGAATAAGCTCTCAGTCAGAAACTTGGCTGCCTGGCTGTCTGCCAGCAGTGAACACCTTATTTTGTTGACTACACATTTACAATCTGCTAAGCTGGCTTGACTTTGATTATTTTTTAACCTCTGTGAAGTGGTCATTTGGAGTTGAATACTATTGTACAAGAGTGGGAGTTTGGTTTCCAGGGATATTTTGTTATGGAACATTAAGTCTATTAATAGTCTAGCCAGGTACTGGACTTCAGCGATAAGGATATCAGTTGCTGCAAAAGACAGTGAAGTAATTCTAGAGGTATTGCCAGGAGTGTCTTTTTTTTTTTTTCAAAAACAGTGTTGGTTGGTTAATACAGTGGTCTGATTATGCTGTTCATGAAACAAGAGAATGTTTCTATTCTCCTGCTGTGGCTCTATTGTGTTGCTGAATTCCCCCGAGAAGTGAGTTACGTTCAGGAGTTGTGCTGACTTGCTGCCTGCGCTCCTTCCTCTGCGCTGCCCTGTTGGGACTGATGTGGATTGCTTAAAGATTCTCTGAGATGTAATGTGTTTTTCCCTTCTCCTCCTTGCTCTTGCATAGAAAAGAAGAAAATACAAATAAACACCAAAGCGCCTAAAAACACACACATCCCAGCGTACCCAGGGCAACAGTTTGAGGTGGTGTGCCGTACGCTGTTGTGTTGTCTTAACAGAAGAGACGAGTGTTAATCCCTGCAGCATCGTAAAATGCAGAGCGAAATTTGACAGAGAAAGAGGCGGCCAGATAGACAAGATGAAATCAACAAATAAATCTCTAAGAATAAGCAAACCAGAGTGAGTCGGGGCGGTAGCAAAAATATCCCTGCATATAAATATGAAGAGTTTTAATAGTTCTGCTGTTTATTTCGCACATTCTCAGGTTCATGTATCAGGCCCCCGGAGGTCAGCAGGGTGACGCCGAGTAGCTGAAAGATAAGGCTCCAATTTCACTTTCTCAGAGATGAGTCTGCTCCTGCTGGCTGACCTCAGCTTGACCAGACATGACCCCTAACCCTGACTGTGCCCTCCTTTGCTGCCCTTTTAAATAGATATACTGTACATGTATCTGTGTGAGAAAGGTTAGCAGATGCACGAAAACGCATGCTCTTTCACAGCTTGTCGTGAAAGCCAGGGACTAAGAAAAGAAATGATCATTTTCCTTAATGAGGATAAGCCAAGATCATCTCAGTCAAATCATTGTAAATGGAGGAAAAAATTGATTTTGTTGCAGGAAACCTTTGCAGTTGTCTTTGACTTAAGCTGTTGCAGAACAGTGAGGGAGGGAACTCCTACGCAGAGGATAAATTTCCTCTGGACTTGCCATACTGTAACTCTTTGTAGCGGTGCTCTTGTTGTCATTAAAAATAGACCTCTGCCCCTCTGAAGCAAGGGCCCAGTATCATCCTGATCTATTTTGTGCTCCGTGCTGCTCCCCTAAGGCTCTCTGGGTAGAAAAGTTCTCCCTTCTCTGCAACAGTTAAGGGCAAAAGGGGATTCTTTCCTGCAGGGTTGACGTCTTTTTTATTGACTTTAGAAAAGCAGGCAAGAAGGAGTTGTATCACATAATGCAGAGAAGAAACTGTTGCTAGAGATCAAGAAGCTGATATTTGGGAGGTAATTGTGCGAGTAAAGATTGTTGAGCCCCCCCCTTTAAATGCCTCTGCTGCTGTTACAAAACCCTGACATTAGTAGCTGGAGATCTACAAACTATTTTGAATTGTTTTTAGAGAAAGGGGGATGTTTTTTTCTCCTTTCCCTTAAGAACATTACAGCTGCAAACCTCCTCCTCACCCCGCACTGAAAACCATAATATTAATAGAAAACTTTATTCATCCCCAGAGGCAAATAATCCTTTTCACTCGCCCTCCTCCTGATATAGGAGGTCATAGTGCAGGGATGGGATGCAGTAACTTACCCAAGGACACCAGCAACCCTTGGTTTTAAAGTCAGTGTTGTGTGTTAACGGGTGTGAAACAACAGCGGTTTTTGGCTTCTTGAAGCCATTTCAGTCCAAAACACCCACAGGCAGTGGCAGGTCTCTCTGCACACAATGAGACCCACTGTAACCTGCCATTGTCATCAGCGGAGCTCTGCACACCCACGCTGACTCCCTCCCTCCCCCCAATCTGAGCCCCATGTATTATAATTAACACTCTCTCACTCCAAATATATGTTTCCTCTTGCCTGCCTTTAAAAATGTGTTTTTTTGTTAATTGCATATGTGCACACGTGCGTGCTCCCTGTGTGATTTCTCACCCTCTCGTGTATCTGGGCTTCATCAGTTTTAACTGATGCAATTATAGTAATTGGCAGATTGCAGTCACTTTATTTCGTCTCTGATTCACACTCTTTAGCGCTTCTTAGTTCTCTTTTCCCCCTCTCTTGCAATCAGAATCGATGAACTCCTGCGTCAAAATGATGCCTTTCAGAGGCTGCAGGAGCCAGTGAGGTGTTGCCAAATAATTAGGAAATACCTCCAGCAGAAAAGGCTAAAATATTTATTACACAAATAATCTACATCCACATCTAGCTGCAGAGCCTGATTACTGTGAAGGAGGTGAAGGATGTTAATTGCAGTGCACAGTCACATGATTTACAGCTATTGTTGTAAAGCAGTGGTACCTAAAGAAACAATTACACAGATCATACTGTTATTTCTGCCCACAGCGGGTGGACTATAATTTAGCCACACGTCTGATTCAGCGTCTGGTCCCACACAGTGTGTCACTCAGAAATTACCTGTTTCTCACTCTTTTTCTAACACACGCACCTCCACACATAGCCCCTTTGATACACTCTGTATAGACGGGAATGCAACTTGACGGGGAGATTAATGAAGTTCATCCAGCTGTGTCATTCTCCTGAGAACAGGCAGCTTTCGCACGCATTAGATACATATCTCCACAATTTCAACAAGATGAATGTTCACACGGGAAAGAATACATTTACAGATGGATGCACAGCAATAGTGGGATGATAAAAGATGGACAAAGTAAGAGTGGACACACACTTGGCGAGCTGGGAGGTTAAGAGGTAACAAAAGTTGGAGTTTAGCACACCTGGAGGCCACATGTGGACTCCCCCGTCTGTCTCCCCCACCAGCGTCCTGGGCTGGAAAACTCCGTCGTCATCATTATAACTAAGGGTGGAGGGGATCATTAAGTCATTATTTATGTGCTTTCTGCTGTTTTATCACCTCCAGACACAGTCTCACAATGCAGACACCCACACTCACAGCCCCAGAAGAATAACATAATTGTATGAGGCAGCCAGGGGGTCCCGTCTAGAAAAAGTGCAGACATTAACAGTCTGGCCCAGTTGTAGACACGACTAAGTCACTTTTTTCCTCCCTCTCTCTCCTGTTAGGCTCATTTACACCTTGTATTGTTTATGTTTATTTACACCCTGCTCCCAAAGTGAACCGTCGCGCCCAGGTTTTCTCCAGTTTGAGGAATGAGGTAGCAGAAGGGAAATTTTAACAGGCAATTTCCTCTTTACAATAACAGTAGTTTTTGCTCGATAAGCCTGGATAAAAATACACCACAAACAGAGCGCTTTAAGCTGCCTCTCAACCAGTTTTGGCCTCTTCTCCCCCCGCAACATGTTCTACCTTGTAAAAGCAGCTGGGTTGTTGTAGGTAGTTTTGTGCAAGCTGGTTTATTTCAGGCTGTCTTGCCATGTCAGGGGGTAAGCTTGAATCAATTTTCAGCCATTCTGCCATCATTTCATACTATGATGGATGATTATAGTCATATGATTGCAGTTTACATAAAACAAAACGAAAAAAAAAAAAACATGGTGTGTTTGTGGAAACAGAGACATATGGGGTAGAGGTGGTCTAAGAGACTAAAAGACAGGGGGAATTGGAGTAGAATTGGATGTTAAACAGACCTGCACTGTGTTCCACCTGGAGCTGCGGCTCCTGTGAAAGGCCATGTAGAGTCAGCTCTCTGGACACCGCAGTCCCAGATACTCTGAATACCGCTGTTTCCCCTGGTGTTTCCTTTCCTTTTAGTTTAAAAGAGAGGGGAACTGTTGCTTTTCCAGCTGTGCCTGACCACCCTCACCCCTGCACCTACTCCCCTGTTGTTTTCATGTCCTGATTCAATTACCTCTGTGGGACCGCTCTCCTGACACATGACATACTGGACTGGACTGGACCGGAGAGATGTGAGGAATTGCTACTTTTATGGCATGTGGTGTGTGTTATTTATGGAAATCCAGCGTTTCGTAGCAAAGCCACACTTTCCAACCCTTCTTGCCTCTCGCCTCTAAACTCGCTCCTTTTCTTTCTTTCCATCTAAACCCATCTTCTATTAATCCTCTCCATTCTCCTCCCCACTCACTGCTCCTTTTGTTCCTGCCTAACCTCTTTAACCACCCCTCTCCAACCCCCTCTATCCTTGCGCCATACCCTAATTTCATCTCATCCAACCTCTACTCCTCATCCTGTCCTGCATCTTCTCCATTCTTTGTTCCCCTACTCCTCTCATTATGGCAGGCCCTCTCCAGTAATATACCTCAAGTGACCCTAAACGACTTTCTCGCCTCCTCTCCCTCTCCACTCTTTTGCTCCTCTCTTTACGTTTTGAAGAGCAGGTCAGTGTGAGACTGAAACCATTACTTCGTCATGTTTCAGACTTTCCCAGACAGCCGAGCTGCCTGGAGCCTCCAGGAATCCATTGGCAGACACAGAAATACATTCACTCATATGTATGCTCATAGGGACATGCGCACATATATACATTCTACCATATGCTCCCTTGAAGAAAAATAATATACGCAGCAAATATATAATATATGCAGGCATCAAGGCAAATTCGCTGCAGTGTTCAGCTGGAGCATAAATCACAGTGTAGTTATAAGACCCCGTCACGCACGCACACATTTAAATTTACTATGACTTTGTCCACTGACCGCACACACCTGAACAATACAACCAGTAGGCGATATGAGGAGGTATGAGGAGGGATGCCGTCCCCCACGTGGCACAACATCACCGACTTTCCCGTCTGATCATTTGCGTAGACAACGACGTAGTGGAGTGAGCTATCTTGTCGTTACTATAAAATCTTTGCTCAGCACGTGGTTGTTTGAATATGTCGACAAAATGGACAGGAAGCTGAATCCATTGAGGCATGACACAGGTAACTAGAGAACTTTACTACCAGACTGTAGTTCAGTCTAATTCATCCTCCTGTGTGGTTACGCTACCTTTAACAGCTGTCGTCCATCGTGATGCCGCTTAGTTTCACTAATTAATTAGTTCGCCAGCTAGCTAAGATTAACTAGGTAGCAAAAACAAATGCCTTTCAACCGTTGAAAGGCATTTGTTTCATTTCACTTTGCATAAAGTCAAAATAAGCTACCTCTGCTTTTATTTTCATTGCAAGATTATTTCAGTGGAGGCAGGTAACATTTACCTGTAAATATCATTTGACCCTCTGTTTACTTTCTTCACTGACGCAGACGAAACTCAAAAGATTGAATCAATCAGAGCTCAGCTTTGCGAAGGGGAGAGATACAGGACAAGATGAGGAGACTGAGAGAAAAATAAAGAGAGGTGATGGAGCTAAGAGAGGAGGAGCAGGTACTGTTCACTGTGTCCCAAGACACACAAGCATTATGTCCCTGCGCTGTTCAACACTAACTAAAGCTTCTTTGGTAGTTAAAGTGGAACTTATTTACTCAATTTAACAACACAAACCTAGCAGAATCAAAGTGTCACTGTATTGTTCAAATATATTATTGTATAAAACACATTTAGGTTCTGTACTGTGTCTCAGAAAATAGACTTTCTTAAAATTAGGAATATGGTAGAGATTACAGAATTATATGAGGGTAATCAGAAATAAGCAGATTTGTGCTGAATAATGCTAAACTGCTGCTAATCTGCCGCTAATGTTGACATTGTAAGGAGGGTTTTGTTACTATCCAGTTATATTAAAAATGAAAAGCCCAATTAAACTCTTATATAAAAAGTACAATTATAATGACTTGATTTGGGAAGTTGTCACCTTAAAACAAACTTGACTAGTTGAACACAATACAGACCAATGATTTGGTCAAATCCAAATGATCCTAAGACCCTATGAAAGAGGGAATTATGCTTCTGCACAGATAAGCATAAATGTCTTTGTGTACCTACCTACACAGAGAAGGGTGTTATGGGTAGCCGTGGGTTGCAGAGGAGCTGACACACACACCTACCAAATGATAACAATGTGTCCCAAGTGATCTATATAAGAAATAAGAAAATCAATTTCTCTATAGTTCAAGGCACTTAATGCTGTCCATTGTCATTGTCTCATCCATTTATGTTGAATTGCATTGTAGAGCCTGGAGAAGCATTATTATGTACAGATTCATATGTCAGTAACACAGTACATGTAAAAGTACCTAAAAATATGACTTGCAAAATACTAGCACTGTAAATAATGATTATTTTCAGTATTAATTCAAGTTCTGATTATTTCTAGTCTGTCAGAGAATAGTGAGAAATGTCCATTATGAATTCCTACAGCCTACAGCAATACTTTATGATTAATCTGTGATGAAAATTGTTGCAGATATTTAACTCTGTTCAATTCAACTCTACAAAACGTGCACACTCTCTTTCTTCAGGCTTATAAAAGCAAGAGTAATTTGCTTGCATAAGAATCACAAATATGCACATGCCATCTCTACACATTGAGGAATAAATAGGATGAGATAAACATCTGTTAACAACACACCTAGAAGTGTTCAAATGTAACACAAAAATAAATATAAGGAAGCGCAGATGTAAACTCGCAGAGGAACATGCAAGTAAACATAAACTGATACAAGTGGGTCAGATACACTCACACTAACAAAGAGGCATTTCAGCAGTAATAGATACATTTGGGTCAGGTAGACAGCTGTACACACACACATTTTAAGGTGGTGAAGAAGCCATGTGCACATACACACAAAAACACATGCAGACAGGAACATCTGTTTTTGGCCTACAATCAAGCCCAGATAGACCCCAGGGCTGGTGCGTCAACAACGGTGGAGACCACACATTATATGCGCCCACTATTCTTGCGACTGACTCCTGGGGATTTAGAGTGGTGAGGGGGTATTAATCAGTACCACAGCCTGTAATTGTTATCATAATGACACAGGAAGGTATTTCCAAATTAATATGTGCCATAATTTTGGGGAAATTTAGGTCAGTCGACCAAAATCCGTAGAGCTCAGTGTCTTGTGTGGATCTTAGGTGCTGTAATGTGTGTGTGCTGCATGAATATGCATCGTGAGGGCAAGTGAACTTTTTCCCTTTTTTTTATTTCATCTCTGCAGTAATTTGAGACAGAACCTAAACATAGAATGTGAATTAATATATAGAGTTAAAAGTGATGATATTCAGCTTTGATGTTGTGCCATCAAAGGCGTCGTGAAACTGCATGGTTCAGAGGGGCAGCATTGCACCGAGCTGTATATTTAGCTGTGAGCTTAAATTAGACTTGTCACAGCTATAGACACATGCCATACCAGCCCATGTGCGTCTTCATCTGTCAGGGGGAAGTTGATGTAGCTGTTGCTGCTGATTAGATGGTATTGTTTTTGCTACTGGGTGGCACTCTGGGAGGGGTTGTAAAAGCATGTATGTATTAAAAGAGAGAAAAAAAGGAGAGAAAAATTCAAAAGGAGAAAAGTATAAAGAAAGACAAAGATTGCCAGTGTATGTTTGCGCTGTAATGTGTGCGTTTGTGTCAGTTTGTCCTTGTATTGAGCCTTCATTTCAGGGAAGGGAGGACACAAAGCACCTGGCCCATACCTGCCTTATCAAGTTAGTGGAGGAGCCTGCAGCTATGAAGGCTCAGAGAGTTAATACTGCCGCAAATAGAGACTACAGCTCCTCACTTTTGTGCCGGAAACCTTGGAGTTTCCCCCCACAAAACTCATTAAACACCAACATGAAGCCTGAAGCCGCTCTGTGCATTTACACACACACACACACACACACACACATACACACACCTGCTCTCCTACAGTGTACCTGCTGACACATGCATTCTTATAACAATTATAGACCATCGACCCGCCTCCTAGCAAAAGAGGGGATGGGTTTTTGATAATTCTATCTTTATAGTTTTACCCAGACGAAAAAATGTTAAAGATACACTGCATCGTCTGTTTGATATGTGATTTGTCCCAACAGATAGCGTCTGTGATCTCACACGGTCTGATTTTTTCGGGCTCACAGGCAGACAGACAGGATGTGCATTCTCGCTCTTTGTAGCCCTTTAATCCCTGTCGCTCTCTGAGTTTTTTTGAGGGAAGTGATGACACATTATCAAAGTGATTTCTATTTTATTTCATGGCTCATTTAGGTCAATTAGAGGAAACTTGGTTTGTGTTGTCAGTGTTTTGGGGGCACAGTGGCACTGAACCCCAAAGACTGGCAATTAGATGCCTGATTGTGATGTCCTTATATATTCACAAATGTTTGTCGTAAAGGGTCTTAAAAGGCTGTGTTGTCCACTACAAGGCAGTTATGACATAAGCTGAAAAAAGCATTGTTGTTTTGAAGACTATGTGGCATGTGTGTATGTGTGTATGTGTGTGTGCTTATTGTACAAAAGCATTTTACAATGTCAGTAAATGCATTTTTATATTTCTTAAAGTCACCATGGGTCGGCTTTATATGGTGACATTTAGTTATTAATATCCTAAATTACTAAAACAATTGGCAGTACCACAGGCGCTAATATTTGTTTTCAAAGTTTATTTAAATTTTGCTGTTAAGTATTAGACCAGTTTAGGCAAATAGGTTGTAGCTGTCAGTTTCCTGGTGATGCTACAATACAATCTGCCATCCATTTCCTTATTTAATCCCTAAGGTGTTTGGTCTGTTGTCAGAAAATAGTGAAAATATTCCAATAACAGTTTCTTTAAGCCCAAGGCTGACATCTTAAGATTGCTTGGTTTGTCTGACTACCAGTGAAAAGACTCAAAGAAATTCAATTTACATCAATATAAGACAAAGAAAATGAGCAAATCTCCATTATCATAAAGTGTTTTTGAAAAAGCAATGATTCACATCACTAATCATTAATCAAAATAGCAGTTATTTTCCGTCTGTCAGCTACTGGATTAATCGACTAATCTTCTCAGATCTAATAATGATAGTGTCTCAATACAAATGTTAAAATTTTGTACGTAGCACTTTTCTGTGCTGGTGAAATATGACTTATAACTGGAAATAACTTCTAAGTAAAAAACATGAGTTAGTGGCCTTGAATTGTTTTGATAGAAACAGAATACATAATTTTGAAAAGGTTTGCACAAATCCAAAATGTTCTCTCCAAGTATCGATTGCAGTGCCTGTGATACCAGTCCTCTCTTCTTCACAAATCTAAAATCTGTATCCTCACTGCATGAAACACACTTGCAGTGAGATGATGTTGTTGTAATGGATCAACCTTGGATAAATATTTACAACAGCCTGACCTGAGGGCAGGCACACCATCACCTTCACCTCGTCTAGTATACATAACACATGCACTTTATGCTGTGGGATTACTGGTGCTGTAGACCTTCCAAACAGTACTAAATTGATGCTGCATTCAACATCTGGCAAAATATGTGAAAATGCATTGTTTATCTTAATCACATGCTTCTTCATTGAACCAATTCACCTGTGCACAGCCATGTATGGCCTTCTTCCTTCTCTTCATAAACCAAAACTAACCTGTCTAAATTTCCTGTAGCGCCACCTGCGGGTCAAAGTTTTCACTTGTATTTACTTTCAAAATGACTTTATGACAAAATGAAATTCTACTTTTAGACAAACAATACAAAATCAATTATTTGTTCCATTAGCTCTGCCAGATAGCATTGTCAGCACTTCTGCTTTCACAGTGAAGACTTACCATTACTTTCATATTAAAATGCATGTATTGTAAAGCACATTCAGGAAGAGAGGATTTGCTGAAACTGTATTTACTGTAATGTGGAGTTGTCATTTCTAGCTGATACTTGATCTGTTTAGTATGGTCAGGATCTGGGCAAATATTGATCCCATGAATCAGGCCTAAAGACAATTGCTCAAACCCTCTTGTATGTGTGTGTGTGTGTGTGTGTGTGTGTCTTTACTTACCTGTGTATGGTCCATGTGCCTGTGATTTAATTTTTTCCCTACTTTACATTCCTCTCGCCCCTCTGTCCATCTATTGTGGCATGTTGATGATTTAGCAGTACACTGGTGGAGTGGATTAACTGTGCCGTTCACGCTTTCTGTCTGAAGTTTCATGCTTTTGAAGGAGGGCAGAGTGTCATTGATCAGGGAGAGAGAGACAGTGTGGAAACATTACAGTGAGACATGATTAGTAAGAGTGTAGCGTGACGCGCCGAGGGATCAACATCAATAATGACACCCGAAGAAAATCTGTGCGAGTCTTAGTTTTTTTTAAATTTCCCTCAGAAGTTTGATGTCCCCCCTCCTGTCCTTGTCTACCAAGTGCTTCTCAAATGCATCAGCCCCCCCCTCAATGCTGCTATGAAACTGCGTCATACAATCTGAATTTTATGGCTTCCTGTATGAATGCTACAAAGACAAATTTAAATTTGACAGCTACACCGATGTTAGCAGTTATCATTTAGTTTGGTTAACGTTCGCTACTACAACTTATATCACCACGAGCATTTCCTTATATGAGGGAAAAGCCCTCATTTAACCAGCTTTTCTTCCCTGGCATGTTGTCAACTTGTGCTCTAATTCACTTCTTCTCATGACCTTCCAACTGGCATTTACCGAGGAAATCTACCTGCACAAAAGGCTTTGTCACAGTGGTTAATGAGCACATGGTGAAGGACAACCTGGTCATTAAACCTTTGGTCCTAAGCATGTAGATAATGACATCTATTGATGTGGGTGAGATAATGATGGGGTCTTACGTGATGTGATCTTAAGCCTTTACCCTACAGTAACACAGTTGTGTTGACTTAAATGAGTTCAGGGGGAAACTAGGGGTTGATAATGCCTTCAGCTAGCTATCAGCTGCAGTGTTTTATAAATAGATTGTGAGTGGTGAATATTCATGCTGCACAGTAGAGGACAGCATTAAGGTTAGTACGCTATTTTCAACCAAAAAAAAACTTAATAAGAGATGTGAGCTTAAGCCACCAAGCAGAGTTTGTGTGGCACTCTGTAGAGACCGTGATGAAGAGAATGTGTTTGATTGACATTATCACCATTTTGTTGGATATCATAAGGGACAGTTATGACCGTCAAGTGAAAAACTCATTACACAGACTTCACGATGCAGCTCTGTAATGCTGGACATCTCCCCATCTATTAATATTACTGCCCCTCCTCTTCCTCTGCTTTCGCGGTTTTACCCCTCCGAGGGTGTGTTGTGCGAGATGGGTATGTTGTTGTGCTTCTTCAAAAACAGCCTGGCCTCTCTCATGGGGAAAATACACTGGATCACACAGAAGGAAATGCAATTACCGGCTCCCAGCAGAATCCTAATCACCGAGCCCTGATGTTAAAAGTTAGCCTCTTTAATGTGTTGAATTTCAAAGACGCAGCACAAATCATTTGATTTACTCACTCCCATCTTCAGAGGATGTAAATAAGCTTATTAACCAGCCATTTTTAATATGTGCATCCTATGACCTCATGTGGAGCAACTGACTTCGTTCAAATAAGGTCTCGCAGGACTCACCAGTGAAATTAATGTATTTAGAGTGAATGTGTTTATTCAACACTTTTTTTTAGAAAATGTGAGAAATTCTGTTGGTGTGCAATTGTGGATAGCAGGTTGGAGTATGTGTGGGTGTGTTTTCACGGTGCACCTGAACAAACATCAAACTTATCCAACTCAGCACCCTAAAACTTTAGGTTTAATGTTGACACAACATATTACTTAATGCATAGGTGCTTGTTAAATGCCACTATCTGTTATTATACATAAAATATTCACAGTGTGGGTAATATATATATGAATGTAGACTCAATACAAGTGCTACACCTCTTAATTGTACCACTGACTAATAAATCCTTTCTTCCGCACTCCAGCTGCAGGAGAAGAATCACTGAAGTGGTACATTCCATAGTTAGACAGAAGTTAGTGTTAGCTGCCTTAACATGGCCTTAATAGATCCAGAGACACAAGTTGCCTTGGGCTAAGGAGTGCAGGTTGGTTCTGAAAGTGGCTACAAGTCTCTGGTGTCTCTATTTTTGAGGAGCCTGTCAGAGTGGACTAGTCCATTCAGCTCTTGGTGAAACACAATCCTTCAGACTCCTCACTAGCACACAGAAAAAGAAAAAGAGGGTGACAGACAGAAAGAGAGAGAGAGAGAGAGTGGCGAGACAGAGGGAGATGGGCCTACATCTGTTTGCTTGGTCTAGCAGAGACACGATCACATCGGATGCCTGCGGGCTCCGTCTCTGACTCTGCTCCTCTGTTGTTCCAGTTTACCCTTGGGAGACATCTTCAGGGGAGATGGAGACTCAGGCAGGCACACACATGCACACACACACGCAAAGACCACTTCTGCTGCATCCTTTCTGTGTTAAAACAGCTGCCGTTAACCAAACCCATCTCTTCCTATCATTAATGCTATAACATTCTGCTATTGTGACTGTCTCTGGTGTTAACGGGACAAATTACAAAGGCCAGGCACTCAACAGACACACACCAGACACGCAGACACGCACACATGCACATGCCCGGGTAATTAATTGGTTCCAGTGGAGCCGAGAGCTAATTTACTATCCCTCCTGCCACATTTCTTCAGATACAGTAAGACGAGTCTTCTCAAGGCAGCTTCCTTATGGCTCCCTCCCCATCTGTAGGTCCTTTATGTGTGTAGTATATGTGTGTTGTTGTTTTTCAGGCATATAATTACTGAGCTGTAGGAGTTGGCAGTCTGTTAGGCTTGTTATCTTGGATATGTTGATTGCAAGAAACGTAGGAAGATTGATTATAGTACACTTCTCCCTGCCTCCTGCCTTCCTTTGGCTTTGACCGATGGGGACTTTTGTCAGTGATGGACCGGAGTTTAAAAGAGGGAAGAAAGGTGATAAAATGTGTTTTCTGCAGCTCTTTATGTTGTCATGGAGATTGGACAAGAAATGCTGAAAAAACTGTTTCACTATGAAGGTCAGCAACATTGTCAGATCAAGACCACTGGTTAAGAAAGTAATCAACACTTTTAGTAAAGTAAAAGTATAAAATCCACATTTAATAATACTCCGTTAGAGAAAAACTGCTGAATTAAACTTTTTCCTCAGTTTATTATATAGCACTAAACACACAACACAGTTGATGCAAAGTGCTTTACAGCACACAAATGTATAATATTTCTGTCCTGAACTTGTGTCTTAGAGTATTTTCTGCAGTGCTTTAAAAGAGTTATACACTTTTAAAAAGGAAAACATAGTGACAAGAAGCAGACACAGTACCTGTCCTCAAGTACTATGAATAAGGAAAGGTTGCCATATTTTTTTCCTTCTATGGAAGTCCACAGCATTACAAATTACGTGATTTTCAAGGGATCAGTACACGTTGAGCACAAGATATATAGAAAAATAAAGATTTGCAAATGTAAACTTGACATTTGTTTGGAGCCAGAAAGTTATCTGTCTGCTTTAACTATAAACCATCATCCTTTGGTACCAGCTTATTTTATGTATTGCATGAAAAGCCTTAAACCTGCAATAACTGATTTCTTGGATACTTGTGATCCATTGTTCAAAAATACTGATTATAGTAGCTTTAAAGTAACTGGGCTATGAAGAGTGCAATAGTAAAATGTACAATATTTACCTTTGAATGTCGTGAAGGACAAAACTATTAAAATGCATTCAGAATTTATGCTGAAGTACAGTCATAAGTAAAAGTACATTTTTAACTTGCAGTCTCTGCTGTTGTAGATTCAACAGTACATACTGTACTGTCGAAACCGCTGTACGTTTACAGCAAGTGTAACCAAAAAGGCTTGACCTCCCCTGCAGTGGAATCTATCTGTAAGAGATTTCATCCATCATTCCCTGAGTCATCTTCTGTCCCCACTAAAGTTGATATGATTGATTATGGTATTAGTAATTGGATGGATCAAAACTGCAGGATTCTGTGTGGAACTAAAAAAAAAAAAAAGTCTCCACTGACTGATTTCACATTGTCAGCTGAATGAGAGGAATTTACCCTTGGATGACTGTAATTTTCTTTTCATTTAGAGTCTGGTTAGCATCAAGGTAGAATTTCATTCTTCTGTGAGGCGTGTGTGTGCCCTTTTGGAAGCACAGATCAATGAGCTGGCCCTATAGTTAGTAGTTACCCTTGATATTGGCAAAACAGCAAGTGCCCTCACTGCTCTCTTCACCTCAGAGGTGCTTGTGTATTTGTGTGAATGGCAAGTCAGTTTCAGACTTTGTCTGTGCACAGCTGTAGACAGTGACAGTGTAATTTTGCTCCCAGTGAGACAGTCGGCTACCCGTTAGCCAAGCATGTAATTAAAGCTTTAAAAATGTCACCATTCCTCAGTGCTGGGCTTTATGCCCCTTATCGCTGCAGTCCCAGGTGAGTGTGCATGTGCCTGTATGAGTGCATGAGTTTAATGTTTGTGTTTCCTTCGTGTGTGTAGTTATTTTCTTGTAAGTCTTGGGTCATCCGCTGTCTTGATCAGGCAGTCAGATGACATCTTTCCTCTAGTGTGGATTGGCCCTGCTATTAAACCACACAGAGAACAAAAGCTTTGAAGCTGAAGAAATCTTTGATGCCAGTGCATTACTCAAGCAGTTAACTGTTGAGAAAATGACAGAAAATTCTTCAAACATCCACGGGGTGATTGTTTTGATCATCTCTAGGGTGAAAAAAAATGCTTGCAAATCAGTTTAGGGTTTTTGGGGTCTGTGTTAATGTCAGTGCTACCTCAAAATCAGTGATGACTTTGCAACCGAAGAAGTACCCCCAAAACTTTATATAAGGGGGCTGGCAGCAAGCAAACATTTGCTTTCCTGTCAGAGAGGTAACTTTGTAGTACCTTGCTGAGGTTGTTATGGAAATATCGTCTCTCAGTGAGATGTAGTTTTTGGGACAGCAGTGACAAACTCTTGTTTTCTTCTCTGAGATTTAAGCCACTCCAGCGTTCAAGGTTGTTGTGACAACTTGCTCTCTGTGAACAGAGCTTTCTTGACACTGAGAGCAGCTCAGACAGTAGCCTGAGGGCCTGGACTACGTGTCAGAGCTGCTGTCTCAACAGCTGATCAGTGCCTGGGTCGGCCACAGGATTTTTTTTTTTTTTTTTAACAAGTTGACATTTTGTTATACAGACATCCCTCAACAGCATCAGCAGCCGCCTGGCTTTAGAGGAAGAGATAGAGCTCGTGGAGTAATGTTAATTGGCACTGAAAGGCAGAGTGTGTGCTGTCTACCGATCCTGATGAAACTGATAGTGTCATTCCCCTGTCTGCACTGCATGTTTGTTTATGTGTTGAAATTCTTCAGGGATTTTCTCTCTAAGAAACCCTTAAAGGAAAAGTTCAACATTTATGGAAATACATATCTTTGCTTATTTGCTGAGAATTAGATGAAATGATTGATACCTCTCTCATGATAAATGCTAAATGTAAAGCTTTTTCCAGTAGCCAGCTAACTTAGCTTAGCACAAGTGTGGTAACAGCTAGTCAAACAAAATCAGCCTGCCAGTACCTTTGAAGGACAATGATTAACACGTTGTATGTATGTAAAATTAGATTTTACGTGGACTTATATGTAGAACAATTTCTTGTTTGGGACCAGTTACTTCCTGGAGTCTCTGCTATTTGTCTGGCAGCTGCTCAGAGCCAAGAAATAGAATGACCCGTAACACCCTGTAACACCCTTTTACACTGGTTTTTGTACGGATTAAACAAAGGAGATATGTGTTGTATGTGTTAATTTGTGAGATTTAGAGGAAAAATCCTCACATTTGAGAAACTAGGACCAATTTTTTTTCATCACATATTTGTTTAGTATATTTAACAGAATTATTTATGTAATTTGGCTAATCGTTAAATCAGCATTGTCTTTAGAGGAATAATTAACTTTCCTCCTGAGAGTTAGATGAGCAGATCAATACCTCTGTCATGCAAAATGCTGCCACTGCCAGCAGTCGGTTAGCTTAGCCTGATGTGTAAATATGACAGTTTGTACTTTTAATGTGCTAATTAGCTTTAGCTTTAGAGGCGGTGGTTGTGTTTTGTGACCTTGGGACACTGCAAACATATTTGTTTTCAGACTTTGTGTTACCTGAGCTAAATTAGCTGGCTGTTGGACATATCTTCATATTTACAGTGCAAGAAAGAAAATACGTACTTCCTAAAAGAAATGAATAGTAAAAGAAAAGATTACTCAGTGTCTCTATTTTTATTGGACTGCTGCTAAAAGCTGAGAAGAAACCAAACAGCGTCAGAGATGATTAATTCTCTGTAATTATAAAGGTGGCTATGTAGGCTACAAGTCCTGACTCTGCCGTACCTTGACCTAAATTTGGAAGTGAACAGTTTTGAAAGCTCTGCTCTCCATTCAAAGGGCTACCCTGCCAAGCTTTCTGTAATGGTTTGAAGTCACAGGTCATATTGAACCACCTCCAGCAATCATGGAAGCAGGACAACTTGGCCAGGTCATGCTGGTAATTGCTGTCTAGTGGCGTGTGAGAGCTTTTCATGCAGATGTTTCTTTCTTTTCAGGAATGATGTCACCTTCTTTGCCACATATTGCATGTTGTTGAAGCCTCCCCTAGTCTGGAGTTGTGTTGCGCAGACACTCACACAGACCACACTCAGGCACGTGGTAATGCATCAGCACGAGTGCTAGAGGATAAGCGAGTTCAGTAAAAATAACAGCAGGATTTGGGAACCTCTGGAGAGTTAGGGTGGGACTCAGATCAAATTGCTGGGTGTGTTTTTGAGCAAGACAGTGGAGAGAGTCAGTGTGTGTGTGTGTGTGTGTGCCTCTGTGGCTCGACGAGTATGTGCAGATGTGTGTGATGTACTGTACGTCCCAGATTTAACTGGACCAAAGCTATGGTTGTGGTCAGGCAAGTCATCAGGGCTGGTCAAAAAAAGCATTCCACCTCAGTACAGTACACAACCTTTGGTGTGTTTAAGATTCATAGTGTTTTTCAGCTTGTACAAAAAAAAAAAAAAAAAAAATCTCAGAGGTATAGGTGTGTACAACCATTACTCAGGAGCAGGGGAAGGTGACATTATCTTAAATTGACCCCGAGGCTACCTACTGTAAAAGTTCCTGCAAAAGTTTGTCGAAACAAACTTTGAAATAAGTTGAGTACCTGCGGTGTTTCAGCCTGCCGCCACAAAAAACTCTCCTATTCCTTGTCTCCAGCGCCTGTGTTTCATCAGCTGTGTCCCTTCTTTATACACAGAAAATCGCACCTTTCTGTTTTCCAAATCTTTCCAAATCCAACAACAGATTGGAATCTCAGAGCGTTGTTCCAACAGGGGAAAAACTGATCCACTGTTTGTTCGATTTAATGTTTATTCCAATTTTGAGCTGTTTGTGGAACAGATTGAAATTCAGCCTGAGGCAGATTATGCACAGGCAAAGATATAACATTACGCTAAAGAAATACGCAGGTGCAAACAGGCACAAGAATACCCTGTCACTGTCAGCTATAAACCATCCCAAGAGTCACTTTTCAGTGAAGCTAACGAAGATGCTCTTGGATTTAGTGTGGTGACACAGCAGCAGTTTTCATCCATTTTGCACCCTGACAGCCTCACAGTCACCTGGCCTATGGTGGCACTATTGCTGCCAGTTTCTTTGAATAGGTTAAGGGTTTATAATTAGGGAACCCGAGTTTTAAATTTGATGTTTTTAGCATGTATAGTATTCGAGATATGGAAAGAGAAAACGTGAGATATCCACATTTTTGGGGGGAAAAAACATTGAGCGATTATCATTACGATGTTAAAATGCATAACACGTGTTCTAATGGCGGCCTTTGATTTGATGTAGTTTTTTTATGTATGACCTTCCTAAATTTTGGGCCAGTTATGTGGTGAAACAGTGGTAGAAAAATGAAAATAAGAGTTCAGGATTCTAATAGCAAGGGAATATATAAAATATATAGCATATAAAACACAGTAACATGCTTGAGTAGGCCCTAATGTGTGGGTTTTTTCCCTCTCATACACACACAAGAAGGATGACTTATTCAATCTAACTGCAGAGAAATTTTGGTTCAGAATAAGGAAGCTGGAGTGTGAAATGCATTCTGGGCTGGAGAAAGACCTGGAAAGGCTGTTTATTCAGCAGTGTGTGTATGTGTGTGTGTGACACACAGAGAAAGAGAGAATGTGAAAGAGCAAAAAAGACAAGCTGCACATGTGCACATTAGATTTGTGCTTCAAAAGCCACACTGTGAACCAGAGATAAGGTTTTGAGACAAACAAGGCATCTGATCCAAGTTTGCTTTTCAATCCCACTCTTGGAGAGAGAGAGAGAGAGAGAGGACATTTCTTCACATGGAATTAATCTGCCGTCTGATCTGGAGGGGTCACCGAGCGGAAAGGACCCTGCTGTGCGGCAATGAGCCTTTGATGGCGATATCATCACTCCGTCATTCTCTCTGTCATCCTCCGCTGAGTCCATGAGACACACAGCGGACTAAGGTGGATGGAGAGCATAAACAGTGAGGGAAAAGGTCAACGAAAGGCAGAGACAGAGAGGGGCGGGGGACGGAAATGATAGAAGTTTGAAAAATCCGACAGATGGCAGTAAAAAAAAAAAAAAACCTCATTACAGCCAGAAAAGAGGAAAAGTCAGTTGGCCACTTTGTCTGTCAGTCATGTTGTGTTTTACGCAGCAGTCATTCACTCAGTCAGGCGCCTCATCAGTCCTCTCTGTCAGTCAGTCACCTAGGTCATTATTTTGTCAGATCACCTGTCACTCAGTCGGCCAGCCTTACAGTTAGTCGGTCATCTAGTTTGCTGGTCACTCACTCTGTGAATCAGTTGTTCATTTGGCCAGTCAGTCAGCCATTTGGTAAGTTGTGGCTACGCATTTGTTGTTGGATAGTCATTTGTAGAGCCAGATATCATTTTATTCTTTTATCAATCAATAATTCAGTTCAATCAGAAACTAATGAGTCAGTCTGACATTTAGAAAATCAGATAGTCAGCTGTCCTTTACAGACAGACCGACAGCAAAGTAAAAAGCAAACATCTCCATCATTTCTGTGTGTGCTTTGGTCTAAAAACAAAATCACAGATAACAATTGGCAGACAGAGACACAGAACAACAAACAAAAACTGGCAATAACCCGCCTGATAGACAGAGTGATAAACGGGCAAACACCCAGTCAATCGCATCCAAGCGTTCTGCCTTGCAAGCATACAGCTATATAAAGCAGCTCAGTAGTGTCTTTGTGTGCTCTGGTGTAAAGCAAAGTCTGGGCTGATTTTACTGGTGTGTGTCCTGTCTGGCCAGAGAGAGAGAGAGAGAGAGAGAGAGAGAGAACAAGAGAGCAGTGAGAGAGAAGCATCTATCAGCACTGTGGTGTGACCCCGATCTCACACTTCCCTGACTGTGTTTGGACAGATGGATCATCACTGCACCACTCACATTTGACAAATGCATTTATATGTGAGCCTGTGTGTGTGTGTGTGTGCATGTATGTGTCAGCGTGACAAATACATAGCCAGCGTTTATTTGGGAGTCTATTCATTATGTATGGTGTAATTTAACCATCATGAAGTCCCCCCCCAGACAAAATCAATAGTGGTGTTAATATGATCCTCTCTCCACTCGTTACTGCAGGAAGTCTTGAATTGATTAGTTAGCTGACACCTCAACTCCCTAAATGCAAAGATGCAGAGGTGTGTGTGTGCACGTGTGTGTTTGTGTATAATACTGTCTCTACACAGCTGAATGTATCGTTATATACCTTTCCAAAACTATGAAGCAAACAACTACTGACTGTCTGAGCCAATTTATTATTCAACTGCATACATTTTGCTGAAAGTGGGCTATACATTAGCATAATTATTCCTCTACTGTTTTTTTTGGGAGTTTGACAAATAACATACTGTCGTTAACAGTAGGTTTTGTGAGAACATCAGACCCTCAAAATTAAACAAGCAGCATAAGATTTGAGTCGATTAGATTTGTCATAAAACAAGAATAATATGCATTTCCGATAATGTCGAATATCCTGTAACTAAAGTATAGAATTAAAAGTATTGAATGGTAACACTTAACATTAAGTTCCCATATTTAGCATATATAAGCAGTGTGCAAACATTAAATAAATGCTTTATAATGCACTATAATATGAAAGCATGCAGCTATAAAACCAAATTTAATGTGTTTATTAATGTGTATATTTATACAACTTATAAAATATATTTTATATTACTACATGTTTCTCCATATTGTCATTCGTTATCTGTTTATACACCAGCCTCCACTTACAGGTACCTGCAGGATGAGTTATGGTTATGGACAAATAGTAAAATGTGCTTACAACTACATTATGGTGTGTTAGAAATTATTTATGAAATGTTACATACTGTCTATGAATGCTAAATAGGGAGACCTTTAAAGTGTTGCCTATAGAATTTGGAAGTAAAATTCAATCTCTTCTCTTTTTTTTTTACCTGTTTCTGTGACAGTTATAGTGCATATTTGTTCTTGAAATTTAAAAGATGGTTGTTTTATATGTCTTGTATCCACAGTCATGTATATTTCTCTTAGAAGGTCATATGACTGATTGGCTGTGTGTAAAGGAGATAAGACCCTGATGAAGTCACGATAGGCAAGGTATACTGATGATGGTCTGTGTGTGTTCAGAAAAGTACATCAGAGCTTAACACTATCCTGGGCTGCACACTGTATTACACCATATTATCTGCTCTGTACATGCATTTCAAATGTCAACATCGTTTACACCATGTTTAGTTTTTGTGTGGCTTGGGCTCCCACTGCACCATGCCCTGAATGTACTGGGGTGTTATCCATCACCTGGTCCCAAGGTGATTTCAGTGTGTGTATGTGCTCTAAATGCACTGGTGCTGTGCGAGAGTTCTTGTGTGTCCATATTTGTGGAGGTGTGAGAGAAACAGAGAAAGGAGTAGGAGTGGGAGCAAGAGGAGGAGGAGATAGAGGTAGTGGTGGAGGCTTGTACTAATGCCCTGGAGATGATTTAGAGTTCAGACCACCGAACAGCACAGAAAGCTCTTCCAGTTTTCTCCCACAGGACCAGTCGGTGGCTTGTGGTGAGTTAAAGAGAAAATAGGATCCACCAGAGATCACTTCAGGGGAATGAAACAACTCAGATGGTTCGGTTTAAATCAAGTCATGGCTGTCTGTTACTTACATTAAAAAGGATGATGCAAATGCATGTGTGGGCATGAATCAGGTTATCCGTGGGTCTTTAGAGTGACACATGCATTTTTTAAATTTATAGCTTATAAATATTTACAGTGTCTTAGATTGTAGAGGTCTTAATTGTTTCACTGTGTTGTGACAGGTTTTCATTAGGGTTCATTTTGGAAGCATTTTAAGATTCATTCAATCCAGATGTTGAAGTAAGGCAAACGCAGCAAGGATTCGCTTGCAATTTGATTCTGACATTAAATATGCAAAGTGCTATGTTACAAAAAAGAAATTACATTTGAAAAATTAAAAATCTTATTGTACATAATTTAGTTTCCTACATGAGTTTCCTGAAAAGGTAGTGCTGCTCAGAGGGCATATTCTAACCCCTTGTATTGTAAACGCAGCTCAGTCCTGGCAAGAAACCACATTGGTGGCAGAGAAAATGAACTAACAGCCCCTTTAAATTCCACATGTATCTGTGAAACAAGGAGAGAGCAGGAGTTATTCATAAACGGATAATGATAAGAAATGAGCACTCTGCAACTTGAAATAGCATTACATATTGTACATATACAAGGATGAAACTTTGTTTTCTGAATATGCATGTGTGTGTGTATGCACATGCGTGTGGAGGCATGTGTGAGCTGACAGGAGGTCGTGTGCAGAGCTGTAACAGAGGGAGCGAGGTCAGCAAAGAGCGCTCAACTCACTGGCCTCGGCTCCTGCTCCTGTCAGCTAACCCTCTGCATGTACTTGTGTGGGTGTAAGTGGGAATGTCTGTGTGTTTTGGAGCCCTTTTAAATCTCTGACCACATGCGCGCGCACACACACACACACACACACACACACAACTGTAAAAACATCAATAATCTCATTTCCTATGTCAAGTTCACCTCTGTGCCCAGCAGATTATGAAATATTTCCCTAAGTGAATGCAGACATAAAAGTTTATAAGACTGTATGAAAAATGACAAGAAGAACGTCCTAGCTAACAGACTACCTGGGGAAAATGTATCGCTTGCTTTGAGCTGTAACAGGTAAAATAGCTTTTTGGTGTGAAAAAAGGTTAAAAAACTGTCAAGGAAACTAGCAGACAAAGAAAAGTGACATGTAAAACGACAGAATGACTAAAGTGAAAATGCGAAAGAGTATAGAAGCTGACGTGCGAACCGTCGAGACGAAAGGGAAAAGGAACAGAGAGAGGCAGCTGGCAGTGGCTGTCACTTGCTTTCCATGCTGCGGATGACAGGTGTTTTACATTACTCTGTGGGTGAAGGCGAACCACATATCCCCGTTGCCTCTGCATTTATACATTGGACTTTGAATGAATTCCATAAAGGCCTCAAGGTCATGAAGCTTATTCATGCACACTAAAGGCAGAGTAAACTTCCCATTCCAGGTGCTTCACATTCAACCCCAGAGCCACTCCGAGCTTTCATACTTCAGAGAGAAGTGGAGACAAGGTTTGTCTGAGGAGAACAAATGTTCACTTCTCTCTCTTGTAGTTCAGTTTGTCTTTTTTTCTGTTTTTGCAGTGTGCTGATTTTTCTATATTTGCTGTCTTCCCACAACAAATGTGGTATTAATAGTTTTTGCTTATTTGCAACCTACCATTCACACTAAATCAACTCTGTCATGGAGGGGAACTGCTTTGTTCTTGCTCTACAAAATTCATTTTTTTCACACCAGGCAGACAACAGATGAAAAGCCCATTTCACATGCAATAAAATAATAAGAATGCTCCACAGGTTCAGCTACAGAATACATTTTCAAATGTGAAAACACTTTAGCAAAAGCAAAATTTACTAGCCCTTTGCAGATAAGATCTTCAGAATCTGTGCTCACTCTACCACACATGCTGCCCGTAATGTGGTATACAGTCAGGGAGGCTTATTCTGCTGTTGTGCTCAGTGTGAATCATTTCTGGTAATAGCATGACATAAATTATTAAAAAGTAATGATGTAGATGGTCTAGACTTCTCATCAATTCACCCCCACAAAAAAAGAACAGGAATCATGAACAATTGAGTCGTGCAAACTGCTTTGTTTTTCTTGCTGCGAATGACTTTTCTGGGAAGAATGAATCTGCCGTAAGCATTATATAATAACATCCAGCAATTTGAGGGTATGGGTGTGAATAAAAACATATCAGATTTACAGCAGCTATAGGATTTAATTGACCTGTGAGGAGTGCTGTAGAGCTGCATACATATATCAGTCACCCATAAAGAAACAGCTTCTTAATAATGAAAAACACATGAATGCACAGAGCACATGCAACAATTACCTCCCTTCATCATTAAATACAGCAAAGCCCCTCACAGTGGGAACAAAGACACAGTCGAAGACGCATAATCTCAGTTATTAGAGGGCACATACGCGCTGACACACACTTTAGGTGTATGTCTGATTCATGCAGTGGGTGTCAGAGGTGAGAGGTGTGAGGTCTCTGGGTGCCTGTGAAGAACACACATGCTGCTGTTGCTCAGCAAAACTCCCCACACTTTTTTCCCCCAATCTGTCACACTCTCTTTTCTTTGCACCTCTCTCCCTCGTTTCCTTTTGGTGAGGATTTATTTTTTGCTGCTTTTCACCTCCAGGAATGAACGCTTCGTGATTGTAGCGATATAGAGGTGCTACAGTGTATCAAGATTTTCAGCACTTGGATTAAATCAAATGTGAAATTAGCCTTTGTTTAAACCCAGATCTGTCTCTTTCTCTTTCCATCTCTCCAGGTGTGTCTTTCCAATGCACTTGGCCCCTGAGGCCTGAGGAGAAGTGAGCCAAGCTCAGGCCCCCATGGGACGCCCTGTTACCCAGCATGCACTGCTGCTGCTGCAGTGCATGCTGGTCCTGCGGCCTGCAGGTGTGGCCAGTAGGAGAGGGCCAGTGCTGCTGCCTGAATCACCCTGTCACAAGACAGAGCACCCACTTATTCCACACTCAGGTAAGTGTTCAAACAAATACACACAAACACACATGCATCCACTGGAGTTCATCTGGAGATCATCACTACAGGTCATTTTCAAGTTTTTATTTGCCTCCGTAGTTATGTGAACATGTTTGCATGCTATTTGTAGTTATTTATAACCTTTCATTCTCCATCCATTTCTCCCGCCATCTGGTCCTTCACTTTAACCTTAATTACCTTCTTTCCTCCATCAACATGTACCCTTACTCTTCACAAGGTTAGATTTTTAGACCATATATGGACAGTGTCTGGACTGTTTTATCAGGACGTTATACTGTTGCTAGGAGACATAAACAATCTTGGATACATGTTGTCAATTTTTAGCTGTAAGCAAATTGATGACCAATTTAAAAAAGTACTGCAGTAAAACCTTGATGTATTTATAGAGTAGCTAGTTAGCTGTTTTTTGGATCACTAATGAAATTACCTCTAGCAGTGGCTACAGATTGGAATGTAGGGACTGCATGCTGTTGTGTACAAAATGAAAATTAAGTATTGTCATGAGTTTATTTTGTAAAAAGTTACTACATTAATCTGGAGTAAAAGTGTCACCCTCTGGAAACAATTGTTTTAACATCTGATGCGGGTAGGAATCATGGGATAAAATCTGCAAAACCTGAACTGCAAATATGGTGTGAGAGAATTGGAAGATTGACAGGTATGGTAACAGTAACTTTTCAAATGATCAGTTGTAGACTTTCCTGGTTACTTCTTTATTGCCAAAAAAAAATCTAAATTAAAGCTGTCTATAAAAGACTTTGTCCTCCCTTCCTTTAATCCCTTCTTTTCCCTTTTCACATCTTTGTTCCTCCCCTCAAGACACAAAGCAGACACAGCCTTCTTTGTATTCCTTTATGGCTCTGCAGTTTTTAGATACAGTATACACTGCATCCGATTTCATTGTCCTTACCCTCTATCTTACATTGCTATTGAACAACTCAACTGTAATGAGATGCTGTGAAATTTGCTTGAAAGAAAGTATCAATAGCAATCAATGCAGTTCTGTCTACCCACTGCGAAGCAGCCAAATGTCATTGAGCTGTTTTCAGTCCAGTCCGAGTCAGATAATCACATAGCATTCTGTCTAAGACAAAATTAACTGCAGGACCAAGGTCACTGCGTGTGTACAAAGATCCATGTGCATTCAAAACCTCATCTTCATTATAACCGCCCAGCACAGACAAAAGCACTCTTCCTCTACAACTCTCTCTCTCTCTCTCCCTCTTACTCCGTCATTCTTCCCTGTCTTTGTCACTTCATTGTTAGTAGAGGTGGCACTCCTCCCTCTGTGCCAATTGAGTGCAATGATGATGACTAACTGCCCAGCTAACGTATTACGTTCCCGCCTTGTGCTTTCTGCGTGAGGGGGATCACACACTAGCCACTGGGTCAGCTGTGGTCAATGCATTTGTGTTCCCTAATGTACCAGAATGGCCCATTAAGCTCCAGTGGCTTAATGCTTTGGTTGAAATATAGGAGCATTAATAAAGAGGGTCGACATTTCAGTAAGCAATCAGACATGGTTCACTAACACAAAGGCTACTGTACGGAAGAAAAGAAAGAGAGAGGAACTTAAAGGCTTCACTGTCTGTGGTTCATTGTCTTTGGTCTGAGTGATCATCTGTGAGATACTGGTTACTTACTGCAGAGAGGTGCATGAGAGACTGTGGCTTCAATAAAGAAATATTATGATATGGTAAGTACTCTAAATTTTACTGGTGGTGCTCACCACAATGAAAAAGTCTTCATTAACGTCTCCTGAAGACGTAAAGCTTGAGGGTGCGTTCAGCATCGAGCTAATTTACATACTGATATAGCAGTTATTTTCTCCTGTTGCTACAATACCAACACATGACAAAGTCATTCATTTCCTAGAGCATGGGTTTTCAAAGTCTGACACTGCTAAAGTAGATGGAGATGAGTTAAACAGCTCTTGTTACTCGCACGTATAGCTCAACTCTGTGAGTGATTATGCAGGAAGTTTGAAGTTAATAACTTCTATATTTCTGTTTCGGGTAATTGAAAATTATGAGTCAGCACTGTCTGTAAAAGCTGACAATACTGGTCTCCATGCAGTCATCCGCCAAAATGTGGATTTGAACTCCTCCAATACCCTCCCTATTCCCCCAGTTCACTCCAAAATGAAGAAAGCTCAGTGGTCGCCATTTTGACTGTGATAATGATGTCATTGTTGCTGTGGACCATTGTCTCAGACAGTGCTGAGTTGCAACTTTCAAATACCAGAAACAGAAATACCACAAAAGTTATTAACTTCACACTTTCTGCATAATCACTCTAAGAGTTAGACTGCAAATACATGTAATGAGAGTTGTTTCTACCACAGGCCCAGTAGATGATTTGAGGGGGGGGGGATGCCATCCCCCTTGTTAACCTGCCACGTACACAAGGTGGCAACTGTAGGTTCAATTTAACAACAACACATTATTGAATAAAATTCATTTTATCCAATAATATGTTATTATACAGTTTGAGGCACATTTATATAATTCAAATCCAAAATGACACAAACTCAAACACAGATTAAATACAGGAAAATACAGAAAGGGTAATCATTTTTACTAAATTATTTTTAACACACTTTGGTGGAAGAGAAGTGAGGAGTCACTGCAAAAGAGACGGACAGTCAATACAGAGGAAGAGAGAGAGAACAAAGAGTAGAGGACAGAGAGAGGAATGAGCAGAAGGAATGTAGTGTTGTAGACAAAGAGGCAAGAGGAGGTGAGAGAGGAGCAGGTTATGAAAAGTAGAGACAGAAAAGAAGCTGGGAGAAAGTGCACAGGAGACACAAAGGGAAAAGACTCATAGACCACTCGACAGATTTCTTAAAATGAGTATATGCATGTATTTGAAGAAATTAAAAGGGGTGCATCAAAAATCAAATACTGCCTAGGTCACAAACTTGCACAAGCAGTTGCTATCAGTGTAGCCATGGATGTGCAGACAGCTGCCACTGGATTCCCTAATACTGAAGAAAACTTTCTTGGTATCTTGTTAATGTTAAAAATGGGAAGAAAACAACTGTGTTTCAGTTTCCCCATGTTTTTATCATTACACTGTTTACTTAGTTACATCCTAGTCTTTTCTCACATTGTGCAACAATCAGCACCTTTGCAGAGCAGGTGCTAATTCCCATGGTCTCATGAAGAGTTTCTCGCTCAGTTTTTAAATAACTTTTCTGTCATGGCCTGATGATAGTCTTTGTGCAGTTCAAACACATCTAATTGTTTAGAGTTGTACAGTATACAAAGCTTTTTCAGACACTGCCAAATTATAGCCCTTGCTTTTTTTCTTTTTTCTTTTTTTTGCAATGAACACAAAAAAGCTATGAGTCATTGCAGACTATGCAGTCACATATACACACAAACCATGTGTGAGGGAAGAGAAACCTCCCGTTAAACCTATTATCATTCTCTTTTGTGAGTCATTGTGCTCCATGTAATGTAGTGTAATCCCTGGTTGTTGAGAATGTGAATGTCATCTTCAGCCAAGCTGGGAGGACTACAAACACATTAGATATACCCCTGTGGATCACAACAACCCAACACACCCACTCTACTCAGGGCAAACCTTATCCCTTTGGTCATACACAGACATGCATTTGGAGCTTTGTCTCACAGCTAGGCTCCAGTTGTACAGTTGTTTAAGGGTATAGTTTAACATTTTGGGAAATATGCTTATTCATTTTCTTGTCAAAAGTAATATGAGAAGATTGTCTGTACTCTAAATATGAAATTACAGCAAGCAGCTGGTTAGCTTATCTTAGCATAAAGACTGGGACCAGGGGGAATCCAAAGGTAAGAAATTTGTTTGTTTTTTTTTCAGGTCAAGGTTGGGAAACAGAAGGGTGAAGGTTATGAAAGGGTATTTGGATAGCCTGCTTTCCTTTAGCAGCTAGAGCCAGTTGAGCTGCTCTGTCAAGGCTGTTGAGCTCACTGATACAGCCCACAGACTCAGCTGGTCTGGTAAGGAAGGAGTTAAACAATACAGAGTCCAAAGAGCGGTTATGACCCGTCACGAGAAGCCAAGGTCAAGGTTTGACTGAGAGCGTTCCAGTGACAGTGTTTCTTTCTCTCTGTGTGATTGTGGCCTGACTGTGGAAGGGTGTGCCCCACATGGGTCTGACCCCACAAGGGATAGTGGTTTTCTGACTTGGCACAACACTTGGCTGACAGAACTGCTACTGTGGTGCAAGGATGCTATAGTCTAAAGACTGCTTTCTGCTTTGTACAGTGGTTTCAGAAATGTAGGGTTTCAGAAAGAAAGTACGCTGTACAGTTCAGCGGCAGTGCTCCAAATGTTTAGCCAAAAGGTACTCTCGCTATGCTTTCACAAAAACAGGTCTGAATATAGCTTCAGCAGAGGTCCAATGTAAATGTGTGCCATGTATAGGATTATTTTAGGAGGGTGTTTTTAGACTTTATCCCCATTTCCAGAGGATATGTTTTAGCAGAAGTCTTCTGATTGAGCATTTGTAGTGTTATTGTGGCTCAAAGCCCCAGAGATATACTGTATTAATAAAGTGTTGTATTTAACAAGTGTTCCTGTGTGTAGGCTTGAAGGCTTTTAAAGGTTATAAACTGTGGTGTAAACAATGCCTTCACAGGCCAAGCTGAGGGCCATGTCTCAGAGGAGTGGAACCAGCAGACTTGTTTTACAGCCACAGACCAAACTCAGTTTTTTATCATCCCTGAACGGCTAACACATCGTTAGAGAGAGGGGGAGTGAAAGCAGGAAAATAAACAAATGGCCTCATAGCATTCATAAATGGAACAGGCTACAAGTAGTATCAGAGATCTTTTAATTGGCCATTTGGGGTTGATTCTTTCAAATTTAGAGCCCTCCATGGTCTTTGAGGCTGAAATTCCAAAACATTAACTCCGCTCTATTCATGTCTAAGGTCAGCTATGTACTAGCCATGTTTTATTTTAATGGCTGACAAGCTGCCATTGAAATGAAGAAGAGCCTGTCCATATTTTTGGATTTGTCTGTCTTTCATTTATCCGTCCTATGTTATTTCCCTACATAAATATATTTTAATCCTTTAAGTGGCCTGAGAGACTTGGTCATCGTGTTAAAAGGTTGTCCCTTTTCCTGCACCCCTAAATACACATTAGATTTAAATATTTTATTGCACACTTATTTGTGGCTTCACGGTGGTTTGTTTTGCATGATTCACTCGTTGCCCTGGGGCCGCAGCACAGCCGCGGTAATTTAAGTTGTAGGACTTTCAGCTGTAAAATGTGTTTGTTTTTCTTGCTCCAAATAACATAATAGAGAGAAACCTTGGAGCACAGAGTTGTGTGCCAAGGTCTTAACTGACCTTGCCTTTGTCTTTAGGTTTTCTCAAACTCAGCAGGTGTTTGTTTATCGACTGCTCGGTGCAAATCATTTCCTCACATCGCGACTTGACCAAATAGTTGCCATTCTTGTGCTGCCCATTACCGCAGGGTGGCTTTTAGAGTGAATTGCCGCTTCATTTATGTGAGCGCCTACTGCCACCCTCTATTTACACCCCTCACAGAAAAACCATTCATGTTTCAGAATTGGTTCCACATGTTGCTATTGTTGCTGGCCTCGCTATACTGTAGAGCAGTAAGTTTGAGCACTGGCAAGACTGGCGTGGCCTCTGATGCTGGGTGTAAATATTTATATATCCTGTCATTTTGTCTTTGTGTCAACTACGCCGTGTCAGAGCGGGGAATAACAAACGGGATGTGAGTGATGGGCTGTTCTATTTTGAGGAGGAGGGAGACAGGGGTTAAGGGGATAAGATGGGACCGAGTAGAAGAGGAGGGGGAGGGTTGTATAAGTGTGTGTGTGTGTGTGTGTGTGTGTTTGTTGGCTTCATCTTGGCTCAGAGCTCTGGCTACGCTCTGAATTTTCATCCCAATCCATGCAAGTGTGTGTGAGTGTGTTTGTGTGTGTGATTACGCCTTTGTGTCATCGGCAGCCAGTCTCCTGATTCAGGCAGCTGCTGAACAAGCATGGCTGTGATGTGATTACATTATCACATGCGTTTAAAGTGCAGCCGATATGAGCCCATGTAACATGCGAAGCAGAACTGAAATCTAGGAAGTAAGATGGAGGGATAAGATTTGTTTTGTTTTTTTTTTTTAGAGAATATTTATTAGCTGGGGGTTGTCCCACTGCTTCCTATTCTGCCAGGTTAACGATAAGGGTGATTTGTTGGCTCTATATGGGATCATAAAAACCTCCCTGGGTGCCCCTAAAATTAGCTATTACAACCCATCCAAGCACAAATAAATATAACAGAATAGATCAGGGTTCAAATCACTTTGATTAGTCTCCATGGTGAAGCTAACCCCTGCAGTTGTTTTTAAAGTCTGTGCCACAGTCTTGCATCATCAAACTATGATCTACTAACCCCCATGAGTTTGACTTTTGGAAGCTCTATATATTTAGCTGTACAGCCTTGGGAAGCCCATCTATGCTGGTTATGAATGTTTATGAATAGTCCTTGGCCTCGTCGTAAAAGGCCATAAATCCTTTGAGTGCTGTTGTGTTCAATTAGAACCTTTAGCCTCCTTTTGCACACTCCAACAAATACCCTCTCTTTCTGTTTCACATATACTCTATCGCCCCGTTAGTGAGCCTCCCCTGGTGAGTCAGGGAGATTTATGGGGAGAAGCTGGGTTCGTCAAGCACCATCTTCTCCCCCAGGGGGTGTCACAGCCACATTTGTATGCCAGGGATCCTCTCGATGGCGTAGAAAACAAGCCCAGTGGAGCCAAAGGCTTGGCACATCCAAAACTTTGTACCCCTGCAGAATAAGCAGCAGCAGCAGCCATTAAGCAAAATGAAATCTTTGGGGTGAAGTTGGTCATGATCTCTGAGATATTTATTTCTCAGCTTCTAATGAAAATGTATTAGCGCCGTGAAACCTGAAGCCAGGCTGCTTTTTCTCTCGTAACTCTTGTACTCATCACTGGAGACTTGAAAGAGAACAAGGGAAAGTGTCTTTGCATACAGTGGCACTGTCTCGCAGCAGATGATATTGTTTTGTTAGAAGAGCCAGAGTTTGGTCCCTCTACATGAGCCGGAGGAGGCAGATGTTCTTTGGAAGCTCCCATTTTCCTGCTCTGTTTGTCTTCCTTTTGAATGATTCTGAAATCCCACGTTTGTCACAGAAACTCGAAGCACTTGCTTTTGATGCAGTCAAGGGAGAACGTGCTTTCATTTGAAACGCTGTCTGACAGGTGTGCCTGAAGAAGCAGATAATGTGTTTCGAGGAGGGTATTCAAGCTGTCCCTTCCCTCTGTTCCGGCCCTGATGGAAAGCTCTCTGGTAAATTAAAAAAGTCCCTTTGAAAATTTTTTGTCAGAAAATAGCTCACAGATGTAGTGATGAATGATTTTAAATCACTGTAGCAACCACTGCTAAAAGCTCAGCCTTGCTGGAGTTCTAGGACCTTGCTCAAAAATTTAAGTTTATGGCTATCTGGAGAAAATGTCCCATATATGGTGCTGAAGTGTAATCCAACCTGTGTATACAGTATGACTGAGATAAATTATTATGACCACGGATCAGGCACGTGACGAGGGATGGAGAACACGCGTCACCACAATGACTGATTGACCACCCTTGACTAAACCTATCGGGTAACCAGACGGTAGACAGGCCGTCCTCATCACTCGGCAACCACTCTGGGCCTGTGATTCGATTGGTCAGGGGTTAATGTGTTGGGCGCCACGAGAACAGGCATGTTGTGGATAAGATGTCAGTGTCTGTCTGGAATCTCTCTCTCTCTTTATGTGTGTATGTATGTGTTCACCATACCATGCTAGAGGAGACAAGGTCGGACAGAATTTAATCCATCTTCATGGTCCATGCAGAGTATATATTTCCATGAAGCCACTCAATCAACAGGAGTTTTTAATAGTATTTAGAAATCAAAAGACTTCCCACTGAGTCTTAACACATCTATATTTCACTATTTTGTAAACTTCTACTCATGAATGGACATCCTGGCTCTGGTCTCTCTGTGAGTTTTAAGACAAGGAGCCAGAGAACCACTAACGTCTGAGTACTCTGATCCGTGCAAAATGATTTTTTGAACGAGTGACCTTATCAACCAAGGACAGCTCTAAGGCTTTTTTGTTCTTTATTTAATCTCCTCTTCATTTCCTTCACTAGGAAGGCCCTGGTAAGACTTTGACTTTGACCTGACAAATTTGTTAAGGCACCGTGATAACAAAATTTGCAGAACTGTCATTACACAACAATGGCAAATGTGTCCTCCAAAACACTGAAATATAATGATCTCCAGCTTAAGCAAAAGGAAATCATGTGTATGTTTTTCACCCTAGAAACAAAATACTACAAATGAGACAAGTCAAGTCAGGTTCACTACAATATATAAGACTGTAAAAGGGAAGTAGACATGTTTTTTCTTTAAAGATGATATTAGATGATGCATAAAAGTATTCATTATGCAGAAAAATGGCTCCTGTGAATGTTATATTATTATATATGATAGTATTAAATTATTGTTACTGATATATTCAAGTGAAAGCAGCATTTGATGTCATGCAGCTCATTTTTATATACTTTATATACTGTTAGGTAGTTTAATCTGTAGCAATGCGTCATATTTTACAGTATTTTTAGATATTTATAATATTTAAAATATGTAAAATCTTAATCTGCAATGTGCCTATAGTGACTAAAGCTATTAAAAATGTATTGCAGTTTTTCCTTCAGAGATATAGATGAGAAGTATTACTGTAAGTAGCGTAAAATGGAAATACAGGTATTCTGAAATTGTACTTAAGCACTTGAGTAAATGAACTTACCCTCCGCCGCTGTTGGTCCCAGTGTTCCCTCTCAGATTTAATGTCCTGCAACTATCTCGGGTGTGATTTGTCTTTGTCTGAAGGCGCCTGGTTCTTGATGGTGAACGGAAGCTTTACACATCTGAAATAATGGAATGTCATGCTGCGTTAAAGGCTCATGATATCAGTAACTTACTGTATACGGCAAGCACACAGACACCCCACGCAACTAATTATTTTTAATTAGCTCCACCTCTTCAGTCCATTATTGCAGGCTTTGCTGATGTGTGTCAACAGCCAGCTGCACATTATGTTTAGCTCTCATGCCCTATAACTATGGGCCAAAATCTCATTTGTAGTCTGAAACACCTCTACTGCTTCCTTGCCTTGTCTTTAACTGGAATTAGCATTTTGTGTCTTATAAATTTTGAGTATTGAGTGAACATACCCTGCTTTGATTTGTTAATAAAGCTAGAAAAAAACACCTTCAGTTAATGAATAAGTATCTTAACATCAGTAGTAGCAAACCTTTAGCCTCTATAACACATCTGACCTACAAAGAACCCACACTTGGAGTGTCTTGAGAAAAGTTACAACAGCCCTTTGAACACAGCTAATTCATCAGCACAGCTGTCATCTGCAGTTCGTAAACTCTCTGCTCTGATTGGCTCACTGTTGTTGTGTCCTGTGGTGTCGTTGGCAGAGATGGAGCCGTGGATCTTCAGGTTCAAGGCAGAGGGCACGGTGGATTACTCACAGCTGACCTTTGACCCGGGCCAGAACGAACTGATCGTCGGTGCCAGGTATCTCATATCTGAGTTTGTTTACTCTCCTTCTCTTTCTCTCTGTCCTCCCTCCCGTCTCTTTTCTTCTGTTGTCTGTCCTTTTATTGTCCTGTCTTTTATTCTCCTTTTTTTCCCAGTGTTTGTTGGTGCATTGCATGAGTAATGATCAGTTTCTCTATAGATGTCTTCAAAAGCCAGAGAAAAATTACTTTGGAGATTGTTTCCAAATCCATTGTCTTTGTCAAGCCCAGCCAAGTGTGTGTGTGTGGTGTGTGTGTGTGTGTGGTGTGTGTGTGTGTGTGTGTGTGTGTGTGTGTGTGTACAATTTCTCTCAAAGACACTGAATGTGAATGGGATTGCTCACACTTCTTTACACAGTATGCTTTTGTTTATGTGCATGCATACATGAGTAAAAATGAAACCATGCGTATGTCTTCTCTGTGTGTGTTTCATGTACATGTGTGTGTTGGGAATGCGTGTATATGTTCGTGCTGTACAAGTCCCCGACTGATTCCAGATGAAGTGTGCTCTGCACTTCTCTTAATGGCTTCAGCTGTCAATAGAAAGAAACACTGACTACAACATGAGCAGGAGATAACAGCAGGAAGGAGAGAGGCAAAACAAACAGAGACAAAGTGAGCCCAGGGACTTTACTAATGCACTGTAGGAACTTAGATGGAAAACGCTAATCAGGAAGTGTGTGTGGACAGATTAAGAGCAAAGTCAAAAGATTAGCAAATTTCATCTGAAATAATGGCAAAATTGTCATTACATTATATTATATTATGCACATAGTGTTTTTGTTGGCCATGTCTTATTTTTAGCTACAACTACTGAGCCAATCCTATCAACACATGGTATTTGCAGCACTCAAAAGATCAAATAAGAGATTTAGTTCAATTCTCTGTGCCAAGTCAACGTGTGTTGAGTGTCTAACTGTGAAAGGTGATGTGGGTGGATGGATGGCTGCAGGCTGGGTTAGAAGTATGAGTGATAATGGAAGGAAAGAGGGATCGATGCAAATATCAATACAGTAAAAGGGGGGGCCGCGGCCACACCGAGACCTGGCTGATAGCCACTCTTCAGAAGATTGATAGATCTCTGCCGATGTGTTTTGTATGTGTGTGTATGTGGGTACAAGTGTTTGTGTGTATGTGATCATTTTTGAAGACTTTAAATGAGATATCAACTTAATGCTTGCTCTTTAAAAATGATTGTTCACATGAAAGAAAGGGTCAATATGGGTTATTGTTAAAGCTATTACTAGTTTAAAATATATTTTAGGTCAATCTCTAAAGGTTTTTTTTATTATTTTGCTGTGAAATTGCACTAAATTTAGCAAATGTTTAAGACCGTTTGGTGGCATGGACAATTCTTTGATTGTTAATAGTCCATGGAACAAAAACTATAAAATACAGTAATACAAAAATCTCAAAGGGAAAAAAATCAAAATAAATAATGCTTTTAGTCCTAATTGTCAGGTTTCATGTGATCTCATTCTGGTAATGGTACATAATGGTTTCAGTAGACAGTCTGAGACATCGTTAGTCAATAGACAGAATATTCCTCTTGAGAGGGCATTCATTAGAAGTTAATGTTTCTTGAAAAGTTGGAAATGCCAATATAACAGTTTTGTTTGGGCATTGCAAATTTGAGAAGCTTCAGGCAATACAGGATAGGTACTTATTAGAGTTAGGTTTCACCGCCAGGTTTTGAATTTCTTTCAATCTCTCTTACTCTCACTGTCTCTCATACACACAAGACTAGATAGAAGCATAAACCTTTTACAGTAGCATTGCTTTATCAAATCTTTTTTGCCTCCTAATTATGGGTTGGAGAAACCTAGAGGTCCATCATTTGCTGAAATGGCTGAATCCAACTATCCATAGAATTCGGTTCCAAAAAATAGCCTGATTTAACTCTTACAGCTCCTCATGCCACCAATGGAAAGGTTACTTTAACTTCTAAGAGGGGAAAAACTTTAGAAGCTTCAGATGCAGCCGTTTTAAATGGGAACTCCAAAGATTATACAAATCAAAGTCTGTCTACAGGTCTACAGGTTTGAAAATGAAAGAAATCTGGGGCTGTGGGGTTAGAAAAAAGGAAGGTTAGTTGACCTCTGTAGCCTGCTTCTCATCTCTGCTTGAGACTTGTGGCTTGAGGTAGCCGTTAGTCATAACACACTCACAGTTGCATTGTGGGTATTGTAGACACCAGCTTTTGACAGGGAAAAAGAATGTGTGTTATTGCTGTTTCTTTTTTAGTGTCCATGAGTCAGACAATGTCATTAGAGCAGCAGCTTTACGTCTGTGTGCTCTATTTTTGAAGGTGCAAATCACATTTTACTGGTACCTCTATGGCTAGGGAAAGTGAAGATGAAAAAGCTATAGAGAGAACACAGATAAGCACTGTACACAGCTTTGGCATTGGACCAAGTATGCTGTAACAGCCACAAATCTTTGCCTTTGTTTATTTGCAGAAAATGGCTCCATCGCCTGACATGTTGCCTTCTTCTTTTTTTTTTTTTTTTTTTTTACAGGAATCACCTCTTCAGGCTCAATCTGGAAGACCTGACACTGATCCAGGTGAGTGTTCTTACTTGGTCTGTCTTTCTGATTCTCCTTCAGTCTGACTCACCCACCGTTCTGGGAGAATATGTGCTCGCTCTGTCTGCTCAAGACGACTCTCACAGGCACACACTGGCACAGGCGCCCAGACTGCTGCCTGTCTCCAACAAACACAACGCTATAGTTGTAGCGCGGTTCTGCCAGCTCCCACAACTTAAAGCTGTTACAGTAAAATGGTTTAGCCTATCACATGTCACAACAACTTCCGATCCAGTGGAGTGACAGTGGGTTTGGTCGACAGCATCATGGTTTGATACGCAGAGGGAGGGAAAGTGTGTTTATGTAAAGTCTAGTCAGTGTTAATACCCTTCGTGTTTAAATCCAATTTGAAACTGTATATGACATACTCTGCAGCTATACTGCGTTCTTACCTTTCCACAGGGTATTAACGCCTCTTGCAATTTCTTTAATATGATGCCACTATTTTGGTTAAACTCTTCTGCTCGTCTCAAGGTAGCAAGGTCAAATAATCCACACACAGAGAATCAAATGTTCTGAAATGAAAGTACGCTAACTTCAGGGATTTTCCGTCTGCCTGTGGTGCCATGTAAAATTCACAAGAATGCACATAAATTGCAGTAAACTCGTCCATCTGTCCTTCTCATTCTCGCGAATGCAATATCTCAGGAGTGCCTTGAAGGAACATCTTCAAATTTGGCACAAACATTCACTTGAACTCAAGGTTGAGTTGATTAGACACTGGTGGTCAAAAGTCAAGGTCACTGTGACCTCACAAAACACATTTTTGGCCACAACTCATACATCAGTTATGACAAAAATTTAACGTAAATGACTTAATAGGATAAAATGATTAAGTGATGGCACTTTATTATTCAAAAGGTCAAAAGTCAGCTTCACTGTGACATCATAGTCTTCTGCAAAAACACCTTTCTTATTCAATGCCACAACTCGGGGGCAGAAGTGAAGATTGTGGCCAGCTTTTGTGCTGCTGGGTTGAAGATGTGTGTGAAGCATGTGTATTTTAGAATTTAGAGCTTTGTAGCAACATCCATTTTTTAAGCATTGTTTACTCTCACTGCTATAACTTTGTGTTCAGAATTAGCTTTATTGGCCAGGCATGTGAACACATGTAGGGAATAAAAATACACTTAATATCTTTTACCATCTTCCTTCAAAGTCTTCACTAAATATATTGTATGAGTCTGGACAGGTATGGATGCAAACTGCAACTTGGCTCATTGGCAGAGGTATACGACTGAGAGGCAGTAATGCTAGTTTTTCTTTTTTTGATTCTTGTACAAGCCCACTTCCCCTGTAGAGCTAAGCATTTTGCGACCTGCTGAGTTACCATACAAACATTGACACATTGAGGGATTTATTTCTAGGTGGTAGCAGCAAGACTTCTTTGATGGTTAGACAGCTCTTGATGTTTGCCATTTACACCACTGGAAAACCAGGGGAGAGGATGAGGAGGGAGAGAAAGAGGAGAGTGACTGGATGGAACAAAAGGGAGAATGGAGGGAACGGTGTTGATATAAATCCGCCTGTAAAGGGAAAATGAGAAAAATGGTCAGATGAAATAAGAAGCGAGACTGAATTTGTTGGATAGGAAGGAGCGGAGGGCGGCACACACAAAGGGATTCAGGGAGCAGTGAGACAACACAGACAGAGTGAAGAAAGCAGAGAAACCCCCCACGGAGAGAGATGAGGATTCATGCAAAGCCAGCCTTTTGTTGCCGCTCACTGGGACACAGATGCTTTTTAAAGATGCTCTGTGCCATGCATGCACCCAATCATCCCTCTTTCTTTAATTCATCCTGTGCTCGGCTGGCGCTGCAGAATCAGCGAGGAGATTCCACCAACCCAGTCAACCCCTCATCTCCAAGACATCGTCTGTTGAGAGAATAGGACCTGGTAATCCCTGCCAAGGCCTGGGGCCAATTTGAGCTGACCTGTGCACTAGTCCCTGCTTTGCATTTGACTGGACCAGGGCTATAGAGTCAAGGGGAAGGCTAAGTTCAACTGCTGAAGTTTGAGGAGTATAAGTGCTATTCTTCCATTCACCTTCCTCTGAAATCTCTCTTTCCCTCCTCCTTATTCATTCAGCAGATAAATTACACGGAGATTCAGTTGCCACTGTAGCTGGGTTTACATATATTTGTCATTCTTATTGTTGTTGGATATGAAAGACTTGAATGAATTTTCCCTGTGGCACTGTTGCTCCTCTCACATTACATGAATTGCTGATTGATCAAAGGGATATGGTGAGGAGAGTGTCAGAGTAAACAAAGAAAATTTGAGCACAAACTGTCATTAGTAGTCCAGTGCATTTTATTTCGATTGCACCGATGTTCAAAAGAGTTGCCCAAGATTTTTCTTTTTTTTTTTTTTTTTTCCCCGCAGAAGGAAAACAAGCTAAAATCTACACCTACGCTTGTCTTTGTGATTTTACCCCATCCCCATGCATCAGCCCTGTCAGATAATGCCTGATGGCAGTGATTTGTTCTTGCATGGCTTGCAGCACTTAGAGGAAGGCTGTGTATGGTTTGACAGAGCACAAGGCTTAGAGCTGGTGTAATACAAACAGCCTATAATACACTAAAGAGGTGGATTATAATTACCATATGATCGATGAAGAACTGATCTCATCTTTTATGTACATACATGAAACATTTATGGAAAAAAAAACTACCACCATGGTCTTCTGCTGCATGAAAGCAAAAATAAATCCCTCTTACGTTTTCTGCCCTTGGTTGCAGTATGAAGCAGCATTCTACAAGGCAGTAAATGGACTCTAAATACCGGGTAGTCTTAGTGTTGTATTATGGAGGGTTTAGAGAGTGGTGACACTTATGGTGGTAGCTAAAGACCGCTGGTCTAACCCACTGTATTGCACATATCGAGTTGAGACTCAGAGATCGATAGAGTCTGAGCCCCAGCAACCATAGTCTCCTCAGTAAATGCCTTCCTTGCTTGGAAGTAATAAAAAACAGAAAAAGCCATGAACACCAGAAGTTGGAGAGAAAGAGGACCTTTGTTTAAAGAGTTGGTGTTAAGACATCTGAGAAATTTTTGGTTTTCATTGCCTTTCGAGGACACCCCTCAGATTTGGTTTTCAGTGTGTCCTATGGGAAGAAAGGTTCAGTCACTGAAGAGAGATATAAAGGTTTGTTTGATGAACTGTTTACACAACAGGGCAACACTCTCAGAATCTAGAATCTCACTAGAAGTGGAAAATCCTCCACATTACATGGACTTGAATGGTAATTGGGGGTTCGAAGTGGGATGAGTCAGCCCTCCCTATGGCCTTGATTGGAGTTAATATCTGGTACTTAAGGTTTTTTTTCTGCAGTGTCTCAACAGCCTGACAGGGCTTTCCTCTCCCTGTCAACCTCTACCCTCATCCTCACTGATCTGGAAAACACTGTCAAGAACAAAAAGGTGGATGCTTTTCTCCTTGCTCCACTTTCAAACTTGTGCAGTTCAAATAGAAATAAAAGGAAGACTTAACTCTGCAGCATGGACAACTTATGAGACATACAGAGCTACCGCAACCAAAGAATTAGCTATAAAAACCAGCAGCCACAAAGCACAATATCCTTCGTCCATCTACAGGTGAATCCCACTTTATATCTCACATCTGTTCAGTATTGTCCTCCTGCCCCCTCTGTCCCTCATTCAGCTCTCTGCCTTCAGCTGCTGCCAACCTTGGGCAGGCGAATCAACACTGCCATTGCCATTATCCACCTTCCATGGCCCTGTTGTGGAGAGGGGACAAACACTGATGAATTGGACCCTTCTGCATTTGCATTGTATTCAATTTCCCATTGTGTTGCCAGGGCTGATGAATGGCCAAGTCGGCTCGATATACCTTGTTGTGTTTCTGTCTGCCTGAGAGCTTCCCAAATAATGTCCTTTGATGATGTTGAACATTCAAATACAGTGATCCTTACCGTCATTTTTAGCTCTGTCTTGGAACTAACAATGGGCCTGGTCTAATAATAGGCTACGCACATTCATGATAAGAGCTGGTTGAATTCACTGAAAGTTAGAGAAATGAACACCCCCTTTAAGAATCCAGCATTAGCCTGCTGTTTCCATGCTAAATCGAGACAGGATGCAGATGATAGGGCCGAGTTTCAACAGAAACACTGTGGCCCAGCATTAGTCAATAAGCACTGGGATGAGGAGGATCAGTGGTATTGTTCACCATTCAATGCAGCACCAGAGGAGGAGAAAATGGTGGATATTCACTCCAGCCACTCTCTCTCCTCCTGCACTGGCACATGAAAACACTATCCATAACAGCTCCCCCTGGCAACAGACACTGTATGGTGTTGAGATGTATATTGTCCCTCCATTTTTCTTCTCCTCCCCTCGTATTGTCATGTCGTTAAGAAGGAGGGGGACACCAAAGAAAACAAAAGGCTTCCTCAAGTCTCACATGTTGTATTTCATGGGCCTGTCTCTTGCAATTACACTTCGTCAGACAGACAATTAGCCCTGCTAATCAGTAGCTCACAGAAACTGTCCTCCATAGCTCTGGAAGCATTGCTAATTCAATTACTAGAGCTCACTAACTTGGCCATTTAAATGCATAGAATAAAAAGCATCAATGGGATTGGAGATACAGATATCAGCCTGCTCAATGATATCATGGAGTTTGATGGCATGTTTAAGCAAGTGGGTTGTGAATTTAAGTAATATGATGCATAGCAAAGGGTCACTTCAACACTGACTTATCTTTTTATGGTGTTATGATGATATGTGTGGTGACTCAGACCTACACACTTGCTCAGACATGACATCAAGGCCAATTTCAAATGTAAATCTTTCAGCAGCTTACATCAGCAGACACCAGTCCACATAAATAGTAAATATTGTGCCAGCACATCAAAAGGTAATATCAGCTATTCAGAAGACAGATTAGATTTCCCCGGCAGGATTTGTCCAGGTCTCACTTTCAACCCGCTGTCCCCTTGTAATGAGACACACAGCCAGTCGTTTCACAAAGCTAGACAGCTGCCAGCAGCGCGTGTGTTCTCTGGACCCTCTTTATGCAAAATATATTCAATATCATGTCTGGAAACAGTGCTGTTTTGGAATTCAGCTCCTCACTCCATTCTCCATCTTACTGACTACTTCGCTCTGCCCACACTGTCTCCCTTGTTCTGGCTGACTCCTCAGTTGGACTCTGTTTTCTCTTTGTTGTTTTTTTTTGTCTGTTTGTCCCTAATTTTCCCTTTTCTGTCCTTTCTTCTGTCTCTGTCCATCTCCTTCCCTGCCCACGGGTTCCCTTGGTATCTCTCCTACACCCACCCTCATGTTGACAATAGCCCCTCAGTGTGAGGGCTGACAAGAGGCTGGAGCACAATGGTTCATCTCTGAGGATTGCCCCTCATTGCAGGGGACAGCAGGGAGGGCGGGCACACAGAACATAAGAAATCTCTGGATTTTTTCTTCAGCTCCCCTGAAGCAACAAATGACTGTTATCAACTGTGCCAAATTCCCTCTGCCTCTCTCTGCATTTCTGCATCTTAATCACACTTAATCCTGCTGAAAGGACTATTCTGGTGTATTACAACTTGCGGTTTATATTTGTAGTTTTTAACATTCTGACTATCAAGAGCATCACTCAGAAGTTGTGTTACGGGGCAAAAAAAAAAAAAAAACATGAGCAATTAGACAATCAACTAAACAAAATGCCAGGTTAGCCAAAATTATTTGAAACAGAAAACAGAGACGATTGATGAGATTATTTCCGACACTGTCAGTTGTAAACATTCATCACAGTCTATACAATAATTTCCTGGTTCAGTTTTGATCTACTCTACTTACTGTAGTTGTACGCACAATCATTCCTGATCATTTAGCGACATGAAATATTAGGCTGCGCTCCCCCTCCACCACCTCTCCCCAGTGGATCCTCAAATAAATGCTCTCATCAGTTTCATCATTTATTAGATTAGAGAATTCTACTGCCTGCTTTATAAAGTCTGGCAGTCACAGAAAATGATTTTTATAGGCTGATCTGACATGAGAATAATGTCCTGAACAAGGTAAAATTGGCTCATTCAGAGTTTCATAGTTTATTAAACAGATTTTATTTTCTTTGAGCGTAAAAGATGGTATTTACCTGACACATTTATTGAAGTGCTCCTAATAAGGTGTGCATTAAATCTGCTTCTCTGCTGCTTCTGCCACTTTAATGTTAATCTGATGGCATTCAAATCAGAGCTCTGACATGTTATGGAAATGTTACTAGGTTCAACTTACAACTGTTGTCGCTACTTTTATGTAAAAGTGCCACTTATTCATATATAATGCCTGCATGTAAAATGGCCATCATGTGAAGTGGTGTATGTTGGAAAAAGGTTCCTGTGCTCCCAGATTTCAGCATTTATTTATTGAGTACAATTTTGTCATATCTGATAAGAGGTGATGCCAAAACCATGAAAATAAATAGTTAGTAATGAACAACTATCATTTTCAGCAATTTTCAGTAGATGATTTTCTACAATTCTAGTGCTATTATGAATATTTTCTTTTTCTTTGGGGCCAATTCAACACACTCACCACAGTGATTGGCTCACTGAATGTGATCCCAGTCCTCTCTTAGTCTCTCATCATCTTTGTTTCCCCTCCAAGTCTCTGCTTCAGTCTCTTCTAGGTGACAAAGCCACAGTAAAAAGGTTTTTGTAACGCAGCTTCCTCTGATAAAGCCAAGAACGATTATTAAAGACAGCACATTCCAGACATCAGTTCGAGGCAGATTCATCGCAGGAGCACGGTGGCTGAACAATAGCATGTTAATGAGGTTTTAATGTTTCTTAATGACACTGGTGCTTGCCTTTGCATGGCTGTGATTCTGTTCTTTACTCTGGACCATTTGAGACAGGGCAGTCAAGACAGGGAGGCTTTAGTGGTCAATGATGCCAGCACATCCCCCCACTTACAGAGCATCACCTTTTCCACTAGCCGTAAAGTAGAGATGTAACAAGAATATGCAGTAATCTGAAAATCCGCTTAAAACTAGGTTGAATGATGAATAAATAACATAATCGGCCCCATAACGATAAAAGCAACCACTTTGCTCCCATTAATGTGATCTCAACTTGTAATTTCACATTGCGTTATGATTGATTTTTACACTGAACATGAGTGAGTAAGTATTTGGGCCATTAACAGGTCCCCCCCACCCCATCCTCCCACCCCATGAGATCAGTGAAAGCACTTTTCAGCGCCTACATTCAATTCATCTGGGACCGGCTGTGGTGCTGTGTGTGCAGGGCTGTGCTGCTTGTGCTGATGTGTGTGGTTTATGTCTGTGGTGGCCACATGGTCCCAGAATAGCCTGCTTTGGCCTGGAATGTGAACTGACACACACACACAGAAGGGAAAGAGAGAATCCAGCTCCCATTAATACTCCATATCTTATCCTCCCTGAATAGAACCACACACCCTGAGCTCTCTCTTCTCTCTAAGCTCTCTCCTGTTACTGCCTATGTGTGCATTTATGTGTGAGTGTGTACATATGGGTGTTTCTATGCCTCCCAGTAGAAAGGCTACTGAGGCGAAAAGCAAAGGCCTTGTCATAAAACACACAGAGGAAACTCCCAGAGCTTTCTCAAAGAGGAAATGAAAGAAGTTCTCCTAAGTGCTAAGGGGGGTTCAGCTTTCTTTCCCCCTCTTGTCCTGGCATAAAACAGTCCTGATACCAAGGTGGAATCTAATATTCTCTTTCAGTTAGCGATATTTACTATATTCCCACTGAGTGAAGTCCCCTGCCTCTGGCCACCGGCCAGGTTATTGCTGTCGGAAAGTCGTATCTCTGTGGCCAGAAAAGAAGTTGGATAGTTTTTACTTTTGGAGACTTTTCGTGACTTGGCGTTAAGCGTATTATTGCACCAGCCAGTTTTTTCTGTTAAGTATTCCTCTCTCTGCCAGTCACACAGAGCTTGTGGGAGTGACGGCTAATTCTGCTTGTCACAAGCGCGACTGTCTTAGTGGCCCGGTGCTGTCCCGAGGCCAAGACTCATTTCATAAATAGAGGAGTTTTATCAATGAGGAAGCCAACCCTCCCCCTCCCCTCCCCAGGGGTCACGAGAAAATTAAACTGGAGCATGCTGGTGTCTTCACCCTGGGATGAGATGAGACAAGGTTTTATCTTCTTATTCCTCTCTCTGCTGTAGTAAAAATGTAAAAGGCGTCCATCTGTTTCTTCCTCACATGTAAATCACGTTGACATCCTACTCTGGGGACTTGCCTGTTATGTCTTCAGATCCCTCCTTTTCCCTCAAACATAAATCAAATTGGCATTCAGCTCTGTGCACGCTTGCCTCTCGTTCCTTTAGGTCTCTGCTTGGTATGCACCTTAATTGGATTCTGTGTCTGTATTTAACATGGCTTATAAACTTGTGTGTACTGTAAGCACGAATGTGTGAGTGTGTATGGGTAAGATTGAGAGTACAGTGAAGATGTAATGTCAGACTCATTTACTGTTCCCTTCTGTCTTAATCTGTTCCTCCCACCCGAGTCAAAGAATAGTCGACTCCCAAAAAAACAAATCTGTGCTGCAGCCAGCCTATCAAACTCATCACAGTTATGGTTTTCTAACTGTGTTTTCATGTCTTCTGTGGCATTTTTATTGCCAGGCTATCTCAGACAGTCACCAGACATCAAATTGACTTCAGAAAGGTGGGAATTTTGCCACAGTTTGTGAGAGCCAGGCATTGTTTTGTTTGGGTTCCCTGAGTGGTTTTCAAAGTGGTTCATGGTGACATGGCGCCAAATGATTCTGATGTTTGCTTCTTCTTGATGGTTTATTGGGAGACTTACCCTGTTTTTCTCTCTCCCCGCAGGAGGCTGAGTGGCACTGCGATGAGTTCACCAAGGGAGCCTGCTTCAGCCGTGGAAAATCTGAGGTGAGTTTAAAATGATGTGAAGAAATGTCACACTGTTATATTGCTTTATCAGACACTTGTCACTATGTTGAGAAAAACAAGTTTCAGTTCTGGTATTGTAAAGAAAAAAACTACTTGCATGCCACACACTGCATGCCATTACATTTGTGGATGTGTGACAGATGCAGTTCAATAACATCTCTTCATCAGACCCCTCATGTCCGATAAATGCCAACATATTTCAAACATCACACACTGTTTGGGATGCAAGAATCTACAGTCAATGTTAGTGGCTCGTTGAGACTGTATTTAGATCCAGAGGTGACATTCTTCAAGCTATGCCACTAGTGTGACTAAATATTTAATGTCCAAGCTTAACCCAGGGAATACCTTGATAACATCACAAGGGTTATTTTCTCAGACTTGACAAAGCATGATCCAGAGCCCCAGAAGACAACTAATAAACTGATATTCATGTGTAAAGTTGATGCCATTTTCCTTTGATAGTAAAGCAATAATATAACCACCTCCCACCACCACCACAGACAAGACAGCTGACGATTGTTTAGCGTTTTCTTGTGGCTTTGGTTATCCTCAAAAATATCACACGGATGAATGGTGTTTACCAGTAGAACTGAAGATGCCCCGGATGTTGGACTTTCTCACCAGCACATCAGTACTGTATAACAGTAAGAGAGAAGAAAGAAAATTAAATCCTTTTTACAGGCAGTGTCCAGAGAACACATCACAACCAAATTAGCTCACTGAAATCAAAAAATGTCAGGTTATGATGAAACATCATGAAGCCCGAAAGCAACATGCAGCTCTTTATTCGGCCTTAACATATAGACTTACTGGGAATCCCTGCTTTGTCTGTGGGATTGACCTCAAAGAGGATTTAAATCAACTTGTTGTGAAGTAAAAAGATTCCCAACCACACCTTAACTCTTATTTATAGACCCTGTTTAGAGGGAGTTCCTATTGTTTTTGTAGTTTCTTTTTGTACTCAAGTGTATGTTTTTGTATGTGGTTAGCTGGCATGGTCTTTCTACCAAACAGCTGGTCTAGAGCTGAATTTGACTTGTAGGTGAACTGCCCAGCCTTGATCACTGTGTGTGAGTGTGCACCGCTGTGTATTTATCCTCCTGTGAAAGGTGGTTAGGGACCCATAATAGGCATACACAGGCTGGCCAGCGCAAGATAGCAGTTGTGAATTACAGACCAAAGCTACCTCAGTCCTTGAGAGTCACTGCTGTCTGGTGGAGTCGAATTGTTTAGTTCGCTGTTCCCTTCTGAGGATCAGCTCCTGTTCACTAAGAATAGCATTAAAAGACTTCATTCTCCTGCAGTTGACAGGACTTTCGATGGTTTATTACCTAGCTCAGCACGCAGCAATATACCATCGCTTAAGCTATTACACAGATACCTTGCCTCTACTTTGAGTGAATTTACAAGTGATTGTTTTTTTGTTTTTTTTTCCAAATGCACGCATCCGCTTTTCTCTTGTGTATTTGATTTATTTAAACCAGGAGAAGAAAGGAGAGTTAAATTGACTTGACAGGACTTGATTGCTGCCTCTGTTTTGTTTTATAATGCGTGAGCCAAGCCTAACAGCCTCTGTATTACAGTACGGACGTGGAACATTTGTCAGGAAGTTTTCATAAACAAGTCAAGGCTGTGAGGATGGGCAAATATTGAATATGCCGTTATTCACCGTAGAAACAAACTGCAAAGAAGAATTGATCTATGCAGATTCCGTCACAACAGAGCCCCTCTCCTGCACCCACGCACACACACACACACACACACATATACAGGCATACAGCACATAACAAGCTGTATACATAGTGCAGATATATAGGCATACATAACAAGTGTAACTACACACACACTCATGCCCCTCCTGTTTTGAACCCGCATACACATGAACACATACTTAGGATGTGCTTAGCACCAGGAAACGAGTTGTTTTACGAGTCAACCTCCATCTTGATAGGGGGAAATAAAAGCCCTTCCCTTTCCTCTTCCCGCCATCTCTGCTGCAGTGCCCTCCACTCCTAAATCAGACCCTTGAGAGGGTGAGGAGGAGGAGGGTGGATGGGCTGGGGGGTTCGCCCTGGGCACCTCCAGTGGCTCAGACAATAGCAGATTTACAAGGTTTTAAATTTCTACGAGGGCCCCTCGTCAACCTAGCCGTGGCCCTTTTCAGATGGAAGGGGACCCTAAGTTTATTTCCTTGTCCTGGGACGAAAACAAATGCTGCTCTCTGACATGAATTCTGACTGCTGTTGTTACATTTACTATGAGTTTTGTTGATGGAAATCCCCAGCAAACCTGCATGAAAGCCTCACGGCAATGTTGAGAGTTCACGACGTTCAGTGGCAATCAATCATTCATTCAGTCAGTCATTCACTCCGTCACTCCCGCTTTATTTGTCGGGCGCTTTTAACCAAGTGTTGAGTGGTTTGCTAGAAACCCAAAACCTCAAAGGAAGAGTGAGCCAAGAAAAGAGTGGTGAGTATGTACTTCACCATAATTTAGAGAAAAGTGGTTTGAATTGATTAATGTAGAGAGCAGGCTAAAAAGAAACATGATTGAATGAAGTATATGAGGCTACACTTTCATTTCACTTTTTGACCAGTCAACAAAGCCAAGGCAATTTTCTAAACTAATCCTGAGTGGTCCTCTCCTACGCCTGCTGCATTTATCTGTTCTCCACCTCGTTCAGATCTCTCTCCAAATCTGGTCCCTGTTGAATTAAGATGTGACATGGCTAAGCTGTGCAGGCATTAGCCTTGATTTGACTCTGTCAAGCTTGGCCACGTTTTAGAGCAGCTCTCCCGCAGTTGCAGGTGTTTGTCTCATTTATTGGAATAAAGTGTAATTTTGTCCCTCTGCTGCTTGTCAATAGATAGATAATGGCGCTGCTGCTAACTGCTAACTATGATGTGTGTGTTTGCTGGTGTGTTTCCACAGGAGGAATGCCAGAACTACATCAGGGTGCTGCTGGTTAATGGGAACAGGCTGTTTACCTGTGGAACCAACGCCTTCACCCCCATCTGCACCAACCGAACGGTATGAACAACAGCTAAGTTTCTTGTTTATAATAGTGTTACTATACTATTTAAATTACTATGTGAGCTCCCTTGCCTGATCTTGCTTTGACCTTGTGTCTTGATCCAAGTAAAGTCATCAAGTCACTGTGAAACCTGCAACCTGTTATGTCTGGGCTAGCAAGCTAACCTGCTAGCTGCCAGTCATGCAAGCTATTACTGTAATGTTATCTTATGTTATCTTATTTTACAAATGAAAGTTAGTAAACTTATGAGAAATAAAATGCAGCTTTGCCAGTGCAGCCTTACTTGGTGTGGTATCAGCAGTAGCTTATGTTTGCAAACCTCATATAGATATTCCTTTAGAATGGGCATTGAGTCGTTTTACTGAATTGAATACTGTTGTGCTACTGTCATGCAAAATTCACCATGATCTCATTATGGGCACTTGTAGGCACAGAGTGGTTGCTGTTTAACATAAGTTATAGTATCACTTTAAAGAGAAGGAGAATTCTGAGATGATGAAATCACAGTGATAAGGTAATGCTTTGTCAAAATTAAAAAGAGTAAAGAAACACATTAATGTGTTCTTTTATCAACCTCTTACAGCACAATTAGCACAAGCTAGAAAAATAGACATAAACTAGTTTTATGTTAGTGATGTGACCTTTGCCCTGTGCGTTTATATTCTGTAATATGCGTCACAGATATTAGTCAGTGTTTGCTGAAAATCTATAAACACTTGTTACTCACCTTAATAAGTCATTATCCATGAATAACAGTGATTTTATGCAGGATACGTCTGATAACACTGCAGGTATGAAGATTGAAGTGTTTTGATTGGAGTGACAATGTCAGAAGGAAAGGTCAAGGTTGATCAACAGATTTAATCAAGGTGTAATTGAGACATGATCCTGATATCACAGGATTTGCTGTATAATCTCTCATAGCTGTTCTTGCCTCCTGGTGTGCAGTCAGGGATGTAGACTAATTATAAGACGAATCTTATTAAGCTCGGTTATTTGAGAAGTCATGTCACCTCAAACTTGTTAAACGCCGCAATCAAAATATTGCCTTAAGCTCATTACTCCCAATAATCATGGTTATCATTGGCCTACAAGTAAACACATTCCTTGTCTCATCTGTGCTGCCTTGCCCTCCTTCATGAGTCATTGCAATTTTTAAGCTTCTGTTTTTTTTTTAGTTTAGTTTTTTTTTTTTTTGTTTTATCAAATCACGTAGCCTTTTCTTATATATTTAATATTAGTGCTGTATGATGTTTTCACTCCTCTATTTCTTGCTTCTACAAATTCCCTGCAGCTCTTAATCCCATGTTTTAAAGGTATGTTTAGTCAGACTTTTCAGTTGAAGCTGCTATTGTGTTTCAGCAGGCTCTTGACACGGTGAGGAAAGATCTTTTTAAATTAACGACTGCTTATTAACTTGCTACTACTCCTTAATTTTTATTACAAAAGCACACAGTGCTAAAAACCATGTTTCTCTGGAACTGAAGTGTCAGCTAACTTTTTACACACTATTGTTGGTGACAAGTACCCACTGAAGTTAAGTGTAGACCAACATTTGAAATGTCAGAGTCTTGTGCTTACCTTAGAACAGTGATCGGGCCATATCAAATATACCTGCGTCCCGTGCTGTGGGATTTCAGAGGAGGAGGGAGGAGGACCTTACTAATATGATGACATTTGTTTTTGTCCAAAAGCACTGCATCCAAAGGTCACAGGCTCATAATGACTGTTTACCACTGTGGAAATACATATAGTTGAAATGTCATGACATTATTATAGCAGTATTTCATCAGGCGCTGTCATATTTACCCACTGAACGTCTGTTAATGTGAAACACTGGTCGGCCACAGCAACAGCAAAAGAATCACGCTCAAACAGATTTACTATCAGCTGTGATGGATGAACAGAGAGGGAGCAGAATATTCTATTAGTTTAATAAGTGCTGGAGGTTATAGATTAAACAGCTGTTAATTTCTCTGCCTTTTAGCCATTTGTTACTGAAGAGGATGACCATGATGATGATAATTATAATGATCATTGTGATGAGAAAAGTTTTTCAGGCGGGGATCTTAGTTGTAATGACAAGTCATTCAGGGATGACTTAGTCAGGGGATATCAGAGTAATAACAATAAATGCTTCGAATTTACAGTACATAATGGGATATGTGGATATGGTATTTTGCAGTTGTCTAAACTAAAAAGTACATAAAAAATACAGCTTAAGCTCAAAGAATATGTCATGAGTTATGCCTCTTATTATGTCTTTCCGTGGTAAGAATAAGGAAGATATCAAAATCAACTTGGTCAATCTACACAGAGGCCATTCTTTGACTTCAAAATGGTTTGCCAGAGAAAACTAATGTATAGTTTTAAAAAGCACTGATGATAGTGATAGTGGATCTTGTGATGATAAAGCTGATAAGTGTTTATTTATGTGTTTGAATTCTCATTAGCTATCACCAGCAACATGAAAAAATACCACAGCAATTGAATGTACTTATTTAAACACAACAAACAACAGTAAAAATAGCATTACATGCACATACTCGCATTCTGTACATGCATGCATTAATTAGGCAATTAAATAAAATGCAACACACACTAGTTCATCAGAAGTACTGCAGCACTGTCATCTTGGTCTGCAGTGGTTTAATGGCACCCAGCTGAAGAATTAGTAACACCAACTGTTTATCTCAATGAACCAACTCCTAATATTTGCGAGGATGGAACAAAATAATGGAACAAAATAATTTGAACTATATTTGGTCTAGTTTTGTAATAGTGCTTATTGCTATTAAAGGGTATCCTCAAGATATCAATTTGCCTGTTTCATTACACATGTTAATGTTGTAATTTGTAATCAGGAATAGGAGTAGGCTCAATTAGGGAAATTGTGTATGACACCTGGATGCTAGGCTGTGTCATCTACATCGGGGATATGGGATATCAGTGAAAATCCTGTACGCTAGTCACACATAGGGCTTGTGGCTAGATTTCCTGTCATAGTGGGGAGCTCAAAATTCTCTCAATAGCCACAACAGCGTCTCAGTAGCACTATACATAGCATCCAGTTGGCTCTCACAGCTGTCTTTCTAAACGGTGAGCTGTCTCTTTCCAAAAAGTCTCTATCAGAGGCATTCACAGTCACTTCAGCATCCTACTTGCACAGCTGCTGGGGCCAACATAGAGATGACTTTCACTCCACTTCCTCAAAATGCAGCGGATGCGCTGCAGTCTATCTATTTATCACTCCTCCTCTTGTTTTTCTAAATGACCCAATTGACCTCAAATGGGCTATTCCGGCCCACAGAACAAGTCCAGTCAATACCAGGCTTTCATCTCAGGCCGGCAGAGCTCAGACAGGGCTGCTCTGTTTTGTTGTGGTTTGGGTGGAGCAGAGAGTGGCAGGAGTTAACAGAACCCTTGATCCAAATCGACCCGGCTCCAGGAAATTGGCTAAAGAAGTTGCCTGCCCACAACACCCCCCCACCCCAACACCATTCCCTGAATGGAGTCTGGCCTCCTGTGTGGAAAGAGCCGTCCACAGATTATTCAGTCAGTGTAAAATTTGAAAATGTGCAAGGAGCAACGGCGAGTCACCTGAGGTCTTCTCCAACCAAGTCAAAAACGTGGAATCCGGCTGACTGAAAATTTGCCAATGGAATCATTTTAATTACCTTTTGCAGATTTAAAAACCTGAGATTAGTGAAATCTTTTTACTTTGCATCATGCATTTGCCCACAGAACGTAGATGAACTTGGATGGAAGCACAAACCATGAGCTAATCCCTATATACTGTGTTTACTTTTGCACCATAAAATATAATTACATCTTGGATTTAAAAAATGCATTCCTCCTTTTTAGTATTCAGAGCTGAGTCACTGAGCTATGGCCTGTATTTTTTTCTAAGGAGTAACCAGTGCAGTGTGTCAGGACTAAGCCTGGGTCATGCTGTAAAGTATTTTTAAAAAGCGGGGAGCTGGATTTGGCTTCATATTCAAAGGCAGAATGCGAGGGAAGACTGCATCTCACATCAAGCCTCTTTTGAATTCAGAGAGGCTGCTTAAAGATGTGGTATAATAATGTTATACCCAGGGTAGCAGCTGGTTGTCCTGCGTAGACATCAGAAACCAAACCAAGGAAACACTACAGTCAAGAGTAACTTGATTTAAGGAGCCTGTTTTAGGAATTTTATTGCTTTCTTAACAGGTGGTTTCTTAACAATAGACTTGAGGCAGCTGCTTTGTTTGTGTGTTTTACGCCTCTAATGATTCTAAATGTGTTCTCTGATTATGTTTCCTGCTCCTGAAGGTGTTGCTCATATATATATCTTTGTGTGTGTTTCGCAGTAGATGTAAACCAAACAAAACATAATGAGATGAGGTATTATTTTGAGTCGGCACCATTTGCATATTGGCAGGAGCAAACAAAACATTACCAGACTTCTCTGATTTGAATTTTAATGCTGCCCTTTGATACTCTGTCCTATATTTTTGTGCAACTTTTCCACAATCATCCATTATTTAGAAAATGCATCTTATTCCCGTGGATATTGCATCTTATTGTTTCAGTTTCGTAACTCAGGGGATACTTCCTCTACAAACTATCAAAATCATTTTCTTTTTGTGGCAGTGCCTGGGTCCTGTAAGTGATCATTATAAACAGTCTACTTCTCTCTGTGTGTTACAGCTGACCAATCTGACAGAGATCCACGATCAGATCAGCGGGATGGCTCGGTGTCCCTACAACCCCCTCCACAACTCCACCGCTCTCATCACCTCCAGCGGGGAGCTTTATGCCGCCACGGCCATGGACTTCTCTGGGCGAGACCCCGCCATCTACCGCAGCTTGGGCGGCCTTCCACCGCTGCGCACCGCCCAGTACAACTCCAAGTGGCTCAACGGTAGGGAGCTGCCATGCAGTTAGATGATCTAGTGTTCATGAATGTATGTACAAGTTGTTACATTTGGCATATAGAAAGAAGCACAATGCTTTTATTTTTGCACAGCTATTGAACGTCAAGGCTGCAGCTGTGCTGATGGAGATTCAATGATTTACTCAAGGATACTTAAGCACAGCAGATGCTTATCTGACATGGGAGTTGGAATCTGCCTCTCTTGGTTGAAGGATTGTATTCCTTCTCAAATCACCAGTGTGCTGCACAAAGTAGTATAGCGATTGGTGGGAAAAAAAGATCCTCTCTTCATAATTGGGCTGTTGCCTTTTATCAGTAAAAACAATTACTTCTTGAGTTATTGAGCAACCAGAAAATCTTTACATTCATCTCACCCTTTTGCTGAGGAGCATAAAATTGTGAATTTTTCAGAAATCGATGTCTTTTTCCCTGAAAGCTCAGACCCACTTCAAGCGCTAACCTCCTCAGCGCATGTTGGAGAACTTCAGACAGCTTAAGGTGTCCAGCCTACAGAGGAGCAGGTCAATCAGTATCTTGTCAGCAAGTGACTTTTATCTGATTCACATTTAAGCCAAATTGAAAAAATAAATTAAAAGCCACCACATACATTGCTTTGCAGCAACCTTCTGGGAAAAGGTTTAATAACTAATTTTATGGCGAATTGATTTTTTTCCTCCTCTGTCTCCCCCCTTGCACTACCCTGCAAAGGTGCGGAGGAGAAGAGGGTTGAAATGAGGAGGAGGGGGGAAACACTTTCATTTAAAGGTGAATTAAATCACTGTCAGCGAGAATAAAGTGTGCGGTTTAGATCCAATAATGTCATACATAAAGATGAACGCCGTAGTCGTGACAGTGTCGTGGAGGTCGCATGTTTCAGATAGGGTGAGAGTTATTACGCTACACCTGTTTTGGTCATTTCTCATCCTAACCTTTAGGTTCGGGGAATGAAAAATTAGTTTTCTTATTACAACATAACGCCATTAATAACATGGCCTGTAGTTATTAATCCTGATCACCTGCTGTTGTGTGGGCTGCATGCTCACACACACTGCGAGTCAATCAGTCATAGCACATACCCATTCACTCTCCCACTCTCTACTCCCACAACTTTAAATATTTTTCTTTTGATATTTTTTCTTCCTCTCTCTGCACTTCATCTCTCTCTTGGCTGTCTTCACTTTTTATTTCTGTGTATTCTCTCGCTTTCTGATATCCTTTCTCCCACTCATTTTCCTCCTCTCCCATTTCCTCTCCTTCAACAGAACCAAACTTTGTCTCCTCCTACGATATCGGCAACTTCACCTACTTTTTCTTCCGGGAAAATGCAGTGGAGCACGACTGCGGCCGCACTGTGTTTTCTCGTGCCGGGCGTGTCTGTAAGAATGACATTGGCGGTCGCTTCCTCCTGGAGGACACGTGGACCACCTTCATGAAGGCCAGGTTGAACTGCTCCCGACCCGGAGAAATCCCCTTCAACTACAATGAGCTGCAGGGAACATTTTACCTGCCAGAGCTGGAGCTGCTCTATGGCATTTTTACAACCAACGTGTGAGTAACATGAGACATTCTAAAATACAGTGACAACAAATAACTTATTTCTTAATATTTTTACAAAATCAATAACTTGACTTAACAATAATATTGGTCCTTTATTTCCAACAGAGCTTCTCATTTCTAGCTGGCTAAATATCAGTTTTGTCAGCTGAAATGCCAACTGTTCCTCGCACATTTTATCAGCCATAGCTAGCTAGCAAACTAAGTCAACATAAGCTGCAGTTCACACTGTCTGTATCTGACTTTTCTCAGCTGAAGTTTTAAAACAAGAATTTGGAAAAGTTGTCTCAAATATATACATGATGGCTACATGCATTTTAACATTTATCATGCTAAAAACTTGAGGCCAAAGCTACGTGTCCCTGTCAGAAAGACCAGCAGGTGATTATTCATGTAGAGGACGCAGAAATAAAGAAAGATCATAGTCATGCAATGTAAACCTAGTTGGTCCTAGTGATATAAGCGTCTATTCTTACTTAGTGTAAGAAGTAAGAATTAAGAACTAAGAAGGTTGACTACTTAGTGTCAGGCATTTTATATGTTAAATTTATTTGTTCGAACTTTTAAACAGTATGTATGTTTTGATTTTACATACTTTATTAGTTGTTCAACAAATGCATTTTCAGTTTCATTCCATTTTTCATTTACATAATTTCTTTGTTTACAAATTGCTTTATCTCCCCCCGCATGAGTGATTTCTTTTTCTTTTATTTTTCGCAAATTGTTCTGTTTTCCTTAGTCTTTATTATTTGCTGTTTTGTGTTGTAATTTGCATACAGTTTCTTTGAAGGAAATCCAGCTTTTGTAAATGATAATGTTTAGTCAATTATCAAGTTGTTTGATTCAAATTTTTAAAAGTTTAAGTTTAGAGTTGTTTTCTGCAATCACTCTAGTTCCGTTGGTGTATTTGATTGTCTGTAGAATTTGTTCTGTGAAGGATGAATCAAATTGAGATACAGCTCACAGCGTGCTGATATCAGGTGAAAAATACCAACGCTTATCATCTTTTTTTTCTTCTATTCTTTTATTCTTTTGTGATGCGGCCAGAGAATAGCTTCATTCAGTGTTTACTTTGTTAGTGTACACACCTCGACTGCATCTGCATTAACTTGGCATGTGACCTTTTTGTACTGTATACAGAGTATATAAACTGAATGACATATTACAATGTTGTTTACATGGCCAAGTGTATCGTAAATTAAATTTAAAGTAGAGATCTTCTTCCACATACACCCAAGCCATCTACAAACATGATTTTGTATTCCAGCAGCTATCTGACATTTACATCTCATGAAAGAAGCCTGTTATCACTTATTAAAAGTCTATACTGTATCACGCATATGGAGGATATAAGAGATGGGATGTATCCATGGATAAAAAACTATTATGTTCTATTTTCACAAACATCACAACCTTTTCCTCTTTTTGTCTCGCCATCTTTCTCTCTCATACTCACAAACACACACACACAAACACACCATTATTAAAAGCTGAGTAATCTATTCTTTATGGTCAATGCCTTCACATTGCTGAAAAAGAAGTCTTTTGAAGGGTATTGGAAACATTTCCCCCTGCAGGCACAGAGTTTAATGAACAGCCGCATTGGATTATAATTCACATTGCTGAAGTCTCACAGTTTGAGTTGAGAGTTAATACTCTCATTCTTTACTTTCTCTTCGGAGGGAGGAGACCAGTACTTGTTGAGACTGACAGCTCAAAAAGTCAAAGCTGTATTTCAGGCTTGAGATCTGTACAATTAATCAGACAAGCTGAGCAGTTTAATTGTGTCCCATTGCTGGATTTATAATTCAATAATGACAAACACTTACGCCAGCGTCTGAGTCCGACTGTCCAGCATTTGATTTGTGTTGTTGGCTGAGTGTAATACAAACATACAGAGGTCAGCTTTACAAATACCAGGAACGTCTGTGAACATAGTTTCCTGCTTGTGCTTTGGTGTCCCTTTCTAAATTCCTTTCCTTAAATACTTCTCTCTCATTCCCCTTTGTTGGGTCTCTCTTCCCTTCTTTCCTGACATTCAGAAACAGCATTGCTGCATCTGCGGTGTGTGCCTTCAACCTCAGTGCCATATCACAGGTTTTTAACGGGCCCTTCAAGTATCAGGAGAACTCACGGTCGGCTTGGCTGCCCTACCCCAACCCCAACCCCGACTTTCAGGTAACAAAATCATACAGAAGAATAGTTTTGTGACACAGGACAAAGAGTCTACATGAATGTACAAAATTCTATGGCAATCCATCTAATAGTTATTTAATAGTTAGATATTGTTGGACCAACTGACCAACCAGACAGATAGACAGACAGATAGACATTTCCTTCTTTAGAGCCATGCTACTTGTATGGCTGAAACATGCTAAATAAGGTGGTTTATTAAATTAAGTGCTAATCTTAAATTATTATTTGCTCAAGCTTGAGGTAATTTATACCCAGCACACTGCCCAATCAGCTAAACAATATTCGCAGCTGGGTGCATGCCTTAGGAAATTTATGCACGTGGTATGTATGTGTGTATCCTCATAAATGTGTGTTCATCCTGATGAGCCTGCCTCAGAGTCCCAATGAGTGCTTCACTCTCATTAATTTCTGCTCTCTTTCAATCACCCCTCTCTCTGCTCATGAATACACACTTTACGACCGCTCGTTATAAAATCCAGTGATTTTTACAATGGCACTGTCGTTCCTTTAAGATGTCTCATAGCCTAGTTGTTTGAACTGTAGTCCTTCTTAATAAACTGTCCTTGTTTTGCACAAGTGGCCACTTTATGTTTATATGCCGTCCTAAAACCCATAGGGACAAACCAAGCAACACTGGGGAACTGCTCGATACTGATGAGACAGAGGAAAGGGATTGAATTCCCTCTGAGGTCTGGTTGCCAATGGCTGATGCGCACCTCACTTCCACACGTTTCCCAATCATGGGTCCTCAATCATTTTTCCGTCAAACAGGCAGATGCATGAGCAGTTGCATTGCCTGCTATCAAGAACTTACACACGCATTATCTATAATGGCATGTTCGTGCAGAAAAAGTGGATGAAATGCTCATGCAGAGGAAGAGCTAGCTGTGACAGTTTACTTAAAAAACATACAAATCTGTAACATATGAAGCGTCTCACATCCGTCGTGCATTCACATATCTACATGTCAGCAGCTGGCAGAGTAAAATTCACTTAGCTTCAAGAAAACCAATTTTCTCTATCTGGTCAACACTGACCACAGATTTATCCTGCTCAGCATACTGTAGGTACATCACAGAGGGGTTTCCATATACCATAGGCTTTCATAACACTATGTTCCTCAAGGATAAACCAGGATCAGTTCTTCCTCTCCATCCCCATCTCTCCGCTTAAGCCTCGGTACAATAGCTGCTCCTCACCTCTGGACCGATGCACACTTTATCTAGGTTTCAGTGACATCTTCATCAAGCATTTGTCAATGTTGGGGGATTAGATTTACGAGCTCAGGATTTATGGCCTGTCTGTTTTCATCCCTTTTGTGCGCACACACCAGCACACATGTACATGCACAAACATAAACCTACAGGAAACCAGCGCCAATAAAACCCACTGACCACGTCCGTATCTTATGTACACATATACACACGCAAAAATAGAGGGTTATAGATTGCTGCCAAATAGGGATAATTATGACTGTGAACTCATCACTCAACACACACACTGGTCATTGATTGAGAGCTTAATTCCCCGTCTGTCTGCAGAGAAAATCCCCCCATTTATTTGAACCACACGGATTGATCCAGCTGGGTTTATTCAGGCTATGAGTCATGTTCGTTGTGAATTAGGAGCTAATACCGTCTCTGTGTTGTATAGGTTTTCTGTCACACTGTAATTACTTACTGTAAAAATGCATTCATTGTTAAGCTCCATGTGTAGGAAAATATGTTAAGTAAGACTCTGAGCCACATGCTGATGGAAAGTTTTGTTATCTAATACATTTCAAGAGGAACTAAAGGGGTATCAGTTTTCCATGCTTACCTTTCAACATTATGAACGATTTGATAAGATGTGGAGCCAACGCTGACAAAATATTATTATCAGATCTTATCGCGAATTTTGAATTAGCCCATTTTGCTAAAAACATGCTGTAAAACAACCATATTTCTCAGTGGCACTTATCATCCTAGCAGAGCACAGGGCGCTGATGATGAGCGGGACAGCTGAGTGTTGGATGGGCCCTCAGCCAAATGATGTCCCTCACCTTGACTGTACCGTGGAAATCACAACATCCATCTCTCTGTACATTCACAGATGTCGTAGACCCTCAATGGTCAGCGCCTAACTTTGTCTCGCTGTGGCAGAAATACGATCAAGCAGACACTTTAGGAGTCATATGCTCACATGCAATGGCAAGGACAAACCACAAAAGGAAACCTTAGACATATGTTATTATGTAGCCCACACCATACACACACGCAACACATTTATGCCATAAGCAAGAGGCACATTCAAGGCACACAAGCACAGACACACACAGTGTTGCATTTCTCTGTCCTTCAGGGCTTTAATTTCCCATCTCCTGATGTGGCGAGGGCACTGATCCGTTGCCCATCCCGGGGAAGTCCTCCATGTTTCTCATCTGTCATTCCAGGGAAGGCCAAGGATTGATCTGTATAAAGTCTCAGTGCTGTTGCTGCTGTAGCTAGTCAGCAGGAACTAATCACCATCCAAGGCCCAGTTTCTAGTCTTGTTTGACGAGGCTGTGAATGATTAGCCTGGAGCGAATTTTTGCAGTCCATCTGAGCTTACTGTGCTCAAAATGAAAACAGTACCAGTCATTTGGGTTTGTATAATTGTCAAGCGCAGCTTATTTTTGCTTTCTCTGCTCTGTGCCTTAGAGTAGGCCTATTCTTTGTGGACAGGGCCTCAATCCACAATCCTGACCCCAGCCAGGGACCTCTTTTACTGAAAAGGACATGCATGGTTAGCTTTACTCATCCGGCTCTGCCTCAGCTGGAAGGGCTTTAAGCTTCACCTTGTCCCGCTCTGCTTGGTGGAAAAAAGGCATTACATTTCTACTCTACACTAAATTGTCACTGTCCTGTGAAAATCAGGTGTCAGCATATAATCTTCAGGGGTGCATGGTTTTCATTGGACAGCGACAATATGCTACAAAGATTTATATTGTATATTCCTTGCAGTTAGTTTTAGTATGCTATTAGTGCTACAGTGGCTCATGATAATACAGCCTGCCTCTGATAGCAGTGTAAAATGTAATAGACTATGTTCTAGACAGTGCTGGTTGGAACGTCTCTCAACTTGGAAAGCAATATTTCAAAATGTCAAAGATCATTTGTTATCTTGCCTCCTAGAAAAACAAAATACTGTTAAAATAATGTGATTTAAGTGTTAAAAAAAACATTTTAGTGTTAAAAAACATATGAACCTTTTCAACCTGCACTAGCACAACAATATAAACTACACTTTGAACTCCTTAATATTCTCTTCTTTTAACTCCCATTTGGAAACAGTTCACTTTATTGAACTCCTTTTAATAAATGAACAATGGGAGATATATCATGCCAGATATTTCACATTATAACTAAGTGCCATGATACTGACTCTGCTGCGGAAGCAAAACTCTACTGGGGCATAGATGGAGAACTTGGAGTCAACAATAACTGATAAAACCAAATTAATATGATGCGATGAAATCTACCTATTTATGTGAGATTCTTCTGTTATTGCAACTGTAGTGCTTTCTAGGGTCCTAAAATCTTGGGTGAAAGTCATTCTGATACTTTATTTTTTGAGAACTCCCTTGTTTGAATGATATTGCTGCATTTATAGAGAGAGCATTTTTTCAGAAGTGTTATGAACAGCAGTAATAAAGCTCTAAAGATGAAACCCTTTTTAAGATCTTAGCTTATTTTTGAGGTAAAAAAAAAAAAAAAGAATAATCAAGACACATCATTATTGGGCTACTAATAAAACACACCAGCAATATATATGCATATGAGGAAGAATCTAATAAAAGAGATAACTACTTGCTCAGTCAAACATTCATTCATTCTCCCTCCATAAGCTGCAGCATATTGACTACAAAGCCTTAAGGTTGTGAGGACAGCAAACCATTGCAAAGAGGCAGCAACTGACTTTAAAGCCTTGTTCATTTAATCATTCAATCCCTCACATTTTCCATCTATGGTCGTACTCTCAGCCACATAATCATAAGCTTATTAATATCCTAAAGAGCTTAGCTTTTATTAATGTAGTCAGTCAAACCTTTTGCTTTCTGGCTTCTCCACCTTCACAGTGTGGCACCATCGACTCTGGCTCCTATGTGAACCTGACCGAAAGAAACCTGCAGGACGCCCAGAAGTTTTTGCTGATGCATGAGGTGGTCCAACCCGTGGTTCCTGTGCCCTACTTCATGGAGGACAATGTGCGCTTCACTCATGTGGCAGTGGATGTGGTGCAGGGGAAAGACATGCTGTTTCACATCATTTACTTGGCTACTGGTGGGTTCCTATCTCTCTGTGCGTGTGCGTGTATATGTGTGTTTGCCACTTTTTAGATTTATTTTTTCTGGCATCGCTGTATGGTTTGCAAAATTTGGACTTTTTTCATGCATGTATAGTAGTTTGTGTCCACATATTGTACATATTACTGTTCTTAAACGCACCCAGAAACATATTTTTTCAATCAGCTTCTTAATATGAGCAGTGTGTTCCTACATAAACACACAATTTTCTGCTCAAGTCAGAACAGTTTTGGTTGTTTCGCACGAGTCCTTTTTTGTCTGTCTGTGCTCGTGGGTTTAGTTGGATCATGGTTGGAAAAAGCTGATGTCACAAACTTTGTATACCAATCAGGATTTGGCAAAAATTGGATCAAAATATGATGATAGTTGTTTGCTGTTAACAAAGCCGATAAAAACACACACCTTGAGTGAGGCAGAGTAGCTGAGTTTTTTGTGTGAAGCTCTTAGTGAATGATACTTAAGGATGTTTTTTTACAAACATGTGCATTGGTTGTTGCTTATACATTCATGAATATTGATTGTTATAGATAAATACTTCAGGGGCTTTAAGCCCTTGAAATGCACGCTGCACATGAAATGAAGCCTGCAAGAATAATAATGAAACCAAGAGATCTGTAGTTCCAAGGAGACATCAAAGCTTAGTCTACTGACACAAGTTTGATCACTCGACCTCCATATGTTCTCCATATGCACTGACAGAACACTCTCATATATCACACCACATATCACTCTTATGCAGTCGTTCACAAAGAGATCATAAACAGCGTGAAACAACCAACATTCATGTGTCGAAAGCAGACAGACGGGTAATTAATAATACACACACACAGCTCTGATTTAACCCATACACGTTTTCCCTGTCTGAACTGCATGGCACTGCCTCCTTATCAGTAGACTGTTTGATCATATTGGTGTGACAGTATGTGCTGTTAGACTTGGCAAAGCGCTGGACACAGTATCAGCAAGATGCCAGATACACACTGGTGTCTGTTCAGTATTATAGTGCAACACACTGTATGGATTATGAACGGATGTACCAAGCAGAATTTGAACATAGTGACCCACTTCGTTTTGTTAATGTACCATAGGCCCACTGGGAAATGTCAACATGATCTTCCTGTCATAGCATCAGTGTTATTTTAGGATATATCACATGCAGTACAAGCACACACACTCACACACACAACCTGTTCCAGTTCAGTGCCTCTGTGCTCGGCACCCCCCTCAAAACCTCCCCTCTCATTGTTTGCATGGGACTGTGATCAATGTAGCGTCAGACCAGAGCTGCCCACGCTGCAAGTTCCCTAGACACTAACCAGACACTAATGAAAACATCTGAAACACTGCCAAGGCCATTGGGTAGCATACGTACTGTACCTAATCATATGCTATTATTAACGCTTAAACGCACCCTGCTGATTGGGGTCGCTGTGGAGAACTTGATAGCACCAACTCGGGGGTCCACAGAAGTCAAGGTGTAGTGTTCTTATGAACACATGCAATAGTTTCATCTAAAAGGTTATTCTGCCCTCGTTAGTAATTTTAGTCCTGCAGCATCATTTTACTCCTTCAGTCAGCATGAACAGAATTCAGTTAAAAGCAAAAGATTTTAAAATATCCTGATTCACCAAAGAATCAAATTGTCAAGTAGTTGCAGAATTGAGTCTTAGTAAAGGAAAAAAATCTTTTACATTCCTCATTGAAAAAGTAATTACTTTAGTGATTACATTTCTTGTTTCTTTTGTTACTCAACCCACCAAAGGTCTTAAAAAAGAACACAGAAAGAGGAGAATTGGAAAAGGAGACAATATAAGATATAAAAAGCCTTTATTGATCCCCAGAGAGGAAATTTAGATGTTGCAGCAGTACAAAGACAGAGAAGAAAATACAGATAAATAGAGAAAATAAATAATAAATAAATAAGAAGTAAAATAAAATGATGATAATAGAAATAACTATAGCAATACAAGAGCAACTCAGGTCAAAATTACAAGGTAAGCAAGGCACTTAATACTACCTATAGCCAGGGGTAAAATAATAATAGCGCTGTACTGTTTTGAAGCAAGTGAATTAATGTAGTATGATAGTGAGGCCACATGATAGTCATGTGTCACTTGCAAGTGGTCCAAGTCCGGTTCCAAATTAAATTCTAGTCCAGATCTGGATCAGAGTTTGCCTGTTAAGTTTGTTAGCATCTAGTTGCCTCTCCATGCTTCCAGTCCCTGCACCAAGCTAGTATGTCATGGATCAGTCTATTCAGTGAATGCGGAGAGTTTTGATATCAGCCCTCCATAACTCTTGGAAAGAGAACTACCCCAACAATGTCGAGGTAACGAACAGGCATTAGTAACTGTATAATTTCTGAAAGTCAGAGTAAGTAAGTACTTTGTAATGTAATGAGTTACTGCCCAACACTGCTTGGGGCAATACTTAACTTTTACATTCCCTACCTTGAAACTACTTATTAGCAATTCACTCTTCTTCCTTTGGCATCACTGTGCACCTAATTACTTTTTCTTCACCCAAGGGACTGCATGTATAATGGATGATGTTTGTTTTAGCTCTCCCAAAAGAAAATCTGCCACTTACTTTATCTCACGGGGCCTACCTTACATAAAATAAAGGTCAGGACGTACTCACAGTGACATGGATTTCCACGTACTTCTCTATCAGAACCACAAAGTGGTCTCTTTCCTTGGAATATCCCCTTTAAGAAAAGTAGGCCAGAAATCATGTATTCAGGTGTCATACCAATTCCCTGGTTGCATTAACAGCACTGCATGTTGATGGAATAACCAAGCTTGGCACAAGCCGCCACCAGTCTTTTTGACAGTCTTATTTCAGAGGCTCTCTGTTAGGGAGTGATTGTTGTGTGGTTCACAATGAGTTCATGTCAGCTTGTGTTCAATTTTGCTCATCCAGGACATATTTTTATTGTTTTTCTCCCCTTCAAACTCGCTGCTATTCTTACCTAACTCTCCTTTGTTCCTTCCACCTCTGCTTTACCTTTTCTTGTGCAGATAAACACTCTCCTAACTCTTTGTGACCAAATCCTCTCTTCCCCCTTCTTTCTTTTCCAGATTACGGTACTATCAGAAAAGTGCTTTCACCTCTTAATCAATCCACGGGGAGCTGCCTATTGGAGGAGATCGAGCTGTTCCCGCCCAGGAAGAGGCAGCCGATCCGAAGCCTGCTGATCCTGCACAGCCGCAGCGAGCTTTATGTGGGTGTAAGAGACCAGGTCATCAAGATCCCACTCAAGAGATGCAGCTACCACAAGAGCAGAGAGTGAGTACTTGCACACACAAATACCATTAATCTCAATGGAAACTGTCAAAAGCAAATATGCACACAACGAAGTTTTAAAGCTCCCTCTTTCATAAGATGCTTTTTATCTGAGAGGGCCAGGCCTGTGTTGTTGGTCAGGGGCCTTTGCTGAGATTTAAAACCCTGTAAATCAGCTTTTGTCTGAGCCACTGGAGGTGCCCATGGCTGCCCTCTGTCTGTCTCACTGTCTTCCTCTAGTTGTCATTGACCCATCCACAAAACCGTGCATTTTCTGCCCCACGCACAGTTCTGCTGCAGCTGTGTGTGTGTTTATCAGATATATTGAGTTTCTGTCTGTCTGGAAGATGCTCAGTCAAGGCATAAATATTGCCAAAGAAAACCCAAGACAGAGGCCAAGGTGTGAAGACTCACCACAAGATTGGGATCCTGTCTATCATCTCACACACAGGGAAGGAATCACACCTGCATTCCTTATCTCGCGCACAATGAGCTGTTATTGGAATACGCAGAAGAGTTAAGGCTTCATATTACAGCGGTGGGTCTGTGATATATGTGGCAGCTGTTATGGCCCTTCATCAACTCTTTTTTTAAGAGAGTGCAGGAGAGTCAGAAAAACTTGGAACAACAGACAGAAGAAATAAAACCATGCACAGGGACTGGCAGCTACAGAGAGAGTTGCTGAGTTCATCATTGACATTTCTTTGAGGTTTACCTGTTTGAAATATTAGAAGGCTGTCTGTCTTTGTTTGGCTGTGCCGCTCACTGATGGGTGGTGTACTATCTGCAAGGCTCTTAAGGCCCTGTGGAAGACAGGTATTAGCCTGTTTCTTCTCCTATTCGTTTTGTACTACTGTCGTCACCTCTGCTATCCTTTACCGTGTAGATAGAGACCATAACTCTTTCTCTTAGCCACCCAGACGCTACGTCAGCCACTTTCTCTGTGCAGGCATGCAGGAGCAGTTTCCTTTCTACATTTTCATATGGATGAACACATATGATCATGTGTCTTTGCATAAGTGTGCTTGTGTTTGTGTCTGCCGCGCGGTTCATTGTGATGAAACCCACAGACAATTTTGGTTACATTTCACTCGGGGCATGTCAGGCCGCATTGATGCCTGTGGCTCAGAGATATGTCATTGTGCTGTCACCGCAGACTCGTATTTGCATGAAAAGAGTAACATCAGGCTTTTTATTGCACTCAATAAACCACCTGAGGCAGATACGGCAAAGACAGATACGGCTATCTTTGCTACAGTATCCTCGCAGTGAATATTTGTTGGGCTGATAAGCTTTTTGAATCAGAAATGAATGTGTGTGTATGCAAACGCAAGACTGTAATCCTGGTGCTTCACTGAAGATTACCTGAAAAATCAGTCAGCATATTGTGTTAAGACATAATTTTACTATGCTGATGCAATTTAAGCATTGTAGAACATCCCAGTGCTCCATGTTCCTAAGTAAACAAAATTAACATTTTCCTCCCGCCTTTCTTATTTCTCTCCCCTTCTGTCATTTAAGTAGCTTCTCTGTTCCTTCTTTTCCTCTTCTCCACTCCTTTGCCACTTTCTCCTCTACCTTTCTCTCCCATCTTATCACTCCCATTTCCTATTTTTCCATCTATCATTTGTCCCACCACCTTATCGTTTACCTTTCTCCATAATCTCCCTCCTCAACCTGATGTTTGATTTCACAATCTGCCACAATGCAGAGCTATCTCCATTCACACATGACAGGTTAATAAAAGCCCATTAAAAACACATTTCTATTCTCTCTTTCCAGAGCCTGTGTGGGGGCCAGGGACCCGTACTGTGGCTGGGATCTGTTGCTGAAGAAATGCACCACCCTGGAGGAAAGTGTCAGAATGAGCCAATGGGAGCAGAGCATCAGCAAATGCCCTGTGAGTATCACTGAGCCGCTCCCTAATCTGTACATTGTAGTTCATTGTAGTTCACTTTCTTGTTACTACTCTCACTTCCCTCTTTGTCCCTGCTTTCAAACTTTAAATTTGGTAGAAAACACAATTATCCTCACTCTGCCTCCATGCTCTCTGTACTCGCCATATGAATTTAATACTGACATTCATCTGTGCTTCTCTCCTCCAAAAGCCTGCTCTGTATTCTCTCCATACACTCACAACTTACAAGCACCAACCCCTAAAAACAGCCTTGGAAACACATCCTTGCCAGAGAAAAGCATCTTGGGACTGAACAACTTGACTTAAAGGGAGCGGCGTGTACCCCGGGAATGATCAAGAACGCTGCCTCAATCATTCACCTCTGACTGCTTGTTCATTAGCAAAACAGCTCTTCCATTTATTTTAATGTGCACCAAATTTGGGAGCAGTATTAGGGGGTGGTGAGCCTATCAATTTCAGCATGGCTCAGCTTTTTTTTCAGTGTTTTACAAGTCATTTTCAAGCCAGTCACAGCAGAGAGTGCTGTGTGCCGCCATAGCCTTTTATGTGCCTTCATGTTCAGAGGAATATTTGGCACTGAAGCCAGTGAGCACCCAGTGGCATCTGTTAGCAGAGCCGTGGCAGAAACTTCGCCAATGCTGCATCCACATATGCATTCAGACATATACATGAACATAAACAATCATGTTTATGCATATGTGCATAAACAGACACACACATGATCATTTTGTCAAGTCACTGTTGGCTGCAACTCAACATTTATTGTCTTATGTTGGAGGCTAAAACTCCTTCGGCCAGTCAGAGCAGTTATCATTCACAGCCATACTTTCATCTAAGCTATCTCAACCTGAAACTAATTAGCTTAGTTTGACTGCGTATGGTACATATTTTAAAGGAATATTAAAAGATTTTTGTAAAATGCACTTACTTACATTCTTGACTAAAGTTATGATACCACTTGTGTCTGTAAGGAAAATATGAAGCTGGAGGCAGGAAATTGTTAGCTTAGCTTAGCATAAAGACGACGAAAATCCACCTACCAGCACCTCTAACTATATTAACCATCTCCTGGGTCTATGTTGAACAGACAAATATGAGATCCAACTCAAAAACTGTTCATCTCCAAAAATGTCAAACTATTACTTTAAATGCAGGATCTGATCAAAGATATCCATGTTTCCAGCAGCAGTATAGCCACTAATCCTTCAGTTTTGATGTATTTTTCAGGTGGCCACATACCACTGCCCACACCACTGATGGAATATGTATTTATTCACTTAACCTTGGTCTAACCAGGTCCATCCATTTAGAGTGAGCATGAATTAACTTTGGCAGTAATAACTTTGTATGCTGACAGAGAGAAATGGCCGTACAGTACAAGTTCTGTAGCCAGACCAGAATGGGAAAATTGTCTGCTTTGCAGCAATCTGATGCCAAGACGTGAAAACTGAAAAAGAAGAAGTTGTCCTTTATCACAGTTACAGTTTCACTCCCCGTGAGTCTATTAACAGTTTGCAAAAAAAGGCTAAACTAGTCAAATGTCTGTCTGTTTCAAATGTTTTTGGAAGGGGCTCAGCTTGCCTCAAAGTAATTTAAATCAAACTCCACTCTAAGAACATGATGTTACAGAACTCTTTAGAATAAAAAAGACACTGCTGTTGTATTTTTACGTCTGTGAAAAAGAAATGATTTCTCTTATGATCCACAGAAAACATGAGTGGTTTTCATCATCCTTCAGACTTCAGATCTATCATCCTGTTTCTGATGTCCTCTCCTTTCTGTCCTTCCATTTCAGTGAAATAAATCATGCATTTACCTTGCTCACTGGTAAAATGATTAATATATTTTATTTTTTAGGAATAAATACACAGCATAAAATTGATAATATTTACATGTACCATATAATTTATAGTCTCAGTTATGATGATAGTGAAAGGGATGTGACGTAAGCTGTCTCTTTCAAGTTGTTTGCTCTCCAGACAGCCCATTGATGCAAATGTTGTCTGTCTCAGCCCAAGCGTCCCCCATTTAGGCGCATGGCAGAGTTCAATTGCCAATAAGAGCAGAGGGTAGATTTTATTTCTGCTTCTGCCAAAGCAGCTGATGATCACGCTCTCTCTTCTCCTCGTGTGAAAGTGTTCTTTGCATTTTTAAATCACCCTGAAATATAGTCGCGACATGGCTCATATCATCTGCAGCTCGGAATCTCACACCAGTGCTTTTTTGTATTTAGCTCGTATGCCCAGGACATCACTCGTAATTCATAGCTCCTGTAATATTGGAGCCCTCCTGTTTCATTCTGTTTTGCTTCAAATATCTATTTATGCGGCCACTTTTATTTCCTCGTATTTTGTCATTTGAATGTGTCCATTCACAGCTTTCATTTGCCTTTCTGAATCTCTGGTATCTCATCATATCCACAGACAATTTTCATATATCTTCCTCGTGTTTACAGCATATTTTTGTCCCTATAACTGCACCATTTTGGATGTGCTATAAATGATGCAATGCAGTTATTTTTGCATCTATTTGAGGAAAATTGATTTCTGTTTGCATCCACCGTAGCCATGGGCTGCGTTTCCCAGAGCAACACATCCCTGAGAGCATCAGTCTAATGCAATAGGGAGTTTTGGAGAAAAGCTATTACTCTCAAATGTTTTATTTCTGGCCTCTTTTTGTTCCCAACAGGTCCGTAATGTGACGGTCGATGGAGGCTTTGGAGCCTGGTCAGGCTGGTCCACGTGTAGTCATAATGATGGGGGCAGCGCGGGCTCGTGTCTGTGTCGGACACGAGCCTGCGATAACCCCACCCCTCAGTGTGGTGGCCAGCAGTGCCATGGGATCAGCGTGGAGGTTGCCAACTGCTCAAGGTAAACCAGTAATACACCAGCACACATCTGTGAATCTTTCTTCTGTCTTTATCAGTGGTCTGTGATCATACATCTGTATGTTCAGATGGAGAGATAAAGTGTTAAAGGGATTTAAAGGGAAATTTGTTTGTAATTTCCTGCATCCTCACAGCTATTCATTAGAAATACACGCACAGTGAATCATTCTGTGTAAGTGTCAGTTGTTTGGGGCTAACAAGTGTTGATTGGGTGTTGTTTTTTTCACTACCTCAGCTGACATATTACTAATTTTAACACTCTCAAAGTTAAAATTAACTGAGCTGCTGATGCTGTGCATCAGTCTTTTGCTTGCTTAACAGGGCATGTGACTGTTTCCTTTCCTGAGTGATAAGCTTTGTTAGTAAGCGGAAGCAACTGATTAGTTAGAAAGTTACCAAATTAAAGACCTAAAAGCTTATTCTTTATGACTACTTTTTTTTACCATTTCTAATTTGATTTCAACTGCTAGTATCTAGAGTTCTTGCCCCTTCTGTGTGTAACGAAGGTCAGGACTGGGTTTTAGCCCATGCCTTTATTCTCAAACAATACCGATCTGGCAGAAAACAGACCAAAACCATCTTCTCTGACTCTAAAGATGCATGGTATTTCCTCAGTCTAGTTATATGTTCTTCTTCTTCTTTTAATTAGATTAATTTATACTCTCAAATTCTAAAAAACATGTGACATGGTTCATCTCCCAAAACTTAAATTGAAAGCATATTAAAGTCTTCTAAAAAAGAAACTAAAACTTTTATCAGGGAGTGAGAGCATGGAGTATCTTCCAGCTATAATCTTGTTGTGATGTTGTGGTTTTCTGGCCACCTCTCCATCAATGGCTTAAGTAACCTAAACTGATGATGCACTTTGTGTCTCCATAGAAACGGAGCATGGACTCCCTGGACCGCCTGGTCTCCCTGCAGCACCAGTTGCGGCATTGGCTTCCAGGTCCGTCAGCGCTCCTGCAGCAACCCAACCCCTCGCCATGGAGGACGAGTATGTGTGGGCCAGAACCGTGAAGAGAGGTATACACACATGCACCTACGCAACCTCCATTTTTATACATGTATTCACATGTATTCATTAAAGCAAATACATCCTGTACATGTGTGTTTGGATTTCTGTGCATGTGAGAGACAAGGGAAAAACGAAATTTTGCTCCATAATATGCAACCTGCAGTTAGGAAGTATGACTTTGACTGTGACTTTTTCTTTTCTTTTTTTTTTCCTCACATCTGTCCAACTTTGTGACAGCCAATTAAGGAATGAGTGGGATAGGCCTGTGCTTGGGTAATTATCTGGCTTTCACACACAGACTGAGTCTACGGTTTGAAGCTTTGGAGGCTTTAGCGTAGAATAATCGCCTTTTTAAAGATGTTTGTGTGGTTTCTAAGCAACCTTCAAGGCCTAAAAAAAAAAAAAAAAAAAAAAAGTCAGTTTCTCAAGGAGAAAATATGTGAAGAAGCACTATGAGGTGCACTGTACAAAGCTGTCCATGTAGAAACGGTCAAGAAATTGGTGATCTTAAAGTTAAGGTTTTATTCGTCTCTCAGTGTCAATGATTCTATTACATTATTTCAGTTCCCTCTTAATAAAGACTGGGGTTTCCTAATGAAGTCAGACATTCCTCATTCCTACCCATGCTGCTGTTTTTCATCCAACCACTGCCATTAACCAGGGATGGAGGCAGGAAAAGTGCAAATAAATACAGTTCAAAGAGCACAGGAAAGGCAAGGAGAGAAATAAATTGTTACCAATCGTTACCACGGCAACAGTAACAGCAACGCAATAGACAAGTAATTGGATACGGCCTTCAAGGATGAACCTTATATTGTATTCTTTTTTTTCCCTTCCTCCTTTCTCTGCACGTTTTCATTTCCTCTCTCCATCCTCTAACCTCCCACCTTCCCTTTTACTCACTGATGCTCCGGGTGGAGCAATGCTTGGAAAAAAGAAGGACTCCACCAGGAGCTCTGAGGAGAAATATATGGAGTGACCGGCACAGCACAGTTACTCATGAGCTGCACCAAAAAAAAAAAAAAAAAAAAGCTGGCTGGTTCTAAAGACCACAGGAGGCCAGAAGCAGGTTTTGCCACCCCCTCTTTTTTCTCTCTCCGAGCTTTAATCTCCTTTGTTTCATCTCCCCTTCCTGCTCTCAGTACTTGCTCTGTTCAGCTATTTAAAACACCTTAGGCCAGTTAGGGGCCAGCTGTGAGGGCTGGAAAAGGATCTTTGTGAGGGAGGAGTGAGAGGAGAGGAGTCTATGTGTGTGTGTGAGTGTGAGAGAGAGGGAGAGACATAGAGAGTCAGTTGAACAGTAAGGCAGAGAGAGAAAGAAAAATGTGTTAACAGATGAATTATGCTATGTCAGTTTGAGCCTGCCTGAGGGAGAAAAAGATAAGATGGAGATGCTACAAAATGTTTGTGTGTTCAATATGAGCAGATCCAGGTGTGTCAGGAATGTCTATCGCCACTGAAAAATAGGAGAAAACTTATTGTTGGATGTTCAGCTCGTGTAACGGTGTCCAAAACATTCTGCCACATCTGTTGTTTATAGTTGCCCATGTGTGAAATAGGTAAAGTATTTTCTGCGAGCTTTAATCCGCATGGCGTGAAAAGGACTGGCTCTTTATCAACTTTCGCACACTGAATAATTCTTTTAATGCCGTGAAAGGCTTTTATTTTATGGGGCACAGGCCTCCTTTCAGAGGTGTTAGGTGTCTGCAGCAAGCCTCACTACACACTTTGTTCTTCCTATGTTGCCTCAAGTACCCTATTCAGCTCAATGCACAGGCCTTATGTTCAAACATGTATACTTATGGTGTGAGCTCACATGTACACAGACACACATTTACAAAGATTCTAAGACCAGACTAAACCTCCTCTCTCACCTCTTCCTTTTTAGCCAACAGGCTTCCCATAAGTTTGGCCTTGATTGTTTGCAGCAGGCAGGGCTTTTAAAGATAAAGCAAATGTTCTGAAACCGACCGTGCGCAGCAGTGCTATGGGCTTAAATCTGGCTGGTTAATGCCTGCATTTATGAACCTTCTGTTGGTATTTCCCTCAGCACATTGACATGGTCCACACTGCTTAGTCAGCCTATAGTGAGTAATTAGCAGCGTTTTAGTCTGATCAGCTCTGTGTGCTTTTTAGCGAGAGGAGAAAAGGATAAGATAAGATGGAGCAAAGCCACCGACTTGTCTGAAATGATTACAGCCTATACGATGATGATTTTGAAGCTCTAAATCTGCTCCATATTGATCACAGCAGTTTTTTTATTGAGCTTTGGTGCAGCAGGGGTATTTTGTGTCTGCATGCAATTCAGCGCTCATGAATGTCTGTATTAGTGTGTTTATACATCTTTCTCCTTCTCTTAGGCATTGGCTTGATTGTAATCCACACTCTTCCTCACCTCCACACTCCCGCCCCCCCCCACATCCCACTACAAGCATGCAGATTAGTAAAAGTGGAAAAGAGCACACTACTCTAAGGATTTTTACAACCAGGGTATACAGAATGTAGCTTTTGATTTGCGATGAACAATGGTAGAGTATTTGGAAATAGTACAATGGAAATATCCAGTTTGAGCCTCCGGAGGAAGGGTTTAAAGATAAAGCTATTTTAGCTCAAGAAGACTGAGTTTTCCTCAAAAGACAGTCATGTGCCAAAGCACAACAAAACAGCAATAAAAGCAATTTTATAGTATGCGTAAAAGTTATAAAATAAATTATATGGCTCTAATAAGGCCGGCAATCGTCTGCCGTTATTGTATAATGAGGACGGAGTAATTAAGTATTTTAGACATCGCAGTAATCCTGTCTTGTAAAACGATGTAATTAGAGATGATGCATGCGTCTTTGTGGCTTTTTTAATAGGCTGTGTCAATGAATTATGCAAAATGCATATGCACGTTCATTACGATTTGAGAGGGAATTTTCTTAGATGTAGCTTTTATGCAATACTGGCCATTACACAATGCACAAACATATACCACAGACCTGTCTCTGGTGGCATGATTCAGTCAGATGTTCAAGCTCACAGTACACCGTGTTCTCTGCACTCCAAGGCCACATCAAAGAGATATGTTGGGTTTGTAAAAGTTTGCTTAAAGTTAAGTTTACATGGTTTTGCAGACCTTGTCTTGTGGTATAGGCTCTTTGTAGCTATTTCAGTCCAGTGGCAAGGTTTCAAAAGTGTGGTGACGTCTTCAGTGCTCTTCACATATAATTTTAGTGTTCTGTCCGATGGCAGCTCAAAAGATACTGTCATAAATGACTTATACTGTACTATGTACCCAGTATAAGTGAAACTCTACTGACATGATCCAATAATTACATAAAACTGCACTGATCATTTATTTAATTACCAATATATCAGATGACAATGTGTTATGTGAAAGTTGTCACTCATAGTCATGAATCCACAGGTAATTATCACCTAACTCCACAGCTCCCTTCAGCTTTGCAAGTATTTTTAGCACCTTTCAGCTCATTATTTTGGTTTTTAATCTCACAGCTTTAACGTGTTGGTTGAGTCTCACAGCTCTCATTAACCACCTTTCACCTATTTTTACCCAAAAGGCTCTAATAAACCCACTGTACCTCACCTGCTTAGCACCAAATAGCAGGTAGACAAATTTAGCTGCTAGCTGGTGAACACAGTGGAGCATTTAGCAGAGCCAGATATTCCCCCTCATGAGACACTAAAACAAAGCTGGGTATGTAAATACGCAGACTGTTTGCTGACATGTTCCCCTATAACAACTGTATAATATAATGATATGTTATTATTGTGTCATCACCCAAATAACCAGTTAATACAAGTTTAAGAAAATGTTCAACACTTTGGGAAATACCCTTATTTGCTTGCTTTCTTACTACTCTCATGTCTGTACAGTAAACATGAAGCTACAGCCAGCAGCCGGCTATTGTGTTTCCCAAAATGTTTAACTATTTCCTGTAAGTCTCCATGCATTTAGATACAAAAGAACATCTAATTGGAATACATTTCAAATAGCTTGGGACCTGTTTTTAATTTCTCTTAGAGATTTGAAAACTTTATTATCTGATGCTCTTCATCACTTTTGTAGTTGTTTTCATTATTTTGCCTTCTCTCTAGACTTTTAGCTGTCTGTCTTATCTGTTGGTTGTGTTTTTGTTTTTGTTTTTTGCTCTCAGTTCTCTCTTCTCCTGATCAAAATAAGACTACCTGATTAAATAAAGTTACATACTCATCCCCTGTGGTCATTGCTCTTCCTTCCCAGGTACTGTAATGAACACCTGCCCTGCCCGCCTCACGTCTACTGGTCGGCCTGGTCGGCATGGGAACGCTGCACTGTGCCTTGTGGCGGAGGCATTCAGTCACGACGCAGAACCTGTGAGAACGGCGATGACTGTCCCGGGTGTGGTCAGGTATGTCACACAAACAATAGCTCTAACATGCACCATCCTTCTATCCGTCTTTCCCTCAGTCTCTTCATTGTGTTGAAACTCAGACTAAGCCATTTGATGCGATGAGCAGTCAGTGGTGATGAAATTGGAACATCTTAACATGACCAAATCCCCTGGCTATATTTATACAGTGGCAGCAGCCATCAGATTTATTACCAAGACCTATTTAATACCACACACACACATACAGTAATCACTCCACATATGAATAGGCTTATTTTCTGCCACAAAGCTCTCTCCAAAGCAAGGATGATGCAAGGAAGTGTTGAAATACGAGCGTTCTCCTTGTTGACAGAATGATGTGATGCTCCTGTTATTTCTGGTGCTATTCTCACACACACACACACACACACACACACACACTCACACACTCACACTCACACTCACACTCTCTCATCCACTGGTTCTGGTAAAAATAAAAGAGAATGAACATGATAGCTGTAGCTTCTTATGTCCCTCTTGGAAATGGATTAAAGAATATGGGGCAGAGACTTGTGGATACATAGGGTCCTTGAAGTGTGTTTTTATTGTCTGTTTGCTTGTTTGTTTATGAGTTTTCTTTACCATTTGGACAGAATTTGAGCTCCGGACAGCTTAAAGACAATGAATATTAGATGAATATTGATGAATATTTTACATCATCTTTTTAAATGGCTGGTTTATATTTAGGGTTATTAATTATAATCTGAATCAAACATACGTAAATTGTCTCTGATACTGTGCATTTATGTAAATGTGCATTCTCACAGTATCTTTATGCATATAGAATAAATGATTAGACACAGGCATTCAGTGTGTTAAATTAAGTGATGTTTAATTTTTGTTTTTTTGTTTTTTTTATAAATTCTGCCAAATTCTGAAAAAGCATTCAGCTACCCAAATCAGTTTTAACTGAAAAAGCACATCCTACAGGTTGTGTAATGGTCCGTTATAAAGCCAAATAAAACACTGCCAGCATTATGAAACATCCCACACGAGGCCTCGCAACCTCAAGAGCATATATAGTTGTAATTGCCCATGACACATTGGTAGCTGCTGAACACCCAAATGAAAAGACTGACCTCCCATTAAGTAGCAGTTTAAGTTTACACACATAGACACGCATGCCCATCAGATGGCAGCTGTCTTATTTCTGTCACTGTGCAGCGACCATTATCCTCACTGAAGCATCCCAGGAATACAGCAGCATTCCTAGAGGAACTCAGTTCACGCAAGGCAACTGACGGTGTGGACAGGGGAATCTCAGTGTCTTGTCAATCCCGTTTCCAAAAGAGGAAGCCCCTCTTTGACTGTCTGTAGCTGTGGGTATTTTTGATTTATCCTCAGTTTGGAGACAATCTAGGGCTGAGTGAGCAGGAGATGACAGAGAGAGTTTTTTATTAGTGTCAGGGGAAGGGACAGTCTGGTAGTGATTACAGACAAGGAGGTGACACTCTAGAGAGAGCTGAATCAGGTCAGTGGGAAAGGTTAAAAGAGGCTCTCGTGTAAACTCAGTACTCTCGCTATCTGTTTCACCCAATCCCTGTCCTCCTCCTTTTTGACACCCCTCTTTTCACTGGTGCTCTCTGAGTTAAACTTTTTGTCCCTTTTTTGCTTTGTTTTGTTTCCTCATCGGCTCCTTGTCTTCCAGAATTGTGACACGGACTTAATTGGGTTCATCTCAGCCACCGGAGTTGTAATTATATGCAGACTTCACGGACACCTTCTCTTTTTTCCGGGGGAAGACTTTATTTGGACAGCTTGGCTAACTTGTATTATAGCTGCATATTTACTCAGATCAAAGAAACATTTGCCGCCTTTCATTTACAGCTCTGATAAGGTGCTTAATTGCACAGCTGTTAATGTATAACAAGTGCCTCAATGCACTTAAAGCTCCTTAAGAGGTACAGCTTAAGTGTTTGGGATGGAACTTTAAAATTCCAAATGACATCCTCCTTTCCAGTTAAATAGTTAATTTGTATTTCACATGTAAGGATCAAGGAAGATGGGAATATGTTCTTTTAATTTCATCACACACCCCTCCCCCAGAAAAGTGAAAAGTGTGATGGAGGTTGTTTTTTATGTGCCATCTGTCTGTGTTCTCTTCCCCCGGACAGATCCATGTTTAATTAAACAGAAGGAGACCACACACACACAATAACACACACATTGCAGCTTCTGTCATCACAGCTACTTTTTTAGCTCAGACGCCCTACCAAGATCTGAGGAGATGAACGCTGTGTATGTCTTAGATGTAGGTGTGTGTATACGCGTGTGCATTCATGTTTACCTGTCAGGACTGATATTGCAGCAGCCACCTGTGGTCAGCTCCAGGCATTTGCCAGACATTAATCGACATCGATGAGCTAACATCTGCTTGGTGTTTTACAGAGATGTCAGGGAGAGAATTCACAAGAAATCCTAACTTTTGGAACTTAATTTAATAAGTGCAGAAGATCCACTAAAGTTGGTGATATAAGCCTCTTGCAGCAATGTCGATGGTCAACATTCCTAACATGCTGTAAAGTGAATCGCTGAGTAAAAAATCTATTCTGTCACTTTTTTTGTGATTCTCTATTGATCCCTTAAGCTAAATTTTTTACACTTAAACCCCTCCACAGGGAGCTCACTGCAGAGCCAGGGACAGAATAGCTAAAGTGAAGCTGGTAGGGATTCAGGTCAAGGACACTTTAATTTAAACACAAGTGTCTCTACTCACTGTGCAACTCTGCTACCCTGAAAACAAAATGTTGCCACATGCGTGATTAAAGGGACTAACTCTCAAGGTGCTTTAATTCCATCAAACCTGCTATAATGTTGCCCTGTGTGTCATTGCCTTAAGCCTCAACAGTCTTATCATCAGGGAAGTATTTAGTCCTGAGGTGCTTGGTGCCACATTTTGCTGATGTAAAAGGCCACATGACTGCAACCTCATCAGTCTGAGCTCTGGTCCACGTAGGGCTGCTCTGCCCCGTCTCTCTCGTTTCACTGTATCTGCATTACAGGTTTGAATCCCCCCAAGAAATTGTCAAAACCTGGGCTGGAAATAAACAAGCGAGGCTCCAGTGGCCCAGCAGTGATGTACAGTACTGTACCACGAGCGCAGTACTTACAGTGCTCTTCCCCTGTGTGATGACACAGGGGACAAACATGGATAAACTGGATCTTTCTTTTTCCCCAAACCCTGAAGCACTGAGCAAGCATTAACAGTTAGTTATTCTGGGAGGCTATTAATACAAACATTACTCATTACATTACAAAACAAATTGTAGTGTCGCTAAAATATCAACCCTTTTGATGCAGTTCACACATCATGTTGAGGTCTGACCGAGGAATTAAAAAAGAAAAAGTAAATTTACTTTTGTTTTTTATAGTACACTTGATATAATTATCAGATATTAGAGACAGGCAGCTAGACATCCCTTATATATAATCTTTGTTTAATCAGGTAATCTCATTGAGATAAAGATCTCTATTGCAAGGCAGACCTGAGTACAGCAGAAATGAGAAGAAAAACAAACATCACAGCATCAGTGGCAGCTGAACATCAGTGAATAGATTTGAAGTGAAAAGTTTAAAATCAGCCAGTTGAATGACACTTTTAAAATCCTCTGTAATTAATTCTATTTATTAACACATTTTTATGCTCTGTGCCATTATCAGCTGCCTCAACAGTAAACCCCAACTTAAGTAATAGAAAGTTAAGCCACAAGCCTCTGCTGTATGAAGTTTTACTCAGAAATCTCCACTAAAAGTTTTTATCATATTCTGAGCAGTATGCCGACACTGGACCAACCGGAGAGCAGTAAATACAGAGCAGTTACATAGCATGATACCAGGTTTCTGATGGTTGCAATGCAATAAATCATGAAGTTTGTTCTGAGTTTTTTTTTTTTTTTTTTAAACATAAGTTAGCAAGTGGTTCCTGCTCCATGTAATTAGCTACTCCACACAGCATCTTAACATCCAGACTGTGGAGGTTGGACAGAAACAATGTATTAAACCATTAAGCTGTGAAACTGAATGTCATATGTGTGACATATCTTCCTAATGTTTTGGATATCTGCTAATGGTTTAGGCACTTAGTTTTGAGTAAATGCATCAAAAAATTATAAAACGTTTGTTTATGTTATGTTTAAATAATACAGTACAGTATATATTGTAAAAATATCTGAGAGAGAACTTTAAACTAAGTCTGGCCAAAAGTAAAAGCTACAACTGCACTGAAAATGCCACACTGGTACCCTTTTTTAATTCTTAGTATTAGATGAAAGAAGACTCACTTCAGAGATGTGCAGTCTTCAAGAGGATATCATTCACTGTGGTAATTCCTACTTTATATAGTAAAGTACATCAAGTATCTTTCACATCCAGGCATGAAAAGGAACCATTCTTCTCTGTTGAACGGCACATCTTGACTCTGCCTCTCAGAGTTAAATAAAAGTCAAATATGGGCCATGCAGAACTGATGATGCACAGAGCTGCTTAATGATTTTGAGAGCTGTTCTATTTACCTGTGTGGGGTTCAGTTGTACAGCCAGGCTGTGAAATGAAAGTTAAGAACCCACTGTTTGTGGAGGCAGACTGATGTGTGAACATAGTTGTGTATTTTTGTATTATTATTCAGTGTGTATGTGTGTGTGTGTGTGTGTCTGTGTGCGCGTGTGTGCACTGGTGTGTAGCCAGGAGACCTGCTCTTGGCCGACAGCAGGCTTCATTATGGAGTCAGACTGGTTGGGAGACAGAGAGAGAGAGGAGTCAGTGTTTGACAAAGTGTGTTTGGTCGGCGCTGCTAATTGAACTGATGTGTCATGGAGACTTGTGGAACATTAGGCCTCAATCTCCACAGACTCAGCCACAATAGATAAAGATGTAGGCACAGGAGAGGACTAGTCGTTCTCACATCTTACATCTGGACCACTTATTTAAGCATCAGGATACTGCTGTGTGTATATAGAGTCATCTGTATATACACAAACACACATATGCTTTCCTTTCCTCTCGCACTTTCTCTATGTCACACACACACACACCCACAGCTAGCCCAGTCCAATAAGAAGTATAATGAGTGTAATGATAGTAGGAGGCTGGAGAGGCATGGTTCCTTATTATTCACCTCCCACAGCTGGCCAGACACCACAGAGAGCCTTTTGTACCTACACACACGTACACACACACTCTCCTTTACATCCACACACTCACGGAAATAAAGACATACAATGCATTTCCACTCCACATTCATACATTCTTCAATAAAAGGAGAGAGGCAAAGGGTTTATACTTTGCCTCTCAACACCCAACACTCAGACACTATGCTGACACACTCTCTCTCTCTCTCTCCCTCCCTCTCTTTCTCTCTCTCTCTCTTTCTCTTTCTCTTCCTCTTCCTTTTTTATGCCCTTCTTCCCTCTCAACTTGTATCCCCTCAGCATATAACACCTAAAAAATAAGCAGTAAGGTCTGTGGCTGGAGACTGAATGAGATAGGAGCTGCCTGAATCCATAACTCAGCCATGCATAAAATGCATAGACTTATAAACATGCACACTCTGTACACACACACACATACACAAATCAGTGCCAAAGTGCCAGCCTAGAGTCAAACTTTCACTCATTGTCAGGTTGACACATACACACACACACTTGCATATAAACACACAAACAGCCTGACCACCACTCCTAAACTGACCATCCGGGCAGCTTGTTTGTGCGAGGCTGTAAAGATGCTATCAAGCGTCCTCCCACCCAGCTCTCCTGAGCTCTAGCCAGAAACACATTACAGTGCTGCCAGTCTCAGAGCAGCTGCCTGTTAAAGGTGTTGCACAGCATAAAATCGCTCCTCTCCATTTGCCCATAATGCATATTGCTGGGGGGTGCAGATATGAGTTGAAATCAGCGGACTAATTGAATCCAATTTTGTGTTCCACATGCCTCTTGTCACATTTGACTGCTTTCCGCCGTGTTTTCACTTTTGGTTAATTTCTCTGAAATTGAGTAAAGTGTGAATGTGGCTGAGTGAAGAGTGCAGGAAATGTTTCCTCTTTTTTTTTGTTTGTTTGTTTTTTTGTATTTTTATTAGCTCGCCATATCAACTGGAAAAAATTAGATGGAACATTTAAATAGCTCATTTTGCTCAGCTTATTTTGCCTAAATGTTTCAACACCAAATCAAAGTTTAATTCAAATATGGCTCCTTCCTTTTGTTCAGACAGCCACATTTACACAGACAACAAGTAATGTATGCCTAAGATGACCTATTCGCTGCTCTGGCTCACTGAATGTCATTTGAATGGAGTTATTTCATTTGCTTGTGGGTGTATGTGTGGGGTTATGGATTTTTCTTGGTAGAGCTGGACTTAATGTTTATTTCACATCCGTGGGTCCATTTTTAATGCATTATTCAAAACATGTTATAAAAATTGCCACTCTTAAAGCAGGGGGGACTGTTTTTGTTTTTATTATTAGTCCAGATTTTGTATTCACATGCGTAGCTTCCATAACAAGGCTGTTATTATTGCAATAAAAGACAATAAACTCTCCACCGTCCTTCAACATTGTTACTGAATGTAATATAGTCAACAGTAGGGGTCTGCAGTCTTTTTTTCATATCATGGACCTCCAGGTGGTACAGGGCTGATACTGGGGACCTCACCATATTATATTCTCACCATCCCATTTTACACATTTGGACTATTAGCTCAGCAACCAGCATAATTATTATTGTTATTTAATTATTTTCAGTTAATTTTCAAAATAGAAGTCATCAAACTAACCTTTCATATAAATAATTTCAACCAACACAGTCACATGTCTGTTCCCATCCTATCTCCCCTGCCATTGTCTTTTCCTTCTCCTACCATGATTGATTTGGATGTCCAGATTCCTGCAAAGATCAAACATGTCTGAGATTAAATTTATATGGTTCTTGCTGCCTGATGTTTTTTTCCTTGGTTGCACAAATATTCCTTAGTTGAAGAGCTTTAGCGAAACTTCACTGCTCGCGTCCTTATCCAGGGTTTCATACTGATGCACTGATTTACAATTGTGAACAAAAACATAGATGATAGCTTCACGGTTATACTGTCTGGTTATTAAAAAATTGGTTGCCAGTCAGCATGGACAGACAGAATGATGTGGTAAAAATCCTTCATTTTACTATATAATAAAATAATTGTGTTCTTCTTTTTATTATAAACTGCAGTCTGAAAATTTGATGCTATTACTAATTTCAATTTTGTGATTTAACAAACACTTCAGAGACAAGACAGACAATTCCTGTTAAGGGCAGCAGTTCCCAACATTTTTAGCTTGTGACCCCTTAAAATGAAATAACATCCACTTGTTGCTTCATATCACAGGTTATGGCCTCAGTGTTGACATGAGTTTTGAACATGTCAACCAAAGGGCCATTTTTCCTTTTCAGAATGTTTAATCTGAAGGATTTTTGAGGTACGAAAAGCAAAAATTTAACCAAGGAAAATAAAATGGGATCAGTGCCCCCACCCCACCCTCCTCTCTGTCAAAATAAGTCACAGATATTTTGATGGTTGTTTAGTCAGTGATACGTCTTTATTACACATACATTGACCACCTTGCTGCGTATACTTTATGCTGTAGTTGATGTGGATGCCTTCTGAGACCTTGAATGAGGTTTAGTTTTAAACCCAGTAATTATCTCCTTAGCCCTCTGCATCGACACTAATCCTCAGAGAGTACAGGCAGAAACGCTTACCAGACAAGCCTCATTAAATATTTACTGTGTTTGGCCACCATCAACAACTCACACAACAAACACCCACAGATCGTTTGCCTCCCCCCCCCATTCATGCCATGTGTTGCTTTTCTGTCGCTGTAGACGGCAGCGAGAGACTGAAGTGGACTTTTTTTTTCCTTCTTCTTCCTTTTTGTTATTGGCTGATAATCATAGATTGGGGGCTGGTCTGTGATGCGTGATGATGTTAAATATTAATGTCTGGAGATGATTACAGAGCTAGATGGAGAGAGGCAGGAAGTGCGGCAGCGGTGACACCCTCATTCATCACAGGGCCCTAACAGAATCTAAATCCTCCCTGTGTTTTTAACCTTGGTACCCCAGGGAAGAGAGGCAGAGAGAGTGAGGGAGGGGAGGAGACAGAAAAGAAGGTGTATAGAGAGAGACAGAGAGAGATGGTGCAGAGATGCAGAGGGAAAAAGAAACAAGGAGAGGGAGAAAGGGAGCTGACACCAAGTTATAAACAGTGCATGAAAAAGACAGAGAAAGAAATATAAAGATAGATAGATGAATGGAAAGTGAGACCAAGAGTGAGCGTAAAAGACGAAGCAAGATGGTGAAAAATAGACCTGCATACTGTATAATGTATAGTACTTTCCTCAGCTGACCTGTCAGACTATCCCATGTGACAGGCTGACGGATGTGCAGAAAGGAACTCTTATCTTATTTTGTCAAGGTCTGGCAGTCACTCAAGGCCTATTCAGCATAAATAAACAAGTGGTGAGGAAAATGGCAGCCATCTCACCTTCTCTTCTGTGGTGTCATTTTCTCCATACGTATCACTACCTCCACCTCCTTATTTATTTAGCTGGGCACAATAGAAGTCCGGACTGCCTATTACCCACCTATTATCTTCATGAATCCTATCATCAAATATAGCACCACAGAAGAAGCAGAATATTTTTTTTTGAACTGTAGTCCAAATTGGCTGGGGGAAGTGGACGGAAAATATATACTTATGGCACTTCTGAATGAGACTCACATATCATACTGTTAGAGCTTCAGAGCTGTGTTTTTCATTTTTACTGCCCGGCTCCCAAAGCCAGATGCAGATGGGAGAAAGAGTTGCCATTATTACTTTCTTTCTTCTTTCCCCTCCACTTCTTCACCCCTCTCTCTATTAACTTCTCCCTGGCATCACCCTCCACCATCACCCCCTCTCTCCCCCCTCCCCCATCCTTTCCCCTTGGTAATAAATTAAACTTGACCAATGACCTTTTCTGCCTGGCTTGTTTGCTGCTTGCCATGTTCAGCAAGTGGTCTAATGGGAATCTATCCTTAGTCAGTGTGCGCTGGCAGAATGGCAGGCTATGTTGGGGACAGGCAAACAGGGCCGGGTTGGTTTGGAAGGAGGGAGGTGAGTGGTACTGGACTCGGCAACATGCAGTAAACCAGCCAGAACTGGAATCAAGAGGCTTTCAAGGATGAGCGGCAATGAAAGCTTTGAAAAGGGTTTTTTATTTCCCCATAAAATAAGCAGTTTCATTTCATATTAGTCACTGCTGAGAATTTCAAAAGCTATTGTCCTGTCCATTATTATGCTTGGGAAATACACCAGAAATTTCTGTCTGAGCTTGTCATGCTTAATTATTGCTTTAATGATTTGTGATTATCTCTTCCTACGCTAGACGTGGCAAATCTCACCTGTCTGCAAACGTGCTTGCAATTAAATAGACCAGAAGCTTCACAATAATGCAGTGAAATGTTTCCGTGTCCACAGGAGTACCAGTCATGCAACACCCTGCCCTGCCCCGACCTGAAGAAGACCACGCCGTGGACTCCCTGGACACCCGTCAACATCTCTGACAACGGCGGCCACTACGAGCAGCGTTTCCGCTACACTTGCAAAGCTCGCATCCCGGACCCCAGCCTGCTAGAGGTGGGCAGGCAGAGGATCGAAATGCGCTACTGTTCCAGCGACGGATCCACCGGCTGCTCCACTGACGGTGAGTGCAGAGTGGAAGAGACAGATGGTGTCTTTTCCAGCTATCTCAGAGCCTCTGGATGTTTCTGTTATCTCACTCCAACTGGCTTTCTGCATCTCTGCAGGCTAGTTATTGGGCTCCTCGCCTCAAGCCATTCCTTCTTTCTCTGTGTCTGTTGTTCATTAGATCTTTTCTTCTTGCCTCCTCAAACTTTTCCCCTCTCTGTCCTGCAAAAGTTAAAGAAGCACTATTTAATCAGCTCTGGTGTTTATGGTCCCATCCTCCTCCTTGACTTTATCAGTGGATCAAAGCATCAGACATGTTAATGAACTTCCAATCCACAAAGCCGATCAGCAGTTTACAGCTATTTTTAGCTTCTCCATGCTATCTACAGTCATACACGCGAATACACAAACACACAGATGAATGCACAAAGTTCAATTAGAGTTTTGCAAAGAAGCACAAGCACACACTCTTTATCCATGATCCCAGCTATTCACTACACAGCACCACACAGTCTCAGTCAGCCACACCCCTGGTGAATTAAATGCTGTAAACGTCTGTACGAGCAGGCTGCTAATTGTCAAGTTGTTTATGTTGTCAAGTGGAAGGATCCATATTAGAGGGGAGACAGGCGAGGTGGCACCACACCACAGCAAACAGGCTTCAGATACACATGCATCAGTTAATGTTTGTTTATGGCGTAGCTCGCCGCCTCAGAGGGAAAAGCAGATATTTTGTAGAGCTTTAGAGTTAGCGCCCAGCTAAGCTGTGGCGGCCTCCCATCACTTTGAGTTCATCTGTGTCTCTGGGTGGTCTGTCGCTACACCACTCACAAGCCACATGCTGCGGTAATCACAGAGGCTAGCCTTAATGTACACTATCACTGGGGTTTTCTCTCTTTTGATCTCTCCCTTCTCCCTCATTTCTGATTATTAATCTCTGTCTTTTCCTTCAGTGCTGTCGCTGGCACAAGTTGTTCTCTTCACACTTTGAAGCCGACGCTTAAATGTTCCTGGAGGGTTTTAAATGAGCGCTGGCAGGCGCAGAGGAAAACCTGACTGCAGACTCAAAGCCTTAAGAGAATGACAGCTACACATCCAAGACATTAGCGAACAAAGACTTGAGCTTTAATAGGTCTGTCTTGTTTCTGATTAGTGGGAGGAAGTAACAGACGCAACGTGTTTCATTAGAGGTTGTCACCAGAAGCCTGACATCAGATTAGCTTCAGCGTTAATTACACCAATTGAAAAGCATAGGCTGGGGTTTCAGCAGTTACTTTTGGCAACTTGTCAATCTGTGTTGTGGGGTGTAAGCAGCCTATAGGCTACAGAAGGCAGATGATGATGTATGAGTTGCACAGTGCAAGCTTCAAATCCATTCAGCAGCCGGTGTACAAACATGGGTGTTGTTTTCTCAAATCTGCTATGAGGGAAAATGGGAAACACTGTTAACTAAGCTTATTGAGGTGTAAATGATGTACTGTCAGTGCTGCAGGTTACATTTAGACCCTTTTTTGGAGGTTATAATTTGCCTGTTAATAGAGACAGACTTCATTATACACTCAGTGCCAAAGGTTATCAACAGCAACAATTTGTCATCATGCTATTGCACTTTATATTCCACTTACATTGATGTTTTAACTAGATAAGTAATAAGCATCACTGCAGGCAATATTGCTGATCCATATTCCCTCAAAGCATGGCCTTGCAAATAAAACTGAATATGAAATCAAAATGTATTTCTCCATTCACTTTTTGTAAATGTTCAGTGAAACAAATTTCTTTTCAACATCAAAACTGGTTTACTCAAAGTCATGGTTTTTCTTTTCATCAGAAGCTCAACAGTGCACGTTTGAGGGAAGAAACGTCAATTTCTTCATCCTCTGAAAAAAAAGAAAAGACAGTTTCCCTCCAGTTGTAGTGTACAGTTTGAATGAAAACAAGAGCTATTGAGGTGTGCGTGGCCTCTGTGTGCTACCCTCCTGTTGTCCCAGGTTGATTGTTCATCTCCAGACTTCAATATGATTCACTTCTCGGAGGAGTTTTAAGTCATAACTGTCGAAAAAGAGGACTGACTCCAGTGATCCACTTCTTCATTTCAACCATTATCAAACTTGCCATCCATCTGGAGAGCACTGGTGTGTGTATCTGTGGGCGTGTGTGTGGGGGCGGGTTGATGTGCATGTTTGCCAGTTTTGTTGGTGGGTGGATATGCGCGTCTGTTTGCGTGTGTGCACGCGCGTAGGTGTTTGTGTACATGACATTTTTCCAATATATCCTCCTCCCACTGTCCACCTCTCATAGATGCATGGGGTTCCTGAGCCCGGGGGACAACACTTAACTTTTCTTAAAGCAAGAGGCCATTGCAGGATAATTACCACCACAGTGGTGGTGTGTATTGATGCCCATAACCAGGGCAAAGGACACCAAGATCCCTCTGAGATGATGGGCGACCAAAAAGGAATGGTGTGTCACCCGATAAAGATTTACTATTTGCATCAGGCGGCTTAGTATTGATCAGAGCTCCATGCGCAACAAGGGTTTTTCCTGGGAGAGCCACTATAAAACAGGTTGCCAAATGAATAATGTTGGGAAGCTACCTGGAAATCTGAATCAGATACTCATTGCATATTACAAACTGAAAAAGTAATTAACATCACCTTGCTAATTACTCAACAGCAAATGTAATTAGTATATTATTTGTTACTTTACCTACTCAGCCCATCTCACACAGCAGATCCTCCACATCCACATGTCACATTTTCTGTAATTAACACATGTAGAAAAAAAGTCTCATCCACAACTAAAGGCTTACTGACTGGATACAGGCAAAGCTATCACCGTACTGTATATTTCCTGTGCATGTGTGTATGTATTTTCATGTCTCAATGAGATACAACAAATTATTAAGGAAAAATATGTGCAGAGATTCTGTATGCCAACACCAAACACCTCTAGCTATCAGGAGGGTTTCAAGTGAAATTACAGTCTTCCTTCAGCCTAAACTGTCTTTCTTTTTGTTTTCTCATTTAAAACCAGTGCATGAACTTTGAAAGAATCTTTTGCTGTCTTCCTGTCTCACTGATGTCGCCTCCCTGCTACTCAGTAAAAAGCCTATCCTGCCGCGTTGTCTGAGATCTTTTTCATTTCTCCCTGATCGGGCAGAATGTCAACATGTTTGTGGCTTTGAGCATCAGAGCGATCAGATATACCTGACATTTGACAATTTGGATTGCATTCAGAGACACAGCACATGCTATTGACACACACCTGGAAGCCTCATCTGTGACACAGAGATTTAGAGAATTAATCCCCCATCAATGAGGAGAGTAAATAGATGTTTGAGACACACTAGTGAGTTTCCAGACCTCTCCCCAGCCTCTCTCTTTCTTTGCGTTTCAGTGTCTCTCATATTAAGATCTCTATCTGTCTTTATTATGAGAGATAAATTATGAATATATGATTTAACCAAGCATTTACAACGAGCTTTTAAATAACATACTGACTTGTTTCGTTTCAGTGATCATGGCTTAATGATAGCGATGCGTTAATTACTAAGATCTGTAGTGATTTAAAGACCTCCCTTGTCATGTATGCCCAGTGATTAGTCTTGTAGCTGTTGTAGCCATTTTTCCTTTTTATCATAATTCACATGCCTGAATGAAAAACCAAACATTTGATCATTTGCATAATTGGCCTGTACAGCCATGAATTTTTAAATGTCCATGAAGCAAAATCTTATAGACAATTTATAAAACATGGCCTTTCCTTTTTTTACCGGTATCTTCTCTTCGTTCAATAATACAGTATGTCTTTATAAATTATTGATGCATTAATACACAATTAATATTACAAGGTAGTTTACACAAGGCAACTGGTGTTTGCATATTCTCCACTACTGCGCACTGCCCTGTTCACTTATGTCTTTCTCTGCAGATGGTGGCACAGTCCTAAGTCCTTAACAGAAATAATCATATCATAAATGCAAATGGCTGTGTTAAACCCTGTCCCCCTTAGATACAATTGCTATGCCTGTCGAGCAGCACATACACATTTCACAGTGATCACTGTAGAAGATGATTTACCATTGGAAATTAATTTTTTAAACAACTGGTCCCTGATTTCCCACATAAGTAGACAAAAGCAGCCTTCTCATTTCTAGCCAGTCACCTGCAATTTTGTTGTCTGAAAGCTTTTATCAGCCATTGCTAGCTATTAGCTAATTATTAGATAGCTAATTAAACCAACGTTCACTCCATGAAATAGTTGAAAGTGCTATCTTCTGCTGATTTTTAATGCTTCTAGCTAACTCATGACCTTGCAAAGGTATCTTAAATATGCACTTTATGACTTCATGCTGTACATGGTATCATGTTAACGACTGTTTAAGTTTCAGTGTCACACATATATGCCAGCATAAGGCATTTACTACATATCTGCCCAAAAGTAGATACATATCAGTGCACATCTTGCATACTACAGGCAATCATAGTCTTTTATTACAGTAATCTAAAATCAGTGGTGTTAACTGCAAACAGGAGACTTTTGTTCACCAACTTTAGCCTTAAGGGCAGAGCCTCCCCACAGGCAACCTAAGTACCCTGATAAATCTCCACCAAGCCTGAGGAAAAGCTCTGCCTGGGGAACAAATGATTTGTCTCCTTACATTCCATAATCCGCAAGTTTCACAGCTCAGACAACTACAAATATGAAACGAACAAGTGAAAACTGGCTAGCAGTGATTACATCGATGACAGTTAAGAGCTGGAAGGAGAAGCTTCTCCAGAAGAAGACAATGAGACGAACATAAGGTTCAATAATGTATTAACCACAGCACCACAGGAGTAATGCTTATTTAGATCCTGAAAGTTTCAGTTTTGCAATACACACATAAAAGTAGGCTTCTCATAATTCAGACAAGTGCCCCCCATGACTGTTACTGTTGTAGTAGTTGGTCGAACTTGGAGCCAGTTGCTGCTGCAGTGCAATCAATAGCATATTATTTAACTGTCAAATAAATACAGTGGAGTAAAAAGTATATTATTTCCATCTTAATTGTTGAAGTATAAAGATGACTAAATTGTAGCCAACCAAGTAAGGTACAAGTACATTTAATTTATATATAAGTACAATACTTTGTGTACATAGTTACATTCCACATTACCTTCAAATTAAACAAGTTATGTTGTTAAGGATGGGAGCTGGAGGGTTAGAGCTGCTGAAACTACCAACCCAGACTCCCAGCACATCACTGCTAGGCTATGACTGGAAAATCATTGTTTGGGGTACTGGTTTTAGGGATTGTCAAGTATTAACCAGCCTGCTGTAGCCTGAATATAGATGGAGTTCACCCACCTTCCAGGCTTCACACCAGCTACCTGTCTATCATTAGTCAGCCTGCAACAAAAAACCTCTGTTATTAGTCACTCCTTCTGCTGCCATAGGCCAGCCCACTGCACCAATAGACCATTTCAGTTATATTTTCTGAAAAGCCACATGTCAATGAAACAGATATGCCTGCCTGATTTAATCAATATCTCTACATAATGTGAAGAAGCTAAAAGTTCAGCCACACTAGTTTTATGATTCAGCAGTAGTAACATTGAGCTTAAAAAGGTTTTGAAATTAGGCATTCATCACAGTTTGTTTTTTTTTTTCATTTGCATCTCACAAAGACAGAAGCAGACACACTGAGAGAAAACAAAGCACTGGAAAGATGAACAACATTTCTGTAGAGGGTTGTGAGTTTGGAATTTTACTGGTGAGTGATGGCTTCATTTTTTCCCAGGGAGAAACGGTGGCGTGTCAGCAGCCTGATGTGTTTCACTTCAGCTGATCTGGTATCAAGGCCAGGGCCTTCTCATGGGCTACAGATTAGTTTCTCCTGCGTGGATGTCATGAGCAGACACTGAGTAGACACAGGACAGTGCTGAGGGATGCCTCTGACGAATGACAGCCATTCCAGTATCCTTATTGTCTTTCTCTTTTTCTGCCTCGCTCTCTCTCCCTATAGTCAGCACTCTCTGACTGTTTATCAAGAAAGAAGCAGAACTAGTTGAGTTTATTTCAGTTATTCAACACATGTCTGGTACAGTTACAAAATAATAAATGTATATGCAATTTTCTGGAGTTGCTTTGGCCATCTAAATTGTTGGGGTTATACACATATTTACATTAAGAGATTGATATGTATTTTATTTTGGCATCAAGCTTAGAGCATAAAGGTACTTTTTCCAAACTTAGGAATTTGGAGAACTCCATTATCACACATTATGTATTTAAGAAGAGATCAACTGGAGGAGTAATGCACAACAGTGTTATTTAACATTATTTACTGAGCTAGAGAGGGGCCTTGGTGATAAGACTCAATTACTGTGAAGCCTGCTCTTAAAATAAACTCCCATGAAGTTAGAAGATAGATAGATGCTGGTAATGGTGAAGGTGGAGCATCACCAGCAGGTGGAAAATGGAAACTGTCAGGAGAATCTCCCAAAAATCTGAGGATCATAGTGATAGAGGGGGTGGTGGTGTGTTGTGTAATTGTAAGTCTGACAGACAGACTCAGACAAAAAAAAGAAAAAAAAACTTTTTGAACTTCTGCCAAATCTTCATAATAGTGGGTGCATGTTAGGGTGTGGATTTTTTTTTATAAAATAATAATGTACCCAATAACCATATAAATTGTAATAATTACAGTGAATTAAGAACAGTAGGTCGAATGTGTTGAGTCATTCTCCTCTTTTCTCTCTCTGCCTGTGTGTCTCTTTTATCTAATTACTCGTTCCCACGCGGTCACCCAGTCTTTTTGATGTTGAATGGCTTAAATGGTGATATTACCGGATCTTTTATAGAATAGTACCTCTTACTAAGTTGTTGATGAGAAGATCTTTACCTATGTGTGTCTCTCTGCCTGTTATGCCTCAGTTAAGTACATAACCCACGGCCTCTCTCAGATTACTGTCAGATGGAGTTCACAACCTTATAGCAATTATCCTTGACACTAGATTTGTAGGATACCATTGCAATGTCAATGACACACTGCCTGTTTCACCTCCGCCCTCAGTAAAACACTCACAGAGTGGCACAGATTTTGGTGACATAGAGTCAACAAATTAGCAAGGCAGCGTAGGCGATGAAAATAACAACACCGCTGGTCAGAGAAAATCCTTTTTATTGGCACAAAGCCACTCCTTGCTCAGCATGCCAGCATGAAATCATGGCTCTGAGCTCCTAAAAATATCATAATAGAAGGTCTTGACATGTGAAGGTTTTGTCTCCTAATCAGGTCTCAACAACAAAGATTAACAATACCCAAGAAAGGTGTCTGGTCATACATGTTATGAACTTGTCTTCGCCTGTCTTCTCTGACATTGGTTTGCTTTCCGCTTTGTTGCTTTTTCTCGACCAATCAGACTGGATGCTACCTCGGAGTAGAGAGCTGTTCTGTGGTACTTCAAATTACCAGGGAGAAGGAAAGGGCTGTTACTTTGATGGAGGCAAGTTTCCTTAGGTGGAAAAAAATCAATCCTGTTTGTACTGTTTGTTGGCAATTTCAGGTTGTTGGAGTTGGCTCATTCTCGTGAAAGCACCCACAATTACGACAAACATGCACTTGAAGCCCACCACTACAGCCAGCAGTACCAGCTGGTATTTTGTGTTACCTGTGATTGTATTGGCAAGAGGAATAAATGGAGAGAAACTGGTCTTGAATTTCCCTGCTTGATATTTACTTTTTCTCCTGAGTTCACCTTAACAAAATCCACCAATAGCTGGTGACAAGAGTTTATGTAAGTTTACAAAGGTCAAGTTAAACATCAGCCAGTTCATACTGAGGAATTTTGAATAGAATAAGAAAAGTACCTGTTAAAGTTATTTGGTTTAATAAATTACTTAAATTACTTTGCATATTTAGAACCATTAATGTCAAACTGCATGTAACTTACATTGTTCGCAACAGTTTTCTAAAGCATACCATTAACTTTCTGACTGATTTTCTTTCCAACCAGCTGCTGGTTTCAGTTCATTTTCTCCACAGTATAAAAATCAAGTCACAGAGACTTGAAACCTGCATGAGGAAAGCAATCCATCAGAGTAAACATTCAGTTGCTTTAATTTTCTTGTCAAAACTGTGTTATTGTTGCAGTTTGGAGCAGTGGGGACCATTTTCTACACTCTGCTTGGTGGTGCATTCAAGGAGAAATTATCAGTCGGAAGCTGAAAATCATACCATGCGATGTTGAGTTATGTTGTCAAAAATCAAACTCAAAGATAAACAATAAGTAAACGGATGTTGTGGAGATAGTAGCAGGAGTTTGGCTGTTTATTGCTTTGAAAGGTTGGTGTTTGGTAGCTGACTCAGAAATTTTAGACATCAGATGTTGGCAGTGATGGAAACAGTATGTCATTTGAAGTTAATTGTGTAGAAATACAACTGTAAAGTGGAGTTTACCTAGTTGAAATCGATTTTATCATTCAACCAGTAAACACCGCGAAGTAAACAAATATGCCTCTTGCTAGCAGTATGTCTAATATAATGCTTTCAGTCCTTGTATCCTATTAAGTCAAAACATTACCAACAGACAGCGAATAAAACCCTTTCAGTCCAGTAAATCTCTCCGCAGTCATACCTGTTAGTGGGAAATGACAGTGTTTCAGCAGAGGACATCATAGTAGGAGGGTTAACCCTTCTTTGCAAAAATTGCGAGCTTTACTTTAAGTGAATTCAAGAACATCCCATAACATTCAGTAACACTCTGTACTCATATGAGGTTAGCATGTACAGTATATCCTTTTTCTTGGCTATTTGTGCATCTGTGTTTCTGTACATGCATTGATCCCTCATGCTCTTTGTCCATGTGGTTTTAATTGCACCCTTACAAACTTTTAGTCTGCTCTTCCAAAGAACATCCCTCTGGAGGGTTTCTGGGTCAACCATCGCTTGGCAGACCTCAGGACAGCTCAGGGAATACTATCATATCATGCCTATAAGCAACCAGAGCCCCTCATTTTGCAGCTTCATAGAGTATTATGTACAATATGCAAAAACAGCCATACATTTTTAGATACACATACGCAGTTTACGAGTGAACGCACACACATTCAGAGAAACCAGTCCCTCCTCAGGGAGACATTGCTGATCTGATAGAGAAAAGTAAAGGAGAGGGAGGAGGGAGGAGGAAGATTAATGGGGAGTAAATGTGCAGTTCAGAATCTAGGACAGGCTTGCAGAGGCGCTTCTCCACTTTTCTCTCAGTGTGGTCCGGCATTCCTCTTGTGTCGATAAAACTTTGTTCACACATGACAGTGCATCTCTCCTCACTGCTGAAGGTTAGCAGTTTTCTGTCTCTCACGTCTGTATGTCTGAAAGCGGAGTTATCTCTCCGGGTTGCAGATGTCATCTCGTTTCCATCTCTGCCTCCTCCTCTCTCTTATGTCCTCTCTTCTCATTTCTTTCACTGTTTCGAGTACTTTACATTTGCCGTTACAGTATATTAGATTGCACAGCATTGCGTGTCTGAGTCCCCAGTCATCTCTTTCCCACACATTCATACATCTTTATTCTCTCTCTCTCTCTCTCTCTCAAACACACACACACACTCACAAAAGTTCATAAGTTTGTTTACTGTGTGTTTTGCCTTTGAGCAGGGTGTGGGGTTGAGCAAGGGGAAGGAAGGAGGGAACTTTTTCATGTCCTAGTTTCTTTTGCAGCGGGGACTATTGGATGTCGCGCTGTGTCCTTCTTAGTTTTGGCTGGGCCCTGTCTCATTGGGAGAGCGAGGATTAATTCTCTCCGGCTGCGTGTGGTTCTTGCGCAGATCGATAGATCCACTCGCTACCTATTTCAGAGGGAGGGTACCATGCTGTTTGTTTTGGCGACGGGAGGGCAGCCCCCGTGAAGCAGCATTAACAATACGGACAATACATCAGAGCGCTCTCTGGCCAGAGCTTTGAGCAAGCAAAGTGCGCAAAGTGTTGTATGTGTATTGTGGGAACTAGCTTAATTAACTGTAGATGTTTTCATTTGTACATATCTGTACTGGGGTGAGCATGGACATTTGAGCATATGTGTGTGTGTAAGGTTCTTGTAATGTGTTTGTGTTTGCATGTGTGAGAAGTAAGATTATGAGGATCTCCATTGCTGTCAGAGTGGAGAGGTCCAGTCTCCTGGGCTTACAGAGGGCTTGATAAAGAGTACGGTGCACAGTGGCAGGCGGGACTGTCCGCGCCACTTGCCTGCTCAGAATCGATAAAGAGCAGGGGCCTCAACGGGCCTGTCAGTGCTCACGCCAGCTTGATGCCCGGGTAAAGTCGGCCTGTGCACCACCAAGGTCGGCCGTAGTTATGAAGAGGTCGAGGATTTGCGCCAGGTAAACACACTGTCCTCTCCCCGAGAATACAAAGCAGCAACGCCGCGATAACTGTCAGTGAAAAGAGTACGCTGACAAAACAACGAGGCCAGGTTGGAGGACAGAGGGAGAGAGAGAGGGAGCAAAACAAAAAGCAAGAGAAGGTTAATGTGAGAGATAGAGAGAGAGGAAGAGAAGGATAGGAAGAGGCAGTGAGCAAAGTAGATGAGATGTGACAATGATAAAAAAAAAAAATCAGGAGATTAACAGGAGTGTTGACAAAAGTGGAAGGTTACTGTGACATGGTTGAGTGGTTAAGACTCAGGATCCAGATGTGCCTCTGCTGTCTGTTTCAACAAAGAGCAGGATGAGACAGTGCAGGATGACGCAAAGCAGAAACAGCACAGACACAAAATTAAGACTTCCACTGTTATCAGAAAAAGTAGATAATAGCCCAGTTTGTTGAATGAGTGAATTATCAGAGAAGTGCTTGGACAGTGACTGTAATTTCATTGGAGGTGATTATTATTCTCTCAAACAGATGAGTTCATTCTTTTCATTCAGAAAGGCCAGAAGCTTTTCTCTCTCTGCTCATTCTGCTCTCTATCTCTCACCACAAGGCACATTTCCACACTGCTGATTAATGTATGCGGTAATTAGAGTTTAATAGAAATTACGGTTTCATATTTCATTACGAATCCTCTATTCGACTGATTCCAGATGAGGGTACACAGATTAGTCAACTGATGTTGTTTGATGAGCGGGCATGTTCGCGTATTGACAGGACACACTCAGCTCTCACTGAATCCATCTGTAGAAAATGACAAGAGGTCTGTGAAGAGTTAAATGATGAATTGCATTTGTGCAGCTGATTTCTGACGCCATCAGTGTGGTATCTATGTCTGTCTGTTTATCTATTCAAAGATTGACAGCGCCTATGAGCTGTATACTATATGCAGATAGTGTTACACCATTTTTAATTAGATATGTCAAATTGCTTTACAGCACAAAATAGTTTAAAAACAACACAAAATAAGAGGCTTCTAGAGTTATCTTCCAGCTGCAAGACTAAAGGCATTCACATCAGAGTTCGTAGGAGTGGAGTGTCATTATTAGCATTGTCTGTTCCTTCTGTACCTAACAGGTGAGGTGCTTCGGCTCGGGAGGATCTCAGGCCACACGGTGAACGGCGGCTGGTCATCCTGGAGCTCCTGGTCCCAGTGCAGCCGAGACTGCAGCCGTGGAATCCGCAGCCGGAAGAGGACCTGCAGTAACCCAGAGCCCAAGTATGGAGGTCAGACCTGCCTGGGGCCAGCACAGGAGTATCAGGAGTGTAACATCACCCCTTGTCCAGGTAGGAAATGCACACACATACACCTACTGTCTACAAACACCATTTGTACAATAAACCGATGACACACCAAGATAAGAGCATTTACAAGACCAGGAGTCGATTACTCAACCAGCTCTCTTTTTTACTCACACACACACACAGATAAATACACGCTACTCCAAGAATTACAGTGACAAGATAACTTACCAAATCATCAGGAATCACAAAAGAAATCAGTTGCAGATAAGAGGTGTGACAAAGACCCCAATTTACACCAGGAATCAAAGACAAAATCCCTGTGGTGCTCCAGTATGTAATTACATTGCTGGGTAATTATGCTGCCAGCTATGGGAGGCCTTATTCTGTTGTGAAAAGCCCTGAGACAATGCATTTTCAACACTCCTCTAGTGGAAGATGGCGAGAGGAAGCTTTCTAATTAAAAGAATACTCTGTCTGACAGGGGAAGTAAGCCGTCTAAATGGAAATCCAGTGCTTAGTTTGGCATAAAGCACACCTGGTATCCAGCACAGACGCCAAGCAGACAAGCAGGACGTTGTCTCAGATGATTATTAATCAAGCCCCCTGGAGGGCTTAGGTATCTCTCTAAAAGCCCTGGATCTGCACGTTGTCTTCAGCGCCCTGCGATCTATCTTCATAAATGGTGCCACGCTGTAAGCAAGCGAAAGAGACAAGAGAGTGAACAGCCATCAATACTATTTTTACAGCCTGTTAATTCGTTCAGTGAAAAGAGCACACCATTCTGCTCCCCAGCAGCTTGAGCGCGGCCGCTAATAGGGTAAGCTGTTATCAGCTGTGAGCTCAGATGAAGACTTTGGATGGATCTGAGAGCATCAGATCTGCTTTATCCTAGAGGCCTCTGCCTGTATGGGCGCCAGAAGTGTTCTCCTTGAGTAAAATGTTGAGTGAATGCACTTTGATTTTCCTGTGCCGCATCACTATGCTAATACATGTAGTACACCCATTCGGGAATGTTGACTATAATAATACCATAGATACAGTAGGTTGATGAACAACTCTGCACTCCTGTCCCCCAAAGGAACCGACTAAACCCAGCCTGAGTAGCAATGAAAACTAATGCATACACAATTAGCAGCCCTGTGAAAGTGAGATGTTATTTCGAGGGATGCAGACCGTGCCGGTACACCAATTGTAATCCTCCTATGGCTAATCCAGTGCTTTTTAAAAGCGTTGGTGTAGGAGAATGAGAGAAAAGGTGTTGTGCCTACCATCCATCTGGTTTGGAAACAAATGAATCCGTGTTTTTCTTGCGTCTGTGCCTGAGATGAGACGATCCGTCATTGAGGGCCAGGAATCGACTTATGTGTCACTTTGTGATAGAGAAATTACATAGAGATGACAAAAAGCATCGGCAACTTCAATTACCTGCACAGTGCTGCCAGCCATTCTCAGGTCTTTAAAAGCAATTCTCAAGTGGTTCCGAAAAGGGAATTTCTCTGTGCCACAATGAAGTGAGGTTTTATCCAGATGATTGGCAAAAGGTATTTACCTCTGTTGTGATTCACAGCCAAAGATTGCCCCATTTTATTGCTCCTTTTCCTCCTCTCTTTTTATTTCGCCCCCATCTCCCTCCCTCCCTCTGTTTCATGTATTTATGTTTTCTTTGTGCGCCAATACTGTCGTGAATTTTCACGTGTTTTTAACTGTCAATTGTTTGCCACTTGGCACAACATGAAGGGAGGAACAACAGCAGCACATTGCAATGCTTCATTTATCTTTATTAATCAGAGAAGAAACTATTGAGTTGGGGTGGGGGGCGGGCATTTGCTGTAACAGCTGGATGAAGCACACTTCCTGTCACTTCAATACTCTTTCACACACACACACACATACAGACACACAGACAAACATATTTAAAGTGCCTCATATTTCTGTGTCATGCATCATGTTTGGAAGTCATTCCAAGCCATTTCAATCACTTGATGTTCAGAAAAAATTGTCTTTTTATATGACCTGGAACCTAAATCCTAGAAAACATGAAAGCACAAATTTTGGGGTATATTCTAAAAACTAAGAACTATTAAATTAAAAAATTTGAATAGTTAATACTAATATAATCATGCAGGTTTTTTAGCATTAGCATTAACTATTTTACAATTGATATGTTTAGTGGACGGCAGCTGGTCGTGCTGGTCTTCATGGTCCAAGTGCTCTGTGACGTGCGGAGGGGGACACTACATGAGGACACGAACCTGCAGCAACCCCCCGCCAGCTTATGGAGGGGACATATGCCTGGGTCTGCACACTGAGGAGGCGCTGTGCAACACACAGCCCTGTCCAGGTACACACACACACACCTCAGTGATAAGCAGCTTAGGTCCCCGACTCGGCCACCAATCCATCACAGGTTCATTGCTTATTTTCTTTAGTCTCTCTTGGCCCCTTCGGAGGACACTCATGCATGACTAATATGCAGCTGAGGGCACACACAAACTCATACAGCACACACACACACACACACATTATGGATACACACTGGATAGGCTGTGAGATGTGCTGTCATTGCTGTTTCCAGAGAGCTGGTCCAGCTGGTCAGAGTGGTCCCACTGTGATTCCAACGGAGCCCAGCTGCGTGTGCGTCACTGTGATGTCCTGTTTCCCACTGGAAACCAGTGTTCAGGAAACAGCAGCGAAACCAGGCCGTGCTCTCCTGACTCCAATTTTATACCAGGTGATTACACACACACTTATATTGTTGCTTATGTGCATACACGCAAGCCTCTTCTCTTTAGTAATATCTTGTTCACTCATGCATGACTCAACACACAAGTTTGAGTACATATACATTCTGCACCACCCACCACCATATGCCCACAGCGGTAATTCGGTTCATTTCCAAGAATCCTGTGATAATGAAATACACTATTGATCCCTCGGAGGGACTCGTCTCAGGTCAGGGGTCAGGTTCAGCGACAGGGCAGCTCTTTTGGGGATGGTTGATATTAGTGTCTTGCTCAAGGACTCCTGAGTGCAGCAGGTGATTACACGGGGGCGTGAACCCAGGTGCTACACTTAAGGGCAGTCTCCCTAGTCATTCCAGCAATCCTGCTGCTATATTAGTTTCATTATGAGTCTCATAGTCTTGTCAGGCCATGCAAAAAGCACTTATGCCAGCAGTTTCACTTTTTTCAAATGTTGGAGGGAGAAATGGCTTTTGTATGCTGTTTTCTGGAGCTGCTCATTCGAGCATTTTGACTTTTTCTTGCATCTATGTTTCAATTACAGTTTTCCCCTTTAATAATGAAACTTTATTTCTACAAGATTATTGCAGTGTTAAATAGATAGCATCTAGGACACTTCTGTTAATTGTTAACAGGGCAAACCCAACAAATTCTTAAATGTCAGCAGGCTTTTCATCTCTAGCCAATAACCTTCAATTTTGCCAGCTAAGATGACAACTGTTACTGGCAGAGCTGTAACTATCTAGCTAATTAAGCGACATTAGCTCCGTCTTCAGCTGACTTTTTAATGTTTCAGGCTGCAGTTTTAAAACAAGAACCTTGTAAAAAGACTGAGGCTAAAGCTCCATGAATGAACAGTTGTTTAAAATTGCTTATTCTTGAAAGACTGAAAGTTGAGAAAGTCCTAAAACCTAAATATTCATGCGCACACACATATATATCTCACACACACACCATTAGTATTGATATCTGCTTAGACAGGCATCTCCCTATTGACAGGCAGTAATGCGAGACACCCAAGAGCATTGATCTCTGCTTCACAGAGATCATTAAAACCTTTAACAAAGGATGCTTATGTTATTCACATTGTATCACTGCAAACACTGCAACTACTATAAATGTTTGTATGTGCTTGTGTATGTATGTATATGTTAGCCTACCCTATGCATATTATAAGGCAGAGTCCTGGAGTTGTTAAACTTCAAGAATCATTCATTATGAGATAGAATAAACACTTGATTGAAACATAAATTTGTAACCTTTCTGTCTTAATTAGACAGGATATAATACTCATGAAAACCCTTCACAGGTCTTTATAGAATTACCCATTTGCCTTTATACCTTATCATCCATCCCCTTTAATGGGAAAGGTAGTCCATTAAGGTTCATTAGCAACGTCTTGTACTTCATTTCCTATAATGAGAGCTGATACTTTTCATAAACCACTCCAGGTGCCACGGCCGTGATTAGCTCACAGAGTTTGTACGATAATCTGGGTTGTATTGAGTACAGCTTTCATCTCCACACTCACCTTCAAGGGTACAATTTGTCATGCTAACAGGAGGGTGTATGGTTTTTGGCCCTAATTCCGCTGCCTTTTGCTATTTCCTTCCCTTTGTCAGAAGTCTCGATTGCACGCTCCAGTCAGGAGGAGAGGCGCTGTGGAGGTAATTTATGTGTGTGTGTGTGTGTGTGTGTGTGTGTGTGTGTGTGTGAGAGAGAGAGAGAGAGAGAGAGAGAGAGAGAGAGAGAGATGGGCATGGGCATTACAGCACCTGGTACTGCACATGTACAGTCTCTTGAGCAGTAAGATAGCTCCCCAATCCTAAGGCACATTAAAGAAAAATAGTGACCCAATAACTCAGTCATATCTGGCGAAAGTATAAGATGCATTGTATGAAATTTATCAATTTTTTAAAAATGTATCACTCTTTCGAGCCATAAATACCAGCTTTCATTTCGAAATAATGCCATCTGAAATGCGGTGTGGCTCTGCCTATTCTGCCAGCTTTTAGATTGTAAGTAGTGCTGCGGATGATTTATGTCCAACTTTCATTTACTTCATCTAAACAGTAAAATCTAAGTGCTGGAAAACTTAACACTGTAATTTAAACAGTTACAGTCTGAGTTTGACTGAATCAATAAAATTACTTTTAACAGTCTCCTCTTGCTGCCCAGCTGCAGCAATCCTGATACAAGAATGCCCTGAGTTGATAAAATTGCAGATAGACTCATCTACAGTAAGTTGCTTCGACTGGTGCGCTGCACTCAAAGCAATAAGCTACATAAGGAGAAGCAAGGCTTTAGGGACCTTTTGTGCCCTGAGTGTTTGCCTCTTACACAGGCTACAGAGTGCTCTTACTATTATTATTTAGCTTGTTGGAGGCTATATGCAGCCTGCAAAGAGCTGTGCAGCATGCTCACACTGCTCACAGCAATAAAACCCAAACTATCACTCTCTCCTATACATGTTTTCGATGCTAAGTCAGTGGAGAACAGTTCTCTTGATACAGAACAGTAATTAAGAGTTTGTAGCCGGTCAAACTATGTTTATAGCCTTTGGTTAAAGTCTTTACTTTTAGTTTAGTCTTATGCTTGTAGTAATAAATAAAACATCATCTATGTTTAATGAATGCAGAGTATACGTTCTTGTTAGGCCACCACAGTATTATTATAGAAGAATAGAGAAAAGCACAAAAACAATTAAAGAATAATGTGTTAATTAATAGAATTAATTGCTTGATGTTGATGTATATAGAAATACAACCAATAACATTCTTTGCTTTAATGCATTTGTTTCATTTTTTTCAATCTAATAATCATATTATGATATGTGCATATCATTCATACACATTAATGCATATTTGATGGCTGAAAACCCATTCTTTCTGTAATTACAGCCAAATTGTGCACTTGTACCAGATACAAACTGGGCATAAATTTTGTATAAGACTGGTTTTGGAACGATTCCAAAATTTCGATCTGTGATAGCACACAACAAACAGAAGGAAAGACAGAGTAAGATGAAAATAAGAACAAGACTGAAAGAAGAAGAGACAAGTATTTTTTATTTTCCTCAACAGTCCAGAAGGGTCTTTTTTATTACAGAACACTCTATCATTACCATATGAATTGCAGATTGAATTACCACTTCCACTTGTATGAATTGACAGAGAATCACCCCCAGCTTCTCTCTCATCCCGCTCTGTCCTCCTCTCTCTCTTCTTCCAGACTTCAACCTCTTCCACATGATCGCCGTGGGGCTCAGCAGCTCCATCCTCGGCTGTCTGGTTACCCTGCTGGTCTACTCGTACTGTCAGCGCTACCAGCAGCAGTCGCACGATGCCACCGTCATCCACCCCATCTCAGCCGCGCCGCTCAACACCAGCATCACCAACCACATCAACAAACTAGACAAATACGACTCCGTGGAAGCCATTAAGGTCTGTGGATAGGTTTGTTCTGGGTTCATTGCGGGTCACGCCTGAGAGATATCTGGGATGTGTAGAGGCAAAGCAGCAGTTTATAACATTTCCTTGCTGTTTGACTTAATCAATTGATGTCACACTCCCACTCCCGAGTCAGTGAGCAACGGTTTGCCTCTTCCTCCAGTGTCAGTCGTGATTAAATACACTTCTTTCTGCATGAGTCTCACTGTCACACCACCTCCTGTCGTGCACTGACACTCTAGTCATGTAACGGATAGGCAGTTGTGCGTACGTACATCCTCTCTCCGTGTGCTCCTCTGCTGTGTGTCTCAGTGTGTGACTTTGTTCTGTGTCAGTGGTCATACACTGCTTTCTCATAACATACTAATGCAATTACTTATCGGTGTGTGGGTAGGTAATCAGCTAAACAGCTCTGCGTCTGCACATTTCCCTGCTTAGACAGGGTCTTCGTGTCATTATTGCATCCTAAAGTGCAAATAGTTGGATGCACCAGATCTGATGACAGTGATCCAGCTACTCTCATGATACAAACAGCCTCTTATCCACCGATATATCAGGCCTTTAGTGCCAGACTGAGCTGGTGATTAGTGCTTGTCCACAGCTACTCCATGCTCCAGCTGGGCTTTTTTCAAGGATTCCCAGTGCTCTGTATTAAAGGGTGTTTCATCCACTTTAACACCCTGTGCATTTTTTACCCTGAAAAAGGAGGTTTGGATGCAATGAATTTAGTAGTTTTTATACTAAGGACAAGATTTGCACAACATATTTTTACAAATTACATTTGTAAGATAGTCTGGCACTAGTTGGCAAATTATTAGCTGTGGCACCCATTAGCCTTACTTTTTAGAAGATGCTATGCAAGGACATTGGTTTAACTCACAGTCCTAGAGGAGATAAAAATAACTGCTAAGCACAGCCCCCCTTAGCTGCTGTCACATATGTTTTACAATCTCATATCTTTCAGTGCTGTTTCTTTATATACATCTTCTTTATGGATCGCCTGCTGAGGATGCTGACATTTTATGCAGTTTTAGCCTTGTTTAGCATGGTGTCAAATATTTAGGAATCATGCATATTAAAGACCCTTTTTTGTTCCCATTAAATAAAACATCTGGAAACATTAAAGTTTAGAGTTTTACAGTTTTTAAACAACTTCCAGTTCTAGCATTAGCATTAGCTTACAGTAACTAGCTACTTACTGTTGCTATGCCTGTCAAGCTTTCCATGTTTGCTCTATATGCATTTTACACTGACAACAGTGGCAGATCTGTATTGTATTGTATGTTTTGAAATAATAGCTCCATGTTTTCAGACAGAGGTGGACTAAAAAAGCTTCTCATTTCTAGCTGGCAACTGAGTTTACTGACTGAAATGAAAACTATTACTGGTAGATTTTAGTGGCTGTAGGGAGCTAGTATTTAACCTAACTTTGACTTCATGTGTTGTTTGTACGGCTATTGTGCAAGACTGAGGCAAAAGCTAACATGTCCGAGGCAAAAAAGTCCAGCATCCTCGTCAACTAAAGACACACCCTCTTGTTTGCGGTGCACAGCAAGTCCTGGTATTATTATGAGTATAGTATGGAAAAACGTAATATGATGGTTATTATATCCACCAGAACCCTGTTTAGCTGCTTACTTACTTGTTCATATTTCCCAAGATAATTTAATTTCACTTTTAACTTGACATGAGAAAAGGCTTAGAATAAGAAGCAATGAGACTGGCAAATGCAGCGCTATTTTGAGTTAACGCCAGTTGGGGTTACTGAAGTGTAAAGTTGACCAAATCCAATTGAGGGTAGGACAGAACCATTAATGTTAATTATACCCTTAACTCTGACAGCATTCATTAGGTTTCCAAACACTTAGGAAATACTACACAGTGGATGTGACAGTCTAAATATGCTAACTCTTTGCCTAGTAAATAACACTTGGTTACGTGTTAGTCGGACATGCTAAAACTTGCAGCTTATTTTAGAGCAGACAAGCGCACTATTTAAACCATTCCTTACACTTTTGCACAGGAGGGAAATTAAGCACGCAGTCAGTTAGTAAAGTTCCAAGTTTTACAACAAAACTCACACTCAGCTTGGTAATGGTGATGAATCAGCATTTTTATCCAGGTTTTCTTTTCATTTTGTTGTAAAGTGTCAGAGGAAATCTTACATGTCAGACATATATCATAAATGAAGTGAATACCTGGATCTCTGTTTGCAGAACTACTTCACAGATATGAAAGTGTTTTGTAAAACTGCGACATAGGGAGAACAGATCTTTGGCTTTGGCTCTGAGCAAATTTCTCAGAATGTAATTTCATTGCAGAATAAAGGTGTGAGGAGCGTTCATCTGTCATGCAATTAGAGTCAGGAACATAGAGCATAATTCGGTTAGCTCTGTTGCAGATAGAGGCAGATATGAAAATAGACAGTCCACGTGAAAATACAAAAGGAGCCGGATGACAAATGAACACTATCTAATTTTCCTAAAGCACATTCTGCCTCCAACCCTCACTCACAGAGCCTAAACGGTTCTGATGTTGCAGTGAATTTCAACCATTAAGCATGCAGAACCATAATATGCCTCTTTTGAGTGTTTATAGGAAAGAATGATGAACACCTGATGCCATATTTTAGACTGTTTTGGCTGAAATCCTGATGTTGATGACACATTAGTCATTATTATTATGCACAATGTATCATAGATACTCTTCATACTGGTATTTGCAGCAGTCTAGTTTATAATCATAAACCCAAGTCAACATTTAGCTGTAGTTTTATGTTCACTTTATTACCAGGCCTGTAAGACAGAATATGGCTGTAGGGTTTCTTTGAGGATGACTTTTGCCCATTCCTCTCCTCCTTGCAGCCAGACGTGTCGGTACTCTTGCCCTTGGACGACCCCGCCATGCACCAGCCTCTCTCTGCTAACATGGGGGTGTCCATGCGTGGCCTGGAGATTTTCTACTAACCACTGACCTCTGACCTCTACAACATCCCGCCTCTTGACCCCCCTTCCCAACAACTCTTTGACCCCCCCAACCACCACTACTTCCTCTTCCCCACCGTGCCCCGCCCTTCCACTTCCTGTGGCACTTCCTGTGTGTGGCAGGTTGGAGTACAGTACTCGAGTTTGTCTTTCTCTGCTCAGATCCCTTCATCCCTCCATCTCGACACCCCCCACCCCCACTCCCTCCCCCCTCCCAGCTTGTGAGAAGGCAGTGTATCCCTCCCTTGTTTTTCTCTTTCAACAAGTGCCTCCATTCGCATGTTTTTTTTTAATGTTTGTCTTTCTTGTTTTGTCCCACATTTTTACTTGATTTGATGGGTTGATAAAGAAAATTCAGTACGATTCTCTTTTTATTATGCTCTTCTGTCACCTCTCTGTCACTAATGCCACTTTATAGTTTAAGCAAATTTTGTTTATAGCTCCAAAAACTCAAAAGTAATCATTCTTCATCCAATTAACGAGGTTTAAGGCAAAAAGACAAAGTAGATGATGCAAACAAGTAGCGTAGCACATCTGTTTAAAAGCAGCCATGGGGCCACCTGCAGAGACACATAACCGTCTCCAGGGCTGTGGGAGTGTTGATTACATTCCCTTTGTGTGCAAATCACATAATGGGAAACAAGCAAATATATGATTTTTTTTTGTCCAGCACACTCGTTCCCTATCAGTGTCAGTCGGAAACATCCATCAACTGCAAATGCAGCATCATCAAGTGTTCAATTACGCTGCCCCAAGGGACTCTGAGCGCACACACACACACACTCACTCTGTACAACAGACTGGATGTGAATGCAGCCATTTGCCAAATTGCTGATGTTGTATTGAGCACCACATCAGAAGCTCATTCCATGTTTACCATGTCACGCAGGGACAGAGAAGATGCCCCCATGGCAATTCCTTATTATTTAACAGAAAAGTGACTCTATTCTGATCGATTTTTATGGCTTAGATTGTCCTAGAGGACCAACAAGCCGAGGGCCATAAAAACTGCTGATGCTGGGTATTAGAGATGACAGAGGTGGACATACGGACTTGCATCAAAATAATTTAGCCCTGTGGTGGCTTATCATTTTTTTTCCAGCCTGTTTGCAAATGCTTTGACCTTGCTCTGTGAAATGTATGTTTCATTCACTGAGTGGCCTCCCATTGATTTGTGTTGCTCTTTCTTTTTCTTTTTTTGGGGGGCTAGATGGATTTGCTTTTACCTTGCCATCTAGGCTGAATAATCACTTGATCCATGTGTTGCAAACAAGTCCATGCTGACTCCTATCCCTCTCTCCTCTCTCCTCTCTCCTCTTTCCCTCCTATTCTACCTTTTTTATCCACAGGCCTTCAACAAAAACAATCTGATTCTGGAGGAAAGAAATAAGTACTTCAACCCACAGCTTGCCGGGAAGACCTATACCAATGCATACTTCGCCGACCTCAACACCTACGATGACTATTAACCTTTGATTCGGCACTTCACACTCCATATCATAGTGAGGACACCAACCCTATCATCCATTTTGACTGTATTCTTTTCTTTGTGCTTTGTATTGAGATTCGTGACACCATGCGTGGGGTAGTCCCACTCTGAGACTCTATGGCAGCTGGTATGTAATGAAAACACAGACACACAGTGTTGCTAACAGAGGGAAATGCCCACTTTCTCTCAGGTGCCTTGGGGTACACTTGGAAAGCTCAAATTTTTTGGGGGGGCCAATCTTGCCTTGACTCTCGCTGAGAAACGGACAACTGGATTTCCCCAACATGGACAAAAAGGGAAAAATAGGAACTCAACTCGAAGAGACTGCGGGGGAAAAAACGCAATCCCTTTTAACTTTCCTGTGACACCTCTAAAACAGACCTGTATTTGTAATGAGGGAAATAACCACAAAAAACGCTTTGCATGACTTCATCTGACGTGTTTTCGCTGCCGTTCTGTTTTTTGTTTTGCATGAGTGATCGCATTCCAGGGTTTGGGGACTTGCGAACAGCATCTTTGCTGGTCATAGGTTCGGGACTGGTCTTGGAAGATGTAAAAACAAAGGCTGCGGTGGTGCCTGTCAGCTTTTACCATTTACTGCTGCAGCAATCTCCAGATGGATCAATATCCACCTCCAGTCCTTGAATCAGGATGTAGATATTTGAAGTCTGTGGTCAAGTTTGCCTTTTTTTTTTTTTCCTTTTGTTTTGTTTTTTTCAGTTACAGGCTCTTGCAGGGTCTAGCAGCTAGCAGTGATTGAACTCAGTGTAAACCCTTTTGTTGTTTTCTGAGCTTTTTTTCTTTTTTGCTTTTAAAGGTACATATGTTTTTTGTACAGAAAGTTAAGTTCAAAGCTTATGTCTGTAGTTTTTCTAAATACATTTATTCAATGTCTCAAGTGTTTAAAGAATTAAAAATTTTCTTTTGAAAAGAAAAAAAAAGTTCATGTGAATTCTGGCAAGTAATCAGGAGTACTCATATCAGCCTGCATCAAGTTCAGTCTTTGTCACCGTACTTTTTATATTTTTTGTAAAAAAAAAAAAAATAATGTTTTTGAATTTTGATAGTGTTCGCTATTCCTTTGGCTTCTGAGTTATATATGTATTTGTGAGAGCAGGATGTTAAAGGCATTTACTGTACAGATGGAGCGTAGCAAACACTATTCTCCTGAACCCCAATTGGAGTGCTACCCATATACTACTAAGATGAAATCCATTCATCAAGTTGAGATATTTCTGTTCAGAGTGTATAACCAAATATTAGGTTATTCAATGGTTCAGTTGCAACTAACTCTTTTTACATGTTTGCTTGTGTTACTGTGCATAAATTAAAAACTGCTTCGTACACAAATGAGTGTGAATTACAAACTTTAATTTTGTCTCTGGCTTTTCTGAATGACCTGAAGACTTGAATGAAAACAGAAAGTGATATGACACACTTTGATGTAACTGTGAGACACTTCTGTCCAGTGTGGCTTTCTCTGACACCTTTGGAGACTTTGATATTCCTCGAGCACAACACTGTAAAACCACAGCACCGTAAGCACACACCAGCACTTCATAAATCACTCAGAACCAGAATGAGAGACTCCCCTCCACCCATTTTTAAAGGAGTCTTCAGCTGGGCCCCGCGGTGACAAATGGCATCGGCCGCGGTGGAAGGATACCTGAAGGATACAAATCGCGCGAGGCGGCGGGGTAAAGGTGGAGGGGGCGCTGTCTGATGTCCAAACTCTAATCTGTATGATGGGGTGTAACACCACACACCGTGCTGTTCTCCATCAACCTTCAACCTGACATCCCATCTGTGTGCAGAGGGTAATGGAGGGGGTGTTATTAATCACTCCGCTGTTTGGTTGGGTGAGGTTGGGGGGGGGGATCCAGCCCAAAGTACAGCCCCAGTTCTGTCTGACGCCATAGAATCAATTCCTCTTTACCTTGACTTCATTCTTACTAGCTTAGAAATGCAGCAACAGACACACAGTTTGCCTCAGGATTCAGGCTGCTGTATGTGAAAGTGTGTTTGTAAGTGTGTTTTAGAGGTTAGGAAAGTAGTTTGAGCAGCTGAAAGTATGTGCATTTTTCTTTCAATATTGGTTCGCCTCAAAATGCATTTTTAGACTACGTGCATGAGATATAAAACAGCCATTTGTTCCACATTGACCCCACCAAATGTTGATCGATGAATCATTACCGGATGCGCACATAATGTACATATATTTCCTGCCCACATGCACACATCCACGGCCAAGTAGAGTAGTGAAAAACCTCTCTTCAGCACTTTCATCTTTCCATAAATTTGCCAGCAACATGAGCTATGCAGCTCATAGTCACTCAGATACATGTGACATTACACTGACAGCACGGCCGAGGACAATAAATGACTTTTTCAAAGTGGCATTTAGGGACCGCTAAAGGTCACAGCTAAAGGTCACAAGAGCAGGGCTTTTGGCCATCAAGAGAAACTGACTGTGAGCGCGTGTTTGTACTGTATATAAAGAAGTCAAAGTGTCATGAGATGTCACACACAGGATTAGATGAACCACAGTCTGCATATTGTTTATGTGAGTGTGTATGGTGAACATTTTATCAGGATGAAAATGGCAATGTTGGTCTGCCCACAACTTTGGCCCATGCAGAAATATATGCTTTTTCCTCTAGCGCCACCACCAGGTTCACATCTGTGGTTTTGAGTGAAATGCGTCAGCAGTAGGTGATTTGAGGAAGGATGAGAAGATTACCACGCCCCTACGTTTACACGTGTCCGTACGCATGTTACCGAGATTTGAACTTCTGTATTTTTCCGAGGTGTACAAAATAAACATCGCGAAGATGACTCTACTTTGGCCCTGCAAAGATATTATACAACGCCAAGATCACCGACTCCCTGCACTGTTGACCACCAGTGTCGATGCTTGTGTGTCGGTGAGTGGAGTGAACTTTCTTGTCGTCAGTGCTAAATCTTTATTCAATATGGCGGTTCTCTGAATATGTTAACAAACCGGACAGGAAGCTCAGGCAGCTGAAGGTTTCAGCGTGATACAGGTAACTAGTAAACTTTACCATCACGCTCACTATAGTTAACTTTACCATCAGGCTCACTATAGTAAACTTTACTAGCAGGCTAACTGTAATAAACTTCACTAGCAGGCTAACTAGCCGGTGTCATGATGACTTGAGGGAGCTAATTAGCTCGTTAGCTAGCTAGCTAACACTAATTCCGTCCGTCAAATGTCAGACTGATAAACTTTCAACTACAGTTGAAATGCTTTTGTTTCAGTTCAGTTTATGTAAAGATTTGACATGCATGTTAAAATGAGCTACCCTATACATTTTTATTTTTGTAAGACTTCTCTAGTGGAGGCAGGCAACATCTATCAACTGGTCCCCTGTTTTCTTCCTTCAGTGACACAGAGGAAACTGAGAAGACTGAATCAATCAAAGCTCAGCTTTGGGAAGGGAAGAGACACAGGACAAGATAAGGAGACTGAGAGAAAAAGAAACACAAGATGATGGATTTGAGAGGAGAAGAAGAGCAGGTACTGTCCACTGAATCCAGGATAGTATTAATAGCATTATGTCCCTCTGCTGTTCAACACAAACAAAACTTATTGGCTCAATTTAACAATATAAACGTTGCAAAATTGAAGTGTTACTCTCTTATTAGTTACATATATTATTGTTTTAGACACAGTAGGCCACATAAGTGTAAGCGTGTACATGCTAAACATAGAGCTTGTTTACATGCTTATGTTAGCATGTAGCTCAATGCACTGCTGTGCTACAGCCGTAATTTTAATAAGTGCAAATATTTATTCTTAGTCTATGACAATACAGCCAGATTTTTAAATTCATAATCATCCTGTCTAGTGTGAGAGCTCTGCCGCTATGGCCATTTTCTTAATATCTGTTTGATAGATGCCCATACGATGTTTGAACTTGAATACAAAACACATTTACTATAAATAGCTTTTTCCAAATATTTTTTTCTCTGTGCATGTTACTATTTTGCTCATGAGGCATTCAGGAGTTGTGTTAATTAGCAGCCAGTATACAGAGGCCTCTGAGTGGCAAACAAGGTGAGTGAGTGAGATTGTTCCTGTCAGGCAGGTAACAGAGCGTGAACATCCCATTAAACACCTCTTTTTCCTCTCGAGGCCACATTTTCTCTCATTCACATGGATCGCTGTGCTTTATGCTGGCCTTTCAGCACCTCCTCAAGCAGATCCACCACCCCGTCGGCACTGCAATATCAGCAGGACTAAGTATACAAATGCCCCAAAATTACCTCCCCAGACTACAAGTGGGCACAAGTGCAGTGGCTGATGTCGTTCTGTGCCAGTGGATAATTCAGCCAAAACTGTCTAGTCATTTATTACTGTGAAGAGAATCAGAAGAAGTTATATCTAAGTCTGGGACGAGACCCCATGCAGTCAGCACAGTACATTCTGAAAAATGCTTTGAGGGAGAAAACCCAGTGACGAATGTATGCTGCTGCGTTATGTTTGTATGAGCTGGGAGAAGTGATGGAAGTAGATGTTGACTAAACAACCCCAGGGAAGACTGAAGACTACTGAACAATTTATGAGCTGTCATGAAATGTTGTGTTTTTTGCAGTGGGCAAATAACAGTGATTACCAACGCCTGTCATGCAGTGGAATCCTTGAGTGGGGGGGTGGTTTACAGTTAGTACAGGTTTATCTGTACACACACACACAGACACTTTAAATTAGATACTTTTCACCTTACCCTCACTCTGTATCTGTTTCCACCTGAGGCCAAGGTGATGCTCTGTGGATTTAGCACTTTATTAGTTGTTACTTTCTAAGTAGACCAACTCAGACAGAAGATTCTTTGACTATTCCCCTGTGTGTTTAAGCATCCCCTTAAGTATATTTTTTTCTCTGAGCTTGTATGTTTGGAAGCAAACATTCCTTAATGCAGCTTCAGTCCAGATTAACGTTACTATGTATTCAAAGCAAACAGATGAGAGAGATTTTTCAAAGCACCTCTAATCTCCATAATGCCCTTGCTGCAGTGCTTAAAGAAAAATATTTTTCATTTCAGTGACATCTTCGAGGAAAATTGTGTTTTTTCCACTCTTCTATGACTCCTATACTCATTACATTAGCATCTGCTGTTAGTGTAACTTTCCAAGTTTCCACATAGCACAGCAGTCCAGTTGTCTCTGTTTCCTGCACTAACTCTGCTATTTCTTCAGCCCAGACAGAAGGAAGCACAACTTCCAGCAGCGCTCCCTCAGACAGATATGTGTGGGTAGATAGGAAGCTGGCACGACGCTGCCAGTTCCGACATGCCAGACTGAAGGATGAATGTCACCGTAGGCGCTAATACCAGTTGAGAGATGCCACCATAGATTCTACCCCAAGACATCTGGAATCCCAGGTGCCCGTCCTGCTGATCCAGGTCTCAGCTGCAGGAAGCCAAGACTCCTTGTGGATGCCAAGAGCCTCGCAACACCAGCCAAGCCACACTGAAGCTTATCAGCTCCACCACAACCCTTTATGGGCCTATTCACCTCAATCAAAGCTGTTATTTAGGTAACGAGCCAAGATGGCGGATATCACTGCACTCCAATTACCCACTATGTCTCCTCCATCTTTCCTTGCCAGCATCCCCACAAGCCCTGATTCTCCTCAGCGTGCCCAGCTGCTCTGGCGCTGCTCCGCTTCCTCAATATCTGTACAGGGGGAGACCTTTCAGAACAGAAGGGCTCTGTCAGTGCTAGATTCACTCACAAGGGCTATTGATGACTGCTGCGGCGTTTCGTACAGAAAGTCTTATCAACAGTGGGAAGGTGTTTCTCAAAGTGCAATGTAAGTGTCAGCTCCTCGTGTCCAATAAGCCAGCACAGAGATGTAATCAGATTTTTTAATAGCATGGTGATTATGATTACTATGATTATAGAAGTATGAAAACAGATTTAAAAAGATATTCTCTTCCAAATTTGTGATCATTCAACATCTGAAGAACATTATAGCCATCTGCAATAATGATGTTTGGTGCAATCAAGTGTGTTTTTCTGTTGACATGTGAAAAAACCAAAAAACGAAATTTGAAAGACATCTGTAACATTTAGAACGTAGTGACACTGATTAACCTTGCTGTTCTTCTTTTTTTATTTGTAATATTGTTATGTAAATTAACCTTTCTGTATTTTTCATATTTTCATAGTAACTAGAGATAGACCGATATGGTTTTTCAGGGCCGATACCGATTATTAGTAGTCAAGGAGGCCAATAACCGATATTTGGAGCCGATAAGATGCAGTAAAAGTAAAAATATTGGCATCAAAATTTTGATTAATACAAACTCCAACACTTAATTTAAATGCCTTTAAGCATATGTTTATTAAACAGCTTTTTCAGATTTGCAACAAGTTAAAGGTTTTATTTATCTTAGACAATAGACATCTTTGTTTTAAAATTCTAACAAAAAGTGCAGGGAGCTCCCAGGCTCAGCAGCATGTCTTATGAAGTTAAATGAAAACTTATACAAATAAATAGCTCCCTAAAATTTTCTACAGTAAATAAAGTTTACTGAAATGTTATTTTATATATCTGCTCTCGGGAGCTTCTCCACCCAGCAAAACTTTTTCTCCTCTCCGCTGTGTGCATGAGCATTGTGCGTGCTCAGCTTTCCTCTGTGTACTCCCCACATTTTCGATCATAAATATTGAACATGTTTAATATCTTTCTCATTAGAACACTAAATCATAAAAATGTGAACAACTTATTCAGTTCAGAGTCACATTACAAACTGTCATTTTGCTTCATTTTGGCTTCTATCAACCAAATTCAGTTCACTGCTGATTGGCTGTTACCCGTGCTGTGGCTCTGCATGTAACCAATCAGTGCTGTGGGTGGGACAATGCTGGAGACAGAGTAGTGACTGCAGACAGAGGCACAGCTGCATCAGAGCCAAAATAACCCAGTTTTAAATTGATCTATTATCGGCTGTCGGATTTAAAAAAAAAAAAAAAAAAAGGGCAGATGCTGATATGCATCAATATGCCAAGTATCGGCACAGATAATCAGTCTATCCCTACTCTTCTACACTGTTCAAATGTGAAAGGTGAACTATGAAGTTATTTGTTTTTCAAGCATTGTACTTGTGTTTTCCAGGTTTACTCGGTCAGCTGCTGCGGCCTGGACAGAAACACCAGCTCTCACCTTAAAAACCAAACAGGTATGTGTCCTAAAGATTTACCCAGTCTGAAAAAATGTGTTGATGACCTGAATTATTAATGTTAGTAACAGTGCTATTTTTTAAATCCTTGGTATTTAATGAGTTTTGTATTATAATACCAACTAATTAACTGTGTCTACAAATTGTCAGAAAATAGTACTAGTTGTAATAATTTTTAAAAACTCAAAATAGTTCTCAGTTAATTTTCTGTCTGTGGACTGAAGTCTAATTTAAAATGCCTAGGGTTGCAAAATTCTGTGAATTTTCAAAGTTGGAAACTTTCCATGGGAATTAACGGGAATTAATGTGAATAAACTGGAAATTTGCTGAATTGCAGGTTAACCTGTAACAGGGAACTTAAAATGTATTTGCATCTTGCAGCATAATCTTGGTTAAAACAACCACATTTAATTCAAATTCTGTTGAATTTGAGCCTTCAGACTACATCCAGTCAAGTCAGTTCATCATATGATGATGATGATATGAGCACATTCTAAATGTCTTGTTGACCAATCAGATTGCTTAGTCGGAACTACTTGTTGTATAATAGATCACAGTGTACTGATCATTTTCCTTTGTATGTTTCTTTTTTTGTGAGAGGTGTCACCACTTCATCCATGATCACAGAGTCTCTTTGTACAGCGAAGTTCTTTGAGACCAGGACTGAGGCCTCCAGGTAATTCACAAACACCTTTACATAAGCTGACCAACACAGAGCACTGACTAAATATCTTCAGTATTTGATCTGAAGTCTGAATAGTTTGATTTGTCACAAAAAGACTTCATTTATTATTAAAGTTTATTTACATAGTTCATGAATGTACAGTTCAAAGAAAATGAAGAATTTAATCAGCTCACTCTCTCCCTCTCTCTGTCTCTTTCTTTCTCCCTTGCCCTCTTAAGCCTGGCACAGACTATAAGATTTTCAAAGTCTTACCTGATTTAGAAAATGTGAGAGACCACACACACAACAAAAAATAATGTCAGATTTCAGAGTTTTGTTCTTATAATTGCTTGATGTGCAACACCAACACAGCACACCGCACACTAACAGATTCACCACCAGCAACCAGAGTCTGGACTCTCAAACATGGCAGACAATGATGTTTCTTGTTTGTTGTGTTTCTGTCTTCAGTCAGTTTGCTACCTGATTGTCTAATGCCCTGTTCCATGTGACAGTCCACAGAGTGTGTGCTCAGCTTTCCTCTGTGTACTCCCCGCATTTTCGATCATAAATATTGAACACGTTTTATATCTTTCTCATTAGAACACTAAATCATAAAAATGTGAACTTATTCAGTTCAGAGTCACATTACAAACTGTCATTTTGCTTCATTTTGGCTTCTATCAACCAAATTCAGTTCAAATTTTAACTGACTTTGGAGAAAAAACATTTCCATCCACTGCTGTTGTGTGAATATCAGGAGAATATCAGAGCAGCTTCTTCTGTCTTTGTGTATAAAGCAAATTTAACTCTAAATTCTGATTATTCCAGAACCAGTTGGTCCACACACTAGCTTTTTTTGTGTCTTTTACTTCTCTATCTTTTGAAAGTTTAAAGTTCAGTACCCAGAAACACTGCTTTTATTTTGATGTGTTAAAAGTCACATCTTTGAATTAATGTTTGTTGCATTTTTCTCCACAGGATTCAAACAACCATTAAAGCACAGAGACACAGACTCGAAGACATTTTCAGAAGGTCAGTGTTAGTTTATTCTTTTCAGTCTGACTCAGTCATTATCTCAGCTGCAGTTTGACGAATAGCAACAAATTAAAGCTGCTGTAAAGTAGCAGTCACACCACTTTTACATTTTTATTTATTTATATATATATATATGAAAATATATAACCTTTTAAGAGTATGTCTATAAATAAAACCTTAAGCAATAAGTCTAAAAAATATATGTCTGAACAATGAGTGTAAAACCTTTTAAAAGTGAAATATAAAACCTAAAGAAATATATTTTCAAGTTTAAAAGTTTAAATAGGTAAAATAGGTCTGAAAATTAAAAAGGGAATAAAATGATTTTTATAATTTTAGTTAGAAACTAGAGAAATGCAACTCAAAAGTTTATTAAGACACTTAATAATTTTATTCCAGACAACATTTAACAAAGATAATGACAGATATTTGACCACAAGGAAACAACTGTTAGAGCTGGTTAGGGTTAGGGTTAATGTAGTTGTGTTGCACATTTTCCAAAGATAAACACGTCTACGAAGCATCTTTGTGATACGGTTAATAAATAGTTGTATCATAAGCCGTTGAATGTTCTCAAACGTACTTTATAAAGTTTTTGGAAAATGTGCCCATGACTACATTACAGATGGTAGAGAAAAACAGTGTTCACTTGAAAACCAGGAAACCAGCACTGTTGACAGCAGTTAGATGGTGGGAGTCTTTTAGCTAATTAACAGCTTTGTAACACTTTTGTTTTCAGCTGCTGTCGTCTTCTCCTCCTGCAGAGACAAGAAAACCAAAATATTTTTATGACATACTATTCTGACATTTTTTGACAGTTTTTATGCCTTACAACTTCTTATCCTAATGTAGCCATCTTACCTTCATTTTCCACACACACACCTCTACACAGTGTTTGTGGGTTAGGTCAGATTTTCATTTTTGTATTTTGCTATTTCAAACAGTGCAATATCAGTACTCAAAATCCAATCTATTATTCTGTACGTAAACCTGTTCATTCTGTGCATCATTTTTATATATTGTTGTATATTAGCTTGTTTTATGTCTTGGAGATATAATGCCCTTTTTTACTGTTGCAATACTGAACTTCCCTGTTGTGGGACAGATAAAGGATTATCTTACTCAAATAAATACTTCTGAACACTGACTATTTTGCTGGTCTGTTTAATATTGTATGAAAGGGAATATTTTTTTAACCAGAGGTCAGTGTTAGGGTTATCACTTTTAGCCAGAGATTACAGTTTTTAGCCTAAATTCTACATTTTAATTGCAAGCTGTAAGTAGAGAATATTTGGCATTTCTGCATTAGAAAATCACTTTTGTGACATTAATTTGAAAATGGAGAAACTCATTTCAAAAGTTAAAGTTTTTGATGCCTTACTATGACATTTTATGATGGTTTTTTTGGTGGTTTTTGACCCCTTACTATACTATGACATTTTTCATGCCTATGACATTTCATGAAACTATGACATTTTTTGGTGGTTTTTGACCCCATACTATAAGATGACATTTTTTGGTGGTTTTTGACCCCTTACTATACTATGACATTTTTTAACTGTTTTTGACACCATACTATAAGATGACATTTTTTGACCATTTTGACCTCTTACTATACTATGAGATTTTTTGGTGGTTTTTGACCCCTTACTATACTATGACATTTTTTGACCATTTTGACCCCTTACTATACTATGACATTTTTTAAACTGTTTTTGACGCCCATACTATACTATGACATTTTTTTGGTGGTTTTTGACCCCTTACTATACTATGACATTTTTTAACAGTTTTTGACGCCATACTATAAGATGACATTTTTATTGACCCCCTTACTATACTATGACATTTTTTGACTATTTTGACCCCTTACTATACTATGACATTTTTTGCTGGTTTTTGACGCCATACTATAAGATGACATTTTTTTGACATGTGACTTTTTTGACATTTTGACCCATATACTATACTATGAGATTTTTTAACTGTTTTTGACACCATACTATAAGATGACATTTTTTGACCATTTTGACCCTTACTATACTATGACATTTTTTGGTGGTTTTTGACGCCATACTATAAGATGACATTTTTTGACCATTTTGACCCCTTACTATACTATGACATTTTTTGGTGATTTTTGACCCCATACTATACTATGACATTTTTTGACTATTTTGACCCCTTACTATACTATGACATTTTTTGACCATTTTGACCCCTTACTATACTATGACATTTTTTAACTGTTTTTGACGCCATACTATACTATGACATTTTTTAACAGTTTTTGACCCCTTACTATACTATGACATTTTTTTAACAGTTTTTGACGCCATACTATAAGATGACATTTTTTGACCATTTTGACCCCTACTATACTATGACATTTTTTGACCATTTTGACCCCTTACTATACTATGACATTTTTAACAGTTTTGACGCCATACTATAAGATGACATTTTTTGACCCCTTACTATACTATGACATTTTTTGACTATTTTGACCCCTTACTATACTATGACATTTTTTGCTGGTTTTTGACCCCATAGTATAAGATGACATTTTTTGGTGGTTTTTGACGCCATACTATACTATGAGATTTTTTAACTGTTTTTGACAGCATACTATACTATGACATTTTTTGACTATTTTGACCCCTTACTATACTATGACATTTTTTGACCATTTTGACCCCTTACTATACTATGACATTTTTTGGTGGTTTTTGACCCCTTACTATACTATGACATTTTTTAACTGTTTTTGACGCCATACTATAAGATGACATTTTTTGACCATTTTGACCCCTTACTATACTATGACATTTTTTGGTGGTTTTTGACCCCATACTATAAGATGACATTTTTTGGTGGTTTTTGACCCCTTACTATATTATGACATTTTTTATGCTTTACTAAACTATGACATTTTTTAACTGTTTTTGACGCCATACTATACTATGAGATTTTTTAACTGTTTTTGACAGCATACTATACTATGACATTTTTTGACTATTTTGACCCCTTACTATACTATGACATTTTTTGACCATTTTGACCCCTTACTATACTATGACATTTTTTAACTGTTTTTGACGCCATACTATAAGATGACATTTTTTGACCATTTTGACCCCTTACTATACTATGACATTTTTTGGTGGTTTTTGACCCCATACTATAAGATGACATTTTTTGGTGGTTTTTGACCCCTTACTATACTATGACATTTTTTGGTGATTTTTGACCCCATACTATACTATGACATTTTTTGACTATTTTGACCCCTTACTATACTATGACATTTTTTAACTGTTTTTGACGCCATACTATAAGATGACATTTTTTGACCATTTTGACCCCTTACTATACTATGACATTTTTTAACTGTTTTTGACGCCATACTATACTATGACATTTTTTCGTGGTTTTTGACCCCTTACTATACTATGACATTTTTTGGTGGTTTTTGACCCCATACTATAAGATGACATTTTTTGACCATTTTGACCCCTTACTATACTATGACATTTTTTCGTGGTTTTTGACCCCTTACTATACTATGACATTTTTTAACAGTTTTTGACGCCATACTATAAGATGACATTTTTTGACCATTTTGACCCCTTACTATACTATGACATTTTTTGACTATTTTGACCCCTTACTATACTATGACATTTTTTGGTGGTTTTTGACGCCATACTATAAGATGACATTTTTTGACCATTTTGACCCCTTACTATACTATGACATTTTTTGGTGATTTTTGACCCCATACTATACTATGACATTTTTTGACTATTTTGACCCCTTACTATACTATGACATTTTTTGACCATTTTGACCCCTTACTATACTATGACATTTTTTAACTGTTTTTGACGCCATACTATACTATGACATTTTTTCGTGGTTTTTGACCCCTTACTATACTATGACATTTTTTAACAGTTTTTGACGCCATACTATAAGATGACATTTTTTGACCATTTTGACCCCTTACTATACTATGACCTTTTTTGGTGGTTTTTGACCCCATACTATACTATGACATTTTTTGACCATTTTGACCCCTTACTATACTATGACATTTTTTAACAGTTTTTGACGCCATACTATAAGATGACATTTTTTGACCCCTTACTATACTATGACATTTTTTGACTATTTTGACCCCTTACTATACTATGACATTTTTTGCTGGTTTTTGACCCCATACTATAAGATGACATTTTTTGGTGGTTTTTGACGCCATACTATACTATGAGATTTTTTAACTGTTTTTGACAGCATACTATACTATGACATTTTTTGACTATTTTGACCCCTTACTATACTATGACATTTTTTGGTGGTTTTTGACCCCTTACTATACTATGACATTTTTTAACTGTTTTTGACGCCATACTATAAGATGACATTTTTTGACCATTTTGACCCCTTACTATACTATGACATTTTTTGGTGGTTTTTGACCCCATACTATAAGATGACATTTTTTGGTGGTTTTTGACCCCTTACTATATTATGACATTTTTTATGCCTTACTAAACTATGACATTTTTTAACTGTTTTTGACGCCATACTATACTATGAGATTTTTTAACTGTTTTTGACAGCATACTATACTATGACATTTTTTGACCATTTTGACCCCTTACTATACTATAAGACTTTTTGGTGGTTTTTGACCCCTTACTATACTATGACATTTTTTAACAGTTTTTGATCCCTTACTATGACATTTTTTAACAGTTTTTGATGCCATACTATAAGATGACATTTTTTGACCATTTTGACCCCTTACTATGCTATGATATTTTTTGACAATTTCTGACACTTTACTACACTGACATTTTTTGACGTGTTTATGCCTCAATTTACTGTGACCTTTTTTGCATCTTTCTGACGCCTTATTATATTATGGCATCTTTTGACATTTTTATGCATTACTATACTACAATATTTAATGTCTTACTAAGATGCTATTATCCCTAATATTCTAAAACATGTTTATGTTTTACCATACAATCATAGTTTTATGACTTTTATGATTTTTGATACCATACTCAACCATGATTTTTTGACATTTTTTACATCTGTTGTGAATTACCTGGAGGCCCCTGTCCTGGTCATAAAGAACTTCTTCATTGTACGAAGACCCTCTATGATCGTGGACTACGTCTCTGTGATCGCGGACAATGTCTCTGAGATTATGGACAAAGTCTCCGTGATCCTAGCCACTGTCTTTGCAATCGTGGACGATGTCTCTGAGATCATAGACGCCGCCTCTATGATCATCAACAATGTCTCCATGATCGCGGGCAATGCCGTCAAATCGGTGACCCCCGTCTCCGCCGATTCTATCGCAAGGTCTCTACGAAGCATGGGACAATGTCTCTGATCATGGACAACGTCTCTCTCGTCTTTGACAAGGTCTCAGCGATCGTGGACAATGTCTCTGATCGAGGACGATGTCTCCCTCATCCTCAACAATGTCTCTCCGATCGTGGACCATGTCGTGGATGAAGTGCTGACACCTGGAGGAAATCACAGAGAAAAATTCAAAGGAAAATGATCAATACACTACTACCTATTCCTCATCAACACTTTCACCATGAAAACACAGAGAAATATTCAACATTACAACTGAACCACAGCATTTAACAAACATTAGAGGGCTGTTTCAGAAAATGGACAGTTGACTGTCATCACCACCTGAAGAACCAACAACAACAAACGTTTAGGAAAAAGTAAAATGATTATTAATTGTGTGTCTATCAACTAATCACTGAAGCAGTTGTATGTTACTGTGAACTGCACAACAATAATAAACGCTACCAGTTAAGTCAATTTTAGAATGCAGGATTTTAACTTGTGTTGTTTATTATACTTCAGTAAAAAGTCTGAGTATTTCTTCCACCACAGATGGTCACATACAGAATCATTATTTCAACCTTCTTCTTATGAACACACATTTAAAATATCTTTGTTTTGTGTTGTTTTCATTTAATGAATAACAACCAAATTTACAAAGGTCTTAACAGCAGCTTATGTGAAAACTTTTGAGTAACTAAATGTAGAACTGGTCGTTATAAACTAAAGATATTTTTAAAATCCCTCTCTGACCAACACTTACCATAACACACTAATGAATAACTCACTCCAATATTTTATTTGTCGACTTGACATTGTTTTGTACACTGTAGTCTAATGTGCCTAGCACATACACATAATTAAGAATTTCTGATCATGTACAATCAAACTGAAGTTAAGATATTTATCAGTCCCACTTTGACTGATCCGTAACATAACAGTTGACATTTTTGACACCTTAATATAATGTGACATTTTTACATACAGATTACTTTTTACTGTTACCTCTAATATTAGAGTACTTTTACCATTACAGTTGATGCAAAGGTGTTTGTGAATTACCTGGAGGCCTCTGTCCTGGTCTCAAAGGACTTCTTCATTGTACGAAGACACTCTGTGATCGTGGACTACGTCTCTGTGATCGCGGACAATGTCTCTGAGATTATGGACAAAGTCTCCGTGATCCTGGCCACTGTCTTTGCAATCGTGGACGATGTCTCTGAGATCATAGACGCCGCCTCTATGATCATCATCAACAATGTCTCCATGATCGCGGCAATGCCGTCAAATCGGTGACCCCGTCTCCGCCGATTCTATCGCAAGGTCTCTACGAAGCATGGGACAATGTCTCTGATCATGGACAACGTCTCTCTCGTCTTTGACAAGGTCTCAGCGATCGTGGACAATGTCTCTGATCGAGGACGATGTCTCCCTCATCCTCAACAATGTCTCTCCGATCATGGACCATGTCTCTGCGATCGTGGACGATGTCGTGGATGAAGTGGTGACCCCTGGAGGAAAATTCAAAGGAAAATGATCAATACACTACTACCTATTCCTCATCAACACTTTCACCATGAAAACACAGAGAAAATATTCAACATTACAACTGAACCACAGCATTTAACAAACATTAGAGGGCTGTTTCAGAAAATGGACAGTTGACTGTCATCACCACCTGAAGAACCAACAACAACAAACGTTTAGGAAAAAGTAAAATGATTATTAATTGTGTGTCCATCAACTAATCACTGAAGCAGTTGTATGTTACTGTGAACTGCACAACAATAATAAACACTACCAGTTAAGTCAATTTTAGAATGCAGGATTTTAACTTGTGTTGTATTATACTTCAGTAAAAAGTCTGAGTATTTCTTCCACCACAGATGGTCACATACAGAATCATTATTTCAACCTTCTTCTTATGAACACATATTTAAAATGTCTTTGTTTTGTGTTGTTTTCATTTAATGAATAACAACCAAATTTACAAAGGTCTTAACAGCAGCTTATGTGAAAACTTTTGAGTAACTAAGTGTAGAACTGGTCGTTATAAACTGTAAAGATATTTTTAAAATCCCTCTCTGACCAACACTTACAATAACACACTAATGAATAACTCACTCCAATATTTTATTTGTCGACTTGACATTGTTTTGTACACTGTAGTCTAATGTGCCTAGCACATACACATAATTAAGAATTTCTGATCATGTACAATCAAACTGAAGTTAAGATATTTATCAGTCCCACTTTGACTGATCCTAACAATAACAGTTGACATTTTTGACACCTTAATATAATGTGACATTTTTACATACAGATTACTTTTTACTGTTACCTCTAATATTAGAGTACTTTTACCATTACAGTTTGATGCAAAGGCGTTTGTGAATTACCTGGAGGCCTCTGTCCTGGTCTCAAAGGACTTCTTCATTGTACGAAAGACACTCTGTGATCGTGGACTACGTCTCTGTGATCGCGGACAATGTCTCTGAGATTATGGACAAAGTCTCCGTGATCCTGGCCACTGTCTTTGCAATCGTGGACGATGTCTCTGAGATCATAGACGCCGCCTCTATGATCATCAACAATGTCTCCATGATCGCGGGCAATGCCGTCAAATCGGTGACCCCCGTCTCCGCCGATTCTATCGCCAAGGTCTCTACGAAGCATGGGACAATGTCTCTGATCATGGACAACGTCTCTCTCGTCTTTGACAAGGTCTCAGCGATCGTGGACAATGTCTCTGATCGAGGACGATGTCTCCCTCATCCTCAACAATGTCTCTCCGATCATGGACCATGTCTCTGCGATCGTGGACGATGTCGTGGATGAAGTGGTGACCCCTGGAGGAAAAATTCAAAGGAAAATGATCAATACACTACTACCTATTCCTCATCAACACTTTCACCATGAAAACACAGAGAAATATTCAACATTACAACTGAACCACAGCATTTAACAAACATTAGAGGGCTGTTTCAGAAAATGGACAGTTGACTGTCATCACCACCTGAAGAACCAACAACAACAAACGTTTAGGAAAAAGTAAAATGATTATTAATTGTGTGTCCATCAACTAATCACTGAAGCAGTTGTATGTTACTGTGAACTGCACAACAATAATAAACACTACAGTTAAGTCAATTTTAGAATGCAGGATTTTAACTTGTGTTGTTTATTATACTTCAGTAAAAAGTCTGAGTATTTCTTCCACCACAGATGGTCACATACAGAATCATTATTTCAACCTTCTTCTTATGAACACATATTTAAAATGTCTTTGTTTTGTGTTGTTTTCATTTAATGAATAACAACCAAATTTACAAAGGTCTTAACAGCAGCTTATGTGAAAACGTTTGAGTAACTAAGTGTAGAACTGGTCGTTATAAACTGTAAAGATATTTTTAAAATCCCTCTCTGACCAACACTTACAATACACACTAATGAATAACTCACTCCAATATTTTATTTGTCGACTTGACATTGTTTTGTACACTGTAGTCTAATGTGCCTAGCACATACACATAATTAAGAATTTCTGATCATGTACAATCAAACTGAAGTTAAGATATTTATCAGTCCCACTTTGACTGATCCGTAACAATAACAGTTGACATTTTTGACACCTTAATATAATGTGACATTTTTACATACAGATTACTTTTTACTGTTACCTCTAATATTAGAGTACTTTTACCATTACAGTTGATGCAAAGGTGTTTGTGAATTACCTGGAGGCCTCTGTCCTGGTCTCAAAGGACTTCTTCATTGTACGAAGACACTCTGTGATCGTGGACTACGTCTCTGTGATCGCGGACAATGTCTCTGAGATTATGGACAAAGTCTCCGTGATCCTAGCCACTGTCTTTGCAATCGTGGACGATGTCTCTGAGATCATAGACGCCGCCTCTATGATCATCAACAATGTCTCCATGATCGCGGGCAATGCCGTCAAATCGGTGACCCCGTCTCCGCCGATTCTATCGCAAGGTCTCTACGAAGCATGGGACAATGTCTCTGATCATGGGACAACGTCTCTCTCGTCTTTGACAAGGTCTCCAGCGATCGTGGACAATGTCTCTGATCGAGGACGATGTCTCCCTCATCCTCAACAATGTCTCTCCGATCATGGACCATGTCTCTGCGATCGTGGACGATGTCGTGGATGAAGTGCTGACACCTGGAGGAAATCACAGAGAAAAATTCAAAGGAAAATGATCAATACACTACTACCTATTCCTCATCAACACTTTCACCATGAAAACACAGAGAAATATTCAACATTACAGCTGAACCACAACATTTAACAAACATCAGAGGGCTGTTTCAGAAAATGGACAGTTGACTGTCATCACCACCTGAAGAACCAACAAATATTTAGGAAAAAGTAAAATGATTATCAATTGTATGTCTATCAACTAATCACTGGAGCAGTTGTATGTTACTGTGAACTGCACAACAATAATAACCAGCGTAACCTGCACTTTCATTCATTTTTAGGCACACTCGCAGTCTGTCTCTAGGGATGACAATGTCTGTCTGTCAGCTGGTCCACCACTATGGATTTGTGGAGACATTCATGGACCCCAGACGATATATCCTGATGACTTTAGGTATCCATTTGCTACTAATTAAAGCATTGTTTATTGCTTTCCTATGAGATTGTGCTTCATAAACAAGATTGGAATCTTTTCAATTCAATTAACTTGTAGTTCATACAACTCAGATTAAACCATAACCACCTTTCACCTAGACTTTTTGTCTGGTGAAAAACCCACCAGCATGGGGTAGAGGTGGGATTTATGAAATATATATGAACAGCAGCAGTTACAGTATAGCTTTCAGATGACCAGTGCAGCAGTAGGTCCAGTAAAACAAAAGAGTGTCAGTGGCAGCCTCAGTTTGTCACCAAGGTGAACTGGATATATGCTGCAATGAGAAGAGAATATCACAGCATCAAGTCCTCTGCCTGATCTAGCTTTGCTTCATTAGTATGTGTTCTAATTGCATACTACAGTATACTGTGACTCTGTGTTTTGCATATGTAGTGCATCACCACTGCAAAGATGTCAATTTTTTGTATAACAACAATGCTGACAGGAACAGAAAAAATGCTAGTTTGTCAGTGTGGTTTTATTGGGCACCATATTGCAAGCTCACCATGCTGACTAAGTCTGGCTTGATACTAGAGTGACATACTTCTTTTTTTTTTATTGGCTCAAGTCCTCAACATTCAGTCTGGTTTCTTCTTTTCTTTCTTCTCTGAGCATGGAGACATAGATCTTTTTTAATTTGTAACAAATATGAATACAGTGATTTACAGATTATGAAGATCACACTGAATCTCTCATTCATTCATTTTAAAGAAACAAGTTTGGCAGGTTTTGCAGTTTAGTCTTTATGAGTGAAGAACTGAAATGTTCAGAAAGTTTGTGTTAGAATGAGCTTTTTGATGAAAGCAAGATTCAAAGATTTAATTCATCTGGTAAGATACTGTAATATAATTTGAAATATGTAACTCCCATTGGTCATAAGAAAATTATGGTGGTATTTTGTAATTATCTAACCTGAAACTTAAGGCATCGTCAATCATTCGGAGTGGAATAAATTATGTGCTTCAGAGATAATTCTTGGTAAGCCACTTGTTTTTGCTTTCTCTAGGTCCTCAGCAATTATCTTATGGAGCTGCACTTGAGTCTCAGTGGTACTCAGCGCTGCTCTTTGAGTGGCCTCTTCTTTGCTCTGATTGTCCAGGTCTTTGTCACTTTCTGTCCAACACCTGGCAGTTGCTGATAGCATTACAATTACAAAGAAGGAAAAAACACAGGCTGCCAATATGCATTCTACAGATCCATTCAACATACACAACAATATCCAACCTGTTGTAAGAAGTATCAAAATCAAATGAATGATGGTGATGAAATGAAAATATACAATATAGCCCTGAACAAAAATTTATGCCTGAAAAATTGGAAATTGGAATCATTTTTTTAACTAAACAGCAATGGAAGACATAAAAATAGATACCTTTAAACCAAATTTCAAACAAACCAAAAGATTGACTTTGTGGAAACTGTTTGTTTGAGCTCTTACATCCAAATGACTTGTTTCCCACTACAGAGCTGACAGTTGTGAAGTAGGAAAGGAGCCTGCAAACCGCTGTGGATATTATTTCTGCGTCCACAAAGTCAGGATCCCATTTATTGTCATCCTCAAAAGGAAAAGCAGTTCTTCAGTGTTGTTATGAATCATCTGTTTATGTTGTTTAGGGCACAGTATGAGATTTACCTGCTCTCTAGCATAGCCCTGAAGGCCAAACATTTCACAAAACACTAAAATATTTAAAATAATCTTGTTTACAGATTCAAAGTCAATATTTTGTTTGTGTATGAAGTCTGTGAAATGCAGCTGGAAAGAGGAAAGTGATTTTATTAACGTGGGATGTTCCATCACAACCTGTCAAAATGCTACAAATCGATCAGATCAAGAGAAGCTTTTGTCAAGTACCAAAAGTTGTCCTTAATATGGTTGAAAATGCAAGATATTGACCAAAAAACACTGTCCAAAATGGCTTCCAAAGTTTATTTGCAGTTAGATGCAAATGCTTGTAATGACCACTTTGATCATGGTAACAAACCCTGTTTATGTAACCGTTTCCTTCCTTGTGTAACATTAAAATTATTGTTTTGTTTTTTCTTTTGTTCTGAGCAGTGGTAAAGAAGTATTCAGTTCAGCAGCAAACAGTCAAATGTTAAAAAACTCAGTGAATTTACATATAGTCAATTAGCCCAATGTCTATCGGCTTGGTAGACAGAAGACCACAGGTTTGAAACTTAACCTCCAGCAGTAAATTTTGAGGTTATACAATCAAATCCAAACAATCAAAAGTTTTAAAAAATTAGGAAAGTGCAGCTATCTGATTAGCTCAAGCTGATCGGTGTTGGCCTGGCAGACTGGAGACTGCAACATCAAATCTTGCCTCTAGTAGTAAATTTTGAGGTTACACAAAGAAGCGAAAATACTCAAAAAAAAAAACATCCAGCTGATTAGTTCAAGCCGATAGATGTCGACTTGGCAGACTGGAAACACAAGTTCAAATCTTACCTGAGACAGGAAGAATTCTGAAGCACAACAACCAAAGTGAAGGTTTAAAGGCTCTCTGAAAGCTTCTCCAAGTGCGAAGGGTTCTGGTGGCGTGATGAGATAAGCGGAGACAGTAAGTCCCAAATCACATACTGACATGTGAACGTACAGCGTCTGGTTCAAGTCCCATGCAGTACCAGGGCCTGGAACAGAGAGTTATGAACAAGGGGTTATGAAACAGGAAAAAAATAACAACTGAAATTTGTATTAATTTTATATTTTAAAAAATAACAATATTAAATATAATACATAACAACAGACTACTATATTACTAGATATATTAATCTACTACTATACTAGACTACTATATTACACTACCATATTACTAGACTACTATACTACACTACTAATGGACTACTATAACAGTGGACTACTACTATATTATTTCCCACTACTATACTCAACTCGTTTTCACATACATTATTTTAAAAGATACAACTACAGACAAAACGTAATTCAAGTGCTGTTTTGTTAAAAATAAATAAATAAATAAAAAGTGGAGTGACTTCGGAATATTTTGACTTTGAATGGAATTTGTTACTTTGTACCCTGTCCGCAGGTAACACAAAGGTAACACACTCTGACGCTCAATGCGCACATTAACACTTAGCGTATCCTTACATTCCTGCTTCAAAATGATATTTTTTGTTAAATGTACGCCGTTTAAAATCTGGAACACACAGTGTAACTACATTAGCGGTGAATTTTAATGAATCAATTGTTACTTAGACATCCGGGTATGATTCTGTCCTACGAACAGTGCTGCAGTAAAAATACCTGTCCGGTTTGTTTACAAAGATTTTGTAGTAACGACAAGATAGTTCACTCCACCCACCAATGATCACAAGCAGTGCGTCTGTGACCTGCATAATATCTTTGCAGCACCCAAGTCATTTTGCTTAAGATGGCGTCAGTCGGTTTTCACTTACAACATTTTAAAAGTCACAGATAAAACGTAATTCAGGATTCAGGTGCTATTTTGTTAAAATAAATAAATAAATAAATAAATAAAAAAGTGGAGCGGCTTTGGAATATTTTGACTTTGAATGGAATTTGCGTTGTTACTTTGGACCCTGTCTGCAGGTAACACAAAAGTAACACATCGGTATAAACTCAGTTTTTTTAATTATTATTATTCTGTATTTATTATTAAAAATGTCTGTCAGTATCCTTGTTAATATTTAATTGCAAACATAATATGTCCTTTATCTTATATTCAACAAAATATTACATTTAGATTCAACTTCATTTTTCCTCTGGCGATCAATGGGCACATTGACACTTAGCATTACATTCCTGCTCCAATTTTCTCTTCTTTTTCTTTTTTTTTTTTTTTTTTTGATAAATGAACGCGTTAACACACACAGTGTAAGTGCATTAGCGGTGGATTTTAATGAATCAGCTGTTAGAATCGTCCCGACAGTGACTACATGTCTTACTTCAGTCCCGCGTTACTTTCAGCCCAGTTCTCCCCTTCACAACAAAGAAAAAACAGTCACGTAACAAAATAGCCAAAGGAAACAGTTAGCAGTCTTAGCTACATAAACGTTACCTTTATGGAAGTCGGTAACTGCACAAACGCACAAACGGATGAAAAAATGTAAGCCATTCACTGTGAACTCGATAAAAGTTTCCCATGAATTTTCTGCTTGAACGATTTGAGTAACAGGAAACGCAAACCGGTAGTACCTGGTAGTACTTCCCAGGTAAACTTCCTGTTCACGAACCCACCCACGTTATTGTATTTTGTGAAATGTTTTAGTGTTTCCTTGAAAGTCGTATTGAGATTTTGTTTGTTTTTTGTTTTGTCAAAGGAATTTCAGAAAAAAAATATATAATAAAAATAATAACATTACATCTCGTTCTCTTCTATCTCTATTACATCTCAGCAAGAAAGCTAATAAGCACATGTCCCGTTCCACATGAGATGAAGGCTGTTGCCAGGTTGAGCCAACAGTTTCAGGTCCTGAGTCTAAGAATTACATTTACAAGTTCACAATAAAACTTTTAAAATCAAGGCCTGTGTTAAGGTCTGGGAATATATACTGTGTCTCTGTCTAAACAAAGCTTACTGTGTATCTCGGCTGTAACCAAATCCTGCTCATTGCCTGTGGTGAAAAATAACTGATGACATACTTCATACTCAGTGTTTATCTGAGTCTGTAAATGTGATGTCCAAGAATCACCTGATCTGAACCAGTGCCTCCCTCAGTATTAGATTTATGATTTAACATTGGTTCCAGCTGTAACATGTACAAAAATAAAATCTCCTTTTAAAATGTAAATGAATGAGAAATATAAAGTGTCAGAAAATTGCAAGACATGTAAGAAATGATTTCATGACATCATTCCTGGAAAAAACACATCTATCCTGTTTCAGAGAAGACAGGATTTCAGCCCTACAGGTGTAAATGATTATGTTCATATGTAATGCTTTTCCACTGTTCATGTAACTTCTGCTCAGGTCTATTTGGAGGCTGGATTTCATCTGATATTTTCCCTGAATCCCCTATCACTGACTTACATTATTTTTTCAAAGTTATGAAAAAGTCTTCTTTTTTTTTTCAATAGAGTTTATTTGCGAAGGTTAAAAAGGCTTTTCACATGTTTTATAAAAAGACAGTGAGTGCCTTGTTGGTATAAATATGCACTTGCAGTCCTTATTATAAAGTACTTGAATGAAAGAAAGTTGAACTTAAATTTCCATCAACATCTAATGCCCCAACACACACACACACACACAAAAAAAAACCTTTTTAATTTCCCCAAGGCGCTGCTATTCATTTCTCATTCCATTACAGCATCCGCTATCCTGCTGGTTTGCTTTTTGCTGCGGCCGGTCAAGCACAGAGCGAATGACTAAAACTATGAGGACTGACATTGACAGGTTAGCTAATTTCAACAAAAGACATGACGCACGTTGTGGCGTTTGACGAAGGGCGTCTTGCTGTGAATGCTTTTGAGGTGTTTTTCAACTTATAGACACATATATCTAGACACTGATGGAGGGGGACTGGAGAGGTAATATCTGTGACATGTAGGGGGTGGACTGATGATGCATGTTCTCACATTGATGCACCTGGTATTCACAAAACTCTACTCAAATCTGAATAATCCAGAATTTGCATAATTGGCTCCAAGTGTCATTCTTAGAGTTTGTTTTTACCTGATTGGTTCACCAGATGACTGGATTTTACTGCACGGAGATAATTCATATGGTGTCAGGTAAGTTGTCAATAACAGGAATGCAACCTCATTTTCTTCCCTATGCTTTATTGTCTGGGTGACAAACCTTAAATGTTTATAGTTTATTACAACTTCCCATGTGGAAAATCCTCCACATCTGCTGCCTAAGAAGGTTTAAACAAACTGAAAAAGTGTTTTCCAATATTATTTGACCCAAGACTCACTCTTGGTTGCAGGAGCATGAAGCAGCATAGCTGATAGCTCATTAGTGACAGAGTAGAGGTCAGGGTGAAAAACATTGCACTCATCACCTGCTGGATGACAAATGAAGCCCTTCATAAGCCCACAGGAAGGGAGGAGATGAGAGAGAGAAAAGAAAGTTAGAGAGAGGAAGGTGGACAGATAGAGGAGAGGCAGTGGTGGAGATGGATACAAGCAAGAGAGAAAGCGAGACAGAGGGAGTTACTCTTATTATAGCCTCTTCTGGTGCTGTAACATCTTTCATTTTTACACATTATGAAGGTTTTTTTGTTTCACTGGCTTTTTCAGAATCTACAACAGAGGACCTCACATCCTTCCAAGTATGGTTTGTCTGTTTGATTAATGAAAGCACTCAACATAGGCAGTGAAACACTTAAGGGATTCATGCTCATAAGAAAATTGATTACCTTTAACTAGAAAACAATGGAGAATGAGGAAATGTAATGACTGGGCACCTGTTTTACTTCACGATCATTACCGGGACCAGGAAAGCAATCACCATGTTCTGTAAAACTCTGGTATTAATGACTCTTATAAGTGAGAGTAAAACATCACAAAGAAGCACTCATTTGCTCCTTAGAAGACTGATTACTGGCATCATACAACAAAATGAAACATTAATATCACAGAGATAGGAGTCTTGTTCTGTTTTGATTAAAATGAAGCCTTCCTGCACACAGCTATTTCTTTCAAACTTGGAAACTTTGTAGGCACACTGAAAAGAACATATGTGAATCTAAGTCATTCACAAAAACTGTTTAGGGGATTAATCAGCAGTAATTTGCACCCTATTATACCCCACACAAAAACAACCAGTAACCCATCCTTCTCTACTTCTTTACAACCAACAATTAGAATCAGGCTTTACTGCTCCAGATTAAACCAACTCTTCATCTCGCCACACCATTAGATTCATCCTCTCTGCTAATGGGCCTTGTGATGAGCTATTGATCTACAGCAAGGTGTCTCAGGAAGTAAGAGATAGGACTACACCAAACAAAACACTAAAAAAGGGAAATCATCTGCAATGCTCAGTCTAGGTTTAATAGGCCTATTCATTATACATTTTAGTTTCCAATACTCACAAGCGACTATTCACTATGCCCCCCTTAGTCACTGTTGCCTGTCAAGCTGTCCACCCTGGCATGATGTGTCGAAAACAATGGCAGATTTACAAAATTTGGAGTTATTTTTGAAACAATGGGTCTTTGATTTAACTCAGGAGTAAACAAAGGAACATTTCTCATTTCTAGCCAAAGCCCGTGGATTTTGTTTGCAGAAAAAAAATCACAGTCACATGCAGAATTTATCAGCTATCTATCTAGCGCAAAGCTAACACTAAAACTAGTGTTGCTGGACATGCTAATGTTTGCAACCTCAGATCTCCTCAGAACAGATCTCCAACAGTAGCAGTCCCATTGCGGATGCATGGAAATAATACACAAATTACAACAACACATTGAAACCAAACCGGCCACTCAAAAGCAAGGTCACAGATTGAACAGCTTTTCTGTTTAAATGAATGTTAATCAATCATTAACCCTTCAAACATGAATGTTAGTGTGTCAACATGCCCTTTCCTTTCTAGAAACAAATGGTGATTAATTTGACCTCTGACCACCTTGAAGAAACAAAATATATATAATGAAATATCAGCAAAAAAACTCATCCTCAGCTATGTGATATTGGCTATTAGTGATGAGGTTTTTCATTTCCGGAAGAGGATCAGATACATTAGGAGCAAGAGTGAGTGATGATGGTAATTAGGATAGAGTTGTCCTTTCTCAACCTCTGCTCTTCAACCTTCTCCAGACCTTTAAGGACTTTCTTTTCTGTCTCAGTCTGGCTCTGAATGAAAGATTAATAACATCCATCAGAAAGCTGTGATTATTAATAAGGCCTCAGACTTCTATGAACTGTCATCCTGGAGGATAAGACAGTGATATTTTTTAGAATTCACCTAAGCAGCGATGTTTACATTGCATAGGCTATGCCTTTCACTTACGAAGAGATGGAAATATGATGCAGTTTTGCCTGATGTGCAGCCTGTAATTATCCTGAATCTCATTGATTTACATCGTATCCAGCTTGGTCCAGACTCCCCACAGATAGTTTATAGATACAGATATCCAGGCTCCGATTGGATTCTGGTAGTTCAAACACAGCTCTATTATATTTCCTACAGTTCTCCATTTATTCATTGTGTGTTTCGCCTGCTGCTTGGTAAGATTTGCAAGGCAGTAGAATTTGATCCCTCCCAGAACAAATTGAGATGTACTGTACTTGCAGTGCTCAGCAGTAGGGCTATCCAGCAGCTCGGAGAAGCCATGTTGTGCTGACTAGACTTGAGCACTCACCTCACCGCACACACCTACACAAAGGACCTTTATTCCCATGCGCTGCAGAGGAAACCGAAGAGTGCACGTGCACACTGCCTCTGCGAGTGTGTTTTGTGCATGTGCTGATGTACTTTTGAGTTTAAAGGGTACATAAAATTTCACTGGATGAAAGTGTGGGTCTGTGTACGCACCACCTTTATAGATGCAGTATATGTGTGGGTACTATATGCAAAAAAGAGGATGCCCATATTTCATCCTAAAGCAGAGGAGAGGTATAAGAGTGGGCTGAGAAAAAGCAGATACCTGCATATCCCACAGTTATTCTCTCAGACAGTGAAGGCAGCAGACAGGACGGCTCTGGGTTTTAGACACATAAACACCTCTGAGAGCCAGCCAGGGGCCTCAGAGTTCATAGGATTGATGCTGCAAAGCCCTATCTCCCACTCACTCTCTATCATGCTCAGGCACACACACACACACACACGCATATACACAGAAAGCTGTTTCTTGCAGCTTCCCTCCCTCTGTCTCTTTCTTTCTGCTGCCCTCCACACTCACCTTTTCTCATGATTAGATTGACTGGCTTTGTTTTGGGCCCAGCAGCTCAGGGCTAGAGAACCACTATGAAGGGGAATTGCCTTTAACCGGGATGAGGTTTGTCTCAGCTTGCTGTCAGCTCCTGTTTTAAGCCACAGGGTATTCAGCGTGCATTGCAGCACACTGCCTATATACATGGTCCCTGGCTAGGCAAGGCAGATGACTTCTCTCAGGTTGACTCTATTCGCCTTTATTTGTATTGCGCACCCATTTTTAAATCCACTATGGAAACCACAAGCTTAATGTAAATTGTTATTTTATTTTATTTATTTATTTATTTTGGGGGGGGGGGGCAAATTCAAGATGGCAAATTCAAAATCAAAGAGCATGAGCCACTGTATCTGATGCTGGTGTGACATTGGGTTGTTCTTCCTGTGTGACCATTATGGGCATCATAATGAGGAATGCACGTACTTACAGTGCGAACACTACAGCAGTATATCATTGGATTTATGCTTACAGTTGCCTTGCAGGCAGGCGCCACTACCTTTTTTCCCCTTTATTTTACCCCTTGGCTTCTTTCCTTGGGATTCATATCAATTTGTCCTCATTTTGCCTCATCGTGTGGTTGTGGTGTGAAAGCTGAGATGCAGACAAGGGAAGAAAATGTGTGTGTGTGTGTGTGTATGTGTGTTTGTTTGTGTCAGACAAAGTCCGAGAGAGAGAGAACTAAGGAGATAGAAAAGGAAAAGAGAAATACTGGCGAGGATGGCAGGTGGGTGGAGGGTGGAGGGGGGGTAGTCTGGGTTTCTTTCTGTGTCACAGGAAGAGTGTCTGGCCCATAACGAAATGCCAACCAAATGAGGACGGATCAGGGGGCCGAGCGTAAGCCACCCTGAGCCCCCATTACTGAGCACAGAAGACGGATGGGACTGCTCGTCCTGAGAGAGAGAGAGAAAGAAGAGAAACACACACTCACACTTACATCCACGTGCACAGATCTCAAGGACACAGTCACACACACAAACACATATACCTGCTACATATAAAGGCACCAAGATGGGAAGAAATAGATGGAGGCAAGTAGATAAACTACCACAATCCCTGAGGATACTCACATGTATGCTCCATTCATACTGACAGTCTGCATTCAGAATAAAACTCTCCATTGAGGATGTAAAACCAAAGATATCAGGCAGCAAATAGACCCTCAAGAACTGACTCACTCACTAAGACACACATGCTTAACACAACAAATGTCTCACTATTCGCAGAAGCTGGCTATGTTAATTTGCAGATGGCAAACCATCAACCATGCAGCCAACAAGCAGTAATGTAGCCAATCATGATGAATGATGAAAGATAATGTGATAAATTTATATCTCCAAACCAAATTTCAAATATTCATTTAGCATTTCAAAACACTCCAGAACACAAATTGTTTGCTTGTCTTGGCTTTCATCAGACTCTGTGATGTCTTTGAAACAATTCACATCAAAAACAGGACAAATGATTTCCTCCCTGTGTTCTTTAACAACTGCAAAGTGTAACTTTATGGAGCGTGACTAAAGCACTTCTTCTTATTAATGTTTCTGGTCAATGGTTTCCATCAAAAGGAGAACAGAGGATCAGAGGAGCAGAAGCGGCTGAACGAGGGAGATTTATGGAGCAACCCTGGTGCTAGTAGACCCACATCAAATGGCACAACAGCAATCAAGGCCTTTGCAAAGGGTGAGCATCCGGCAGTTCTCACAGTGTAATACAATACTAATATTACCCCCGCTGAGTGGAAAGGAGGTCGGAGGGGTTTCAACTTATTCAGTAACTATTCCAGAGCACTTACACCAACTGCTGTTTATATTAAGAATTAATGGACACACACAGTATCAGTGTCAGTAAGGTCCTATTCTTTACGAAATTGCTACATACTGTTTCTTTGTTACTACATGCAAATTATTTTAAGTGGTAGGCTACATAATCATTATGGAATTTGGCTGTTAAGATGCAAATTACTTAAATAAGTATAAAAATAACTCCCCAACTAAACCTTAACTTCTGCAGCATACAATTTCATTAACCCCTCTCACACTATGAAGATTAAGGTCATGTTAATCAACCCCCACCCCCCCAAGCAAAAGTTACTAGCACGCCTGTCAAGCTTTTGATTTCTTCAAATGTTGAAGTGATGTGTTATATGAGTTTGGAGGATAGTGTCTTACTTTTTAGCCTTTATTCTGCAAAATTTCCTTATGCATACTTAAATAGCATGGTTACAGAGAACATAAAAAAGGCCAGTTTCACAACTGCATATTCACTGTTTAGTATTTCCCTACAGTGGAAACTGGTCCTGGATGCTGAATGTAGTTCAGATTAATATTGGAAACATAATTAGCTAACTTAATCAGCTAGTTAGAAATATGAAGTCAGTCTACCTCTGTCTGAAATCAAGGACCCATCATTTCAAAATTTATTAACAGTGGCAAATCTGTCCTGTTATCACTGGAAAATACAATATGTCTTGTTTGACGTGAGCTATCTTGATGTAGCAACAGTAGCAAAGGGTGGTGGTCAGTTAAGTCAGAATATTTTTTTTCACTGCAGCTGTAAACCTGCCGACGATATGAAGATGAGATTACTCCCATAATTTAAAAAACAAATAAAGCATTGCTTTTAGGGAAGGATGACCTACAACTCTGTTATTCTTGCTGAGGTCATGCATACTATATGAAACAGAGAGATAAAGAAACATACAGGCATTAAAGTCAGCCAAATTTAGGATATTTTAAGCAAGCCAGCAGCATCCGTTATCATTATAGGCAATTAGTATGGATGACTATGCGTGCAAGTTGTTTTGTTCTTTCACCTTTGATGATGGAGTATTAGGGCAGGCTAGCCAAGCCAAAGATAGCAATAAAGCAAGACAGAGGAGGAGGTGAAGTGCGTGTGAAGCTTTGTAACCCTTGTTATTTCCTCTCTACTCCCAGGAGGCTTGGTTCCTATTACAATTAATCCCTAATCAAACGGGGGGCAGCAAACATGATCTGATTTGGACTCTCCACATAGAGATGCTCTAATCAGTTTCTCCATCCAAATAGGATTTGGAGGGAGGCCAGAGGACACACACCTCCTCTGTTGTTGAAGATTGTCCTTTGAGATATTATCGCACACTTTGACATGTCCTACCTAGCGACTCCCAGCATGTCTTGCAGAGGGTGGTGTCACCACGCATTGTTAGGCAACTGTAAACTTGAACACAAGGTGATAGAGAACACTGGAAGTATTCTGGCAGTGTTATCTGTCCTCAGGCGAGTTGGTAGCTCTTGAGTTTGTACAGCGCCAGATAGCAGAGGACTGGTGCCGCCTGCATAATGTCTGAGGAGAGAGGAGCCTGTAAACAAAATTTGATATATTATTCACACCTAGGCAAAAAGGTATCCACTGGTGCCTGATGCTGTGATATGCAGTGACACATCACATCTGCTAGCTAATGAGTCAGACTGCAACAGGGCCATCTCATCAAGGGCATCAGTCGTTGCCCCACTACAGAACATGAGAAGAAACTACATCGCCTTAAGGCCAAGCCTCTGCTGTAATAAAGAACAACAAGCAGCTGCAAAGCACCAGGAGAGCACTTAGATCAATCCATTAAGAGGCTGAGACGCAGCACGGGTGAGGAAATAAACATAGTGTACAGAGAAAAGTGGGGTACAAGAAGGAATTAAAAGTAAACTGAAACAGACACACAGGAGGGGAGGAGGAAGCGATGAAGAACACAGGCCTATAAGGCAAAGCGGGAAGGAAGCAGCAGTGAGTTAAAGAGAGAGCAAGAAGAGGATTCGGCCGAAAATGCTCTGCATGTTAATTGACCAACTCCCTATCACGTTTTCCAGATTCCTGGTTTTAAAAGCAACCTTATTTTGCACTAATATTTCCCCAGCACGCAAGGACACAGGGACAGGACATCGCATTGTAGCACAATTCATACCAGAAAATATGAAATAATGCAACCTTGGTGAGTTATGCATTGAAATGACAGGAGTGTGTCTGCTTAAGTCTGTTCCCTGTCTCATAAATTATGTTGACCTGAGGTTAATTTGGTAGTTCAGTGCCCCCTGGAGGTTATTACAATATTTCAGCTGCTTCATTTCTACAGCGTTAATAACTTTGCCCATTTATAAGAAGATACTTTTTGACATTCAAGTATCATGACAGTATTAGATATTTACTTACAATCAAAGTTAAAGGTTGGAAGGAAATATTTGTGAGTAGTATTTATTTAGAGTTTGCCATTCAAAACCTCAGGTAATTTGGATAATCAGTAATGTGTGAGTATGGTTTGATCAGATTTGTTTGACTGCTCTACAAGCAAACAACCCCACAGCCATCATCCCCATTCTGATTCAAATATTGTTAAATCTTGATTGGTGCACAGAAGTAGATGACACATCGCATTTTTCCCCAGTCTCACTCAATTCTAATCACTGAGCACAGACCAAAATAATAACCAAAACATTGGCAGAAAATGATGCAGGTGAGACCCCATTGCTCACAGTAAGAGAAGAAAATAAGGTCTTTAGGTACTGGTTTCCCAACATTTCCTTGAATGCAACACAGCAAGCCCCATAAAGTAGGTATGAAAGCATTCGTTTGCTGTGTAGATCTCAATTAAAGAGCTGAGAGCCATGTGAAGGAATTCTAGCAACTCACACCACTTTCAGGCTGCATTGCATGCTGGTCCACCAAGGTTCATTGTCAGTGGAGTAATTCTTATCTTTGCCTCTTTTATGATGGATCTGCTCTTGTTTGATTGCTGAATGTCAGTACATAATGTTGAACCTTGAAAACGCACCTGACATTTACCACTGATGGTTTATATAACCGGGAAATATTCTGCAACTGAACTCAGTGGAAAAATAATATCCAAGTTTGATGTTATACTGTGTATATCTGATCAGCCAACACATTGCAAAGGTAATTACAGGTAGCCTTTAGTGTTAAATGTTTTTATGCTGGATCCTTTAAATACAGAGAACACACATACACACACACTCACAAACAAACAAGCATTGTTCATCTTGTGGTTCTTATGAGTGGTCGTGTGCATCAAAGCGTACTTCGCCTTTCATAAAGTGCTATGGAAAACAAACACCCACTTCACTCAACTCTCAAAACATGAAGTATGGAGGGAGCACAAGTAAAGTGAGCACCTCATTTATCAAACCCCAGTTGGCCACCGGTGGGTGGGCATCACTGTCAAAAGGCCAATTAACAAGAAGCCCATTGTGAGCACCACAGTGCAGCACAGGAGAGACTAACCATTAGCAGAGATACATCATTACGAAATAATGGGACCAGAACAGGAAACACGTCCTCAGCTTCAAATACTGCCAGGCTATTTCCAGCTGGAGAAGAGGCGTGAGTATCGAGTATCCATCTTGTGATCCTCTAATAAAATCTTTAACTTTTGCCATGTGTTTTTTGCTCCACAGATTTAAAAATTCAGTTTTGTAGCAGGCAATTCCTTCAAAAAAAATATCTCAATTACTAGAACACTGTTCAGAAATCAGCCCCAGCAGCTCCTTGATCTCAACATGGAGCTGGAGCAAGAGCTGAAGCATGTCCACCACTGCTCCTTGTCTTGAACTAAACATGTCAATAGTGAAGAAGGGTCTCTAAGCTCAGACATGAACACAGGCAGGAGCTGAGGCATGGAGATTTCCTGCAGCAAGCGATCGATACAGCAGAGAGAATATCTAAAGATAACAGAGATGGGCTCTGGTGTCCAGGATTTTTAGTGTTTTTGGAGACCCTTCATTTCATACTTGTTATTTTTATTTTTTTTTTGTTCAATGTAGACAATAATGACTCCAAGAAACCTTAGGCAGAGATGGGGGATTTTGTGTATATGGTCCAAAACACTATTATATGTACTGAATATACTTTTGGATGAAGCTGTCTGGGACTGTGTGAACTTATTTTGAGAACTGTGAGAATTTTAAAATCACTCCAACACTGCTGCACTACCAAACATATAAACAGTGTTGTTTCTCTTTCTAGTGAAATTTAGATCATTATTAGTAGAGGATATGTGCAGGGGAGGAAGGCTGGCACACAAATTCCCTCCATTACAAAAGAAATCAATCAAGTATAACCATAAATGTCAAAAACAAAACAAAAATAACAAGATGAGACAAAGTGAGCATTAAAAGAGGAGGAAGAAACATAAAACAGGGAACTACAAAGGGAACCGAAGACGTGAAAAGAGGGAACATGAAACATAAAAAGGGAAACTGAAAAAAAGGACCCTGGCACACAAACACATTACAATAGTGAACTAGAAATGTGAAATCCAAAACAAAAAGGAGAACATGAAACAGAAAAAGAGAATTAGATGCATTTAAAAGGGAACAAGAAACATAAAAAGGGAACAAGCAACATAAAAGGAGGTGGAGTGTAGTGATGGATTCATGTCCCTCAGGTTATAAAACTGCTCACTATATTTCTTCAGAAAACTCTTAATAATTCATCGAAGTAAAATCTTAAAGTAAATGTCAACCACCTGGGCCCACAGCCCTGAACAGGACAAAAAGCATCGTCCTTCCCAACTTTCTGTTCTCTCAGCTCTCACCTTGATTCAACTCACCGGCTTTTCTTTTGGTTCACTTTGAAAATGAGCTTTGCAGTTGTGTGTAGGCGCAAGCATGTGTGTATATGAGTGTCCATGTGGCCGGGCTCTGATGGCACTTTGGGTCGAGGTTGCATGTTTTGTCCCCTGGAGACACAGACTGATTAAGAGGTTTTGTAGCGTCTAATGGCTCTGTGGGGCAGCAGTTCTACACTGGCCAGTCAACTGGCGACCACAGACGCCCTGTTCTCCTCTGAGGTGACCCACTCCTGAACCAGCAGGCTCTGGTGCAGGAGTGGGAGTGCAGGCTCGTACCTTGACTGCAACAGCCAACACGTGCAGCTTGAAATTCACCACATACATCAGCTGATGCAGCCTTCACAATGCACACTCAGTCCTCTCTATCTCGTGTTTTATCTCTGCCTCTGTTCTTCTGTCTCTCTCTTGTTGTGTCTGCATCTCTTTTGTGTCTCATACTTTTGCTTCACACTCTTTGTTTCTCTTGTCTGTGTCTCTAATATACACATTCACAGAGTTTCTCCTCTCTCTTTCTGTCTCTGTCTGTCTCTTTGTCAGAAATATAACCCACCAAGGTCAGTCACAGTGATCAGCTGTCAATCAACCAGGACAGCATGCACGCTGTGAATTGAGCGGATGTTGAGGGGTGCGCACAAATGTGCATGTGTGTGTGCGCGGCGCAGGGGCAGGTGGGGGTTACGGGTGTGCAAGGATGGGGTCTGCCAGTGTGAGGCCCAAAAAAGATAAATAAAGGCAGTGGCGCAGGTAGGGGTGACCTTGCTACGCAGCGGCAACATCTGAGTGGCTCTGAAGTCAAAAAAGCAACATGAGACAAAAAAGTGAGCACAGAAGTTTGGAACGGGTTTAACAAAAAAAGAACACTCCAGCAGCTGAAAGCGTGTTTAGGAAAAAGTTTGGGGAAAAGTTTCATGTCTGGTAACTTTTAAGGCACAGCTTCCCATGAGCATGAGAAAGATAACTATAAATATGCTCCCAGCACGAACGAAAATGAACATTTTGCTGTCATCATGTGGAAACTTTGAAGTTCTACCACCTTAACTCCTCTGAAAACACTTCAATTCAGTAAACTCATCACAATACGGCTAAAAACTATTCCTAAAGAGTTAAGCTTTTGAAGACTGAAGGCCACCTTTTCTGTGCATAAGCCTCAGTATAAAATAAAATAGGACCTCCAAAACCTCAATTACCGGTTGGTTTGCTGCACTGCTCATTGTTTTGCCCATTCTCTCTTTTAATTGAAAGGAGGCTCATAGCTTTTCATGGTATATAGTTCCGATGCAATGGAGTTTAAAATGAAGTCATGGAGTACTCAAGAGGTGCAAATTAGCCTCTCTCTCTCACATCCACTCACACATCCACTGTGTCACCTCATTACTGTTTGTTTGTCTTTATTGCATTCAAGCCTCTATGGGATATATACACCATGTTAGGCAAGAAGGGAAGAAAGCTCTTTATCTTTTCTCCCTCTCTCTACTTTTACACACACATAAACACACACCGATGCGACACAAAGAGAAAATCAGTCGTCAAGGGGCGTTACAGTGGGTATCAGTGTTAACACAAGTAATTGCCTTCCTGCTCGGGAGCTTGTGAGTGTTAATCCAGCTTGACAAAGTTTGCTCTTCAGTGCGTGACTCAGAGCACTGTGTTTTATCTGCACTCTTGGTTTCTTCTCTTGCCAGGGCTACATCAACAGCATGTGCTGCATTTTGTCTTAGCAGCTGATAGGACTACAGAGGGCAACTCACTCCAAAAATGAACTGAATTTATCATCTTTGGGAATAAAGACATAAGAAGTCCCAAAACGGGCTGATATTGAGGCAAATTCCCCCGTCTAGTGTGAGAGCTGAGTACGGTGAACCTTTTTAAAACCTGAATCTCATCAAATAAATACATTATCACATTTCCCTGTTGGAGGCAGACGATGCTAGAATTATTATGCCCACAGCAGCTGCAGGGTTTCTTATCTTTTATCCTCACGATAAGATAAAACATTTTCTCATTTCCTTTGTTTTACATTTCACACATTGGAGACAAGGTGATCTCTCCTGGAGGTGTGAGTACCCATGTTAAGCAGCCTGTTACTGACAGGAAAGATGTCATTCATTATGAAAAATGCTTAATGAGATCTTCCCCGATACCACCTTGTGATTTGAAACCAGACTACCCCACCTCTGAATTTTTAATGACAATATTAAATATTTAAGATATGAATAAAGACTGAGTTGACAAAGCAATTAGATATTGACTGACCTTTTCAGTGTGTTTAGTATTCTGTATCACTCACTCAAGATTCATTTTACTGCCACACTGCGCAGGGAGAGGAGAGGAAGCAGTGGTGAAAGTGCTACAGATCTATTCCCGTCAATCAGCACCTGAGTCTGAGTCTAGGGGCCAATCTCAGAGTTTTGATGCGTTAGGCAAAGCTTATGCAACAAGGCAGGGAGATACGAGATGGAGTTATGCTTCCTATGAAAAGTAATAGAAGGACAATTTCTGCACCGCTGAAGTGGAAAGGATGGCGCCGGGTAATTCTGATCAAGAATGCTCTCAACATAAATTTCAAAGCACCTCAGTGTGAGAGGCTGGAGGGAAAATGCCAAGCTCATTATTTCATATGTCTTCATCATGCCATATTCCTAAGACAATGACAACGGCATGAATTTTATCAGGTTCGAGCTTTGTGCTAAAAAGGTTGCAACACCAGGAAACAGAAAATGGTACATCCATGCAAGACAAAAAACTTTTACAACTTTATACTAAAGGACTCAATAAAATGGTAATAAAATCCTGTTATATATTGTGTGTCATGTGAAGTATAATTCCTGCTGATTTACTGCCATCTTCTTTAAACCACAGCAGTAAATGGGCTTAGAAAGTGGTTCTCTTTCTGGAGTTTTCTATAAACTCTAAGCAGTGTTATTTTCGCTTAGAGCTAATGTGGTAGACAAATCTTGTAGTCACACAAAGGTGAGCCACGTTCACCCCAGTCAATGCTATTGAGAGGCTTTTCAACCATTGACTGATGGGCTTGAGGCATTGGAAGGAATTAGAATGGCAGGTCTCCAATTTTCTGTTCTATGGCAATTACAGTGAAGCCTCATCTCCTCCTCCGCTCGCTAGATAAGGAGCTGAATGGGAAAAAAAAATAGCAAAGCCAGAGTGATGTCTGAAGGTCTCCTTGTCCTAAACCCAAGGTCTCACAGGAAGAGGCCCAACGCTGGGATATATAAACTTGGCTCAAGATGGGGTCAAGGGGACAAAGGAGCTGGGGGCAGAACTATTACCATCAAAATGAAGTAGACACACTCAAGCCCATGTAACTGGCCATATCTCAAGCATGATGCAAAAGCTGAAGCTTCAAACGTTGACTGCTACCTCACCGTGTGCGACATTCTGGCATTTCATATTTCTGCAGCAGCATCGACCGTGACACTCCACCAGCATATAGGCCTGTGAAATTCACTCATATTCCCACTGGGCAAATCTATACTTTCAGTCTAACAGACAAAAAACCGTTTCATGCATTTCTGGAGGATAAAAAGCGGCCAAGTGGTCCATCCTGGACCTGAAAGAGCCTCAAATGCCCTCCAGTTCTGCCTCTGTACAGCACTGCTCCAGTCCCCTCTGAGCACGCAGTTTGGATTATGAACCAAGAGAGCTAATGTTAAGGTGAGCGGTATAGCTCAGTCTTCACAGACAACAGCTTGAGGGGGATTCGGACGATGGGTTTGAAAGGCTCCCTGGACAGCACCTCGAGGACCACAAGTAGTTCCCACTGAGGGGCGGCAGCATGTCTCACTCATCCTAACCACATGAATCCTGGGAGGTTCCCAAAAGCTGAGAAGAGGTGCCTGAAGCTTGAGGCAAACAATTTCTTTTTACCCACTCAATTTTTGCTGTGCAACACAAACGTCACATCTACAGAGAAACTGCCCGTGCCAACACATTTATTAAGACTGTGGCATTGTAATTACAGCACATGAATGACGTTGGTGCCGGCACTGGAGGTAAGTCAGTTTTCTGCTACTGCCTCTTACAGCCCCATTACAGGGTGTCATGTTAGAGAAGGGGGGTCAGAGGGGTAATAAATTACAGGGCTATGGAGACCTGTGACAGAATCTGAGACATGCTGTGAACCTGACGAATCCATGTGTCTATGCTTTGTTATAAACTGCAAAGGGCATTATTAAATGTTGTTCATAAGCACAAGCGGACCTTATAAGGTTTCAGGTTAGACTTTTTCTTTGTTAAATTGACAATATAAATGCATACCTGCAGAAATGACATTAGCAAGACTCTTTGTCTCCTCTCTCTCTATCACACACACACACCACACACACACACACACACCACACACACCACACACACACTCGCTATGGCATGTGAAAGTAGAAAGGCCAGTGACACCAGTGGCTAATTAGTGACTTGCCTCATTAGTCACCTAGTCTCCATCTCTGGCCCCGGCAATTATCCCTCTCAGGACCACACCAAGGTTGAGCCTCCCTGTCTTCATCTCTGTCTGTCCGCACACATACACCCCTCACACTGTCTTTTTCTCTCTCCGTTGAGGACAGGAATAAGTGTGGGGACTGGGGAGTGGTATTTTTAGATTTCTGTCATTTTGTAATATTTTTTTTTCTAATTGATCGCAAAATTTGTATATACTTCAGAACAATCTCTGAAAAGTTTTGGTATCCTTACTTGGGGTTAGGGAATTTAGGGTTTGCAGCAGTAGTGGTAAGGCACTGTAAGCTATTTATGATTGTCTTTACCTTTCTATGCACGTCTTTTTTTATTATGGAGCTGTGAAGCATTCTCTGGATCCAATAAACCTAATAATTCACATAGACAGCATGACTTTAATTCACTCAAACACTTTTGGTTGTCTGTGCCTTAAAGGCTTGTTAGCAGGCACAGCATTGTGACTGTGTGAAAAACAGACACAGAGAAAAAGTTCCATTACCAAACTGTAATAACATTTTGAAGATGAGGACCGGGTCCAGTGGGGTAAAGGCATCTAGCTCCATTAACCTAAGAGTGACCCATACAAATTGCTAATATTAGCCAAACAGGCTTTGTGCTACAGTGAACTCTAGACTTTTTGCATGAAGGTTTTACTTCTGAGCATGTGCTCTTATTCAGTCAGCAAGTATTTCAAATGATGTTAGAGTCTATAAGATATGAAGTAGTCCTGTAAAGTCTCGCAGATCTTATCTCTCTGAATACGCAGGGATTTGGAAATACATCAGTGGTTTAGATGTGTATTAAAATATCTGAATATTCTCACTTGCAGTACTTCACCACAGGATTGCACCAGTTTCTTTTCCTTCTGATTCAGCACATCGACACGTCGACATGGGTCAGTTTTGGTTGCTCAAACTGGACTGCTAGAGGTTCTTTATCTTCAAGTGCAGACAACTTACTGAGCAAACACTGGAATACTGCCAAAATATTATTCCACATTATGCAACTGGGCACAAATGATCATTAGACCTAATTGTCCAACACGAAACTCTTGGTAATTTTGTTCACTCCCTCTCCTGTGGGTCTTGAATCTTTGATTCTTCATTAAAACTCACAGACCAATTTTCACCCATTTTTGTCAGTTTGGAGGTGGAAGAATAATATTTATAATTTCTATTGCCTTCTTTTCCCCTGCGATAAAAGTAAAGCTGAATTTTAAACTAGCCTATTAAATAGGCCACTGGGGTGGTCCAAGTTTTAGGTATTTGATTGGCATATTATTTGGATTATCACAGTGTGGCTATCTGCCCCAACCATCTCATCTTCTTTGCCACTGGGGGGAGTACATAATTAACTGCCTCTGCTCTTCATGCTTCATGGTACAACAGGAGCAACTCACATGGGGTCAGATTAGTTCTATCTGTTCAGGCCAGGTCCGAGCCCAAGGTAACGACTAATACCACAGAGCTCCCTCTCGGCGTTCCACGCTAAGCAGTGAAATTGGTGTAGTATTTTGTCCCAACTTCACCTCCCTGATGCTTGATTGGTTCACTTATCTTGTTAAGTTGAAGGTACAAACACGCCTCATACCTTCCCAAGTTAAATTCATCATCTGTCACCTTTAAACTCACAATATTCATCTAAAGTTACGGTATCTTATATTTTGAAATAAACACCAAACTACACTGTTGATGCCACCGCAAACTAAAAATACAACTCCTATGACAAACATGGATTGGGAGACAGGCGTTTGTTAGCAGTAGGGAAGGAGACGACAGATCAAACCTCCAGGTGTTTGTGAGTCAAATCATGAAAATGAGACATGCCGCTGGCTTGTGGCATGCGGAGTCAGGTGGAGCAATTTTCCCCCTGTTGCCGTGTCACTCCAGACTTTTATATGTATTTTCAAGAGTTGTTTGCTTTGACAGATAATCTCATTCCCAAAACTGCAGGCCTTGAGACCGATTTAAGAGATGAACAAGTGGGCAGAGAAACTGCTCCTTATCTAAAATATGTGCTCTGATGTGATTGATGAGGGCCAGGACCTTTTCACAAGCTGCTGCTCCTTCAAGAAACATATGGCAGGTAAACCAAGGAAATATGTTATAAAAGCTGGGCTGTATCTGATACAAGGATCGTGGACTGTGTACTTACGTGTATATGGACGGCATGATGTGTGTGGCACATGAGGCATCAGCAAGTCTTGAGTATCCAGAAGATACTGTAGGGTAAACAGACCCGACTTTTCTTCTGCACTGCTTGCAAAAAAACAAAAAAAAAAACAAAGTCAGGCTAACGCTACAACGATGCATTATATGGTCCCAGTGAAAGAGAAACAACCTGAAGGGAGGACAAGAAGCTGGATGTACTCTCTAATTAAAACTGGAACAAAGAAAGAGAGAGTCAAGACCTTTGTCTTTATCTTGTACTGCTTTAAAGTGTATTGCTTGTATTTTTATATGATGACTCCTACTAGGTGTTATGTTTTATTAATCTAGAGAATTATCATGCAAATATTTGCATAGCACCGTTGTGACACCTCTGGTGCTTGTAACTGTCTCAACAATTTAGGTAGCACACAGTCTCATTTTAAATCAGACCACTCTGCAGCAAATACTTCTTATCCCTCATATTTTTAGATCTAAATTTGCAGTAGGATATTATATATTTGCTCTCTAACCCCAGATTATACCCTTTAACAACGCAGTTCACCAAAACATGTGAGCCCTTTTCAACTTTTAGATTCCAGCCATGTTGTCGAGCCTCCTCTGAGGTTCACAGGAAATATTCTCAGCACTCAAATGCCTCACTCAGTCCCTCCTTTTCTCAGGGTGAGGTTCATGAGCTTGCATGAAACCCCAAGATATCTGTCAAAAGATGGTGATTTATCACAGAACACACAGCCAGTCTGCAGATAAACAGCGAAATTTAGGCTTCAGCAGTTGTCTAGAGGTGTGCGTCTGTGTGTGCACGCACGAGTGTGTGAGAGAGAGTGCATGGCATGCAAACATGCATACATAAGCATGTGCTTCAGCTCTCCAGGGAAATATATTGCATACTCAAACAGCAGATGACTTTTCATTATTGTGATTACTTTTTTAAAGGACGGTAGGAAGACCAGCCTTCTCCATTTATTAGTTTTGCTGATATACTGTATAGTGAAGAGAAACAGGAGCGTGACTGGAGCACTAACCTTGGATCCTGGTCCTCGGGGCCCTGGAGCCAGCTGGTTTTTATCAAATCAGGGACTGATTTACACCTGGAGACACAGGTGATCTCAATTAGCTGCAATTAACTAGCTAGTGGGAGGGAAAATTGGCAGTGCTGCGGGCAGACAACCAGAATTTAAAACCATTGGACTGGATAGAAAAAGTGTGAACTGTAATAAAGTGAGCCAGCAACATGTCATTATAGTATATAGCCGAAGTTAAAACACAGTACAAGAACCCGACATGAACAAGTGGACTGAGAGTAAAGCCACACCAGGACTGATATATTTGTATGGAGCTGTGGCTGCTGCTAAAAAATTGGTTGCTTCTGGGCATGTTGACTAGAGAAATCAGTGTTGACTAGAGAAATCAATCATCCTGATGGGCTGGATATTGCAGCTTGCACGTTGTTGCATTCAAGTATGACCCAAATATATCATCACTTACTACGCTCAAATGAAAATCTGGTGTTAGATCTGTTGCACCTACTAGAATAGGACAGCTTACCTCTTCATTATTGTTAGTAGTACTCAAGTAACAGAGCTTTTTCATGGTAGACATTTTGCCTTGAATTGTCTCAGCAAGCCGTGACTGGGTACAACAGCCAGCATGCACAATACTAGAGCCAGTATGATTGGTATACAAGTCAAATGTATGCTGTGATAAAAGGCCTATTCATAGCAAAACTCCACCCAGCTTCATCCTGAGCAGAGGGGTGATTAGCCAGAATAATTGAGAGCACCTCTGTGGATGTGCAGGGTCTTTAATAACTTATCTAGTCATCTGGGCAAATTAATATGTCCGGTTGTTGAATTAAGAGACCAGCCGAACAAGTTCACATTGCACTGCAAGGCCTCCACAGCTCAGTGTGAATGGCTTAGCACTGCTTTCATGACACATACCAAATTCATTTCATGTTTTAGCTGTAGGTTTGACCTCTTTAAGATTACTGTAAGACCATAACAGTAACCTTAGTGGTAATGTTTTTGATTGTTATAGTCAAACTTAAATGTATTAGACAACTCCCCTGTTCTCCTTTGATTTCATAATATATGCAGGACCAATTTTGGTGCAGACAGAGTGATTACATGCTGCTGCAGATCAAAAACATTAATCTGTGGCCTGTCTGCAATTACCACTCACCTAATTTCCCAGATGAAAATAAAACGTGAACACACAAGGCTACCTAAACATAACCTTTTTCACTGGTCACCAAGATACCACTTATAGAAGCTCTTGATTACTCTGAATAGTGCTTTGGCTGCAAATGGATTAAAACTGGTCCACTGTTAAAGCACTGCCATGATTTTAAGAAATCTTGTTTTTTTATATCAGAGGCCACATTCTTTTTCATGGAAGACATTTTACATTTCAAAGTAAAGCCCTATACCTTGGGAGGAAATGATGGACAAAGATGGCAACCAGGTGAGTCATCTTTGCTCTAGTCAGAAAATTGGGATACATTACAAAATGTGATAAAATTCTTCTATATGATTCTCTGGAAGGGATATTTTGCAGCGTATTAAGGACGATTCTTCATAAACAAGTTTTCTTTAATGGCCTGTTGTTTTTAAAGTTGTTCTTCAATTTATTTTTGATGAGCTGTAGATTAATCATCAATACAGAAGCCTGAAGTGCAAAAGTGACGAGGAAATAAATGAATGAATCTTTGTATTGCATGTTTTATCTTGTTGTTTTGTTGAACAGTATTTCTGCTCATGCACAAAAGCCTTTGTTGCATTTTCCTCCCACTGGCTTTTAACAATTAATAAAATGTGCAGTGTGAGCTGAAATTACATCTAAAATGAGAAAATATTCTGTCCGTTCATAATACTTGCATCATGCATTAAGTAAAAAAATCAATCATGATCACGCAAGTGGAAGAGCAGGGATTCTGTTGGTGAGGACGTCCCATAGTTCGCCTGTTTATTTATACCCTTTGATAAAGCTGCAAGTGTAACTTAATGTGGGCTGAAACTCTTTAGTGAAGTGCAGCTGGGGAGGGATCAGTCAGACAAATGTCCCTCCTGTTTTCTTTCATCATTACTGTCATCAAAATGACATCATGCTTGAGAGTCGTGTTGTCGCCACTACTATTAAACCATGTTGACTGCAAATAATAAAGCCCTCTTCAATATTAGTGCAGCGATGAAAAGATCAGTTGCCGTACCAGTTACTTAGCAACAGCCGTGGCAGCGTATTGTAGCACCACCACAACCCCAAAAGAAAACTGCCATGTTTAAGCTCTTTTTAATCACTAGCTCTGGATCAAACTCCAGTGCAATGGCTCTTTGGAAAAATTTGATCCTTAACTGAGTGTGTGGGTGTGCAATTGTTTGGTCCTTTGTTGTAAGGCCTTCTGTAATGTGATACTCATGATTTCCTCATAGTGTTGCTCTCAGAGAGAAGTTGCTCACTTGGTCAGTGTGATTTTAATAATCTGCACAGTGTACCTGTAGGAAGAGGACTTGCAATTCTATGTATGGTACACCTGTGTTTATGTATTATTCTACATAACTGTCAGGTGAACTGGGTTTAGAGTATATAAACGCTTGCCTAATCATTATTACAGGTTGTAGAGATGACCCACAGAGAGTTATCACCCAATTCTGCAGTTCCCCTTGGCTCTCTACTGTGTTAACGCCTCACTGTTTCAGTTTTATGGTGCAACTTGAAGTGTTCTTGGTTCACTCTTACCATTTCTTTCAGTCATCGCATCTGTTTTCTGCAAAGACAACAAAAGATAAACCCATTGTCCCCTATCCGCAAAATACCAAGCAGCAGACAAAGCAGTTCATTAGCACACCTACCAGCAACAGGAGATGCCATATCAGTGTTGAAAAATAAGTAACAAGTGACCTTTTCTGGTGTGACTTTGCAATGATACAGGTTTGGTTAGGTTAAGGAATTAAAATAACTTGGTTAGGTTTAAGGTAAGATCATGGTAAAATAAGCACTTCATTAAGATTGGGGCCTTCATCACCATGGTTACAAATTGTGGACATTTGTATCGTGATGCTGGTCTCGGTTTCAGAAATCATTGCACCCCTGCCAGACAACCAGTGGATACTTGAGTGGAAACTAATGTCATTGAACTGGACTTTCAAACTAGCAAACTGTATCCAAGAAGTTTTCAAACCTAGTAATTCAGGTGGACTTAAAGTCTAAAGTTTTTAATAGTACAAATTTCTTTTTAGTAGTTTGTTTTCCCAGTGGTGTTATACTTTTTTAATCTCCACTTTTAATACAAGTGTATCTCTGCATATCAAATTCATTTAATGCCCAATCTCTCATATGAACAGGAAACATATTTCCTGTGTTGATGCAAGATTTGCCTTGAACACTGATACAGTGCAATACAAATAGTTTATGCTGTAACCTGTGTAATTGCTCTTTGTACATATAGATTTTTCAATAAAACAGTAATTACCGAGTGAAGTCCCAACTGTCCCATTACATGCACAAGGGCTGTCACTTTATGGGAAGATGATTAATCACACAGTTGCTCATTTTTAAATACATCCTTAATGCATTCTTTTGCCTCAGGGGCTATATATCACCTCTTTTCCACATTCTGTGTTTGATGAAGGTATAAACTTTTTATGTGGCTTTTGGACCCTTGTTACACAAGAGAACCACCAGTTTGCTGTGTGTTTCTTATTAATTCTCAGAAGTGTACATGTGTGTGTGCTGTGAGGTGACTCCGAGGCCATCTCTGCAGGAGTCAAATCTGAAAAAGGGTCAGGTGATGTTGTAACTCACCCTGGTTCGCCTCCCACTGCACAGAAAGCACGGTAATAAATTCAGAGTCAGGGACCTCTTACATTCTCCCTTTGCACTCCTACCTCTACCTGTTGTCATTCACCATTTTATCCCTGCCAACCCTTATCTGTTCATCCCTTTCTCCTCAAAGAAAAATTGTTTTCGTATGCCTCTCTCAATCTGTGCTCCCTCTGTATATTTTACCCAATTTCTAGGCTCTAACAGTCAATCTTTCCCTTTTTACAATGTCATTCTACTTTCTGCCTCTGCCTTTGTTCATCCCTTTCACTGCGTGGTGCAGGGAGTACAGCTGGACATTAATCTGCCGCAGATGAGCCCCACTCACCAGACAGCTCATGGCTGCTTATCAGGCATTGGGTAAGATTAGGACAGTCACTGGTGGCACGGTGGTGTTTTAGCAAGAGCATGGTGAAAAGACTTTGGGTAAAAACACTGTCATTACCTTTCAGATGCCTCTATAAAAACTAGAAGTCTATTCACACTGAAAGCAATAACTGCGGTGGCAATATTTTATCCTCGTGGTGCAATGATACCTACGATAAGATCCTCAAAAATTAAGCATAACTACAGCGACCCTCTAAATCCTCTAGCTGTCTTCCTCCTTAGAACTTTATTTTTATCTTTTTGTCAGCTCATTGTCTCTGTGCACAACTAACACAGTGTAATCAAACTAAATCTAAGATGACAGTTTACACCCCCATTCTTCTTCTATTTATCTCCACAGTTACCACAGTTATTGTTCTACACACTGTGATTGACAAAGAACCTGTTTAGTTTTCAAATTAATTTCTTCATGTGCATTTTTAGATATCTCCACTGTAGGACATATCGATGGAGCTCCATGGTAACGCACCTTCAGCATATCCCACCCAACAAATAAAGACAAATCTCAACTGCACACAGTTTATCCTTCTATCCTTCCTTTCCTTCCGTCCATGCTCGGTTGTACATGCATCTTTTTTTTTTTTTTCTGCTGAACAGTCTCATCTCAGCACTTAACCTCCAATTTGCATAAGTCATTATGGCTGTCAGGAGTGAGGAGGCTATAAATTCTACTAAGTGTTCATCCATCGTTGTAAGTTTAAAAATGCCCAACCAATTTTTACATTTCTTTGACTAATGGAGACAGAAAGAGCATCCATCGCTGAAACATCATTAATACATTTGATGAGCCAAGCAGTTTCAGCTTAATTCATTTGAACATACAGTACCTGACGGGTATGGAGGATTTTCCTTAAACAGATCCCATTTACATGTTAGCAATTATATATTCAAAAGTTATAAAGTTATTCTGACATTTCTAACAGTACGCTCTCCTTGATCGGTTGAATCTGAAAATATTCATTTAAATCCTCAGGGAGAACAATACTTTCTTATTGAATACTTTCCCGTCCTGCCAGCATCAATTACAGCAAATGTTTGTTCTGCTGAATCAGAAGTAGGGGTATCTCTCCTGCGCCATCAATAAACAGAGACTAGAACAACACTGGTATCTCACAGTGAAAACAGGAAACTCAATAGAAATGCTGCAGCCTTTTTAGAAAAACATAGATTTTTCTCCAGCACTCCTGACAGATGCTTGAGTTAAAGTGTTTGCGCGCAGCTGGGACTCTAGAGAGCAGGCCGGCTACGGCTCCCTGTGTGTGTTTGTGTACGTGTGCGCTAGCAGAGCTGTCATCGATGCCACATCAAAGAGCTGAGGTGACATTCCTGGGTCATTGGCTGCAGCCTGAGAAGCAGCCAGAGACAGAGAGGAAGTGTTCTTTTTTAATGATAAAACAACAGGTGAGGCAAAGATGGAAGAATTTGGAGATGACAACAATTTCTGCCAACTGCGCTAATGCAAGAAGACTTCTCTAGAGTGATACAGGTTTTAAACTGAATGGAAACAGACAGAAATGTTAGAAATCTATAACAGGGACTGTGCAACGGATGGATAAATTACAGTTTGTTGTCATCCTTTGGGCAACTCTGATAAAGTTGCTCAAATTTCATGGAACCTGAGCTATTTCTTGAAACTGTTTTTGCAGTTAAACTGGGAATAATAGCCAAGGTGGCTGCACAAATCAAAGTAGGCATCCCCTTTACTGTCTCTGCCTCAGCTACATACACATACACATACACAGGTACATGCCTCTATGCAAGAATTAATTCTCCAAAGTTTTGTCATAAGGGACAAAACTTGGTTTCTACTCGCTGTTTACTCCTAAATCTACCACTACACAGTTTGAACTGCAGCCATATTCACAGACCGAAGTCAAATGAATTGGACATATTGCCACTTGCCTAATTAAAGCGCATTCCTCGCACAGCTCAGGGGGGGAGAGTGTGGGAGGTTCCAGTTACTCTCCTCATCACTACTTGTACTTTCTGCACCAAGGAGCCGAATGTTAAGCAGGTCTTTCCAAAATCTCCAAGCTCATTGACATAAAGTGCATCTCCCCACTTGGCTCACTCAACACTTCCATAATAACAGTCATTATCCTCAGCACACATCTTTCTGCTTCATTTAAGCCATTCTTAACAAGGGGTATCTATCACTGAAGTGCTACTATTCTGCGGTCACACTGACCTCCAAGCGCTCTGATTTATTTCTGACCATCTCAGCTCTGTCTTTTGCTCTCGCTGCGGGACAAAATCGCCACTGCGAACCTTTTTAATTATGAAGACATAATTTAAAACTTCATCAGTCCTAGGTGGTTGCTGGACAGGGTGACATAAGCAGCCGGCAGGCTCTCTGTCTTACAGCTGGGGTCATTTTTTAAATGGAGAAGAGGGCATGTTAATAGGGTAGGTAAATAAGAGAAGTTGAGCTCAAAGTGTACCTCATGGTTACAAAATCATTCACTAATAATGATTGCCCTTGTGTCACTTTGATTAAACTTTCCCTCTTATTACAATATGCGTGAACATTTTTGTAATTTCTCTGACAACAAATTGTAGCCTTGCACTGAATGGAAGCTATATATCATCATGTGTGTGCATGTGTGTGTGAAATGAGATTGGAGGTGCTGTTAGGCACACACTACATCATTATTTTGATTTTGTCCTCCTCTGCTCCTGTGACTTGGTGATGCAGCAGGACACTGAGAGATGAGGGTGAGGAGGTGCAGCCAGCTGCACCTGGACAAACACAAGGACAACTCTACCTCTGACAACACTGTATTAAACCAATTATTCACTATCAGGGATTGTTTTCTGCGACAGTGAATGTTTTGTTTACTCGGTTCAAAAAATGTAGCGAATGGGGTGTCATCTACGGCGCGGGCGGCAGAGATTGTAAACATGTTTTTCTCTCCCCTCCCTACAAGAGGATAAATAAAGAGACTGCTGTTAGAAGATTTAATTCTGAGAAGCCTCTCTCTGGGACTCTGCGCTGCGCTAAGGAGCCCATTGCGAAAAGCCTTCAATTAGCATAGTACGCTTTCATCTTCTGACCAAAGTCACCCTGAACAATCAAATTATCTCAAAATTTAAGTAAAACAATCACTCCCAATCAATCATGGTTCATTATCTCCCAAATAATTTCCATTGCCTTTCAAACATGTCACGAGAACTCCCAGCCTTTCTTCGTACATGCTCATCCACACCCACACAATTCAAATACACGTGCCTAAGGTCATCCACAAACACACCTGTGTGTAATAGAGTAGAGAGTAATAGAAAAGCTGCACACAACCACAGTTTACACTGAAATGTATTTTAATTCCTGATCACACAAGGCACAGTTGTGTGTGTTTTAACCACAGTTCGGGAGATTCTAGTCGGGTTTTGCGGGACTTAGAAGAGTTGGAGTTCACTGTCTCCAAACCAGCAGTCTGCTGGGTATGTGGGGGCAGATAGACACAAACAAAGTTAGTTAGATAAATTGCTCTGGTAAGAGTTTAGCATTATCATTGAGATTCATGCCCTGTGTGCTTAGAATTTAACACAGTATAATGATAAATTACTGAAAATGTCCTCATCTCCATGGACGTCATTTATAAAACTGTCACTTAGCCATTTTTTAAGATCTCATACATTGAAACCTGTCTTCATGATGTCCAAAATAGAATAAAAAGGGAGCAGTATCCACAGTATTTAGAATGAAAATATGATGATACTACATAATATACAAGCAAACCAATCAAACTAACTTGTTTTGGAATTGAGATTAGTTTTTATCACTTTAGAGGTAAACCATGGTGCATTTTAGCTGGCAGTGAGCTGGTTTGGCACATTCCAGAAATAAAACTCACTTTGGTCCCTGAATGACAATAAACAATTTACTGTGGGTGTGTTGTTTAAGAACTACAGATTGCTGTGTTGTTTCCATCCAGGCTGGAGCCATATCCCGCTCTCAGTCTCATCAAAATCACTCCATCACAGCCGACGGAAGTAAATGCCTTTTCCCCAGACAGGACGAATGGGGGAGGCTTTTCTACACTAAAACACACGTTTTCACGCTGCTGGACCAATCTCCAGCACTATTGCCCTGACCAAGGTCATTTCTGTTCAAACAGCAAAAGCCCAAGATCGTGTAGTGAACCGATATCCTCGGGCTACCATGGTACATTCCATCTTGGTAGCCTTGGGTAGTGTAAAATACCTCTGGGCTTCAGCATCCACAATTTTATGGTTCTTGAGGTTACAGCTGAGCATGCTCTTTTTTTTTTTTTTTCTTAAGTTGTAAAAAAGCTCTGCAGATGCTGCAAAATGCCCTTATCGGGTCATCCACTGTCAGCCCCAGATGTCCTGTAAGTATCGTTTCTGCTCTCTCAGCCCTGCCAGTGTCTTCATGGCCTCCAGTTGGTCCACCTGAAGCTCTGTTTTGATCATCTCTATCAGGGTGTCATTCACATCTTTAGCCATGTTCTTAGCATCCCTGTGGGAGGTAAAAAAAAAAACAGTACAACCATATTAGGGAAAAGGGCAACACAAATTGTTTTTCAGACAGTGCTTTGTGTGTCTAAGCTGATAGTTTGTAAAACCAGCAAGCGCTGCCAGTCTAGTCCTGCATCCTGGAAGGAAATTGCTGAAATCTCTATCTTGCTGTTGCAGCATATTGAGGGAGATTCATCATCCAACAGTGATATACTTTGACTCAGAAAAATTCACACAGTTCTGATATTTCAAATTTCATTTACTCAAAAGGTGAGGTAAGCGCCCTGGCAGTGATGAGAGAGGGGAAACAAACAATGTGTTACAGAACTGTATAAAGACTTGACTTGGTACATGATGATCTGTGTTTTACCTTGTCTTGTTGTCTTTGCACTGGCAAAAAGAAAAGTGTTGTGTTATGGACAGGGGCAAAAGAGGGAATGTATACACTATAACTGCTACAAACTGTACAATATGTTGCATCAGTGTGAGGACAGCAGTAACAAAGCAATTTTGTGAGCAGAAAGTTGCGACTAATTATACCTAGAAACATGTGTGAGGGTTATGTAAGTACAACTCTCTTCTCCCTCAATAGCTTGCCCTTAAGCAAGGCACTTCAACAGCTATTGTTTATTTTTCACGAGTTTAGCGACTTGCTCCAAAACAGAGATGGCCGACAGTGAAGTTGGCTTAGTTGCGTCACAGCAGTGCAATATTTCCACCTTGGTTGCAATGGCCACTGCAGCATTTCACAAGTCTTTAAGCAGCCTGTTCTTTACCAGCAAGGTGTGGAGGGTTTTTAGTTGTTTGTTTTAATAGTAAAAACAATAAAGATTCGATTTTAATGTCAAATAGATTCATTTGTACATTGTTGTTCAGTAGTGTGAGTGTGCCTTTGCTGTCCAGCTCACTTAAAATATAAAGAATGATTCAAATATACCTTTTTATTTGTCTTTATCTTGGTAATCTCCCTGTCTACTTATCTAAGATGTTTTCTCGTGTTTCCAACAGTTATCAGACCAGATCATCTGGATGGATAATCCAATTTCGAGAGTTTGCTCTGTACTTGGCAAAGCTATGCATCCTGAGCTTGGAAACAAGACAACCTTCATTTGGAGGCACTGCCTTCACACTAGGTAATTCAAACCCAACATCTAAAAACACGTTTCACAAATGTAACAGTTTTAAACAGTCTACAAATCCCATGAAAAGACCAAAAGCAACAATGGATTTATCCTACTAACAAGTATTGCATGTGCATCCAGAACCTGATTAAGCTCATTCGTCTGTGCCATTGAGCTACACTGTTGTCCAAAAACTATTAAAAACACATCAGCGTGCCACACTGTTAAACAGCTCCACAGACTGAAAATGGTGATCATTTTCACAGTCTCTGAAAAGGAGTTCATGTAAGGCAGATGTAACTGTGCATGCTCTGGAAAATAGTTTGCAGTTTTTTCTTTGCCTTTTCAACCAAGTCAGAAAAATAAAGTGTTCTGTCCTTGGTTGTGGAGATGTACAGACCACATGATTATCTCCCTTTCACCTTTGGATCCCGTGAAGTCTTGCCAGTGTATTTTTGCCCCCTTCCAGAAACTCTATCAGTCGATGGGGTAACGTTAGTGCCCACTGTCGCTCTTAGTCTCTCCCTCTCAGCACGTCTCTCTGCTGTATTTCCTCTTCTGAATACTCTGGCTCATACAAGTATGGTGCTATGAATCTGTCACATTCAACACTCTTCTTGTGCATTAGACACATTTTCATATTCACGGTATCCCATAAATGCCCATATTTCACAAAATAAAGAAACATGTCAACCAGTGCAACACTGTAGCTTACTGATGTGTTTAATCTGTCTTTGGACAAAAATAGAGTTCTAGTGTTCTAGTGAAGCGCTTTCCTGTATGCATTTTATGTCTATGTATGTGTGACTTTCAAGAGACATCCCAGTTAAAAGTTAAAAGTTGAAGGTTAAAAAAATGTAACAGATTCCAGAGACACAAGGTCAGCTGACAAAAAAAACAAAAAAAGATCAGAACATGACACAACCAGAACATTTCACTCAGGACGAGTTCAGGTTACAATAAAATGTACCAGTGAATTGTTGTTAGCTGTGTTAGTCTTACCCACAGACATAGAGGTAACCGTTCTGTTTGAGCAGGATTTCAGTGACATGTTGGCTGTTAAGCAGCAGGTTGTGCTGGACGTATCTGGGTTGAGACACTGAGGTGGCAACCTCCTTCCCCTCCTCCTGCTCCTGGTCATCTCTGGAGAAACACACCTTGAGGTGGCTCAGGGTACCGCTGCACACAAAGCCCTCCAGCTCCTCTCTGGGAAAAAAGGAGAAGCTATGCAGTCACATCCAAATATTGTCAGGTCACTGTAAATCAAATTTCCTTAAGGGTTATTCCTGCAATCTTGGACAGGTTGCTCCTGATTGGTAAAACTGAGTCTTTCCAAAGCTGGAATCAGTCGGTCGCTGATGTGGAGAAAAGATCATGTAATAGTGAACGATAGTCCAACTTTGTGGGAAGGCACCGGTCCATGGTTTTATGGAAAAAAATCCATTAACATTTTTGTTATAATCAGAAAATAAAGGAACTGCTGGCCCAATAATGCCAAGAATCCAACTCGAATCTAATACCGACTGTATCCTTGCACATCCAAAAATCCCTTAAGACATTTAGCAATAGCTTCACCCGCCTACCAAGACTTATAACCCAAAGAACATTTCCTATGAACAAAAAACACTGTCAAGCTCAATAAAACAGAACACTGATGGGCAAGAGGTCTGAGCAAAACTGTGCCAGACATCCAATTTATCTTGCTTAACGAGAGAAGTGCAAAAAAATATGGATTTCATAAGCAAGGTCAAGTCACTGTTATAAGCATCTTTTTACAATCAATCCTCCCAGCCTTGCAGTTGGGCGTAACCTTGCTCCCTATCGGTGGTTTGCTTGCCAACTACTCCTTCTTCTGCCTCAGTGTTTTTACAGGGCCTGGGGTGCTATTGGAAGGGAAGGAAGGAGGAAGGTAGTGAGGGAGTAAGGTTTACTGTGGCTCGGAGCATCTTGTTTAAAGTTGAGCAGTCGGAATGAGCGGAAATACACACAGACACAGGCAAACACACATACACACACACTCACAACAAGTGGCAGTTTCAGGATCATGGGTGAAGGTCTCTGCCTCAGGGGTTTGTGTTTTGCAGTAACCCCTAGACTGAAATAAGGCATTTTTTTGATAACGCACAGACACTGCAGTATGAATACCAAAGTGGGAGAGAAGTGTCAGTGTCTTTCTGTGCGGAATGTCCAGAATTGTTGCTTCTCCTGCAATGTTTATCATCAAACCTTTGATTGAAGACAGAGCTATTAAAAGAATCTTGTTCTTTTGACCAAGATGTGTAATTGAAAGCAACAACATGGATAATAAGGAGAAGGATGGTGGAGTCTTGTTTGTTTGACGCCTGAATATGAATCATCCTAGATTCATAACAATGTGAGCAGAAACTGACAGAAAACAAAGGACAGTTGACTTCTTAGAAACACACAGCACTCAAGGGTTTCTGAGAGGCAAAACCTACCAGACTCCTCAGAGTGTTTATACAAACACACACAACAGCCTGTGGCAATATCCTGGACCCTAACCTGAACCCAGCAGGCTCCCCAGTCGCGTTTCCCCCACAGCGTGAAATCACATGCCATAAAGTGGCAGAGAAATCGCAGGGATGGGAGAAGGGTAAGTGCAGCAGAGGGGAGAGGGGAGGACAAGTTTGATGTGACAAGCAGCCGGATTGGCATCAGCCTCTCACAGGGATGTTAAGTGCTGCGCCTGATTGAGGCACATGGCAAGCTTTGTTTTTTTTTTTTTTTTTTGCTGGTGGAAAATTCATAACGAGATGGGAACGTTGGGCACATCCTGTCTCGACATTTTGTAATATTTATAAGCCTAAAAAGCCATGGATTCAAGTTCAAATTTCAACTCCTACTTATGGCTTAAAAATCTGGGGCAGTGAGAAGTACTACAAACTATGCTAAGCAGGTTGTTACATTCCAAGGCAATGTGACATCAAATTGCACTTACTTATAGAGGAATCCAACAGAGATGAATGCAGGCAGGCAATTCAACCACAGGTATGTTGTTCTCATTCTGCTAACCTATTTAAATTGAGTACAACTCTTCACGGGTGGCTCATAAAACACAGACTAATCGCTTTGGTCAACACTGTGGGGGTGTTCATCAGAGAAGCCCACACTGTGAGCAAACACCGCCTACTACCTGGCTGTGAGTTGGTATTTAACTAAGGGATAGAGGAAACAAAGGGGAACAAACAACATCCTCTGTGATCTATTCTGTGTGTGATTAAGGATGATAATCCATTCGCACTGTTTAATCCTGCAAAAGAACTCGATCGCTGCCCCAGCATTAAGTACATGCACGCCACTGATACTAGGAAAAGCCAATCAATTAGTATGTAGTCAGGAGAGAGTAAAGCCAAAGCAAACTGATCAGAGAAATGATCTACTCACAGGGTGAGGTCAGTTTACAATGCTTAGAAACAATAGATCAATCCTGTATAATATTTTTCACATTTATTTTTCATATCTCTCCTGGACATACAGTCATTAGAAAACCCAACATTCATTCTCCTTTCAGCTCTGTTTTTGTCTACATCGATTCCTGAGGAAAATATTTAGTTCTTTAGCTGCCAATTGCTACACTATGTTCACTAACTGGTCACTAACTTTATCTGTATGCCATTTGGTGCTGAGCAGGTAATGTCAGCGACCAGCTGTGTCTAGAAACTGCACTAATAAAAGTAGTGAGAGTCAATCTGAGCAGTTAAGTTGAGGGTTGTAAAACCAAAACAATAAGATGAAAGTTTCTAAAATGATCTGTAGAGCTGAGTCAAACTTCAGAGTTGTGAGGTAATTACCCTTTTTACATTGCACTTAGTCAATTGATCCATTCTTAAAACAATATATAAAACATATATAATATAAAACAATATTAACAAAATTATTATTAACAATATTCATAAATACAGATTTAATGTTAGCTAAATGGCTACTTCATGAGAGATTCATTAGTTACTGAGCTTACCAAATCAGAATATATTATTAACTTGGTATAGAATTCAGAACAGAAATGTCTATTAGAAGCCAGCCATAATAAATATAACTTCTATGCAATTGAGTGCCTTGAGTTACAATTGCACGCCAATACAACATGCCCCCTTTCACTAATAGGAAAACAACATAAGGCCTTGTCCGTTTTCTTCCCATGCATCTTAGAATACATCCTGGAGCTGAGAACTTATTCTAGTCTTTGTGATATTCATACATGGACTTAAAGAAAAGGCGCAAACATCATGCATGCAGACACTGAGATATAAGTTATCCAGGTCACATATTTCAATACTTGGAATATACTGTGGCAAGGTGAAGAGGGATGCAATTATGTAGAGCAGTGTGTCTGACTCACAAGAGGTTGAGGAAGGTATGTGTGAATATATGAGTGTATGGAGACTGTGAATAACCATCAAACTGAAAAGAGAAACACATCTTACCTGAAAAGGTAGTCCCTGTCTCTGTGGCGACAACCAAAGAACAACCAGGTCTCGCCAAACACAGCATCTGGATTTTCCTGCCTCTCGTTCTCTCTGAAAGTCAAACAACGGATGTTAGCGGTCAATCAATACTAACAGACGACCAGACCAGATGGAGGAGAGGGAGTCCTTTCTAGCAGCAGAGGTTAAAGAAGAGTAGTGACAACATTAAGCACTGTCTGCAATGACAGGACACTGAGTGCCACAATTGCCTAATGCACGGAAACAACTGTGCGTGCTGCGGCGAGGGCATTATATGTATTATTAAATTTCACCCAAACAGAAGGATAGATCCCATCACTATAAACAGTTACTGAAAATGAAACTAGGGCTGGTGCTTTGTCTGTGGGTGTGTTGTAGGCTTATGTGTGTCCAATTGTGCTTATGCACAAAAAAAAAGAAAAAAAAAACTGCTCCTGCAAAAGTGATTCCTCTTGTGGTTTGGGAGTTTGGCAAAGTTCCCAGAATCCTTTGCAGGTAATGGCAATGCAGCGGCACAAAGCTGCTCTGAGGATGCCGGTATCTGTGCCGCACACCTGCTGCAAAGGTGACAGCTCTTTCCCAGATAACAACAGTTGACCCCCAACCTTTCATGATGCCATCAGTCAGTTGACTCTCTAAAGAGCTCTGCATTATCTGTTACCCCTGACTAGAGGAAGGGTGGAAGAGGGGGGTGAGAAAAGAGAGAGGGGTGTCGAAGTGACCAACCACGACGAGGAGCTGAGGAATAACACAGAGAGGCATTGAGACTGGGCCCTTTGTACTGTGCTGCTGCACTCTGAGGATAAGGTGCTGCTCCCCCTAAACCCCATCCTTTGCTATTCATGAACACACTGAATCATACTTTGTGTTTTCCAGCAGTCACAAAATTAAAATGGCAGCCAACTCCTACACCTGATGTAACTGTATGGTGCATAAAAATACACTAGTTTGGTGCTGAAATGATAAGTCGATTAATCAACTAGTTAAAGTGGCAGCCAATTAATCACTGACAATTTTAATGATGATTAATGACCCCCTCCTCACTAGATATTTTTCAAAAAAAAAAAAACAAAACCCTGTTTTGAATTTTAATTTGTGTCTTGTATGATTTTGCCACAAAAAGTTCTATTACCTTGTTAAAAACTCAAAATTAGATCTCCCTCGATGAAAAATCCAGACTCCATGAATATTTTTTATTTCAAAAGTTTAACTGGTGGAAACAACTTGTCTTCTACTATCCTCAAAGTTTATTCTCAGTCTCCACATCACACTTGTTCAAGTTAAGTTGCATACTGGACTACATTTGGCTTCCAGCCAGCTAACTGTGATGGAAATCCATCACATATGTGTACACCTTAGCTCAGATAGAGATTGAGCACAGGGAAACTTTACTTCAGCAGATGTGCAAATCAGCAGAAATGTGAAGTGATACTAAGGTTGAAAAAAAAAAAATCAGTTTCATGTGGGAACAATAAACAAAAGTTCCCACTAGCTAAGACTACCAAAATTCTTATTTGTTAGATTTTTTTCAGACAGCATGATGAAGTGTACGAGGATAAGAAGGAAAGAGCTTTGACTAGTCAGTCAAAACAAAAGTCTGAATAAGACTAAAAAAGTTTAATTTCGATCAAATGTTATTTAAATAGACTTTCCATCTGTCTCATTTTGTTGCTAATTTCCCCCAACACTGCTAACAGTTAATAAAAATTGTATAAGCTTACAAGGGCTTGAGGAAACAAGAATCTTTTCCACTTTCAAAGACAGAAAATGTTTGAGAACCACTGGTTTAAATAATTAGTCAAATCTTTAAGTTTTGGATTGCAAGCAAAGTGAAGATGTCAGATTTGGTTCTTGAAAATTATGATTACATTTACATACAATAACATTTTTTTCTATTTTTTTCTATGTTCTGGCATTTTATAGACTCAAGGATTATAATTTATCTCATATATATATATATATATATATATATATATATATACACATGTATTTTTTTTAAAATAATTAACAGATAAGTCAAGTGTTATTTGCAGCTCTAGACTAATTAGCCTTAGTAAAAACACTAAATCAATGCAAAAGTCAAACTGTGAATACTAAAACAAAGCTTTGCTCTCCATTCATTAAATGCAAAGTTGACCAGTTAATAAAAACGCTTTGGAGAAGTTTGTTTGAACTTTATGTCCGTGAATGAGGCCTGGTAACAGAGCTGTCTGGCTGACTTGATCCGAACGCTCAGATCCCATCCATTAGCATCCTGGACGAGAATCTTCTGATCTGCAAACAGCCTCAAGTAAACTCATTTTAGTGGGCTCGTCTCTCTCCTCTCGCCGCCTGCCCTAAAGGAATCAATACCAATATGAAAAACCTGGATTCCATTCTGAGTAGACCACACCGGCGCCTTTCCCTGAATACAAATCACATCACATCACATACCCACACTATAACAGCCTGCAATACAATCCCAGGGGGAAGGCAGCATCTACAGAGCACTCCATTTGGGGTCGAAATCAGAGGCGGTTGCTTTTCAGTGCCATTCAGATGATCAGCAGGGGGGGGAAACTGCAAGGGAAGCTTAGGTGAAGTCTTGGTAAACACCACAATTATCTCATATATTTCATCCGTTTCCTTTGCAGCTTCATGCAAGTGGTGCTGAGTGGCTTTTTAGGCTTAAGAATACGTCAAGAACAAAAAAAGAAAAGCCTACATACAAAGACAGCTCGAGGCTTAATCACTGAAATTAAACTGCAGAATTACACCCATAGCCATTCAATGAGCTGAATTCAAAATGTTTTCATAATACAGGACAATGTTAAGTAGCAAGATGCTGTAGCCTAATTGTAATCAGCTGTCTGGTTAGACTGATAAACGGAAGCTCAATATTTGTTCACACAAACACAAATTTTAATACAAGTTGTGATATTGAATGTGCCAAGAATGCCTACTGGCATACCTAAGTCTTAAACTGAGCAAACAGATTTCTTTCCAAAAGAAAAGCTTGTTAGAGCTGCTACGGAGATTAAGGCTAACCACTCAGTTAAAATACAATATTTGTTTAACTGTGACTGCTCCAAGCTAAATAGGAAGACATTGAAAATTACATTCTCCATAAAATCCTTCCACGCAAACTACACAAATCAATACCAGACTACTGGGGGGCCTTATTAAAACCTCATGGTACCACCAAGTGAGCCTCTGACCTTCTTCTACTTGTTACCGGCACTACAAACTCATACAAAGTACTTTTGAAAACAGCCATCGATTAACAGTGGGGGTGGAAAGGGGGAAGAGGTAAGAAGATCGAAGTGTCCCCATGTTGTTTTGTTGCTAACAGGACCCTTCTCCGGCCTCGAGGCAGATACGGCGTCCCGTTGACAAACTGGTGATTGTTATCTCCTATCAGAGTGCAGCGTCAGCTGCCGAGGCTTTGTTTGGAATCTCAAGTTAGATTCTGTACAATTCCGTGCGCCACAACAGGTTTTTACAATCCTCCAGCACAATGTGCAGCTGGCGGGGGAGAGGATGAGAGACAGAGAGAGGGAGCAGACAGTGGAGCTGATGAATCAGTCCACGAGTTTATGCTCAACAGTGAAGAGACTCTTGAAATAAAAAGAAAAAAATATTTGAAATTTAATAATAGAAAATTTGAAAGATAAAAAAAATATCAAACATTGAACTCTCAAGGATGCATTTGATTAGAGGTTGTAGCTGTTGTATTATGAAACAAAGCCTTCCAAAAATCAATCAAAGACTGAGTGTTTTGTTTCCACTGACATGCAGGTTTGCAAGGACACACCATTAACAAAACCTTTAAATGTGTATTTTGATATCTTACATTTTAGAGAGCAATGTTTGGGCATTGCTGGAAGGATCAAGGTAAGACTGATATGTTCATATCGCTGCCTCAGACTGACGACAGGGTGCTGTCCCCCTGGCGCAACCTTGATCATTAAGAAGAAGAGTGAGTCTGCGAGTGGTGTGACCAGGTCAGTCCGAAAACGTGCGCTATCTTCAGTGCTCCTGCATCCCAAAGGCGCAAAAACACTCCTCACCCCAGATGACCACTCATCCTCCCCGGAATCAGCTGCAGACAATTCGCCATTGCCGCCATCACTTCAGCTGGTGCCGTGTCACCACTCAGAGCAATCACCCGCCAACGCCACCCGCCACAACAGAGGAGACGTCCGGGGGATTTAGAGACAATTGGAGCTGACTGGGGCACAACCTCATTTATACAAAGCCACCCAAGAGTTGGACATGTCAGTCTGACTAAAAAGGCTCTCTCCGCTTTCTGACAAGTCATGGTGGCTGTGGGCCTGGTTCAACACATGAGCATCAGCCTGGATAGAGAGGCTTTAGTCACATTAAATCCTGCTGGCAGGTCATGTTCTTGCTATCTCGATTCATCTGTCAATTCAGAGCCTCGAAAAATTAGACAGAATGTCACGTTTTCTACCAAACGATATCACTCTTCAAGCATTTAGATTTACAGCCATGATTAAACAAGCTGTGTTAAGAACTACGCCGCACTCAGCTAACAGTCAATATCCTCACACCAGCTCATCAGCAATTACAAGCAATGATTTACTCGAACAACGTAGACACCACCTACTGGACCTTATACTTTCAAATCAGTAACACTGCATGTGTTGCATTGACTCCTCCATGCTCATTACATACCAAGTCATATATGTGTGTATTGGAGGAGCCCCTAATTTGTCCCTGTTGATATGAGTGAAGGATCTGAAATAATCCCTGACGTGATCATAGACCTTGCCGCTAGATTTATTATGCTTTATGAGATGTACATGACATGAACCTTTATCGGCTTTGAGCAGGGTCTCATTTAATTGTCTGTGCGGATTACTTGAAAATATGCATAGATGATGTGCACTTCACGCTCGTCACTTCAACATTATGAATATTCATCACGGGGTACAGGAATTTTAGCCGGAATAATCCATGTCACACGGCGCACCAATCAGCATATAACCTGTGTGTTTCTGATGCTTGACATGACCAACTGACCAACTTCAGCAGCCTCTCTTGCAACATGTATAGCATTGGCATAGGATCAAGTGCACTACCACATGCATTTGATCGCTCTTGATTGGGAATGGGTAATCACTGCATATACTTTATCTCTTACTTGATACAAATGTCACTTATCATGGTGTGAGTAAATAGCATAATGTAGCAGTGAATTTTGCCGTACCTTTGCTGGAGGAAGCCAATGAAGGGGGCAACTCCTGTGCCCGGTCCGACCATTATAAAAGGCACCGACAGATCAGAAGGAGGCCGAAAGGAGCAGTTTGGTCTCAAACTCACATGGATCTATGGTCAGAAGCCATTAGAAAGCATTTAAAATAATCAGAGTAATTAAAACAATGCTGAGAAGCCACTGTGGGCCAACCAATCTATTAATTGATCTACTTAATATTCTAAGACATACTAATGAGAAAACTCATGAGCTCCAACTGGAATCCATAGAGTCTGTGGTAGAGAGGATTTACTTGCTTTAATTTAAATTAATTTTTTTAATTAACCGCACACAACTGGCCCAAAGCTTGTTCTTTTTTTCCTTCACACATTAAAACTGAGTTTCCAAAGGAGACTAAAACATGCAGTACAAACAGGTTGAATCCCTAATTCCAGACACTGCACAATTTTCTGCCTTCTCTTTTACTTGAAACCTTTTGAACTGTAATATTTGAAGGGGAATGGGCAGTCCACTTTTCTTGGTATTTTATTGGAAACATTAAAACTAAGACAAAGACAAAGTAGGGAGGGTGTAGCCTGCAGAGGTGTATGAATTTTTTCTCCATCTCAGTGGGGGGTTATAACAGTTAAAGCACCTGTGAACTCTTGTACTGGCAGATTCGAACACTGAAAAATATATAAGCCAACCAAGAGCCCACAAATTTGCACATTCTAGTTTCAGGCCTCTATTTTCCAGTGTACTCATTACCTTCGGCAGAGTGAGGCTGCCAGAGCATTCAGCCTTCCCAGGGAAAACCAGGCCAGGATTGATGAGGTCAAACAGCCAACCGGTACACAAGCCTCGCCTCCCCGCAGGCCGCCCAGAGCATGCTGGGAACTCTACCACGTTGAAGACAAAATGCACCTTTCCTGGGTGCTTAAGACAGGAGCTACAGAGGTGGGACCACAGAGAGTTGGAGATGGAGGAAGACAGAGACAGAGGGAAACAACAGCGTGAAAGATTGTGTGTGCAAGACATACAGACAGACAGTGACAAGCAAGGAGATACACAGAGATGAAGTGAGAAACAGAGTGAAATACAGAGAAGCAGAGGGGGAACAGATGGGTACAGAAAGGCACAACTATTACAAGGGAGGATAAATTCTCAGGACTAGACAACAATGCTGCTGAAAATAATTCACATAAGATCACCTTTAGAAAAAATCCAGACTCAGAGACTCAGTAGCAATTTCAAATGTGTACAAATATGTAAATTATAATCTACACCAGTGATTCCAAACTGTCCACTCAAACTGTTTCAACAACACTGCCCATTGTGATCTTCTAAACAGGTTTTTAGCTAAGAAATCCAACAATTTATCCATTTGTTTAGTGATGTAGTTATTCCAAAATAGCAGTTAACTTTTTAGTTAACCATCTATCCCTTACTTTTTGCAAACCATTTAACCGTACATCCATTCCTTTAAGCTATCTATCTTATTTGTCACTCATTTTAAGCTAATTACTTCAACTGCTTAGTGATTACTTTAAGGTAACTTTTCCAAATGGTTGTCCATTGCCTCTGGCAAACTATTTTGATTCCTCTCTTCTTCATAACTAGTTTCGTTTTCATGGACACAACAGGTGAGAGATGCTGTGAAGTCAAGCTTTTGTAGTTAGCAGCTTGTTGTACATAGCCTATACTAAAGGTCAACGTGTACACCAATGTGTTTATTTTCCTCCTTACCACAAATATGTGGATATATTTGTTAATCAAATTATAATTTCAAATTTTTTCAAATTAGCCGAGCTACTGCACAGACTTTCCATATACCCCTGGCAACTAGAGGAGCACCCCCAAGGATGAAAGTACCCCTCGTTGGGAATAACTGATCTACACAATATCGTCCGCTTCCGCTTCATTGTAGACTTAAAAAAAAAAAAAAAAAAAAAAAACTGCTGGGAGTGGGAAAAAAAATAACTTTCTGTCTGTCTTGCTTCAATAAAACTGGCTCTCCCTCCTCTCCGTTCCAGTCTCCACTGCCAGCTGAAGCACTCTCACGCTCTCTCATCCTTCACTCTCCAGTTCCTGTGGGCCACTGGAGACCTCTATTGACCACAGCATCAATAATGCAGGCCTCTAATGTCTCTGCACCATCTGATAAACTACAGCCACCATCTCTCCTGTCCATTCCCCCATCTCTCTGCACAAACATACACATACACACAGACATAAGAAACTAAGTGAGGTACTAATGAGAGGAGCTGGAGAAGTTTTGACATTGCGTTAGATGTTGCTGTTCCACATGAGCTTTAAAGAAAACTTAATGGGCACTAGCTTAACAGGAAGAGCAAATCAATGACTGGCTAAGTGAGGCAAAAAGAAGGAACACACTTTTTTAAACTCAGCACAACTGGCTAAAGGCTACACAATATTTACAGTCCATTCATTTGTGCAGCTTTCCCCCCTTAACATTGAGCTTATAAGAGAATTACATCTACAAATACCCATCCAAACAAAGCCACAAATAACATGGACTATTCAGGGTGTGACAAAGGGAATCCATCTGTTCCAATTTTTAGATACTCACATTTGTACAAACAATAAGGTCTATAATCTAAATTCAGATGAAAATGCAAAACATAAAATTCCTGGAGCCCTGCTGATGTTTGTAATAAAATCTCTCAAATGTCAGATAATTTGAAAGCTTAATCCATTACTGTGAAGGAGTTGGCAAAATAGCAGATCTCTGGTAAATAGCAATGCATTTCCTAGCTGCCAATAGAGAAAGATCAATACATATTTTATCATGCATACTTCAACTCTTGTCTAGTAGTGCCTAATAAACAAAGTGGAGGATTTAGCAATTATATCATGATGCGTGCAGAGGGCTAAAATATCAACAACAAATTTATAAAACAAGAGAACATACAAAAGACCAGAACACGTGCAGAAAAAATCTCTTTTCTTCTTACAGTGCCAACATAAAAATGCCATTTCACAGTTCATCTTATGCATCTTCTCTAGGCATACATCCTATGCAGCAGCTTAAAAAGAACTAACTTGAGTTGTAAATTATATGAATATTTTATAAACTTTGGAACAAAAGTCTTCTTCATCAATTTCTAGTTGGAAACCATTTTGCCATTTTCTGCTGTATTTATTGTAATGCTAGATGAATTTCAGAAATACTCTATCTGTCTTCTATACAGTCAAATTTGAAGAAGAGAACTGTTTAAGAGATGCCTGATTAGAATTAATCAGGTGTCTTGTTTGAAATATCTAAACAAACGAGAGGAAGGGAGGTCATATTTCTCTTGCAGCTGAGTAAATGATAAGAGTTCCATCTTCACATAAATGAGATGAATCAATTATTCTCTTAATATGCCATGATTTACATACATCACCATTCCAAATAGCAAAACATGTTTTTTTTTTCCATTGAGTTTCTCAGTATAATTTCAAACCATTTCCATATCTGAACACTATTTAGAATCACTGGATTAATGGTCAGGTTGATGGATTATTTAAATCCAGAATGAGCTCTGTGTTTTAAATTGTATGGAAACACATCCAAGTATTCAATTCTCCATGAAATATCACAGTCTTGATACAATTTCTTAATGTGTAATTATTGTGCAGCTAGGAAACAACAGCAGAAATTAGGAAGACGTGATAAGAGAACACTCCTCCACAGCTGTATGCGGTACAAAATGTAAGCTCCATTCTTGTTTTTCTGTCACCTTACCTGGCTGCTGAATAAGGCCTGGGCTGCAGTTTCGGCAAATGCTCTGAAAGGCAAGCACAACTGTCAATCACCCTGCTGTCTTGCTAAGATTTTGTTACACAGACACCCATGACAGAGAGGAGACAACATAAGTGAAAGTCATCTTAGTCCATTGAGACGTCCTACCTACCAAACTATCCTCGCCAACCCCCACCCAGGTTACAGTCTTCTTTCTAGGACACACTTCTATATTTATGAAATTACAAACTCAGGGTTATGGAATCCCAAGTGTCCAGATGTGGAGCCAGTAGGAAACAGATTGCTTATGCAGACCTTATTTCAATGCCAGACATGAAGGTGCCCTCTTTTGGGTAATATGTAGTGTGCATTGCATCTGTTAGGAGGTGTCAGAAAAATCAGGAAAACTTACAAGAGTCAGAAGTAACTTTTCACCCTGTAGCAACAGGATATACCATTTGCTATGCTGTGACCACCAGTAACTGTTAGATGTGGGCAAAGAGAATGAGTGAGAGTTGTGTGGTGTGCTTGCTATGGACCCCCTTACATTTTATTTGTATTTCAGTGATAGATGAACCTGGGAAAGTAAAGCTGCACCATATGTACCAGCTGAGGCCTTACAATAACACATTTATCTGCTAAATTGCTGGGAAAGACAAACAGCTGGACTAAATCTGCTCTCTCCTCTCTTTCTGGATTTCTCTGACACCTAAACAGCTCAGGGTGTTAGCGAGACAGCTCCGCACTTTGACGTCCATTTCATCTCTTTGAGCTGAGAGGGTTTTTTTTTAAACAAATGGTGATGCATGAAAAGCTTAAAAATAAGTCTGGAAGAAGGGTTTTGAACAAAAACAGAGGCCCTGCCCAAAGACCCACTTCTCCTCTGACTTTGATCCAGATTCCCTCAGATACTAACAGACACAAACAAGCTCATGGACTAACAGCTCATTTTTGGAGCGTAACAAAAAGTGGCTTAATGACATATTGACTAAACATAATATGTTTATTGTACTATATGAATATGATAGATTTGGGAGAATTATGTTGTTTATCATTTTTTAAGAAGCAAAGACCCAAGTTCCCAGTTGAGATCTGGTATTTAATCATTCAATTTTTAACTAAAAGTATGTTAGTCTAGAAGAAGAAAATGTGCCATCTCAGTGATATGGTAAAGAAGTTCCAATTAGTTTTTGGCTAATCACGTACAAAACACTTAAGTTAGCCAGTTACTTAAGTTAACACAACCCAGTCAGGATAAACTTTTTAAAAATTCAGAAGTATATATAGTGTTACTCACTTTACGTGTTGTATATGTATTACCTGAAGATGTCTTGCTATATTCTTTATTAGGGCTGCAACTAACTTATTTTCATTATAGATTAATCTGCCAGTTGTTTTACATGTATGTATGTACAGGACAAAGAAAAGCACACAAAGCTTCTCACATTTAAGAAGCTGGCACCAGCAAATGTTTGATATATTACTAGAGCAATTTATCGATTGACAAAATAGTTGCAGATGAATGTTCTGTCACTGGACATAGAAATAAAATCTTTCTAACTTTAGTGAAGGGGGTTTTAATTCTGAAAAAGAAGTTCAAATGATTAGACATGGCAGCTCAAAAAGTATTGGACTGGAGACCAGGCAAATGTTTTACAAGGAGAGCTAAGATTACAGGCTAGCCTTGCTTTGTTATAATCAATATGCTTGTACAGGAGATGCAACCCACAGCAAGTAATTTGTAAATAAATCCTCTGAAATAATTAGGACTAAGCTGCAACAGAATGGATAAAAAATCATTATTATTTTCAAAGTTTCATGGAAAAAGGCAGAAAAAGTAAGTAAGCGCCCTGACAGGGAAAATCTTTTTGGACAAATTATGACATATTCGGCAATCCCTCTGTGAAAATCAGTGAAAACACACACCTCTCCATGAGAGGGTGCATCGTGCACGTTTACACAATCCTCTGCACCCGCACGGTGCTCAAGTTGCTGCCTTTCTATCACAGAGTGACAGCACATGTCTGAAGCAGAGGACAATCAATCCATCATCTCACATCAATGCGGCATCATGATACTGCTGGTAGATACAAAGGATATATCACTTTTACCTTTTGAGTGCAAAGCCTTTTTGTTGCAGTGAGTGGAGGATCGTAAAATATGTATTTCAAAAAAAGGTCTCTGTTCCAACAAATACAGTCCCAGGGTCCCCACTATGTTTTTCAGAAATGATCATTTTCAGGGGTATCATCGATCATACCGCAAAACAATATAATCTATTCCATCTCAAAAGTCTCTCTGCGTCGCAATTTATATGCAGAGGTACCATTTTAGTGGAAAAAAATGAGATAGCAATGTGGTTGAACATAAAAGTTATACTTCTTAAGATATATGGATAGTTTCTTTGGCTGAAGATGAAATTAGGGAGGTTGTTAGCATTGAAACATTAAGAGGAATTCTCTGTGGGAAGGTTTTTTCTTTTTTTTAATAGCCTACAAATGCTAATTTCAAGTTACTTTGGAGAAAAGGACTTGCTAGCTCATGGTTTTCCAAAACCATTTAAATGTTTTCCAAGGCATTTTATTATATCTTAAATGAATAAAGTGGGAATAAATGTGATATGTGATGCGTTGTCCATGACCGGGAAACTTCATTTTAAATTTCAAGCTTCCCTGGAGAGAACGGGCCTCTAGCCTCTTGGGGTACAGACAGATTACTTTAGTTTGGTTTACTCTCTTCCACAGGTCACAATTGAGATTTTAAAAATCTGCACTGGTTCAATTTTATTTGAGTCCTGCGGTAAAGTAAATTGAAAAAGATGCTCATGGACAGCATTCAGTTCCCAGGGGCTATGACCTCAAAGTTTTCATCTGACACGCTATATGAAACAATGGACCATATAACAAGAGAGCTGACTGTGGGAAGCAGGTATCTTTCTCAGTTTATGCCAAGCATTTACTTTAATGCCCAGCCTGCACTTGGCCAAAGACATCTGGGCCTAGACACATCTCTCCTCATTATTTATAGTTAGTGTATTACAGCATAAACTCTGATCAGCAAACACCTCCCCTTCGGTCAGGGTAATGAACCAAGAGCAGTGCAAAAATGCAGCGATATACTTTAACAGTGACACAGTGAGTCAGAATTGACCATTAACCTATGATCTGAACTGACCTGGTGCGCTTGTGTCCTTGCAAAGCTCAGTGGCTCACCAATAAACAGCCCCATGTCCCCCAAATAACAGCTGTTGCCCTGAAGGGCCTCCAACTCCACATTTTTCACGAGGGCACGATTGTCCCGATTGCTGGTTTCTGCATCAGTTCTCCACTGAAAATGGTGCTGTGGTCGGCAAGCCAAAAATAACTGACATTGGGATAGGCCAAGAGCTGTGACACAGCTGTTTTAGAGGACAATTCAACTTGTATGTAAAGCTGTGGCCAACTAATTTCACTGTCTGGTAAGTTCCAGTCAAAGCTTATTAGATCTATAGTGAATGACCAGCCAACTATCTTAATGAGTTGAGTTGAGAGAAAATGTTAGTTTTAGACCAACAGCTGGCTCACAGGGTCAAAGACGGGGTGGCATAGATGGCACACAGTGGCAGGGAGGGAGATAATGAATAAACTGGGAAAATATCTTTTGACTTGAAGCTACAATACTGCCATTATAGTCACGGAAAGTGACACAAAAACCATAGTGGAGCAATGTGGACTTAAAAATGAGACAAGGAAATGAGTGTTGATCCTTTGGGGAGCCCTTTGATGTACACTGTTTGACCATTCAGTATAATTAAATGCTCTTACAAAATCAGCCTCCAGACTGTGCATACCATGCTCTATTTACTGGGGCTACAGTGACCCCTACTGGATGGAAATGATCCAGACAGACAAACTCACCTGAATAAGAAATACAGAAGGCAGACTTGACATAACCTGAGGTCTTTTTAAAAGTGAAATAACTAGTTCTGAAGTAAATTATTCCAGTGATATTTTGTACAGGTGCATTCAAAATCCCACTCATATGTCAATCACTGTAATTCCACATTTGCTTCAGGGAACATGAAAGCTTGCTTTTAATTAAGCATGAATCTATTATAATAATAAAATTTAAAAAACAAAATGAAAAACATCTTGAAAATACACCAGAGTATTAGTCTGTTTTCCCATTAGTTACTGGATAAGCCTACTTTAAAAGAGTAAAATGTACCTATTACCTATGTGACATGAAGATTAAGTAAAATAAAACTGACAAAAATAAATGTGATTTTTTGATCAGACTTTGTATTTCAGAGTGGTTTTCATGCACTCTTTTATGTAACGCATCTAGCAAGGATAGTTTTTACCCAAAGCCCCTGGTTATTATGGACTCACAGAATTTTGGACCTTATGACTGACCAACTGAGTGAGAAAACAGCAGGAATTCTGACCTATGAGGAGGCTGAGAGGAGGCTGGCAGGATGGGAAGGCTGTGAGAAGCTCCAGAACGCTGAGGCTCGGGTCTCTCACATACTGGTTGTAATCTGCACCGCCTTGTTTACTGCAGAGCTCCTGCAGTCTCCTCCTCTGCACACTGTCCCCTGTATGCTCCACCAAGGCTCGCAGAAACGCCTGACACACATGCACACACACAAAGAGAAACTGCATGTAAAGACACCAATTCAAGTACATATTCACCACTGTAAAAAGAAGAACCACTTAATACCAATGCCAATGCCACACTGTGCACAGGCTACATAAAACATGTAAATCTGTAGAGGTAAACCTTGACAGCAGCCCAGTTATGAAATACAAACATTTTATATGCATAATACACTTCCTGCTCCTTTAAAACTGTCATTTAGATTTTCAAGCTATGGCAAAATTAGTAGAGGCAAAGAGGCATCAAAATCAATTACTACATGAAATTTTCAGAAGACAAGCTGCAGTTTAAAATGACATTTCATGAATAATTGCTTATTATTCTTAGTGCATGCGGTGATTTAAATTACAAGATTAAAGCGTTCATGACGAAATATTAAAATTCAACTGCTGCTCAACTTTTAGAGTGATTGGACTTTATTCTGCGACCATTAATCAGTGCGATAAGGTAATCAGGACTTCCAAATATTTATCATTCTAAGTGTTCCTGAGAATTTCAGTGATACGTTATAGTTTATGAATGAGATTAGTGGCACATTCTTGTAGCTTGTACTGGAAGAATTATTATCCCCATCTTCCGATCCATCCAGTATAGGCAGCACTTCACCAGTGGTGACTGTAAATGTCACAGTCTCTGGGTGGAAAGAGTAATGTATTCTAACATTTGTCTCAGTAGAAATGGTGAGTCAGGCTGCACAAGTATATCTACCTGTATATGAGCTATTACACATATTATTGGGAGTTGTACTTACTAAGAGGCTGAGGTGATTTTCTTTCACTATCTTAAAAATCATGGGGTTTAAAAATTATAGGTGTTGTAAATGCTTTAGTAAAACAGATTAACTGCCTGGACTACTCAGACATGTGTTGTAAAATAAAACTCTTACTGCCTTATAAGACTGTAGACAACACTCTGACCTGAAACAATCCATTTCTGTGCAGGGATTTAATAACAGAGAAGAAAAGGAGTCTGCATAAGCCTTACATGCAGCAGGGAACTGAAGTGATAATAGCTGTTGCAATTCAGACTGAAGTTCAAAAGTTGAAAATCTTTCATTATTAAATCAAGATAGAAATTTTTTATATTATTTCATAAAATCTTGTGTAATGTTATTGCATAACATTTTATTTTTATGGTAAGTTCTTAAACATTTTTCAAACAATGCAGAATGCTGAACAGTATTTAATATGGTGTATTTATTGAAGAGCTACTGGATTGCTGCCATATTTTGACATTTTACAAATCGTCTTCCTTTTGTCATTTATTGCGCTGTTTACAAAAGCCAGTAAATGACCGATGAAGCTCACGCCAGGGGAAAATTGAGGTTTTCAATTTCATTAGGCTGTAATGTTTTTATTAAATAATGATTTTAACCTGCGTTATAAAAATCAGGATGAAAACGCAATGTTGAGCAAAAATAAATTCCAAGATGGAAATTGGAAACAGGACAAGGAGTACAAGCCACTGCCAGTAGAGTAATAGGTATTAAAGTAATGTTGCAGGAGTTAGAGAATCATGTGAAACTCATGCAGGCCACGTCCCCAACCAAATGTTAGGTACTACTAAAGCTCAAGGTTGCCATTTGACACTTTCATGCACCAAATATGTTAATCTTCACTGCCACAGAGGACCAGGCAAGTTTAATCATTATTTCAGCCGTGGGCCCAGACTAGGTTCAGTTCTGCCTGAGTTTATTAAACCAAACTGTGGACCCATGGAAATCTTTGGGGTCCAGACCATGTCCTGACAGACTATTTGAGTACCAATATGCCTGTTCAGTATGGAAATCAGTGCCAAGAGAAATGTAAATGCACTTCTGCATGAAAAGTACTACACTGTTCTCCAAGCTTTGACAGTACAAATAAAGGCAGTGTCTAGCTGGAGAAAACATGACACTTAAAGAAATATCTTCCCTCTTATTATGCTGATACACTAAAAGAACAAGTAGGATGTCACATGAAAAAGCAGCTTGGCTATTGCAATTTACAAAGTCAGTAGTTGCAGAGCATTGTTTGGACATAGTGTACACTACCTTCTTAGGAACACTTCTGATCTCTAGACACCAAGTGAGCAAGTACAGCAGAGAAATGTTCTGGGGGATGTAGGATGGCACCTGGGCACCTGCAGCCAGGGAACAAAGAACAATAGAAATAATAACAAGGTAAAGGTAAAATACAAACCTTAGTATGCAATGTGACATCATCACATCTGGGCAATTGTGCTGTCAGAGCTGTGTGATTTTGTATAGATTCATCGCTATGTTAAAACGTTCTTTTTAAGAGTACATTATTCATGCATGTTATAATTGTATGATGGGTTCACTTCACCTTTTTTCTTATTGTCCTTTTTTAGAGAAACATGGACATGATCGTTCCTCTGGTCCTGAAGGCCCAGTCTGTGGAGCATGCCATCCACCTCGGTGGCCTTGTTTGGGCAGAACACATCAAACGAATCCCCTGGTTGATAGGCCATTGTCGGGTAAGCCTGAGAGTAAAGAAGAACAATCTAAAAGTTTAAACTGCAACCTAAATCTAAATTTATACTGCAGGTTTAGAATGTGATCAAAGTAACTGAAATTGTTCTGTCAAACTCACAGAGATGTCCAACTCTAAGAGAAGGGCTGTCTTCACTGAGTCTCCACTAGTAAGCTGAAGTGCCCTGTTGATGGGAACCTCATGAACAGTTTCTTTGTTAAACTGTCCAACGATCTGGAGAAAAAAAATTATGAGATGAAGGATGAAGTATGGCACAAATATTGGTTTTTATCAGCAGCATCGTTCCTCACCTGTTTCATAGTGCCCACATCCTGAAGAGAGACATCCAGGTAGGGAGGAGGCAGAGCAGGAACATTAAGAGAAGACTCTGACAGTGGGGGCAGGGAGCATGTCAGTGAGCCTGCCAACGTAAGATGGGGAAATCCAGCATCCTGTGTCTGTGTCTCCGGTGCTGATGTAGAAATGCTGGCAGTGCCACGAGACTGGGATGCCAAACCAAGGCTCCCTGCAGGAGAAGCTGGCCTGAGTTCAGAAACAGCAGTCTGTGTAGCAGAAGCTGAAGATGAAGCAGCAGATGCATATTTGGAGTCCGTGTTTACAGATGTTTTGATTGACTCGCAGTTCTGGTGGTCACCAAGGCTTAGGAGGTTAAGCTGGACATCTGGTGTGTATGAATCAGGAGTTTCCTTTGGTGAATCCCCCACACCCCCTTTCGAGGGAGCAGTCCTGTCAGAAGCCATTTTTGATAAGGCTGCTTTGATTGCTTTCCACAGTCCTTCAAGCCAGGGGTCCACAACCACCTCCAGCCTGGAGAGAGCAAAGTACACATGAAGATAAAATGACAGTAATGTGGTAAAAAGAGGATAAAGGCCAAATGCAAAAAGTTGGATATCTACACTTCATTTCTCTGCAGAACTTACCCTACACCATCATCTGCATATCCTGTCGCATAGAATTGTTTGGCTCCGAGTTCCTGTAGATGACGCTCAATTGTCTTCCCACAGTTGCAGAAATTTGCATAATTTGTGTCTCCTAAAGCTGGAGCAGACAGAGTAAAACAGATGAAGATTTCTCAAGCCAGTTAACTGCTCAGACAGTAAACAATGTGCAGTGCTCTGCATTGCAATGATTTACACAAATATGTTGTGCATATCAAGTTCTACATATCTACAGATGAGCTGAAAAAAGAGCTACCACAGATCCTTGTGTAGAATTTACCTAAAAGTGCATAGCAAAGGTGTTTATAGTGGTCATTGGGGAGGGTCTTCTTCTTGATGCGCTTTACAAATTGGAGGGCATTGTCTGGTGGTTCCCCATCTCCAGTAGTAGACACAATAAAGACCACTGGGGCATTCTCCTTCTCCAAATTGTACTGGAACCAGTTATATGATTAATCAGTGACTGGTGTTTCCACAGTCCATGTGAGAACACACTACATTAATATCCTCACAATCATTAGGCAACATCATTTCTATTTCGATTTTATTGATATGTTATTGTGTGTCATTAGACATCTAGTAAAAACAGGGACAGCTCTGCTTGAAATGAAACTGCTCAAATGTACCTACCTTCTCATTCTGGTTCAAGCAGCTGAGTTCAGCTATCAGTCCATGTCCCTCAGCCTCCTCAGCTATCCCTTCTGCTATGGACTGGGCTTGGCCCTTCTGAGACCCATACAGAACCACAAACCGAGGCTTTACTTCACAGGGCATTCTAAAGCATCCAGAAAAATAATGTCATTTGTAAATTACCATATATTAATAAATGGCATTTCTTAACAGACATTTTCACAACTGACGTTTGGACCTGTCATAGCAGAAAAAGCACAGGTGTTACTCATGTCATTAATGATGGCTTTGTTGTGTTCAAGTGTCCCAGTGAGCCATGCATGCACAACACCTGAAGCAGCTAAATGGAATTCAGCCATTATCAGTTCTGTTATTTACACCTGTGCTTAGCATGTAAAATTGCCTCTCCTGAAAAAGACTTACTGATGAAGCATGGAAAACAAGTGTGAGAGGTGGTGATGGGGAGTCCTGTGTGCCTTAACATGTTGTCAAATTCTTAAAATAAACAATTGTTATAGAGTTGTTAAATACTTTCTATTAAATACTCTCTCAAAGTCAAGTAACCTGGTTAACAGATATTATCCACCCATATTACCGCAGCATATATGTAGTCTAGGAGGGGAGATATTTACCCTATTCCTACTGAAAAATAACGTATTAATTTAGTCGTATCGAACAAATTTACATCCGTGAATATACATAGACAGCCAAGTATATTTGTACCCCCTCTAACTCCCTACCACTACCTACAAGTCACGTTAAAATATATAAATAATACAGAGTGGGAGAAAGTCAACGTAACTGTTCCTGAGATGACAAACATTAAAAATCTCACAGTCATTTGACAAGTTGTGTTTTCATGGTATCTCAGCTTACCTACACACTTCAGGTTTTGACAGGTTACACAAAGACTGCCACAAAACAACCTTCCCAACATTGTGAAGCGCAGCAGCCCTGACCAGCACCATGAAGTACCCGGACGTTGCGTCAGTGTTCGACGTTACAACACTTTCCAAGTGCACGTGGATTCGAGCATGTAACTTATCTTTCCATATCTAAGTCAAAAGCAGCTACTTGATAAAGATAGCAGAGTTGTGTGTTTTAGCTAATAGTAACTGACAACTCAGTTAACACACGAGACTTGTCCTAGCTTGCAAACATCTAACCCGCGGTGTCTTTTTCAGTGAAAGACGTCTAAAACTACGTAAAGACATTAAAGTACCACAGAACACAGTTATAAAGGAAGCGAGCTCTTTAAAAGATAAGTTTTATACCTTTTGCTGTAGCTATTCAATCCTGTCCTTCCCAAGGAATTTTAACAACACTGAAATTCACGCGAGATCATAGCAGACTATGATTGAACGTGATCGGAAGAAACCATAATGCAGAAAATACATTTTTTAATTTCGACAGTTTATGTACTATATATGAGAAGTTGAAATTATTATTCTGAATAGTGTCAACGTGGTTAAATTAAGTATGTGTTGTCACCCTAGATAAACGATAGTTTATGCATGATACAGAAAACACTTTACACTACTTGGTTCTGCCCTCCCCGCCCGTGGAGCCTTCCAGAAGTCGCCGGCAGATCCGTGCGGCTTTCAGCTCAGCCACACTCCAGCTTCACATTATAAAAACTCATTATTTTATCTGTTAAACAGTTGTGAAGTGTTCTAATTTGTCGGTCAACATGTCCACGTTGGGGACGCTAGCTTTTGATGAGTATGGGAGACCTTTCATCATCATTAAAGACCAGGACAAGAAGACACGGTTAACGGGCATTGACGCATTGAAGGTACAATGGGCTAGCTAGCGGAACACAAGTGTGGCATGTTGGTTAGCAAGTTGCTAATTTGCCATTAGTTTCATGACGCTGGACACGTAAACTGTTAAGCCGGCGTGATATATGTCAATATTACGGCTTTGTTTTGCAAGCATATACTTAACTGGCATGTCAAAATGTTGGTGCAGTATATTAGCATTAGCTAAAAGATGAGCTAGTTATGCTAACATGAGGCCCATGTGCTTTCTAGGGGTGTTGCTATGTAGCATAGGGCTGTGCCCTACATGGACATTATTGATGCACATCATTTCCATTGTACATTGTACTGAAATATTCTCGCAGATTGCAACTTCTATTGTAACGATGTAACGAGCGAGGGTGAGATCTTATTTAAGATGTAAGCTGACTGTTATGTTTGTGTTTTGCAGTCTCACATTATGGCAGCCAAGGCAGTTGCGTCAACACTTAAAACGTCTTTGGGACCTAATGGTGAGCATAAACCAATGCAGTGCAGCTACAACTGACTTCCTCTCATCTATTGGTCATAATGTTTAATCATTTGGGATGAGTTCTTGGATGCTGAGCTTTTGTGTGGTATGGTGTTATGAATTATAGTTGACCACTGCTAATAAATTTTCTTTCTAATAGAATTGTGACAGCTATTGTAACCCTATTTAAGACATCACACATGTCACTTTTACTGAACCATTTTTACATGTTTGAATCCAGGTCTTGACAAGATGATGGTTGACAGTGATGGAGAAGTGACTGTCACCAACGACGGAGCCACCATTCTCAGCATGATGGACGTGGACCACCAGATTGCCAAGCTTATGGTGGAGCTGTCCAAGTCCCAGGATGATGAGATTGGTGATGGAACCACTGGAGTTGTTGGTACGGGAAGGGGAGATGAGGGGGACCAGGGTGATTTTTATTGGCTGTAAGCCTGGTTTTGTATCTCTGTGCTGAGGTATTCTGGTGGCTCCAGTGTTTGCCTACACAAATTATTAAACAACAATGGTGTGCTACTAGAGAAAGAACATTGTGAGGTTTTTTTAATTCCATCCATTGTCTTAATGCATTGAGGATGTTGGTTTTCTCACACCAAACCTCTGAGCATCCTGCAGCCATGACAGAACAAATAATGTCCATTAGGCACATGCTAAATAAAATTTACATAGCTTACTTGACATCACTGAGATTATTGTAGCTCTTATCAAGACAATGTGCTATCTTCTAATACCTAATTGCTCATTGTCTTGCATTTCCTCCTCCTCAGTGCTGGCTGGGGCTCTGCTTGAGCAGGCAGAGCAGCTGCTGGATCGTGGGATCCACCCCATCAGGATCTCTGACGGTTATGACCAGGCTGCACGCATTGCCATCGAGCAGCTGGACAAAATTGCAGAAACCTTCCCCTGTGATCCCAACAACACAGAACCACTCATTCAGACCGCCATGACAACGCTGGGATCCAAAGTGTGAGTCCTCTAGACACAAGATTGTTGGGTTGAAAGATCTCTTTAGATACTTTATCTTATAGTGTCTCTGTTGTCTTTCAGTATCAACCGGTGCCACAGACAGATGGCAGAGATTGCTGTGAATGCCATCCTCACTGTGGCTGACATGGAGAGGAAGGATGTTGACTTTGAGCTTATCAAGATGGAGGGCAAGGTGGGAGGCAAGCTGGAGGACACACAGCTCATCAAGGGAGTCATAGTTGACAAGGAGTTCAGCCATCCTCAGATGCCCAAGGTATGAGCAAAGCGAAATCTCACTCTCAGAGGATGTTATTGGCAATGGAATCAAATAGTTGGCAGCATATAAGGACAAATTAAATGTGTGTGTCTGACATGTATGTATGATCACAAAACATAGACATAATGTAGGAATTGTTTGTTAGAAAGTAACTGGCAATGTGAATTAAATACTACAAGCATGTATGGAATTAAAACTAGACATAGTGTGAGCTACAACCCATGAGGACACTTGTAGATGCCAAATGCCAAATACCAAATACTAAAAGTTATACTGCATTTTCCTTTTGTTTGACCACTGTAAGATGATAGTGCTAACACCAGTTATTCTTTGTACCCGCGCAGGTTCTGAAAGATGTCAAAATTGCTATCCTCACCTGCCCGTTTGAGCCCCCTAAGCCTAAGACCAAGCATAAGTTAGATGTGACCTCTGTGGAGGACTACAAAGCACTCCAGAAATATGAGAAGGAGAAGTTCGAGGAGATGATCCAACAGGTTACTGCACAGCATTTACACCACTATGACTGAATTCTTAACATCTACACTGGTGCATATGGTTAAGCTTCAAATGTACACTCATATTTCTTTTCTAGGTCAAAAGCAATGGGGCTAACTTGGCCATCTGCCAGTGGGGATTTGATGATGAAGCCAACCACCTTCTGCTGCAGAATGAGCTGCCGGCCGTGCGCTGGGTCGGAGGGCCTGAGATTGAGGTGAGAGAAATTTGTCACATAACTTCCTTCAACAGTCTTACAATAAAATATTTCTACTTGCTTCATCACCTCATTCAGTCATGTATTAAATGAACATATGGCGTTGATGAGCAGAAAGTATACAGTGCAAATTTACTTGGTTTATAGTGTCTAAATGTGCAGTGTCAATTGTGTCCACAGTTGATCGCCATAGCCACAGGAGGGCGCATCGTGCCGAGGTTCTGTGAGCTGACACCAGAGAAGCTTGGCACAGCTGGTTTGGTGAAGGAAATCTCCTTTGGCACAACAAAGGACCACATGCTGGTTATCCAGGAGTGCAAAAACACCAGGGCAGTAACCATTTTCATCCGTGGAGGCAACAAAATGGTAAGCACAGATGGAACTTTGAATACAGTGTAAAGTATCCATTTATATTGCTCTGCCCCTGTTGGTTTACTCTTTTATTTTATCTGTTCATTAATAGATCATTGAAGAGGCCAAGCGTGCTCTCCATGATGCTCTGTGTGTAATTCGCAATCTGGTCAGAGACAACCGTGTTGTGTATGGAGGAGGAGCCTCTGAGATCGCATGTGCCTTGGCAGTCAACCAGGCTGCAGATAAAGTGAGAAGCACTTAAAATGACTTCCTGAATATTTGCTGTTACCATCTGAAGAAAGTATGATGATGCTTATGCTCCCTTCCTTTTTAGTGCCCATCTCTAGAGCAGTATGCCATGAGGTCGTTTGCTGATGCACTAGAGGTAATCCCAATGGCACTGGCTGAGAACAGTGGGCTGAACCCTATCCAGACCATGACAGAGGTCAGAGCCAGGCAGGTCAGAGAGAACAACCCCTTCCTTGGCATCGACTGTCTGCACAACAACACCAATGGTAAGGAATGCAGCGCTATCAAATTTGTACCTTTATTCCAGCTGAGCACCACACAGTCATACTGAATCACTTTTTTGTTTGCTCCTCCACAGACATGAAGCAGCAACATGTGATCGAGACCCTGATTGGCAAGAAGCAGCAGATCTTGCTGGCCACTCAGGTGGTCAAGATGATCCTAAAGATTGACGACATCAGAAGCCAGGGGCAGAGCGAGGACTAGAGCCCTACTGAACACCACGAGGCTCGGCTGTGCTCTAGAACGCGTTAAGATGTGTGTGCTGTTCTAGAGGTTTTAGGCACTTCACAGAGCACCAGGTCCAAACCGCACTGCATTCTGCTATTTATCATTTGATACAAAATGTTCAAGCTGTTATAGTATCTAAAGTCACCATTAAAATGTTGGTCTGTTGAAATTTCCAGACTCTGTAGTTCTGATTTCAAGCTTACAGTGTTGAAACTGACAATACTTGAAAACTTGCAATCTCACATTAGCAAGAGTATACTGCATTAATATGACTTCCACAAAGCCAAAGTACTTTAACCTATGTGGCTCAAGAATTTAATTTCACATTTCATTAAGATTAGAATCACAGTTTCTTGGTATACAAAGGTAGAGGCATCATCCACTTTGAAAGTAAAACCTAAAATGTTTGGGAAACATGAGGAATGTCAACTACCATGTGTAAATTAATAACAATCACCAGCTTGCTCTATGTTGGCCTTCTCTGGTTTTCATCCTGACCATGACAGCTGGTGCAGAAATATGATTAAAGGCACCAGTTGCTACTGTAATTCCACCTGTAACTAACTCCAATCTGCTGGTTCTAACGTCTCATTTACATGTACTTGTTGAGCCAGTTGAGCATGTCCGTTCTGGCTGACTGGATGCTGGGTTTGTCCTCTGGGTTGATGTCCTCCCTCTTGCGGTGGACAAACCCATGAGTCTGACCAGGAAAGATCTTCACCTGGTAGTCCACTTTGCATTTCTCCTTCAACTTTGCTTCAAGGGTGTTCACCTGAACAGCAAAGGGATGTAAACACAGGTTGTTGGTGGTTACATGACAGAGATCCAGGCATTTTGAAATGAATATCGGCAAAATATTTCATTGCTGGTGTATTTAAACAAATTAGAGGTATGTTTACTTGGTGCTCAAGTACCAGGACAAGGCATTGGGCAGGTTACACAGTTACCTGGTCAAGTGGGATAACCTCATCTTTCTCCCCAAAAATGAACAGTGTGGGACTCTTCAGCTCATACCTGTCCTCCGTCTGGCGGATGATCCCTGCACAGCATCACATAAGCCCATCACAAAACTATACTGCACGCTCTTCTCTTTGCTCACATGGTGAATTAACTACCTTAAAGCAACGACATACCATAGACTGACACTCCAGCTTTGACCTCTGGATACCACAAGGCCAGGTAATGTGTGGCAACCCCTCCCCAGCAGAAACCCACTGCTCCAATGCGTTTGGCCCCGCACTGCTCCTTCAGGAACCTCAGCACTGCATCCACCTCTCTGGTCAGAAGGTTTTATAATGGTCAACACTCAAATACAGAGAGGGAATAAGGTTTGTGAATGAATATTTACATATCAGCAATCACCCCACTTAATGACCTTAATGGTTCCAACTCTCAATTGGGACATCAGCTGCTAAATAAACTAAGAAAATGTTCAGTTACTTGTTTATATTGGTTGGCTTTTTGTCTTCAAGCCATTCCTGAAATGTGGACCAGTCATGTGATGGACTCCATGGCTCTTTTCCAACATAGAAGTCTGGACAAACAGCACTGCTCAGAGCAAAACAATAGCAGAAGAAATCACTGTTATTGATCAGACTTATCATATAGTCTATATACTCTATATACCGTATGTCCTGAATTAGCTTTTAGGAGCACACATACTGTATGATTATCACTATGCACCCTCTCTGATACATTGATTTTTACATACATGTATCCATTGGCAGCCAGCATGTCAGCCATGTATCTGGTGTTGGGAAGCTGCCAACCATAGATGTCCTGTATGACAATAATGGCCTTGTCAGACGCAGTGGATGGCTTGACTACATAAGCTTTAGTGTGCTCTATCTCAACCTCTTGGCCGAGCCCTCCATACTCCATCCGATCGCCAATATCACAGGGGCACGGGTTGGCTTCATTTGCCATCTGGAAGACAGACATACACACAGAGACAGAGAGAAAGTAAGCGACAAAGTGGAGAGAGCAGGGGTGGATTTTAACATGCAGCAAAGTGAAAGTATGTTTGACCTGTGCGCAGGTCTGGGAGTCATTTGTCTATTGTCTATGATTATATAAAAGTATTTGCGCAACACAGTGACAAAGCATTTCGCACAAATGACTCTATAACCTTTTCTTTCCTCCTCTCAGCCTCAAAGGATTTCAACGTCGGATTTGCATGCGTAAGTCAGTTTGCACAGATCGCAGACATACCGTATTGCTTTCCGATAAGACAGGAAACAAATGGCGGTGTTTATTAAGGCTCTAAAGTTGCAGACAGAGTCCAGTAAGTCGGGAATTGTAAAGCTCACGTCAAACAGCTAAGCAAACAATGAAATTCCAGCCATGACCTTCAAAATAAAAGCGGTAAATTTCTACTTCCCAAATTTTCTGAATACTCCACACAAAGAGCACGTGGATGGTGGACTAAACAATAAGAAAACTAGATTGAACATCTGTAGATGGCTTGAAAAGCTGTGTCTTGACTGATTGATTGAATGACACTGAAATGTTGATAATGTTTTCTAACAGTATTTAATTATTGTCAGAAAAACCCTGCTTAACAGGGTGGACCAAAAACAGATGAGCAATGATTAGTGATAAGTTATTTTAACTATCAATTTTCTGAATAAACCAAGGATTTATATAAAATGTTGTCATATCATATCATTAAGCAATCAACAATACAAATTTATTTAGGATAATGTTGTGCCTTCAGACACTGAGCAGATGTCCTGGTACTTCATATGGCAGAGGTGGGTGCTCATGGCCTGCTGCTTTCATGGTCCCTTTATGGCTGTCAACAAGAGCATCTAAGAATAAAACAGATAAAAGTATACCATCCTAAGTAGCTCTACCACTGTGCCTGTGTGTGTGCATGTGTGTGTGTGTGTGTGTGTGTGTGTGTGTGTGTGTGTGTGTGTGTGTGTGTGTGTGTGTGATGGACAGTATATGTGGTAAACAGATTTGCATTGCAAGACTGATAGTTCTTGAGATATTACTGTCTTAATCAAACTTCAGTATAATTAAGGTACTAATACTACTACTAATACTAGTGACACAGCATCTTAAGAAAATAAATATCCTTTGCTGGCATCGAAATACCATCAACTGTGGTAAATTTGTACTGATAATTTAAATTTTGATCTTGAATGCAGCAGCTTGTATTCAGTTTAAATCAACCTCTAAACAGGGTGTCATTTTGTTTTCTGTCTGTATGTGGTTTTAAAATGAACTCCTGCTGCTACACAGACCCTCAGAGATACAACTCTGCGCTTCTGAGATGCCCAAGTAAGGTAGGGTTGAGGTACTGATTACCAAGTGTAAGACCTTCAGAAAAACAGCCTCAGAGTTTTGTAAATTACTTAACTAACCTTAATCTTCCATCGCAGCTTACCCTCAGGCGCACCTCTTAAAAGGCACCGCTGGGATTCGAACCCAGGATCTCCTGTTTACTAGACAGGCGCTTTAACCAACTAAGCCACGGCGCCGCTGGTGCGTGGGGTCGGTAGGGTGGTAGCAGTTCGTGCCCTGCCACACTCTGTGTTCAATTACAAATTATGAATGTCTCGATTAATCTGTTTACTTTGGTTTTCCCAACGAGGCTCATTACCAACGTTGCTCTGTCTTTTTTACATTGTCCCTGTGGCTAAGTAGATTATTATGTTTTTTTTTAATCCCCATCTGTTTAATAGCAGCTTTTTGTGTGTTTTATGAAACATGTAACAACAGCCTATTGCGCTAACACATTTAAACAAAAAGCTGTTAATAGACTCACCACTTTCATATTATTTCACCAAAAAATAAAAAAATAAAAATAAAAATGAAATAATCGTTTTACATGACTAGTAAACATGGTTAAGGAGTAATTTATTGATAGCAAAATAAAGTAGCACCTGGCAATAAATTGCCAAACGGAAGAAACACATTGTAGTTTCAAAAAAAATGTACATATTATTCCAAATTGAGGGTAACAATCCTAAGAATATGATTTGTTATTGTAATTAATACCCAAACTAAGAAATCAATTTCCTACAAGATGGATCCCACCAGTCAAACTTTTGATCCACATCTACTCTGTCAATCACAGGTGCAAGTCAATCGTTATGTAAAAAGATTGTTGGTTCAGGTAACATCCTGCAGACGTCGCTGTTCAACACAGGCTACATGGATATTTTGTTATCCATAATGTACTCAATTTCTGGAAATGACGGTGAGGAAAAGCGAAATTAAAGAGCATTTCTCCCAATGTAGATACACATCAATATTTTGACTGTGTTTATAAACGAACCTCTAATGGTTTGGCATTCAAAAATTAATATAATTTTTAGTTTGTCCTTCACTAACCACGTGACGGTTGTTGTGGAAGTTTCCCCTGCCGTAAAACTTGAACCGATGTGGTAAAGCAGGATTGTTGTGACAGGAGCTAGCAGCAGCAGTGACGTTAGCGCATGCATTAGGGAGCTTAGTTAGCCATTTGTCTACCAGGTCCAAACTGTCATTTCAGCAACACGGAGAATGTAACGATTGTCACGTTTGTTCTTTTACATCAAAAAAGACACGGTAAAAATAAAATCGTTTGTCTAGCGACGAACACAGACTGGATGCAAAAGGACACGACTTAGCAAGCGCCAGTGGTCAGCCTGTGGGGAAACCATTTTATGATTGTCAATGCATCCGACACATAAGGATACACTCGTCTCGCTAGCTTAACTTAGCTAGCTAAACCATATCGTATGTGTCGTGGATGGGTTCACTGAACAAGGTACTCCTGGAAGAAACGGTGACTGGTGCTTAACGAACAACATGGATACTGCCGAAGAAGGTAAGTAATCGAGGAAGTGTTTCAGTTGCTTCCCCAGCTGGGGTTAACTGGCGTTAGCTTCGCGAGTGCATCACCGGGTCTGCTGCTGACCTGGCCTGCTAGTGGTTGACTTAGCAGAATAGCACGACTTGATAGCCTGTCAGAGTAGTGAGGTTAATTCAGGAAGACGGGAGAAGACTGCTAAATGATGTTTATATGCAGCCGCGCTCAATATAAGAGCATATTGTGAAGCTGCAGTGTAGTAGAGAGCGTAGAAAGAACCAGAAGTCACTGGTGATGTCATCAGTCTCCTGATGTATGGTCATATAGATAAGCGAAGTTTCTCGTGTAACTCACTAAAATGTGTGTACTTTGCTTACCAAAGTGTCAAACATTAGCAATTATTTGCTAATATATTAGATTACTCCATCCAAAAGGCACCTGTCTAGTAACACACCCCAGTTCCCCCACCCGCTGTCTGCACATCTCTCTTGTGCTTGGCTTTGGCGATGGCTGTCATAGACTCACATTACGTGTGTGTGTGTGTGTGTGTGTGTGTGTGTGTGTGTGTGTGTGTGTGTGTGTGTGTGTGCGTGCAGCGGATATTTGTCGTGTGTGCCGCTCTGAGGGGACCCCAGACAAACCCCTGTACCACCCCTGTGTCTGCACTGGCAGTATCAAGTTTATCCACCAGGAATGGTAAGTGCATTTGGCTGACTCTTCCCCTCTGACACCTGTCATTATTGTGACTTTGCGCCAACCCCCCTTTTCTCTCCAGAGTCCCACTCCCACCAGAAAGCTTTTCCCCCTATTTATTATATATTTACATGGGCACAGACAAGACTGTTGACACTGATGTGAGTAATTTGGCGGAGGCTGGACATTGCGTGAACTTTTTGCATTAGTCACTCCAAAACCCAGTTCACTGTAACTTCACTCGTACTTTCTGATGGTGTTACTCAACCTAACAGTGTGTCACATGCATGTGTTGCAATTGATTATTGGTAAAAGAACACAGAATAATGTTTCCTACATTTCTAACAGTTCTATCCACCATAGTTACTCCTATCCTGGCTCTATGCACATGAGCACAATGTCCTTAGGAAACCCAACCAAGAGAATGTATAGTTAAAAGAAATCCTTGTTACTTTGATTATTTTTAATCTTAAAGTCTAAAAAAAGAAACCAGGATATGTGCTTACATGGGTGTTTCCCTAATTAGATTACTGATTAAACAGGGTTATAATCAGATTACAACAGTATACAGTACAAATACTCTCACTGGATTTGTAAATCCAATGTAATCTGGAAACAAGAATTTCAAGGTGATTGTTAAGAAATTTTATTACATGGGGTACAGGTTGTGTACCATTTTTCATTCCTAAAGTCCTGGTTTGGTGATAAATGTGATACAATAATCATGAAAGGGATGCAGAACAGGTTCTTCCTCTATGACATCCAGCTCCTGCTGGTACTTTGGAGATTGTGCTGTGTTCTCATCTGTCCGGTGTGAGCATCACTGGTTACAAGAGCATCAGGTGGATGGATATCCCCAGGCAGAAGCAAAGGCTAGACCTGGATTGTTCTGCGGTAACTGTTGAACCCTTGTCTGTATCCATACTCATTTACTGTCCCACAGAGTTATGAATAACAGCCTATTGTGTCTGGATTGAAGTGCTCAGTTTATGGAATGTTAAACTTAGCTGTGCTCATCATATTTCATTTTGATTTCCTCATAAAGTAAATATAAAATACAAACAAAACTCAACAATTCTCAGATAGCAGACAAACAGTTTATTTACTATCCAGAGTGCCACTGTCAGCGATGTATCAAACTAAATGTGGACATGACTTGCTCCACACAGTTGCATCCTTTGTGACAATCCATGTGGGAATCAACTCAAGCAGATCTCATTTTTAAATGAGCTAGAGGCTATATCTTTACCAGTCATTCAAGGTCAGCGTTTTTACCAATTATGAAATGTGAAATACACTACCAGTCAAAAAGTTTTACGTAATGTAATATCTTAGTGTAGTCTGAAATTAAAGCATGGAATAAATAACTCATAAAGATTAAAAAAGGAGTCACGAAATCTTAAATCCTAAATGTGATAAATATTCATTCCGCAGACATACACGCTTGTGACGTTCTTTCTACAGTAGAAATGAACATTGCTTATAAAGTTCCAACACAGTTGCAGAAGTTCGCACAATTGTGTTGCACTTTTAGATTGTTTTGTTTTCACCCTCTGTCCAGTCCCAGACCAGCCCAGTGGGGGTTAAGTCTGGAAGACTGTGCTGGTCTTCTGTCATTTGAAGCCTGATGTCTAGCTATTTTCCTCTAATGTTTTGGGTCATTATTTTGCTTTAGGATGAATCCCAGCCAGTCTATTCCCTTGTTACTTAAACTTTTCTCCCCCTTCTGATAGCATTATACAGTACTCTTTCCTGCAGTATTGTCCTAATAATGCATCAGAGATTTTAGTAACACTACCTTTGTACAGGCAGGGTTTGTAAGTAATCAGCAAAAGTTGGGTCACCTGTAGAAACTTCCAAACTTAATTTACTTCCATTGCTGCAGGAAAACCGTAAATTAACCCTGAATAAGGCCTGTGTCCATGAAATTTATAAGATTGTATCTTATGTATGTATCTTATATATCAGACAGGTGATTGTGAGGTATTCAACAAATGACTACTTTCACAGCAGATCAGATGCAACTTTTCTTAGGTCAACCACAAAGAAATAAGTGTGCTCTCTAACTGGTGATCACACTTGCATAGTTGTGGTACTGCAATAAAGCTTTTTCATAAGGGAACACAGATGGAATCTTGAATGATGTAAGTTAAGTTGAATTGAAACCAAAGTAATAACCATGGTCCATGTAGGTCTGATGATGCAGTTCTTTAATGCCGTCATATGTGTCGGTAATGACCCCCTTACATAACCCAGTTGTTAATCCCAGGGTCTAGCCTATCTCACAGAAATCTGGGATGGTTTTATTGTGGACAACATACAAGCAGAAATCAGCTCAGAAACAGCTGACACATCTTTTTTTGTTAGATGTGAATCAGAGAGTGTGTGTTTTACCATGACATGATTTGTGCTCATAGTCAGTGTCATTTGGGTCCAGGGTCATGTAGAGGTCATAAGAGCTGAGTTTACATCCTTATCATTGCCATATCCTTGTGTAGTCACAGCAGTGGTAGCCATGAAAAAGCACATGCATGAGGTTGTTGATTTCGGTTCTTTTCACATTATGAATTTTCCTTTACAGTTTGGTCCAGTGGCTGAAGCACAGCAGGAAGGAGTACTGTGAATTATGCAAGCACAGATTTGCCTTCACGCCAAGTAAGTTTGTGGCATTGATGGATCATCTACTTTAATATATTAAACAGCCTCGAGTTTCACAAACTAGCCTTACAGATGGAGCTATATGGTTCTTTTTTTGTACCAGTCCCTTTTACATGTGACCATCTCATTTGTTAAGACTTATTTCTTTGTTAAAACAGAATTTAGCATAAAATAAATAACTTCCAGTACTGTAAACAGAAAATTACCACACAGAAAAGATTATTTGAATGTCTCAAGTTCACCTTTTCCCCTTTTTCCACTTCCAGTCTACTCCCCAGATATGCCCTCACGTCTGCCCATACAGGACATATGTGCCGGCCTGCTGACCAGTGTGGGCACAGCCATCCGCTACTGGTTCCATTACACACTGGTGGCCTTTGCATGGCTCGGGGTGGTTCCTCTCACTGCATGTAAGTAATGCACACAAAAAAACCTATTGTGTACTCAGTGCCACAAGGATTACCTCCCAAATATTGTATTACACCTTTCTTTCAACTCGTGTGCTGTGTCATTGTAACAGGTTTTATCTGGTTGCAGCTAATCTGCAGCTTGGTTTATAGATTTGAAAGTAGATACTCATTATACTGAGTGTTGACTCCTTAAGTGTAACTTCATATCTGCTGTTCTGTCCTGGTGTGCGTGTACACAGATGTAGACACTTACACAGTTCCTTTTTCTGGAGCACATAATGCAAATATTGATGAAGTGACTATGATGTAAACTTTACATATTAGCTCATGTTTATGGTCAAACACGATCAAGAGAATTACAGCTGTAATACCATTACATAACAGGCTACGCTGTGTGTGTTCCAAACTATATAAATCCCCCTCAGTTCTCAGTGTAAAGAACGTAGGTTAGATCTATTCAGTTCTCATACATTATGTAAGTTGTTTCTGTGCAGATTGTTTTGAGCATTTAAAACTTGTTGTCCATATACAGAATGACGCTAATATTTTTATCTGGTTTCTTTGTCTCAGGTCGCATCTACAAGTGTCTGTTTACTGGCTCTGTGAGCTCACTTTTGACGCTGCCATTGGACATGCTCTCTACGTGAGTAATGATACCAGTAGTCTCAAGCATTACACACAAAAGCATTATGTTAAAATTAATATAAGCTAGTGTGTTCTACTTGTTTATTCTCCTCATGTCCCTGTAGTTTTCCATTTCAGTGTTTTTGTGCCTTCATATATGTGTTCATGTTTGTGTTCCTGCAGAGAGAACCTGCTTGCAGATTGTCTTCAGGGTTGCTTCGTCGTCACCTGCACCCTGTGCGCGTTTATCAGTCTTGTGTGGCTCAGAGAACAGATAGTCCACGGTGGCGCTCCCCAGTGGTTAGAGCAGCACCAGCCGCCACCACCTAATGCTGCTGGACAAGCCAATGAGGTGCATTGCTTGACTGATTGCCAATAAGCCAAAGTAATTCCTTTAATTTAAAAAAAAGAAATGGGAAAGCATTAAAAATAAGAAAGGTTCAGTCTGAGAGTAAGTGCATGTTAGTCAGTTCTTTTAGCCAGATAATAAACATACCAAGAGACGTCTACTCTGCATTATCCTGCCTTGACACATGTACTTGTACACTCAATCTCAGGCACAAGCTGCAGGTCAGGGAGCAGCTGATGAGCCCCCTGCAGCCCAGCCAGCCCCTGCTGATCCCCCAGCCCAGAACGAAGCAGAGCCTGAGCCACCCGATGTCCCCCCAGACCAAGGTGATGACCCGGAGCTGGAGGAAGAAGAGGGAGCAGCTGCTGAAGATGCAGATCCCAACAATGGAGCACAAGGTTATAATATGTTATTGTGAAATTAAACATTGATGTAAATTATCAGTATCAGAGTTTAGCTAGTTTAGTTTCGGTGTAGCAAATTCTAAAGACCACTGCAACATCTTTATGCAACAGAAAACAACAGGTTAATGGAAATACAGTCTTCATTTTGATAAACACTAGAGCCAACAGTGCCACTGGCATTAGAGCATACAAATGGTTTCCACAATGGTCCCATTTGGTAGCAATTTGCCATCATAATTAATTTGAGAATGATATAATGACATGTCAAAATGCTACCCGTAGCACTCATATTGCACTTATTTGTTTTGTATTACTGTGGTTAATGGACTGATCTTGCAGCAGGCCGGGCGAAAAAGGGCTGATAATGAATTGTGATTGTATTACACATTATTCTATTATAGCTGTGGCATGTCACTACAGCTAAATGAATATAATGGAAAAGTCTCAGAATAGACAGCTAACTGATTTGCCCAGCACAACATTAATAATGTAACAGCAACATTGGTAAGAAATATTTTTCTGCCTTTGTGCTAAAAGCCATCTGAAAAACATCTAACCAAACACAATAAAGGGTTTCCTGCCTTAACACTGTGCACTGTACTGCAGTTGTCTTCTAACAAGCAGGGAGATACAGCTAGAAATTGTTTTAACACCGGTATCGAATTAGATGGGATCACTCTTATGCTGTTTATATAAATACTTTTGAAGTTGCTGACTGTTTTGAATGTATTGCATTTCAAGCTGATATCTGTCTCTGTAGATGACATGAATTGGAATGCTTTGGAGTGGGACAGAGCAGCAGAGGAACTCACCTGGGAAAGGGTAATTCATTCTATTAACAATAACCAAACACCCCCACCCTAATAAACACAAAACTCTATGGATAACTTTGCCATCTGTGTTATTCATCCTTGCACATGAAACACTAACAATCCTTCAATTTCCCTTTTAGATGCTTGGCCTGGATGGTTCACTGGTATTTTTGGTAAGTCTTTATATCCATAATTGCTATTTATGTTTTCTACACTAAGAATATTTTGTATTAGGACTGTGTAAAAGGTCAAAATCTTACCACTTAATTACTGTGTCTTTGTCTTGTAGGAGCATGTGTTTTGGGTAGTTTCTCTTAACACACTCTTCATCCTGGTCTTTGGTGAGTAGAAACAAGGCTGTTTCATGCACCACAGACCTAAACTGTTATTTATTATCTAATTCTAGCAGTGATGTTTACAAGCTCCAATGGGAAAATGGCTTCTCTTTTGTTTCCTTCATTCAGCATTTTGTCCTTACCACATTGGGCACTTCTCTGTTGTTGGCCTTGGCTTTGAAGAATATGTGAGTAGCTGTTTTTTTATCAATTACATAATGCAACAATGTATCTAATGAATTATACTTTTAATGTATTGACTACTGCTTTGTACTTTTTCTTCAGGTTCAAGCCTCCCATTTCGAGGGCTTAATCACAACAATTGTGGGCTACATACTGTTGGCCATGACGCTCATCCTCTGTCATGTATCCTTCCACCCAACAAACAGTCAATGTCCTGTACTCTACTGAAATGTAAAACCTGAGGCAAACAGAATGCCATTGGCTGTAGTCTCACAATATTGCAGGACTAGACATTGCATGATTTATTCTGTTAGGTCAGTGCAGATGTAAGTGTTTAGGTTTGTGTGTGTGTGTGGTGCCAGTGTTGATCCTTAATGGCTGTCTCAGGGACTGGCCGCTCTGGTCAGGTTCCAGCGCTCCCGGCGTCTCCTGGGAGTCTGCTACATTGTTGTCAAGGTAACAATAGCTCTAAGTGCATTTCTGCTTTGTGTAACTCGCGTAAGCACCATCCTTGGTCAAAATAACACACAAGTATTCACTTACTGAGATTTACTACCTGAACAAAACACTGAATTACATTTTATTTTCAGTCATACACAGAAGCTCAGGGACAGAAACAATTTATTACAGTATGACCCAGAAATAATGAGATAAATGGCTAATATACCTACAGGAGTAGGATCACCTTCTCTATTTAAAATTTCCCTGCATTAACAATCACACACAAGAGCAGTCCTTTAGTACTAGTGAATTTCCCACAAGTGGGATAAATAAAGTCTATCTTATCTTAGTATCATGATGTTTCTTACAATAACTCCCTAAAACTGAATGAGAAAAAAGTGTCACATTGCTGTATTGCAACACCTTTTATAGATTTTTTACATTTTCATTTTATCTACATATGGTGTAAACTGTTACTGAGACATGTTTCTCTTTCTATCACAGGTCTCACTGCTGGTTGTTGTGGAGATTGGTGTGTTTCCACTCATCTGTGGCTGGTGGCTTGACATCTGCTCTTTGGTAAGACTCCTTATTCTGATTTTCATTATGTCTCTGTTACTCTGTTAATGATCTCATGCCTCTTGTTTATGAAAGTCCCAGCCCCACTCATTTGTCTGCATTTTTATTTAAGTGGTGCAAATTAGATTTGGAACCAAACTTTTAACTGTTATCGTGTTAGCTGGAAAGGTCGGGCTTTTTTGTTTCTCATTGTTGACTGGTGTAGTAACAGATACAGTCCTGTATTTTATAATGAGAAATAGTTTCTTGAAATAGTATCCATGTTTTCTCCTAGCTTTAAATGATTCCTCCTCCAGAGTCAGTGACAGCAAGTCTCATTTTCTGAATTTGTCTATCCTGGTGTAATTTTAGCAGAGGCTTCATCTATGTTGATTTGCTAAAATGAGAGTAGTGTTGCCTATCCTGTAGAGGTGTCTGTCACACAGCCATTGAAGTAGCTTTTAACAAGGTTGCGTTGTGGTTCTCACTGTCCTCATCTGTTAGCCTCTGTGTCTCAGTTTGCACTCTTTGACGCTAACTGGCACAGTGTCAGAAAACCAAGTCCCTCTCCACCTCCAGCTGCCACCCGAGCTTGCCACCTTTGCTTCTCATTGTAAATCAGTGGGTATGTTTTCCCGAGCATGTCCCGAGCCACTCAACCCGCCTCAGAGCAAGTGGAGCAGCTTTCACAGCAGACGGGAACCACATCCCTCCTGCTCTGCAGCTGTTTACCTTCGCAAAAGAATCTTAATTGGCCTGAAAATGAACCATGTGGAATAAGCTATCTTTATGGTTTCAGTTTGTCCCACAAATTCAAAGGAGCCTCTGATAACGAAAAGCTAGTTTGGTCTCTGCTGCAATGCTGTTTTTAGAAGTGAATGAAATTAATACAAACAACAGCACTCACTTAAATGAATAATACCAATCTTGAGAAAATGTGTGTTTGTGATTTAAATCTGTTAAGCATACAGCATGTGCAAAAGTTATTCATAACACATTTTGTCATCCAGCCAACTGTGCACTCATTGGACAAAGACAAGTAATTAGAAAACATGGTTTTAGAAGTGACGCAGAATTTTAAATTCTGTTTTCTGCATCCTGCAGGAGATGTTTGATGCCTCCCTGAAAGACAGAGAGTTGAGTTTTAAATCAGCCCCAGGTACCACCATGTTCCTGCACTGGCTTGTGGGAATGGTTTACGTCTTCTACTTTGCTTCTTTCATCCTCCTACTGAGAGAGGTAAGATGGCAAAATGTTTAACATTTGTTTTCTTATGTAAGTGATTTTACTTCAGGCATATTTTTGTATGGTTACAAAATAAAATCACAGTTTTAAGAAAATTGTACATTGACTTCTTGATTGTCCATTAGGTGCTGAGGCCTGGAGTGCTGTGGTTTCTGAGAAACCTCAATGACCCAGATTTTAATCCGGTGCAGGAGATGATTCACCTGCCCATCTACAGACACCTGCGGCGGTTCATCCTGTCTGTGGTGGTGTTCGGTTCTATCGTGTTGCTCATGTTGTGGCTGCCCATCAGGCTGATTAAACTACTGCTGCCCACTTTCCTCCCATACAACGTCATGCTCTACAGGTAACCACAGTCACACACAATTGTAGGTCACTTAGCAATAATTGGTGTGAAAGCTGCTGCTTTGCCTTTCTGAAAATGGTGTTTAAAACCACTTCCTCTTCAGGCCAGTTGGCCACAGCATCTTGTTGCAGCACATCTTGAGCTTAAAAGGTACTGGCCATACTGCCAACATGACATGACATGACTGATCAAAAACAGGAGTTGTAGTGACTTTTGAATGTCCGCTGTTAAGAGAGAAAACAAGTACTCAGAAGGCTGATTTTGTCAGATCATCTGAGAACAGAAATCTTAAGCACAGGAACAGTTCTGTGCCACAATGTAGTACATGTACTGGCACACACTGTTGAAATGTCTTTTTCTGACCCTGTCCACCTGTTTCCCTTCAGTGACGCCCCAGTCAGCGAGCTGTCTTTGGAGCTATTATTACTTCAGGTTGTGCTGCCTGCTCTACTGGAGCAGGGACACACTCGCCAGTGGCTTAAAGGCCTGGTCAGAGCCTGGACAGTCAGTGCTGGATATTTACTGTAAGTCAAATCAATGTAAAAATAATAATAAAAATTCATATTGGCTGTCTGTAATTGACCGTCCGCTTTCCTTTGCCTCCGCAGAGACCTCCACTCCTACCTCCTTGGGGAGCAAGAGGACAACGATGCCAACCAGCCTGTAAACAACAACAATAATAATAACCCTCCCCCTGGTCACCATAACAACAATAACAACCCTGCCCCAGCTGTTGGGGAGGGGTTACATGCAGCCCACCAGGCCATCCTGCAACAAGGGGGACCAGTGGGTTTCCAGCCCTACCACCGACCCCTTCGCTTCCCATTCAGGGTGAGACAGTCCCATGGTTTTGAACATTTATCATTGCAGTTTCATGGGCAGGGTCTGTGCCTCTGCACTTTTTTGATATTCAGAAATTTTGGTTTGCATGTGTATTACAAGCTGCATTTCACCAGGTCAGTTTTAGTAAGATGGTGAAAAAGCTACAACTGGCACCACAAGCTTTCCATGCAAGTGCAAATTCAGTTACATGTTTTACAAAGGCTGCTGGAAATAGGCAACACCCTCTTAATTTATAGCTACCCTGACATTCAAGGGTATGCTTGCAGCCAGCAGGGATGCAGAGTTAACATTATTCTCTTTCAGCAATAATGTACAAACTGACATTCATTTGAGTATGTTATTATTAAGCATAACTGACTATAAAACGGAAAGGGTGGGCTTTTCTTCTGTTCTCTCTTGTTTTATTTTAAAAAAAAAACTACCTGGTATTTGTGGTTGCCCACACAAATGTTGAAATGTGACAACGCCCTAGGCTGTACAACTCAACTCTGTTATTCTACTGCTCCCTTTAAAGTCAAAGGCCTTGATCTCCATGTGCACTGTTGTAATTATCTAACATGTTACAGCTGTAGTTTAGGAAATACAGGATATACATATTTCTGCAGTGTGAGCAGAGGATGGAGAGTCATAATCTGCCATGTCCATGTTTGATTACTGCCCTTATTCTTTATTCTAAAACATCTGTCCTCTTTTCCTCAGATTGTGTTGCTGATTGCATTCATGTGCATCACTCTGCTGGTGGCTAGTCTGGTGTGTCTAACCCTACCAGGTAAAATGTGTTTCTACTCTGTAGACCCACACCCAATCCATAATTGTGGGGTGTATGTATGGATACGCATGTCTCTGCTGTGTAAACAGTTCTGTTTTAAGCTCAAGCAGTGATTCACTTCTTCTTCAGTTAGAACTGAGGATCACTGTAAAGTTGGAAACAGCGTGGTCATGTACATTGTGTTTTGTCACATGTGTTTCAGTGTTCACCGGACGTTGGCTGATGTCCTTCTGGACAGGAAACTCCAAAATCCATGAGCTGTACACAGCAGCATGTGGTCTGTATGTCTGCTGGCTGTCTATCCGTGGAGTCACTGTGCTGCTGGCCTGGATGCCCCAGGGACGCACCGTCATCTTACACAAAGTCCAGGAGTGGACACTCATGGTGAGTATCAGTGAGCAGCCTCCGATGTTGGAAAACACCAAAAATGGGCAGCAGAGTGGTGCTGTGATTATTTGTTTGCGTTCCAGCCCTTATATTGTCTACACCTGCAGTGTTTTTGTTAACTGGTTGGTTGCTTATTATGTGCCTATTAGTCAATGTCCTAAATTTGCCCACAAATTAGCAACATCCTGAGTTTGTAGCTTCTACTCAAGTCTTAAACTGCGGTAGTTTTGTCCCATGACAGAAGAAGTTGTCATCAACTTCCATCCAGTTATGTTAATTTTACATCCTCTTTGTTTTTGCAGATCCTGAAGACCCTGGTTGTAGCTCTGCTGGTCGCTGGAGTCATCCCGTTGCTACTGGGTCTGCTGTTTGAACTAGTTATTGTGGCACCACTCAGGGTACCCCTGGACCAAACACCTCTCTTCTACCCCTGGCAGGTATGATTGTCTGTGTTGTCTTTCCTTCCCTCGTCTTACAGACTTCATTCGAGTGGTTCATTGTTGTGTGGGTATTGTGTTGTAATTGTCCTTTTACCCTGTTCGTCGTTTGTATTCCTTAACATTGTCACACAATTTCCATGTTATATATCTGTATCTATACTCATCCAGTCATCTTTGTTACCTTCAGGACTGGGCTCTTGGAGTGCTCCATGCCAAAATCATTGCTGCCATCACTCTCATGGGCCCTCAGTGGTGGCTGAAGACTGTTATTGAGCAGGTGGGTTTTAGATGGATATTAAACCTGAACGCTGTGATTTTACTAAACATTTAATGACTTTATGGTGCTCTTTACTCTTCATTCTATCAAGTATTCACTACTTAGCCGTTAGTGTTTAGATTTCAATCTCTTGATTAGAAAAAAAATACATGAATAACATCTTGACTATGATGTGGTTCTACACCACAGTTCATTTTATTCATAGTATAGAAGAAGAGCAGCAGTGTAATTGAGTGGGGTAGTTTGTCCTTCAATTTGAGAACATGTTTTGATGCTACTATATCACACATGTAGCCTTAATACAGTAGATCCTACCACATAAATGTCTGCTGTTTTGAAGCTCAAAGCAGGGAATTCTTTTCTATTCTTTGTATTGTTAATTAGATATATAATAAGTCCAAAAATGTCTCCCCTAGGTTTATGCAAATGGAATTCGCAACATTGATCTCCAATTCATCATCCGTAAACTGGCAGCTCCAGTCATCTCAGTCCTGCTGCTGTCCTTGTGCGTGCCGTATGTGATCGCTGCGGGGGTGGTGCCGGCTGTAGGTGAGTGCCTGAGCACGTGTACATGGCGTTTAGTAAGAAATGTATTTGTTTTAACCTTTCATTGTCTCTGTTGGTTTAATTTCACCTATTCAATTTGACATATTTCAGACCAAAACAAGAGCACCACACTTACATTTACCAGTAAATGCATTTTCTAAGCTAAGTAATATACGCAACCTCAGCTGCAAAGGAAGTGAAATAAAGCAGTGACCTCATCTTAAAACAGTCCATTTAGAGCACCTATAGAGAGTCATCCCTTTTTTACTCTGGTTATTAAGATGATTCCAGATGTCTGTTTCAGCGACTACAGTGTCATCTAATGGGAGGTTCACTGAAAGTTTATAACTGAAGTGCATTGCTTTTGCAGGAGTGACCCCAGAGATGGAGATTCTGATGCAGAGGAGAATCTACCCTTTCCTCTTGATGGTGGTCTCGCTTATCGGCATCCTGTCCTTCCAGATCCGACAGTTTAAACGCCTTTATGAACACATCAAGAACGACAAGTAAGGACTTTCTTGTGTTAGACCCAACAACAAAAAAGTATGATTTTATGATTAGTGAAGAAGAGTTTGTTGTGTCCAGCAGTAACAGTCGGCCTTTTAATGCATGCAACACTGAGTATGGTAATTTTAAATCCAGTTGCCAAGGCTGTTAATTACAGGGTGTCAGTCAAGTGCTGAAAAGTCTGAGAATACAAAACTCATAGTATTAATATTGTGATAATCTCTGTCTTTGCAGGTACCTGGTTGGCCAGAGGCTTGTCAACTACGAACGGAAAGCTGGAAGAGCGAGCTCAGTCCCCCCCCCCAACCCCGTTGCGGAATAGATTTTTGTGTCACACGTCGCCACATTTTTGCACCTGTTGCGTACAAGCCCCCACACCCTTTTTTTTTTTTTTTTTTTTTTTTTTTTTGATTTTCAACAACCAAAATCCTTTTGAATCTCCTGTGGATCTTGGTGGATTTGATGGATGTCGTTCAATTTGCTCGAATTCCCTTTCACGCCCATCAAAGGTGGGATGGGAAAAATGTATTATAATCATGGGACAGCTGAGGAAATCCCCTCTGACAAACGGAGTGAGCAGGAGGGTGAGGGGTAGAGGTTTGATTTAAAGCTCAACATCTCTATTGTCATTCATGCCTTGCTTTGTAAAGTGCTGCCTGATAATTGTACATGTGTAAATACTTTGAACGCAGACTTTGTCTTACAAAAAAAAAAAAAAGCGATACAGATTAATGCAATGACCATTGTACATCTTAAAAGTGTATGTATAATTTATTAAATCAAACTGACAATTTATCTTTTTTGTTGCGCATTTTGTCAAGACAATGTATGTGTGTTGTTGTTATGTAAAGCTTGATTTAGATCAGTTATTGCACAATTTTGCCAGTGGAGGTGTGAAGATATCCCATATGGAAGCATGATCAATACATGACCGGGGGTGGTGTTATCGCCTCATCCTTTGGTATGAGCGGAGAATTTAGCACAATTCCAAATTTCTCTGCCAGAATAACAGGGATCTCTTCATCTTTAAGTTCCCTGGTTGTGGTTTCCAAAGTTTTCCCAGTTCCTGCAGTGGGAAATGTGGTGGTGATCAGTCTGTGGCCAATGTAGGTCAGCCTGCCATCTGGTTTTAAAATGGTGCAGAGGGACTTGCAGAAGAAGATGGAGCTGGGGGAGCTCTGGTGGTACTGGCACATCTCGGTAAAGTCCTCCAGACACCTGGGAGCAAGGGTGAACTTGTAGATCTCTGTCCAGTCTCCACCAGCACCTCTGTTTTCCTCCCCCTGCCACTCCAGAAAGTGCATATCCCTGTCCTCTCTAATGCGGTACACTCGGTGGCCGTGCTCCTGCAGGCCTCTAGTATCCAGTGAAAGGGGGGTGGTAAAACCCGACGAGCCAAACCCGACGTCGCACAGCCAGCGCCGGCCCTCGAGGGTCACCATGGCGATCAAGTGGTCAAAAGGTGGCCCGTATCGACCGGTGATGTGATTCTTCACCTGGCCGGAGAGCAGAGTTACCCGGAAGCCCAATTTGGACAGCAACCAGGAGAAGAGACCGTTATTCTCAAAGCAGAACCCGCCCCTGCCCCGGTTCACGATCTTGTCGTACAGAAGCGGAAGGTCCAGTTGGACTTGTCCGCCGCTGTGCACGGTTAGGTCTTCAAACGGCACCGACAGCAGGTGACAGGTGTGAACTGACCGCAGCATCTCCAGACTGGGCTCAGCTGAGGCCACAAACCCAATGCGCAATAAATACTTCTCCACGTCCATGTCCGCGGAAGTCATTTCGCCGCATTTTATTTCGGCTGTTATTATTGTCACTATTTCAACTTTTCGTCTCACCTTCCCTAGGATTAGGAATAACTAGACTGAAAATAGGCTACACGGACATTGACCAGCCTAAGACGTTATGATTCCCAACTTCCTGTGTTTCGTTTAGGATATTTTTTTCTTCCTGTTGCGGAATTTGTCTTGAGGGCAGGAAAGTAAACCGTCCTGAAAGCAGCTGCTGTGTAACGCTAGTATTTAGGTGAAACACCTGTAAAAAAATAAAATAAAATATTTTTTTTTTAAAAAAAGTAGGTAGTGACTTTTTTAAAGGATAAGGATACTTTTAAAAAAGTTAAAAACTTGAACACTTTCTACTTTAGACCATTTTTTGGTCAAAACTTTATTGGTCAAAACAAGTTTTAATTGTTCCACACCAAACGTATTAAATTATGTCAAAAATGTTGATACAATGATATCATAAGTGGAAGTATATACATTTAAATGGGACAAGGACAATAAAAAGAGGGGTTTTTTTTAAGTAAAAGCATTTTTGAATGAAAATGATAACATTTTAAAATAAAAACATTTGCACTAAAATACTATTTTGGTCTTAAAATTCTACGTATAAAAGGCCATCTTTGACAGACAGCTTTATTCCGATCAATATCTTCAATTAACTGATTACAAAAAAAAATTTCAGACCACCTCCGGTCTCAGTTTGCTCAAGTGACGTCACGCATCGACACTCCCTTTTCCCCAGTAGAGGGAGAAAGATGGCGCCCACACACGTACTGAGATGCTGTCAACGGGGCTTAGCCTGGATACCTGTGATTTTTATCGCCCTAGTCGTCTGCTGGTCGTATTATGCTTATGTGGTGGAGCTTTGTATATGTAAGTAGACGTCCTGCCGCCGTGTCTTGACTCTCGAAAGCCTTTAAACCGCTCATGTTTTCATTGTGTTTTCCACTCCCAACATACAGCTGCTGCTGGCCAGCAGGAAGTAAATGGACTGCAGCTCAACAATGGTGTTGGCAAGCCTGTCCAAATCTAGATACAGCCAATTATCAGACAGGTGCTACCGTATTATTTGACGGGGAATTGAGCTTTGGTCAAAGAAAAACTTTCACCTGTGCTGTATATCGCTACCCGTCTCGTCTCTGTGGTTTTGTGTCGAGCTGAACGGAGTCTGGATGGAGAATTAAAACGCTAACTAAACGGTGTTTGGCTGGCTGGACACATAAACACTTCTCCTCTAACTAGACTATCGCTAATTAGCTTGGCACAGGTAATGGGCTTTGCAAGGAGCTGGTTTGGCTCGGAGAGCTTTGGTGTTAAAATGAGAGATGCTGTAACATTAAAGCTGACCCGGGGAGAAAAAATCATTTAATTTATTTGAACTGTGAATACTGTGACTACGGTGTAGTTAAGGGCTTCCCAAACTTTTTCATATCAGGATTACTGGATAGGATTTGGTGTTGAGGGATAAATTTTATGTAAGTTTACTTTTTTTTTATGTTGTAGTTGTGGTTTGTAAAATACATGCGCAAATAGATTAGGTGTCAGAGAAACCCATCAAGGAGACTGGATAAGTGGTTCCCAACCTTTTTTGCCTTGTGACTCCTTGTGACTCCCACAGTACAGATTATATGGTCTTGGTGAGTCATGAGCAGTGATTTTTCTTTGTCATATTGTTTCATTCAAATAATTTTGTATGGTCGAGTTGGGAGCAAATAGTATGTGGTGAGTTTACTCTGGAAAATGCAGAAATTTGATATTTCGCTCTTGACCCTGGAAAGGGCAGTTGACGAAACAGTGTTACCACAAAGTCTGCTCATCTTCTTCAGCCATCCTCCTATTGTCGTGGAATTGCAGTTGTAAGGGTGTTTGTGTTTTTTCTCAGCACAAAATGGACATCTTGTCTCCATTTTGCCCAAAAGTCAAGAATGAAAATTCATTCATTCTTGACTTCATGAAAATTCATTCTTGACCTTAGAAAGAGCAGTTGACGAAACAATTTCATCACAAGGTGGGCGAGAAATCCTCAAAGGGCTCAGACAAATGGGAGTTTGAGTTGGTGAGCTTTGTCACTCAATCAGAAGTTTCAGAAAAGAACAGAAATACCTTGTGGTAAAAGTGTTTGTCAACTAGAGTAAAGTTGTTAGGTATAAGCACAGTTTTCTGTAACAGTAATTTGTAAAGAACAAATTGTACTTATCTCTTTAATAATGTTGTAACTTTGTTTTGTCTCTTACAGTCACCATCCCCAGTATAGGAGAGCAGAGTAAGTACCCTCAGGGAAAACAATGTTTATTTAATACAGTGTGAATGGCAGTTTACTGACCTGAGCCAGTTTGCTACTTATTGAGATAATCTCTGCTTGGTCTGGTGAAATATGCTCTGTAGACTTAGCTAACAAAAAAAAAAAGGCTGGCACAGGAAACATGCGCTCTCAAAGTGCTGAGGTCGGTCTGTTCAAAGCAGAGCTGGTCTTCCTCATTCAGCATTTACTTTCCTTTCTCATTAATTAAATATGCAGATGTACAGTGTTTCTTCTTTTAGTCCATACCCTAAGCAACAGCAGTATTTCCTTATATCAACTTTTAATAGTGATTTGCTTGTGTTTAATGTCAGTGCACATATCAGACTGTGTATGTTGTTGATCCTTACACTCAGTTTTTCCCTCCAGTTGTCTACCTGATCTTCTTCCACCTCTCTTTCGTCATGTTTGTATGGTCTTACTGGAAGACCATCTTCACCAAGCCTGCCAACCCTTCCAAAGAGGTACAATAATCCGATTATCCAAAACGAGCCCACTGTGTCTGAGTGTGTGTAACCCCCTGTTGCCATAAAGTCAACTTGACAAATGCATTTTTTAAAAAAGGAAAATTTACATGCTGTTCTCATCACTGCAGTTTTGCCTGCCCAAGGCTGAGAAGGAGCGTTATGAGAAGGAGGAAAGGCCAGAGTCCCAACAGGAGATCCTGTGGCGAGCCGCCACCAGTCTGCCTCTGTACACCCGCACAGGCGCAGGAGGTATGTCCAAACATGAATGTGTGGGTAAGAATGAATTTGTCTGTTTTTGATGGAACTACCTGTCCGTTATTAATGAGATACTGTTGTGTTAACATGAACAGCAATCCGTTACTGTGACCGCTGTCAAGTTATCAAACCAGACCGATGTCATCACTGCTCTGCATGCGACATGTAAGAAAACCACACTCACCAAATACAAACATGTTTTTCACTTCTGGTCTCTCACCCTTTCATATAATGTTTTTTTTAACCTCTCCTTTTTCTGTTCTCTTCCTGTATATGGCAGGTGCGTGCTAAAGATGGATCACCATTGTCCCTGGTATGTAAGACCTGCTAAGAACAGACACTATACATATGACATTTCACGTTTCACTCCTACTTTTTCATGTTTTTCAGCTGCTTCACACGGGTTTGAGAGTATAAGGAAATAATTCTGATAGCAAGCAGTTCCTCATAGTATAAAAGCACAGCGTAACCATGAGCAAACTGTTCTCAGAACTGACACTTATTCAACTGTTTTCCACTTGTTTTTACCTGGTTAGAAGGCGTGATAGATAATGTTGCAGACACTGGAGGTTGATTAGGTTATATTGCACAATGTTGGAGTAATGTCTCATCGTACAGCATGTTCATAAAATAAACTGCTTAAAATCCATGTGGCTCTTGTTCTAATGCCCAGGGTTGCTTGTCACCTTGAAGGCAACAGAGCTCTCTACTTAAATATTAACCAAGAAAAGAGCACAGTTTAGTGTAACCTTGCCAGTAGCACCTTTTTGAAGTCCAGATTGATAAGATGTCTGTAGGAGGTGATGTCTGACCTTTCTGTGTTTGTGTGTCTTCAGGGTGAACAACTGTGTGGGATTCTCCAACTACAAGTTTTTCATCCTCTTCCTGGCCTACTCGCTGGTGTACTGTTTGTTCATTGCAGCCACCGTGCTGCAGTATTTCATAAAGTTCTGGACAGTGAGTAACAATGCACAGACGTACATAGAGAAGTCCTCGCTACGCAGTTAGCTCAGCCACACTCAGCATGTAGTGTGAATGTGCGTCTGCGCGATTTTACAGAGGATGCAGATTTGGTCGCACGTCAAAGCCCGGTTGAGCATCCTCTGGGTTGGTTGTGCATGGTGCTGACCTCTCCTGTGCTGAGCTGTGCCGCTCCTCTGTTTTCTCTGTCCTCTCTCACCCTTCACCCTCTAACCCCCTCTCTGTTTCCCCCTCTCTGTTATCCCCAGTTCTCGGACACTGGCTCATTGTTCTCTGATCTCCCTCTTTTCTGTCTCCCTCTCCACTATCAGAGCCATCAGTCACACCATTCATGCGGCCGCAAACACCTCCTCTCTTTTCTTTTTTCACTTTTGTAGCTGTTCCACTTCAACTTCCTCTCATCTCTACCTCTTTCATCCCTTTGTGTCCGCCATTCTGGGCACACTTTGTACATTCACCCACTCTCTTTCTTTCCTTTTTCCTCCACTGTCACCCGACTTGGCCTTGACTCGTATTTGCCTCCTGATTTCTAAGTGCTCTCCCTCCCCTCCTGCCTGTTCTCTCCTGGTGTTGCTAACCAGTCTTGTTTCTGTTTGTACTAAAGCTTTGCCGGAGGAAATCGGCAGAGAACTGCCCAAAGGTAACCCAGCAATCCTCCAAAGCCTTTAGTGTCGCAGTGCCTCACCATCATTGCCATGTTGTGATGTGCATGCAGTGATGTGGTTCACATGACTCTCCACTTATTTCTCTATTCCTCTGGTCTTTTCTCTTTAACTTATTCTCTCTTATTTCTGTTTCTGCTCATAAATATCCTCAGTGTGAATTTGCCATTGATTCCTCTCTCTCGCTCTCCTCTTCTCCCGTCTCTTCCCCAGAATGAGCTGCCAGACACTCACGCCAAATTCCATGTCTTGTTTCTTTTTTTTGTGGCGGCCATGTTCTGCATCAGTATTCTGTCCCTCTTCAGCTACCACCTGTGGCTTGTGGGGAAGAACAGGTCCACTATAGGTAACACACACACACACATTCAAGAGGTGTTTGTTATTTAATCTGCACACAACACATTACTCTATGTGTATTTCTCTGTATCAACACAGAAACGCAGAAATAACATTTTCAATCTCTCACACTTCAGTCCATCTCTCTTCTCTCTCATCACTTGCAGGTTGCAGGTTGTTCATCTTTTGTGTTATTGTTTGTTTAATCTGTGTGTTTGTATTGTTGCCCCCTCTCTCCAGAGGCCTTCAGAGCACCGGTTTTTAGGACAGGCTCTGATAAGAACGGCTTCTCTCTGGGTTTCCGGAAGAATATCGCTCAGGTCTTTGGAGACCAGAAGAAGTATTGGCTGCTGCCTGTCTTCACCAGGTAAAGGATACAAATGAACATGCTGTCAACAGTACTGTATTCCTGTGGTTGAATTCAAAGTAGTTGTAAACCTGGCTGACACAGATCTTTTCAGCAACAGGAAGCGTTAAAAACAGCGAATCTCCTCCAGTTAAATATCAGATTACCTTTGTTGCAGCTCTGGTGGAAAATCTAACCTGATGCAGTTTGTTGCCCTGCAGGCTGACTGCACCTAATCTTGAGTTTCCTCCTTGTTTACTACAGCCAGGGAGATGGTGTGACGTTCCCTACACGGCTAGTCAATGCTGATGCAGAGCAAGCCACAGTGACGCTGCATCCAGAGCCCGATAAAAGGTGATCAATCTTGTAATAAAAGACATAATATTTGATGTGAGGCTCTGAAAAGGATTTATGTCTTGGAAGGGGTTGTGGTTGCACACTTCATTTAGATTTTTTTATTTTTTGGACACTTTTCCAGCGCTGCCGAAGTCCCTGTGAGCCCACTCAGCGAGTCACAGAATCGCCTCCTGAGCAACGACCAGCATGCTAACAACATCGAAGACCATCTGGCCAATAACACCCTCAAATCAGGTGAGCCCCACCAGGGATGGCGATATTTCATAGACAAAATTAACACTAATAACTTTCATTTTGGAATCTGTCACCTTATCACTTTTCTGTTTGCTCTCACAGCTGAAAGTGAAACCATTACAATCTCCATGGAGAGTGAGTCCTAACCAGGTAAACTTGAATGAACCACCTCAGTCATTGTGTAGGTTTGTGTACAGCTCTGACTTGTTTGTGAGCCAAAGTCTGATTTTTCTCATGGAAGCGTTGCACTACACAATTATGTAAATTTCGAGTGTAATCAACAGTAATTCACCTGATTATCATTGTTTCTTCTTTTCCTCTGCTGTAGGAGAAACTCCTCAGTCATCTAATATGATGCCTTAAGCAACGCAGCAGTTTAGTTCATCACCATGGCAACAGTCTCCCAGTGCATCACCATCCCCACAGACCCATTCAGAGTAACTATGGAAATGTGTTCCTTTTTGCCCATCACAGCACAGTAATGCATTGGCATTTTTCGCATGCAGTGTCGTAAACAAATCTCACACCTACTCCCCCATAGGACATGTGATACAAGCTTGTTCCCCCTAACGTCAACACACATGCATTCATGCTGTCACACATTCAGATATATACATATTTCCTCATGTTGTTTAGTTTTCTTTTTCACACAACTGGAGCATTTATTGATGATGAGAAAAAAGAATCCTGGAGGGAATCAGAGCTACTTTTGGTGTTCTAATGCCAAAAGCTTCCTGGGTGCACCAGGACTCCTTTTATAGGCATAAAACTGCAGTGAGGAGCGGGGGACAAGCTGGAGCAGTGTGTTTGTTTTGAACATTATTCTTTCGTGTTTTTCAAAAGGCAGTACATCCTGTGGAGATGGATGGGTTTTACCCATGTGACAGTTTGTTTTTGTCTTTTATTTTTAACTCAAAATGTTGGAGCGTATCTATGGTCCGCGCCTTTTGAGATGGATGTTTCCCCGCCAAAACCCAGAAAATATTACAGAGGACTCTATTGCATTGCTCAGTGGACTGACCAGTGCACTACAGGGAAGACTGTACCTGGGTTTTGGATGGTGTTTTGGATATCACAGAGCACAAGATGGCGCATTTGCACTTTGTAGATTATCAATGTCCATCAAACAACGTGCTGCTTTTTTTTATCATGTCCAAAAAGCATCCCAGGTTTAACAGATGTTGGATGATCATGTGATTTATGGCGTATTGTGTGTATGTGTGAATGTGTGTGTAACAGTCAAAGTGGCAGTCTTTCTTTCTTTTTCTAAGAACCAACAGAAACTAAAAGAGTCAGCTTTATGTGTTTTTGTGGCCAACTTGTGTTACGACATGCTGCTTATATACGGACAGTTTGATTTGGGAGATGCAGTTCACACAGTGCAATGTGCAGTGTCCTTCACTATCTGTTTGTTTAGAGTCAGTTAATTATGTCATGTGATGAGCAGTGATTCTTAGCCCAAAATGTCTACAGCCTGTTTTTTCTACAACTCAGTGCTTCAACCTTTACTAAGACACCAACGCTCATTGCCAAATAAGGGCTGACCTGTCAGGAGCTCTGACCTCTGAACCTGAAGTGTTTACAACATCCTAGCTTTATCTTAACCTCACTGGCCAATGTCATCCTAACCAAATTATATTTACCAGTCGTTGTGGCGCAATATTTTATACAAGGTGTTATCTGTCCCACCTGCCTGTAGTGGGTCATGATGTCCTTGCAATACCAGTGCTGGCCGGCAGATGGCGACAAGGCTCCTGTTATCTGCCCTCATTCAGATGAAGAGTTTTCTGTACTTATATGTATAAACATCTGGCTCAGGGCTCAATTCACTTTCAGTCTAATTTGCAGGTGCAACTTTCTTCAGAATCAAATATTTTCATATGTAATTAATCTTCATTATACTGTGTAATAAGTCATCCAGATTTAAATGAAACGAAAGTGAATTGAACCCAACTGATCTACTGTTATATAGAGGTGTCTATAGCTTATAACTATAGCTTCTGCTCACCTTGTCTACTCTGTATGTAATTTGGAATCAGCTCAGTGTTGTTACCTTGAACTGTTTAAAGGAGCCTTAGCTTGTGTAAAACTTAACAGTGAATTGTCCTATGTCAGTGTTGAACACCTGGGATGTGACTCACATCTGTAAAGGAAGTATTTTTAATGTTCCTGAGAAATAATTACACTGCATTACCCATGCATATCACACCATGTGAGTGTCTGTCAAAGAATGGACTATTTGTCAGGACAACCAAATAGCAGCTTTTTCAGGAATGCGCGACATCCTTTTCCAAGGATTTTTTGTCATTTATATGCAACTTTCCAATTCACACATTGGACGGAGACACAGCAAATTCCTGATGTCTGACATTGCTCGCATTTATCTGATCACATCCCGGTGTCTTGCTGGATGAACCTCCTACTAACTAGATCCTATCAGACTCTGGTGATGTACAAGTTTACAGCTGTTTCTATTGTGTAGAGTGAATTAGTGGTGTTGTATGGTGTATTTCTAGGTAATTGTTGTCACAGTTGTGCTGAATGTACCACAGACGGGACAGTGATGGTATCTGGTCGAATGATGGAGCGTTGAGAGCAGTCCGCTCGTCTAACTTTATGTTTACATTTTATCCTCCCAATCATGTTTGACCTTTTAAGCCCAAGTGTATGTAGGATTACTTTATACAAACAATAGATTGGAGGATATTTGTTAATGTATGGATCATACTGTCATGGTGGCTAAATATCAGAATCACACTGTGGTTTGATCTCAAATTAGCAGATGAAATTACTGTCAGAGATCATGATCCAAGCCAAGGTTATGTTTTCATTATGTGTAGATCTTTTGTAAACCCCACACCTCAACATTTAGTTAAAGAAAAGACAAAAAATAATAAAATTCATTCAAGGAGCCTGGCTCATTCCACTCATCACTTATGACCACTGATTCTGAAACATTGGACCTGTCATCTTGTTGTTTTACAAATTGCCTATATTCTATCTCTGGGCTGTTTGGCCTTGAGACTAAAGTGCGCGTGTGTATTTTGTAATGCTTAATTGAGTGTTCTTTTGTAATATTGTTGTCTTGGGAGAAATGCTTCTGTGCAGTCATGAGATTTTTACATGTCTGTGTACATACATAACTATCTGACTAATGCTCAAAAGCATGGCGCCTAACATCCGTAAAAATGTGTTTTAACACGATAACAGGGATTATGGTGACAAAACAGACTTTGGGGTTTTTTCAATTATAGCTAGGTGCGTCATGTTTTAAATTAGCTTTACTCTGGTCTGTCTCAACTTTATAAATGAAGCCATAAAAACTCCTGTGAAAATGGAGGAAGGATCTGAAAATTTCAGTCTAATTTCAGAAACATATTACATCTGTACTGAACACAGTGCAGATGTAGCCTATCATAACTTGCTTATTGCTACATTTTGGTTTCTTTTTGTTACAATGTCCTATTTTACAATGTGTGTATATATATTGATAATGTAAGAAAAAGACTACATATATTTTTCTTGTCTGATTAATTTTACTGTTCCTATTTTGTGAATGAAGTACATGCCTCTACACAAGTAACGTGAAAATAACAATAAATGTTTTTTTTAAACCTCCAGTCTAATTTTGCTGTCATCAGGGTTTTGTTTTTTTTTTCATTAAAGGAGCTAGTTGTAGAACCCACACTACCCACACTTAAATCAATTTTCAAGTCTGTTATGTTTATAGCAGCTAATGTAGCAAGCAAAGATTTGGAGGTGGGCTCCAATGTTCTGCTGAACTTACTTCTCTTTAATTTCACACCTCCAAGCAAAAGGCTTAATACAACTTTTTTCATGTCTGCACTAGTACCTCCCACGACTTCTAAACAAACTTGGACATGTAAAATTAGTGGAGTTCCCCTTTAACTGTTTAAGATAAGTAGATATTGAGTGAGAAAGAAAGATGCATGTTTTTGTCAATGTGGCTTTAATTTTGACTATTGAAAATAGTGATAATATCGCAAATACTGCAGCAGACATGCACAGTGATTAGCTGTGTAAAAGCTAATCATTGTTCGCATCTGCACCTGCTGAAGTCCAGGAATGAAACGTAACTTGATGAAAGCTGCAATTACAACATGCAGACTGAATGAATAGCTCCATTTGGCCTTGTGTTGGCAGAAAAAGACAAGTGAAAGGAACAGTAAACACTGCTTTGGTTACTACTCATGGTCTAAAAAAATAAGATAAGTCCAGACACAAAACTAAAACAGGCATATTGCCTCATGCCCACAGTATTCAAATAGAGTCAACAGTCTTTTTGGACGTAGATTCAGGAACACATTTGAACTTTAACCTCTGCTATCAGTCTGACACCCAGGCCCTTGACTTCTGCTGTTGAGACTGTTGTTGGCTGCTTTTCTCATTCTCCCCCATGGTTCACTTAAATTTTCCATACAGAGGTGCCTGACACAACTATTTGTAAATCTTAAATTAAGCATATGACAGTACACACCTCCCTGATGTATCACATCTGTTCTGCAGATCTGTGTAGCACACTGGCCAAACTGATCACAGCTTAACTGGGCATTTACTTTGTGATGTAAACACTAAGTATAGCAAAAATAATAGGCTTACATTTATTATTTTGCGTAGTTTGAATCCCAACAGAATTCTTTTACCTGATACATGTGCATTTAAGCTATGAGCTCCCAAGTCAATGACCTCAGTTTCAGTTTTTCAGGGAGAGTAAATAGTGACTTGTTAAAAACCAAACAAGTCTTACGTACCCAAGGCCAGAGCAGCCACAGTTTCAGGACAGACCAGTGGATGGTTCATCCATTAAAGGCAGACCCTGCCATTAAAATGTGACTATCATTATCACTATCACTTTCAAACACACATAACCGACAGTGTGCTTTGGCAGGAAATAAGAGCATCAAAGCTCCAATGGATGACGTGATCAGCTGACAGTTTTTTGAGTTGGTCAGTAGACTTTGTGACCTCATCCAAGTGAACTTTAATCTGAATGTCCATATAGCTGAAGAATCAGAAATACTCTAAATACACCAACACTCACGTCTGACATCAACACAGCTGCTGTCACAGGGAGCTGAGCTGTTACCTTAATCACTGTCTGAGGATTTTTTTTCCCAAGATATCATCATCACAGTCTGTCTCTTTTTGTCAAGAGATATGTTACAAATAGAAACCAAATTTTTTTTTTTTTTTTTTGGTGGAATGTTCCCTTGAATATCCTCTTAATGAAGCTGTGTTGTGGATGAGGCTGTAGCTTCTTGTATCTTTTCTATCAACTTCAGAAACTCAGGCCAGCTGGGACAAATCGTGGATGAATCTGCAGCTCCTGGAATAGAATCGTAAACTAAGGAGCGCCTTGACGCAGCTTGTATCAGCAGGACAGTTGCTCAGACTTGATTAAAATGATTCAGACTGGGCGGATATGGATCATACACTGCATTTTGCAACACTGATGAACACATAGAGTATACGTTTGTACACGTAAATACTGACATATTGCACGGCTCTCATCCTTTCTTCCATATATGCAAAATAGTCCAGATGTTGTGTATTGGTTTACAGGACTGGATGTGAGCATGTATCCCTGTTTTTATGCCCCTTAGACATCTCCATTAATCATTCCTTGAATGTGTCTGCACATGCAGCTCAAGGATAAAGAGATTTAACCACAGAGCAAGGAAAAACAAATACCCTTATGCAATTTTACCCTCTGGAAGCCAAGGCTTGCTTGAATGGACAGGCAGATAAAATCTAGATATGAGGTAAACAGGGGCAAAGGTGATGTTCAGAAGCAAAACACAAGAAACTAAATGGATACCATCTAGGATACAGCAAGTATGTGATGAGATTGTTGGTAAAAAAAAAAAATGTACCTGTTGGATTGCATTTTGGCATCATTGTCGTTCAGTATAATGCTGCCTTTAATCCAGTGATGCTTTGGATCAGAATAAAAGCCTCTCAGTGTTGTGGAAAATTATTCAAATGGAGCCAAGGGGCGCAAAAAGATTTGCAGCAAATGCCTCACATGACGATACCCCTGCACATGTTGCTATGGGAACAGTGGGGCATGTGATGTGAGTGCCTGGGTTGTCCACAGGCTCCCAGTCCTAAGAAATGCCCCCCTCTTATACCCACTCACACACACATGCATAATACTGTTAAACTGCCCCTCCTCCACCTTGAGCTTCTATTTATCAATGTTACTGAAATTTTTCCTGTAGAAAAAAAAAATCCCACAGGCCACCTCATTTTTTGCTGTATTCTCTTGAAATACAGGAGAAATACTGACGAGTGATTTCATAAGTGACACAAATATTCCAAAACATTGAACCTATTTCAGCTGTTTCAAAGATGCAGACTTACTCAATGTGAAATAAGGGCTGTCAGTGTCACACGTGTATTCTCTACTGGCCTTGGTTTGGCTCAGTGAAGTTGGACTAAAGTGCCACACATTCTCCAAATTGCAGAGAAAGACACACAGCAGACAGGAGACTGCCATGATATAAATCAAAAGAGGGTGCAATAAACTTCCAAACTTTATTTCAACAAATGAAACGTGGAAACAATAACATATGAGTGACAAGCTTTAAGCTCTAATATGATATATTGTCAAATGTTCCCTGATTTCTCACATAGATCACGTATTGTTGGCAGTTTGTCATCCTTTATATTCTGCAGTACAATATTGTGAAAACCAATTAAATCAAAGTTGAGGAGGGCATGTGTCATCCCCATTTTACAAACCACGTACTTGCATGAATTACCCAGGGCAGAAGACTCACTGTTCTATGACAGAGAGAAGGAGGCGGGTCCCTGCGATTGCAACAAGTGTTTGTGGGGGTACCCAGGAGGCAGATAATATCCCTCCGTGGAAAGTTTGAGGACGAGAGGAGAGACAGAGAGAGAGAGCGGCTTCAGACTCAAACGCACCGAGCGTCCCGTGGATGTAAAGAGAGATAACTGGAAGTTTTGCTTTGTGAGAATCTGTCCACTCTACAGCCAGCATGAATAATGGATCCAACCGAACCATGGACCCGAGCTGCATGGAGAAACCTCCTCTCGCCATGGACATCATCGTCAGTGAGTATAGACCGGGTTTAGGTAGCACACATCGGCACACATTCTCAAACATCTCCCCTTTGTTTCTCTGGAGACTGATGCATCAGTAAATCTCATCTGCAGGAATCTCACTTATAGTTGTTAAGCGTGATGTTTTAATGTACTTGTTTACAGCTGTGGTAACAACGGGAAAACAGAAACTTAAGTGGTGGCCGTGATTGATGAGGACTTGATGGGTTCCTGGAAATCCCAGGACTACTTTGGGAACCGCTGGGAGATTGTGGGATGGTGGTTTCCCTTTTAATGCATCCAGTGATCCTCTTGATTCATTCTTGGTCGTTTATGAAGTGAAAATAGAGAGAGGTTTCTTCACATTTTTTAGAAGCAGCCACACAAATCCTTCGGTAAATATAGAGAAAAAAAGTTACATGTTTTCTGTTTTGCTGAGGATTCTCTGCCTCTGCTTGGTCCACCCCAGTTTTAAAGCACTGGCGTTTTCAGTAAACATTAAGCAAGATTAGTATCCATATACAACAGTCAAATTAAAGTCACTTGTTCAAACAGAGCTCAGCTCTTAGTAGTTATGACTTTGCGACTAATAATCAAACTAATCCATTAATCCATTTCACTTGGGTGGTGGTGTAAGTATTGTAAATTTGCATTTGGGATGCTGACTGATGTTGGATTATCCATTTCATTTAGCTTTTTTACTTCTCATGGCACTCCTCAGAGGTTTTGCAGCCTGGCATTTGCAGGGATATGGAGAGAAAATCCACTTAAATACAGCTAAGCAATACTATTATAACTTTTTGTTTTTTAAATTCTGAGAGTGTTTCTATGAAACCACAGTGAAATGTAAAAAGAGATGATGCTTTGTTGATAGTGGTGGTTTCTGGGGAGATTGGGCTTGGGCTCCTTACTAACATTTATGAAGTTGCATTTTAATTATTGCACATATACTTTACCATTTGGCTTGTGTGCGTTTGTATGGTTTTTTTAATTATATTTTCCTCTTTTTTTTAATCTTATTTTTTAAAGAAAAATATTTTCTACTTAATAATTAAGACTACATGAAAGTTAGAAATTACCCACTTTTTTGAACTGCCGCTGTGTATGACTTTATTAAATTCTAAACATTATGTGTAAATATATATATATATATATATATATATATATATATATATATATATATATATATATATATATATATATAGAGAGAGAGAGAGAGAGAGAGATCAACCTAATTTTGCCAGATTTTTAAAATGTGAAATATTGATATTGACTTCAGGCCTCAAAAGCCAGTATTGGTTGAACTATAAGTCCCACAGATACAATCTGGATCAGTTTTGTCAGTGAGAAAAAGAAAAACCTTGTGTTTCAACTTTTTGCATGTGTGTGGTCACATTAGACGTCGGATGATTAGAATAGATCTAACAGTAGAGAGGGTGGAAATAGTTTCAGCGGATGAAGGAAAAATAATAAAGCATTATAAACAACTTAAAAAGTCAATTATCATCTGGAATTTCAAGCTTTTCGAACAACAAACACTGAAAAGGTAACAAGTTCAAGAAGACGGCATAGTCCACCAAGGATGTCTGTGAGTGTATTTGTGTCATGATTATCACTAATGACTTTGGATACCAGAGAATAAACAACGCAGAATCCCAGAATACCTCCATTTACAGGCAACATGCTGAAACCATTGCTTCAACGTTTCCAGTCACTTGTTCATTCTGAACCTCCTGTCATCGCTTATCTGCCTTTGTCTTAGACATCTGTTTGTGCAATTTAGTTGCCAGTTACTCAGGAGGCATTATTTCCAGAAGTTACACTCACAGTGACTTCCTTGCACTGTATATAACTTATGGCTTCTTTCAAAATCATCAGACTTTTGAAGAGTTTTGAAAAACACAATAAACATTGTTGTTAGGGTTAGGTTGATTGGCTCTGTGTGTTTTCAAGGCTGACTTGGACAACTCTGATGACTCAAAATTCTTGAATATCACATGACTCAAGGAAAACACAATATCTGTCCACTAGCTTGTCTTATTTTTGTCAACACACACATCTGTGGCAACAGTCTGCATTTAATTTCCTTTGTTCCTGTTTTCACTTTCATTGTACATTGCTTCAAACTCCAATCCAAAGAAACTCAACTGAGGGGTCAGCAGAACCTAGGCCCAAGTCTGGACTGGCTAATATAACTGCATCACATCAGGAGGTTGTCAACCCTCAAACTATGCTACTCCTACTTTTTGTTAGGTTTACTGGCCAAAACGATGCTTTCTTATTAAAAAGCTCCTCCAATCTTAAATTAGCCTGTAAACATGAATTTAAAAATGGCTAATTTGTTGTAATTTCCTCCCTCTCCCCCCAGAGTTGGACATCTTTGGCATCATCCTGTACTCCATCCTCACCTTCATGGCAACAGTGTCTATGCTTCTCTTCATAGAGGAATGTATTTACATCTATAGGAAAGTTCCAGCCAATAAGAAGAGTGTAATCATCTGGGTGAATGGGGCAGCACCGGTAAGTAACTAATGGGAGGATTGTATACGGAAAGATAGAGACACCAATTCCATATCAAATATACTGGATCTTCACATGATGTTTTCCTACTTCTTCTCTATTTTTCAGGTGATCGCCACCATGTCGTGTCTCGGGATGTGGATTCCCAGAGCCACCATGTTTACTGATATGATCTCTGCCTGGTGAGTTCCTTTTTCTTCTCTGCCCTCTCTTGCTCACCTTCCATTTCTCACTGTGCTGTGTGTTTTTCACTCACAGAACCCTGTGGTAAAAGATCACATATATGATTGTCATAACCCACCAAGACTTTCATAGAAAACAGTGATACCGTTATATAATGTTTTTGGAAGTCACGGCTCTCACTTTTTCCACATTTCCACCAATCCATGTGTTTATCTCCCCTCTTCACATCTCTCTCATTCTTCCCGGGTCCCTCACTTCCCTTACCTCATTCTTTATTTCCGTTTTCCTCCTCTTATCTCTTCGTAGCTACTTTGCCATTGTGGTGTTCAAGTTCCTGATCTTGATGCTGGAGGAGGTGGGTGGTGATGAGGTTTTCCTAAAGCGAGCAGGGAGACATAAACTGAGGATCAGCACAGGGCCGTGCTGCTGCTGCTGCCCCTGCCTGCCACATGTGGCTATCACACGGTAAACATACACAGCCTTTTGTGATCATAATCAACAGCTTTTTCCTTCACTGATGGCTGAAATCAGCACATTTCTTACAAAACCCTGGGTGTAAACATCCTCTGAGGAACCCTCTGTAGAAGCCTTTCTATCTTGATAAAAGCAAAACGTTTTGTTGGACAGCTCCCAACCTGGTGCATGTGAATCATAAAATCTCCTGCTATTATCTTTGGCAGGAGAGTGCATTTCTTTATCAGATTGGAAGAAAATCTCCATTCCCTTGGGGGGAGACGTGGGACAATAAAAAACACATGAGTCTTGGTATCAACTGCACAGTTAGTAATGTAAATGTTGACATAGACAAATGACAAATCGTACTATGCTACTTTACAAATTGGATCTTTAACCTGAACTTGGGTTTTCTTTCTTTTCTGATTAAAACTGACTGAAAGTCTAGCAGCATGAAAGGAGAGACTACAATGACTTTCGCACCTCAGCTATTCTTAGCAAGTATGGAGTTCTGACAGTTGTTATAGTGAATTGGTGCATTTTGGCAAACGCCAATTCACTTTCTTGCAGAGAGTAGGATAAGAAGATCAATACAACTCTCATATATGTCCATTAAATATAAGGCTGCATCCTGGTTAGCTTAGCTTAGCACAATAGACTGGAAATAAGGAAAATAGCTAGACTGGTTCTGTCCAAAGAACCACCACTCAAAGCACTATACAGTGTATGCCTCATTCACTGATTCACACACACATTCTTACACACATTCACACAGTGATGGTGCAACATCAGGAGCAGTTAAGGGTTCATTGTCTTGGTCAAGGACACTTCAATCGAACCAGGAACCTTCCAATTATTAGACAACCGCAACTTGTGGTGATACACTGTTAGTTTGATATTGAGAAATCCACAGATCCTGTGCAGCTTTCAACCACATGTTCGAGGGGTCGGGCCAGAGCAATGGCCTCTTATGTAATTTTTGGCCTGTTTGAAGACTGTGTAAACTCTGAGCTCCTCTGTGCATACAGTATCGGACTCAGACTAGATGTTCTGTGAATCCAGGTTGAACACACTCCTGGTCGATCTGCTCTGTCGGGGTAGGCAGAGAAACGTGTATCAAACATTTTTTTCGTTTCGGTTGCATTTTCACTGTGTGTCACGGCTGATTGATCTGTCCGTCCAGTTTAAACAAAATTCAAAGTCAGAACCCCCACCCACACACACCCACACACACAGACACGTTGTGTAAATCTATCAAAAGCAGGAACTGTTTAGGCTAGATTCAGTTTTCATCAGGTGTTAGGCAGTGACAAACAGATATGCTTTTTCAACGCCATGCACCGCTTAACGTGCACTGTGTGAAAATATACTAGAAGTCCTTTTCTGTGAACCTGCCTGTTGCACACAAAGTTGGTGATGATGCAAGTCAGGACTGAGCCCTTTCTCTTAAATTCAGTGCCCAGTTTCCCATCAACAGCTCAGTTTCAGGATCTTCTGTGCTCCCTTGGGAAACATGAGATTTGAAAGTTCTATCACAATTGTTGTTTTTCCATGTAGGACCATTTGAATAAAAATATGCTGGGAGGCAATAAAGATGTGCTCAAGGCTATTCAGAATTGTCCACAACATCCTGCAGTAATAATCCAGGATATGTCCGAGTCAAGAGGGAATTTCACAATGAGCCTTCAGCAATTTTTGAAATGTGTTTTTAAAAAGAAACCATGTTCTGTCCTCAGTGGCCCCCACAAAATCATTTCCTCTGTTTCGACTTCAGGCGCTCTCTCTTCCTGCTCAAACTTGGCTCCTTCCAGTTTGCTCTCCTGAAGATTGTCTTCACCATCCTCTCCATTGTCCTCTGGACCAATGGCAACTTTGACCTGGCTGATGTGAGTTGATAGCATGGAAATTCTGAATGGCATTCTCTCATAATATTCTGTGCCTAAATTATGTTTGTGCTGATTATTTTCACAACTTTTTCCAGTTTTTTTTCTGGTTAAGATTTTTTTTCATTTTGTGCATGAAAATTAGTTGTAGTGCTTCAATACTGATTTTATTATATGCAAATCAGTCCTACAAGATTATTCATTCACAATTATGAAACAAAATTGGTTTCTTTGTCTCTCTAACAATTAATGGATAACTAATGTGTGACTCATGATGAGTTAATGCAAGTTTTATCAAGAGTTCACGTCACTGTGATCTTATGTGACTAGTTCATGCTTAATGACATTAATCAATGACTCACAGTTACTGTGCCACTGAATAAGCTGAAATTCAGGCAAAGAAGGACATTTCAGTCCCATGCTCTAAAACAAATGTTAATGCATGTATAAATCTGTCTCTTCTGATTTGTCATCTGGCACCTGTTTTTTTAATTTAGTTTGCCGCTCTCTTTGTGCCGTCACTCCACTGCCTTCAGCAACAAATCTCTTGTTTCACCCCTGAGCATGAATATGAGACATAAACAAAGACTTCTGGGTCATGCAGCAACCTGCAGTGTTGTCTCTTGTGTTTGCATCTGACTGCAGCTTGATATATCTATGAGAATATAAATGCATGAGTCAGCAGATTCCGGCAAACTCAGCGACGTATAGTTTATCAAGTATTTAAAAAACATATCCCGCCATGTTTTACATTTCTCTGTAAACATGCGTTCTCAGTCTCTGTTGTTCTCATTTCTCAGTCTCTGTTGTTCTCTATGAGCTCTTTCTCAGATTTATTCCCTCTTTTGTCTGTCTTGACTCCCTGTGTGTGTGTGTGTGTGTGTGTGTGTGTGTGTGTGTGTGTGTGTGTGTGTGTGTGTGTGTGTATGTGACCATATTTCAGTTGAGCATTACTGGAGCTGTTATGTGGATTAACCCATTCGTGGGCATCTTGACAATCATAGCCCTGTGGCCCGTGGCAATCATGTTCATGCACCTGAGGACTGCCCTGCGGACAATCAAGATCATCCCCAAGTACGCCATGTACCAGGTAAGGCACAGGAGAAGCATATATGCACACAAACAGCTGTTTACACATCTTATGATGAACTGTAACTAGCACCGTTCAAATATATATGGCTGGCTGTAAGCAAACACCCGTCTCTAATAACATGTCAGATTATGGGGCTGTCATAAGCTTTTTACAGGATTTTCCACCTTTTTGTTTGTCAGGGTTAACAGTGTGTATGTGTGTGTGTGTGTGTGTGTTTGTGTTTGTGTTTGTTTTTGAAGCTGGTGCTGATCCTGAGCCAACTACAGACAGCCATCATCAACATCTTGGCTTTGAACGGAATCATCGCCTGCGTACCACCGTTCTCTGCCGCAGCCAGAGGATACAGTGAGTCAACATCCATGCATTCAACCAATCCATTCATCGTCATGTTTATCTGTTCCATCAGCAGTGAGTCTGAACTGACTCCTTGAAGTCTCTCTCTTTAATTTTGTTCCTTCCTCACGAATTCTACCCCCTGTATTCTCTGCACCACAGTGATGAGTCAGCAGCTGTTGATCCTGGAGATGTTCATCATCACTCTGGTAACACGGCTGCTGTACAGACGACAGTACGACCCCTTACCTGAAGAAGAACACGACGACAATGAGAACACCAAGATGGTTGTAATCCCAGAGTCAGCATGAGAACTGTGTGTGTGTGCGTGTGCATGTGTGCTTGTCATTTTTATTTTCTTGCATTTATTTGATTGAGAGATTATATAATATGAATAAATATAAATATGAAATATATGTAAACTCATCTTGTGGATGTTCATTAAGGATCACAGAAACTCAGGTCACATGTATTTCATCCAGTGTGATCAGGGATTAATATATGATTTGTTCCTACTTTGTGTCCTCTGTGTGACATTGCAGTTTGTTTGTACAAAAAAAAAGGAAAAAAAAGACCATACATATTTATGCAAGAGGCTTATATGGTAAGGCTTTATATTACAACACAGTAATTTTCTTATAATTTCCAAGAAAATGTCCTGGAAAGAATTATGTAATTTGTTAATCAAAATTAAACCTGAAAGAAACTTGAAACCTAAAGGTCAGTGATGCACCATAACAATGAATTGTACACAGGCGGGAAAAAAAAGGAAACTAAACAAACAAATCATGGCTCCTGCTGCCTCTCTCGCTCTGGTATAAATCTACAGATCCTCTTAGGTGCATGCTGGTCCTATACCTGCCTACCTGTATAAACCTGAGGTGCCAAAAGTGCTGCTGAGTTCTAACAAAATTAATTAAATAGTAATAAAAAAAACCTAAGAAAACAAATAACTAGGAAAATTTTAAAAATCTGTATTTCATCTAAATAAAGCAAATAAGCAGAATAAATATTTAAACTTTATAAATATCTCCTACACTAGGTATAGTGAAAACAAAGATTGTTCAGTAATTATTGGTTTTAGTCATATTAAGTTTATAAGCAGTGGCTGATTTCAAGAGAATTTTATCTGCTCCAAATTAAACCTAACTAAATATTCAATCATTATTACTCACTATTAAAAATAAATATATTTTTTTGTATGTGTTGACTGTATGCCTGTTGGTAAGCACATTACATGCTACAATAGTTAGCATGTTCAGCTCACTGTGTTGTGCTCTGACTGAAAGACTCCAGTTGTAATGGTAATAAATTGGAACTCGTTAGTCAGATGTGTACCACTTTAATAGTCTTAACTGAAGTTTGATTAATTTTGAATTATATAGTCCTTTCCAGGAACGTTTCTGTGAATCTATGGGAACCCCAAAATTTGTTTTACTGCTTATTTATATCCCTCTTTTTTTGTGAGGTATTATTTCATACATAATAATAAACTGTATTTTTGACATGCATTTGCTTTCTGTGTCACAACCACTGTCACTATTATCCATTTGTACAATGTATGCATTTTACTTCTCAGATGAAGTTATAAACACTGAATGACTCTATGTGGTGTCATTTGTTACAGTATGTTCAGTTTTTCCATCCAGCTGCATTGCCTCACTTGATAGTTTTAATCTTCCGCCGCTAGGTGGCAGTAGAAACCAAAATGTGGCGGACACCCAACAGCTTCAGCCAAACTGTGTGGGATTGAAGCCTAATTATGATCACCTTCCCGTTGTTACTGTGACAGATTCCTGAGACACCAAGAGTTTACACACAATCTGAATATGTAGTCTGCATATAAAAAAAGATGTTCAGTTGCTCATATACACTTCCGAGAATTGCAGTCCAATAAGAAATGTTGTAGCGCGTGAATACATGTATTTGTTTATAACGTATTATTTACTTTTAACATGCCCTATTCGTTGACTGTATCTAAACGTTACACTCACTATATTACAGTAAGCGGCTACACGTTCAAAGCCACTGCAGCAGATAAACAAGGTAATTGAATCGATGTTGATTGACACGCCTCCGTCCAATTGGGTTGTTGCCGTTTCTCATTTCCGTATTTTGGACCAATCACCGCAATGTATCAACAAGCCGATGCCAAGTGCGGTTGAGTGGAGACTTTCGAAGGTACGTGCTGTCCAATACAAGCTAGCACAAACAGGCCGGAAGTCTGGAGAATATCATTCAAAATAAAATATTTTGTAGGCGTTCCAACCCTGAAAGGTTATATATTCTTTAAAAAATAGCCATCATTCCGTGTTGTGATGATTGATGACCAACACATTTTTTATACATTATAGATCAGTTATAAGTCAGTCCTGCCTGGCTGTGAAAAATGTCCCCTGCTGTTGAGTCATTAACAGTTTCCTACTTTCAACAAGCCATCAAGTGTGGAGTGGTAAATGTTAGTATGTCATTTAAAAAGTCTCATGTGTTAAACCATTATGTCTTCATTTCCAAATGTTATTTTACTAATGAAGGCCCACAGGTTTCTCACTAAAGCCCTCGTCTTTTCCCCTCCTCTTTCATGAAATTATACTTCATTTCATGGTATTCTTTGGATGTAAAAACTCAATTTTCAATTTTTAGTGTCTTTTTGGTCATTTTATATGCCCATAACCTATTTGAATCTTGTATTTGCTACCTATTTATGTCTATTTTGCATCCTTTAGTTGTTGCTTTTCATGTCTTTGTAGTAATTTTGTGTCTCTTTGTAGTGAGTGTGAATAAAAAATATAAACTGAAGGAAAAAACTGATTAACCCCCATTCACAGCTGGGCTCACGTTATGTCAGAGTGAGATAACGACCCACCAACGAGTCACACCTGGGCTCATGTGACCCTAACGGACTCCCATGACGACAGGGTGGGTTAATGACTCTCAGAATCAACCCCAGGAGGTTAAATACCTAGGACTCCTTAACCAGTTTTGAGGAAGCCTTTTGGATGAGAGGTGAAAGGTCTTCAGGGAACCTAAAAAGAAGTCCAGTCACGTAAGCACTTAAGACTACCATGACCTGGATGACTGAGAACCAACACAGACAAAAAGATAATAACAGAAGAGTGTTAGCAATTTTTGTTTAACCATTAATATAGCCATCATAAACCCTTAATAAAGGCATCCTCACCATAACTTGTTATCACATTTTCTCTATTACACTCAATTAGTTCCCCAAGCCTATTGACAGCTTATTATTTTATTTTGAAAAACGTAACCGGAAGCCGCCGTTTTATTCCAACTTGCTCGACAGCGTTGATCTGCACTGAAAGTCCAACACTGTAGCTCCAGGAAGCCTTCTTGAGAGCATATTGTTTGTATCCTATCATGTAACCTTATGGACATTTATTTATCGCGTCGTTTCGTGTCCACCGGAGGCCCGCGGGCTGGGACAAATGTGGACGCCGACGAAGAGAGGAGGGCTGTCTGCGCGTCTCTCACCGTTACCACGGGTGAAATGGTCGTGTTTTTTCTGAATCTCATTCTGACGGTTGGGCATCACCATTAAACTTTTTTTTCCTTCAAAATGAGGATCTTCATGTCCCTTCTGAAAAACGCCAACCCCAAAATCGAGTACTACTCCAGATTTTCTCCGTCCCCGCTCTCCATTAAGCAGTTTCTGGATTTTGGTAAGTAGCGGTGCAGGGCTGTCATCCTCAGAAAGGATAAGGAAGAGAGGCAGGGGCCTTGTTTTTGCCCTTTATTTTGTCATTTCATCCATTACATCTGTGGATTTGATGTGTCACGGGTGGGTTATTAATAGAATAAGACCACTACAAACTGCCATGAAACGTTATACTCTGTAATGATACGATCTGGTATTTCAATTCGGTGTTTACATTTAGGAAACCATCTATAACGGCACAAGCAGAGTCATGCAGGGTACTGGCTTTGCATGATATCTCTCAGCTGCAGGTTTGTTTACTATGTTAACAATCTTTAATACGTGCAGGTCCTTTCATTCAGACTGGAGCAACAGCACGTATGCAGTGGTGAACGCAGCTCATGTTACCTAGTTTTTTAACTTCTCAGCAAGAAGGTTTACTCATATGTTTATTTAATCCTTTATGAGCTGAAGCCACAGTGTGCATCATTATAGTTCAGTGCTACACTCATGAAAGTTAAATGAAAGGTCTTGTTCTGTATGTGCACTGTTGAGTCATTAACTGTACCAGACTCTGGCAAGAAACTTAAAATGTAAGATGACAGTTATTAATTGCATGTTGGTAACAGCACTCAGGGCTTTTCTTAATCCATCTCTGATTAACACAGTCATCTCTGTTACGTAATTTGTTCTCACAGCTGTGGACTGGAAGTGAGGCCTGCAGCACTTGTTTGCATTAAGAAACACAGCTAGTAAATAGTCAGCAGTAACTGTTCATGTCACGAGAGTAGGGGAAAAAAATATTAGTGTGTCTCAGAGGGGAACAAATGAGGCATCATACGAGGATCATCGGCGGTGACTGAGTGTCTGTGTGTCACTCCAGGGCTGAGTCAGAAATTGGTGGTTTCACTACCCTGTTTTGTGATTTCACAAGGCCTCCATTTGCTTTGCTGAATCAGAGGTTTCCCTTGAGCTGGGATGATAGGACACTTCCTTTCATTCTGCCATATCATCCCTATGATAATAAATAGCATCATATCTAACTGTCTCCTCTCTGTTGGGAGTCTTGAGGTCACTCACAGGGCAACACAAGTATCTGCACAACAGGGTTCCTGAAACCTCAGCTGCAAATGTTTCTTTGTGTAGTTTGAGACTTCACCATTGTTCCCTTTTTAATAACTGGAAGACCCTGAAAGCATTTTCCCCAACAGACTTGCACTGTATTTAGTGTTTTTTCTCCACTCAGGGGAAATAGGGTGCACATGCTTCCATGTGAGTCCTACATGCACACGTAAGAGACTGGGCTGTTTTGCACACTGTATAAATTACATTTTGTAATTCATTTTTTTCTGTTTAGATTTAAAAACATAAATCCCCTTAACCTTTCCATGACTCCCCTTTTCTACTGGCTACCAAGATTTATGATTTCCTTGTATAGTTCAGGCTAATGTTGGTGGACAGTAAATACATATCTAGCCAGATAGCAACGTTCAAGGTATCGTATTAAAGGTCGGAAACTGAAACCCACTACAGCCTTCAGCCAGATACTTGTAAGTCTTAGTTGTGGCTGCTACCCTTTACTTTCTCTGCAGCTTCAGGAGGTAGCTTGTCATCTGAATGGCTGGTTTCATTTGACAAATAATTCTCACCCAGTGGAATTTAAAACTTGTAAGAAATGAAGCAAGACAGGCATTTTTCTATCAGTTTTGGTTTTACAAGCCCAAGAGGTCTGGTGGTTTCCTCATTGAAAGAGTTACCTGATCATGTTGTCACATGTCACATGAGTATACAATAGAGTTTTGTAAGACAAGAATAAACAAAATTCTGAATGTATTTCTTGGCAGGAAAAGTTCATTCCCACGAGTGAAAACTCTACCAGAAGCTCCAGATACTGTATTCACTTTAAATGGTGCAGCCAAGACAAACACCAGTCCTTTTTCTCTCAGGCAGGGACAATGCATGTGAGAAAACATCCTACATGTTCCTGCGTAAGGAGCTGCCTGTGCGGCTGGCTAACACCATGAGAGAAGTCAACCTGCTACCTGATAACCTGCTCAGCCAGCCGTCCGTCAGACTGGTTCAAAAATGGTAAGGCGTTTCCTCTGGCAATTCTCGTTAGATTGCCGCCAGACAATAAGGTTTATTGTAGTAGTGGTGTTAAGAAGCATGTGTAAAAGTTGCCCTTTGACCACTCTTTGCTTCATCAGGTACATGCAGAGTTTTGTGGAGCTGCTGGATTACGAGAATCGAAAGCCAGAGGACCCTCACGCTCTGAATGAGTGAGTGACCATTGCCCTGTTTTATGATTTGATAAATAAAAGCACAGCATATGCTGTTCTCCTCCCAGATGTCTTTATGTCCAGAGTCCCTCCTCCACTGCAGCTAATCCCCTTAGTACATACAGATCTCTGCTGACTGTACAGGTAACGGCGTGTATTTATACTATAACAGTGCCCGAGTGATAAACTGCCACACATGTCTAAACACAGGCGGGATTTGGATAAGGCCATTTGTTTAGAGAACACATTTCCAAGAAATATTCATTTCAGTGAAGGTGGAAGAATAGGGATTTTAAGCCTGATACTCATCCCGACTGAGCTTTTTGCTGGAAAATAATGTTGAGCCGAACAAGCAACTGAAGAGACAATGCACATATTTCTTTCTTTGGTCTTATTAACAGACAGCAATTGTACTGAATATGTGCATAAGACAATATGTACTTTTCATTCACCTGATCCCACACATACAAGAAGAACAAAATCAGCCTGATGATAAGTCAGATTACAATAAATAAATAAATTCTGCTTCCTTATTTTCAGAAAAGGTGACATAGACTTTCAGAATTGATCTGATGTATAACCTCTTAAGAATGACCTCACTGTCAATCTAAAACTGTCAGCCATCGATATGTTTATAAGCGGATTGATTTTTGCTTTCCTTTTTTAATTTGCAATTTTTAGTTTCCTGGAGCTCTTGATCGAAATACGCAACCGTCACAACGACGTGGTCCCCACCATGGCTCAGGGGGTCATAGAGTACAAGGAGAGGTTTGGCTTCGACCCCTTCATCAGCAGCAATATCCAGTATTTCCTTGACCGCTTTTACACCAACCGCATCTCTTTCCGCATGCTCATCAACCAGCACAGTGAGTTGCAAAAATGTATTTGTTTAATTTCACAAGCATAGTGTTGCCTGCTGGCTTTTTCTAAAACCCTGTCTCTGCAGCTGACTTGTATTTCCATGTGTTTATGCTCAGCTCTCCTGTTTGGCAATGACACCAACCCTGCTCATCCAAAACACATAGGCAGTATAGACCCTAACTGCAGTGTGGCTGAAGTCGTCAGTGGTGAGTTCAAGAAAAATCATCTCTATATTACGATTTATATCCTCATGACTACATACAGACCTGTTGCATGATGTTATAAGGCCATACTTTGCTGCAAATATTTGTGTAGTTCTTATGGGAAACAGTGTTAGTTTAATATCATACCAGCCAGTCTGAGTGGTGACACAAGGCAAACAAAACCACGCACATCTTTGCCAAATGGCACGTTTACATAATGATAGTTTTTCAGGAATTCCAGCCGCGTAGATCCAAAGCTGCACTCCCGGTGACCCGATAAGGAACAGACCTAAATGTAAATAATGAACATTTTCAGCTTCCTCTGATGTTGACTCGTGTTGTTTTGCCTCTTCTACCAGATGCCTATGACACAGCCAAGATGCTGTGTGAGAAGTACTACTTGGCTGCCCCTGAGCTCAAGATTGAAGAGTTCAACAGTAAGAGAATTTTTCGCCTTTGTGCAGTAATCCATCCTTCCTTGCACTTAACCATTTCTCCCTGTAATCTGTCACACCGCCGTAACACAGTGTATTCTATTACCGAGTCTATTTGGAGCTTGTGGGTGCTGCTTGGGGAGTACAAATTTAGTCCTATAATGATTACAATGTCTACTGTCTCATTAACTTCAAAAGAACTAGTGTTGTGTGTGTGTCTGTATGTGTGTTTCATCCTTTCACACCCCTTCCTTTCTTTTCCTCCAGTGAAGGCCCCTAAAAAGCCGATCCAGGTGGTGTATGTGCCCTCTCATCTGTTCCACATGCTGTTTGAGCTCTTCAAGGTGAGCAGTTCTGTTAACCTAACTAGTTCAGCAGCGCTTTAAATGTAATTAAACTGTAATGTGATGATAATTCTATAAGGACTGAGGCTGAGCTCAGTTAATTAACTCTGTGGATGTTTGCAGAACTCAATGAGAGCCACTGTGGAGCTTCATGAGAACAGTAAAGAGGGCTTACCACCAGTAAAAGCAAAAGTCACTCTGGGTAAAGAGGATCTCTCCATAAAGGTAAATCAGACACGAATGCACATATATAGAACATCTTGTGAAAAAATGTGGTGTTTAAACGTTGTATGTGCCTGTCTTTTCTCTTCTTCTCTCCTGCTTTCCTCCTTCAGATCAGTGACAGAGGAGGAGGAGTTCCTCTGAGGAAGATAGACCGACTCTTTAACTACATGTACTCCACTGCCCCTACACCAAGCCTGGAGCCAGGAGCTGTCCCCCTGGTATACACACTCACAAAAAATCAAACCAATATTGACCCAGATGACCATTTCAAACCTTTTTTAGCTGATACATTTGTTATATATGGCATGACATCTGGGGAATTAAAAGTCTACTTCTCCTCCTCCTCCCTATCCAGGCCGGTTTTGGCTACGGTTTACCAATTTCTAGGCTCTATGCCCGTTACTTCCAGGGGGATCTGAAACTCTACTCCATGGAGGGTGTTGGCACGGATGCTGTCATCTATCTGAAGGTAAAGTGAGCAAGTCAAGAAGTGCATGTTGTAATGACTTTTCTGTCCCCCAAAGACATGATACTCAGCGTTTAAAATTGTAGTTCAACATTTTTGGAGCTACACTTATTCAGTTTTTGCCAAGAGTCAGATGAAAAGATTGATGCCATTTTCATATCTGTCTCTTACAATTTCCTCAGCTTATTTTAGCACAGCATAAAGATTGGAAACAGGGTGAAAGAGTTAGCCTAGCTCTGCCCAAAGTTTAAATCATGAAGCTCTAAAGCAAACCCTCTAAAGTTAACTAATTAACTTGTATTACCTTGTTTGTTTATCTGTAAATCATGCCAAATAGCTATAATTCACATGTTATCAATGCAACAATTTTCAAATGTTACTATGATTATGGGAGAAGCAAATTAAATTAAGACTTTAAACAAACTAATCCTCTACCAAAATATAGCAACATGTCATATTTGGTGTGAACATACTATAACTTATAGTGAATCTAAGTCACTTGTTAGTAAATGTTCCTTCAGATTCCTTAGTTTGTCTGTCTGTTGCCTAGCGACAGGCTTTGGCCAGCTCAGCTCACAATGTCTGGAGAAATACTAGCTAACGAAGGAATAACTTCATTTTCAATGATCAGTTCCTACTTAAGTTTATCTACTATAATGTTTTTTTACATGAAAATCTAGAAAACATTATCATTGAACCCACAGTGATGTCTCCATAACAGTGTAAAAACTGTGCACATCCAGCAGTAAAAATGCTAGCAGATTAGCTTGGTGGTAGGGCTTGGCTACCCTTGCTGGCCTTGCCTTTAGCTTTCCTTTAAGACTGTCCCAGTCAAGTCAAATAGTCCAGTACTATTTCTCGGCTGTTTATTCATTCTTGTTATGGCACATTCAGTCTTAATGGTCCAGGCTAGCTGTTTGTTCCTTTTTCCAGTCTTTATGCCAAACTAACCAACTGCTTTATATTTAGCAGGCAGACATGAGAGTGATGTCAATCTTCTCTAGTGGCAAGAAAGCAAATAAACGGATTTCTCAGATGTGAAATGTGAAATCCTGTAAAGTAAAATGTGAGTTCACAGTGGCTTTTCATTTGTGGTTTGCTCCTCCATTTAAAGGCCCTGTCCAGCGAGTCCTTCGAGCGCCTGCCCGTCTTCAACAAGTCAGCGTGGCGGCATTACAAGACCAGCCCCGAGGCAGACGACTGGAGTAACCCCAGCAAAGAGCCACGTGATGCCAGCAAGTCCAAATACAAAGCCAACAGATAACTCTGCCCGGCCTGCTAAACCCAGCCCTCTGCTGGGAGTCCAGAAGCCTGCACTCTGCCTACAGCATGTACGATGAAATGTTGCCCTTGGGTAAATACTTGTTTTAGGATCTGACTGGCTTTTACATTCCAGTGGTTAAATCTTTAGAAAAGATGGTTGACCTTGACTTAAATCTGTACCCAATGGCAACGACCTTCATCAGTGTAGCTTTTTATTGTTGTGGCATTACCACTGGCTCTCCCACGGTGGAGTTTAAAATTAACCTCTTCCAAATTATGGATCCCCACTGTCTAACCCCATTTATAAATGACCAGCTATTTATAAATGGGGTTAGACTATGTGACCATTACTTCAACCAAAATTCATTGCATCACTGTTATCTCTCTCTCTCTCTGACTCCACATAGTCGACCTCGCTGACTAGGCCACTGCTTCCTGTGGCTGAATCAGCCATGCACTGCTGATTGAGTGTCTTTCTCACCATCGGTGAAAGCTTGTATTCTGTTTCTCCCTCTCAAACACAAGCAGAGTCAGGGGGTTTGAGTTTCAGTGCGAATGGGAAAAGGAGGAGGTTTCATTTCGTTCCTTTAAGAGACAATTTTGGCTCAACACACAATTAGGCCAGTGTGTCATTGGCATAGCAAAGACTTGTTTTGGTTGCACTCTGTTTAAGCCTGGGAAATGAAAGAGGGTTGCTTATAGATGAGAGACAGCAATAGCTCTTTGGGAGAAGTTATAGGAAGCATCAGAAGTACACCTTATTTTTAAAGATCTAGAAGTCAGGATTTTTATTTTATGTCATTGAGAGAAAGCCTTACTTCTAGATATATATAACATGATTTTTTTTAAATCTGCCTCAAAGGCTTTACTGGAACTTTAAGTTCATTTATAAAGGGAGAATGTTAGAAATTAAGGTATTTTAGTTTATCTTTTACTACTCAGAAGTTAACCAACCGCCCACCTATAGACTGTTAACCAGCAATACTGACCCTCATCAGACATTCGTGCTTGCAAGCCAGCTCTGCACCCTGATTTAACACCCACTAAAGGACCAACGGCGCATCTGTCATGTCCAGTAGCTTCAACCACACCAGCATGATGTATTGTATGAATCCTCACAAAGAGGAATGGACCTGATGCATCTCATGAGGACTATAAACGTGGGATTACATCATTACATCCCCTTTCTACACTTAATCCTGCAAATGTTCTAGACCTGCCATGGTGGATACACATGCTCACAGCTTGGACTCGTCATCTTAACAATGCCTCATGCAGTCTGCCTTGTGTCTCACTTGTAGTATTACTAATCCTTATGGTTTTCTGATTGGGTTTAAGCAAAGCTTGTGTATTTTGTGCTTTTGTTTTATAATCATGAGTGAAAATGACTGCATTAGAAGATACAGCTAAAGTGCAGAAAGAATTAAATTGTCACAAGTTTTAACTTATTTTATCCAGGAGCAAAGACACAGTTAAAGAACTACTTTTTCTGGATTGTGCACTATTTTCTTTTACTTATAACATTGGAACAAGATGATTTTTATAATATTTTTTCTCAGATTACTTTTTAAAGTGTGTCTATTCATTTTCCTTTATTTATATGCTAGGAGGTTAAGCAGCACTGAAATGAGTGTTTGGGAAAGCCGGCAGGAAAATGTGGTTAGAGGAGCTGAGCTCACAACCACTAAAGCATCTCTGGGTACTGAAACATTGCGTTATACCATCCACTTTTTGTCACATGAATCATGTTCAGGAACTGTATTAGTGCACTTTACTAACTCTAGATAAATCTTTCCTTCAAATAACTTTCATATTATCAATTCAGACCTCTATCAAGATTTTTATTTATGGAAGGAATTTTTTGGAGCTGCTGAAAAAGACCAAACTTAAATCCAACATGGCTCAAATCCATGTGTGAAAACCAGATGTTGGGGAATTTCAATAATCTGAAGTGACTTCCTTTTCTCATCTCCTTTAGCTCTCATCTGATGTGAAAAGAAACAAGTTTAGATGAAGAATTATGAGAGACGCTTCAGTATGGAGAGGTTCCTCATCCTGTAGGTCCTTCGTTTTACAGCCACATGATAAGATTTCATCACTGCCAATGCCTTTGTGACCTGCCAGTCTCACTGAGTGATACTCGGTGACAAACCTACTGTAAAGGAATTGTTGTGTTATAGGGACAGTCCTCTTCATTTTAAGGTCTCAGTGCACCGCCTGTCAAATCACATTTAACAGCTGATGATTTATTGTGATTTCCATGATTTAGAGGCCCAAGGATCTTCCACCTTCAGTAGTTGTCAACCTTGAGTGTTAAAGGCTGTCTCTGTACCTATGGTATTTTAGAAAACATTGTATATATATCAAGAATAATGTGTATGCTGTATATGCAGCCAGTGTGGAGTGATCGCTGTTTTCCATCCCACTGTACCTCCAGCTTAAAACAATGTATTTGTATGCATGAACTCCTCACTGTGAAGGCAGTCATGCAAAGATATGCAAATAATGCAACATCATCACACACCAAAAAGGTGATAGAACAGTCTAACAATGTGATTCAGCATGAAATCAGCTTACAATACCTATTGTCAAACCTGACAATAAAGAAAATTGCTGTTGTGTGTAATCTGACGTTTTTTTACATTGTGTCGCCTTAAAAATGAGCAAATACTGACTTGTAGTTCACATTCAGTTATACATTTTTGTTTTATTTACATATCAAGCTGTTTGAACATTAAAATTTAAAAAATAAAAAAAGACACATTCTCAAAGTTTGTACATATAGTGCAGATTAACATGTAGTGCGTACAGGACGTTAAGTTCTCTACATTGCATTAGGGTATTGTATTTGGGTGGAAGAGAGGTCTACTCTGCCCTAATGTGGGTCACTGCTGAGAAGACCTAAGCAAAAGAAGTTGTTACATACATTTCCAATAATAGCAAAGAAAAACATAAGGGCTATGCTCCAGCTTTTGAGGACCTGACAGCTCACCTGGAGGGCTTCAATTATTGTATATTTCAAGTATCATCAGAGTACTGGAGAAAGGCTGCATCTCCAAGTTTGCCAGGCTTTTTGACAGCTGACATCATATTCCAAAGAGTGAAGAAAAATGTCTGCTAAACATTGATTGATAAAACATGGAAAACTGTCAGAAAATGCATGGCTTTTTATGGGGAAAATTCATGTGGTTCTGCTAGTCAGTTATTTATGATCATTCTGAGACCTACTGAGTGGCTATGGTGATGAAGCATTTGTGTGTTTGTATAGGATGTGATTACATTTACTCTCTAGGTGTGGTCTCAAACTCTCTGTTTACATTCAGCATTAAATGTCTCATACCAATCATGTTTTTGGGAGTGTCTAACAGGCATTTTACAAGATTAGGCGCGGCCAATTGGTCGATACTGTGGCGTAGGAACAAGTAAATCAAGGGAATTTAAGATTATGAATCCTGCTTAACATGGAATTTATGTTCTTTGCCAATCATTTATGCTAAAATGGTGCAAACTAGCACTGACTCTGTTTATGACTGCCAACAGGTTATCCACCACTACACCTCTGCTACTCTAGGGGGTGCAGCGTTTTTTCTTAAATCCTTAATTGTCAGTTCAACAAACACAAAATCACACAGCAGTGAATGAATCCAGTTCCCGTCAGTTCACATAACCTGTTGAACTGAATGTCAGACACAGTGATTATGTAACTTTGTGCCTATTCACATCTAGTGGTCACAGTAGTTACAAAACGTCTTGGCATCTTACTAAGAAAACGCTAAACTAAACAGAACAGGACAAAAACAGTGAGGTGATATTATGAGCAGGCTGATGGACAGTCTCTATCAGTGCTGGACAATCCAAAGCAAATCCTTTCCAAAGATGCTGCAAAGGATTCTGGACCTTCTTACCATATGTGACACTCTGTACATAAATCCTCATCCCCGTCTTTCTTTGTCTTCCTTCTGTCTGCTGGGTCGCCCAGACAACAGAGAGAGTGATGGCTTCTTAGCTTTGTAGCTCAGAACTACATCTCCCATGACCACCATCTGCATTGCATATTAGCAACGTCTTTGAGGATTACTGTTTCAGTATCCAGCCAGTGCTTAGGAATATATCTGTGTGTGTTAGCGTTGTGTGTGTGTGTGTGTGTGTGTGTGAGCAGTTCTCAGGCAGTGTACTGTGAGTGAAGTGTTTTTTGTATGTGCATGGAAGTGTGTTCAGCAGTTCATCTACTTCTCGTCTTCATCGCCTTCACTCATGCTGCTTATAGACGCGGACGCTCCCTTGGGGGAGGTCGGGGGCGAGGGCCGCGCGTTGTGCCAGCGTGTGGGGGGAGATGGAGGTGAGGGAGAGCGCAGGGGCGACAGTTCGCGGGGAGGGCTGTTGGAGGGCGACTCTCTGGGGGACAGAGCGTAGGACAGCATTCGACCGCTGCGTTCCTGAAACACCTGTTTCTGTACAGAAATGGAGGGGGAGAGAGAAAACATGTGAGTGGAGCACTTGAAGCATGAAGGTCCATGTGTCAGAACACTGCATCACATTTTTGGACAGCTTAACATAGTGACAATGATAAGATAATAGTTACTTACCCAAGTTCCATCTGGACCAAAAAGTTCTAAGAAGTTTCCAATGAATTCCCTAGATTTCTCTTCCCACTTCTGAATGAGGTCGTGACTCTTCTCCTCCACTCGGTAAACAAAGTGTTTGCTCTTCTCCTCGACTGTGCGAACTTTCTCCTTCATACGATCCACTTGGTTCTGCAGCCGGTACTTCTTCTCCTGAGCAGATCAGATGTCAAGGAAAAACCATTAGAAATGTCACAACTGAACACATCACTCGAGAAATATTGTAATTGCACACTGTTTCAGTTCACTGCAACCCTTCTGAAGCAACTAGTTCCACCTTAAGACACAATGTACTGCATTTTATGATTCATTATATCTAATTAAACAAAAAGTGGTCTACCAAGAAAAAAAAATCCACATCTTGGTTGCATTACAAATTAAGTGGTTGACCATTTTACATGTCTTTCACTGTGTACTTCATGTCATGGAGGAGAAACATGTTTCCTTGTATTTGCAAATACTCTATCAAAAGAATTATGCCAACAAGATTTTGATGCAGTAAAATTGTATTATATCTTATATTTCATTTTGTATATAAGTTCATTTCCATATATGATGCCTCTTAAGATTCATCTTTTCTTGATTTTAAACCATGGTAGTCAAGCAGATGTCGCAAATCCACAATAGAATATATACTATACAAGTTAAAAGGGTCAAATAAAGCCTTAAAACAATGTATAACAACTAAATCTCTAAAAAAAGAATACAATTAAGAGTTTAGAGCTGACTATATAAAACCATATTACAATAACGTAAATGTACATTTAACTGAAATGAAAGACTAAAGTATCCTGTATCAATGCAGTTTCTGCAGCAGTCAGCATTACAACAGTATGTTGACATGTAGCATTGATCTTGCTCTTACGTTGATGTAGCTGACGTTAAGCTCCTTGGCCGTATAGCCACGTTGGAGGTTGCGTCGGGCGTAGACGTCATAGTCTCTGACAATTCTGGTTATTATGTCAGATGTTGAGATTCCCTCTGTGCGTTGTGTAGGCACAAACATCCCTGGTTTACGCACATGAAAACATATCAAAATGTTTAAAAACAGCTGGAGTTATAAATCCATAAAGTTATTATGGCCTCATCTTTCTAAAGCATCACACACCGACCTGCCTCCTTGATGTGTTTATACACGTCCTCACTTCCTGCTGAGGAGTATGGGATATCATCATGAGCCACAAAATCGATCTGAGAAACAATCAAAGGAGACGTACTGTATAAATAAAATTCAGATGAGGTCTCTCTACATAGAGTGGTACATGACAAGGGTTTGGTCATAAATAAATACACACACACATACACACACACACACACACATCCTGGCAAAGAGTTTCCTCTCAAGAGCTTTTCATCAGGGATTGAATCTGTTGCTATGGATGACATCATGTTTTAGGATGACATCATGTTTTTCATTTACTCACTATGTTTACAGTGATTTGTTGACAGGTGACCACTCTATGTCAGTGAATGTGAATTAAATACATACATGTTAAATGGAAACAAATTGGATTAGATTACATTAAATTTGACTAAAAATGTCAAATTAGAAATGAATCCTTAAAACAAAGTAAGTTTAATAAATTAAGTTCAAGTAAATTAAACTTCAAATAAGAGTCTAAGTAACTCTAATTTCATTTAAAAGCTAAATGAATTATTCAAATTAAACTAGAAATCAGAATATGGCTGCCAGATGCTTCATGCACAGTTTAACACTGTAAAGAATCACACGTATGCACCTTGTGTTTCTCCAGGAACTCGGGTGTGAGAGTCCAAGGCGCATCTCTCAAAACCTCGTCGACATAGCGGCAGTGTCTCAGCGCTTCGTAACGTTCATGCTCCGTCATGACCGTGAAACCCTTGTACTTATGGGTCAGCTCATCACTGCACACTATTCAACACACATGGAAGGGAAACCACAAGAAACACACAGAAATCACATCACAAATCTCTGTGTGTTATTATTACCAGTGGCATTTCATTGTGTGTGTCTCAGTGTGGTCTGTCTCACCTCCTACTATGAGGTAGGTGTTTGGGAAGAGGTTCTTGGCCTGCATGAGAGCACGAGCATGTCCAGAGTGGAACAGGTCAAAGATGCCATCTGCATAGACTCTGACTGGCCGGTCCACTGAAAGCACAGTCACAGGTAAGCAAAACTAACTGCTTTACACAGCGTTTTTCACATATACAGTAGTGTACTGCAAGACCTCTAAACAGACTTTGATGTGTTAAATCAGCAAAGTTCCCATCTTATCATTAGCATGGCTGGAGTAACTTGCTCCACGGCCCAACTGCGAATACAAGCTGCAAGACCATTATTAAGCCCCCATTCCTTCCAGCCTTCCTTCTACCCTAGTGGATAGTTTTCTATGCTAGAATATAACCTGGCCCCACACCTTCTAGCACTAGGAGTAGCTAGAAGTTTACTATACTATTAACCAAGACATATCAATCCATATATAGCATCAGCACATACCATCCCAAAAAAGTAAATATTACTGTTTGGATTAAATAGGACTGGTAATAATTCTGTTACAATAAATAATGTTCTGGGAAAAGCAGTGGTAACAAGAATGGTAGTAGTAGTAGTAGAATCTGAAGTAGTAATGGCACCTGATACTTGAAGTAATAGATCTGGTAATAGTAGTAGTAGTAGCCACAGTGTTGGCAGGAGCATTAGCAACATAGTAGTACCAGTTGTGGTTGTAGCATTAGCAAATGTCATGCCATTTCCACTTAGTATAGGGGAGACATGTTCCCCTTACTTTTCAAAATCCTATTTTTGTCCCACTCACTTTTTTAGTTTCAGTTTCACTCGTTTCACTAAAAGACCACTAAACATTTTGCTCTTACTGTCTGACCACAACCACCAGCATCCAGATGAGAGAAGCTCTGGGTTAATCAAAATGTTAACACTCTCATCTGAGAGGCCTCCCTTACCTATTACAGTGCGCTCACAGCATTTAGGCTTTACAAGCAGTAAAGGGTAATTTGCTGACTATGCAGCCCTGGGTTTTGCCTCTCAGGCAACATACAAGCTGCCCCACTCTCTTAGTGGAGGGTGCTGGGGCTGTACACTGCGTGGGTGGAAGACTGCAGACATCATGAATCAACGAATGAATGGTGAGCCTCCACAGAAATGCTCACCTAACTTTTGGCATTAGGAGCTGTAATGCTGTAGTACATGCAGTGATAGCAGTAGAAATGTAGTTAGAGAAAGGAAGGATTAAAGTAAGTGATGTATTGTAGATAAACATGAAAGCTTGGAGAGGAAAAAGAGAAGAGAAACCAGGCAGGAAGAAATCAACCTGGGGTGCCTCTGCGGGCCTGAGCGATGGTGAGTTTCTCATGAGGGGCGCGACAATCACAACTGGTCTCCCTGGCAAAGATGGCAGGCTCTGTCAGAGTCTGCGACAAAGGGAAAGAAAAGGAGACAGGGTTATAGATAGACTGCACATATTTCTCACTTTGGTGGATAAATGAATGACAGAAGGGAACCTTTGTCAGAGGTTTTACGACATCTAAAATGCCTACATTAAAAAAAACATGTATCATCCCCCTAAAGAGAGACGCATCCCCAAAAGACAAACCCATCCCTGAAGCTGTAGGCAATATGTCTCCCTTTCCAGGCTCATTTCAGTTACAGTAACCTCCATTAAGTTATTGACCACAGCTGATGCCTGCTGCATATTGGGGCAATGGATTGCGAGACAGGCAGAACTGCACTGAGTGTTATTGATCACTCCGTGTGTGTGAGCCGACACTTCTCTGTATGTAGTCTATGTGTGTATTAACATGTGACAGCAAGCAAGGACAGAGCTATTGATCTGTTGTCAAAGGCTTCTCAGGAATAAGCTAAAAAGCAAAGGCAAGAATAAGACAGAAGCTGTTAATATGTAGGTGACCTCATGTGGTGAATAGGACAGGGGGAAATAATTATTATTTTCTGATAATTAAATGTAAATTAAGCAGATAAAGGAAGAATAAAAGACAATAGGGGCACGGAGAGACAGACAGAGCAAGAAAGGACAAGAGAGATAAAGGACGCTTAGTTGTTAAAACAAGATCAAGGTTAAAGTGCTGCAGTGTGAGCCTGACTGAAAATTTGTCTTTGTGTGCCATCTGTTGACTGCAGGGAATACTTGCTGAATCTCATTCACACCAATAAAACAGAGCCAGAGCCGAAAGCTGTGGGAGTGTGAGAGGAGGATGAAAAAATGGAAACAGATTCAGTCTCTGTGGACAAGACGGGCAAATGACGTCAAAATATCCTCTAGGAACAACAACAAAAACCATATTCTGGCTTGACAGCATGTTCCATGAACACAGACAGGGACAGACCAAGGAAATGGAGAAACAAATGCAGGAAAGGGAAAGTGGGGTTCTTCGGCCAATATAAAATCAGTAGTCCTGAATAGCAGATTAGGTTTAGAGAGTGAGACCTAACTTAAAGTTCTGATTTCATTTGCAGAGGCTTGGAGATTTATGTCTCCACCCTGTTACAATGGAGGTGAATTTAATATTTCTTGTAGTTCTCGTTGTATTGAAAAATGACATTTAGAAATTCAACGGCAACATTTTTCCACAGAAATAGGATCCCCATTAATCTGGATATTACACAGAACCTTTCACGACTGTTTCATCAGGAGAAGGTCACTTCAATAATAGCGAAAAATCAGAACTTTATGCCACAATACTTAACTCTCATAAATCCCTTTGATGGTGAAAGAAACCTGCCCAACTAAAGACAGTTCTTGTGTCATCAATCTCTGATAAGAGAGCTCTAATAAACAAACAAACTATGCAGCTATTCTAACCCTCATGTTCTGTTGGTCTCTGGAGAGTTTTGAACTGCTCAAAAACATTGTTTTATCACCAACATACTTCATGACTTTTCATAAGAATTACTCATCTGTTCTGATCTGTGATTGATAAGAGGTCAACAGGATGTTAAACCTCTCTGAGGTCTAACTGACTCCAAACACATGTAACATCACCATGTAGGATAACATACAGAACTCTTTATTTCTCTGACTGTAAATGACTTTTTGGCAAACAAAAGGACTTTATATTTAATAATGTAGAGCCCATATAATGTATTAAACACAAAATATTTCTTCTCCAGCGATGATAACAATGCTTTATGTTCATTTTCATATTGTGTCGCCCTCATCACATTCACTGGCTTTTTGATTGAGAAGTAACATACAGTATACTTAAAGGCAAAATGTGCATTGATTTGTATAATTATTATTATTTTTACACATACTTGAAAGAGGTCTGTGGGACTCCAAACAATCAGGAAGCAACACCAATGTCAACAAAACACATGGCTTGCTGAACATTGTGGCTCTATAACACTAAAACAACCAGATCACTAAAACTTAATTGTGGACTGAGATGCTGTTGTTGACCGTGCAGGATGCTGCAGTCAAAGTGTGTAAAGCTTTATCAACCAGCAGCTGGATTTATTAGATCCTCATTCTGAACTCTACACATTATTAGAGCTGTGAGGCTGCATTTGTACTTCTCTGTGCTAAAAGCACACAAAGCACAGCCAGGTATAAAGGTGCTTATGTCACAACAGCTGGAGTTGATGAATTGGCATTTTGCTTTCACTTCATTATATGAATTGCTGAAACATCAGAGATGTGGGCAGCAATTCAGAGGACGGGAAACAGGCTATTTAGTGTGAACAAGTGGATTTTGATGTAACTGTCTGTCAAATATAACAACATATATAACAGCAGGCAGGTAGAGAGTTACAGCAACAACAGGAATAGAGATAAAACATTCATTTTTTAATGCTGCCATAGATGTAAGACTCTGTCAGAGAAGTATCACAATTAAATTGGAGCCATCAGAGGTGCAACAAACCAGCAGCCACAACAAAAATGTGCTGAGGGAGCGTCCCCATCACCCATGATTCCTTGGGCACGGTGAAAACATAGAAGGTAGCTTACAAACATTTAACATAGAGCAGATGGTAAAGCTTAAACTAATTGACCAGGAGCCCACAGGGCCTATTAGGACGGACGGCGAGAGCATGCTCAGTAAAACCCCACTCTGGCACAAGCATAGAACATCTGGCATAAGAGGGGATTAAAGCCAAAAAAAAAAAGAGAAACATGGGAGCAAAGAGCACGAGAGAATAACAGCAGCAAAGATGAGACTGCCTTGCCAGCATAGACAGAGGATGGGACAGAGGAGAGGAAAAAGGCAAAGATGGAGAGCTTGGAGGGGACAAACGGGAATGCCAGGATGAGGAATCACACCAAAGAAGAACAGAGGAGGAGAGAGTGTCCAAACAGAGGAGGCTTTCTGTCCTTACTGCTGCAAAGTCCCCTCAGCAGGACGTCTATGCTATGTTGGCCACTGAGTAAACCCCCTCCTCCTTTGGCAGCAAACACACTCAAACACACTGTCCACTCAGCATTCTGAGCATCTCCCATAGCCACATACTATAGGGGATCTGTTTCGTAACAGGGGAGGAAAGCAGTACCCTTTGTCTTCCCCTCTCTCTCTCCCTGTCACACACACTCCACACACAGACATGTATTTACAGGAAAACACACAAACACAAATGCCCTACCGTCCGGGGGTGGGGGCAGGTGTGCTCGAGCTCCTCCATTATTCCCAAAGACTCATGGGATGCGGCTGTGGTCCCTCAGTTATGTGACTCAGCATCAGTGAGATGATGCCTCTCTCCTCACCACTCTGTCTCTTTCTCCTTCCTCTGTTCCCCCGCCCACTCTTTGCTCTGCCTCTCTGTCTGTCCTCCCCTCTCCTCCTCCTCCTCTCTGATCCCCTGCCGCAGAGAAGAGGAGGCAGTGAAGAGGTCTCACTCTGCAGCTATTTCTTGGTCTGGCAAATTGAATGAAGTCTGCCTTCAATTTGATGCTGCTAATTTTGCAAATAAAAACATCCAAGGCCCCGGTGTTACAGATGTTTGCAAAGAGAGACATACTCAGAAGAAGTGAAAGAAATACCATGTTTATGTGAGTTATCAAAGGAAATGGAAGTGAATAGCCATTAAGTTGATTTGGATTCTTTGTCTTATCAATCAGTCACATGTATCTGTAAGAAAATGATCACGTCAGTATCAGTATAAAAAACACCCCAGAAATGAACCAGGATTTGTTTACATATGCACGGTTTGCCTGTTAAAGTTTTGTGAGCTGTGAGTGAGACGTCGTGTCAATAAACGATCTCTGCTCGTTCGCAGACTCTCGGCGGAGCTGATGAGCTCTCGCCATGGCGACGGAAAAGAGGAGAGAGCTGCGAGAAAAAGGACCAATCCGAGAAGAGCTCGACCGGTCCAGCAGTTTAAGCAGCGAGGATTGGTGGAGTGGGTCATAGCACCATCAGTGAAAGATGGTACTGAGAATCACTCAGTGTCCACTTACAGAGCAATGGTTGGTTTAAATGTAACGTTAACTTAAAGCGTTTTAGCGTGAATGGGGAACGTAATTGATATGTTTAATAAAGTACTTCATCAGATTAAGAACAGACCTGACAGAGAAAACATTCTGAGGAGATGACATGTTCTAACGCCACGGAGAGCTTAATTTAAAATCTAATTTTGGTAACCTTCGTTACATTATTACAGTAAGCGAATACACTGTGTCCACATGTTCAGTATCTCTTGTTGTATAGAGATACAGTATAGAACAATTTACTGTAAATACAGCAGTTGTTTGAGCTGTCACATTCAATTTTGAGTTGAGTCAGGTTATCATTCAGATGCACCGTCCGAAAATGTATTTACTATTTGGCACAGAAATTAAAGTAGTACTGTTCTAAGTAGCCTCAAATTACTTTCTTTTTCATTCCAGGCGTGGCAAACTTTGCACCGAATGACCATTAAAACACGCAGACTGGGCGAAAATAACTGATAATAAATAACTGAGCCCGAAAGTAGGATTTTAAATCTTATCGGGGAGATGTGTACTTACCTTCGGCGGTCCTCTCCTGCAACAAAGAGGCGCAACAGCTGCGCAACAGGAGTGCGCTCTGATGCGTCTCTGTTTCACCATGGTGTACAAAATCAAAACAATGTAAAGAAGGAATACTGATCCACTTTGTCACTTGCTTTTCTGTCTGAGCCCAGTACAGGGGACCAGCCTATCTGGTTTTGCTCCTGCACAGCGGGCTGTTAGTGCAGCAGAGCGACAGAGCCCGTCTGTCCAGGCTGTCCAAAGGACAGATCAGCTGCTCACCACTGATGAGCTGCGACAACTGTGGGCTACAGTCCACATAGCAGACCGTACAGTAGACCATACGGTCACTAGGTTGCACATTTGCAGACCCTCCCCCTTTTGTACTACAGTGGAGGACCTAACTCATGCAATCTGCAATTTGTAGCCTTATGTTGGAAAGTGAATTACAACATTCCAAAACTAGCCTATTTGCTAACATGATCAATATGGTGATGATGATCAATATAGACCCACTACAGTTTACTGTAGGTCCACTGGAGCAGGCTCACATATAAATTATCACGGTGATTAATGGTATAGAAAGCCAAAATGGGCTGTGGGGACGAGGGACAAAACATCCTTTGTGTTTTCATTGTTGGGCGCACTGTAGTGTCTCTGTGGCCCCAATCTAGGACAGGAATCTATTGTGCCCTCCATAGTCCAGCCTGGTCGCTATGGTAACGAACTTCACGGGAATACACAGGCACTGACTATAAAAAAGACAGAGACTAATGGCCTAATCCAATAATGTGAGAATCCTAATTTGAGGATATGGTTGTAATGGTACTGTAAATTCCTGGGATATATCATGAATTCACTATTTCGTTGTTGGTAGAGAAGTACCTTGTTAAACTTATAGCCTATAAGTAAAATGTGTGTATTTTAATGGAATATGGAAAGTATGGAACTGGGCATACATTAAGTCAAAGTCTTACCTGTTAGGTAAATTTACTGGATGAAAAAGTCCGAATAAACATGTCTCACATACTGTAGAAATATTGTAGTTTTTTGTGTCCTAGTTCCTGTGGGGTAAACAACTTTACACTGTACAAAACTGCCACCTTGCGGACGGAGTAGAGACAGCGCTTAATTTTTATTGGCTGACAGCGCCATGTTGTCATTTCCTGCATATGACTTTCCCCGGGAAGACGATTTGGCGCGGACTGTGCTGTTGTTTGTGTTGACCTATCGCCGCCGCGGCCGCGTAGAGCAGCTGTCAGTGAGTAAACGTTAAAGACAAAATAATCGAAGTCATGGCTCCGGTATCAAACCCAGACAAAGACATGGACGTCCCGGACGGCGGTGAGTGTTTGTTTCGCTCTATTTGCTGGCTGACTTTAGCGAACTTGCATAGGGAAGGCGAAGTAGCTAGCTAACACATGAGCTAGCTTCCACCGTCATACTAAAACAGGGAACAGGCTTTGGCTGTTGACACTGTTTGGGACTGTAACTCGTTCGGCGTGTTATCCATTTACCATAGAAGCTAAGTGTTATTAAGGCTCGAGAGAGGAAAACATATACAACGTACGGCAATGTTTGCTAACACCAGTGCGCTGCTATCGTTGCCTGCTATCTTCTGATTTGACTTCGTAACGTCTCCAGCATTCTAGGCTGTAATACATATGAACGAATCCTCATATTCATTAAAAAAGACTTGAACAACCGCTGAGTAAATATCACAAACTAGCAAGAAATGTTTTATGTTCAGAGTGGAAGTTAAAAAGTAACTATGTACTGCGCCTGCGCTTCCCAGAAGATTTACTGCAAATGTGACACGAGTGGAGCATTTGTGTCGACAAACGCGTGACAGTCAAACTGTCATGTTCGTACCTGCTGCGCCGTCATGTTGATGTGTACCTCTTCTCAGATGATGGAGGTGACACCGGCGGTCTGGCGAAGTCTCGCTCCAGACGCGAGAAGAGGGAGAAGGTGGGAAGGAAGTCTGCACTGGAACAGCTCAAGAAAGCCAAGAGGGGGGAGAAGGTCAAATATGAAGTAAGGAACTTAAGTGTTGTTCACGTGTGTGCATGCATGGCAGTGCAAGGTTATTTTTGGACATTTTTTTTACAGGGAAAACCATATTCTAAGACAGACGTGATTTATTTATTTTTGTTTTTTAAGCACCAACAGATAAATAGTACACACGGATCTAATATCTATCCAGCCTTGCTTGTTTTGTTGGTCATATTCAACCAATGATCATGTTTTCCAGGTGGAGGAGTTAACCAGTGTATATGAGGAAGTGGACGAGGAGCAATATTCGAAGATGGTACGAGAGCGACAGGAGGATGACTGGATTATTGATGATGGTGAGTCACAGTCTAATGTATCCTCTGCAGGAATATGTGTGATAATAAGAGGTCTGATAATGTTTCTCCTCATTCAGATGGAACAGGGTATGTGGAGGACGGGCGTGAAATCTTTGACGACGATTTGGATGATGATGTTGTAGAAAACAACAAGGGTAATCACTAAGAGCATGTTAGACAATAGTTTGTGCATTTTTTGAGAGTGGGATTTGGATCATTGTGATAATACATTTTTTTGTGTTTGCAGGAAAAGCAAGTGCTAAAGGAGCAGACTCAAAGAAAACTGTGAAGAAATCTGTCGTAGCCAAGCCTAACACCATTAAGAGCCTCTTCATGAACAGTAATGTCAAGAGGCCTGTTGAGGTGTGTTTTTGTTTGAATCATTAACTTACTTTGGTGTTATTTTACATTTCAGTTGGTGGAAAAACACACAGCTGTTTCGAATCTAAGGTTATAATAAAAGAACACCAGTTCTCGGTCCTTTTTTGCTCATGCATTAATCAGAAGTATAATATTGTTTCTTGCAGAAAGATGTGGACCTGTCCAAAGATGACCTATTAGGAGATATCTTACAGGACCTGCACTCTGAGGTTGGTAATACACCATATCTAGAAATCACAGAAAATAATTAAGACAAATCATTGTCAACTAATTCATCTGACTTTCTTTATTGAGACACTGTGGTTTCAGTATAGATATAGCTATTTCCCACAATTTGTCAAATACTTACTCTACATTGACATTTACATTAAGGCTTATTTAGCTAATTTATAATGAGTGAGTGGGTCAAACGGTAGAAGAGGACAGCGTACTGACATATCTCAGTTATATTACAGTCTGTGTTGATATAGTTTTGGCTCATATCTTGCTCAGTGATGGTGACAATGTCTTTTTTTTTTTTTCTTCATAGCTAATGTCTCCACCTCTTTGATGTCTGTACCTAATATCTATTATGTTGCGATATTTGCTTTTTAAATCTGTGTCCATCTCTATCTTCCTAGAAATTGTCTCCTTTGGCTCCTCCACCAGTGGTCACTCTGAAGAAAAAGAAGTCTCTTGGATCACCTATGAATCCATTCTCCATTAAACCTCAAATGCCAAAGGTGTTTGTTAACCTATCATGGAAAGACATTTCAAACAAATGATGGGAAGCATCTGTGAACTTTTAAAAATTCAGTTCATTATAGTTCAAAATATTGTGTTTCACCTCTGTAATAGCAGGAGTCACCTTCAGCTACGGGGTTAAAGGCCAAAGTGATCCGTCCACCACCTTCTGACCTGAGCCCCAGGCCATCAGCTCGTCCTTCTCCCTCCACACCTGCTCTTCCTCCGGAGAAGCAGAGGGTAAAAGTAGAGAAGCCGGATGAAGAGGAGGGTGAGGAAGACAAACACGTAGGCTTTTAGTCTACCGCTCTCTTCTTGAAAAAGAACACAAACTTATCATTTATAGCAATGTGTTTTTTAGAGAATGATGCAATGGCGTTTGATGGTGTGGATTTTGATGAGCCGATGGAGGTTGGACTTGAGGAGGAGAAGCCTGCAGTCACAGAGGATGCTGAGTTTGAATCTAAAGCATCAACAGTAGCTGCAGTTAAAGTGGAGCCCAAAGCAGAGCCTCGGGATCCTATTCTCTTGTAAGATGTTCATCTGCTTAGTTTGCTACCACTTTGTTAGGATATATGTGATATAGAAGACTGGGATGATGATAGCATAGAATTTAACATGTGTGATGAATGTATCAAGTGAATTATGTACTCTGTGCCAACATGGAAAGTTTCACAAATGAGCTTAAGTTATAGCATCTTTGTTCTTCTTTTCCAGGTCCAGCAGGATCGGAAGCTCTTGGGGACAAGAGGAGGGCGGAGTCAGTGAGGCGCCAGCAGAGGTACAGGTTGACTCCAGCAAACTCCCGCTAGTGGAGGGGGCTGACGGCGAGCAGGTTTTCCGCTTCTATTGGTTGGATGCCTTTGAAGACCCGTACAGCCAGCCAGGTATGTCATATTTATACTTGGTGTGAAAATGTAGAGGACACTAACCCTGTAATAGCGTAATCCAGTGATCTGGTGCAGATTTGTGAAACACATCCTGATATTTTGATTTAACTGTGGCCTAGGTGTGGTGTACCTGTTTGGAAAAGTGTGGATCGAGTCTGCAAAGTCTCATGTCAGCTGCTGTGTTACTGTCAAGAACATTGAGCGGACCATGTACTTCCTGCCTCGTGAATGTGTAAGTCTCCGATTCTGTCACATGACTGTTAATCACGCTCTGATAGGACAGTTTGTCAGTTTCCATCTGTTTAGACAGGAGCAAGTGCGGGTAGAAATAAATGGAAATAAGAGCGCCATGTTTTAAGGAAGGACTAATTGTATTAAGTATTTCTTTCTATTTTAATCAACAGAAAGTGAACCCCAAGACTGGGGAGGTGTCAGACACTCCTGTGGGGATGATGGATGTTTACCAGGAGTTCAGTGAGGTCTCTGAGAAGTTCAAGATCATGAAGTTCAAGTCCAAGGTCAGTACCTACCCCCAGTACAATGAACTGTACAGTATAACATAATTGTATTTTTTTTTAAGTGGCAAGTCAGACATGTCTGGTTTCGGTGTGTCTCTGTCTTTAGAAAGTGGAGAAGAACTATGCTTTTGAAATTCCTGATGTGCCCAGTCAGTGCGAGTACCTGGAAGTCAGATATTCTGTGAGTAGACACACATATCCATCATTCCCAGATTGTCCAGGCTTGGATTTGTTTTCACATTTATCTCCGTTGTAAAAATTGTTTTTGTAGGCAGAGTTCCCTGCACTGCCTTCTGACCTTAAGGGGGCGACCTTCTCCCACATTTTCGGTACCAACACCTCCAGTCTGGAGCACTTCCTCCTCAGCAGGAAGATTAAAGGGCCTTGTTGGCTGGACATTAAGACACCACGTAAGGAGGATGTCTAGAAACTTGGCTTTTGTTTGATAATGACCTGCTTGTTGTTAAACTTCATTTGCTGATGTAACGTCTTTTCTGTTTATGTGTTAGAGCTGATCAGCCAGCCGGTGAGCTGGTGCAAGGTGGAGGCTCTGGCCCTGAGGAGTGACCTGGTCACTGTGGTTAAAGACCTGCCACCTCCACCCATCACTGTCATGTCCATCAGCCTCAAGACTACCCAGAACTCCAAGACACACCACAACGAGGTCAGAACATCGTCAACTGAGCACACGCTCTAATGTACTGTTTCACTTTTAGCAAGAGATGTAATGGACAATGATGGTTGATACATAATTACTTAGTTTTCTTATTTTATAGTGGGTTTAAATGGGCTAAAACATAAATTGAGTAAGAACCTAATGATATAATTGTTCTTCTGCAGATTGTGTCCCTTGCTGCACTTGTCCACTATCAGTACCATATGGATAAAGCTCCACCTCAACCTCCTTACCAGACCCACTTCTGTGGTGAGTTATTTATATTTCTTTTCTCATTTCAAATGTCATGTCATAGAACTGCATAGAAATGTAATTTGAAAGGAAATGAAATGAAAATTTATGTGAATACAGCCACATTCAGTCACAGTAATAGACCCCTGTTTCACGTTTTGTTCTGTAGAATATTCTCCAGCTGTAATGTAATATGGTTGTTCAGCCCCTATGAACAAAAATTTTAAAGCTCAGTTGACAAGTGAGATTCTGATTAATGGTCAAATTATTGATGTGTAGGAATGTTTGTTATATTCTTCTTGATTTTTTTCAGTGGTCAGTAAACCAGCTGACTGCATTTTCCCGTACGACTTCAAAGAAGCTGTGAGGAAGAAGGTGAGTGACCACTTCTTCTGGAGCTCATGCTGTTTGAACTAGTCTGATATGTTCACAGAGATCTTTAGTTTGGATATCATTTTTGGTCTGTATGAATGTGAAACATTGATGATGTGTCTCCCTCCCCCTGTTAGAATGGGAAGGTGGAGATAGCTGCTACAGAGCGGACTCTGCTCGGCTTTTTCTTGGCCAAAATGCACAAGATCGACCCTGATGTGCTGGTGGTGAGTAGACGATGCTTGGACTGAGTAATTCTGTGTAATTTCCTAAACCGATTAACATCCCTATAGGATGCACAGGAAACAGGTGAAATAAAAGCATGTATGCTGACCTTTTATCTGTATTTCCTGTAGGGCCATGACATCTTTGGTTTTGACCTGGAAGTGCTTCTGCAGAGGATTAACATGTGCAAGGTTCCACACTGGTCTAAGATTGGACGCCTCAGGAGGGCCAATATGCCCAAATTAGGGGTAAGAAAAACAAAAATCCCTGGAAATAGAAATTGATTGCTGTCTATACTATACTGCACATCACAAAACATTTCATATGTTGTTTGTGTTTGTGTGTGCTTGTGGCTTGTTGCAGGGTCGTGGTGCCTTCGCTGAGAAGAGTGCAACCTGTGGCCGTCTGGTGTGCGATGTAGAGATCTCAGCCAAGGAGCTGATTCGCTGTAAAAGTTATCATCTGACTGAGCTGGCTGGACAGGTGCTGAAGACGGAGAGAGTTACAGTCCCCCAGGAGGAAATCAAAAATCTCTACAGGTGAATAAGTTTAAAGGGTTGTTTCACCAAATCAGGAAGCACACACCACCACAGAACAATAGATTACATAACTCACATGTAGTAGTAACTCCCTTGGTCTGTTGTAAATGAATGTTTATTTTCCTCACACTCTCAGACATCAGTGTGGAAATTATGTGTACCCTAAAATATGAGTTTTGTGTGTCAGTGACTCTCCACACCTGCTCTACCTGTTGGAGTTGACATGGACAGACGCCAAGCTGATCCTCCAGATCATGTGTGAGCTCAACGTGTTGCCTCTGGCCCTGCAGATCACCAACATCGCTGGCAATGTCATGGTAACATTCAACAACACTGTTTTCTTTACCTTTATTAAACAACTATATTTTCATTATTGCTCAGCTAAACCAGAAAACTATAACACAGCGGGCCTCTTGATAATATTATATTGCATTCTTCTTTAATCACCTGATTTCTTTCTGCTTATTCTCTGCAGTCTCGTACTCTGATGGGTGGTCGCTCTGAGAGGAATGAGTTCCTGTTGCTTCATGCCTTCCATGACAAAAATTACATTGTCCCTGACAAACCCTCCTTCAAAAAGGCCCAGCTGGAGATGGTAAACACACAAACCCACTGAGATTGCTCTATTTTTCTCATGTACAGTTATTTATTCACTGTTTCCTGCCTTGAGGGAATTTCTTCAATTCAAGGATGAAGTGATAAGATTTTGGTAGTGAAAGGTTAAAGGTCACCGTGACTTCTTGACCATCCAATTCATGTGATCAGAATTTTTTAGGAACACCTGAGGGAATTTCAACAGATTTGGCATAAACATTCACTTGGATTCATTGATGAGCTGATTAGATTTTGGTGGATAGAGGTCAAAAGTCAAGGTCTCTGTGATCTCACAAAACACACTTTTGACCATGATTCAGGAATTCATATTTTAACTATAGGCATACAGCCACAAGGCAGTAATACTAGTTTCCCTCTTTGTTCCTGTGTCCCAGGCCGAAGGAGAAGAAGATGTGGACGCAGGCAAAGGCAAACGGAAGAAGAAGGCAGCCTATGCTGGAGGTCTGGTGCTGGATCCTAAAGTTGGTGAGCATGGGTTTGAATCTTTCTTTGTATCTTATTTTTTCTCATGTATTTGCATATTTTCATATTTCTATAACCTCCATCCATCTGTTTTCCATAGGTTTCTATGATAAGTTTGTGCTGCTGCTTGACTTCAACAGCCTGTATCCGTCAATCATCCAGGAGTTCAACATCTGCTTCACCACTGTACAGAGGGAGGCTCACAATGCACAGAAGAAGAATGAGGTGTGTCCATTGTTTGTGCAGATCAGACATGATTTATTGATTGATCCCAGTGCTCAGGAATAAAAATGTAAAGTGCCTCAAGATTCAGGTCCCCAGCTTCACTTTTTCCCCAAAGAAAAGTTGCTACTCTTTAATTTTTGTTTCTATGATAATAGGAGGATGAGCCGGAGGAGATTCCCGAGATTCCAGATTCCAGCTTAGAAATGGGAATCCTGCCAAAGGAAATCAGGAAGCTGGTTGAGCGGCGTAGACAAGTCAAACAGCTGATGAAACAGCAAGACATCAACCCAGACCTTTACCTGCAGGTACACATGCACTTATTAGTGTGTGACACTGTGTTGTATTTGTATGCTCTTAACAGCAACACACACAGCATATCTGTGTTCACTGCCACAGAAATGCACAGATATACACATACACAAAGGAAATACTTATATTTCAATTGGTATGGAAAGTCCTATTTAGAGTTATTGTTATGGGGAATTATCAGAATCAGAATACTCCTCACAAAATAGTTTGGGTATCAAACACTCACCCCCCTGGAGGCTTGAAAGGAGACCCTAAAAAGGTTGTAGCCTGCTCCTGTGAGTTTAAATTCATGCCACTTATAAAGAATACAGTTGGCGGCAGATTTTTATGATGGAAAAAAGTACTATTAACACCACTTCTACCCCATAAAGCATTACTGAGTATTTTGATTATAACTTTGTGATGTGCAAATGCTTGTATCTGTTTGGCCTTATTTAAATCTTGCTGTTCCTCAGTATGACATCCGTCAGAAAGCTCTGAAGCTGACTGCTAACAGTATGTATGGATGCCTGGGATTCAGCTACAGCCGTTTCTATGCCAAGCCACTTGCTGCCCTGGTCACACACAAGGGTAGAGAGGTGAGTCAAGCACTTACACATACATATGCAAATTGTGACTGTAATCTTTACAGGCGCTGTCACACCTCTGATAGCTAATACACATCCAAATAAACTGGACTAAACTCAGCTTATGGTTAAACACAAGTGGTGAATTTCATAGGGTACACACACACAGCAAGCAAGCAGGGCAAAACACACTTGCACTGTTTTAATACTGAGTGGCCTTTTTGTGAGAGTGCAGTAGAAGTTAAAATACTTCAATTTTCATCCACAAGAGGGCACTGCTACATCAAATTCCACATGTACACCACTCCTTCCTCTATTCCGTTTTGTTTCGGACTTTTCCCTCATCCTCAGTTTCTTTTTTGGTTTTCTCTTGTCTCACATTTGTCATCCTTTCTCTCTACAAAATAATCTCTTTCTCTCTCGCCCTGTGCCCTTTCCTGTTCTAAATATGATTATTTCTTCAAGTTCATTTTGTCAGAATAAGAGACCTGCTGTAGTGTCTGTGATATCAATAGTCCTGTGTAAGTATTTTCCAGTAACAAAATGCCTCAGGCACACACATGAAACTCCACATGTAAAGTGTGATTGTGTAATGACTTCTTTCAACACACACAAATGGAACAACATGGGCGTGCACGCTCAACAAATTGGTGCAAAGCAGCATGTGTACTGCATGACACAAACGGCTAAATCTGGTATTGTAACTGAACACCACACACACACTCTCTCTCCCACCATGTTAGTGGTAGTACTCATGTTCATTTAATGAGCTCTAACAGTACACATCCTCAGCAGAGGCGTCAGGCTTTGCCTCAGGGGAGTCCTTCATTAAGATCCCCTTACATGCTCATTGTGTTCCCTAATAGAGGGCAGGGCAGTAACTCAGTGTGTGTGTTTGTTGTTTTGTCAGTCAGTCTGTGCCTCAAGTCATGCTCGTTGTTCAGCTGACAGAGCTACATTGTAAAAGGTGTGTAGTTGATTTGCTGGTACAGGTGGGAGTTTCTCTCCCTCCAGACTTACTGCTTGTATCTTTGTCAACTGCCAGCGGTGGATGGGTTAATTACATTTTACCTCCTCCTTGCGTTATTTCATCCAGGAAGCATCACCAGTCTCAGACAAGAAGTAGACTACACTTCCATTGTCTGAAATCGTGATATTTTTGCACTTTTCAAGTTATATGCAGTTGTGTTAAACCAAATAATTTAAATGGTTAATTAAAGTCTGCATTCCTTGTTTTAAATACAGCAGCCCAAAATAAAACATTCTCACTCATTTCCATGCCAGTAAAAACATGTAGGGATTTGAGCTGCCATCTCAATCTTCCCTAATTTTTTGCTGAATCAATCTTTTCTTACAACTTCAACCAAAACAAAACAAAATATCTCCCAGGTTTCTTCAAATAGCTGTTGTAGCATAGTTCAAGAGTTTTGTAACCAAGTAGTTTGGGATTAAAAGTCCAAATTTTATCTCAATATCTCCAGTAGATGCCTAACTGTCAACAATGGTTACACCATACACCAGTAAGCAAAATACTCTGCCACACACTGCTTTGTGTGGTGCAAACACAGGAAAACCTTGTCAGTGAGGGAAACCAAGGACATTATGAAAGAAAAAACACTTATTTGTATCCACTTTTTTCCTTATTTTTGGTCACACAACAGTTGGATCAAACTACAAACCTTTCAATTTCAGTTGTTTGGAAAAAGAAGATAACATGGATATGTAACTACTTCCTGTGTGTTTAATATCATGAGTGTAAACTTGTGCGACATTTTGTCTGTACTGTCAATCAGTTGCATAAAGATTGTAGCTTTGTACCATTGTACCTTTTACATGTTGTTTTGTGAGAAACTGCAATGGAGTGATTTATAACAGTAAGTAGTAGTGATATTGAGTCTTAGCACATCCCTCAATACTTTCCAGTCTCTCCGACCTGTTTGTGGCTCTCAGCACTGCGCACAATTTTTTCTATTGAAAATGAAAAGTCTTTAAAAACAGGTTGCAAACATTTCTCAAGACTTTAAAGTTTGAAAAAATAGCTAAATAAAAACTGCTGGAGACTGCTAATTTTAGCAAATGTCACTCAAACATGGATACATTTTATGTTTAATGTAGAATATTTTAGCTGTGCATTTGGTGCTCAAGCCAGTATTTATGTGATGTATGAAATCTGCAGTCTTATCTTTTAAGGTTTTGTTTGAGGTGCTCTTTAAAACCTGCTGATGGCCTGCTTTTCCTCAGCCCTCTTAAGTTACCTAGTGTGCTGAAGGGACAGGGAACAAATTGGATTGTATTTTATTAGGACTTTACTGTCTCAGTACATTGCATGCAGTGGCGAGTGAAATGATAGATTGGAGAGACATGCATCAAAAGGTCATCAGCCAGATCCAAAGCCTCAGTGCGCTGAGTACATAGTGCAGACTTAAACTTGCTGAGGTAGCAGGAGATCCCACTTTGCACGATCTTAGTGTTTTGTTTACTTTGTATCTATGATCATAGACGCACATCTATTTTTACTGAGGGTTGTATGTTTGGGGAGACCACTGCATCAACACAACCAGGGACTCCCGCTGTAAATAAGACATGGTGTTGAGGATAATTTAGTACAAATGTGAAAACGGTGTAGTTGTATCAAACCCATTTTTTGCACATCTGGACTGACAAAACTAAAATAAATCTTACACAATTTGACAGGAAGTTCTCCCAGTACATTAGCTGATCACGGTCACACGCTGACATTACGTACGCTGGCAAGCCCAGGCAAAGCAGTGAAAAGTGGTATGGTCCAGGCAGTTTGAACAAAATGGTGCTATTTTATTGAATTTGTATTGAGCCCTAAAGTTAAATGACCGTAAGTCAAGTAGTTCTTGGTAGTTTCCGACTGCAGCAAGCCAGAAGGCCAACTGGCATTTATAGCAGGATCTCTAGTGTATTTGTGGGTATTGCCGTTCACACCCCCGCCCCCATTTTAATCGTCACATTTGCACTCAACTTTCACATCATGATTTAGGAGGCTTTTTATTTTTGTAATTGTAACACGTACGCTGGTCTGCACTATAAATCCACCCTCCCGTCCCCTCGGCGCGTTCCCTTCATCTGTTTGGATGGAGCGTTCGGGTGAATGTGCATGTGTTCTGCGTATTTATTGATTGGCTTAGCTCTCACCTTTCTCTCACTCTCATTTTAAATTGAAGCCTAACCCCTCCGTGGCAGGACAGGTCAGGCCGGGGGGACGCGGTAGTTTCTCAGCCCAGAGAGGGTTTAGATGAGGAGGTTTGGGCGAGGGGTTGACAGACCCTTGGCTGTGGCTCTTCTGATCAGATTTGCCAAGTTAAGAGGGGAAAGCCCCCACTTATCCCCCCTCCTGAGTCTTGTGTGTTTCTTGAGTATGTCTTCTAATGATCTGTGTCTGCACGTATGTGTCTGTGTGTGTCTGTGTGTGTGTGTGTGTTAATGCCCATCTGCGTGTGTGCACAAGTGCTACTGGCCGAACTCTGCCCTTTGTCGGGGGACCATTTGTTGTGGCCCTCCTCTGTCCTGGTATGTGTGGGTATTAAGGGGGGGATGATGGGTATTAAGAGGAAGGTGAAGGTTTAGGATTACACAGGCGAGGGTCCACCACAGATTGATGTCCCCCTCAACCCCTCTGCGTTATTTTGGGTTCTTTTGTATGTTCGCCAGAGAACAGTTGGGTCCAGAGAAACAGATATATGAAACATGGATAACTCACACACATGCAGTTATAATAGGCAGATAAATGCATTTGTCACGCCAGTAAGACTTTTATTGTTCACCGACCAGTGGTGAGTGGATCCCTGACTTTATCTGACAGTTTAACTTGATAAATGCATCAAGTTAAACATGGAAAAAGGAGGAATTTCTGTAAATGTGCTGGTAGATATGCGATCAGTTGTGGGAAAAATTCTAGCATTTGGCAGGGCATTGGTGTTAATTTCCTGTCCTGGTGTTAATGTTGCTAGTCATAGCAAATAGAGAAGTGTCTGTTAACAGTCAAGGGCACCACAAAAGCTGCTTGAAGCACAGTTCATTTTTCTCTTTAAATGTAACTCAAGACACAGGATGAATCAGAAGTGTTTTATTTTTATTTCTTTGTTTTTTAGTTTTGCCACTTTTGGAGATGATTTGTTTTAAAAATCACAAATCTTTTCTTGTTGCTGAACACAAACCGTATGTGTGTGTTGGTGTGTATGTCCTCTTAAATGAGCGATGTTAACAACAGAGGCCGGTGGAAGCCGCTGATTGTTGCGGAACGCAGATTGGTTTGACCTTTGGCCCTTTTGCCAGCAAATCTGACAACCATTAGCAGGTGTGTGTGTCTCAGGATGGAGGATGACTCCTGAAAGCCATTCTGCTGTAATTGAGTCTCTGTCCTTGTGTTTAAAAACAGCCTGACAGGAGCTCGTAGTTGACATTATTGGATGGCATGCGGAGTGGAGGATAGAAGTAGGCTTGGGTAACAGAGCTGAGGGTGTGGAGAGGTCAAAGTTTGGTTTAGGTTAAACCTCTGTGTGTTCATGTGTGTGAGGGGTGCATGTGATTGTAATGATGTCTGAGTAAATATTGTTGCTCCTGGTTGTCCCTCGTTTAGGTTCTGTATCATTCCTCTTGTCCCGAGAATCACAAATCATTTCCTCGTACCAGACACAGGAATACCTAAACCACCCTATCATGTCTCGCCTGTGTGTGTCCGACTGTCGGACTACGGGCTGTGATGGTGTGTGAGGAAATGTTGTTACCCCCGTTTCTCTCATGCAGGGTCTCAATCGTTGCCGATGTCTCAGAATTACTGGAGTCATTTTTACATTTCCCCGAATTAGATGTAAGAATACATAAGCCTCCCTGCTGGTGTGTTTGTGTGTCTGGAAATGCATGTACGAATGCTCGCGTCTGGGGAAATGAGGGCTGCGTGTTTCCATGGTCCCGTAGTCCTCTTAAAGAGCTGGCTTTACTCCTGATAGGAGTGGACTTAACAAATAGTCACATGGGAGCAGCACTGCTATTTTGGCTACATTAGCTTGTCTGTGAGAGCTGACAGTGGACAGGACAAGGTTTCAGAATCTAAACTGCGACTTTAATAACACCTACTAATGAGGCCATGTGAGACTGGGCTAATGGCAGGGATTATGATTGATAATGGATTGATCTGACATCTGCTGTCTTTGTCAGGGCCACTGATAGAGTTGAAAATAAGAGGATAATTAGTAAATGGTTTTAACTGACTTGGCAAAGAGGTGATACATATGTTCAGTATCTGTAAAAATCTTTTAATTTCTTGATTTATGACCTAATAAACTTGATCCTATAATCTTGACTGCATTGCATGGGTAGTAAAGGCATCAGGAAAGTGACACAACGTAGCTGTAGATTCCAGTTTCTGAGGAATTTTTGTATTTGGTTTAGTGTTGAAATGATTTGTCTGTAATTTGATAATTGATTAATTTCTTAAGACATGATTTATCAAGTAAAAATACCAGATATTGTGGTCTGTAGCCTCTTACGTGAGCTCCACTCTGTGAGCTGCCAGCAAATGTTAATTTAATGCATTTCTTAAATCACTTGTTTAATTGATAATTTAAACTTGTACATAACTTATTTGACAACATTCTAAAAAATTAATTGGTGACTACTTTGACTGTGCCAGAGGGTATGTGGTGACACACTGAGATGTGTCCTTTCCTGCTGTTGAAGTAGCATATTTTTAATTGACCAGACAGCAGTAGGATTGTTGTCATTGTCAAGTTATTTTTGATGAACGCCGGCGTTTGTGATCTCAGCCGGTTGTATTAAATCAGACACAGCTTTACAACAGATTGACCCTCCCAGCAGCAGACATGAGAACATAGCTATGGCATCTGCCAGGACAGGTGTGTGTGTGTCTGTGTGTGTGTCTATGCGCTCATTTGTTCTTGCAGGCGAGTGAAATCATTTTAGCAAAAGAAGGATTTTCATTCTCCGTGGGTGTGTATGGTGGTGTGTGCACATGAGAGCTCAAACAAACAAAGAAGAAACTTTAAATCTTTTTATGCATCTCTGTACGTGAGATCGGGTCGGATGTCTGTGTTTGTGTGTGTGCACATGTGCTCATGCGCATTATGTACGTGTTGTGCGTACAACGCCTCCCCAAGCTCCGGCAGTGGTGTGTTCCTCCACAGGTGCTATTTCAGTCGGCCGACTGTCATCCCAAAATGCTTTTCAGCTGAGTGCTTTTCAAAACAATCGTCACTGGTGCCCCAGGCTCTTTTTACAAGGGCCCTCTGCCACACTGAGGTTTAACATGCCGCCTCTGATCTGCTGATCAGCAGAGGGGTGTGTGTGTGTGTGTGTGTGTGTGTGTGTGTGTGTGTGTGTGTGTGTGTGTGTGTGTGTGTGTGTGTGCGCGCGCGCAGAGGGGTTCAGAGTGGGAGATTGGGGGTGGACTTGGATGCCCTTTTGTCTGCTTATCATTCTGTCTGTATTATCTTCATTGCTTCCTCTCCATATATAAACAATTTGTCACTCAAACAAACGGATCAATTAAGACTAATATTCTTATTTAAAATGACAACCTGGCAAAAGACACAAGCTATTTTGATGAAGAGGCGGGGGGAAGGATTGAAATAAAGAATATATGAGAGCGACATGACAACAAAGCACATAAATCCCTAATAGATAAGGCCAACAAATAGCTGAACAACAGCTGGGTAAAGGCGGATATCACAACAAGGCTGAGCCACTCATCAATTAGCATGACAGGGTGCAATAACGCACAGCTAATGGGTACACAGGTGCACATGCAAAGACATGAGACATTGTTAAAAGCACAAAATTACAAGCTGTGAAAAGTCAAGTCAGAGACAGTGGGCAAGTGCAGATTTTTCCTTTTTTAATCAAAGCTGAGTGTTCTATGGATTTGTAAAATATCAGAACTCCATTTCAATTTTTTTCTGTTCTGAAAATCCTGCTTTAGGTTCATTCAACTGCACTAGTCGGCTGGACAAGATTTGTTATTTATCATGGACCTGTGCTCCTGTAGTTGTCTCCTTCTGTCACTTTGTGGCAGCTTTGAGTGTTACAGACTACAGTGGCACCACTTAACCAAACTGCATCTTTTAGCAACATTGGCAAGGGCAGGTGCCCTAAAGTCAAGCCCCCAAGTCTGAAGGCAGATTGCTGGGTACATAATGTTGTAAAAAATGGGCAGTATAAAGGAGAAATGTCAGCCGTAAGCTGTGCAAGTCACTGTAGACACCTCTGCACTCGTGTGCTGTGCTGTCGAGTCCAAAACTGGTGGGTCTGAAAAACACTGCAGCTGTAAACTGTAGTTTCTTGAAGCTTCCATCTGTTGCAAGTTGCAGATTTATCTAAAAATGTTTTAAACACTTCAGTTTACTGGGACTGTGTTATTATCACATAATTTAGAAGACACAGTTGTTGAAACTTTTAAAGAGGTGTTGATTCAACTGTCTGATCATTTTGGAGGCTGCAGTTTGTGGTTTTGTTGAACTGTGCAGCATTATACAAAGAGTCTGTTGTTCAGCTTGCCCTCATTGATCTTGCCAAAGTGATCATACAGTTGAATTAACGCCTCTTTAACACAGTTTCAACAAAAATTTAACATTGAAACCTTCTTGAAGGAGGATTTGTTTAATGAGACTGAATCACTTTAAGCTAGGTGTACCTAGTAAAGTGCCAAGTGAGTGGATATTGTGCCATAAAAACAAAGGATGAGGAAGGATAGGGGAATGTAAAAATTCAGTCTTTTCTACGTACAAATCTATTCCGATTCCTTCACTCTGTGGGAGGACTTGTCAGTGAGCTGCTCAATTACTGTCCAGTCTAATTACACTGTATTAACACCAAGGAGCCCAGAAGTGAAAGGCAGGAACATAAGAAAATTAAGTGATGTTTTACTGTGTGAGGGGAAAAAAGAGGGAAGTGGTAATTGGAAGATTTTAACCGATTTTATAAATTTACTGAGTAGAAAATAGGGCAAGTAAGAGAGGGAGGGACTGTCGTCGACTGGTTGTAGATTTCAAACTGTAGACTGAAAACATGGTTGGGGAATAAAGCAATATCAAATCTTAACAAACTTAAATATATTGGATAATCAGTTGGCCTGTTAAATCATATGTGAAAGATGCAGTTTTTTTTTACTTTAAGAGTATTGCACAATTTGTGTATAACATTGAGTAATATGAGTCTTCTTTCAAGCTTTTTCAGTTGTTTGCCCCAGTATGAGTGGCATGCTTGGTGGTGACTAGTGTAGTCATCAGAGGGAAGACATACACATATACACACTCTTTTTACCCCCTGGGGATATGTGTTTGCATTGGTCCCTATAGTATGTGTGTGTTGGTATGTGTTTAAAGATGAGCGCACACACACACACACACACACACACACACACACTGTCAGTTGCACACATTCCAGCGTCATGGTCAAACGACTTGTCTTTCACATGGTTCATTCCTTAAAGCGGTCCGTCCTGCTGGAACTGACAGCATATGGAAAACCTGTCTAAATGAGTCCACACATCAATTACATCAACACATTCTCACCTCGCTCGCCTCCCCCTCACGCTTTCACTCTGTCTCTGTCTTTCCCACATCTCTCTATTCATCACTTCTCTGCCCTTTCCTTCCGAATGTTCTCTGATCATTCCTGAGAGCCTCTACTTCAGTCTCCCTCCTCTTATGTTTCTCTACTACTATAGCATTTATGCTGAGGTAGATCTCCCTTTATTTAGCATAGTAGATGGTTTTCAGACTGAAACAACTCTTCTTTAAAACAATGCACGGGGCTGCATAAGTGGGGTTGTGTTGTTTCAGGTACCAGTGAGACAATGAAATATGATCCAGGATGTCTGGACTGTGGGAATTTCAAAGCTTTTCAATTGCCAGTGGACCATGATTTATAATACTGTGAGACAGAATTAAATTTTTATCTTTTGATTGTGTGGTAAACAGTAAAAACACCACCTTTATGTAACAGATTGATCAACCTGGACTGTGTGCTCACATGTATTTAGTTGGCCAACCCAGCACCTTGCTGGATGATGATGCATTTCAGAAAAAGTTCAGACAAGGCTCATGTGTTTTTTCTTTATTTGAATGGAACCTCTACGGACTGGCCAAAAGCAATTCAAATGAATGAGAGGGCTGCATGTTTTCACAGAGTGCTATTGTATGTTTGAACACAGTGTATAAGTTTATTGGGGAATGGTTCAAATCAATGAGCAGGACTTCTTTCTGGCAATAATGGATTTACAGGATTTTCGCATCAATATGATGAGTTACCTTGATTTGTTGTATATCTGATTTGCTGGCTTAGCCAAAAACAGACATTCCAAATGATTTCTTAATTGAGTTGAATTTGAATTTCAAGAAATGTTATCATATATAGAAAAGCATTAATACGCCTCAATATTTGCAGAAGGGGCTTTTGGTTGTGACGGTAAGAGGTGCTGCATACACAGTCTGTACGGTAGTTGCATACTTCATGTGCAGGTAGAATTGCTCAAGCTGCAGTTTTCCCCTCATTGTTATACCTCTGTTGAACTTGAGAAGCTAAAACCTCTGGTTCTTTGGAAAAAGAAATTTTGTGACCTCCACCAACAAGGAGAAAACCCTTCACAAAAATTGGCCAGTACATCTGCTGTCTTTTTGCTCAGCCATGCCCAGACCAAAGAAGTTCTTTGCTCAAGTGACCGCTAGTTCCTCAGTGGCATTTGTTTAGGGACAAAAGAACATCCTGTTTAGTATCCATGCCCTGATTTTCCCATCCTGACTCTTACTGTGTTACATCTGTGACTGCTTTATGTCCATTTTTAGCTGTGGTGTTTGATGGAGTTCAAGGTCAACAATGTTTTCAAATCTGTGCAATTTTAAAAAGGGAGCCAGTAAATTTGACCTGGTGAAGACTGAAGAAGCTCATTCATCTACTTTTGGCTCAGTGCTTACATTTTATTTCATAATAATGGTCATTTCTTCAGCTTCATTTTGTTTGTTAAATAACCTACTTTACACTCATTAAATTCAGCTGTGATTCACATTTTAACCTGGAGGTTTTGCCTTTAGAGGAATTGAAAATGTCTAAAAAATCACTGTATTGGGATTCAGAAATTATGGCACTAGAGACACAATCAGATTATGTCCCAATACTTATTTCATCTTCCTCTTTCCCTCCTTTTCTTTCTTTCCTAAACCGGTGAGAGATAGGTTAGTCATTTTGTCAGTTTAAAAGTTTAGTAGGACAATTCAGTACGTATGTGCTCAGGCCAAAATTTGTGAGCGTGTGTGTGTATGTGTTTGTGGTGAGACCTTGACCTTGACTGCAGTCCCTAATGGAAGAGGCTGTTCTGTGAATGACTCAAACTCCCCCTGCCGTACAGTGGTATGTAGCAGCCCATAAAGCATGCTTAAGTCCCACTCTGATTTCAGGGAGTGGAACGCAGCCCCCCCCCCAACTCCCCTCCCCTATCCTGTCGCTGCCTAACCCCGCCCCTTCCTCACACTCTGAAATAGCCACGTCCTTGTCCCCACACGGAGCGCGGTGTGAATCGGGCTGTGTATATATGTGGCTGTGGTTGATTGAGGAGCAGATTGCTGGTGACAGGTCACACTGCGTTCCGTCCCTCCGACCCCCCAGATTAGCGACCCGGAGCCCCCCACCCCACCACCCCGCCCTCCACTCCTCTGGGCCCCCACCTGTTAGGATCCCTCTGCTGCTCAGATCTCTCCCTCTTCTACAGACACACACACACACACACAAGCAGTGGACAACCTGCGTTAACAGAATTTTCTTATTTGTCCGTCACTCACTCTGCGGGTGATAAAGGCCATTACGAGTCATTAAGTGTGTGTGCTGCCCAGCTAAGATGTGTGTGGGTTGAAAAGACTCCTGTCACAGCACGCTCTCATAATTGCCCTCTTAGCCAATTATCCCCCATTTAAAAGCAAGTCACCTGCTCTGCTCCCTTGTCCACACAAATTCATGCACAAACACCACACACACAGAATAAATAACATAGAGACTTAGTATTTTCATTTATTCCAGACTGATATGTTTGTTTACTGTGCTTGTGTATGTGTTGCAATGCTTTTTGTTAGTGGCATCGGTAAACCATTCATGGTGTTGTGTCTGCTCTCTCCTTTAGATTCTGATGCACACAAAAGACATGGTTCAGAAGGTGGGTTATTGAGCAGCTTTTGGCTGTTCAGCATTTATGGACTTTGAGCAGTAAATGTAACACAAAACAAATACATTTAGAGTAGGGTTGAAAAATATGACCTAAATTCTCATTATAATCTTCCTTTGTTTTATTCTTTTGTGACTTAGATGAATCTGGAAGTCATCTACGGAGATACCGATTCCATTATGATCAACACCAACAGCAAGTCTCTAGAGGAAGTCTACAAACTTGGGAATAAGGTCTGTTTAACCGTGTCTGAATGTTTTCATCATGTGTACCCCAGTAATATACAAAATATACATTTCTTCTGCGTTTATTTTGATATTTGACATTTTCACCAAATGCGTATGTCGTGTTTATTGCTTCCAGGTGAAGGCAGAAGTAAACAAGCTGTACAAACTGCTGGAAATCGACATCGACTGGTGTGTTTAAGTCGCTGCTGCTACTGAAGAAGAAGAAATACGCAGCCTTGATTGTGGAGAATCATGGCGATGGACAGCACAGCGTCAAGCAGGAGCTCAAAGGCTTGGACATTGTTCGCAGAGATTGGTGTGACCTGGCCAAGGAATGTGGAAAGTATGTTAGATAAGCCAAATTCAACTGTGGCTAAAGGCTATGTTTGGATTTTTCCCCCAAGTTTATGTTAGCACACTTGCACAGATAGTATCTTAAAGTTATTATCCTGTTAGCATACAGGGCATTGCAAGGGATGTTTAAGGTACTTATTGATTCTGTCATCCTTTCTCCTCTTCCAGCTATGTGATTGGTCAGATCTTGTCAGACCAGAGTCGTGATGTCATTGTAGAGAACATCCAGAAACACCTGGTGGAGGTGGGAGAGAAGGTAGCAGGTGGAGCCATACCTCTCAACCAGTATGAGATACACAAGGTGAGGACAGGGGTGTACCGGTATTGAGACTATGGAAAGTCTGTCTGTCTTTAATGTGAGTGTAGGTGTCCTTGTGTCAACCAGCTGTCAAGAAACATATCTGAAGTTCTGCCATTGGAGGCCATACTTGGTGTGTTTTCTTTTTTCTGTCTCTTCATGGTCAATATTTTCTTTTCTCCTCGTCTTTCAGGCGCTGACCAAGGACCCTCAGGACTATCCAGACAAGAAGAGCCTCCCACACGTCCATGTGGCCCTGTGGATCAACTCTCAGGGCGGTCGCCGGGTCAAAGCTGGAGATACAATCTCTTACATCATCTGTAAGGTGTGTGCATTTAAAACTGACATGAATATGCTCCCTTAAGACACTGTTACAGTGTTCTTTAAGGGTTTTTATAGGTACATTTTAACACATAATTGCAATAAAAATGGAACATCACAAATTGATGATAAGGGATACTGTTGATTTTGGGTGTATAGACCTGAAATGTACGACACAAACCACTGCATATTTCTCCTTTATCCCATAGGATGGCTCTACGCTTGCAGCCAGTCAGAGAGCCTATGCCTTAGAGCAGCTCCAGAAGCAGGAGGGTCTCAGTCTGGACACTCAGTACTACCTGGCCCAGCAGATTCACCCTGTGGTGTCTCGCATCTGTGATCCCATTGAGGGCATCGACAGTGTGCTCATAGCCACGTGGCTGGGTAAGTTAAGTTAAGTTAGTTAAGTGCCTTTTAAAATGACAAAACAGAAAAAAGGGAAAAAAGTCAAGTATGTCATTAAACTTCAATTTCATTACAATTAAATGAGTGAATTGTTTTTAATTGGCATTGTTGACCTCAACTTGCATCACGCTTAAACGACTTAACAGAATTCTCACTTGCAGTTTAAAGACAATACAGTTCTCATGCTATTTTATAAATAAGTACTGGCCTTGAAATATTTGTGGGGCACAGATTACTTTCAAGTGATGCTACTAATCTCTCTTTATATGTTAGCATTAGAATTGTAATTCTATTTTATATGTTTTATAGTCTGTTGACAGCTGAGACTGCCAAACATAGGAACATTGTCATGCCTAATATCACAACAGTCTAATAAAAGTACAAAATAGATGTTTCATTGATGTTTAATAGTCATAAAAATGATGGGACTTCCACTGCATTATCCTCAGCAGTCTTGTCTGTGCATAAACATTTATTCAAATTACTTGTAAAATTGTGAAACAATCTGTAGTGAAAGTTATTGTCCATCTCAGGTCTGGACCCCAGCCAGTTCCGTGCCCACCAGCAGTACCAGAGAGAGGAGGAGGCTGACGGCATGCTGGGAGGCCCGGTCCAACTGACTGATGAAGAGCGCTACAAAGACTGTGAGAGGTTCACTTTCACCTGCCCTCAGTGTGGCACTGACAACATCTACGACAGCGCCTTTGAAGGAGCTGTAAGTAAACAAAGTATACAGTGGTAGCCACCATGCAAGGCCCCCAACTGTCTATTCTGTCCCATCTTCTACTGAGTTAAAAAATGCTTGTGGTCATGAACAAAGTTAGAATTTCGAAATAGTTTTTAACCTTCAGAAAGTTATGGAAAGTTATAATTCCTGCATCCACATTGTGTAACTTTTGTCATCTGTCCATGCCAGCGACTTGTAATTTGCAACAATGCAGATATAAAAAGTATCATCTCACCATACATGGTGTCAAAAATGTAAACATATCTATGTATAGAGACACTGTATGTAATATAAAACAAATCTTGTGTGTTTCTGCTCTCCATGTGTATTTTGAAGCATATACAGACTTTTAAAATTATGTTTGGCAGAATCAAACATTGTGCCCATTCAACACAAAATTATGTTTGGATGAGGTATTTGCATGAAGTATTCAGCTGCAAGATTTAACAAATATTCTGTCATAGATTACTCATGGAAAAGTCTAAAATGTCACTAACCAGAATGTGTCACTGCACTATTAATTCAACAGTTAAAGCCACTGTCATTCTTAAGAAGATTTGGCCAGTCATCTTAGTCATTCATTTGTCTCAAACATCAAAAGCAGAGACTAGTTTTTGGGTGTACTGCAGTTGGAAAGAAGTACTTTTTTGTCACTGCAAACACTTTTTCTCAAGAAGAATGAAAAATATGTGCAATTTAATTCCAGTTTACATCGTCCCAGAGGAAATGTTGCCAAAACAGTTCCAGATGATCATTTTTCTCACAAGTCCACACTATTAGAATCCTCTATAGATCTGAGGGCCGTATTTGAAATACATCAGACCCATATAGCTGTAGCTGGGTCTGCAGCAGAAGAATAAGTTGAGTCAGATGTGCAGAGCACTCAAAAGACTGAAATGAAAAGGGAAAGGTTGCTTTTATTACTGATGGTTTGTTTCACCGGAGTAATGGGCTGATCAGTAGAGACACACATAAAGAGTTTGAGAGTGAAAGAACGGTGTTTCTGAAGCCATTTCAGTCAAACTTCCTGTGAGGGATTCATGCTTTAGTCATCCTCTATATTGTGTCTGTCTGTATTTTTAGACAGCTGCCTGGCTCCAATATGGACTCTGTTTTCATTGGCATAGTTTGGACTCCACAACTTGAAAAGCCTTTCCTTAACCCCTGCTGCTCTATGGACGCACACACATACACACTGATCCTCCTACCATTTGTCAGGCCAAGGTCGTGTGTGTGTGTTATCAGCTTCTAATGAGGAGCAGAGCACGCAGCTTTTTCTTGTCTGGAAGACACTAATAAAACTGACAACCCTCTGTCCTCTGCTGACGCGGAGAACTTGCATTAAATTAAAAAAAGGAGTATTACGCACACTCTCCGTAGAAGGATGATATCATTATACACACAGATACTCACAGAAGAATCATACAGAAAAAAAGCTGTATTAGATTCAGTGAAAGTTCTTGAGTGTATACAGATAAAAACAATTTATATCAGTGAGGAAACAGCGTACTTCCTTCTTTGATGAGTCAACAGTAGAATGTGATCTTGAAATGATGTCTTGTTATCTGTCAGATAGGTTAGTGATGTCGACATCTTTTCAATATTTAGACTAAACTAACCAGGATTTGTCTGATTACTGGTGTTAATTTTCCACCATGCGTCAGAGCCTGGTATGCACGCACACACAGAGAAACTGATAAGACAGTAAGTTAATTAGGGTGGCGAACATGGTCTAACAGCTCAGTGAGAGGGGAGGACAGATGGGCCTTGACTCCACCACTGACACAGAGCCAGAGATGGTAGGAGGAGGCGGTGATGGATGATGGAGGACAGACAGAGGAGGAAAGTTGTTTGATCGGGGGAGCGGGAGAGAGGGATGAAAAGATTAAACGTGGAGGATGGAAAAAAAAATCTGGATAGCACTGCAGGGATTTCCCTGAGTTCACTTTTAATAGAGCGTTGGGTATCCCACAATGGGCTGTTAAATCAACAAGCTGTGAAAGCTGCACATTATCAGACTAAGACAGAGATGAAAACAGTCCAGGTAGACAGTTGACATCATAAACCTTTTAAAATTGTTTTACAGACGCCTATTTAAAGATGACAGTTGGTCGGGTTTTAGTCAACACGTAGAGGAGTGAAGAATTTGAAAGGATCCTTCCATGGTTTGCTTTATTTGACCCTTTCTCATAAGTCTCACACAAAAACAAGACGCATACTACGTTGGGTGTTTCATATTTTCATTTAATTGCTCAGTCATAAAATAACTGACAAGTAAGTGTTGGTTGTAACTTTCCTGGGAGGAAGAGTTCTGTTTATCAAAATGAAGTTTGGAATGAAACAAGTGAGATAAAAGAGGAGAGGGGGAGGATATCGTGGGGAGAGAAGAAGGGAGGTTGCTTTTGTCCAGAGCAGACTGGAGAGAGAAAAAAACACGAGGAAGAGGAAAGGAAGAGGAGGAGAGACTGAGACGGAGAAGGTTAATGTGTGTAATGTGTGTTATCAGGGGAGCCAAATGAGTTGATTGACTTGAACTGGATTAAAATCATGTTTTCCATTTTCTTTTTTTCCAAAAATGAACAATGTAGGCAAACAAAAAATCTGTGTGGCTGAGTGGAGGTGGGGGTAGGAGGGTGTCACATGCATACTTGTGTGTCACTGACTTCCCTACAGAAACCTTTTTTTTCTACTCCTGTCAATGCGACAGTTAAATGGAGTTCAGGTTTAAGGGAGCAAGTGTTTAAAGCTGTTATATTTAGTGTAATTGTTATGTACTGTGGCTACTTTTTTCATCGCATTAACTACAAGCCTTGCTGTCAAGGGGACAATTCAGGGGTATTGAGGTCATGTTGACCTGTTTTCTTCAGGCTACAATAATGTTAAACTTTGCTGGACCCAGGGGTGCTTTAAGCCCTTACACCTTCCACTTGACATGGTCTTTGCGGAGGTTTAAAGGTAATGGCCATGTTTCTATGTTACATAACTGGCATTTGTGATTACAGGGTTAAAAATGTGGCTGTGATGAATGGCTGTGTACATATGTTTATGCACAGGATGCTGCATTCATGAAGTCTTGTGGGAGAGAGTTTTTAGGTATTGTTCCGAGACTGTAGTACCCCCTCTTAAGGTCAAAACATCCATTGTGTGAATGCCTTTCAAATGTATGTAAATTACGGGAACAATCACAGCTGACTTTTGCCAAAGACAGTAATGTTCTCTTAACTTTTCCTGCAGGGCTGGGTATAGTAGTTTTTGCTATCAATGCTAATGTGTGCTAAGGTGAGAGGAAAAAAGTCCCATTCATTTTCTTGATTAACAGCAATAGATCACTCACAGCTGGAGCACTTGGATTGGCTGAAACTTTCTTGGTTGAATTATGAATACAACAGTTGAACAACTGTGTTGGAAAAGGCTCTTTGATAAAAAGTCAACAGTGCTAGACAGAGATGTTCATTTTGGTGTGTGCATTTTGGTAAGAAACATCCAGTCACAGAGCTGTCATCCTAACTGTGGGTGGAAGCTAAAGAATATGGTGTTAAGAATGATGTTTTCTTATGTTTTCAGTGTTGTCTGCTTTGATTTGTGACTATTGACTGGCTTCTTCTCCATAGCAACAGTGGCTAAGGCTCATTGGCTGTTGTAGTATTTAGAGCCATTTTCCTTATCACACTGATGGAAGTAATTGAAACTAGTTCCCATGACCTAAAATTTTAGGATCAATATATTAATGGTGTGAGTCGTGTGTTTCCCTGTTGAGGAACGTTGAGGACATCATTAGAAGTAGTTTGGAGAATATAAACTTCATCAGTGTTAAATAAAGAGCTGTATCTTAGTAAAATGGAGCCTAATGTTAGATAAGTTACCTATTCACATCAGAAAATAGCTGTTTGGATTATAGGTAATCAAAACTAAGAGTCCATCATTCAGTGGCAACTTTTTATACTTAACTCTTTCTGATACTCTTTGTTATGGAGACCTCTTGACTGGTACTCAAAAAGTACTCAGCACTATTTCATAGATTCTCAGTGTGATTTTGTATAATTTTTCAGTTTGCTTGTTATTTTTTTCTTTTATTTTTTTAGTTATTCAGCTGCACATGATCAGTCAGCACATTCAGCTGCATTTCATTATAGACTTTTCAAGCAGTCTATAGGATTGTGGTGTACTTTTCCGCTGCCTGGTTGTAATTTTGTATTTTGAATGAGACTATAAAATCTTTTGAATTGATGATATATTGTATGTGTATATGGGTTGATTTGTTGTTTCTCTCAGATGTGACACATACAGTATTCTCTTTTGCAGGGTTCGAAGTTGGAGCCCAGCTTGTTGCGATGTTGCCACATCCCCTGTGGGAGCCACCCCATCGACTATGCCGTTAACATCAGCAACAAACTGTTACTTGACATCCGTCGCCACATCAAAAAATACTATTCTGTGAGTATTTCTGTCTGTGTGTGTGTGTGTGTGTGTGTGTGTGTGTGGGTAGGCTCTGGTAAGTACTACATATTTTGCACATAACGTCCTTACACAAACATTCATGCATTAACTTCTTCACCACCTGCAGGGCCACAAATGGACTTCATTTAGTTTTCGTTCTGTTTCTAATGCTGTAGCTTATTAGACTAACACAGCACAGCTGGCCAGCTGACCAGTCACTCCCTTCTATTCTTTACCATCTCTTTGTATATCTTTTTCTCCAATGTACAGTTTAGCTGAACTTAGTTCCCCAATGCAACATTTTTAGAACTTGTGCCTCATTACATTAGTAACACACACTAAATGTAAAAAGGATTATATGTTTAAATGTTAAGTCCAGAAACCGCTATACGGAACCCTGTTCACCGTCAAGTGTTGGGTTTGTTTGCTTACCACTACCTATTAACACATTCCTAAAGTAATTAATACAAGCTCAAGTGGTCCGATAAACTGTAATGCAATAGTCAAACCTTGTGAAAATTGACCTCCCACAAAGTGTCTATAAAAAGGATTGGATTGTATTTAACACAATGGGGGATGCAACAGATGCAGTGATGGTGAGAGAAGCCATCAAAAAGATGTTGGATGAAAGATGAAAGAAACCTCAGCAGGGCACTGCACTGACATTTTCAACCAAAGAGCACATAATGCTTGTAAAATTAAAAGACCAGCAGAAAGATTTGTGGGAGCATGATCCATGAAAATACTTAAATGGCCATTCTTACTTTGAATAACAAGTTGAACATGCACTCAGTGTTTTTTTAGATGGTAAGGTGAAATTTAAATCCTACATCTGGGGGAAACTGGGTTATTGGACAATCAGAAAAAACAAAAAATACAACAAATTGAACATATTACTTGAAAGTAAGATCGAACAGGTGAGTCTCAATAAAAAGCTATGTGATCAAATACATGGTAAATACACATGAATACAAAAATAATTTTGCAGAAACAGACAACATGATTAATAAGTCAGTTCTCAACAGGGAAAATACTGCAAACACAAGCTGCCAACAAACCCATTACTCATCATGTTTTTGCCCTGCAACAGTCCTCTGAGAAGCATTTTACACTGTAGCATGCCATGACATATTGTAGCAGGAAAACATTCTTCCATGCTACTACCTGGCAGACTATTCGGTGCACCTTATTATGGAGCAACAACTGTTTGAGTTTTATTGTACATTGACTTTATCAATGCTAACTATGTGTTGAGGCAGGTTGATTATCAGTTGTAGATATTTGTCTGTTACATCATACATTTGGCTTTTATTGTGCATTCTACATATTAGGGTAATAATGCATTTTAAAGGTGGATTATTTAAACTGAAATGTAATGGCAAAATCATGTTGTGTTATCATTTTACAAATTTTTGGCCATGCTAGCGGCATTGCTCTGGGTATGACACTGTTGGTCAGTTAACCACTTCCCAGAGTTAAATATCCCAAAACTTTTGGAGTTACTGTCATGAAATTTTGTGCAGACCTCTATGGTCACCAGAGGATGAATTCCTTTGACTTGGGTGATCCCCTGGTTGGTGACTCTAAGTATTGTTTTTGCGTAGCCCAACATCGCAAGTTTGTCTGAGATGACCTCACAATCTGAGCCAGCATACAATATCAAATTTTCCCCCAGAACATTGTCTACCAAAGGTAGCAAGCAAATCCATCTTGTGATCAGATAGTTTGCAATTAGCCTAATCTATAATCACACTCACTGAAATATGTAGAGCTGAAACAATTATATGATTAACCAATTAGTCAATGGAAAATGAATCATCAAGTTATTTTTTGATGAAACATTTATCATTAAAAAATGACCTTGTTCTTAATTGTTGTGATTTGCTGCTTTTCTCTTGATGTAAACTTTATACATTTAGGCTTTGGGATGTTGGCCAGACAAAACCAGCAATTTGAAGGCATCATCTACAGCTTTAGGAAATAGTTTTGAACACTTGTCTCTTTTTTTTGGACATTTTACAGACAAAACAATGGAGAAATTAATCAAGACATTAGAAGATAATTTGAAAAATGGGTAGTTTTACCCTAACATAAATGGCAATGACATAATGTCCAATTCGTACATCTATAATGCCTGTCAGACATTATAGATGCATATTGATATTGGAAAAATATAGATCATTTTCCTGCTGGAGACATTATTACTTCTTTGTTAGTACAGTGTGTTATATCACTGTAGAAACAGGATGTGATGCACAAGTATAGAGGACAAATTGTCACTGTACTGAGCGCCTGACGAGCAGCTTGAGAGTAAATTAAACTGGATTCCTGTGTTGTCTTTGTAGAGGGCTCTCTCTCTCTTTCTCCTGGTAGCTTGTAACACCTTGGTTTTGAGTGAGTGGAATGCACTGTCTGTAAAAGTGTGTGTGTGTGTGTGTGTGTGTGTATGTACGTACGTACGTGGGGGTTACTCTCCCACAGTGCTGAACAGAAATCAATTAGTGTGGTGAATGTGTGGGGAGCGAGTCCCCCTCAACCCCTTTGTCACGATGTGTGAAACAGCTGCTACCACTGAATACTTACACCTCACACAGCAACACATACACACTCACACACACACACCACTGGAGGCTGAACAGCAGTGGACACAGCACACACAGCGGGGCAATGAAGAGGGGTAATATTGTGTAATTAAGGATTCCTTTCAGGCCGAGGGAGAGTTCAAACAGAGCTGTTTGTCTGGCCAGATAGAGTGAAAGCTCTGCACCTCTGTGTGTGTGTGTGTGTGTGTGTGCTTGTGTGCACGTGTGTGTGTACATGAATATATGTACATGTGTGTTGGCGTCCTAAGCCTGGACCACAGAGACATTAATCATTAGTAAAATTACCTCCTGCCCCCCACCCCACCCTCATCCCCACCATTATCAATAAACCTGCACCCTGAGAATGGGCAAACACTTGTTCACTCCACTCTCTCTCACACACACACACACACACACACACACTGTTGTCATCCTCTCCTCCTCTCATCCCACTGTCTTTGGCAAAATGAGAGATTCGCTTGTTTCCTGAACCACCCAATTCTTTTTTTTCCCCTTTTTTTAAACCCCTCCCATCTAACCACCGTTGCCATGGCATTTAACAAATTATTGCAATTACCCTCGTCATGCGGGTCGCCCCTGGAAACGGGCTGAGGGGCAAGAGAAGAAAGGGGGAGGGAGAGAGAGAAAGGGTGAATGAAGACCAGAGAAGGTGATAATCCTGTTTTGAACAAAAGGTCAAATTGTTGAATAGAGAAGCTTTGATTAAGCGGAGGAGGTACAAAGTGGAACCGTTTGAGCTTTATTCACTGTGTGTGTGTGTGTGTGTGTGTGTGTGTGTGTGTGTGTGTGTGTGTGTGTGTGTGTGTGTGTGTGTGTGTGTGTGTGTGTGTGTGTGAGAGAGAAAGAGTGTGTGTGTGTGTGTGTGAGAGAGAGAGAGAGTGCGTGTTTGTGAAGTAGACCGATTTTAGGTCTATTCACTTTAGAGCTGGAAGTGTTGACTGCTGAAACACAAAAACCAGTTAGAGCTCTCTCTGGTGTGTGGGTGGGTGGGTGGGGGTGTGTGTGTGTGTGCAGGTGGATTCCTCTGGTACAGGAGTCATGTCAGAGAGGCTTCTCCACTGTGATAACAATAGAGCTGAAATTATTAGTTGATTAATGAATTCATTGATTGAATCTGCAAGTATTTTGATCATTGTTTAAGCCATTTTTAAGCAAAAAGCGGCTAAACTTCTCTGGCCGTTGCTTCTCAAATGTGAATACTTGAAGTTTTCCAAGTCTTCTATGAAAGTAAAGTTATGTTTTTTGGCTTTAGGACTGTTAGATTGCACCAAACAAGTGAGTTGAAGATGTCACCTGGGGCTTTGGGAAATTTTGATGGGTATTTCTTTATTTCTAGACATGGATAGAATAATTCATTAATGAATTGAGAAAATCCTCTGCAGATTAATCAAAAATTCACCAACATAGACTGGTGAGCTATCCAGGGTGTACCCTGCCTCTCGCCCAGTGTCAGCTGGGATTGGCTTCAGCTCACTGCAACCCTTTAAGGATAAGCGGTATAGATAATGGATTGACTGATCGACTATCGACTCATTGTTTTAGTACTAAGTGGCCGTACCAATTAGGAGTTCAAGATTCAAAAACGACACATTCAAGACCAAAAATGAACTCCTGAAAATATATCTCAGCAGCTTTCGTATGAAAATAAAGAAGTAATAGGATGTTAAAGTATCAGACCCCAAATTGTAAGAGAGGATTTGGGAGAGATGAGTGGAAAAAAAAAACAAACAGACAAAGAAGGAGAGGCAGAGGAGAGGGTATATTTCGTGGTGGGCCCTGTCGTGGCCTGGTCTTGCCTCTGTTTGGTTAAATTATGTGGAACTCATTTGACGTCTGCATTCAATGTGTCAGGTATCCACTGCTATAATTATGCAATTATGAGCCTTTATTCTCTCACGTCCAACTGTACACCCCACCCACCACCCTCGCTCCGGCGAAATGCCTCAATTAGATTTTATTTTTTTTCTTTCTGCCAGCCTCGCTCCTCGTGTGCTCCTTGTTTTTAGTCCTCTCGTTGTGGCTCATACAGGTCTGCTGTACTTAATCTTAACTTATTTTTTTTTGTGTGTGTGTGTGGATGGGTTTTGGGTCACAGTGGCACAGCAGAAGGGCATTGTGGGTAGTTTTTTGTCCTTTGAGCCTTCTCAGTTGTGTATGTGTCCTGGGCACTTGAGTCTGTTCTATTAATTCAGTTTAATGCATGTGAATGGGAAGCGATTAATATGTTTGTGCTCACGCTGAATGGCAAATTCATGTATGCGTGTGTGTGTGTATATGTGTATGTGAGTGAGTGTGAATGTGAGTGTGAGAGAGTGCGTGTGAGCCCCATGGGAACAGCAGTGTGTGCCAAGGCTTGTGTCATAAGAAATACACAAAAAAGAAGGAGATCAAACAGCCGCCCACTCTCATGCTCCTTATCTCGCACCTCCGCGAACCATTGTCCTGGACATGTCTTTATCAGAGATGGTGGAGCAGTCTCATTTCCCATGATGCTCAGCTCTTTGTACAAGCTCGGTGGAGGTGTTTAGATAATTAGTCCTGCGTGGCTGGGGTTTGTGGGTAAAACTGTGAACTCTGAGACTTTCTAATTGATTTGGGACATATGTGGGTGTTTGTGTGACCGTGTGTGTTTGGTTTTCATTTAGAGGAGATTGGCTGGGTCTCTGTGTGTGTGTATCTAAGCCTGTGTGTGTGTGCAAACCTGCTCTTATGTGCAATAAATTATCAGTAATATGTGAAAACAACAACCTTAAATGTAAGGTCAAAGCTACAGTGGCAGAAATTAAAAACTGCTCTTCACTCACAGTCCCCATACAAGTTTACAGACTTTAAGCAGTTTTGCAAGTGACAATAGAGGGAAGATTACAGTGTCCAGGTGTGTTCAGGGGGTATGAACGCATCCACATGCACTCAAAGGTGTAATTGCTTTAAATGCATGTACTTGATTTGGATCTATTTGTACAGAGTTGAGAGTATGTTTGTGTTGATCAGTGTCAAAGTTTAATTGCACTATTTATTCAGTTATAAAGCATGAAAAAGAATTTTGAATTATAGACACTGTTTTTACACAGCATGTGTACTTTTGCTTTGCATTACTGTACGGGTTTGTCTTTGAAGAGGTTTCCGAGTGCAGTGGAAACAGATACAGGTAACCCCTCTCCCCATAACCAGCTACAGTTTGTTCTAGTTGCTTCTTACCATAAAAGGTTCTTGAATGTTCCTGCACATTGGAACATGATTTATATACTGTAGAGCTGGCTGTAAAGAAAAAAAAAAACCCTCACCATTTCTTTTTTAAGCTGCTGCTCAAAACCAATCAAGAGACTAGACAAAGGCAAATGTAAAAATCAATCAGAGAAGCAGTGCATGCCTGTATGTGTGAGGGGGATGTGGATAGAAAGACAGGTGCAGTGGTTTTGAAGGGGTTTATTTTGAGAGAATGGAAGGAAGGAAGGATAGATAGATGGAGGAAAGAAGCAAAGGCTTTGATAGCGGTGGTCTTATGTCATTAGTTGGGCATTAACCCCCTCCCCTTTAAACCCCCCTTAGTAATGACAGGGCATAAGAAGCAGAGGGGGAGGAGGGGTCTGGAAGAATACAGGGAGATTGAAAGGGTTAGACCACAGCACCTGCCCAGGGTCACTACCTCACACCAGGCGGTCCTAACTACTGCCGTTTTGGCTGTCCACTGCTCTGCCTGTCTGACATGTACTCAGAGCAGGACCACGACTCACAGCAGCTGAAGATACATTCAGATGTAAAGGGAGAGAGTGAGGAGGGTGGGGTGTGAAGTCAGATGTAAACCTCTGTTGTTGTTTTGTTTTTTGTTTTTTTTTACCTCTTTCTCTGCCTGTCTTTTGCAGTTGTTTGTATTTTACAGCCCCTGTTTTTCTTTTATCCAAGTACTTTTCTTGTCAGAGTGTTGTGCAGAATTAGAGCAGCTAAATGGAAGCAACAATTTTCAGCAAAATTTCCTCATTACCAGAAACAGTTTTTAAAGTGTCTTTTCTTTTTTTTGTTTGTTTGTTTTTTTGTCAATTTTTCAGAACACCTTTATCGACAAAATAAATGCCCACATGAACACATTTTATAAATAAGTAATCATGTAGGGTGGTAAAGGCTGCTGTGAATGTCTTTTCTGATGCAAGCCCTTCTATGTTCATCTGTCTGAAGGAAACGCACCTTATTGGCAGTGTGTGTTTTGAGATTGGGGATCAATTTGAACAAAGAAAAGCTTGAATTTAAAGTTATTTAAAAGGAGTACAGCAGCAATGGAAATGCAGGTAGTTTGATAAATGCTTTGAAAATCATAGAATGGAAGTTAACAAATGGGTCTATATATATTAAAACATTTTTCTTTTTTTCTGGATGTGTCTCAACTTATGAATGAAAAAGCAATACCTACTTATCTATTATTTTTGTGATTAATAATTTGGTCTATACAATGTTAGAAAATACCTATGTGTCTCTGATAGGGCTGGTTGGTGTGTGAGGACCAGGCCTGTCAGAACAGGACCAGACGTTTGCCCATCGCCTTCTCCCGCCATGGACCCATCTGCCCTGCCTGCACCAGGGCGACTCTCAGACCTGAGGTAACACAGACACACATGATTTCACAAACACAACCATGCATTCCCTTATTGGGTTAAAGAAATACACACACAAGGATGAGGTTAACACACAAAAACTGCCACATCACATAAACACTCTTGTCTGGGGCTGTGATGAATGCACAGACCAACACACAGACTCTGTATGTTTTGTCCAGGTGATGGTGCTATGGAGCTGAAGTCTCCCTTCTCATACGTGCTGTACATCTCTCTCATTAGTATCATATTACACCATATATATACGGACGGATAAAAACGATCTTCTCCAGCTTCTGTGTGTGTGTGCGATGGTGCGTCCGTGTGCACACATGCTTCCCTTCATACGTTTGAAAGCACTAGAGCTGGACAGTAGTCTAGCCATTAAAAGCATCTGTCTGTCTAGCTCTTGTAGCTGCCTTATGAACACTTTGTTAACTTGACCACTGGATTTAAAAGAAACACTCTCCCTTTCAATTTGAGTGTGACGGTTCAATCTTTTTTTTTTGGTCATCTCTTTCTCTGTCTCATTCTTACCATTCCTGTCTCAACCCTTGCCTTAACTCTGTGTTGTCAATTTTTTTTATCTTGCGTGCTCTTGCTCCTATCTGCGCCCCCCCCACCAGCTGCTTTGCTGTGTCTGGCTCTGTGGCGACAGGTTGTAAACCAGAAGGCCAATTTCTGCTGTCACTGTAGCCACTTAGGCAGCCATTGCTGTGCCTGAGGGCCGTGGCACTTTAAACTGCAGGCTGAATAAAACATTTAACTCTCTGTGCTCGCTCAAGCACCCTTTCTCTATCCTAAAACCTGTAACCTGTCTTCATTTTACCTGGGTTCTACCACAGTTTGACTCCATACTCTGTCATTACATAGACTTTTTTTAATGTACATCTATAGAGGACAGGTAAATGATGATGATGTTGACAACAGACTTAACCAGCAAAGGGTATACGGTGCTTAGTACTTTCCCCCTCATAGTCAGAATCAGAATTCCTCAAATTTTATGACACGTTTCCCCCCAAATGTTACAGTGTTCCTTTAATCTTTAAGCATATTTTTAAGCAGGCAAATGGCTGCATGTTAAAATACTTCCTTTACTGTGATTTAAGAGATATGTCAAATTAAGCCAGGTCTTCCCCATGTCTCCTCCTGCATTAGGAAGGGTTAATATGTTCACTGCAGTGGCCTTAAAGCTTAAAGAGGTTTACAAAGAAGGGGAAAAAGCTAAATTGGTAAAGAGTGGAGATATATCCAGGATACCATTTACTTTGTCTGCTTGGTTTACAACTGTGAAGCATTTTATGTCGCATTCTAATTGATAAGTGGATACAGATTTTAGCTGGTTCATAAAATTGGCATACAAAGTACAATGTTTATTAAATGTGTCATTATCAACCTATGACTGCATTAAACTGACCTGTAAATGAAATTTATGGATGATGATGGATGTATTTTAGATTTTGATGGCACACATGCGGTCTGACCATCTGGTTGAAGCATCTCTGTACTTGACAATATGCTGGCTGGTGCTTTATAACATCATGCTACAACCTCCTGACTGCTGGAGATAGAGTGAGGAGGGGAAGAAACAAACAGGTGTCATACACTGCTTTTCCTTAGTGGTAAAGGAAAGTGTTAAAATCAGTCTGCAAAAACAGGGAGCATAGTGTTCTTGTCATAAATTCATCTTGTGTGACATGTAAGCTCAGAGCAAGCTTCACAATCAATTATTTAGGCAGCTGGGGCAAGAATACAGGACTCTCTGATTCTGTGTTGTCCTGATTTTCTAACCTGCTACCATTATCTGCCAGTGTTACACTGGTGGCCTGAGGATACACAGAAAACACCTAATATCTGCTCATGTCATATTGTACAGTCAAAGATTTACCTTAAAACAGCTTAAATTACCCAAAGCTAGTATCGTTGTGGGTTCCAAGTGTAAAAGTGTTTCTTCTCTTGTATCTTATAATGTACACCAGCTAATACCACCACCGAATAAACAGAAAAAGGGCTTTGCTTAAAAATTAAGTACAATTCTTAATAAAAGCAGTAGAAAAATGAAATATGACATAGAAGGCAGAGCATTGATTAGAAAAAAAAACAAAGTAAGATTTAAATGTCTTTGAGTTTTTAATGAGCTCTGCCTATAGCAGTTTCATAATGAGTGCTATATTAATTGTAACATTGAAATAGGAGTTTTAAATGACTGTCTTTACTCTTTGTTATTTAGACTGGCATACTATAGCATCTGTCTTCCTTAAGTGCCCTTAAGCAACCCCAATAACAGTAGCTGACCCTGACCTTTGACCTCTACTTTATGAAAGGACTGGGTAACACATTCATATTAGGTTTTAGCCTTTTTTTTAGTATTAGGTAATACTGTTGTCTAAATCAAGCTATTGCATAGAGATTAATAGCCCTGCAGCTTACATGTTAAATTGCTGCCAATTATGCAAAGTGCTCAAGAGGCCATTCATGGCTATTTGAGCTGGTGATAGAAAGACTGTGCTCAAACAAGAAGAGAAGATGATGAGACAGCCAGCAGTCCCAGCTGAGAGGTCTTTTTTTTAAATTAAAGTTTTTTGGTTTGTTGGAAGTTCCATTAGATTTCAGTGCATCCAGCCAGACTCTGTCTGCTGGATCACTTTGGCTACATTCCCTTCATGCTTTTTATCTGCCAGTATCATCACAGATTATCAAGCTAATATCAGCACCAGCCAGAAAGACAATCAGGGTTTTGTCTTTGTGTACGCTACACTAAAAACACTTGTTTGTGCCAGAGCTTCTGTAAAGGCGCGTCTCGTTTGTGACTCTGCTCTCCCTTTTCTCTCTTGCATCATGGTACATTTACCATCGCTGTGGGTGCTGCCTCTCCTCTCTTCTCCTCCTTCCATCCGTCTCTTTCTCCCTCCCTCTCTCTCTCTCTCTGGACACAGATTCAGAGCGTGATCTGATCTCCATGTAATGGGAGAGTAATAGGCACTCTGCCTTGATTGGTTGGTAATTTGGGGGAGTTATGCACAGGTGCAATTTGTAATATTTTCAGTAAATTAAATTTCTTTCTCTTCCTCTCTCCCTCGCTCTTCATCTCTCCCTCTCTCCTCTCCCTCCCTCTGCAGCGCTTAACTCCAATAGGCTATTTTTTCTCACCGTGTCTCAAATCTCTGTCCTAACTTTCCTTTTCTTCCCCTTTTATTCACTGCTTTCTTCCCACTGCTCCTTTCTTTTCATTTTCTTTCCCTCCCCTCTCTCCCTCCTTAGCTCTTACACTCACTCTCTCTTCTCCTGGCTTGCTCTTTCTCTCCCCCTCTCACCCTCCCTTTTCTGTCTCTCTCTTTTTCTCTCCTCATTTTATTGATGTACGCTCAGGCGCCCATTAGAGCTCCCTTTTTCCCTCTAGTGGAAATTGCAGCATGTTAATTTTCACACAAATTACGGCAATAGCAGGTATCTCTATTTGATACATTATAGCGGGAGCAATCAGAGATAATTGAGTGCCTTTCAGAGGGAGACGGCTGCATTCACTGCCGGCTCAAAGCTGCCCCATTATCGCCTAATCGCTCTTTAAACACTGAATTTTGCCGAACAAAAATTCTTGTCATAATTTTGCTTAAGTGTATTTGGAAATCACAGTCCTTTGAGTGAGGATAATTGAAATCAAATCCCTTTCACTGGAGCTGACATTTCTACATTTCCCCCCAATTGAAATTAATTTCAAAAATTGAGCATGAATATCTTCAAATAGCAGGCAATTATGCCTTTCAATGGGGAGAAATTACCGGTGCTGAATCGTTGGAGGCTTGCGGGCGAGAGCACCAGTTAAATGCCTTTGTTTCCTGCCGTGTTTGCCTAGTAAAGATTTACATATATTGACTCATTATGGTGTCTTGTGAAGCTGATCGGCGTGACTACCACAACCGGCAATAATGCTCATCGCATCTAAAAAGCTCAAGAGTTTTAAAGCCTTGTGGCCTCACAGCTGAGGGAAAATGTATGTTTGTTTCTCTCCATCTCCCTCCCTTTCTCACTCCCTCTCTCTTTCTGCAGCTGCAGTTGTGTGAGGGACTCAGATATTGTGGCTTCAGTATTTACAACGCGTGTTTTCAGCTAAGCTGGAGAAGAGTATGGAGGAAAGTGTGTAACGCTGAGGCCTTGTTTGCGACTGTAGTGCTGCGAGATTTTCTTTGAAGCCCATATCTCTGTCAAGGCGTTGAGTAGTTGTAGTCTTTCAGCAGCTTGCACACTTTCCATCCACTATAAACTCTGTTTGGCCTGCTGTACCGTCTTTCCTCGCACACTCAGAGACATATTGTCTGACTGACTACCTTTTCATTAACTGCTTCAGTGGTGTACTTGAGCGACAGTATAGTGCGCAAAAGTTCTTTGGAGGTCGGATGTGTGTGTATGCGTATATGTGTGTCTCCTAAAAGATAGAGACAGGTGTTTTTAAGACTCTGAGGAAGTCTTGAGTGCTCGTTTTATTGTGTGAGCCATTTTAGACTGTTGCTCTGTGATTTGGATCAATTTGTATGATTTAGCCTCCTTTTCTTATTCCTTACTTTTCCTTTATTCTATACATCCTGCCTCCATTCTGTCTTTCTTCTCTCACGCACATACACACATCTCCCTCTTCCTTTTGGCTTAACCGTGTTTGTGGATGTGTATATGCGCATCAGGCAAGGGGGGAGTCAGCCGGGGAAGGGGGGAGTCAGTCAGGGAAGAGGGAGGCAAAGGAGCAAGGGGTACGAGGTGGGGGCTGGGGGGTCCTACGCTCCCGGGAGAGAGGCAATTTCACAGCTGGTTTGCTCCTTAGGCAGTCAGGCTGAAAATGCTGCAGATTTGTGGAGCAAATTGAAATGGTGTCAGTGCAGGAACAAAGCGCCGAGCTGAATGACGAGGTAGGCGTGTGCGTGTGTTGCTGTGTGTGTGTGTGTGTGTGAGGGAGAGAGTGAGGTGGGGTTGAGGGGCTCTAAATTCAATAACAACCCTGTAACATTTTAGCCACGCCTTTCTGACACCTGTCAGTCAATCAGTGTGCAGTGACTGGCCCGCCCACAATCAGCATTATATCGTTTGAGTGTGTGTATGCGTATATGCGTGTGTGTGCATGTTTTATTTTCAAGAGGACGAAGTGGTGTACGGTGTTTGTGCCGACCGAGCTTGTTCAACCTTGGCAACCGTAACCGAGGCTCCATTATGGGATGTGCATGGTTTGGTTGTTGACTAGGCAGTGCATCAATGGTCAACAGCTGTGCTTGCCATGTGGGCAGCCATAGAAAGCCATTAAACACAGACACACGCACACATTCAGTCACACACTCATATCCACACATCACATAGTTTACATTTAGTTGCATTAGATACTCTTGCCACTTGATTATGCCACAGCAGTAAAAACTGAAATTACAATTACGCACATTGCCGATTGGCAGGTATAATGGGCACACACAAACTCACTTCACTCACACACGCACACACACACACACACACACAGATACTGACACACAGGAATTATCAGGGGATTCTTCCTGGTGGTAATAATAAAGCACTCGGCGCACACCTGATGGCAGTGTGGGGTCGGGGCTTAGCGTGCCCTCTCCAGCGTAGCAGGGAAATGACGAGCCAATAACTGCAATTAAACATGCAGTATAATGGCTAATCAAATTGACAGCCTCGGCTGTTCGCATGCCTCTCTCACAATGGCTTATCACAACAAACTATTATGAGGGAGGGTATTTCAGGCCCGATCCCCTCTTTTCTTTCTCTCTCTCTTCCTTACTGTCTCTGATTCTCTCCATCTCTCACTTCTTTCTGTATATTTACCCTTTTCTCTCTTTTGCTCTTTTTTTCTTTTCTTCTTCCCTCCCACCTCTCCGTCTTGCTCATCCTCTGTCTCTCTCTCTCTCTCTCTTCTCTCTCTCTCTCTCTCCCTCTCCCTCTAGCAGGCTGTCGTGCGGCTCCAGTTAATTGCAGTGGAGATTAACAAAGCAAGCAAATTTGTTTTCTTGCTTTACTGTGTCACACAGAGGAAGGGAGATGTTTTCAGGGAGGTATAGTCATATGAGTAGGGTGCACATTTGTGGAGTCACATTCAAGCTACATTCTTCCCAAACTGGTAAACCAGGTTTGTTCATCTGTTTTGGATGCTCTTACACTGTCTTGAGGAACGAATAACCTTTGTATACAAACAGGAAATAAAAGACATAGTAGCAGTGTTAGTTTGTTATCTGTACCCAGCAAATGGTGACACACTGTGTTTCTGTTGAATGAGATCAAAGTGAGTTTGAGATGATAGTACCTCTACATGTACTCCATGTATGCAGGACCAGAACAAGAACAAGAAAAGCTTATTATTACTGTTCCAACTGATGATTCTTGAGCATTTATTCTCATCAATGATTAAACAGCTGAATATATTTTAAACTGAATAGTTCTTTTGTCTATAAAATGTGACAAAAATAGCCTTAGCAGCTTCCCAGTGCCTATGATTGTCAGACAATTTCAGGTTAATGTTGAGTAAGATTTTTCACATTTGAGAAGCTGGACCTAGCACAGATTTGTTACTTTGGGCTGCCTCGTAGTTGAGCTTAAAACAGTTATTGTCCTTGTGTTACATATTTCTAGTTGTTAACAGTAGAAAATGGGAACAGACAAACAGTGTACAGTTTATTTTTGATAAGCTAAATCAATTGTAACTGCATTAATGCCATATTTTCTTGAGATGTAACTGTCTGCCATGGTGGCTTTGACTAACACTACTATTACTGAACTTATTAAGCAGATTGAGGTTTGACAATGTAGTGACCAATCCACGTTAAGTACAGTTTCTATGTTAACTTTATTGCAGAGTTAAGTATTTCTGCTATCAGTAGATTTCATTCCATCACAGCAGGTCACAGCGATGCCTGGCCTCACATTATCCTTCATAAAGATTATTCCAGTGAATTTAATGGAGTGTCTTCACGATGTCATGGCTGTCAAAAAACATTACTTTTGACTTTTTTGAATTGAATTACAACCAGGAGGCAGACAAGAACGTTTCAGATGCATGAATTTCTGGTTTGTGTGATATGGCGTGAATGTTGCATTAGCAGAACAGGAAAAGTACAGAAAAAGAAAGAAAATAATGGGGAGGTGGGAGGGTAAGAGACTGGGGACAGGTTAGCTGTTTTACATTATGTGAAAGATTTTTTAAATCCATCAGTGTGTGTGCAGTAGACTTGTGTTTCTGTTCAAGTAACATTGTGTGTGTGTGTGTGTGTTTTCTCTCTACAGTACTCCGAGAAGGCCCTGTACAACCAGCTCTGCTTCTACAGGTTCATCTTTGACTGGGATTATGCTGTTAACAAAGTGCTACAGGGTGATGAGAAAAGTAAGACTATGCACACACATCATACATGTATGTTAGGTCTTGTTCCCAACTCAGAAGTCTTCACTCAGTATTAGTTGTAAAAACCAGACCTGCGTTTTAAAATGTAAGTTTTTTTTTTTTTTTTTACTGTTTTTGTTATTATTCCACAGTACTGCCTTTGGAACGGAAATCAAGTTACCAGAGCTGCTATTGAAGTTTGAATTTTGATGTCCTAACAATGCTTCCTCACAAATACACATACAACATAGCATTAGCAATCAATGGCTCAACATAAACCTTTTACCCAGGCTGCACTTACAATATTCACCAATGATGTGACACACACAAGCACGCGCACACACAAGTAACGGAGTACGGGCATTGGATATGGGGAGGGGGGTTAAGGACATTCAGCTCCTCGAGTCGACAGCCCTAATTTAGGAGACGGATTCAATCACACACACATACAGAATGCAAAACGCTCCAATCACTGGAAGAAAGAAGGAAAGAGCCCTCCATCGCTCTCCCTCTACCCCTACCCTCACTGTCCATCTCTACCGCTTTCTCTCCTTTGCTCTCTCTCTCCTTTCTCTCTCTCTCTCTCTCTCTCTCTCTCTCTCCCTCTCTTGGACAGGCACTCGTTTGGCTGTGTTGATTGAAAACAGGTTTTAGATTTGGGGAAATGATAGGGGGAGTAATGGGCGCGCTGACGAAAGGATAGCCCTTCTCCTATAATGGGACATGGAGCGTATATTTCCCCCCTTGGACTCAAATAGACGCTACTCCAGCGCTCTGGGCGCGCTCAGTAGGCGTCAGCCACAAGGCCTCTTTACCCATAGTTCTCCCTGATTGATGTCACTTGATTAGAAAGGGCCGCTGGGCCGAGTGATTTATTTATTTGATTAAATATTTATGTATGTATGTTATTTATGTATGTATGCCTGAATGCTGCAAGCGTGCGCCAGGCTAGACCTGAGTGAGGCAGCAAAAGAGTGAGACAGCAGAGGTAAATATAACGTGTAATCAACAGATGACCACTCAGAAGATAGAGGGAGCTGAAATAGAGGGATTGGACTGGTGTAGAGGAGGGAGGGAAGGGAAGGAGTACTAACATGATTATAGCCTCCATTTTTGCTTTCTTTTATTTCTGTCTTTGCCCAGATGCAAGAAATCATCGCCAATCAATTCTTGACTCTCCTCCTCTCTTTATGTTCCTATGCTTTGCAGTGTTTTTGATCTGCTCTGTGCTTTCTATTCCAGTGTTTCAGTCACATTTTGCACCTCACAAAACAATACAGTACAATAAACTACATTATTTACTTTGTGGTAAAGCCCTGGAAACGTGCTATTTCTAGAAGGCACATCATATAGTGTTCAGTAGACAACACATGGTTGATGATTGTGGAGCAGTTTAGCATCTTGTCTCGCAACGGCCGCAAGCATTTCTGGACCACTGACACCAGATCAGTCAAGCTGGGCTAAAAAGAGACATTTCACATGTGCTGTCTGTTCACTTCCTATTTTGAAATCAGACACACTTTGTATGCTAAGTGTTAACCTTGCAGACAATACTGTACACCAGTTGTTCCCAGCACCTCTCAAAATAAAGCAAAGTCTATTTGTGACATGTTGCTACAGGTTGCATCTGTTTGTGAGCTTGGAGCAATGCAGCCAGTGAGTGATTTTGGCTTCCCAGATTGGTTCCCATTGGTTCCTAAAACCTTTTGGGTTTTGTATCTCTTTCTGTGTTTAAGTTAAACAATTGTGTGTTGAGACTGTAAAGGGACATGAACTGAGTGTAAACTGGTGGTTCAGTTTCCTCTTGACATGATCTGAAAGGTGTCTCAGTGGGCTGTAAAGGGTCACCTGTCAGGGGACATAGAACAGAAGGTTCTGAGGGGACTGGATCACCCACCAGCTGCACGTCTTAACCACTACACCATGTCCGGACATTAAAATGTTTACTTGTTACTGGCTCTGTCATGCCTCCAGCGGAGTACTTTTCCTCTGTTCTCTTAGCTGCCAGTCCATCAAATCATCACCCTTCCTGTCAGATGGTTTTCCAAACACAAGCCCTTCGCTTTGCCCGAATCGTCCCCAAAATCAGTTTGAGTGGCAGAATATGTGGCTGCATCCTGTCTGTAACACCCAGTACTGTTCTGCTACAGTGTTGTTCAGCACCGCCCAGCACTCTACAGAGTTAACATTCACAACAAGTCTCCTGTTTCTCTGCTTGGACTTGACAGAGTCACAGTGATGGCCACAAAAATGGGAAGCAAAATCAAACTAAGGAGTTTGCATTTATATATGTTTTCAGTAACATTAAGCATTAGATTAATACAAAGTAAATATGGCTGAAAATGATTTCACAGCTTCTGATACTGATAGATATTTGTGCCATACATGTAATGTTTTGTGTTCCAGTAATAGTTTTTACCCAATGAGGAGCTCATATTTACAGGAGATCAGTTAGGACTTGAACAGAGCATGTGTTGTTGTATAGGCAGTTATAGGTCACTGTGAGTAACTCATAATGGTTTAGATTGTATCACAGTATCTGTTAGGCCCATCTGACAACACTGACAAGCCACTGTCTCCAGCAGATGATTAATATCCAACACACACCTCTTCTTTGGTCAGATAGAGGAGAATGCATATATATACACACTCACGCTGATATAAAATATAGGTTTAAGGTGTTATCCCTCAGTCCTGGGGCAGTAATACCCCATATTACTGCATTACACACCCAGGGGGCACAGTGCTCAGATTACAGGGAGGAGACATACAATCCTATACACCCTACTCTACTCTGTTGTGTGTCTGTGCATGGACTGGTAACTCTGTGGGAGTGTGTGCATATATACGTATTGAAATTTGCAACACCAACTCGACTTAAATTGTTGTGTTGTCTCTCTGGGGATGATGGTGCTCTGTAGTGAATGAGAAAGCTTCAGCTGTGACCACTAGAGGAGCTTGGTAGACGTTGGGCTAGTGGATACAAGTTTTATATGCAACTGCTTTTTTCCCCCACTATTTGAGATCGCTGATAGTTAATGAATGTAATCAGTGGTCTTGGTATATTTTGATACAGTAACAGAAAATACCATTGTTTAAACTAACCTATATTTTTCTCATTGTCAACAAACCCCATGTATTTGATCCTGTCTGCCAAAGCCTGATATATCTTATTCCTCTGTGCCATAGAGCTCCATTCTTTTGTCCAAAGACAGTTAAATATACATCAATGAGCCACACTGTTGAACTATATGACATATTCCTTCATTACTAGTACTAACTACTACTACTATTACTATTATTACAACTACTACTACTATGAACATGTGCACTTTATTTTGACTCAATCACATATACACCATCCTGCAGCCAGAAATACCTACTAGTGCAACAAATGTGTATAAATGCACAGCTGCCCAGCAAATTTGCTATTTATATAGCAAATACTCCTGTTTAAGTAACATTTGCAACAACCACAGTGCTCAGTTGTTTCAGGAAATGATTTACCTTTTCTCCAGTATTCCTAGAACTGTAGCTACACGTGTAACTTTAGTTTTAACGTCTATACCAGCAGGTAAATGGATGGATAAAGGTGTCTTTTCCTCTTACCGACCAAACTGAAAGCAGCGACAGCAGCTTCAGTCCTACGCAAGTCTCCACCTTCACTAATGACAGATGTTCATAGTTGTTTGAACTGATCGCTTAGCATTCGCTTAGCTAGGTTTCAACAGATTCCATACAGGTTGGGAGTGACAGAATAGAGGATATGGAGCGTGTAAAAACACTGCTAACTAACTTAAAGTAATAAGCTTGTACAAGTAGTAGATGTAGTATTTCCACTATTGCTACTCTCAATCTATCACAGTCTATACTGTCCACACTTCTGACACTTGATCACTGTATTTCTATGTTGTGGGATTTGGAGTGTCTCATGTATTTTTCACTGATTTCTTTTTTTGGAGGGAGGTCTGGTGGATAGAAATGCTGGATTTTTAGTGGAAAAAGTAAGGTCACTTCTCTTGAAACTTCAAAATAGGGCCAGGATCATTAGATAGTAAGTAATAAAGTTCATAGTAAAGTCACTGTACATTGCACAGACTGTACGAGCTAACATTCTGGTTGTGGCTCTTTTTGGGGGATTTATTGTTGGTAATTGGTTATTGTTGGTAAAAAAAAAAAAACAATAAATCGAGACCTTAATATTCTAAATAAATAGAATATCACCAGCCTCATCCTTTAATGTTTGCATTTTCTGGTGTTTACTTAACCCTCAGGCAAAACTGTATCATGACAATACTTGTACTGTCATTTAGTTTTGATAATGGTTCACCCAGCCATTCAGAGTGTGTACGTTTACATGTGGACTGAACATACACAACAAAGCACATTAAAGTGAAATAGCTTTACATAAAAGAGCTCAGAGTCAAAGCTGAATGTAATTTGATCAGCTTGACTGTGTGTGGCTTCTGCAGTGCCACAGTGTGTTTGTGTTTGTGTTTGTTTGTGTGTGTGTGTGCGTGCACGCACACATTTGCAAGCGTGCGCCTGTCTTATCTACATGTACATTGCATTTTTGTGCCTGATTGCTGTGACTGAGTAAAACATGGAGGTAATTTCATCCGCTGCAGGAGATCTCTAATAGATTATACACGCACACACACACACACACACACACACAGAGGCACACACACACACACACACACACACACAGAGGCACACACACACACACACACACACACACAGAGGCACACACACCATGAAAAAAACATGCTGTCCGTTCCTTAGCTGGGAACATCCCGTATCGATGACTTTCAAATCATTTCGTGTCACTTTTCTTCTCTCTGTCTCCCCTGCTCACCCGTTTTTTTTTTAAATATCTCCCCCTCCCTCCCGTCCTCAGCCTATCTGTTGCCTTTCTCTTCCTTCCATCACTCCTCCCCTCCAGGTCTCAATCTTGAGTGTGGGCAGTATGATTGCGTGTGTGAGCAATAATGTAATTTTGCCGCATTGATAAAATATAAATTGTCCTTGAGCTGCGCTTTTCTAATGATCCATTTACCGACAGCTTCCCTGCCACCTCTCAGCGCTCTGCATTTGGTCCTCTTCTACCCTCCCACTCCTCTTCCTCTCTCTCTCTCTCTCTCTCTGTCTTCTTTCTCTTCTCCTCATCTCCCTCTCTTGCCTCTCAGTTTTCTTCCATCTCTCTCTCTCTCCATCTTCCACGCTCCCCTCCCTTTCTCCGGCGATACAAAGCGGGGTGGCAAAATCCGCGGGTGCGATTGTCAAATCAATTATTCATTCTGTGCAATTACACTCACACAAAGAAGTTTCCCTGTGCTCCGAGTGGTGATTAAATTAACTGCTATTCCAGCTGCCCGTCGCCACCAGCCTAATAGAATATTCATGGAGGCGGCCGACGGAATGGCCGATCTCCATTAACTTCATCATGCTCACTTAATTACAGGCTTGTTATTGTATTTACACCTAGTTAGAGCGTGCAGAGCCCCGATCTACTCATGCCCAGCACCGCCAGAGTGTGCATGAGTGTGTGACAACACCTAGTTAGAGCAAAGATAACCCCTGATACACTCACTGTGCGCGTGTCTCAGGAGTCCACGTGAATGTGTGTGTGACGGTGAGAGAGATGGTCCCTGCATTGACAAATTTCCATCCCATGCTATTAATTATGCAAAGTTTTCAGCATCTAAAGCTACAGTATGCTCTCTACCAACACGCCATTTTCCATTTTTCATTCCAGTCTGCATCTCTGTCTTACTATTTCCACTCCTCTCTTTTTCTTTCATGTCTCGGCCTTCCCAACAACGCCGTCTCCCCTCTCTTCTCTCCTTCCACCTCACACTCACTCTTTAAGGGAGGCTATTTATTTGAACTACACTCCCCACTGTGCTCCGACTTGCAGCAAGGTCTCTCCCTCTTTCTTTCCCTCTCTGTGACTCTTAAATCATTCTTTTATCTGTTCGCCACACAGTGATTGAGGTGGAAAAGAGAAAGGGAGTGAGCAAAGGGGGGAAGAGGAAGGGGGAGAATTATTTTCTCCTACCTTTCAGAAATGATGACATGATTGCTTTCGCTTGATCATGCATCATCACCCCCCCCTCTATTCCCCGGATAAATAGACTAGTTTGTCTCTCCCTGCCTCTCTTCTCCCCTTTTCTCCCTCCATCCCTGTCCTTGCTAACAAGAGGATTATCTGGTAATAGTTGCTGCTGGCGTTTAAGTCAACCACACCATCTTCTATATGTGTGTGTGTGTGTGTGTGTGTGTGTGTGTGTGTGTGTGTGTGCGCATGTGCGCATGTGCATGCATGTGTGATTACTGTTTGTCACATGGATGTTTTTTAGTCGCCATGACTGTGAGTTAGTGTGCTTTTTAAGTGTTTAACTACCATCAATTGTCTCTGTATGTTCTGTTTGTGTGTGTGTCTGTGTGTATGTATGTCTCTGTGTCTGTGTGTCTCACACTGTTGATCCTTGTGTATCTAACCTTTGTTCCCTTGGGCAGTCAGTAGGGTGGTATTTATCCAGCAGCCGCTAATGTAGTGGGCAGGAAGGACGAGACAGGAGATAGGGCTGTGGAGATGGCGAGGACATGACAACCGGCCATATGGACAGTGTGTGTGTGTGCGTGCTTGTGTGTGTTTATATACAGCATGTCATCTAGATAAATTACACACAAATAAGAGTCAGAATAGCCAGAAAAACAACTTTTTCATTTGTGGTTTTATGAAAACATGTTTTAAGGATTATAACTATTGCTTTTCCTCTCATTGCTGATGTTCAATGTTTGAAACAGTTAGCTGATTAATTGATTAGTTGATGGACAAAAAACTCAACACTAGTTCTCACAATTGATTCATTAGTTAGTCATTTATCAAGCACAAATAACATTCACTTGTTCATCTCCTAAATGAAAGGATTTAATTTACCGTGTCAGAGGTTCATGAAAAATGCCCCTCATATTTCCCCAAAGCCCAAGGTGATATCTTCAAAGTGTTTGTTTTGTGTTAACAACAGTCCAGAAGACAAAAATCTTCACTTTACTTTCATAGAAGGCAAAAAAAATAAAAAATATGAAAACATTCTTATTTCTGGAGCTATATCTGATGAATTTTTGCCATTTTTGCATAGTACAATCAATGTTCTGTCAGTCGTTTAATTCATTAGTTGACTAATTGTTTTAGCTCTAGTTGCAGTCCTAAATGGGTGGAGCATGCTCATTGCCATTTTTTGTGGCAACTAGTAATTTCTCAAATTTGCTCCTAAAAAGAATTCAAGAAAGTTTATAAAACACTTGATATTTGAATTTCTCCTTCAAAGTCTTAAATTCCTACAGTGCAAACTCTTGCAGTTTGGAAAGTCTCAGAGACTGGGGGAAAAATCCTAACACTCGTTGATCACATTTGCTTACTCTTACTACAACCTTCAGTCCTCCGTGTTCATCAGGTGATATTCATATCAGCAAGCAGCGCTGTACCACATGTAAGCATGGCTGCAGAAAACAGTTTTTAGTTGATCCCTCCATTGAAATATAAATTCCCTATTTTATGATCACTTGTAACCACTGTGTTTACTTGTTGTATTTGTTCCTACCTGATTGAACCTTGGATATGGAAATGTGTCTCTGCTGTTTATCTTTTGACATTTGTAAATGTGCTATTCCTGTTTACAATCAGACAAGCTTATTGGCCTTTATTTGCTGCTGGTGCCATCTGATTCGACAGATTTTCTTGAGCTGTGTACCAGTTTTGTCTATAAATTTTGCAAGATTTTTTAGTTCTTGTTCATTTTTTTTTTAATATATATAAAAGGTGGAAAATTCAGTTCATGATCAATATGAATGAGAAGAAATAATGCTGTAAAATCATATCAATAGCAAACAAAACTTTGTCTTGCTCATTTCCATTTTTTTGCTTCTTCACCAGCGTCTGCTCCAGTCAACTCACTATTATCCCACATGGAGTGATAGTGTGTTCTTGCTTGGTTTCAGTCAGCTCTCAGTCTTCTCTCTGGCTTTATTATGGCCCATCTGAAGGAATAACAGGGACAAGATATCGACTCCATGCTCTCGTTGGGCTTTTCTATCGATCTTATGATTTTGTGTGCGTGTGTGTGCATGCTTCGCTATCGACCCATCAGTCCAATTCTGTGTGATCCCCCTCCTGGCCCCTCAAAGTGATAGCATTACTGGCAGATAGCATTGGATCTGTTAGCTCTCCAGTTAAGGGTGAAACGCTCCTCAGTGTTTATTAGTGACGAGACAAAGCTGGTTTGCTCTCTGCTACTCTTACAGTTGGACTGGGCGGAACCTAATCATGTGGGGTGGGGGTCATCCTGGAGCGAATCCTTCACTAGTTTGAAATGCGCATGTTGCCGTAGCCTGTAGTATTGACTTTGATGCAGCTGAGGAGCTCAATGATCTTGTATTGAGCTCTGCCAGTGATAACTCTTCTTTCCTTTCTCCTCCAGAACAAGCTAACTGCTGGCGGACTGAAAAGGAAGTGTATCGGAGGCTGAAGGAAGTGCCAGACAAAGCCTTGGCTACCAGCGGCTACTCGGAGATTAACCTGGCCAAACTCTTCCAGGCCTTCTCCTCCCTCAAGTAAAACAACACACACACATCTGTAAAGACACCACCGCCAAGACGCTTCCACATCAGACTCAAAGCTGGAGATTTGCACATTCAACCACATCTGTTTTCTCGGTTTTCACTATCCAAATATATCAGCAGGACAGATAATTTTAGGCCGCGGTCTGCTAACCTCCATATCATCCTCCCTGAAACTAATGGGCTCGTTGTGTGGCTTAAAATCCAATCACACCTTTCTCCTCCTCCAGTTTCTTCACATAGACACTGTCCACATGCACACACACACAAACTTATGGCTTCACCCCATCACCCTGACTCTGTATGGTAAAGGGGAGTCGCAATCATACCTAAATGACCGTCTATTGTGTGTGTTTGGAGGCTAGCTGTGCCCAGATGTGTGTGTGCGTGCGTGCGTGCGTGCGTGCGTGTGTGTGCGTGCGTGCGTGAGTGAGTGTGTGTAAAAATGACTTATACTCAGAGTAGCCAGAATACTCCAAAAGCCGCTAATTAGCCAATGATAGTGACCCTGGCCACTAAGACCACTGGATGCCTGCAGCGATCGGACACTTGTTCTGATTACCACCATTCATCCCGAGTGTGTGTGTGTGTGCGTGCCTGTGTGTGTGTCGGATCAGAGAATGAAAGAAAGGAGTAAGGAGGATGCAGGGAGTGACAGGGTGAAGGAGGCCACACGCGCTGCTCCCTCACTCTTTTGTCTCCGTATCGAACAGCTGATCTCCTTCTCCTCCTCTGCCTCTGTTTAACTGATGTCATTTCATCCATTTCACCCACACCCCCCAAACCCACCCCCACCCTCCCTCCTCTGTTCAGATTGTGTTTTAATGCGTGTAATTTTCTATGTATCCAATTTGTGTTGCTCAGGAGGGTTTATGTAATGATTTTTTTTGTAATAACTAGAATATTTCATGTTGGGTATTTTGATATTGATGAGAATCTTTTTGATACTGAAACCTCAATAAAAAGCTTAATGGATAAGATGTTAATCTTGTGTTATTTGCCATGTGGGGGATGATGATGAAATGGGTGAATAGATATCCAGTAGTGTTTCCTGTGTTACCACTACACACTATAATAGAATAAACATGCTATGAAAGTTAAGTTTGAAAAAAGAAAATGGGGAAAAATCAACAAAATATCCCCATTTTATAGAACTGGTGCGTCTAGATAGTTAAATTAAGAGTCCCTTAGCTTCATTTAGAACCATATTTAAAGAATATTTCCTATTGTCAACAAATCCCATGAAAAGACCAAAAGAAACCATGAAGTGATCTTGCTAACTACATGTTGCAGAGCTCTATTGTTGTCCAAAAACTATGAAAACCACATCAGTGAGTCTTTCTGTCACACTGGGTGACATGTTCTTTGATTAATATAAACATGTGCACTGTGGGTTATTTAAAGTCAAGCCACATGCACTGTCCTGTTGCTTTGAATACTTGCTAATGCACCAAATCTGTATTAATCCACAGCTGAAAATAGTCCCCAACAAATGCACTGCTTATTCTTGTTTGAGTAATGTTTGCTAAAAACTACAGTGCCCAGCTGTTTTATGAAATCACTGTGCCTTTAAAAAAAAATGAAACTGCATCTTTGTGTCCTGTTTTTAAAGATTTACATCTTTTGGATGGGTGTGTGAACTTGGCTCGACACATCACTGGTTTAGGTCCTTTCATGGCATTTGTTGGCAGTAAGAAGAATAGACACAGTCACCAGCTTAAACCTTTAAAACATAGATGTGATTTAGTGAGTTTTACTTATTACTCAGGTGGAGTAACAGCTGCTGTTGACTTCTGAGAAATTTCTAAACAAGAATGGATGATATGGATAAAGTCCCATTTTATGGTATATGTAATTTTATATCTCAGTACTGTGATATAGCACATTTTGTAGAAAATCAACTGAGGAACTTATAGTAAAAAAGAAAAAACACTTTTGTCTAATTTAAGGAACATTAAAGGGACAACTCTAAAATATCTGACATTATATACAGATATACATATTGTCTGATTGTTTTACACTTTCTAAATACTGTATGTATTTCCTCTGCTGTAGTTAAAGTTCAGTCTGTACCTTGCTACTTGAAGTGTTTCGCCATTTTCCTCCAAGAATTCTCCTTTGTGTTAATACAGTCAGGGGATTTTTACTCCATCCTGCGGTGTGCATTTCCATAAACACTGCACGCCTCACAAATCACTTCAAACCACTGTGACTTGTGAAGGCAACCTTAAGTGGGCTGAACACTTAAACCGTGATTCACTATGCAATGGATAGAACAGTCTGTGTGTGAGAGAAAGTGTCTCGGTGCATTTGCAGCCTATTGCTCATAACTTTACATATTTATTAAATCATATCAGCTCAACTACTTCTCCCACAGTTGCTTAGCCTGGTTTTTGCTTTCTATTTTCCTTAGACTTAATCAACCTTCAGCTCACAGTGAATGTGCACCGGCCTGCTATATTCCCACTGCCCAGGCTGCAGGTTTTTAAGTGAGGGCCCCCGTTTTGTCCTCTCAGTTTGGACTAAACCCAGTCAAATTGAGTCCCTGCATTAATTCGACCCTGCTAAAGCTAATAAGGTCGAACAAGTCTCTTTGTATTGTCGTGTTAAGCTTTATTGCTTGTCGTTTTGACCAGCGATGGACAAGGTAGGCTTTGATGAGGGAATTAGTCCCCTATTCTGTCCCTGTTATTCATAGCGCAGCGGAACATACAAGCACCAGAGAGGGTGTCAAAAGGAGAGCTGGTCCTATTGCAAAGTGTCTCCCTTGTCGGAGCTGAAAGGGCGGTTATGAGACGATAAACCGCTTAATACACTGAGCTAATTGGATGAGAGCAAGAGAGACGGGGAATTAAGGGGCGATCCGAGAGGGGAGCGGAGTGCCATGGCCCTGCTATTCAGGGGTCTTTTCATCGGGTGCCGCGGTTCTCCGCCTGGGGAGGAGGGGGGAGTAGGTGGTGGTGGTGGGGGGGTGTTCATCAAAGCGCCTTTTAGAGCTCCTCTCCCGCGGGACTGAGTAGAGGACCGATCCCGTGGCTGAGGCCGTGGAGTGATTGGGCCTATTCTCTCGGGCGGCAGGGACGCGGTGGGAGAAACGAGGGCCAGGTAGAATCCAAATCACAGGCCAAATCAAGTCCAACCGCTGGGTGGAAGGAAAGGGGGAGCATATGAGGGGAATAGAGGCGATTAAAATGGGTGCAAGTCAATCGGAGGACATTTTCCGGACACCTGGATTTAACCTGTGAGAAGCGGGTGGTGGCGTTAAGGCCCAGCGCATTGATACAGTCCACCAAATCATGTTGGGCTTTTTTCCCCTTCTTTTTGCAACCAATTTGCAAGGACATGCAGCATGACTGGACTGTATTGACCCTTTTTTCATATCAACATTCATTATGGTGATCATTCACGGAGCCCCATGGCCCACGTTAGTAGGCTACATGCCTGTCATGAGTGAAAGAGCACACATCCAACAAGTGTGACTTTATAAATCCGGAGCCATTGCCCCGCTACAGCATTTCAATTTTCTCGCCTTTTTGCGCTGCAAAGAAAGTTTAAGCCTCGCTCCCAGCAGGTCACCCGCCTCCCGGCATTCCCCAGATATTAGGGACAAATTGGTTTGCCATTCATTAGTTATATTCACAATAAGATTAAAACTCCCCCGACAATCTCATCAAAACCCTATAGGGCCATACAGGGAAAAAAAACACACGCTCCACTGAGCTTGAGCAAAAGAATAGGAATTTTAAAAAACATGGTAGATGGTGGTCTGTGCGCACAGGAGAAAATTGGTTTTTATCTTTTCTTTTTTTCCCCTCCTCCTTTTTTGCATTATGCTCCAAAGAGCAGCTGGGTGACTTTGTATGAGGCTGGCTGTGCATGTGTGTGTGTGTGTGTGTTTTAGGAGGATAAATTCATGTACAGATATATCTCTCCATCCATCCTTTATCGGATCTAATTCCTGCTTGTTTGGAGTAGGCAAATTGGATGATTAACAGGTATAGGACCTGCAGATCTATAAAACAAGAGCGCTGAAGGAATAAGAAGAGGGTTTTTTCACAGATGCAGACAATAAAAAGAGGGACTACATTAATCCGCGGGGTAATTTCACGCGATTTGGTCCGGCACCATAGATGGGTCAAACGGAGGAGAATAACCATTGATTGCTGTAATAGTCCTGCATCAGTAGTGAGATCCAATGGAGGGGGGGGGGGATTTGGGGGAATTAACTCTACGAGGTGTGTGTGTATGTGTGTGTGTGTGTGTGAAAGCCGCTTGATGAAGTGGTTTGTTACTTCATTAATGACAAAGGGGACTCGCTTCCATCGACACTGCATTACAGATGTTAAGACCAATTTAGCGCCTTTAAAGGGTTTTAAAGGAAGTTTTGTGACGGTGGCCCCCCCAGATAAAATGGGCGATCTAATTGAAAACCCCTCGCCTTTGTCGCGCGTTTCACATGTTGGGGGATTAAGCTCATGAATATATGGTCAGTATTTTGTCAACTCCGCAGAGGAGGATAGACGCACGCAGCGCACTGGATTATATATTCTTTCTTATTCAGGTGGAGCTGTGCGCCTACATCTCTGCTCTCTGCAGCGATAAATTTCCTCTCGATTTTTTTTTTATCCTTCTAAGCTGGTCTGCAGGCATTCTGAACATCAGCTGGATTGATATTTATTTCACATTCCAGTAGTCAGTAACGTTAAAATTATTTATAATAAATGTAAAAATCCCATAAGTTGAAATATTGTAATTTGCGGAATTATTCTTCAATGTAAGACAGAAAACACAATTTCTTCATAACACCTTTTATTAATAGTTCTATAATATTCTATTTCACATTGTTTATTTCTCCTGGTTTAGGCCTATGTCAGTCCTAAAGGAATTTGAAATAATAAAAGATAACTCATTTTACCAATGTAATTTATTCAAATTAGCATTATTAAACCAGGAAACTTACAATCACTTAATAAGAAAAAAAAACTGTCCTTCACTCAGTTCCTCGGGGAAAAGTTTTGACATAAATAATTATCTAAAAACCTAATAATTCATAAACACAGGTGAAATTCTACACAGGGCGACATTCATTAAACACTACACCGAGTGCAAATGGTCAAAACACGGTCTCCTGAAATATACACGACCTTGTTTTGAAAATCATCCTTTTTTGTCGTACCTCTTCTCCCCCCCTTTTTTTTACACAATATGTACAGTTTTCTTTCACACAGTCACGTCATTAGAGACACACCTCAGGTCTCGACTTTTGCTCGCGTGTCCTGGAGTCAGACTCAGCGGAAATGCCACTGCTGTGTGTGTGTGTGTGTGTGTGTGTGTGTGTGTGTGTGTGTGTGTGTGTGGGTGGGAGGGAGCTAGAGAGGGGGTGGAGGGGGCTGGGGGTGACCATAAATAACTCCGGTTTGATTCGGAGATTAAATATATATATATATATAGATAGATAGATAGAGTGGTGTTGCTGAGAGTGACTGTAGGACAGGCGAGCAGTGGAGAGGAGTCAGGTTTGTAGAGAAGGCTATGGAAGGTCTATGGACAGGATTCCTTTGGTTCTTGGAGGGGGGGGGGGACTCTCCTCCAACCCGCCTTTATTATAGACGCAGACTGGCTCAGCCCACATCAATGCATACAGATTAAGCAGTGTTAATGTCGAGCACTCGAGTTGTCCACATTTTGAAGTAGCACAAGAATCCTTTCTAAAAGTCTGGGTTCCCCTGCGGTTCTTCAGCTCTGTATGCGTGTGTGTTTGTGTGTGACGACAGATCCTTTTTCCTAGGGTAAAAGTAGCCAAAGCACTCTGTTAAATACTCTGTTACAAGTAAAAGTCATAATTTTAGATTGTTGCTTAAGTGAAAGTATAGAAGTAATATGGGCAACATGCATCAGCTTATATCATTTTAAATAAACCTAAAGTAGAAAAATTTAATTACTGAATGCAGAAAAATTGCCCCAGCGCTGACTTAATATTACTAAGCTTGTGTGCTAATTGCTAATGTGTCAGTAGCATGTTACTGTTGTAGTGGGTTGGCTCTAATGTTTTACATTTTTACACACACGTTTTATTTTGTAAGCTCATCCGATGTTTTTAAATCTCAGTTTAAAAATTGGTAAAGTAATGTAGTGGTAAAAGGTAAAAGTACATTAATTTTCCTCTGAACTGTACTAGTATAAAATGGCATCAGATGGAAAAAAATACAGTACATGAGTCAATGTACTTAAAAAAAAAACAACTATATATGATAGCTGAAGTGAATGATCAGGGACCTAATTTCAAGTTTAATTTATTGTTAAAGTGAAATATTGAAAAGAATTACATTTTTAAGCTTAAAATATTCTAATCGTTGCAGTTGTGAAATAATGTCACAGTAGCTGTAATTACTAGACACACACAAACACACACTTTTTTTTAGCCAGTGCTCTTTTGAATTTGGTCGTGCTATTTTGTTGGGGAAACATGAGGTAACGGGGATGGTTGAACACAGGGAACATCAGGACATCAGCCTCCAGAGGTATGAATGGGTTTTGTGGAAGTGGGGAACAGGTGGGTGGAGTGGGGTGGTGGTGGTGGTGGTGGGGTGTCATGGAATGGGACGTATACGCCCGGGATAGGGAGGCCTAGAGCTGGTGTTTAGTGTTCAGCACACCTCCTTCCCTGTGGCTCCGGTGGGCAGGATGTTAAGCTGGGTGAGCTGAGCCGAGTGTTCCTTGGCCTTGAGGCGCAGTGCGGCGATACTGGAGGCCCTGCGGTCCGCAGCGGCTGAGGAAGAGGAGGAGGAGGAAGAGGCAGAAGGGTCGGGGAGGACGGGCCCCGCGTGGGAGGGGTTCTCTACGGGAGGGGCAGGCTGGCGGAGGAGAGCTGCAGCGGTGGAAGCACTGGTTAAGGGACCCATACTGGAGAACAGCCTGAAAGAAGACAGAAATGTAACCATGTGTAACACTGATGGATGCTAAACATTTTTGCCAATATTCAAGTTTAAAATATAAATTCCAAAATAACACAAAAGTCTTATTTTTCAAGCTAATCCTCCCTAATAACCTCTGTCTCCTTACATTAGAGAGCAGTGTTGACTCAGAATGCAGTCTGTGCAGTAAAACAGGAAAACCATGACCCGTTAATTAAGATTTTCACTGTCCCTCAGATGTATTTTATTTCTTCTTAGATTTATGTCACCTATTGCATACTGACTTCCTTAATATAATAGATAACTTGGAGAGTATAAGGCTAATAATGGTGTATAATAGAGGAGAGGAAAGCAAATGAGAAGCTAATTGTGGCATATGGAGTGTGCGGCACCACCCCTCTTCACAGCTTGTCTTGCAGGATCACACATTTGGTTAATTTATTAGGGCATTTGACAGAGTGATTACACACCACTGTGAATGGTTAACAGTATAACATATTTATAATCAGGCACTGAGATAAACAGTAATGCAGTGTGACTGAGGATCACGGTAACCATCAGTCCTTAAAGTCGCATGATGTGTTGGGAGTTTATTTTAAGCTGGGTTGCTGCTGTGCATTGTTCTGTACATGTGCTTGACTACAAAATTGTAGTCATTTACTGTAAATACAGGGATAAACATGAAGTCCTGCAAGTACAAAGATTGCTGGATGTAAATGAATAGATATTAAGGCCAATGGAGGTTTGTGTATGGGTGCAGCTTACCTGCCAAAAGTGGGTCCAATGAAGGCGGGGTGGCGAAACATGGCAGCCGTGCCCAAGAAGGTGCCCAGGCCGAGCGGGGTGGCCAGGGGTGGGGCCGAGCCGTTGTGGGGCGGCGGTGCCAGGCCTGGGAAGGCTGCGGCTGCGGCCGCCGCGGCTGTCCAGGCGGACTCCAGGGCCGGGTGTGGGTGGGGAGGGAAGGGGCCTCCCTCCAGGTAGTGACTGAGGGGGTGGCCCGCCGCCAGGGGGCCTGGGAACGGCAGGCCTGATGGGTGGGCCTGCACCCCGGCCTTCTCACGCTTCCTCCACTTGGCCCTGCGGTTCTGGAACCACACCTGAGGGCAGAGGTGATGGTACACAGATGAATATGGGCACTTCTCGCATAAAGTTGTTAGAAAACAAAGGAGACAAAGGCTGTACATCATACTGTAAATCTTGGTTCTTGTAAGACAGATACAGGTTCAATTGCTAAAAAAGGCTGCATATAGAAACAGGAGGAGGAAATAAATATAATAAATAACCCATTTCTCCTACATTAAGAGGCAGTTCCTCCTGTCTAAATGACAAGAGAGATGCTTAAAGGCAAGTCACATATGTGCTCGGTTATGCAGGTTATAAATACTTAGCTTTAACATAGAACTGCAATGCTTCATTGTAATTAACATGACCAGACTCTATTGAATGTTGTGTCAGTGTACTCTGATTGTTGTCTAGTTCAGGTGGTGGCCAACAGGCGGAAAGTCAGCGGTAATTACTTGCAAGGTAAACCCTGCCGCTCACGGTCCCTTAAATCTACTTTCTGTCTAATTAAACCCCCCGTCCCTGTAGACGGGCTTCAGAGTCGGGGGGGAGATAATTAAGAGCGGTGTTAACAAAAGATCCAGAAAATTACCGCTGAACTGGCTCCAATAACAATTAATGCGCTTTAAATTAAATTCTTAAGAGATGTAGAACAAGTGACTTCCATCCAAGAGAGTATTTAACTTTCCCACGCATCCACTGTTGCCCAGTTTGCACTGCAGAAGCACGGGGCTCTCACAATGAGCAAAATGTCAACACGAGGAAAGTGATTGAACGAACCAGCTTGAGCGACAGGGACTGCGCACACACACATTATTCCCAGAGGGCTGTTTAGCATTACACAGCCCCTCGGGAATTTATGAGTTTTTATCACCTCCTGATGGCGCCCGTTAAGTGATTTGTTCACCTACGGCCCCTAAAGAGACATCTGTTGTTTTACCGTCGGCCATAACCCTCCCGGAGCTTCCACCGTGTTTGAACTGTCTCTCTGGTTATGAGCCCGGGCTTTCGACATGCAAGCCACGCTTTCAGTGTAAAGGCGAAGAGGATAGAGAGAGAGAGAGAGGGCGGGGGGGGGGGATGAGTTGGAGGGGGTGGGTGGTGGGGGGGTTGCTGGGATGGGGGGGGGGGGAGCAAACACCTTTAATGGTCTCTCATTCGCTCCCAAGTGCAAAGCATCGGATCAATGCAGGTCTATTGCAATCACATAATGGGAAATCAAATAGCATTATCCCTCCCCTCTTTCTCCCCCTCCCCTCCCTCTCCCCCCTCTTATTCTCACACACATCCTTTTACTCCCACACACACGTATCTCGGCCTCGCCCCTCTTCTCTCCCTCTCTCTCTGTCCCCTCTGATGGGAATTCAAACACCATCTCATCCCAGGAATATAGACAGTGTTTGCTCCTGCACTAAGTGAGCTTTTTATGAATCGCCAGCGTCGGCTTAATTGCCACTAAAACGTCCCCCGTTCGCGTGTAATAACATTCAATAACAGGAAAGACCTTCCCTGCGCAGCGACTGGGGCCATTTAACACATTTTTACTGTAATAAATTACTGCCACAAATTGGCCCGTAATCGTTGATCCTCAATCAGTGACGCATATCACCGGTTATTATCCAGCGCTGTGTAGCTGGGACATTTTATAGAGGACATAAAACATTAGAGGATGCTGCTTTTCCCCCTGTTTGATTTACAAGTCACAGGCTTCTCTTTTCAGATAAAGATAAACAGAGAGCCACTTACTTGAACGCGGGCCTCGGTAAGATCCAGGCGCATTGCGAGCTCTTCTCTGAAAAGAATATAAAAAAAAGGAGGGGGGAAAGAGGAAGGGAGAAGAGGCAGAGAGACAGAAAGAAAAAGATTCAAGGTTACAGGCCACCGTTTGGAAGCAACGTAGAATTGCTGTTTTGTCCCCTCCCGTTGTTCACTGTCAACAATAGACGACCAAAATAGGCTTGATTTTTTCCCCTTCTCCCTGGCATGAACCGCAGAAAGACGCCATAGCCATATTCTATTTTCCCTGTCACGGATGGGTAGAAATAGGCCTAGTGATTGTTAGATTTTCCTTAGCCCAGGCCTGTCACTGTAACAACATAATGGTTGAAATAATGACATCTAAACTAGGCTGCCACAAAGCAATTGACGCTCCCTTCAGCTGCAAGATGGGCTTGCAGCGCAAATTAGACCTACAAGTCGCCTTAAAGTAAATCGATTGGAAAATATGAATAATCCCAATGCTAAAATAAAAATGAATTGAAGAAAATGTAGGTTCTTGTGTCCTCTAGTATCAGAAAAGCCTTTATTTTCAAGCATAAAACGCGGATGTGCCAATTATCAAAATGTTAAATTGGTTGAAGATAGGTTTGAAATTTTATTAATATGTGAGTTTATTTTATTTTTATGACCTACTACATAAAAGCCCTTATAGTTTATTTTTATAAAACATTTCTACCGGTATAAAACCCTCAGAAAATTCATACTATAAAGCCATGTAGTTCAATGTGTGTGTATCTGTGCGTATACACCTGCCCTTGGGCTTGAGGTTAGGCCCTGACTTTTTTTTTCTGTATTCAGTATCATGTCCGGCAGCTGCACCGCTTAATTATTCCTCCTGAGAATAATACCGCTGTCATCTGCAACAACACAGGCATATACAGGTAACAAAACGTCCCCATGTGTGTTGGCACTTACAGGCCTATTGTGCTCACTTATTCAAAGCACGGGCTTGGTGTTGGGGTATTTTATGAGGTGTGATCCGTACAGTGTCCTGTTACAGACGTGTGGAATTACTGGGACTGTTTTTGGAAAATTTTATGGGCTCGGGAGGTGTTTATTTAAAAATAAATGCAATTAATTATCACCTTCAGTGCATGGAATTATTAGAGAACATGTTTGTGTCTCAATGCGTTTCTTTTGTGGATTTGTATTAGACATAGCCACCTGAAAAAATAATAATAACCATAATAATATTTTGTTTCTCTTTTTTATTGTAGACTAATGTAAATAGAGTAATATAAATATAATAGGCTATCGACGTTTTGTATGTATTTAAATTCGAATTTATAGGCCTACAAATTTGGCTTTTAATTTTGTAAACGTAGACTGTTATTCAAAGTAATAATAATAATAATAGTAATGATAATAATAACCATAATAATGTGAGAAAAATATTTTTTTTTAAACAAAATTGTTCCAGACTCAAAAAAAAACCAAAAAAACTTCTGTTTGAATTTTTCTTACCTGGTGAAGACGTCGGGGTAGTGTGTCTTCTGGAAAGCCCTCTCCAGCTCCTCCAGCTGGTAACTGGTGAAGGTAGTCCTGTATCTTCTTTGCTTCCGTTTCAGCATCCCTTCCTCCGAGTCACTGCCCGCTGACAGACACACGCTGTCCTCCCCGTCCCTCACGTCCCCATCCCCGGCGTTCAAGCTCTCCCTCTCCTCGTCCTTCGGGGACAGCGCGGCTGTGTCCGCGCAGCTCTCCTCCTCTTTCCCCCCGTCCTCCTCGAACTTCAACGGGCCGAGCTCCACCAGCCCCAGGCTGCCGTCTTCCGAGCCCTCCCCGGGGCTCTGGTCGCCCTCCCCCCGGCTCAGCGACGCGTTCTCCCGGTAGGACTTGCTGCGGCTGATGCTCACCTGCGGCGCTTGGCTGATTTTGAGGCTGTCGCTGGCTTGTTCCAGGAGAAGCCGTTCTCTGTCCAGCTTCTCTGCGTGGTCTTGGAGGTACTTGCCCCCGGGTCCGTACAGTCGGCGGAGTTTGGGTGGCAGGTGCATGTCAGCGCTGAGGGAAAGGGGGTCTTTCGTTGGCCCTGAGAAAGAAGCGCGTCAAAGATGTCAAAATAACAAAATGGCTGTGAAAAACAAAGCAAATATTTTCCTTATAGGCCTATAAACAATTCCCCCAAGACTTTACAACAGCTGTTTAGTTTGGGAAACATTTATTAGCCAAACAAATGAGATTATTCTCTGTGGAACATGTGCTGACTCCCAAGCAATGAAAAGAAACTCTTCTTGAGGCATTTACTAGCCTCTAGACTTTCAGCATAAGACCAGCTTGTTTGTTAGGTCTGCACATTTCTCCTGTTCAACGCTCCTAGCTAAACAGCGTAGACTTCAAAGCAAACTTACCGTCAGCCGTTTTGTCGAGCTCTCCTCTGCCGGGCAGACCCGTCAAACTTTGCGCCCCAATCAGTCTGACCTTACAGGGACTCCGGCGGCCCAGAATGCTCTCTATGCAGTAAGAGGAGAGCAGCGTTGGGGACTTGCTGCTCTTCCTCTCTCCCCGGTCATGGATATCTTCCTCAAACTGGCCGCTCATGTCGACGCTTTGGTTCGTCTAGTTTCGGTAACGCCTGTCAGTCTCCCACTCTCTCCCTCTCTCTCTCTCTCTCGCTCTCCCTCTCTCTCTCTCTCTCTCTCTCTCTCTCTCTCTCTCTCTCGGGGTCCGGCGCTCTCCTTGTTCTTCTTCTCTCCTCTCAGGCCGGTGTGTCTGTTTGAACCTGCACCGTTCACTCCTCCCTCCTTCTCCTCTCTCTCTCTCTCCCTCTCCCCCCGACTCTCTCTCTCTCTCTCTCCCCCTCTTCTGTCACTCCTCTGTCACACTCTCAGCTAATGACAGACAGCGGCTTGGCTGCCTCGCGCTGCGCTCCGGTCTGCCAGGCGCTTCTCCGCTCCGCGCGCAAACTCAGCATACGTGTAGGCAGTTATTGCTCGCCTGATTGGTTCGTATACGTGTATGCAGGGAGAGAGACAGCGCGGAGCTCCTTTATATATTTTACGATTAAAGTTAATTTGAGGGAAAGACAACAAAACCCGACATGGAATTTGTTGCTCCGCGGAACGAACTCAACAGATAAAGTTGTAGAGGCGCTTTTCTTGCTTGTCGGATTTATTTTCATTTTACAGTGACATTTAGGCCCTAAGGTTTATAACATTAATATGATATAACATTAAAGTGTTAAAAACAAACAGACAAAGTAAGTATACGTAATAATGCAAAGATGGCTTTAGCAGAGGTGGCAACAGTCAGACAAGAACAGGTGTGTTATTGACTTGTGTAGCTAAAAGGTAAAAATAAATAAATAAATTAATAATAATAATAATAATAATAATAATAATAATAATAATACAGAGACTGTGAAGGAGTAGGCCACATAACACATGATCAAATTGGACTTTTTTCATGGAGTACATTGTAATATGGCAAAGTGGGAAAATACTGATGTAAATAATAAAATGAATAATAGCTGAATTGAATTTAGCTGCTCCAGTTTTCGGGTCCTGGTATTGTACATGCTGACCCACTGTCACATACTGTCATGGCTTACAGGGACTCTTGAATATAACAGAGCCAACCTTAATATTCTTAATACCCGTGCCTGTGCTTTTTTCTACTATGTCAGGTCAAAAGGCCTATTCTGTTCACATATAGCCTTGTTGTCCTGTACCTGTGTAGGCTAACAGGACTTTAGTATTACATTATTTGTACAGTAGTACAACACAGCATTGACGGTGATAAATGTTAACATTGCTTTAAACAATCAATCAATTCCTTATTTATGCCAAAGGACCTTAAAGTAGGCTAATTGCCCTTCTTCACAGTTACCTCCCTCATAGGCCCCTCTGTTTTACCTTAATTCATGTTATTTCTATTACTTTTGGATTATTAGAAATTCATTATAATGGAGGCTATAACAACAATAATAATTAATAAAACAATTAATAAAACTGTTCATTTCAATGTGATAATGTAGTTTAATTAAACGGAATCGGCCTATTTTTTGTGATGATTTTTAATGAGTGACTCTTCTTTTTTTAAAACACATGTACAGTATATAGGTGAAAGCAGACGAACACTGCTGAATCCTTGTGCCAACAGGAAAAAAATCTGGCGCGGAGTTTGTGTTCAACCCCGGAGAGCACCTGCGAAAGCCATGTCAGAGACTGAGTGACATAGAAATAGAAACATAACAATTGTTTGAAGCTGTAGCGTTTGAAAAAAAAGACAGAAAATCAAGTATTAATATGGTTAATATGTTTTTTCTATCTATCTATCTATCTATCTATCTGTCTGTCTGTCTGTCTGTCTGTCTGTCTGTCTGTCTGTCTGTCTGTCTGTCTTTTCCCTGCTCCCTCCCTCTCCCACCAATTGCCTGCTCTCTGTTGGAGTTGCGGATTGACTTAAAAAGTGAGGGTGGCGCGGCGGTGATGAGACGCCGCACGGGGAGCCGGGATAGCGTGCGGGGGACTCCGCTGTGGAGAGGGGGAGAGATGGAGAGATGGATCGAGAATGTAATTTTAAATGAAAGTCTATTTAACCCGCTGTGAATGGCATGACCCCTATCCTCGCCTCAGAGCCCATCACTGTTAAAAGGATCATTTTCAGAATTCAATCCAAAAACTTCAGCAAGCTGCAATTTACTCTCTCTCTCTGCCTCTCCTTCTCTCCCTCTTCTTCCCCTCCGTTATGTATCCGCCCGGACTGGAGCATCCATCGCAGCAAACGAAAAATAACAATAAAATATATGTCCAGAAAATTGCACAAGATATTCTCTTTTTATATCTTTTATCTGTTTTTAAGCAATAGCTTTTTGTGATTGGAACTGGGATAAGAGCGTCATAGATCTTTGTGAAGTAGTTAAGGGGCAGAACTAAGAACTAACTCAGTTCTTTTTTTCATTTAAGAGCTTTGTAAAATGTTAACATAGATGAATTAAAATGTATATGCAGATGTAGCTTTTATGTGTAGCAAATAAGGCCTATATGCTTGTTAGCAGACAATACAAAGACAATAATCTGTATAAAACATGCAGTAATCAAATAGTATAAGTAGCTGCAGCCTGTCCACGCGGCTGGTGTGAGATTCAATCCACCCTGCAACTTTTTTTGTGGTGTCACAAACTTCCGAGCTTGTTTACTTGCACGCAAATCAATGTAATGAGAGTAATAACAATATGAAAAAAATGTTATGCCTTTTCCCTGCGCGGTCACAAACAGACGTGCGTAATACAGACGAGTATTTAGAGTCGCTCTGTAATTTGGGGGCCACAATTTGATTCATTTATCCGCACACTGTTATTAACCCTGTGGAAAAAGAGATGTCAGCCGCCATTTCAGCCAGCAGGACATCCGCGCTTTGTTTAAATGCACTAATTACGCGCATACATTAGAGGCGAGGGGGGTGGTGGGTGGTGGGGACGGAATAGCCTGAGCGCAATTTTCACATTTTCAATTTTCCGTCTATTTGACGTGCAGGTGAAGAGATGGCGGGGAGAGGCCGCCTTCCGTTTTCAGCATCACCTCACCGCCACCTCCTCTGTATTTTCATAACATCCTAACTTGATAATATCCAGGGGAAACACCGGGTTGCGCGCTTTCTGTTCTTGTAGCTGCTGTACTGCTGTCTATCACATCCTGGGAGTCCGCATGGGGCCTCTGCGCCCTTCTGGTGTCATGCGCCTTGGCCGTAAACATATTAAGGTCAGCAGGTAGCTTTGTGCCTTCAAAACACCTCATGAGTTCATACAGTTTTATCAGTTCCATACATGTAACGTAAGCCATCTCTGCTCCCTTCCAGCTCCAAGTCTGTCCTCTACACTGAAGGCCACGGAAGTGATACTAATGAAGTCCATCGTTTAGGACCAGCAGATTGTGCTTTGCCTTGCAGGTCATTCAATTGGCGCCATCTCCTGGATGGAACAGCAAACTGCTCCAACAGGTAAGGCCCGGTATTTCTAATGTACAGACTGAGAAATACCCTGAAACTGTATTGTTCTGCATTCATATTGAACATCTAAACGCATCATTTTCTGCGCATTTCTCTCATCACTTCCCTAATCTCTGCCACTTACTGCCCCTTGCTTCCTTCCTCCTGCCTCTGTCTGTACTATTTGACCACAGATGCATTTGTATGCATGGTCCGTGTAAGAATGAAGTTGTTTATTCAAAGTTAAATACCCCACCCACCCGTGGGAGACAGGTATCCTATATTTGCACGTGCAGTAATAAGACTATTCAGTGCCATCAGTTTTCTGTTATCACACAAGCTTGTCCATATGCAACACGCGTAAATGCTGGTCCCTAACATGTACGAAGGGGCTCGTGGCCTTGGTGACGACGATTCATCCTCCACCCTGCATCCTCCATCCATCCTCGCGCTCTGACATAATTGGACACTTGCTCTGCTTGAGAGGCCAAGCAGGAAAAGAAGGAAAAGGAGGGAGGGGAAGGAGAGAGAGAGAGAGAGTGTGTGTGCGCGCCGGGGAGGGGAGGGAGGCTTTTAAGGCGCGCGTAAGCAAAGTTAATTAGCGGTTATTAACAGCCCGCATAATGAGAGCGAGAGGGAGTCAATTTAATGACTTTGTTAGCGCGAGTTCAGAGCGACAGGCGATGATCGAAACAACAAAGGCGAGCGCGCACGCAGCCATCATCCGTAATTTCCAGCGGTAATGCGGTCTGATCAGAAACAAAGGGTTCTAATTTCGTTCAACTGACTCAATAATTTGTCCTTATGTAAGGAAAATAATTAATGACTTAATGCTTCAACAGAAGTAGCTTTCTTTGGGGGTGGGGGGGTTTCGGAGGCCTCGTTTGCTGGAAGGTCGTAAGGAAATCAATTTCCAGGCCTATAATTATTTACATCATGAATTTAAAACGTGGACGTGTGCCTTTGCTCCGGTTGGTGTGCAGACGAGTGAGAGTCTATTAGGAGAGGGGAGAAGGAGTCTCCAAATCTTCTTCCCTCAAGCAAATTGTGTATGGCAACAAATGAGCCACTTGTCATAATGTGGTATTGAAGATTTTGCGGTGAGAACACAAAGAAGATGATGCGTAATTTGGGAGAAATGTATATTTTTGAAGCCGTATATAAACTAAAATCAAACCAAATGATACATTTAATATTTAAGGTCACTCATCAGTCCAGGTTTGAGGGTTTTGGTGACAGGTGATACTTGGAGCTCAGCTGAATTGATGGCCCTCATGCCTGTACCCGTTCCCGACAATGTGTCAGGTTATTGCGGCCGCAGCATTGCAAAATAATCCGAGACGCGCGCGTCTTTACGCACGATTTCATCATTCCACAGATGGGTTGAGGCGGACGAAAGATATGAGGGCTATTATCGATTGAGGAGGGAGGGGGGACATAAGCCGCCTGCGGGCCACTCTTGGATTCATGGCAGGTGCATAGGTCACCCGCACGAAAGCGGCAATTTCGTGGCCCCCATTGTCTCCACTGATTACTGCTTTGATCACAGGAATCAAGGGCCCGAGACTCTCGTACAAAACCTACGGCGGAGTCCAGGAGCTCGTGAGCTGAAGAGGTCATCATCATCATCATCACCGTCATCATCATCATCATCATCATCTTGGCCATTACCATCATCTGCCACATCATCACCATAACCATCATCACCAGCATCATCATCATCATCACTAGTTGACCATACAAACCTGGGGTGCCGTGTGTTTTCACAGCCGCGTTGCCCTTTTATTGATTGCGTGCCTTAATTTTAATTCGATTGCGCGAGTGTCAAAAATTCCGCAAGAATCATCCTAGTAATGAGATAATCAAAGTAATATATGCAAATCAGTTATGTTGCCAGCTTATCAAAACCGGAGTGCCCCCCCTTGAGTCTGAAGAAGTCCATTTATTCAGTTAGTGGCAATACCTTGCGCAAATGGCGCGATGCAAATGACAGTTGATTAGACTAAATTAAGAACCTCGTTTCTCCCTGACCTTGTCTGAGTTTTATGTAAATTCTTTTTTTCTTGCTTTAATGTGATAAAAAATGCATTTTACATCTTGGCCTTTATAAATCTGAACAATATTTTCCACGAGAGAAACAATGGTCAGCCTCAAATAACTCACTCTATCAACAGCTTGGATGATTCTCTGCCTGACTCTTATCTGTCTGTCTGTCTGTCTCACAAATCTCAGTATATCTTGACCCCAGTGAATCTCCCACAGGGACAGAAAGTGTGTCTGTATAACTTCCTTGCTGTGGGGGAGTGTGCCTTGAAGATAGACTAGGTGTGTGTGCCTTCAGAGTGTGTTTCCATGTGTGTGTTTACACGATTATGTGTACTCATGTGTGTACCATAACATATTGTCTTAGGGGACAGAGAGAGTGCAGTTGAGACTTCCTCTCTGTGGGGTGTGTGGGGCCTGTAGATGGGAAAGGAATAAATCCAATATAGATTGCAGGGCTGCGCTGCCTCCCGCTGGGGACCCTCAGACTTGCAGGTCAGGATCGAAGTGCTTTTCTCCCCCTAAATTGGCCTGAGAGGAGCAGGAGCAGCCAAGCTACACCCCCAACACTGGGACTGCCTGCGACCTAATGATGGTGCTGGGGACAAGACACACATATACACATTCATACACAGCGACAGAGCTGTGATCGCGCGTACACATACACACCAAAAATTCACACACACAATCATTCCCAGATTGATATAACATCAGTCTCACTCTTGCTCCAGTCAAACACACACTTGGGCGAGAAAACCACACAGATCTAAACCCACCCTCCTCGTACTCTGATGTTGAACACACTCATTCCTTGTCCAGAGACCATTCACCTCAAGTTTCCCCTCTCAGACTACCCCTCAAAACTACCTAGCAAAACTACAGATTTAGAGGAGGCATCCTCACTACCTGTCCACACGCTTCAGAGGGAGGGGTGGATAGTATAACTGGCACCACACTAAGTGTCTGAACTGATACACACTCCTGCTCTTTGGTTCCCCTACAAGGAAAACACCAGCAGCACCCCAATGCCATTATGCCTCCAGCCAAACATTCAGCCACTGTCATTCTGGCTCTGTCCAGGGAGCTAATTCTATTTGTGATGAGGTGTCTGATGTGTTGCTGGGTCGGGCTCAGAGACAGTGTGACAGAATATCCTATAGGCACACAATTGTGGCTCAGTGTGCCTCATTACCTGCTCACAGAGCATTTTATGTTAACTACAGCATGCCACTACAGAGCTCATCTCAAGTGGGTAACAGGTTGCAGAGATGAATACAGAGATATAGAACAATATAGACAATTCGTTGCTTTTTTAACTGACTGCTGGAATTGCTTGGTTTTTGGATACTTGCATGGTTTGAATACCATGTTATTGCAGTTGCTATTGTGTAAAATCAGCATTTCCAACTGCTCTTCCTGTCATTTATGTACAATAAATACAGCTGCATTACCTGCTTTTATACACAGTTTTACTTACAGGTAGTGGAAGCTTCGGCTTTCAAAATATATTACTTTAGTACTTAGCAAGGAAAGTGAATAACCTACGCTGTCCTATGAAAATAGAGAGCAGTAACTAAGGCATGAAATAGAGAAAAAACACTATCAGGCTAGCTGGCAAACTGTGTTATAATGCCTGCATTTTATACATTTTAGGCGGATTATTTCACTCAAAACTCGTTTCCATAGAACCTGGAAAATACCCAAACAATTCTCTGCTTTTGGGTAATATTTATGATGAACCTTAGAGGGAAATGCAGTATCTATCATTGAATTAGATCTATAGCCTCCTTTTCCATTTTAACTCATTTGTTTAAGAAAATACCCTTTGATTATTTACAGTTCATTGAAATTAAATGTAGCCTTTCTCTGTTTTGCTAGTTGGCTGCCTGTTCAGTCACTATACTGACCTCAAATTAATAAATCAATCTACACTTTAATATATTTATGTGATAATGAAATAGCCCCCAAATCCTATGAAGTATTCCTTTTATAATGTTATATTTAAAATGTGATGATAGTTACTCTTATGCTGTTAATCAGCTGGTTAGAGTTAAGATAACAATAGGTTTTTATTCTCTATCATGACTGCATTGAACTACTGCCACATTTAGTTATGTGGAATAACTGAATGATCTAGATGTTTGTTCATCATCTAGCTTTATGTGCTAGCTGTGGCCATCTCACTAGCTAGCTAACATTTTACATAGCTCCTCTGCTTCAGCTGTCTCGCTGGTTGTCTTTCTGTGGCAGAGGGTGCAGTAAGTACAGCAGAGCCCACAGAATACCAAACAGTAAGCAGTTACTGCAGTGGCTTGTTTTTTGGATTGTTTTTTTTTTTTTCTTCTTCTTTTTTTCTGCTTCTTAGCTTAGTTTTGTGGTTACTGTAAATTTAAAAGCCTGTTTTACACAGACATAAAAATTTAGGTGTGGATCAACAGATGTCAGAAAACCAGATTCCAGTCTTAACTTTATTTTGACACACTATTTTGTTTTGATTTTGTCCGCCAGTACAGAGGTCTAAACATCCTTTCTCTTCATACATTCTCCATTGCTATAGGTGTCATTTTGCTCTCTTGAACATAGTCACCTGTAACCTAGTAACCTAAGTCATGTCTCATCATGCATCATTGGTGTTATCCATCCGCTCATCTCCTTCCTTGTCCACTCTGGCTCATCTTTGCTGTACAATCTTGTATCTTTTCTCTTCTTTCTGCCTTCTCTACTATTTTCCACTTTGTAGTTTCTCTCTATCATCTCAGTCACGCCTCTCCTGTCTCTTGATGGTGATACACCTTTCACCTTTATTCTTCAATTCTCCACTTGTGTCTCTGCTATGGCGCATTACGTTGTGTTTTCCCTTCATCAGCTCGACTGTTTGTGGTTATTTTCTTGTCCTCCTTTGTTTAATAACTCAACTGGAGCTGTGCAGAAAGCAGCAACTCATTTGGAGTTTGCTATTCACATGTACAGTATGCGTTGCCATTATTTATTACATGTACACAACAACAGAAAACTAAATACCTTGAATCACATGCAGTACATAAACATAGGCCACAAAGAGATAAGCAACAAAATCCTTTTGACATCAATAATTGGTAAATCCTCTGATTAACTTGTAAGAATTGTCCTTAGAGTGCTTAAGTAATTGTGTTTGTGTGTGTCCTTTTTTATTGCATGCACCCCCCTCTCTTTAAAGCACATCTTTATAACCAAGCAATTCCAAAGCAATTTTCTCTGTGGGAGGAGAGTGTAATTTTCTATTCTGTGACACTGTGATGTGTAAGAAACTGGGAGCTGGCGCTAAAAGGCGTCTGTAGTGTGTGTCTTGGTGTGGGTGTGAGCCGCTTTAATGGCCAACGCGGGGCGGGTGGCGGCGGTGGTGAGCGGGTGCATGTCAGGAAGGCCATCATTTAATGACTCCCAAATAGTGCCCTCCTCGTTAGAGCTATCGTCCTGGAAACACGAGGCTGTGAACCAGGAGAGCGCCACACGCTGCAACAGTCTTTTATCTTCATATTAAACCATTTGCATAACATTACCGCGATAGATAGGATTCAGGAGATACTCAACCTACTCAGGGAGAGACAGAGAGAGAGTAGGCACAGGAGACACAGAGAGGGTATACTACATGTCCTTGCAAATCTAATCAGCGTTAAATGGAGCTGTCAGATGTGTGTGTGTGTGTGTGTGTGTCTGTCTGTGTGTGGTACTGGATGGCTCATGTCAGGAGTCATTTAACATTAAACTGCAATAGCGGGTAACAGGGCTGTAATTACAAAATACAAGAATCCAAGCTATTTCTTGTTAAATGTGACATCCAAATACAGCAGTTAACTACCAGTGATACACAAGATGAGGCCAGGTGGTGGCAATTCAGATGTCATGTGCACTTATGTCCTTCACAAAGTAAAGTTTTCTCTTTTTTTCCCCTTAATGTGTTGAGCAAATTGTACATAGTTACTGCAGCTTTGCAGAATACAAAGAAGTAGCCGATAAGAACAAATTGCATCGCTACCATTTTTTAAGTGGCTGATGTGGTTTGCGATGATGGCGGAACAAAAGACTCAATCTCATGTTGTGTGTAGGTGCAACATCCACCTATACTGTATAATGTGTGTTTTTCTTTGCTTTGCTTTGTGTCTAACAGCTGTCATTCCCTCCGCTCGAAGACAAATAAAGAGAACGAAAGAATCTCATTACTGTAGAGAAACAAGAGCAGGAAAGTGTGTAAGCACACACTAATTAGTTGGTGCTACTTGCTACTGCCTGATTAATTTAATCAGAAGTACACTTGATCTATATATAACTACCAGTATGAATGTAATATATGTGGCATATTTGGCAGATTAATAAACCTGTAGATGTACTCTTTCTTTAACTCTTTCATTTAAGGTTTTGACCACTGTTTGAGAATCCTTCAGTGAATTCTGGACCAATGATACATAGTGTAAAGTATACTGCATAACATAAGCTATATTGCACACAATACTTGCTGTTTTAAGACACAATACCATTGTGCTGGTCATCCACGTTCATGGTAAACCCACATAAGTGACTTTAATTGTTGTGCCCGATGAGTTGTCTCCTCTCAGGACTGTGTGGGCGTCTACAAACTTACTGGCCCTTTAAAGGTCAGAATATAGGGTAAGGGGGCAAAAAATAGCACACACCTTGCATGTACGGGAAAGTGTGGGCACCAGCTGCTATGAAAGGCTAAAGATGTCATCACATATCACATCATAAAATAGTCTCGTAACTGTGTGTGTGTGTGTGTGTGTGTGTGTGTGTGTGTGTGTGTGTGTGTGTGAGAGAGAGAGAGAGAGAGAGAGAGAGAGGGAGACAGATTGCCTGTTTATGCATATGGGGATAGATTCTGCCAGGTGAGTGTACCATTTACCATCAAGCCATTGAGTTCAGCAGGCATCTAATAACAAAGCATTTATGGCCCACTTACGCATGCATAGATATAACTGTCAGTAGGCAACAACAGTCGCATCTCCCCCGTCTCCAGCTATTCCTGCCTCTCTTAAAACACACAGACACCATCCGGATTGGACCCAAATACTCTAGAATTCTATCATCAGACTCGGGGATGAAATTAAAATCACTCATTTTCTTTCTCCATACAAGGAGCAGATCAATTTCCGGAGACTGGGACGTGATATTTTCCTGCCATTGGGCTTTCTCGTCTTTGGCACAGCACCCTGACTGCCTGTCAGCGGGGGGCCCGGGCCTGACTGCACGCCTCGCCGGAGAACAGTTACTTCTGCCGCGGCGAGTTTATTTGCGCCTCGCTATGAGAATTGCCATCATTTACCCTTCCCCAACACCTCCCAAAAAGAAAGAAATAGACAAGAGGGGAAGCGAGGGAAGAATGAGAAAGGCGAAATTGATTCTTTTTGATACATACTGCATGGGGGACATTAGGCACCCATCGTTTGACCATCTATTTCCAGAAATGAACTGAATAAATTTTCCTTTAAGTAATGTATAGGCCTTTTGGAGGCCTTTGTTGTTGTTCATATCAAGAATGAATTGCTCGCTGCAGCATGCAAAGGTTATCCTGTGCGTTATGCTGGTTTTAAGAGAAGTCAATTAATAATGCAGCTGTACAGAAATAGTAACCCACTTTAAATAAAATAGTAATGCAGCATGTGTCAAGTGTGACAGAATTAAGTACAACCTGATCATCTGGTGGAGCATTAAAACCAAGGAGATGGTGTCTGCTGCATTAAGACTGAGGGCACGTTCGCCATGTGGACATTTTACTTTGTCTTCAGAATAAACAAATAATAAATTAATTAAATAGATGAAGCAATAAAAGCAGGCTGTAGAAAATTTGAGATATGATAGACTTTATTCAGTTGACTTTTTTTTTTGACCAGATGGTTATTTTGCAGGACGTGAGGATGTGCATGACACAGTTGTTTGCACAAGCAGTGCTACATGAGGTCACCATAGTTTGACCATGGTGACTGTTACTTTAGTCGCTATGACATACTAATATTGTGTCTGTTTCCACAATTTATAGTCTTCTAATTTTTCCTTACTTCATTATAACCTGTAGGCCTATAATATTTACATGTATGTATGTGTTTAGTTATGGGTTTATGGTAATGTTGTATATAGTTTCTTTTTTCATTTCATTTTTCAGTTTACAGTCTGTAACCTGAGAACCATTTTCTATGGATGCCTTTTTTTGCTGCATGTGTTAAATGGCCTATTTGTTACCTATTTGTGTGTTGTGCTTAAACCTTTTAACTGCTCTCTTTGCTCTTGTTAGTCTTGGCAGTGGCACTGGTCCTTATTTGCGCACATTTCAACCATCCAACCTGCCCTTTCCCCTTTACCAGAGACCCTGCTGTTGCGTCACAGAGCCTGTCAATGCTTGATTAAAACCATATGGGAAAGAGTATAAATCCAACCCCTCTTTTCACTCTTTTCACTCAGTTCATACCGGCATGCACGCTTGCTGCTGTGGACTTTGGTCGAGGGGACTGCATTAAGAGCTCGGACACACTTTAAACAGCTGTGAGGAAAGTTTTAAGAGACACCACAATGGCTGGACTCAAGGTAAGGCAGCATTTTTCTTTCAGAATTACTTCTAATACTGGAAATGCTCATTCACCAGTGCTTAGAGTGCAATAAACCCAGTAAGTTTCTGAAGAATCTAACAAGCAGGAACTTGCAAACGTGTTGTAGTTCTATATTAATTAGATAAATGAGTAAAAGAAAAAGTATACATGCAGACTTAAACCGCGCATGAGCCATCATTGCTACAACAGAAGCAGACTGGCTGACTGGAGGGAGGCGTTCCCTCCAACCAATCAGAGTGCTGCATTCAGTAGCTGCCCAGATGTGGTCTGAGATGCCTCAACTGCAGCACAAACACATTTCAGTGGGGAAATGTGTTTGTGCTGAAGAACATTAATTGCAAACTTGAGAAACCATTTACATTATTATATTCTTGTGTGTTTTAACCATCACCAACCATTAGTCCAGTACTGCTTTTATAGTGTTTATATTTGTTTCTTGGTGGAAACCTTCAGTGAGCGGTTATATTCAGCCTTAAAGATATTCATCCATACGACTTTACATTGGGATCAAGAGCAATTGTTTCATTCCTTTGGTGAAAGTTTTATCTCAAAATAATTTCAAGAGTCAAAATCACTTGTCATGTATGATCCATGTAATTAAAAAAAGTTGTGCTTGATTTATTATTATTTTTGTTACTCTGACTCAAGATAAATGTGAAAGTTGAACAAAATCCTCCGACACACTGGAGCTTCCAAATCGTTTTTACCCACGCACTTTAAACACATGAACGCGCACATATGGAAACCATCCATGTCTGTGAGTGAGCTTTTTGCAGACTAACAGTGACTCAGCAAGATATCTTTACCTTGTGCCAAGTTCATGTTTTTCAGTGGCGGGGGAAGTCATTGGGTGCTGGTGATCAGTGCCATCAGAGGAGTATAGTGGAATAATCTTATCATAATTGAAGTATTGATCAAAATATACTGTGGAGGATGTTAGTGCAATTAGTCTGTTTCTGTAACACAAAAATAATGGATGACTGCAAGGGGGGAAATTTGGCATAACTGCAGTTTGTTTTATCATAGATCTAATGTGAATCAATATGACAACAATTAACAAAAAGACAAGCCTTAATGACAAGCCTTCAAATTTAATTATAACCAGCATGAACACATTTATCCTGCATTACAATGAAGCTGCATGGTGTATTTTTTTTATTTTATTTTTTTTTATTATTTTTCATTTTAACTCGCCTTGAGTGTTAAATGTTTGTCTGTCTGCCTGTTTCAGTACATGTGCGGTTTTGGGAATGAGTTCTCCTCTGAAGACCCTCGCTGTCCCGGATCATTACCTGAGGGACAGGTAGCTTTGCACACAGAAACACACTCGGGGGCTCATTTTGGCATTAATTTGATCATTTATTCATTGATTTTGTGCTTAAGTGAATTACATGAATACTTAATGTGACACCGAAGGAGTGAGGAGGGGTAACATCAACCAAGAGCTGTGCGTGATCCCTTCCATGTTTCACAGAAAAATATATCTGATCCATATAATCAGCTCCAGCTCACTTTTCTTCCTCACATCTATTGACACATTCATCATTATTTGACTAACCGCCCATATATAATTGCAAAAGACAACACTGGATGATGATCACACAAGTTAAAATGTACCAATACTCTATGTTTAAAGATGTCCCTGCGCCTGTATTAATTGAAAATTGCAAAATTCTATTGTAACTATTTATAGGCCTGCCAAAACATAACATACAGATGAAATAACTTTAACAACCTGAATACACTGTATTGTGTCTCTACAGAACAATCCCCAGGTCTGTCCCTATGGCCTCTATGCTGAGCAGCTCTCCGGCTCTGCTTTCACCTGCCCACGGCCGGCCAATAAGAGGAGGTATCCATCTCACTCTCTAAAATGTAAATCCACCCATACAGATAAAATGGATCTTAGACATTATGAAGAGCTTAATACTGGTCCTTTTTCTCTCTCCAGCTGGTTGTACCGCATCCTCCCATCTGTCAAACATAAGCCTTTTACCGCAGTGCCATGTGGGAATCTAACAGAGAACTGGAATGAAGTTGAGCCTGATCCTAACCAGGTATATCAAGACTGAATATGAAGAGTTCCTGCTCATTTAGGATTAAACAACAAAGATAAACATGTTAAATAGTGAGTTTTATATGTGCTAGTGGAAGGAGTTAAAGAGTAATCTTTTGACAGAGCCAGGCTAGCTGTGTCACTCTTTTTCCAGTCTTTTATGCTAAGCTAACTAGCTGCCTGTCACTGATAACTTCATACCATATAGATATGAATTTCCTGATATGTATTTCCTGAATAAGTAGATTCTGACTCTGAGGTTTCTCTCACAGCTGCGATGGCTGCCATTTACCATTCCCAAATCTACAGAGAAGAAAGTGGACTTTGTGGCTGTAAGTTTAACTGTTTTTTCCCAACATGATTGTTCCATTAAAGATTGTCAATTGATTGGGATTTTCACTGTCTTTATCTTGCAGGGTCTGCATACTGTCTGTGGTGCTGGTGACGCTAAATCTCGCAATGGCATCAGCATCCATGTGTACACCTGCAACACCTCCATGGTTGACAGGTGAGTATTTATTTGTGTGCAAATGTAACAACTATATGTTTTTTCACGTATCAAAAGGCCAAAAAAAACAAACAAACAAACAAACAAACAAACAAAAAAAACCTTTGGTTACGCTTTGACAATCATTTCTGAGCTCTTCAATTTTTCCCTGTTCCAGGTGCTTCAACAACTCAGATGGAGACTTTCTGATTGGTGAGGAAAAGGGCTGTTGATGTTTTCACTGTCATCTATCACAAGAACGATGATAGCTCAATCCTCTGTCCTTCTTCTCCCTTAGATTTTCTTTTCTCTGCTGCTCTCTTTGTCTGTTTGTCTCTCTAGTCCCCCAGCAGGGTGAGATCTTGATCACTACAGAGTTCGGGAAGATGATGGTGGAGCCGAACGAGATCTGTGTCATCCAGGTGAACTCTATGTTTTTCATCTTCCCAGTTTTTGTAGAAATCTACCATTGTGTCTACTCCCGCACCCCGCTTACCATATTTAGAAAGACATATTTTGGTACTTTTCCAAAGTGACCTTAAAAATAAATAACTGTGGAAAGAGGTTTGAACCACAGAAAGCCTGACCACCAGGATTTGTGATTGCAGCACACATGTATTTTTCCAAAAACATTAGTCCACGAACCCATAAGTCCCCTCAGCATCAGTACCTCCCATGTTTGATACATAACAGCACTAAATTTCATCTCACCACCACTATTCATGTGTTTTCTCCAGCAAGGGATGCGCTTCAGTGTGGATGTGTTTGGAGAAACCAGAGGTTATATAATGGAGGTGTATGGAGCCCATTTTGAACTCCCTGACCTGGGACCCATAGGTGTGTGTTTGCATGATGTTTGCTTGTAGATAGTGAATGTGTAGCCTATATTCATCTCTCCTTGAAATCTGCACACCAAACTCCTTATATTTGTCTCACACAACACCCTATTGTTGTCTGAATCATACACACCTTTCTATGGTCTGTTGATCCGCCACTTTGGACATGACTAAAAAAAAAAGTCAACAGCTTTTCAGTGATTGCCATGAAATTTGGTAAACGTATTCATACTCCTCTCACGATGAATTATAATCACATCGTTGATCCTTGTGACTTTCCATTTAGCTCAATCATCAAAATCAAAATGTTAATTTGACCAAAGCTTTGGTTTATGATCAAATACCTGCAAAAAGAGTGACTATCAGCCTTAGCTGTACTTTGCTAATTAGCAAAGCAAAATTAGCATGCTAATATGCTAAATGACACTGGTGAACATAGGAAACGTTATACCTGTGAGCATGTGAGACCTGTGACAGAGCCACTGCCATGGCTGTGAATCTGAAATCACTTCCTGATTCACTCATTCAGTACTTCCTGTATAATAAAATCATCAAACAGCAGTAAATTGAGCTTTTGGACATTTACTAATCATCATCATTTAGTGTCACTACTTTTAGCACCATTTTTGAGTCTATAAAATGTAGCTCATTGCACATTGGAATTGATAGACAGCAGTGTAGGTGCCATAAAACTACTTTTTTCAACCCATTGTAGGGACTTTTCGAGGGAACAATATGGTGTTTAAATGTCACACTTATTCAGGCTTTAAAATGAGATGGTGGACAGTACATATGTACACTGGTACATGGAGAGTGATTCAGGACACAGCCTTAGTCTTGCTTATAATGTGTAGTTTTTTGGATGTGTGCATGTGTATGATGATGTGTGTTTGCTTTACAGGGGCTAACGGTCTGGCCAACCAAGAGATTTCCTGTGTCCAGTTGCTTGGTACGAGGATCGCAAAGTGGCCACAGGTTACACCATCATCAACAAGTACCAAGGGAAGCTCTTCGCCTGCCAACAGGTGGTGTTTTTTGTGACATTTCAGTTTGTGTGTCACACATGTACACAGACAGTGTATAACAGGGGCACACACATATGGTATACCTGCCCTATTACCCTATTTAGGTGTTGTGTTTGCTTCAGTAAACACCATCGAACCGCAACAATGACTAACAGGAAGCTGCCCAAGTGAAGCATATGATCCATTAGCTGCTCCTGCCGATTGAATTGCCATCCCTGATGATTTAATATCGAAGCGTTAGCTGTTATCCATTCAGCAGGTTTCCGCCTCGACTCCCTTATGAGTCTTAATCACTCATAATTAGTTAAGGCATTCTGGAGTTACAGGCAGTGTACCCGTGAAGCTTTGCTTTGTAGGAAAAACCTTTCACAAGTTAAGCATTAATTTCACCATATTTCACTCAGGGAATGATCCTCCCCCTGCAGAAATGTCCTGGTAGGCGCATAATTGGATCGACACATAATGTCTGACAGGAGGTTTTTTTACCGTGACAGGGAGGAGGTGGGAGGAGAGGTTTGTCAGGGGCGGGGGTTGGGGGGTTGTAACCGTGGAAACCATGTCAAACCACACTGTTATTACTCATCGGAGGAAGTACACAAGGGGTGAGATACTGTCTTTTTTGTGGCAAAACAAACACTTTTCATCTCCCTCGCCGCCTCTACTGGAGTATCTGCCCCCTGTTCTGTGCTGAAGGTTAAAGGTGGAGGCTGCCGGCTGCACCTGACACACTTTTCCCAGTGTCCACCCTATTCCCGAGCCCAGAGGGTGAGGCCACAGGGGTAAGAAAATAAGGTGTTGGGCAGGGGTAGGGGATGTGAGCCTCATCTCAGGGAAGATGCTGCTGCTCCCGTCTGGTCCTGCTGTGTTGTTCCCTGCAGAGCGGCTGAAATTGCTCAAATTAACTTATTATTTGCTTGACTGGGCCAATATGTTTGTGTTTTGTGTGCATGTGTGTGCATGTGTGTGCAAGTGCTCGCTCTCCTCCATTTTTTCCCCTTCATTTTAATCGAATGTAGTGGAGTTACCACAGATGAATGTCCAAGAGATTACCTGCACTGGCTTCCCCAAAGGCCTTTTTGTATGGCAACTACTGTAAATTGTATGCGTGTTTAAGGTTGTGTTTGGTGTTTATTAGTTACACATGTGAATCACTTATGCTTGAGTCCATGTATGAATATGTGTGTGAGGTTTTTCTTGCGTGTATTAGCTGTTGATGTGTGTTTGTGAGTGAGTGTGTGTAAAGAGCACGGAGGTCACTCAGGAGGCAGCTTGAGTTGTAATGAACTATATTGATTTTAGAGCTCCTGTTGAATGTCTTTTTCGCAGTGACATTATCAGAACAGAGAAACTATATAAAATTGCTGCGGTTTTAACAATCAAGATAAAGAAATATCTCTTCACCCACTGTTACTGCTGCCTCCCCATAACTGCGCCGCTGCAAAAGCGTCAAAATGCTCAAAGTTTGGGAAAGTTTGATTGTGAAGCCAATTACCCCATAATACCTGGAGCCTCGTATCACAAAGAACAGGGGGAATGAAAGAGAAGAAAGAATGAAAAGAAGCACACCCTCTTTCACAATCAACCCTTTTCATTATGACCAAGTTTTTTCTCTCTTTATGTGAAGAAGTACTCTCTCTGGGAATTTAAGATTACAAAGACATTATTCATTGTTCCTTCCCTGTGAAAAGCTCAATTTAAGGTCTTTTGTGTTTGTTGCTTGGGTAGACTCGTCTTATTTGTTTTGTTCTGCGCTCTGCACGCAGGATTTTTCTCCGTTCAATGTGGTTGCCTGGCACGGGAACTACACCCTTACAAATACAACCTGAAGAACTTCATGGTTACACTGTGTGGCTTTCGACCATGCGGTGAGGCATTATTAAGGACACAAACAAACTCACAATGCGTTTTAATATACATACTGCATACTACATATGCATATTATATTAATTTCTTTCTTTTATGTGTAAGTGAATTAACTCCAACCCATAAGCATACCCTCAATGTCACATGCATTTCTCTTTATAATCTTCCTATAGGATCCATCTATCTTTACTGTTCTGACTGCCAAATCCACACGACCAGGTGTGGCCATTGCTGACTTTGTCATCTTCCCCCCACGGTGGGGCGTGGCTGACCACACCCTTCCGTCCGCCATACTATCACCGTAAGACCACAGAGACACACGCACGCCTTGCTTCAACTCTAAAGTGGCTTTTGCAAGGGAGGAGAGTAACACTTAAAAAAGCAGAAACAATTAGTTTTGAGAGCTAGGTTGTTACGGGCTAATTTTGAAGGAGACAAATGAGCCATAAGCTAACATGCCCATTCACTCAGCCAGTGTCAAGATGGTAGGTGATCCTCCTGCTCCATGACTCGTTTTGACTGAGGCCCCACAGTGGTACCTTTTGTCTGTTTTTACCACAGGTCTGTAAGGCCATCTAGTGGAAGTCAGTGTTACAACATGCTCTTTGTACAGCAAACTGTACCCAGCACAGTGCTGTGTTACAGCTTCTCCTGCTTGTGGCTTTAGGTAACTGCATGAGTGAATTCATGGGTCTGATCAAGGGCCACTATGAGGCCAAAGAGGAGGGTTTCCAGCCGGGAGGGGCCAGCCTCCACAGCATGATGACCCCACACGGTCCAGACGCTGACTGCTTTGAGAAGAACAGCACGGCTGAGCTCAAACCTGAGAGGGGCTGAAGGCACCATGGTAAAAAAAAAAAAGATAGACCAATTAATCATAGAAGTTTAATTGACAAATTCAATTTTGATTTTGCAAAACACAATCAGATTTTATATGTTTTCTGTCTTTTCTTTCCATCAGGCTTTTATGTTTGAGTCATCCTTCAGTATGGCAGTGACCAAAGGGGTCTGCAAACATGTCAGAGGCTTGACAAAACTTACTACCAATGCTGGGAACCTCTCCGCAGCCACTTTAACCCCAACTGGAAGCCCAGCAAAAAGTAGAAATGCAAAGTGACTCAGGAGAAACTTTAACCTAATACCGTTCTTACATGAAGATAAAGATCCTAATTCCATTTTGTTAAAACGAACTACAAGCAATCTGATTTTTGGCTTTCTTTGTGCAATTTGATTAGGTTTGTTGATAGAAATTACAGAGGAATGAATTTAGACATTTATTTATACAGACAGCTATGATTGGAGCCGCACAATAAAAAAAAAATAGTTTGTGCTGTCTGCTGTTTGTCATGTTAGAAATAATAATTACAACTAGGCTGCATTAATAGTTTCTATACATGTAACTGCATACATCAGTCCTGCCGAACACGTATGCATTTTGTTTATGTCCTCTAACTGTTTGGAGATTAAAGGCATCATAAAATGCACCTTTGTTTACTGGAAAACTGAACTTTAAAATGAGGCCATGTTATTCTTAATATAACACATTCTTCTGACAAAGAAAAACAAACTAATGAGAAATAAGCTTAATAACAATTTTCAGTTCAACACACTCACAGGTTGTGCTGATACAGTGGCCTGGTATGACCAGTAGCTCATGGTGGATATTGTTAGCATACCTTAGATATACAATGCTAGTGTCAAAACTGTCTTTTTACGATAGTTGTATTATTTTTAAATTGAAGAGTAAATATCTCATGTATAATTGAATCCAACAGAACAGCTTTGGAGTATTTTAAGCATTTTAATTTTACCCTTTCAGGAAAGCACAATCAAAATGTTTGTCTTTTATCAAATAAAACATCCTGTCTCTCTTTACTGATATTTCATTTGCTTACACTGAACAATCCCTTACTGGCTGCTTAAACATATTGTTTTAACAGGAAGATCATTTTAAGACGATTAGAGAGTGCTTTGTTGTCTTTAAATATCTAGCTAAAGGGAAACTCATCAGTCACTGATATGAACACAAATGTGTCTTTTCTTTCCACAGCATATTTTTCATTGATTACGTGAGGATTTTAGCTTGTGATCGCACTATGATCACTCACACTTTTGTCTCAGCAATCAAAAGCCACACAAACTGATTTGACAATATAATTTTATTCAGTTAATAATAATTACATACACTCACATCATGACTAGAACATATAGGAGTCTTAACACATCGGAGCTCATGATGACAAACTGAACTTGCGCTCCAGGGTTCCAGCCTTAATCTGCTCCTCTCTCCTATCCTATAAAACAGAAGACAAACAGATGATGGGTAGTTACTGTTTCCATAGCAACAAAGTCATATCACCCTAACCCTTTTCACTGTCTGGACATTTTCTCAACTGTGTGTTTTATGAGAGGAGAGAGGGAGACAAACACGATGGCACAGTAGTGTGACAATTGGCACCAAATTCTTGCTGGAATTCTATTGGCAAGATTTAGAGGGTGAATCTCCATGACAATAGGAGGAAAATGAAAGCAGGCAGAATTTCAAATGAGGCACTTATTTCTAATGTGAATGGAAGTGTGACAAAAAGGAAAACCAGATCAACTGTGCACCTACAAGGAAATAATGAGTTCCCAATCCACAACTAAAAGGCTTTTCAGATGTCTATGATGCCATTCATCACATTTTAGGATTATTTTAGATGGAACTATTCTGTAAATGGTATTATTAGTGTATTAGATTAGCTAATAAATTATATCAAGTAAAATCACTGATGATTGACCACCAATTTGGGACTGACTATCATCAATATAACAGCAGATAGATGCACTGAAAAGAAGACACCAGTAGGGGTTGGAAATAAAACACAGACACTTGCAGCACAATGGCAGCTCCTGAGAGAAAGGACTTTAACTGCAACAATACTTTAGAGTACATTCTCGTCCTTTTTTTTTTTAACGTTTGTGTATATCCAACTTAAGTTCTAGTCTGTCACTTAATCTTTTACAGCCAAAAGATGGTCGGCAAAACCAAAACTGTGAATAAGTAGTTCACAACACTATCTTGTGCCCATGATTTATCTACGTTTTGTTCTAGATACAGACATGTATCACTGTATCTGTAGTACACAGCAAAAAAGCTTGTGTAGTTATTAAACCTGCTACATAAGGAGCCACAGGTGAGTCATGTCATTCATTAAACACTGCAATAATCAAGCAAAAGAGCTCACTGCATCTTGTCCCATACCCTGTCTGTCTTGAAGATGTAGTACATAACGAAGAGAGGCACAACTCCAAACATGGCACCCAACAGAGAGGTCTTGTTTGTGGCCCTGAAGTATTGGTAGGGGTTGGCGCGTG